>NW_026606059.1:75957500-77335833 GCF_029834395.1 Sorex fumeus
TGGTCTTTGTGTCATACAATCAATTAATATTAATTATTTATTAGCAACCTAGACAGCCATGAACTAAAAAAGCATCTGCATTCAATGGAATTTATTTCTAATCATATCTCATAATAAGCTGGAATGGTTTTTGTTTCTTTCTAAGCATAAAATGCCACGATTACACAGACGGACCTGAACAATTAAGTAACTCCAAAGTATCAGGCACTTTGTTGAAACCGTGCATAATTCCTCTGAAAAAAGTGAGTCTTCACTCAGGGAAGGACATCCCCTATTTATTTAAAAATGCTCTGAACCCAAAGTAAAGTCCCAGTCCTTGCTGGAACCCCAGCTGCATAGAAGATGAAGTGACTGCTAAGGGAAGTCATCTTCGAAATAAAAGTTCGAGTCGTGCCTGAAAGGCAGAGTAAGACTTCACTGGAGCAAACTGTTTCTAACCTGGACCCCTCTTCATGCTGACCTCTCCGAGGGATGCGACTTCTTTTCCAACTCCAACTCTCAGAATCCCCCGGCTTCCGAGGTGGGATGGGGGTGAGTTTTGGCGACTTATCCAGGGGAGGGGTGTGCTCAAAGCCTCATCCTAAAACGACTCTGTCGATCAGTTAGAAACTAGTTGCCAGACTTGAAACCACGCGAAGGAACGGACACAGCACCGGCGGGCACAAAAATAAAACTCCTAACGCTCTTCTCCTTTTCGATCCAAGCGTTGGAGCCCGGTTGGCGGGGCGACGACAGCGCCCTTGGAAGCATCATCCGCAAAGATCAGAAAAGTTGAGTTCAGGGGGTGTGTTTGGGGCAGGTGCGTCTCGCCCCGCACGATCCTCTAAGCAACTCCCCCCCTCCCCTCCCAGGCACCGCTAACTCAGGCGCCCCCCACCCGAGGTGGGGGGGATCGACGGGGGTCCCGGGGGTCGGGGTGCAACTTTGAGCGGCTCCAGGGCTGCCCGGGACGGGGCGCGGGGCGCGGGGCTCGGGGTGGAGACGGGGCCGCCCCTCCCGACGGGGGCTCCGCGCGCCTCGGGGGGCCGGACGCGCCCCGCATCCCCGCGGGACCGGGCGGCCGCGCCGGGCCCCGAACCCGGGAGGCGCCACATGCGGGGCCCGAGGCTCCAGGCCGCCCAGCAGCGAGGCGCGAACTTTTACACCTACTTTTTGTTTCGCTTCGGCTTTGGCGTGGCCCGGGCACCGCCCCGGCGCGGACCCAGCCTTGGGGTTCCCCGCGCCCTCGCCCCGGGCCCCGGCAACTAAGTTTCCCCGCGCGCTTCCCAAGGGGAGCGTCCAGCCCACCGGCAGCCCCCGGCGCGGCCAGCGATCCTCCCCGGCTGGGTCCCCGCCTCGCCCCGGGGCGCCCTGGGCCGGTCCCGCCGCCCCCGCCAAGCGGCCGCCGCGGCCGGGGGAGTCGGGATGGAAACGGGAAAGTGCGGAGCGCGCAGGCCGAGCAGGGCGACGCGCGCGCGGGTCCTCGCAGCCTCCAGGCGGCCGGGCGCTGGGGCTGTCCGTCCGTCCGTCCCTCCGGGTCCGGCGATCGCTCGGGCGGCCCAAAGTTGGCCAAGCCCGGAGGGTGAAGGGGGGTCTCCGCGAGCGGGGCCCCCTACCCCCGGCCGCCGCACTCCCCCCGATCCCGCCCCGCGCCCCCCCCCCCCGGCCCGCGGTCCCCCCCCTGCAACTCCGGGCCCCGCTCGCAAACTTACGTTTGATCTGCCGGGGTTTGCTCTGCTTGCGCCGGGACATCTCGGCGGCGGCCGCTGCCCCCCGGGTTCCGGCGCTACCCGCGCCCGCCGCCGCCGCCGCCGCCGCCGCCGCTGGGGCTCGGGGCCGCCGCCCGCCGGACTCCAGGTGCTCCGGGCGCGCGGGATCCGGACTCGGGGCTCCTCCGGGAGCCGCCGAGCTGCGCTCGGGGCTGAGCAGGCAAATGAGGAGCGAGCGCGGGGGGCCGGGAGAGTGTGACAGTGCGGAGGGGCGGGGGGAGAGGCGCCGGGCGATGCTGCCGGGGGGCTGAGGGGGGGCGCAAGCGGGGGTCCAGAACGGGAAGAGCCCGAGCCCAACGCTGGGGCGCGGGAGCCAGGAAAATATTCTAACAATAATAAGCAGCAGCGGGGGCGGGGGGGGTGCCGCGGAAGGCTGGCGGCCGAGGCGGAGCGGAGCGAGAGCGAGCGCCGGGGAGCGGGGCGAGAGGGGGCGCCCGCCCGGGGCCGACACTCCGCCCGCCGCCGCCGCCGCCGCCGCCGCCGCCGCTCCGGGCCGCGCCGCTCGGGCTGTGCCGCGGGAGGAGGGAGGGGCGCGGCGCTGGGGAGGGGACCCGGCTCTGGCCGCGCTCGGAGGATTGGCTGCATCCGAAGCCAGTCCGGATGCGAACTCGGGCCCGGGCCTCGGCCGGCCGGGAGGGCTGGGGGGGCGGGGTGCGCACGAGGTGGGGCGGGCTTGGATGGGGGGGGGGAGCCACCTCCTGCGGTTGTCACCGCGTCAGTCCTGGGCGGCCGCCAGAGCAACCCCTCCCCCTCCTGGCAAGCAACTTCTTCCAAGTGCCCCTTGGAAGGACCCTCCCCCTCCGACGCTCCCCCACCCCCCCAACTTACGCCCCAACTCTCCTCTCTCCTGAGCCTCGCCCTAGCTGCGGGGCACAAAACGGGGGTGGGGGGAGAAAAAAATCTCCATCTGGTTGGAAACTTTGCTCCTGCACTTCGGCCACCTCCCTGCCCTGGCCCGCACCCCTGCGCCCTCCCAAGCTTCTTGGCAGCGAAGGTCAGGCCACTGGCAAAATCCTCCAGTTTGAGCCAGCTGGTGACAAATGCCAAGTGTGTGTCGGGTGGGGGGGAGGCAGTGAAGTCTTCTCATCTGTGCCGGCTCTCCGAAACAGTTTCGGGGGTCCCGGGAGACGGCGGCGGACCCGGACCGACCCCGCTGGGCGCGTGCAGGAGACGGCGAGCCGCGGGCGTCCCGGGAGTAGTGCTTTTTCCCACCTCGACTTTCCATGTTTTAAGGGTCTGCACCAAGCCCAGGGTGCGGGCAGGCAGAGGGTTCTCTCCTCTCCCAGGTGGGGTGCCGGGAATTCGGGGTCGAGTTCTAGGTAGGAAGGGAACCGCCTCGACGGAAAATCCTAACTTGGGCGAAGAAATTCTGAGGTTCCACCCGACCCCATGACCTTTTTCATTCTTTAACTTCTGCTCTACGGGGAAGCAGCCAGCGACTCTGGAAAGAGTTGACCTGCTCATTATTTTCCCAGCAGGTAAGACCCGGTGACTCCAGGACTCCTGGAAAGTTTTCTTCTTATTCTACGACGGCATGGGTGGAGTAAGGTAGTAGCGCTTGTAGATGTAGTGGTAGCAGGATAGTAGTTTTGGGCACCTCCAAAAGTTCACATTTTGAAGGGACTGTGGAGTTCTACTTTAACCAAGTGAAGCTGTCTTGAGATAAGCTGCGTTTTGCATTGTTTGCCACCCACTTGGGTAAGAGACCTGCCCTGCCCCCTCTCCTGGGGCTGAAAGGACCATCTCCTTGGCACAGTGGTGCTGGCTGTTTTGTGTCATCGATATTTACTAATCAAAGATGTTGCTTCTGACTTGTGTTCCCCCAGATCCTGCGAGCTGCCCCCTCCCCAGCTGTGACCTCAACCATTCTACTCTGAAATCTTCCCCCTGGCTTGGTTTGCTGGTGTTCCTATTACCGTCCCCCCCAAAAAAAAATTCCTCATCATTCAAGGGTTCTGGGGTTAGCCTGGGCTGGCTGAGCAGAGTGCAGGGGTGGTGGGGAAGAGGGGCCAGCAGTGTTTAACCCCATCAGGACACATTCTGGAAGGTGGAAAAGCCGTCCTGTGGAATATGGCCTAGACAATCTTAATATAGAGCTGAAGATGATTGTGCCCGTGATTACATGACACTCTCACCCTTTGAGATGGTCAGAATACAGGGGCCTCTGCAGTGGAAAATGCACTCAGTGACCAAGCCCCTCCCCTGAAGAACCAACAAATGACAGCCGTAAGTACCATTAAAAAAATATAGTTATTTGTGTTTGTGTCATGCACTGAATAGGCAGACAGGGAACTGCAGCTTTGCCTCCTTAATTTTCAGTTCATTACAATTAAATTGGTCTGCTTAGAACTGAATGTATTATACATTTGGTTTTTAGATTTTTTTTAGCAGAACTGGCTGACTTTTTATATCACCCAAAAGGAATGCCCCTTGGAATTAAAATATCATAACAGTTAGTGTTTCTTTTGGCATTTGAAATGGTTAAATATTCAAAGCAAAAGGGAAACAGATAAATCTCAGCTAAATATTCAGTTTAAAGGCAGAAAGGAGCAAGAGTCAGGGGACTCAAGGAAAGATCGATAAAAATAACCAGAATGCATTATTAGAAAGATTTTAGTATATGTATATTTTGAAATATATACATAAGGTGTATATACATGAAATAAGCTAAGGAATGACCTGTCTTGTTTTCTATTCATTTTAATGAGCATGTTAATGAAATTAAAAAATAAAATTATTTTTTATTTTTTCTACTTGAACTCACTATGGTTATAAAATTAAAAAGACAGCAAAACCTATAGGCGATTATCTCTGTCCAAATGGATATAGTAGCCCAAAACCACAGTTACATGACTATGAAACAATGATTATGAAAACCACAATTGAGAAAGGCATCAGGAAATGATATTGCAAAGCCACAGCAACAAATGTGTCTGTGATACTGAAAACCACAATTCACAACTAATACCCTGTGTATCACAAATTGCTTCTACTAAGCTTTAAATGAAAATATATATTAGTAACAGAAAATAATTTCTCATTTACTTAAAAATGAATAATTCATTTTCAAGAATCATTGATTTCCTCATTATATAATGGTTCATTTGGAAATCTTTCAACTTTTAAATACAAATAATTTTAAATCATATATATAGAGAGAGATGTTTCCTTGACAGAATAAATACAACTTCAATAAAGTTTTCTCCAATGCAAAAATAATTTAGCTGAAATATCAACCTGAAATAAACACCTGTCAGTCTAGCCTTCTTCATGAAATTCTTTGGGAATGGAAAAATATGTGAGTAAGAGCTTGGAGTATTTCATTACTGCTTCTAGGCAAATATCATTGTATATAATCTAAGATTATCACTTTAGCTAGAAAACATACACCTGACAATAAAATGAGATTCCAGCACTAGAACTACTTTGATATGTAAAAATCAAATATTTAGTTACATGTGAATGAAACCAAAATTAGTTACAAGTTTACAGGGTTGCAAGATTTAGAAAATTAAAACACAGAATGTCCAGTTATATTTAAATGTTAAATTGACAAGAGTATTTTTTTTGCTTTGGGTATAAGTACATTCCATGTGATCATCGGTACTACTTAGCTTTAAAAAATTATTGTGGCTTATCTGAAATTCTAATTTAACCAGGCATCCTTTACTTTTCCAAGCATGCATGAAAGTTTATCATTTTAGCATTTTCAAAAATGCATGGTTGTTTACAATAGTGCTCAGCAAGAAGGCAGAGAAGCCCTAAAGTGCATCATACAGATGTGGATATATTTAATTCTGGAACATCATATTCTTTGGGGAAAGCAAGGTGGAAGGAATAAATTTCTATATAAAAATTCTTTATTTGGCACAGTGCGAAAATATGCTCTCGGTGTAAATGGATTGCATTCATGTATGTCTTACTCTTGGATTGTTTTTAAAATGTGTTTTCCCTCCAAGGGATCAACAAATTGATAAAGCAACCTCCCAAGCCACATCTTATTAGGCAGCAAGCTGCTTGCTTTATTATGGGAGTAAACAATATTCAAAAGCTTCAGAAAGACTTAATTTTTTGCCCTTGTATCCTCACCAGAAATTGAATACAGTTTATCTGCTTTGATTTAAGATTGTGACACTGAATTGAACAAGAATGCAGTATGAAAATAGCATTTAGTATTTGTATCTTTATAATTTCAGCAGTTTAAAAATCAACAAATTCATCTATATGGCATTCGTCCTTTATAAGCATTAAAGGGACTATCTGGGAGCCTGAGAGATATTATAGAGGATTAGGTGCTTGCCGTGGATACAGCTAACCTGGGTTTGATTCCCAGCACCACGTATGAACCCTGAAACCTCTTGGGAGTGATCCCTGAGTGCAGAACCAGGACTAAGTCCTGAGCACAGCTGGGAGTGACCCCAAAACAAAAACAAAACAAAGTGTTTTAAAAGACTATTTACCTGCAAACGATTTAATCTAGTACTTGGAAAAGTTTGAGTCGGTCTAAATCACTGGTATAATTGTACACTGTATGAATTACTAATTCATTGGAAAAAGCTTTTATGTGCCAACAAATATTTTTTACAAGCAGAAAATCTACTGAAACCATCAGATTTTCACAAATTGTGAAGATGGAACCAGTGAGAATTATCAATTACTGTTTGTGTGTATGTATGTAACTTTCTATGATATACTGGAAACCAAAATGTAACTCATTTGTTTTCACTCTTGCAATTATAATTTAGGTGCAAATTATTACTCTAATAGAAGAAGCCCACAGGATAAACTCTGTTTTTTAATAACAAGTTTTTTCTGGGGCCAGAGAGATAAACTCCTTTTCTCTGTTAAGATGCTGGCCTGTGTTATGGCCAATTCTGGTTAGCGCCCGAGCAAGACATAATGATACCCTGAGCACATCTGAGAGTGATCCCTGAGCACAGATACAGGAGTAAGTCCTGAGCATTGCCAGGTGTGGCCCAATCCTCCCTCACCATCTCTAAACCCCACCCCCACAAACTTTCTGGCTAAGTCTATATAACATATAACCTAACTCCGAATACAACAGACATATTAAAGAGTAACCTTCCTCATATCTTGGCTCTGCCTGCCAATTGGTTTTCTCTCTTTTTTTTGGTAATAATACTGTAATAACCCCTGAAAAACTACAAGCCCCCCACCCACCCATTGTGTGGTCATGTGATGCAGGTGGGAACCTTCCTTCATTTCTAGTCATCAGAATATTCCAGGTATTTATCTGGATTGCCTTGGTCACCCAAAGTATTTCTTTGAGAGTCAACCCTGGGCAATTTTTCCTGAAGCTCCTTTGTAAAAGGGCCTATTTTTCTCTGGAGATGCTAGCATGGGGATGCAGAGTGAAATTGCTACTGGCCTCTGTATGGTAATACACTATTAATAATATGCCAAAAGAATGACCTATCTTGTCTCAGGATCTGATTTGAGGGAAATTCAAACTAAGATATTCGTTAATAGTTCGATATTACATGTTTGGGATATTCCATACTGTGTGTTTTAATAGTCTTTAGGGTTTGGGTAACTTTTATGACATTTTATTTTCACATATGTCACCAGACTACATCTTTGTAGTCTAAGCATAGATGACACTTTTCACAGAAAGGCATCCCTAACTTTCTGAGTTTCCAGAAGTTATTTCTTGTCAGATGCTTCCATAATACTACTTTGGTCCACATACAATTACTGTGGGATTTACCCGAGATAGAAATTCAATTCTTAGAGTTCCTTCTCCTGTCACCTAACTATAATACAATGTTTTTTTTCCTTGTGGCCAGAGCAGTAGTACAATGGGTATGACACAGATCTTGCACCCAGTCAACCTGGGTTCAATCTCTGGTAAAGGCCCTCCCGTTGATCGTCGATTAGCTCGAGCGGGCCCAGTAACGTCTCCATTGGAGACTTTGTTGTTACTGTGTCTGGCATATCGAATACTCTCGGTAGCTTGCCGGGCTCTCTCTGGTATCTCACAGAAACCGCAAGGAGTGATCCCTGAACGCAGAGTCAGGAGTAAGCCCTGTATATTGCCAGGTCTGACTCTTCCCAAAATGAAAAGAAAATGATGCAAAAAAAATGACCATCTTTATCAGAATTACATCACTAAACCTAGACTCAAGAAGGGCATAATGTAGTTTTTTAAAGGAATCCAGATAAGAATAATACAATCTTATCTGGATATTCCTACTATTCCTGGTTCTCATCCACATAGTGAATATATAATGGAGATAATGACTGTTTGGATCATCCATACTACTACTGATGTTCAGATCTTGAGACCAAGGATGCCTCCAATATGATGATCCCTAGTTTCCCCTTAGAAATCTGGGGTTAGTATCAAGAGTTCCATCTTTTCTTGAGAGGATCTCTTGCATAACTTTAAAATTATGGTTTGGATACTATTGTGTGAGTAACAGTGACTATTAGAATAATAAGTAAAACAAATGTTCAGAGGTAGGGGTAGACTCATGAAACAGAATCTGACTCCAAATGCTGCATGAATGGGAACACCACTTTGCCTCTGACACTATGAAGGTACCATACTTTAAAGCACATCCTCCTTAAAACACATCTCTTCCTACCTTTCTTTAAATATTTAATTTTACCTAAATTAGTATGAGTTGGTTCCTATTACATTCAAACCAATGAGTACACTATAACAAAAATTAAGCACCTATAAGTTCAGTTTGCTTGAGGGAACATTCTAACACTTTAACTTTTTTAGTTTATTATAGAAAAGCTACAGAAAAGGGTACTATATTCATCTAGCTTCTTCAAAGAAACAGAGAGATCATGGGGGACTGATTCATGCAGTTATAGAGGCTAAGTACTAGCATCATCAGTAGACAAACTGGAGACCCCACGAATCAGTGGAGCAGTTCTGTATAAATCTGAAAGCCTGAGAACCAGCAGTGCTGAGGGTTTGTCTTTAGCCTCACAAAGGTCCAAAGGCAACAGAAATTGAGTTCTGGGGAGGGGCCTGGGGTCCGTGGGAGAGGGAGGGGATACACTGGTGATAGGCATACTGTTGGAATCACATGTATGAGAAACCATCATTACTAGCATTGCAAACCACAGCTTCTCAATTTAAAACAATAAGAAGTTAAAATATTAGTCTGAGGCAGAAGAAACCATGTTGCAATCAGATGGAAGGCAACTCAACAAACAATGGAAATTCTTATCAACTCAACCTTTTTCTTTCTTTCCAGGTTTTGCATAGGTGGGATAAGTCTCACCCATAAAGGGGAAGGACAGTCTGCTTTTATCCAATGATAGTAGACCAATAGAAAAGATGATCTCATACAAAATCATCTGAGGAACACGTGCAGAAATTTCACCAAATAACTGGGCATCCCATGGGCCTGTCCAGTTGACATATAAAATTATCATTGTTTCCCAGATGAGCTTTCCCCACAAACTCTGAAAATGCAAAGAACACTTTTGATTATCAAATGGGTAAATATACCAACTTTAATATAGATAAACCATGACAGTCTCAATTAGCAATGTGGAGATTTCTTTCTTTTTTTTTTTTTCCATTTTTTTTTTTATTTATTTATTGAATCACTGTGGGAAAGGTTACAAAGCTTTCAGGTTTATGTCTCAGTCATGCAAATATCAAACACATTTCCCTTTACCAATACTTATTTTTTACCATGAAGAACCCCAATAAAACCCCACCCCCCACCCCTCCCCGTCCCTGTGAGGCAGATGAATTCTAGTTAACACTCTATCCGCTTTGATTAGATTGTTTCAATAAAAGATTCACCACTATTATTTAGAGTTTACACCCCCCCAAATCAGACATGCTGAAAAAGCATTGTGAAGTGATTTGCTTTCTACAGCTGGGTTCAAGAATTAAATGTTGGTTTTGGATTTCTGCTATTTTACCTATTGACCCTGGAAGTATTTCTACTGAAAGTCAGATAGTTAAGAAATTGGTTTCTGTGTTCTGGAGTCGTGGCCGTGCTGGAGAGCCGCTCGTGGGGGGCAACTGGTGGCCTCGGTAGGGCGTGAAGGGCGGAGCGAAACGCCCCCCTTCCCATGAGGTTTTAGTCGCCCCCACACTCCCGGCTCATACCTGCTGTCCACAAGGTTCCCATGTGGCCGCCATCTTTCTTTCCAGAGAGGAGAGGGCGAATGGGGCAACACCCTTTCCCCTCCGGCAGACTTGATGGGCTGGATCAACGCATAGTCCGTTCACTTTTCTGCTCCAAGCTGCTGGGTTCTGCATTAAGTCCTTGTGCTTCTGGGGCCATGGCCGTGCTGGAGAGCCGCTCGCGGGGGGCGACTTGTGACCTCGGTAGGGCGTGAAGGACGGACCAGAACGCCCCCCGACCCATGAGGTTTTAGTCGCCCCCACTCCCCCGGCTCATACCTGCTGTCCACAAGGCTCCCATGTGGCCGCCATCTTTCTTTCCAGAGAGGAGAGGGCGAATGGGGCAACACCCTTTCCCCTCCGGCAGACTTGATGGCCTGGATCAATGCATAGTCCGTTCACTTTTCTGCTTCAAGCTGCTGGGTTCTGCATTAAGTCCTTGTGCTTCTGGGGCCGTGGCTGTGCTGGAGAGCCGCTCTTGGGGGCAACTGGTGACCTCGGTAGGGCGTGAAGGACGGACCGGAACGCCCCCCTTCCCATGAGGTTTTAGTCGCCCCCACACCCCCGGCTCATACCTGCTGTCCACAAGGCTCCCATGTGGCCGCCATCTTTCTTTCCAGAGGGAGGAGGGCGGAAGGGAGCAACACCCTTTCCCCTCTGGGCAGAAATGGTTGCCTGGATTAACGCATAGTCCTTTCACTTTTCTGCTCCAAGCTGCTGGGTTCTGCATTAAGCCCTTGTGCTTCTGGGGCTGTGGCCTTGCTGGAGAGCCGCTCGTGGTGGGCAACTGGTGACCTCGGTAGGGCGTGAAGGACGGACCGGAACGCCCCCCTTCCCATGAGGTTTTAGTCGCCCCCACATGTGGAGATTTATTTCAACCAGGAATAACTTTTCAGAAAAACCTAGTATTCAACGTCAGAATTCTTAAAGGAAGGCTCAATCTATAACACTGGTTTGCGCATATTTTGGCTCCAGATGTTTGATTTTACTTTCAACTTTCCTTTGCCATATTTGAATAACCATCTAACAGATTACCTTGCACATAAATTTTGTAAATGTTGCTATAATTTGCATGAATAACATTTATACTTCTTTGGTGGGTTTTATTTCCCAACTTATAATGTTTGTCATAAATTTCTAAAAGTAAAAAAATGAAATTGAACCACTTTTTGAGAACAGTTGCTATGTTGTGTATAAGAATTAATCAAATCATTTACCTTTGCTTTCATTTTTGCCAAATTATATTAAAATAATGCATTATGGGTGAATTTAGGGTGAGCCAAAGGTGTAGGATTCTGAATAACTACACTAGTGCAATAGAAGTATAAAAAGAAGCTGAAAAGGATAATGATATCACTTTTAAAATATATCCTGTAATGAAAATTAAACTATATGACTAATATATTCATTTAAAAACCATTTTTATTTTTATTAAACAAATAGATACATACAGAGATATTTAAAGGTTAAATAGATTTTCAAGGCACATGATGAAAATTATCAGTTCTTGGCCCACTCAACACTTCCCTGACAATTCCTGTTCCCAGGGGTGTAATCACTGTCACTTCTTCCTCAGTCATCTTCCAAACCTTCACTACCTCCCTCTAAATAACATGCTTTTCTCCTTGAGAAATATGTTTTTATCATTTTAGATATCATTGACTATACTACTATTTAAAATATTTGAAGGTATAGCATTAATAAATCTTTCTAGCATACACTTTATTCAAAATTTTGGTTAAACAAATTGGTCATATTTTTATTAAGAGTTAACCTCTACAGACCCTGATGATGAGGTAGCCTTGGCTTCTTTGCTTTTTCTGGAAGTACTGATTGCTTCCTTCGTCATTTTCTCATTTTTGTCTGCACTGCCAATATTTCTCTCCCACTCATCTGTTCAGGAAGTCATCCTTGCACCCCATCCATCCTGACTCATCAGACAGCACTGGGGGGTACCCCACGAGGACTCCAGGTCAGCGACACCCTTCAGCTCTACTCTAGAGCAATTTCTCTCTCTGCACGACATTCATGGCATCAGCACCCTGAAAATACCCCAATTTTGTCTGTGTGAGAATCGAGGCTTTCTATGCTTCCTGCATACTGGATACTTCTTTGACAAACTCCTTTTCTTTCAGTTTCCTGAGAATAGACATACAAGATATTAGAAAAAAAATAAGGACCCTACCTAAAGATGCTTGGTATTCACCAAATATAAAAGATAGACCGGACATATTTTTTAAGGGATTGAACCTGGGCCTCCAGCAAGCAAAGTCTCCAGCCCTTTGAGCTATCATTTTTTTTAAAAATTCATAAGAAAACTCAATACTCTTGTCAATAATGAGCATAGCAATTTTTGGTTAGTTTGTTGGTTTGCTTTGGGGGCCAAACCAGGCAATGCCCATGGATTACTCTTGGTTTCTGCACTCAGGAATTACTCCTGGCAATGCTCGAGGGAATATATAGAGCGCCAGGAATTGAACCTGTGTGGGCCATGCATAAGGCAAGAGCCCTACCTGCTGTACTATCTCTGGCAAGCATAGCAACTCCTATTCCCACCAGCACAATACGCAATTTCCTTTCCTTTACATCTTCCCATGCAGCTTTTATGGATTTTATTTGTTTTTGTTTGTTTCACAGTGCCAGGGATTGAACCCAGGTCCTCACACATGCTAGGGATATTCTCTGCCACTGAGCTACACCCCACACCCTATCTTTTCTTTTAGATACAGTAATTTTAAAAGGTGAGAAGTGATATTTCCTTATGGCTTCACTTTATGTTTTTCACCTTGCTGTTGATTAAGAATGATTGTTGAATATTTTGATATGGTTGGCATTTTGTGTATCTTCTTTTATAATAATAAAAAGTAATTTTTGGCCCTTTTTCATTGTTAGTTGGACTTTTAATACGATTGGGTTGTACAAGTTTCTTGTATGCTTAGGACATTAATACCCATTCAATTAAGTGCTTTGCGGGTATTTTGTTGTTGTTCCACATATTGACTTTTCATTTTGATGATTGGTTATTTTGATGTGTTGAAGATTTAAAATTTGATATTGTTCTGCTTGTTGATTTTTAGTTTTGTTGCTTGCATCTTTGAAGCCATTTCTTAAAAATTTTTTTAGAAAGTTTCCAACACTGATGTCAGAAACTTTTCTCCTAAATTTTCCCTAATAGTTTTAAGGCTTTAGTTATTTTTTTCTTTATATCTATAGTGTATTTTACTTTGGTTTTGAACTATACCCTGCAGTTCTCAAGGCGTCCTCCTGGGCTCTGTGCTCAGGAATCACTCTTGGCAGTGCTTGGGGGACTCTGTGTGGTGCCAGGGATCAAACCAGTATCGCCGTATACAAAGCAAGCATCTCAACCCCTGTGTCATCTCCCTGTGGAGTGATAGCACAGCGGTAGGGCGTTTGCCTTGCATGCAGCCAACATGGCCGACCCGAGTTCGATTCCTCCGCCCCTCTCCGAGAGCGCGGCAAGCTACCGAGAGTATCTCGCCCGCAAGGCAGAGCCTGGCAAGCTCCCCGTGACGTATTCGATATGCCAAACACAGTAACAACAAAGTCTCCAATGGAGACGTTACTGGGCCCGCTCGAGCAAATCGATGATCAACTGGAGGGCCTTTTAATTTTTATGAGTAAAATAAAATAAACTCCAATTTTATTATTTAGGATGTCATTATGTTTTTCTAAAATGTATAGAAAAGTAGGCTCTTTGTGTGTGTTGATTTTGTACTATAACTTTACAAAACTTATTGTGTTTTAGTTTGCTTATTTTGGTGGTACCTTTTTGTTTTTCTTTTTGGGTCACACCTGGATTTGCACAGCGGTTGCTCCTGGCTCATGCTGTCAGGAATTACTCCTGGCTGTGCTCGGGGGACCATATGGGATGCTGATAATCGAACCCAGATCGGCTGAGTACAAGGCAAACGCCCTGCCCGCTGTGTTATCTATCTCTCCAGTTTAATTTTGGTAGTTGCTTTAGGACTTTCTATATATGTAATTTGATCATCTGCAAATATAGAGAACTTATTTTTTCCTTTCTTATATGTATGTCTTTTATTTCTTTTTCTTGATTAATTTTTCTGGCTACGACTTCCATTGCTGCGCTGCATAGGGGAAGACATCTGTGACTTGTTGATGAGCTCAGAGAAGTTTACAGTCTCTAATTTTGAGTTTTATGGTAGCTATAAACTGTTCATATGCTAGACTTTATTTTTTTGAGGGGTGTTTTTTCTTTTGTATTCAAATTGTTGAGGGAATGTATCAGGAGATGAAGTTTAATCTTGTCAGATGCTTTCTACACTTACTGAGCTGATTATATTATTTTTATCTTTCATTCCATTAGTGTGATGTATCACATTTATTGATTTGGGTATGTTGAACTATCCTTGCCTTCCAAGAATGAATTGAACATAATCATGTCATGTGCTCACTTTTTTATATTTATTTATTGAATCACTGTGGGGAAAAGTTACAAAGCTTTCAGGTTTAAGTCTCGGTCATGCAATGATCAAACACCTTTCCCTTCACCAGTACTTATTTTTCACCACCAAGACCCCCAATGTATCCCTCCCCCACCCCTCCCAATGCCTGTGAGGCCGATGAATTCTACTTAACTCTCTATCTACTTTGATTGTATTCATTATTTCGACAAAAGATGCACCATTAGTGTTTAGAGTTTACACCCAACAATCAGAACTGCTAAAAAGGCATTGTGAAATAATTAGTTTTCTACAGCTGGTTATGAGAACCGTATGATTTGGGTTTCTGATATTTTACTTATTAAGTCTGGAGGAATTTCTGCCAAGAGCCAGATATTTACAATGAATCCTTTTTCCTCATTTTATTAGATTTTTGTTAATATAGTATCATATATGATACTAGAATTTTTAGGAATTGACTATAGAGTTAGCATTTCCAGTATGTATATTTTCATAGTATTGACTGGTGTTATTTTATTTCAGCTTAACAAAATCCCTTTAACATATTTTATAAGACAGATTAGTAATGACAAAGCCCCACTAATTTTGCTTGTCTGAAATTTCCCCTTTGTTTCAGTAGGACAACTGTGCTTAATAAATTATTCATAATTTGGGTCTAGATGGTTAGTACAGAAGTTAAGACACTTGCCTTGCTTGTGACTGATCCCAGTTCAATCTCAGTTACCTCATTTGTTCCTGTGAGCACCAGTATGGACAGAACTTGAGCACAGAGCTAGGAGTAAGCCCTAAGCCCTATTGTGGCCCTTCCTCCATCCAATCCCCCCAAATAAGTTTTTTTTCATTACCAGTTTTCTTTAAGCATTTTGAATATATTACCTAACTCTCTTTTGTCCCATGGAGTCCTCCTGAGGTAATACACTCATAATCTTATGGAATTTCATTTCTAATTGATAAGTTTTATAGTCTCTCTCTTTTAAAAAGATACTCTCATTTTCCTTAATTCCTTACAGCTTTGTTAAAGTAGTTTAAAGATGTTTCTCAGTTAGATTCCTTTGGGTATCTATGAGCTTTTTGAATGTGGATGGCCAGATCTCTCCCAGATTTGGAAAATTTCTAACCACTATTGTTTAAAATAATCTTTTATCAGAAACTTCATTCATTTTTAAAAATATTATAAATCTGGAGCCCAATGTAAAGGATAACTTTAAAAAATAATCACATCTATTCTCCTCATAGGACTCCAGTAATTCACAAGTACTTCCTATGGTATACCACAGGTCATTTAATCTCCTTATTTCTATTCATTTTTGTACTTCAAGTAGGTAATAACTTCAAAGGTTCAATCTTATACTTCAGGGATTATTTCTTATGCTTGATCCATTCTGGTGTTAATGACCTCTATTGCACTTTTAATTTCTTTTCTTCTCCTCAGAATTTGTTTTCTTCTATTTTATGCTTTCCATCATTAATATTTTTATTTGTGTAGATTTTTTCTGATTTTGTTGAATCACCTTTCAGTATTCAGTATAGGTCATTGTGCTTGACTTAGTCAGCCACTTTGTATTCTTTTTCAGATATATTGTATATCAGCGTTTCTTTGGTTACATCACTGGAAGATTATTGTGATTATATTATGGAGTCATATTTTCTTGATCCTTCATGGTCCTTGATTGAGTCTTGCATTGATTTTCTTAAATTTGAAGAGATGGTAATCTTCTCCAGATTTCAGTGACTACCTCTGAAAAGAATTTACCTTTCTGGAACCCTACTAGGGATCCTGAAACTTTCATGGAACCTCTTGCCCCACACTTCTTGCTCCCTCCTGTGGCAGAATTCTTAAGCATTTATGCTTCCTCTAGATGCTGTGGTATACCAAGCCAATGATTGGCTACTTCTCTTTTGCTTTCTCAAAGGTGATGCTCAATGCTCAAGCTGTGCTATCGCTTCCTCGCCTTTATGTTCTCCAGAGGTGTGTGCATACTCACTCTCTATGTGCCAAAGCTTGCTCCTACCACCATAAGAAGCATATACTGGAAGCTGACCATGAGTGGGGTGTGTGTGTGTGTGGTGAGGGTGAAGGACCATGTAGGGAGCAAACTTCTCTGGCTGCCTGTGTACCTGTTGAATAACTCCACAGGTGAAGTGTGTAAGTAGCTAGGAAACAGAACTCTCAACAGAATCCATGAAATTCTCTAGGATCTGTGTCCTCTCGGCACATTCTAAGCTGTCTGACTCCTCCCTTTCTTGCCACTGTCTTCTAGATACCTAAAGGACCAAACCAATAAATATCTAGTTTCTGACTCAGTACTCATAATGGGAAAAGAGAAATGGGTTCCTTGGGAGCATCCCATGCACTGGAGAAGTTGAAACACACATATTCTCACTTTCATCTGCAGACTAAATTACAGGCCTGGTTGTCTGTCTTTTGCAGTGTGCTGTGTCCCCGTAGAGGAGCGGAAACATGGGTAAGTTTAGCTGTCTCTCTTATCCTCTCCACTATCTAATTTTTGATCCTTTTTTTCTTCTAACAGTGTGCTGGGACTTCTCTGCTGGACTTGTGAACTTCTGTAAAGGCCCTGCCATCAATGGGTAATGATCTAAGACAGTGTCCTCTGGTGCATGTAGAAAGTTTGTTAGCTATTAAGAAGTTACTCCAAACCTTTTCTTCTTTCGTAGAAACAGGACCTTTATCTTTCTCAAGATGTTCATTCAGAAGTACTGATTTTAAGAAAGTATATTCAAGATTGAGTTATCTTGGTAATGTATCTCATACCAAAAAAATGCAAGAGAAATATACAGATTTGAAGAGAAACTTAAACAATTTTGCTCTAAAGCCAGGGCATATCTTTCCCTTTTTGTCCTACTCCACTGTTCATGTCTATGATAAGAATGTATTTGGATTTAGAAGAGCTATTGATAATTTATTGGAACAAAATCTACACACTTTGGTTCATAATTGGAAAGGAGAGCATGCAGGTTCTGGTGACTTCCTTTAGCAGTGTACAGGCCCTGAACTGATTCTGTAGTTCTTTCTCTGTGAAGAGGAAAAGCACTTGCTTTGATAAGATTGCATTTGGGTTTCAGTTCCAGCTAGATACAAACCTAAGTGCTACCAATGGTGGTGAGAGTGTTATATTCTTGCCTCTTGAAATCTTGGTTTGGGGGAGGTTATTTTCTTATTCCCTTTATACTTCAATATATTCCCATCTTTTTATGGTTAGAAATTGTTTACATGCAAACAATCTGAGTGGATTTTTTTACCTTGAGCAGTTACTCCTTTTCCTACTCTTCATTTTTTTCCTGACTGCCACTGGACAGTCAGGTTTGGGTCCACAGTGACAAGACACATGGGGCCTCACAGGATGGGGGTGGAGCCGGCCCTTTCCTCCCCACCCCAATGAGACCCCAAATGAAAGGAAAAATAACAATATACATATCCTGGGGACTGTGGATATTAATGCTTTAAAGAGCCTTGGGTGATATTAAAAAAAACTGTAGTATCCAATATTGGATATAGGCACTGCTGAGGAGTGTTGTCATGTGGGGTCAGATATGTCTTTGGTAAAGACATTTAAGTACAATTAAAGTAAGTATTGTACTACTCAAAGAAGGCCCAATCTGATTATAGGCTTCAATTCTAAAAGTTTTGTTCTGATATAGAGGCATACAGATGGTAAAAAAGCTCTCATACTTAGTGAATTGTAATGTTATGTTCTACCCAAACACCAATATCAGCAATGCCAGCAAAGTAATACACAACAAAGACCTTTTAAAATTTGTGGCCAAAGAAAAAGAAAGAGTGTAGGGGGTTTTCCGAGGATGCAAAAAAGCACAGTAGAAATGACATCTGTACCTATATGATCATTACAGCACTGTTCACAATAGCCAAAATTTGGAAACAACCCAAGTGCCCTAGTTGACTAGTTAACAGTTGACTGGTTAAAGTAACTTTGGTACATCTACACAATGGAATACTATGCAGCTGTCAGGAGAGATGGAGTCATGAACTTTGCTTATAAATGGATAGACATGGAGAGTATCATGCTAAGTGAAATGAGTCAGAAAGAGAGGGACAGACATAGAAGGACTGCACTCATTTATGGAGTATAAAACAACATAATGTGAGGCTGACACCCAAGAATATTATATACACGGGACAGGAAGATTGCTCCATAGCTGGAAGCCTGCCTAGTGAGCAAAGGGGAAAAGGCTGCTGGAATAGAGAAGGAATCACTAAGAAAACGATGGCAGGAGGAATTGGTCGGGATGGGAGATGTGTACAGAAAGTAGATAAAGGACCAAACATGATAACCTCTCAGTGTCTGCATTGCAAACCATGATACCCAAGAGTACAGCAAGAGTACGGGGAATATTGCCTGTCATGGAGGCAGGGGGAGAGTGGGAAAGGGGGGAGTGTATACCGGGGATACTGGTGGTGGGGAATATGCACTGGTGCAGGGATGGGTGTTTGATCATTGTGTGATTGTAACCCAAACACTAAAGCTTGTAACTATCTCGCTGTGATTCAATAAAATTTTAAAAAATTAAAGAGTGTGGGGGGTTTAAGTGAAAATTAAAAGTATACAGTGAAAATATTTCCATTTTTCTTCTAGTTTCCTCTGTTTTGCTCTTGGCTGATACAAAAGATGATGCAGTGATTCTATATTATATTCAATAGGCAAAGCCAATAAATATCTCCTTTACAGAATTGGTATGAATTCAGAAGTTTGCAGAAATGTAAAATGATATATATAATATATTATATTATCTATTTATACCCGGTGCCTGTTCATCTCTCTGCAATTTCTTTCCTCTCTTGTGTTTGATATTCATATCTTGAAGAATTGCATTATATTTATGGCTCTGAGGTGTGTATAGTGCATTAAACCCAACAAGCCTGTGAGGTTCAGTGCATCAGCAGCCTGATGGCGCCTTCAGACATCCAGATACCCCAAAATTGCTGCTGTGCCTTTGGCCAAACCCCAAAAACTTGGGGCAAAGCTTACTAAGAAAGTAAACAGTCAAAAGTTAGGTATGTGGGAGACACATCCACAAACAACCTCCGGCTCAGCTATATAATTGGAGGCATGGCCTCTCTGGTTCCTGATCGAACTGCTTAATGGCCATGATCCCAGAGACTCAGAAACAAATCTCAAAACCCAACGGGTTTTGGCAGAAATGCGCCCTGTCCCTGCAGTAGGTTACCAGTGCCGGGCCACCCCAGCTGGGAATAGGTTTCATGCCTTGGCCTGTTTCCCCTGGTAGCCCAGTGGCCATCATCCTCCAGAGGCCACTGGACAGTCAGGTTTGGGCCTATAGTGACAAGAAACATGGGGCCTCGCAGGATGGGGGTTGAGCTGGCCCTTTCCTCCCCACCCCAATGAGACTCTGAGTCGCCGCCCACTAACGGCCTCTCTGACTCCTGATCAAGCTGCTTAACCGTCAGGATCCCAGAGACTCTGAAACAAATCTCGGAACCCAGCGGCATTTGACAGAAATGCGTCTGGTCCCTGCAGTAGGTTACTGGCACTGTGCCACCCCAGGTGGGAATAGGTTTTGTGCCTTGGCCTGTTGTCTCTGGCAGCCCGGTGGCCACCATCCTCCAGAGGCCACTGGACAATCAGTGATGAGACACGTGGGGCTTCACAGGATGGGGATGGAGCCGGGCCTTTCCACCCCATCCCAATGAGACCCAGAGTTGCTGCCCATGAATGGCCTCTCTTTCTCCTGGACAATCTGCTTAACCATCATGTTCCCAGAGACTCTGAAACAAATCTCAGAACCCAGTGGCTTTTGGCAGAAATGGATCTGGACCTGCAGTAGGTTACTGTCATCAGGCCACCCCAGAGGAGAAAGGGTGCTGTCCCTCCGACTGCTCACCCTAGGTGGCTCAGTGGCTTCCACCTTCCAGAGGCCATTGGACAGTCAGGTTTGGGCCACAATGACAAGACATGTGGGGCCTCATGGGATGGGGGGTGGAGCTGGCCCTGTCCCAACGAGATCCCAAGTCGCCACCCATGAATGGCTCTCTGGCTCCTGATCAAGTTGCTTAATGGCCATGATTCCAGAGACTCAGGAACAAATCTTGGAACCCAGCAGGTTTTGGCAAAAATCCCTCCAGATTTAAGTGTTAAAATTTTGGAATTTCAAAATTGTGTGGCCTCTACTGTAGCCACTGCTGGTTATTCTTAACCAGCAATAGAAAGCAAATTGTCTACTGTTTCCTTCTCAGCTGATCTGAATGTTGGGGTAAAATTCCAAATAATAATAGTGGGTCTGGTGTCAAAATATTTAATGTAATCAAAGTAGAAAGAGAGTAATATGGAAATCATCTGCCCCACAGGTAGGAGGAGAGTGTAGTATGGGGGTATATTGGGGTTTTTTGGTGGTGGAGAATGGGCACTGGTGAAGGTACAGGTATTTCATTATATGAGCGAAATTTAAACCTGAAAGCTTTGTAACTGCTCTCACAGTGATTCAATAAATAAAATTATAAAAATTTAAAACAAAGTAAGGTGGATTTCATGCCCAATTCAATCAGCTAATCAGTGGCTGAATAAATAGCAGGACTCCTACATTAAAAAAACAAACCCCAACAAGCAAAGCAGTCACTAACAGTACCTGGTTACTACACACAAACCACAGATGCACACTCTGTTTTCTTAGAACCACCTCTGGCTGGAATCTACTCCAGTGCTGTGCACCCTGCCTAGAGATGACACTAGCAATAAGAACTAGCAGTGGTTCAACTGTCTGATCGGTTCTTTGGTGCTACAAACTTCCATCTTCACAGATAAAAGTTTTTCCTACAAGGGCTCTGAGGTTCAAACTGGAAAAGTATTTTTCTTAAAAATTACACAGTCTTACGAGAAGCTTGAACCCCATGCTTGGATTCCTAATGAGAAGACTGATGCTCTTGATACTCTCGTGAGAGTAAAGAGTTAAGGAATCTGGAGACAGTACAACCAGTGAGGTGCTTGCCTTGAAGGCAACTGGCTTAGGTTCAATCTTCAGCTGTTATGTGGTTGCCTGAGCACTTCCAGGAGTAATTCCTGAGCACAGAGCCATAAGTAAGCCCTAGGCACACCTAAGTGTAGCCAAAAATAGCAATAACAATCAAAAATAAAAATCTGGAGTCTTAAACCAATGAATAATGGACTGTCCTGATAGTCAAGATACTAGGATTGAAGTTTATTTAATTTGGGGATTTTGGTGCTCATGGGTTACTCTTGGTTCTGTGGTCAAGGGTCACTCCTAGTGCTCAGGGAAACACAAGACACAGGGAATCAAACCACTGTCAGCTGCATGCAAAGCAAGCATTCTGCCATTTGACTATATCTTTGGCCCCCTGCTGTTGTAGTTTAGATTTTTCCACTTGAGGAATTATGTTGATCATTTCATTCAATGTTAACATTGATTATTAAGTTCTAAATATGCTACAGTAGATTAAGTACTCTATTCAGATGATGGATTTCCAAATTGAAGGAACTTTGTCCAGGTATTTTATTTATGCAATGCTTACTTATCTAGACTGATGCTGAAATATTTTTGATAATGCTGATAACTTGTCAGATTTTAAATGTTTTTTCCTTGCTACATCTTCTACTCTAATATGTTGAGGCTCTCCACACAGCAAATACTCAAATAATCATATCTTTGGAACAAGATTTATTGAGAATTCCCAATCCAGATGTCTGGATAAAGAGAACATGACCTTTTATCATGTTTTTGGCAGTTGTGGGAAATAGAGTCTGTTTCATTCAATACAGAGTCTTGCTGGTGTTTAATTCGGTGCAGCATGTTGCTTTAGGATTTCTACAATATAAATGCTTACTAGAATATTTTGACAGAAAAGTGTTGACCCTTTGGGATTCATAGGAAAAATTTTCAAATTTCAGACTAGGCGAGTTGTACATGACTGTAAGATCTCCTTTAAATACCCCCTGGGTAATATAATATTTTGATTTTCAATGATTCAAATAAATATGACAAATAATGTGTGTACTTCACCTATATTATAAGCTAAATTTTTACCTAATTCCTCTCTAAGCCCCCCTTTCCTGAAATGTGTCTGCTCAGTCACATTACCACATAACATCCTGTTCCCTTATGTTTACAGGTTGGCAGGAAATTGTCTACCATTGATATTTGAGAAAGGGAAATGCCTATCATTTTATCTGATTTAACACTTCAGTATATCAACATGAACTACTTAGATGAGATAGGAAAGATTGAGTAGTTTTTTATTTTTTTTAAATAAAGATAAAGTAAAAAAAAAACTCTGCTCTACCAAAATATAACAAAACCCAGATTTTCATCTCTAAGAGACAACCCCGTGTTCAAAATCTCATTTTCTCTCATTGGTTAAGAATTAAATTCATGTTGTATATCTGCTGTAGACCAAATCATACTTCTCAGGACTAGCTTTTCTATTTGGCAAATTACCCTGCTTTACCAAGTAAGCTTGTTCACCATTTATTTTTTTTCCTTACCACAGCAAAAAATACAACAAAACAGAGTGCTAATCATGTATACGATAGAGTTTACTTAGTAGTCATAATTTACATGTTTAGTATTAGATGACCTGGATCACTAGCTCTGCACTGTAGCACTATCCTCCCATTGTTCATCGAATTGGTCGAGTGGGCACCAGTAATGCCACCATTGTGATACTTGTTGTTACTGCTTTTGGCATATTGAATATGCCATGGGGAGCTTGCCAGGCTCTGCTGTGCAGTTGGGATACTCTCGATAGCTTGCTGGGCTCTTTGAGAGGGGCTGGAACACTAAAAGGAGTAAAATCTAAGACTAAGAAAAATTAAAACACTAAAATGAGTAAAATCTAAGAAAATTAATCTAAAGTTTTAGTCTGAAAGAGAAGGCAGAGATGGTGGGCTCCAAAGTAGAATCGGCACCTACCGTTCACTCATTGGTTGATTACTGATTCTTGTTTTCTGTAACATATTGCTCTCTCCTCCAAAGACTAAGGAAAGGCCAGTTGCAACCAGAAGCAACATCAGAAGTATTTTTGAGAATGACAATGAGAAAAACAAAAAACTGAACAAAAGGGGGACTATTAAATTGTGATGACTCCAGTGTTTGGTGTCAGACCCACTGGGCTTTCTTTCACTGATGACACTTGATCATAGTAAACTCAAGCTACTGTGTGGTTCCCAGCACAAACAAGCAGAAACTTTCTACCTTTTACTGAGGATAGTAATTTCTTTGTGAGTATTGCTACAGTTTTAATAAAATTATCTGACTCCCATAACGATTTATTAGGCAATATCTCTAACCTAAGACCTGCACTGATCTTTTCTTTAGCAGAATAATGAGTTACTGCTCTACCACCACCAGTGATGTGCACAGTTCACTTTAAATTATCAATAAACAGAAAACAATGAAGATATCTATTTTAATTCAATAATGCCTTGATGGTTTTTCTTGAGTGATATTCTTTTCATCTTATTTAAGCTTTAACAACATGAAGCAATTTTGTGATAGAAAACTTTTTAGGTCAATCTATTGTTTTTACCTAAATATAACACAGAACAATGCCTTCTTGACGACAACCTTTCTGAATGTGTATTCAGCGCACCTGGTTTTCCTTGTTCTGTCATAAGTAGCCATTTATTACAATATATACTAGACAAAAATTGTCCTGAACACAAAGAAATAGGAAGCTACAGAGAGATTTCTTGAGATCACTGCACTACAATAGTATTTTATATAGTAACTTAAGCAAAATAATATCCAGCGAGGGGCAAGAAAGGTGTATTTTATATCTAATATGAATATATAACTCTTGTTCATGAAGAAACTGATGCGTATTAGACCTGGGATAAATATGTCACAAGGAACATTTAAATGGAAATATTTCTACAAAGAGTTATTGTGGATTATAGATTATGTTTTCCTACAACCTAAATGTGGAAATTCTAACCTTAATTACTTCAGAAGTTGACCTTACTTGAAGATAGAATCTTTACAGAAGTAATCAAATTTAAAATTATGTCACCTGGATTGGCACTACTCCAGTAAGCATTGTGTCTTTTTAAGGCAGGTTTTGAGACGTATGTACACAGGGAAGACCCAATGAAAGATGAAAGCAGAGATCAGGATGCTCTCTAGTTTGAGTTTACAAATTAAAGAATGCCAGTGGCTCCTAGTGACCTCCCAGAATCTAGCAGAGAAACTTGGACAGCTTCTTTCTAAAGTTCTCAAAAGGGACAAACCCAATTGACACATTCATCTTGGACATAAAGACTTCATTATAAGAAGACACTTAATTTTGATTATTCATGCCAATTTGTATATTTGCTTTGACAGCCAAAACCAACTGGCTACCTGAAACTATGATTTAATACTGTCTTCAAATTATAACTTACTGCCTGATTTAACTCTCCTCATATGGCTTCTGACTTGTTTGGTTTTGTAAACTTCTGTGACTTCTAATATGAGTAATTATTATTATTACTATATTAAAATTATTACTTAAAATTATTATTAATAGCAACAACTACTTTTTGGATCACATTCTATATCCCAATCTCTGTTTGAATCCATTCTGATACCAAGAGATTAAAGGGACATAAAGAAAACATAACTTTTTCATGTGGAAAGTAATTTTATTATTTAATTAGGCACAAATTATTAATATTAGTCAAGTTTTATTAAGCTACCAAGAGTTTAAAGATAAGATTAAAGGAACATAGGTTCAATACCTGTCATTGCATAAGGTCCCTTAAGTACCACCAGAAGTGACTCTGGAACATAGAGGCATAAGTAGCCTCTGAGCATCACCAAGTACAGCCCAAATCACTCCCCCAAATAAATTTTTAAGATTTAAATAAAGGAACATAGGTTACTCCTCTGATACATACTTTTTTAAATATTGGGTCTGACCTAAAATATTCTGAAAATAGAATGTCTTAGGCGCTTTAATGAAACCAAGGTTGTTAGGAATAGGGCAAAAAAAGTCTTTGCTAAAAAACATGTTCTACACCTAACTTAGAAGGAAGACCCCAGGCCTGCCATTAATTTTTACTTAGATGCTGAGATATTTCACAGCTTTAGTGTATGTTGTCTCTTATTAAGAATATTTTGGGGGCTGGAGTGATAGCACAGCAGGTAAGGCCCGACCCGGGTTCGATTCCCAGTATCCCATATGGTCCTCCAAGCATGGCCAGGAGTAATTCCTGAGTGCATGAACCAGGAGTAACCTCTGTGCATCGCTGGGTGTGACCCAAAAAGCAAAAAACAAAACCAAAAAAAGAATATTTTGCAAAATATTTCAAGAAAGCAATAATCTCAGGCAATAATTAGCTTTCTAGGAGAAATGAGAGTTCAGAACTTCAAGGTCTTTCAGGGTGAAAAATACATCTACTTATAGATATGAACTCAAAAGACTTTGAGAGACAAGGCAGAGTAAAAATAACAAAAGTAACAACAAAACTTTACAGTTAAACGAATATTGAGGAAAATATTGAATGAGAATGTGGCTTGACCCCAATTGTTCAAAGTACCCAAAGATGGTCGCCATTAAGTAGAAAGGAATCACCATGATAGCAGAAGTAACTATGTAAAATCAATTTGAGTGCTATTCTTAGGCAATGACTTTTGATATGATTACTGATTACATAAAACTGCTGAAGTTAATAGATTAGAGATCAACAAAGTTTCTGAAAGAATTATATTGTCAAAGATACCTCAAGTACAGTGTTTGAAGAGTCTTTTAAAATTTAATTACTAAATCATTTCTCATACTCCCACACACAGGAAGCAGCCTTCGAATACCTCTTCCAAAGTAAGCATGCTTCCCAAACTATTTTCAGATGTGGTTCAAGAGAATAATAAGTAGGAAAAGGTTCTCGAGGTCGTAGTAAGGGCCACAAGGAAAAAAATAACTATTTTTTGTTCAAGAGAGTAAAGGATAAATTCTTCTTCCTACCTGACTTATTATCACCTCAAGTGTGTCAATAATACCCACGCAATTGTGTTGCAGAATCCTTTTAAAAACATGGATTGGTGTGTGTGTGTGTGTGTGTGTGTGTGTGTGTGTTTAAAAATTCTTCCCGTTACCAACTAATAATGTTGATTGTAGTTGTCCTGTGTACAAAAGGGAGGGGAGTGTACACATGTCTTTTGTAAGTCACCTGACCATGAGGAGCCACCAAATGTAGCTTACAACGATCCTGGATCTGGAAGTACTATGAATAGAGGATTATCAAGTAATTTTACTCGGGGAAGGTGTGGGAGATGAGAGTTTGTTTTGAAGTAAGAGAAGATGAGGGGCCAGAGCAATAATACAGCAGATAGGGCATTTGCCTTGCACCAGCCAACCCTGGGTTGCTACCCAAGTAACCAGGAATAAGCCCTGAGCACAGTCATTTGTGACCCCAACCAAAAACAGAGAGAAAGAAAAGAAATGAGACATAGTTTATTGATCAGAATTTAGACTGTGTCTGAGAGTCATCTGCTTGCAGCACAGTTTTATATCATTATTTTTATGTTCTTATATTATCATTTTATTTTTTACAAGTTTTTTTTTCAGAAACCGTGATTTATGTAGTTACTCAAAGTTGGATTTTGAGCATATGATGTTCGAGCACAAGTTCCTTCACCAGTGTCAAATTCCTTCCACCAGTGTTCCCAAGTTCTCTTCCCAAACTACCTCCCACCTCAATTTGCCTCCTTGACAAACACATTTTTAAGTCTGGTTGTTGTGTTTTGGATCTCCTGTTTTTAACAACTCTGCAGTTTGGATATATAGTGTATATATACCACTCCTTTACACCACTGATGTACCCACAGCCCTTGACCCTTGCTGCACGATCCCCCCAATCCCCCTCCACCCCCCGACACCATTACTTTTTTCCACTTTTTCTCGTTTCCCCCTTGACATCGGAGAAAGAAAGAAATCAACACATTCTTTACTCTATCTGGGCACATAAGACAATGACATATATTATTCTCCATTGAAATTAGATTGAAATCTTATCACTTTGTTCAGGACAATGGAATGTACTTAGAAACATTCTTAGACCCAGCCCTTAAAGTAATCTTGCACTCCTCTTGATTTCTGCAAACCCATCAGCAGGAACCTTGCACATGTTCTCACTAAAAAGGCAGGAAGGTCATTGGGTGCTGTCCCACTTGCAGGTCACTTGTGAAAGAGACTTGCCTGTGAAACCTGCATCATTCTAGGACTGAGATAAAACATGTACGGAAATTCTGATGTATGTTTGTTACTATAACATATCCAGGTCTCTCTGACTGGAAACAGATATCTTAATCACGCCAGGCCAATTTTGACTCTTAGTTTACAATCATGATTAAAGTCTAGGGTAATTGAAAACAAACCATAGCTAGGCTTCACACCCTAATTTGATAATCCAACTAAAGTACCATTTTGCCAAATACCCTGGGTAACAGCTTTTTTAGTATATGATTTCTCCGTTCACTAGATCTAACCTTTTCTCAAAGATAAATCAGAAAATAGCTAATTTCTACAGGAAATATGTTTAAAATTTCATTAGTATATCTTATGAGATATAGGCAGAAGGGTTGTCTATTTAACATTTAGGTGCATTGGGTGTGTCTCTATGCTAGAATCTTTTCAGATTCCATGACTTCTTGTCTATTTTCCAATAAATAAAGACCAGTGCCATTGATTCTTTTCCTTCTCAGATTCTGGGATGGAGACTGATATAGAGATAACAAAAAGATTGTACAGGTAAAGAAAACCATCTATTCTGACTCATCTTTGATAGCCCCTGGTTTGGAATTCCTTTTCTTTCATCCCCATGGAATTGTATTTTCTGTGACACATGAGAGGTAAAAAAGAAAGTGCTAAAAATAATACCAGAGTTACAACTGGTGACATTTCTAGCACTTAATATATATAGAACTTTGGGTTCAAAAACTTCCTCAAGTTGAAACTACAAGTACATATATCAGAGGAAAAAGATAAGTTTTAAACCTTTTGAAAATTTCAAACAGCTGAATGTCAAAAGAAAATCCAAAAATATGTGTAGTGCATAAGTCAAAAAGGAATTTTTATTCTGACAATGTCAAGCTAATAGAAATTAACAAGCAGAGACAAAGAATATTGCATCATATAGCAAAAGCATAGGAAATTGAATTAACAGATGTGAATAAAAATGTGTAAGAAACATCAAAAGATATATAACATTACTAGAAATCAGAAAATATTAATAAATGTGTGAAATCCACTGACATTCACAATAATGGCAAAAGTTGGCCAAAAAACTCTGAGAAATTCTGAGAAAGCACTATCTACATGTTTTCAAGCACTTAAAAACATGTCGAGATATTAGTCAATATTGTATAGTAGCTTTTCAATATCTCCTAATATTGGAGGTGTGTATATTCACAATTCCACAGATCAGAAATATGGCTCAAAGGGTCAAGTGCATATTTTGCATGAATACAAGCTCAAGTTCTACATGCCCTTCTTCCCAGCACTGTAGGGAAATGGTCTGACGCACAAACTACTCTGAGTGTGACCATCATAGACACAACCACAAAATCTAAGTATTCTACTAGGATAGACAAACCCTAGCACTTGTACACAGAGACAATACAAGTATGTGCATAAACACACAGTTCTATAGATTTATAGTAATCTCTAAGGTTTATAAACATAAAACTATTCATAAAATACTATATATATATACACAAGGAAATATTATAAAGCAGTTCAAATGAATAAAATAGAGATACAAGCTACACAGTGGAAAAATGTGAAAACATAAACATAATGGTATTAAAAAGACATGAATATACACATCATGGTATTGCTTAAAGAAGATAAACAATATTAGATAGCTTTATGTTCTAAAGTCCTAGTTCTAAGTACTCATGAATTACATGAGTGGTATATACTAAATTTAAATGTGGCCAAATAGACTAAAGTTAACTGTGGCCAGTGATATATACTAAAGAGTTGAATATTCTATTTCTTAAGTGGTTGATTTGTGCATAACTGTTTATTATATTTGAGTCCATATACTCCATCTCTGTATTGTTGGTATGTTTTATATTAAAATAGATAAGATAATAATCACAATGTTTTGTATATTACATATGTCGTATACAAAATACCATTGGTAGGATAATAATTGATGAGGCAAGCATAGGTTTTCTAGAAAATAATGATAATTAAAAGTTGCAATGAGCACGCAGCCAATCTGGGTTCAGTCCCCAGCATCCCATATAGTCCCCTACGCACAGCCAGGAACAATTCCTGAGTTCAAAGCCTGGAGTAACCCCTGTGCATCGCCGGGTGTGACCCCAAAAGCAAAAAAATAATTTTTTTAAGAAGTTGCAATGAGAATCACTTGATCACTTGATCACTTGACATCCCGTTACTCATCAATTTGCTCAAGCAGGTGCCAGTAACACCTCCATTCATCCCTATTGCATGCTAGTGTAGCCCAATGGTGTCTGCTGGCTCCAGAAACATGAAAAGCCTCAAACTGATTGTTCAGGGTCTTGACGAAGAAGTCTGACCATCTCGTAGGTGGGCAGCCACACGATCTTTTGAAGTCCTGTGAAATCCAGACGGTAACTGCTCTGGTTCAGGGGTCATCTCCAAATCTCATTACGTGTCCAGCCCATCTGATTTTTGACACCTTAGCAAATGAGACAGCATCCCTAATTCTCAATCTTCTACGGAGATTGGAACTCCAGATTCTTTCTCTCACTTGGGTGACGCATAATACTCCAAGCATAGCTCTTTCAATTCCTCTTTGGGAAACCCAAATAATGTTCTCATCCTGTTTTCTTAGGGCCCAGGTCTCTGAGGAGTATGTTAATGCAGGAAGGATGGCAGAGTCAAAGAGATGTGCCTGGAGTCGAAGGTTTTTTGTCCTCTTAGCTATTTCTTCAATGCTCGTGAAGGCATTTCAAGCCACTCTCTTCCTCCTGCGCAACTCAGGTGCCACTCATTTGTCATGTTGACTTCTCGACCTAGGTACACATAAGTGTTGCATTCAGAGATATTTGTTCCATAGAGAACGGATGGAATATCAGGAACGAGTCCATTGTTTTCGTGAGATTCAGCTGCAGTACGACCTTTCCACACTCACAGTCAAAGTCAGCCAGCATTTGTGCAGCTTGGCTAATGTTTGGTGTTATTAGAATTATGTCATTGGTGAAGCGAAGGTGGTGTAGTTGCCGACCATCTATCTTCACTCCCATTCCTTCCCATTCCAGTCATCACATGAAGATCTCGAGGGTGGCATTGAAGAGTTTTGGTGAAACGGCATCAACCTGCCAAACCCCTCTCTTGACATCGATGATCACTTCCTTGTAGAATGGTGAGATCCTGGTAGGTATAATACAGCTCACAGAGGATCCTGATGTATTGAATTTGAACACCCTGTTTTTTTTTTAAGTGTTTTCTACTTTTATTTATTTTTTTTATTTTATTTTATTTTTTTTTTAAATTTATTTATTGAAACACTGTGGGAAAGGTTACAAAGCTTTCAGGTTTATGTCTCAGTCATGCAAATATCAAACACATTTCCCTATACCAATACTTATTTTTTACCCTGAAGAACCCCAATAAAACCCCACCCCCACCCCTCCCCGTCCCTGTGAGGCAGATGAATTCTAGTTAACACTCTATCTGCGTTGATTAGATTCATTGTTTCAATAAGATTCACCACTATTATTTAGAGTTTACCCCCCGCCAAATCAGACATGCTGAAAAAGCATTGTGAAGTGATTTGCTTTCTACAGCTGGGTTCAAGAATTAAATGTTGGTTTTGGATTTCTGCTATTTTGCCTATTGACCCTGGAAGTATTTCTACTGAAAGTCAGATAGTTAAGAAATTGGTTTCTGTGTTCTGGAGTCGTGGCCGTGCTGGAGAGCCGCTCGCGGGGGGCAACCGGTGGCCTTGGTAGGGCGTGAAGGGCGGAGCGAAACGCCCCCCTTCCCATGAGGTTTTAGTCACCCCCACACTCCCGGCTCATATTTGCTGTCCACAAGGCTCCCATGTGGCCGCCATCTTTCTTTCCAGAGAGGAGAGGGCGAATGGGGCAACACCCTTTCCCCTCGGGCAGACTTGATGGGCTGGATCAACGCATAGTCCGTTCACTTTTCTGCTCCAAGCTGCTGGGTTCTGCATTAAGTCCTTGTGCTTCTGGGGCCGTGGCTGTGCTGGAGAGCCGCTCGCGGGGGGTGACTGGTGACCTCGGTAGGGCGTGAAGGACGGACCGGAACGCCCCCCTTCCCATGAGGTTTTAGTCGCCCCCACTCCCCCGGCTCATACCTGCTGTCCACAAGGCTCCCATGTGGCCGCCATCTTTCTTTCCAGAGGGAGGAGGGCGGAAGGGAGCAACACCCTTTCCCCTCTGGGCAGAAATGATTGCCTGGATTAACGCATAGTCCTTTCACTTTTCTGCTCCAAGCTGCTGGGTTCTGCATTAGGTCATTGTGCTTCTGGGGCTGTGGCCGTGCTGGTGAGCCGCTCTTGGGGGCAACTGGTGGCCTCGGTAGGGCGTGAAGGGCAGACCGAAACGCCCCCCTTCCCATGAGGTTTTAGTCGCCCCCACACTCCCGGCTCATACCTGCTGTCCACAAGGCTCCCATGTGGCCGCCATCTTTCTTTCCAGAGAGGAGAGGGCGAATGGGGCAACACCCTTTCCCCTCCGGCAGACTTGATGGCCTGGATCAATGCATAGTCCGTTCACTTTTCTGCTCCAAGCTGCTGGGTTCTGCATTAAGTCCTTGTGCTTCTGGGGCCGTGGCTGTGCTGGAGAGCCGCTCATGAGGGGCAACTGGTGGCCTCGGTAGGGCGTGAAGGACGGACCGGAACGCCCCCCTTCCCATGAGGTTTTAGTCATCCCCACACCCCCGGCTCATACCTGCTGTCCACAAGGCTCCCATGTGGCCGCCATCTTTCTTTCCAGAGGGAGGAGAGCGGAAGGGAGCAACACCCTTTCCCCTCTGGGCAGAAATGATTGCCTGGATTAACGCATAGTCCTTTCACTTTTCTGCTCCAAGCTGCTGGGTTCTGCATTAAGCCCTTGTGCTTCTGGGGCTGTGGCCGTGCTGGAGAGCCGCTCGTGGGGGGCAACTGATGACCTCGGTAGGGCGTGAAGGATGGACTGGAACGCCCCCCTTCCCATGAGGTTTTAGTCGCCCCCACACTCCCAGCTCATACCTGTTGTCCACAAGGCTCCCATGTGGCCACCATCTTTCTTTCCAGAGAGGAGAGGGCGAATGGGGCAACACCCTTTCCCCTCTGGCAGACTTGATGGCCTGGATCAATGCATAGTCCGTTCACTTTTCTGCTCCAAGCTGCTGGGTTCTGCATTAAGTCCTTGTGCTTCTGGGGCCATGCCGTGCTGGAGAGCCGCTCGCGGGGGGCAACTGGTGACCTCGGTAGGGCGTGAAGGATGGACCGGAACGCCCCCCTTCCCATGAGGTTTTAGTCGCCCCCACACCCCCGGCTCATACCTGCTGTCCACAAGGCTCCCATGTGGCCGCCGTCTTTCTTTCCAGAGGGAGGAGGGCGGAAGGGAGCAACACCCTTTCCCCTCTGGGCAGAAATGATTGCCTGGATTAACGCATAGTCCTTTCACTTTTCTGCTCCAAGCTGCTGGGTTCTGCATTAAGCCCTTGTGCTTCTGGGGCTGTGGCCGTGCTGGAGAGCCGCTCGTGGGGGGCAACTGGTGGCCTTGGTAGGGCGTGAAGGACGGACTGGAACGCCCCCCTTCCCATGAGGTTTTAGTCGCCCCCACACTCCCGGCTCATACCTGTTGTCCACAAGGCTCCCATGTGGCCGCCATCTTTCTTTCCAGATAGGAGAGGGCGAATGGGGCAACACCCTTTCCCCTCTGGCAGACTTGATGGCCTGGATTAACGCATAGTCCGTTCACTTTTCTGCTCCAAGCTGCTGGGTTCTGCATTAAGTCCTTGTGCTTCTGGGGCTGTGGCCGTGCTGGAGAGCCGCTCGTGGGGGGCAACTGGTGACCTCGGTAGGGCGTGAAGGATGGACCGGAACGCCCCCCTTCCCATGAGGTTTTAGTCGCCCCCACACCCCCGGCTCATACCTGCTGTCCACAAGGCTCCCATGCGGCCGCCATCCTTCTTACCAGAGAAGAGAGGGCGAAAGGGGCAACACCCTTTCCCCTCCGGCAGACTTGATGGCCTGGATTAACGCATAGTCCTTTCACTTTTCTGCTCCAAGCTGCCGGGTTCTGCATTAAGTCCTTGTGCTTCTGGGACTGTGGCCGTGCTGGGGAGCCGCTTGTGAAGGGCAACTGTTGACCTCGGTAGGGCGTGAAGGACGGACCAGAACGCCCCCCTTCTCGTGAGGTTTTAGTCGCCCCCCACAACCCCGGCTCATACCTGCTGTCCACAAGGCTCCCATGCGGCCGCCATCCTTCTTTCCAGAGATGAGAGGGCGAATGGGGCAACACTCTTTCCCCTCTGGGCAGAGATGATGGCCTGGGTTAACTCATCGTCCGTTCACTTTTCTGCTCTAAGCTGCTGGGTTCTGCATTAAGTCCTTGTGTTTCTGGGGCTGTGGCCGTGCTCCAAACTTAACTCTGATTTTCAGGGAGAAAGATTGGGTGGTTTACTTTTCATTGATCACTTTGTATACAGAGAGATGTCGCGCGGCCGTGTAAGCGGCCGCGCAGTTTTGAGAAAAAGTCCTCGTTCCCGCATACTCGAGCTGTGTTTTTAGAGGCTTCTGGTCACCGGGGTTCCATCTGGTGGAGGCGGGATGCGACGCCTACTCCATCTGGAACTTGCCGGTGATCTCGGCTCTTTTTGGAACCTGTTTTTTCTTTTTTTTTTCCTCCAGGATCCCGCACCCTCCATGTGTTCCTTCTGTTATGCTGAACGCTTCAAAGATCTGAACACCCTGTTTGACTAGGGCTTTGATGACCGCTTCAGTCTCAACAGAATCAAAGGCCTTCTTTAAATCAATGAACGTTAGACAGAGAGGCATCTTGAACTCACGAAAAACCTCAATGATCTTGGTTATCGTGTGGATATGGTCAATCGTGCTGAATCCTTTTTGAAACCAGGTTTGCTCACATGATTGTCCAAGGACAACCATGCAATAAGAATATACTTGGACAATATTCAAGGTCTCACACAGAACCCAAGGCAGGTGGTTTTCCACATCTCAGTCCTTAAATTGGGTCATTTCTATCTTGTACCACTTAGTTTTTAAGATTAAAATTTAGGGGAGGGGAACCACGTCCAGCAGTGTTCAGGGGTTACTATTGGGTCTGTGCTAAGGAATAAAAGTGGTGCTGGACTTGAACCAAAATAGGCCTTATCTCCAGTCCCACAGAAAACAATTTTTTGAAAGTATTTCTTAGATGTTTAGCTTCTCAGTGCTTTCAGAGCACAGGACCACAACATTTGGAGTTTTATTTTTCTTTTGTTTTCTCCTAGCTACAGACTTCGAGACTCTCTGCTCCCCTTGTAGGTACTCCTCCAACTTCTACTTTTTAGATTTTGGTCTGTTTTTCCTGAGATATTGCCCCCGAGAACAGAGTCAAGTTAAAACCTGAGCACTATGGGGTGTGGGCCCTCCCACCATCACCAAAACCCACAAGCGATGAATAATTGAGGCAAAAACATCTAGAATAAGTGAGATTAAAAATTTATAGCAATTTAAACATCATTCATTAAAAATAGAACAGTTATTTTCCGAGTAGAATATGGGCAAATTTCAAAGCAAAAGTTTTTATTCCTCTGTTAATTACCTATGTAAAAGTAAATTACAGGTAAAGAATCCCATATTGCCTTGCTCTTCAAGCCCTAGTTCTCCTTTGTATCCTATGTATCTTGCTTGCTCTATGTTTCTTTGCTTGCTAATTTGCTTTCTAGAGAAGTCTGTCTTCTCTCAAACATGCATGTCTCCTTTTTTCTCACCTCACATATTTTTAAATAAGTTCCAATAAAACCTACCTTGTTATGCACCACACACACACACACACACACACACACATACAGACACACAGACACACAGACACACATAGAAAGAGAACATAAAAACACTGAAGTTATAAGTAAAGCAGTATAAGAAAAACCTTCGAGGAAAATATAGGTTAATCTCTAACTGATTTAAATATAAGATTACACTCTAGGCATAAAAATAGTTGAATAAATGATGAGAAAATATACTACACAAATACTGAATGTTTCTTCAGGTCAAATGATTCTATAAACAATGTGAATGTCAACTTTCATACAATAAGATCTAGATGATCTGTATTTAGAGCTATATGAGCAGATCTATAGTAAGATGCCTTCTATAAGGTATTAACAAATTTGCCATATGCAAATGTGTTATTTAAATAATTGGATGCATCCCTTAAAGTTTCCAGATGCTGAATAAAAGAAATTAAATGCATTATTTGGAAACCCAATGTACTGTTTTAAAGAATATTTACTACCTAATCCTAACTTTTTAAGATGACTTTTCATCTCTTACATTAAAAGACCTGAGCCTACAGTGATCCTTTTTTCCTCCCCCCTCCCTCCCTCCCTCCCTCCCTCCCCCCTCCCTCCCTCCCTCTTCCCTTCCTTCCTCCCTCCCTCCCTCCCTCCCTCCCTCTTCCCTTCCTTCCTTCCTTCCTTCCTTCCTTCCTTCCTTCCTTCCTTCCTTCTCCATTCCTTCCTCTCTCCTTTCCTCTCTTTCTCCATCCTTCCCTCCTTTATTTTCATGGAAGGAGGTGGGTGAAGGTTTGGGGCATCGTGGTGGGTTTGCCCAATCACCTCAGGTAGTTCTTAGAGAACCATATGTAGTGTAGTGTGGAACTGACCTAGGATCTGCTGCATGTAAGGCTACATATCTGAGGTCCAGTGGTCCATTTTCATAAAGTGATGCAGATCTTTAGAGACCTTCTCATCCGGGTAAGTGCTTTTCATCCAGTACTTTTTGTAGTAAAACCTTTGCTTAGCAGTGCACAGCACACAACTGTCTGTCTAGTACTTTTTAAATGCCAATGGGATAGGAGAGGGGCCTCAAGCAAAAAGATATTTGAAGACTGAGGCCAAATGTCTGTCTCACACTTGAACTTCAGTCAGAAAAACACTCCTTTGGTCTGTCAAATTGACTCACAACTCTTTTCTCATGTGGCTCATTAAATCAGAAGAAAACTTCCTGATTTTGGAATTTAATGTGAATCAGAAAAGATGAAACATTATTTCACTTTCATTTAATGACTCCACAAATAAAAACCAAAATTTACTATGTCACAGATTTCCCATATATAGTCCAATGTAGATTATTGTCAATAAGAATATAATGGTATAAGATTTTGTTTGTCAATAATAGGTTTCCCTTCAACCGACCCTTGTTTATCACAAAAAGAGAATAAAAGTTTTCTGAGTGTTTAAACAAAAAAAGTGAAAAAAATCTTCTTTATTATTGCCTCTAATGAGTGTCATCATTTCTTTTTCTTTTAATTTTTTGAGGGGGTCTTCTCAGAGCAATTCTCAAAAAAACTGGGCAGCATTTTAATACAGAGCCTGCTATTACAGTGATTCTCAGGCCCTATACTGCCACCAGTACCTGGGCAACCCTACCTACCATGCCCGTGGATCTCAGAGCTGCACCTGGCAACACTCAGGAGATAACTAGTGTCTTTTTTGCGTGTGGTACCAGGAACCAAAGCAGGGCTCAGCCACATGCTAAAAACAAGTGCCTTAACACCTGCACTATCTCTTCAGCCCTCTATATTTCTATTAAAAAATTCTTATACCAGAGTGCTTCATTTCATAAGGATAAGTCTCAAATTACAGTATTTTATTTTAGCAGTTTTAATATTTTTGGCGACTATTGTCTAGTTCTCGCTCTCAGAGAACCCAGCAGGCTACAGATAGTATACTGCCTGCATGGCAGAGTCTGGCAAGTTCCCAATGGCATATTTGATAACCAAAACCTAGTAACCATGATGGGTCTCATTCCCCTGACCCTGAATGAGCCTCCAATGTGGCACTTGCTAAAATCTCAGGGCTAGGACGAATGGAGATGTTACTGATGCCTGCTTGAGGAAATTGATGAATAATGGGATGACAGTGATACATTGTGAATATTTTTGGCACCGAGGTTTTGGATGGGAATCAAGTATTTCCATAGTTTATATCCTTTAAAATATGTCATAATATATAGAAGCAATAAATTTCACCCAAGCAGAATTCTTTCAGCAGTTATTTGCCTGAGTCTGTCATATTTGAGAATAGAACCCAAGAGGTAAGCTGGTCACTGTTTTGGTGTAGATATTCACACAAGGGTGAGATTCATTACCTTGGGTGAGAATGAGATATATTGTAGGTAAAAGTATAAAAATATTTAAGGAAAGCCTCACAGAACCCTAGTGTTGTGCCATCATTCCATGCTATTGAAAAATAACCACTCATTTAATCCCATGACAGCCTTAAGAGAAGTTATCATTATCATATCACTTTGGAAGATAAAAGCATGAACTCAAAAAGAAAGTTGCTTCTTAGGCCATGTCGTTATTAATACATCAGATAGTTACATGCTGAGTCAAGCTATGAACGCATACAGCCTCATTCCAGTTCAGTCCCTTAAGTACTTTAATGAACATGAGCTTGATATCATGCTTCTTTTATATTTAGAAATTTATGAAGCATCTAAAAATATACTGATACCAAATTCCAGATCTTTGCCAAGGCAATCTTGAGCAAGAAGAACAAAGCTGAAGGTATCATACCTCCTTTCATCAAAACACAATTCAAAATTTCAGAAGTAAAGAGGATATGGTAGTAACATATAAACAGATATGTAGACCAATATAACAGAAAGCCATGCATGGACTGTTGATTTATATTCAGCAAGATTGGGAAGAATACAAAATGCAGCATGATAGATTCTTCAAGAGATGGTGTTGAAAAACTCAATATTCACAGACTAATTCCACTCAGTTTAGTCTACTTTAGATGTCTACTTATTCATTCTGCAAATATTTATTTCATGCCTACTGATGCTGTGATTGAATCCGTTTACAGTGGACATCTGTTGTTTTCATTTATTCTGCATCTATTTCCCCGTTTACTGATAGCAGCATTCCAATTTTGTTTTGGGAACCACAAGTTCCCCACCATAAACAGACCTGAAGATAATGATTTCCAGTGGGCTGAGATATGCCCAAATTGGTACAATATATTTCATTCCTGTGAATTTGACTCTTAAAAACTAAGTGATAAAAGATAGAAATAAACTGATTTAGAGACTGAGATGTGGAAAAGCACCTGCCTTGGGTTCTTTGTGAAGGCTTGGGTTCTCTCTCTGGCAACACACACACACACACACACACACACACACACACACACACACACATCCTTGATATTTCTGTAGAGTATCTTTTACTGTTCAGTCATTCCTGCTTTTTATCTCACTGTTGAGATACCTACTGTTACCTGACCTTCTTATCAGAGTTCTTCATTTTTTTCTTTCATGTTCTGAACCAGCCCATGTCCCTTTGATGACTTTATTTTGGGGGTTAAGTTAGCTTGAGTGTGTGTTTTGCTTGCATAAAAGTTTCTAGTTCACACAGAAATACTATAATTGAACATGCTGCATTTGGGAGTTTCTTTCAAGCATTAACACTTAGAAGGACATAAAAGATCAATGACCGTCTCTAAGGTAAATAAAGGCCCTTAGGCAGACAGTGCTGTAGGTACTGCAGGCTATAACATGATGTCATGATAAAGTGAGGAAAATGACTTTTTACAGGGAATCCCACCATGATGAGAGGGAAGATGATGGCTATTTGGACGAGAAGTAAGCATTGTGTTTGACTGTGGGCCTTGCAGGTAACAATTGCATGAGGCCATAGTGAGAGAATAATGTCACTTAATCATCTAGTCACATTTTATATTTAGACATGCGGCATCATTAATCATATATAATCATGTACAGGAAGGTTTTATGCATTTAGCAGGTAATATCTCAGAGTATCAAGGTGTTAACCTACGCCTAAAAACTTTAATTGCTAGGCCACCTTCAGCCCTATCGGACCGTGAACACATCTTGGAACCACACAAAGCTTTCGGGGGAAACGATCTATCATTACCCCAGGTCCTTCAATGGGAGTGAGTTAGTGATTAAGCAATTTCCTCTCAGCTCCAACCCATCTTCTCTAGTTGGCTTTGTGATACTGAGGCTGATACTCTGCAAATTACATTTCTCCTTTGCCATCTGTCTCCCTGTTAAATTTGGCCAATACTTGGGCACTGGGGAGAAGCTAAAAGATAGGAGAGGAAGAAAGAATGTTCTCCTTCCTATTTGCTGGCTGTACCTGTCAGTGTCACTCTCCTGATGGTTTCTCTCTCTGATTACAGAAACAGTTTTGTTCCACTTTTTAGGTTCTTTGTCCATTCTCAGAATCAACTTCATTATTACAAATAGGTGAGCATGATCTAGCTAATACCCCTGGCTTAGTCCTCTGTCTCAGTACTAGTATACAATATCCCCAGGTTCCCTTCTAAAAGATTCTAGGTTAAAAATTATCCTAACCCCCTCTCTTCGTAGAATAGGACAACTTATGAAAAGAAGTCACATCCTGATTGCTCCCATTTCTGGATTCCATTTTCCCTTACCAAATTGTCCCATAGATTACCAAGACTTAACTGGCAATTATTCCACTTCCAGTCACTCATCCAACTACTTTTATTATCTTTTTTCTTTTATTTTTAAAAAAGTGAAGTTTCCATTTCCATGATTGAATTCTGACTATTTTAAAAGAGGCAAAGCTGTCCTTCCATGAATGTAAGTAGGCAGCTTCTCACTGATCTCTTTTAGTCTACTTTTCCTGAGTGATTCTACGCCTCACAGTTGTTAAGCATCAGTCCACTCACTCACTGCCAACAGCTGTCTGGTCTCATGTTCCACTTCTTAAAGTTGTCATTCCGCTCCTGATACCCCACACCCACAAAGACATTTGAAAACCATGATTCTATGACTCTGTGCCTTGTGAAAACCACACACAAGTGCCATTGCTCTGTCTATGGCTCCACCCCATCATTCTCATAAGGCAGCCCCCATGGGAATGGCAAAATTGTCACCTTGTTAGACACTTCATTTAAATCTTTGTGGTTTTTCTGAAAGAGAAGCATAATATGTACTTCTGTCAACAGAGGTCTTCTTATAATAAAAGATCTTCCTCTTATTTTCCTTCTCTTAGGATAACAATTGTTCTTCTGGAAGTGCTGTTGTACTTAATCTAGTCCATTAGCATCCCTCTTAGAAACTGTATGAGAAATGCGTTAGCAGTAGAGCTAATCCTTGTTCAATAAATTCTCTGCTTTCTGTAAATTATGTTGCTAACCCAGTCATCTTTTCCTCAAGATAAAGAGATTTCTGACAACATATGTAAGTTGAAGGTATACAACATGATTATATATATATATATACATACATATATACATATATAGCAAAATGATCCCCACAAAAATGTTAACACTTGTTCCCCATACCACAGGACCATCTCTTTGGGTTTTTTTGGGGGGGGGGACACACCTGGTGGTTGGTACTCAGGGCTTCCTCCTGGCTCTACATTCAGGTATGATTCCTAGGAACCTGGACCTGCCAAGTGCAAGGTAAATGCCCCGCCCACTGTAATATCAGCCAGACTCAAAGACCAGCTTTAAAATGGAAGCACTGCTTTGCTTATTTTTTGTTGAATCACTGTGAGATACAGTTACAAAGCTTTTTCATTATTCGGTTTCAATCATACAATGATCGAACACCCATTCCTCCACCAGTGTACATTTTCCAACACGAATGTCCCCAATATCCCTCCTGCCACCTCCACCACACCCCACTCCCTGCCTTTATGGCAGGTACTTTTTTTTTTACTTTCTATTTTTGGGCATTGTGATTTGCAATACATATTCTGAGAGGCCATCGTGTTTGGTCCTTAGTCTACTTTCAGCATACATCTCCCATCCCAAGTGATCCCTCCAACCATCATTGACTTAGTGGTCCCTTGTCTATCCCAACTGCCTTCTCCCCCAGCACATGAATTATGTTAGGACTGTTCCCTTTATTTCTTTAGCAGATAGTTTCTTGTTAAACTATAAAATTCTACTAGTTTATATATTGATTTTGTATCCCAAACTTCTCTTTTTAGTTTAGATTCAATGGTTTTTTGGAGGGAAGGGAGACGGTCTTTAGATTTTCCTATATAGAAACTTGTTCTCTGTTCAGAGAAACTGTTTTACTTCTTTTTAATGATTTGAATGTGACTTTGCTTTTTTCTGCCAGATTGTTTTGGCTTGAGTTTCCACTAATGTGTTGAATAGGAGTGGTGACATTGGGTATCATTAATTTATTCCAGACTTCAAATATAAAATTTTTAACCTTACACTTTTGATTATAATACTATAGGATTTTAATATGTATACATATGCATATATAAAACACACCCCCCATATAACTACTTTGTAAAATTTTTCATCATAAATGGACATTGAATTTGTCAAATATTTTATGTCTCTCTTAGTCTGAGCATATGAAATTTTGCACTTGAATCTACTAATGTGGCATATCATATTTTCATTTGCATATGTTCAATCATCCTACATCCCAGGAACAAATTTCATGTGATTATTGTGTACAGTGCTACTCTTCCACACTTTGTTATAAAAATACATTCCTTGATCAGAGCCAATATTGAATAGGATATCAGAACATCTATCACCGAGAAAGAAAATATATATATATATATATATATCTGCAAATGAAGGTGCTGATAAAAATTCTTCTATATGGGATAAAGAAGTATCACTTCATACCAACAAGAATCATCTACATGAAAAAATATTGGAAACAATAAGTTATGGTGGGGAAGTAGTGAAAAGGAACTTCATTCTCTCCTATGACTGTTGCATGCTTCAGCCACTCTAGATAAGGTCTAGAGCCTCCACAACACATTAGGAATAGAACTTTAAAATGACTGTGCAATCCCATTCCTGGGAAATCTATCACAAGAACACAAAAGCAATAGTCTAAGAGGACCTTTGAACACCTAAGTTCACTGCAGTACAATTTACAGTAGCCGAGATCTGGCAACAATCTAGTTCCCATCAAAAAGTTAGTAGATAAAGAAACTATTACACAAATACAATGGAATACTCTTTAGCTGTGAGAGCAGAGAAAATTTTGCAATTTGCTGTAACTTGGATGGATCTGAAGAGTTTTCTGTTGATTTAAATGAATAGAAGGAAAAGATAAATATTAGATGATATCACTCATATGCAGAGTATAAAAAACAAGGAACAGGATTCTAGAATCCCAGTGAAAACAAATTCTAAGACATTATCAATAGAGCTGAAAATTGAGTGGCAGGGACAAGGACAAGCACCATAGGAACATAGTAAAAGGATTGTGAAACATCGGTGTAGTACTCTGCAATCATGAAATAATAACTGTCACACTATTTAAACTATGCTAGTTCAATTAAAATTAAAACATTATAATTGTGATAAAGTACCTTTTTAAAATTTTTGTAGGAAAGTCAACTCAATATTTAATGTAAAGTTCAATTGTATATGGACAGGGGAATAGTTCCTGAGACCTTCATGAAGGATGATGCACAATGTCATCCATATATTCCTGGTGTCTGGGCATATTGGAAAAGTAGTGGTATCATATTGGATATCTGTCATTGATATGCTTTGGGGGTGAGTACACATCTAATGTCATTGTTAACCTATTCTTGGTGAGGGAAAAACTATACCTTTGAGAACTAGAAAACCCTTCTCTATCACTAAGAGACTTCATAAGCCTGTTAAATTAGTAGAATAGTAACTTGAGGGAGTAAAACAGACATGTGTAGTGCATTCGCAATAAATTTTCACCCGAGATATAATTATTCTTACACTCTGAGTCCATTCCAAGAAATCCAATCACAAATATTTTCCAGTACTTCTACACCACATTACTATTGGATGAAATCATTATGTGTAGATTATAATTAGAAACTTCTTTCTGCTTAGCAAGCACAATGTATAGTGTGTGTATATGAGAAGATTGGGTTGAGGTAGCTATATTCTGGTTTTTACTTAATAATGTATGCTATATTTCATTAATTATTTATGATCTACATATAAATGATCAGAGTGTTTTGGTTAGCAGTGATAGAAGAGCAACCTTGTATGAAACAAGAAATTGCATTCCATGTAAATAAAAGAGTTTCTCCTAAATGCCAACTAAAAACACCTATTTATCCAAAAGTTAAACTGGCAGCTAACAATATATTATTTCCATAATTTAAACTGAAAGACAATAGTGAGATATATGGATGTGATCAAATGAGTCATGAATATTTGTCTTGCCAATTCTCTATCCATCATTGTGGTAGTAACCCGAGATACTATTATCCCATATTAGAAAAAATATCAAGCAAAAATCCATAAGTAAAAATATTAGCATTTCATCAAAATTTGATATGATTCGAACAAAATCCACTTTCATTATTTCAAGTAACTTTGGCAAGAGGAGTACATCATCAGTACAGCTAGTATTTGAAATTGCCTGTTAATACATAATATTACAATATATCTTGATTCATGAAGTTTTTCGAATGTTGATGTTGATATTTTTTTTCTTTTTGGGTCATGCCTGGCGATCCATAGGGGTTACTCCTGGCTCTGCACTCAGGAATCACTCCTGGAGGTGTCAGGGGACCATACGGGAAGCTGGGAATCAAACTCAGGTTGGCCGCGTGCAAGGCAAATGCCCTACCCTCTGTGCTATTGCTCCAGCTGCAAGATATTAACATTTTATATATTTTAGTAATTTTAGCTAAGTGTGAACACACTCTACTAGCATCACTTAGAATAAGTACAATAGTAGGTTGATTCTGAAAATTTCATTGTGGTTACACTGGTTTACGTGAATTGAAAATAATATTACCACACCAGATCCATTGTCCAACTGCCAATACTCCTCTACCATTGTCAACAGGTACTCTTCCTTCCCCCTCCAGCAACCTCAGTTCTGGTATCAGAGTCTAATAGTTTGTTTTCATGAAGCATTATAAGTTGCTTGTTTAATCGAACGTTTATTTTGATAAGGGCTGGAGCAATAGCACAGCGGGTAGGGCGTTTTCCTTGCACGCAGCCAACATGGCCAACCCGAGTTCTATTCCTCCGCTCCTCTCGGAGATCCCGGCAAGCTACCAAGAGTACCTTGCCTGCACAGCAAAGCCTGGCAAGCTACCCGTGACATATTCGATATGCCAAACACAGAAACAAGTCTCATAATGTTACTGGGCCCACTCGAGCAAAATCAATGAACAATGGGAGAACAGTGACAGTGATTTTGATAAGAACATGTTTAACTCTCCAAATTTCATTATTTTGTGCGGAATAACATGTAGGAGGTTAAAATATTCCCTGATTAGAAATAGCATTCCATGGCTTTCTGGAGACAATGACACTCCTAAGTGGCTTTTGTATTTTAAGAAACAAGGTATCAAAAAATATCTGTGCACCCATGTGTAAGTTTGGGTAATGATTAAGGGACAATATAGGGAGATAGAAGCATAGCACACACATGCAATAGATGGGCTTTGACAGGATTGCGTGTGGGTAAATTCTCAAAGCATGAGTGTGTCTAGGGGCTGTGGTAAAGGGACCTCATAGAGGTTCAGTGAGAAGTCAAAGGAACTTGCTGAAGAGACAGGAATGGGAAAAGAGGATTATGTGCCTAGGTGGTATAAGTGTGCTGCTGCTTAGTGGCCTACAGATAGAACCTGGGTCGGCCGCTTAGTTCAGGATAAAAAAAAAAGGATGGAGAATAAAATAAAAAATATTCAATTATAAAATATATTTATAAGCTCCACTGTATCAGATCAGAGTACTCATTTAAATAAAGATGAATGATGAAGTTACTTCTGCCTTCCGCATTTGGCAACACACTGCTAGAATAAACATCAAAACTTGTTTACACACCTTTCAGAGATTTAGTGTAGGGTAAAAAAGTTTTGCAAAGGAGTATTACTAGGTTGCTAAGACACTCAATGACCACTGAGAGGTCCAGGAGTTGAGCACTATAAGCAATTAGAGGAAATTCACAGAATAGTAGCAATTCCGAGTCTTGCCCTAATCCCCCCTAGTATCTTGAGATATGCAAAAGATATAGAGGAAAGCCTCTAGTCTGTTGATGCTTTGGAGAATTATGTAGCCCTGCATTTCGTAGGCTGATCTTTTTATCATCTACAAAGCTACCACCTTTGACTAGAACATCAGAACAAGGAGAGCACAAAGTAATGTCTGTTACAGTGAGAGACTGTCTACAGGTAATACCTAGAGTAGTAAATCTAAAGTTAACTTCATGGAGAGATTCTTGAAAACTGACTTGAAGCAAAATGATGTCTGACAAAAACAGGTTCTTAAATATCACTTCATTTAATGTTGACTAGGCAGGGCTTTTTTTTTCCTCATCAACAGCAGAATGGGTACTCAATCATTGTATAACTGAAACCCAAGCACAAAAATTTGTAAGTCTACAGCTGTACCTCATCGTGTTTCAGTAACAAAAATTAAAAAGAAAATAAATAAAAAATAAATAAGAAAAAAAGCAGAATGAAATGACATGAAACAGAGCAATATTATTCATTATTGATGACCTAGTATAATCTGTCCACAAAGTAGATTGTCTCACCTTAAAACAGGTCAGCACCAATGAACTTGAGTACTAAGTAGATGAGTAGATGAGTGCCTTTCAAAAGTAGGAGTTGACCAAACAAAACAAAACAAATTACAAATGACACAGGGAAACCTTGGGTGGTCAAAATTGCTCACTAAGACTTTGGCATTTGTTGTGAAAAAAAATTGCAGCAACTGAGATAAAGATGTAGTTTTCTTCTGACCCGTTCCCAAGTTCACTCGTATTATCTCCAGGGGTCATTCAGTCATCTGGGGACTTTCAAGAGGAAGGTGCTTACTTCAAGGGAGGACATGGATGGGACTTGGTAATGTCTCCCCAGTTATGTCTATTACAGCTATCAATTGTGTTACCTGGGCAGTTTGTTACTTCTCACCTGGGAATGGAAGTGCACAGCAAGGCAGAATGTCTTGACCCTGGACAGAAGAAAGTTTTAAAAAATAAAAATAAAGAATCAGTGGCTCTGTCTGAAATCCTTTATGTTTTCTCCAAAAGCATCTATGCTGCTACAAAAATAGAAGAACATATATAATGAAGGAGGGGTCATGGTAGCGTTGCTTATAGTGTTTATAGTAGGCTATTGGCTATACAATATGTTTAGTAATAACAAGCAGCATTGCTCCTATGAGAATATTGCAGAACTCCAAGAGTTTACAAGGAATTCAGAAATAGGGCTTTTTGCCTTCTTCAGATGTTAGAAGAACTCCAAATTGTGTGAGTTCTGTGTGTTATGACCACATCATCATGTAGGAGTATATCACTATGTCATAAATAAGTTGAGAAAAATTACATGTATAAAAATAGACAGTACCTACAAGATACAGTAGATACACCCTGGAAATAGATCAGTACCCAGGCAAGTAAACTCTTCCCTCAAAATCTGTTTTTCTGGTTCTTTGAAATTACAACCAAAAAGTAACATGAATTCACTCTTATACTTAGCCCACACCTCTTCTTTCTGGAGAAACTCTAGCAGTTCTAGATGCTATCTCTTCTAATGTTTTCAGCTTCACCTATCAATGCTGCACTCTCAGTAGTATATTTTTATTTGTTTTTTGGCTCTTAGCTCAGAGTTCATTCTTGAGGGGACTCAGGGTGGGAATGAAGGCTTATGTGGTGCCAGGTACTAATTTGGGGTCAGCCACAAACAAGGCAAACTCTCACTGTCCTATGTCTTTGACCCTGTCTCTAATATTTTTTAATTGACAAAATATTTTATTTTTCATTTATAGTTTTGCATAATGTATGATTGTACAATTGAAAGTTGTGCATATTTTGCTCATAAAATAACTTTCACTTTTAATGACTTTGGATAAAGATAAAAACTGATATCATTGATACTAAGTAAAAATCAAGTAATTTGTATTAACTTTTTTATCTCTGATATTTTTAATTTCTTGCTCTTTAATAGCTTTTCCCCTACATATTATACATTTTTATAACCTTGCCTTGAATCATGCAGTTTCCTTTAGATACTTTTTCTTCTCAGTTATGTCAAGCAATATATATATGTATATATATATACATATATATATGTATACATACTTTCACTGACTTGCGATTCTTGTTTTAAATTAATTAACTCCGTAACTTCCCACACACGTTTTGTGCCTTCTAACACTCCACTGAAACTGTTGCCATGAAGGTCACCCATAATCTCTGCCATAATCTCTGAGCTGCTAAATCTTTATCTCTATTCTTATCTGACTTAACATTTAACATTTACCCACAGAATTTGACCCATTGACCATGGTCCAGTTCTTTAAACTCTCTTGCCTCTGTGCTTGTGATCCCTTTACCTCCTGGTTTTTCTCTGGCCTCTTTCACCCATCCTTTCTTTGTCTCTTTCAAAGGCCTCACTTCCTTTTTCTTCGCCTTTAATGTTAATGTTTCCCAGAATTATTCATGATATACTATTCTTGCTCTACATATTCTCTTGGCTTGTCTCACCCACACCATAGACTTTGGCTGTCACCTCTGCTGATAGTTCCCAAATCTATCTCCTTAAACCAGATGCCTTGTGAACCATATACCCATATGCCATTTTGATGCTATTTAAGCATCTGAAACTCAAACTCTCCGAAGTGAATTTATCAGCCTCAAAACTGCTCATCCTCTTGTATTCCTTTTCATACCACATATGCCCCCATGTCTTCAAAGTATCTCAAATATGATACATGGCTCTTTTTTCTGTTACCACTAAATCCTGTGGGAATAGACCCTTAAAAATGTTTGGAAACTTACCTCTTATGTCCAGTGTTATTTTCTAAATTAAAGCCATTTAATTTTTTTTCTTATATGTTAGGTCTTACCTAGTTTGGCCCTAACATTTTAGAAAGCTTATACTTTCAAGGTTTGCAGGAAATCATTTTTAAAATGAAATTCTCATCAAGTCATTTTTTTCTGTTTACAAAACCTTCAATCACCATATTTTAATATAAAATCCAAGCTTCAAGTAATACATTCAAGAAGCTTTGTGATCCCCTTCTACTTACTTCTTATAACATTGAAAACCTTTGACTATAAATAGTAAAAGTCTTAATAAAGACCATAATATATAAAAATATTTTATTTATATACTAATAAGTCTGAAAGTAAGTAAAATATCATCAATATTCCACAATACATATACTTTTCTTCTGTTATCATGGGATTTTGACTTAGTATCTCATGATCACAGGAGAGACTAGTTTCAAGAATTACATCTGAAAATGAAGAAGTGAGAAAATGGTACCAGCTACACCTGACCATTTAATGCAGATATCAAATGACATTCTCTATGTCCTAGAAAACTTTAACTAGTTTTATATTAGCCATAAATGGATCACATGTCCCTTGCTGCTAGAATTATATCAATGGAATACCCAACTCAAGAACCTATTTTTATCTCCTGTTAATTATAAAACCCATATCCAACATTCTAGGCCTTCCTAATTTGGCCTCATGTTGATCCAGCTTTATTATTTACGTTTGTGAAATATTTACTGTATATATCATTATCTACATCATTCCAATTTGATCTTGAACTCTAAACTTGATTTTCATTTTATTGTTTTTTGTATTGAGTCACCATGAGATTACAAAGCTTTCATGATTAAGTTTCAGTCATACAGTGGTTGAACACCCATCCCTCCACCAGCGTACATTTCCCATCACCGATGTCACTGGTATGCCTCCTGCCATCCCACCCCAACCCAACCCCTGCCTCTGTGCAGGCATCCTTCTTACTCTCTCTCTACTTTTGCACATCATGGTTTGCAGTACAAATATTGAGAGAACATCACTAAACTTTTTCTATTCTCCAACTATTATAGCTTTCAAGAATAGTATAGTCTGAGGTTTTTTTTTAGGTATTCAGACTATATTCTCTTGCAATTATTTATGGTGGGGTGGTGAGAGTGGGGGCACATTCAGCAGTGCTCTGGGCTTACTTCTGACTCTGTGCTCAAAGATCACTCCTGGTGATGCTCAAGGGACCAGGGTATTCAGTGTACAAAGCCAAGCCTTACTAACCTTACTAATCTTTGGCCCCAAGTTCTGAATCTCAATTTATTGATGAGATTATAGCTACTAATTAGTGGGAGTGATGGTCCAAACTTCTATTTCATCCTTTTAACAGCAAACAGATAAGTATTGAGTTGAAGTAAATCTAAATTGTAGATCTTTAGGTCCTTAGTAGATATTATTTGTTCTTCTGATTTTATTTTGAAGACATTCAGAAATGTCTGCTGCACTATCGCTCAGTCTGCAGAGTCTCCTGCCCCTGCGTCTGGCTGTCCTCGCCAGGGCCCCTTGCAGGGGGCAGGTTGAGTTTCCCTCCCCGCCCCTAGCAGAGCTCCGGCAGCCGAAGACCTCCAGAACCAGCCACAACCATGCTGAGACCACTCTACATACCCGTGAAGGTACCGACAGAGGAACAAAGGCATGCGGGTCCCAGGGCCAAGGTCTCCAAGCCAGCTCGAATCGGGGCTGAGCATCCTCCACCCAGATCTTTCATCTTCCAGTAGGCAGGGGTCACACCCACCAACTGGCCCCCTGGTACCGTGTAATCCCATCAATGGCCAAGAACCAGAGACTATAAAACCGAGCTCCTGGAAGCGACATCTTATCTCATTCTTACTTTGGACAACCTGGCCAGCTACCGAATGTAACCTTCCCACACAGCAGAGTCTGGCAAACTCACCGTGGCGTACCCAATATGCCAAATACCAGTAACAATGATGGGTCTCATTCTCCTCACCCTGAAAGAACCTTGAATATGGCACTTTGTAAAATCTCAGGGCTAGGATGAAGGAGACGTTACTGGGGCCTGCTCGAGGCAATCGATGAACAACAGGATGATCGTGATCATGATTTAGAAATGTATTTCTTTCCTTAATATTTATTGATTACCTAAAATATGATAGATTTTTAAAGTCTGTGGAAATAGCAGCAGAAATTTTTCTTTGAGGTATCTGTATCTTATTTGAGGTTAATGCTATAAAAAATAGAACATCTGGGTTATCCAATATTGAAGAACTGAAAATAAAATAAAAATCAATATGATCAATATAAAATCAATATAAAATATGAACTTACATATATTTAAACATGAATCTAATGTGCATCCTCTCTCCTCATCTTCACACCACAATTTGAATGTAAATGTAAATAGTAAATGTAAGTCCTTTCATTTTTTTTTTTTTTGGTAACTAATCTGCTCTTTGGGCTGGAGTGATAGCACAGTGGGTAAGGCATTTGCCTTGCACGTGGCCAACACGGTAGGCCCAGGTTTGATTCCTCCACCCCTCCCAGAGAGCCCGGCAAGCTACGGAGAGTATCTCACTTGCACAGCAAAGCCTGGCAAGATACTCATGACATATTCGATATGCCAAACACAGTAACAAGTCTCACAATGGAGATGTTACTGAGCCCGCTTGAGCAAATGGATGAACAACGGGAGGACAGTGCTGCAGTGCAGTGCTAATCTGCTCTTTCCTTGAAAGTTCCCCACTCTACTGATTAATAAGGAAGGAAACTGACTAAAACTCAATGCAATCAAGAATTTTAGTCAAGTACTTCAAGAGTTAAATAAAGTCATTTTAACAGCCCTATCAAATGTTATTCACATTTTTCATAGGAATACCAGAATCTCAGAGAAATAGATCCATGTGACTTTTCTCCCTGTCTTGATTTACCCTGCATTGCACCTGGATTTGAGATCTGGACTCTTGATTCTTATCAGCACTTCAGGTCTTTCTAGAACATAGCTGAAACTACAGTACTTCAAGCTCTTCAATTTGGTCATCACTGTATCACTGTCCTCCTGTTGTTCATCGATTTGCTTGAGCAGGCCCAGTAAAGTCTCCATTGTGAGACTTCTTGTTGATGTGTTTGGCATATCGAATACTGTGTTTGGCATATCGATACTCTCCGTAGCTTGCCGGGCTCTCTGAGAGGGATGGAGGACTTGAACCCGGCTTGGCAGGCTGGCCACGCACAAGGCAAATACCCTACCGCAAAACTTTTTCACACTCTCAGTAGACTCTTGAGCAAGCTCTGGGACCAGACACACCTACTTCTAGAATAAAAATGGCTCCAGAAAGCCTACATTTCAGTATCTCCATTAGACTGAGCAGGCTGACCAACCAACTTGACCTTGGATTAGTCTAAGATAGTCTTAGAGAAACGCTGTCTCAGATTCTCAAACAGGAGAAGATTCTCAAATGAGGAAGGGATTTGGGGAGAGGGGAATTGGTTCTTTCTCCTAAACTGACTCTTCCTTTTTGTAGCTCAGAGAAGGAAAACAGCAGTGTACCTCCATGCTGCTTCTTTAAATTCTAAGTTCTCTTCCTTCTTCTTCCTACTTATTCTCCAAAATTGGATATGTGGAGTTTGTTCTTTCCATCCTTCACTAGAGCATTATGTTTGAATGACTTTTATTATTTCTACTTTCTTTTTTTCTAGCTGTTTTCCTCACAGATAAACCAGACAAATGGATGCTTGGCTAACAAAGTGAAGGTCATGTTCCCAGGGAGGAGAGAAAGAAATTACATTAAATATTTAAACTATTAACCTTGGTTAAAAGAATTTAAGCATATAATCGAGTTGCATGTCCATATTTTTAAGACTAAAATTTTCCATACTGTATTTAACTCTAAAACACTTTCTTATTTCATATCCATTATTGAAAATCATTTTCTCTCTCAAATCCCTCCTTTAAAACTGCTCTGAAACCTTTTATAAGAAGGGAGCCTAAAGGGCTTTTCTTAAAGACAAGAGAGCAGGTTGAATTTAAACAAAGAATAAGTTAGACCGTGCATCTGGTAGAAAAAAATTAATAAGCTCACCTCTTTCAAGAAGCTTTTTCCACAGAGTTTTTACATTTCAATTCCTTGTTTTATTTTTTATCTCTAGTGGAGAAATATTCTTCGTGGATTTTAATGCTTTTCATTTTGAAATACATCAAACTCATTTCCACCTCTCCTAATAACAGTAGTAATTTTAAAATAAAATACCAGTAAGTGTCACATTGAATTTTCTTATTTCTCAAGTAGGTATGAATACCTTCCCTAGAATGCTCAAGGAATTTACAAGGGTAACATGGATAAGGTTTTCAGATTATTTAAGCTCATTAAGGAAATAATTTGAATTATACCAATTCCCATCTCTTCAGAGTTCACACTTTTTTGAACAAGCTTCTATTTTACCATGGTTGTACAATTTTAAAGCTTCTTGTATCTGTTTGCAAAGTAAAGTAAGATCTAGAGGTAGGTTTATAAGTTGCCTACAAAATACAAGCAGAAAGTAAAGCAAATAAATACAAATTTATGTGGCATTTGAAGGAGTTTTTTAAAAGACAAACTTGCTTTTGTATAAAAATTAATTTATGCAATATTTAGCTTTCCCTTCTTTAATGTTTTTAAATAAAATTATCTACTCAAAAGAAAAAATTCTATATATTACTGCTGTGTCTTATGGTAAGATTTTTAAATAAGTTCCAAATTTCCGTGGTAGGTTATGTTGAACTCTAAGCTATGAAAGGAAAAGGCGATTTATCACAAGGACATGAAAACACTAATTCAAAAAGGTAATTGTGTCCTTATGCTCATAGCAGCATATTCACAATAGGCAAACTTGAACTTTTCTGAAATGGCCACTGAGATGATCAGATTAAAAACCAGAGCAGAGAGACTCAGGTAGTTCTACTCTGCTATAGAGAAGATAAAATCATGCCTTCAGGGTGGACCCTGAGGTGATTAGGCTAAGTGAAGTAGGGAATAAGGGAAAGACAATGGCTGGATGCTTCACTCATGTAAAATACTAATAAATCAAGCAAACAAACTAGAAAAAGGTATTAGATTTGGTAATAACAATGATGATTACTGGAGAGAAAGTGGGATAGGAAGAAAGAGTACAAGTGTCATTTTGATAGTTAGATGACACAAGAAATTTAGTGGTAGGTATAGAGAGTGAGTAAAGGCATAAGGATACACTCTGAAATCCTATAGAAATGAGAAGTAATGATAAACTTTTTTAAAGGAAAAGTGGCTTTCAGCTTCAAGTTTGTAATGAAAATCAACTAAACATGAATTGCCTCTTACTCTTCCATAATGAGAACCACAGCCAGTCTGCATAATAAAGTCTACTGTATATTTCTTATCCTTTATCCCAATGACTTTTAAGTACATTAACAAAAATAGTGTTTCCTTAATATAATATAAACACCACGTTGTTTATATTAGACTGAAAAAACAGATTTGTCAAAATTATGTGTATTTCAAAAACACCCCAAACATACATAGGGTGATTTTTCCCCCCAATCTTGGAAGCTCTTTACTACTTGATTTAAACTGAAGTCAAAGATGCAAATGGTACCCTGCTATCCCAGCCTACCGCCATATTGGAGAAACAAGATGTTAAAAATCTGCCTTTCTTTCCCTGCCTGGTTTCACTTTTAGATAAAAGAATTGAGCTGAATGTATAAATATTGGCAGCTCCCCGGGTGGTGCTTCATCCTGAGCCCACCAGGCGTGGAAAGAAGTATGCAAGTCTTTCCAAATCAGCCTGGAGGGGCTTGTTTGGCAAATTCAAATCTCCGGTGAAAGTCTGGCTGCAACTCTGATGAAAATAAAAGTTAAATAAATCCTGACTTATTTAGAAATGTGTGTCTGACTTTGCTAACACTACGGCTTTGGAAATTTCCAACTGCTATGGAAATGTCCTCACTTCAAAAGTATCAGATGACACTATGGGTTATTTGCTTTCTTTCCTCCTTGTCCAGCAAAAACCTTACAATCTGCTGCATACAAATTGTGCACTGTGCTTGAGGTTACAAGGCACTGGGGGCTGATTGTTTAAGCCTGATGAGAGGACTAGTCATTAAGGATGTTAATTCACTCCTTCACCCTCCAGCTCCCATTGAAAAAAATTTCTAAGAGAGCAGAACAGTTTTGTGTCTTTGTTTGAGCCTGCCTTTCTCTTTCCTGATTACTCAGCTCAGGTGTGTAAGTCTTAAGTAGATTTAAAGAAAAAAACGGAACTTAGATAACTCCCATTTTCTCTGTTGCCGACAATGCGTCTGCTTCTCATGTGAGAACTCTGGTGATTGCTCTTTCTTCTATCCAGAATATTCTTCCATATTCAGATTCAACGGGAATGTCACCAATGCATAGAGCCCTCCCCATCAGTCTGTCATTTCCCTTCATAACACTTTTTCTTTTTCTTGTATGGCATCTGTTGTCAATATTGTATTTATATAGTTCTTAGGATGCTTTACATTTTCCTACTAAAATATAGGCTTCATGAGAGCAGGGATTTTATCTGTTTAATTGAATACCATCATACCCTTGATGTTGCTTCATAAACTATTTGCTAGTGACTGATGATTTTTAGAGATGAACTGCATTAATTTGATCAAAGAGTAAGGTGAGGAATAAAAGGAAGGAAAATTAGTAATATACTATACTGTATGAATAAAAACACTAAATAAAATATTATAGATGGTTTGAAAATGTTTATTATGTAATATTCCCCCTCCCCCAAGTTCAGACATTTCCCATAATGTTTATTTTACATGCATTCTGGGTTTGGGTTTTTTTGGGGGGGCATTGGCTTTTGGGGTCACAGCCAGCAGTTCTCAGGACTTACCCCTAACAGTTTTGGGGTCACACCCAGCAGTTCTCAGGACTTACCCTCCAGACACTCCTAAAGGGGCTCTGGGAACCATATGGCATGCCGAAGATCAAATCTGGCAAGCCTTGTGCAAGCCTTGTGCAAGCCTTGTGCAGACCTACCCGCAGTACTGCAGTACTGTCTCTCCAGTCCCGGTATTCTGTATTTTTTCTTTTAATGATGATGAATAAGGTACAAGAAGAATCTATTTTGTATTGAATTCAACTTATCAAGAAAAAAATGTTGAAGCAAAGATCTGATGTCTAATAAAAGTACATTCAGCAAAGACCTTTTTGTTTTGAAATAACAGAATTTTAAAATATTTTTTGCAGAAGAAAATCCTAAATTCTTTCCAAAGCCTTCACAGTCACTGTCACTGTCCTTCTTCAGTGTCACTGTGTCACTGACACAATCACCAGTACTTCTCACAACAAATTGTGAGACTTGTTGTTACTGTTTTTGGCATACTGAATACATCACAGGTAGCTTGCAAGGCTTTGCCATGAGGACAAGATATTCTCAGTAGCTTGCTGGGCTCTCCGAGAGGGGTGGAGGAATTGAACCTGGATCGGCCTTGTGCAAGGCAGAAGCCCTACCCACTGTGCTATCCAAAAATCTTAATTATTATTATTACACCACCACTTGTGTGATAACGATTCATAATACTTTCTGAAGTGAGCCTTACTTCTGCTGGTTTGTGGCTGGTGTGGGATCATTGGTGACAGCTGTGGGTAGGATATTATAATTACTGGCATGGACATTACCTGGCAAAACCGGCAGTGTTAATAATATTCCACAAGAAGGCTCAAGAGGTCTTTATTGCAGATGTTCTCTCTTTTTTTACTCACTTCTTTGCAGACATAAACTTAAATCACTAAAGGGTCAGCATTTCAGCAACACATACCAGAGTCTGTTTGAGCTGAGAACACCAATAACCCCTATATTTCCAGTCATCCTGAAAACTTGTTCATAGAACATGCTCTTCATTTCTGTGGCAATTCACACAAGCTGCAACATAATCTTTCTGCGACATTTATTGTGCTGTCCTGTTTCATAGAAAATGCTTTTCTGATGCTCATTAAGTTGTGATCATTTGACATGCTAAGATTTAAGGTATTTTTTTCAAATAGGTTATCTCCAGACATTCTGTTTTTTAAGTGCTCTTATATTTGTCAATCAAGGTTATACAGAAAATACAACTATTTCAATGAGATTTATTTGTTATATTTGCAAGAATATATTCTATGTAGAGTTACTTTTAGTAGTGTATCCTTAATAGTACATTCAACAAATGGTTAACATGTAAAATACATAAAGAACTCATAAGTGTAACAACTAATGATCAAATTATTCAAGTTAAAATGGGCAGAGTTATCTATTACCCAAAAGGTAAGAAATAAACGTTGTTGAGAGTATGAGGGAACTCTGTTATGTTTTGGATGGGACTACAAATTAGGGCAACTTTTATAGAAAAAAGCATGGAGACTCCCCAAAAATTAAAAATAGAATTTCTATGTTATAGTTATCCCATTTCTGGGTAAATTCCACATTCATTGCAATATTATATTTAACAACCAAGACTTGGAAATAACCTAAGCTCCTATCAGCAAATGATTAAGTGAAAAATATGTGGGGGAGATAGTATATGCCAGACAGGCATAATATTCCATGTTTGATCCTGGCACTGCATTGCCTTCAAGTACTAAGGATATAACCCTAGTGACCCCTGAACATCACCAGAGTAGTTCTGGTGTCCCTGGGATCAATAGGCCTGAACAGCAACACCTTGTAGGATCTACATGTTGAATGATGTGGCACATACAACCAGTCTCGGAAATACCAGGAATGGCACCAGGAACCCTGAGAATTGATTGGGAACAATCTTCCCCAAATATAATATGTGTAGCATATATACAATCTGTATATTCCACTGTAAATGAGGAAGATAAAAGCCTGTGATACATTTGTAATACATTTGTAATACATCAATAGATATAGAAGATCTTATGCTTAATGGAATAAGTTAGATGCAAATACACGGTGATTTCACTTATTATGGTATATAAAGAAAAAAAACAAAAGAACAGAAAGTCTAATGAAAAAAAAAGGCCCATGGAATGACCAAAGAATTAAGGTTACAAAGAGTCATAAAGAGTTCCTAGAAATGGTTTTATGGACTGTGTGGGAGAGATATAGATACTTTAATGAAGGGTGTGGTGTAGTAACATTGCATGTATCTTTAAATTTAATGCAGCATATACAGATGCAGCTTGCATTAAATTTACCACAAACAGTTGACTTTTTAAAAATTTATTTTTAGTAAAAAACTTGATTTATAAAATTTTTTACAATACAATTTTTTCAGGCACACAGCATTCCAATGCCAGTCCCACCAATGGTTGGCTGTTATCCTCCACTATACCACCCCTTTTATCTCAGTTATCTTTTTTGTTTGTTTGTTTTGTTTTTTATAATAATTTATTTATTGGATCACTGTGGGAAAAGTTACAAAGCTTTCAGGTTTAGGTCTCAGTCATGCAAATATCAAACACATTTCCCTTTACCAATACTTATTTTTTACCATGAAGAACCCCAATAAAACCCCACCCTCCACCCCTCCCAGTGCCTGCGAGGCAGATGAATTCTAGTTAACACTCTATCTGCTTTGATTAGATTCATTGTTTCAATAAAAGATGCACCACTATTATTTAGAGTTTACCCCCCCACCCCAAATCAGACATGCTGAAAAAGCATTGTGAAGTGATTTGCTTTCTACAGCTGGGTTCAAGAATTAAATGTTGGTTTTGGATTTCAGCTATTTTACTTATTGACCCCGGAAGTATTTCTACTGAAAGTCAGATAATTAAGAGATTGGTTTCTGTGCTCTGGAGTCGTGACCGTGCTGGAGAGCCGCTCGTGGGGGGCAACTGGTGGCCTCGGTAGGGCGTGAAGGACGGACCAGAACACCCCCCTTCCCATGAGGTTTTAGTCGCCCCCACACCCCCGGCTCATACCTGCTGTCCACAAGGCTCCCATGTGGCCACCATCTTTCTTTCCAGAGAGGAGAGGGCGAATGGGGCAACACCCTTTCCCCTCCGGGCAGACATGATGGCCTGGATTAACACATAGTCCGTTCACTTTTCTGCTCCAAGCTGCTGGGTTCTGCATTAAGTCCTTGTGCTTCTGGGGCCGTGGCCGTGCTGGAGAGCCGCTCGCGGGGGGCAACTGGTGACCTCGTTAGGGCGTGAAGGATGGACCAGAACGCCCCCTTTCCCATGAGGTTTTAGTCACCCCCACACCCCCGGCTCATACCTGCTGTCCACAAGGCTCCCATGTGGCCGCCATCTTTCTTTCCAGAGAGGAGAGGGTGAATGGGGCAACACCCTTTCCCCTCCGGGCAGACATGATGACCTGGATTAACGCATAGTCCGTTCACTTTTCTGCTCCAAGCTGCTGGGTTCTGCATTAAGTCCTTGTGCTTCTGCGGCTGTGGTCGTGCTGGAGAGCCGCTCGTGGGGGGCAACTGGTGACCTCGGTAGGGCGTGAAGTACGGACCAGAACACCCCCCTTCCCATGAGGTTTTAGTCGCCCCCACACCCCCGGCTCATACCTGCTGTCCACAAGGCTCCCATGTGGCCGCCATCTTTCTTTCCAGAGGGAGGAGGGCGGAAGTGAGCAACACCCTTTCCCCTCCGGGCAGACATGATGGCCTGGATTAACGCAAAGTCTGTTCACTTTTCTGCTCCAAGTCAGTTATCATTTTTGATTGATAACTCTGTTACCTTTTTTTGATTGGTGTCTATTGGTTTGCAAGAGTAAAAATATTTATATTTTAGAGATACATGCAATGTTACTACACCACACCCTTCACTGAAGTATCTATATCTCTCCAACACAGTCCATAAGACCATTTCTAGGAACTCTTTACCACTCTTTGTATGATCCTCTAAAATATTGAACCACTAAATTTTAACAGACATATTTCCTTTTTTCCTATAGGGAAAAAACTGCATATAGATGGAACTTATAGTATGCTGCAATGTGGTGTCACAGATAGATAGACAAATAAATCCAAGCTTACTATGGTAAGGACATTTTTAAATTTCATTTTGTCTTTGACATATTTTCCAGTTGTAGTTTTCTGGTGAAAAAGCAATCCCCTATAGGAAAAAAGGAAATGTGTCTGCTAAAATTAAGTGGTTCAATATTTTAGAGGATCATATTATACCCACATTAATTCTTTAAATTTAGTCTCAGGCAAAAGTAGCTAATATTGTCTTCCATGTAATGATTTCTCAAGGCATGAAAAAAATACAGCAAAAGTATAATCTGAAAATGATCAATCTAATTAAAATTCTGTGACTATAGAATACTAGTAATTTTATCTGACTATGATAACGTTTCTTTTGAAGGGAAATATTCTATAAAAATTCAGAAGGTATAGTTCTAACTGGTCTTTTTTTCTGACATTAAATGTGATTTGGATTTTATTTTTAAAAAAATATTTAATAAGCTACGGCATTAATACAAGGTAGAATAGAACTTGGTAATAAGGAAGGACATGTTGACTCACATGAATTAAGTTAAAATTTAATTTTGAATTTAATTAAAATTAAATTTCAAAGTAACTATGAGAAGTAAAGTCAGCCAGAAAAGCAGTAAGTTAGTTATGGCATGTTTTCATTGATTTAAAATTCTAGATACAAGAATCAGATCAGTGCATGTCTTGGGAAAAAGAAATTACTAAGAGCTCACAAATATGTTGGAGGTCATAGTTGTGTTCACTTACTGATTGTGATAATTGCTTCTCAAATTAGTCATGTGTTAACACCATTTGGAAGGAGCTACTACAAAGGTTGAATTTGGGGATGACTAACAATGATGAAATTTAAAGGGTGGAATTCTGGAGAGAATGAAGTCAAAATTTGTAAAAAGTTCTCCACTGCTTCTTAGGCAAATCTTAAGCTGCTGATCAGACAGTACAGCAAAATACTTAACATACACTGTTTGCTAGGAGATTGAGATGCAGAGATTTCAGATGTCACATTATCAATGCAGCTAAAGCACAGAAGACCTTGATGAATAGATATTCATTTAAGAACCCAGAAAAACCACATCCTTTGATTAAGAGCTGCACACATATTAGGAATAAGGGTTGTAGAACCATGAAGCAAATACTGAAAGCAAATTTTGACATGATCCATGTAATCTGCCTTCCAAAATAAAACTCACAACATCTAGAGGCAAACAACAGAATCCAGAATACGGAAACATACTATGTCAGTTGCTAACACACATGAAAATTATGACACAAGGTAATAAAGAAATTTTTAGAAGCATAGATAATTTTTAGAAAAAAAAAACTGATAATCAAACATAGAAATTATCAAGCAAGAATTCAAAAGAGCTGTGATTAATGGTTTTTTTGTTTTTTTTTTTTAATTTTTAATTTTTTTGGATATGATTAAAACAATAGAAACAAAATGGGAAATTGATGAATCACAATCTCTGTGGGCCCGAGAGTTAGTGTAGGAGTTAAGGCATTTGTCACGTATGCAGCTGAACCCAAATCAGCTCAACACTTGCACCATAAATGATTCCCTGAACACTACCAGGAGTGACTGAGCACAGAGCCAGGAGTAAATCCTGAGAACAACTGAGTGTTGTTCCCTACAATTTCCCCCTCACTCCTTCCAAAGCTTAAATTGAAGAAAAAATTTTATTTTTGTTTGGGAACCACGGCCAGCAGTTCTCAGTGCTTACACCCGACTTTACACCCAGGGATCACTCCCTTCCATGCTCAGGACAATATATCAGGTGCTAGGGGTGGAATTTAATTGGGTGCATACAAGGTAATCCCCTTTCCCAATGTACTACTGCTCTGGACCCTGAGTGAAGTTTTTAAGAAAGCAATGATGCAGTCAATAATTAGTGGAGCATTAATTAAAGCATACATAAAATCAAAACAAATATTTTAAAAAATGATAAGATAAATCACTTGTCACTTGTCATCCTGTTGTTCATCAATTTGCTTGAGCGGGTGCCAGTAACATCCCCATCCGTTCCTGTAGTGCCATAGTGTAGCCCAATGGAGTATTGGGGCTCTTTCAGGGTCAGAGGAATAAGACCTGTTATTGTTACTGTTTTGGCATATCGAATATGTCACGGTGAGCTTGCCAGGCTCTGCTTTACTGGTGGAATACTCTCTGGCTCTCCAAGAGGAATGGAGGCTTTTGTGGCTTATAGTCTCTGGATATTGGCCGTTGATGGGATTACACAGTGCTGGGGGCAGTTTGTGGGTGTGACTATCAAACTACTGGAAAATGGGGGATCTTGGTGGAGGAGGCCCAGTCCCAATCAGAGCAGGCCTGGAGATCTCAAGAACGGGTGCCACATACCTGGGCTCCTCTACCAGTTCCTTCATGCGTGAGGCTCGTCAGAGTGTGTGGAGACTGACCTTCAGTATGACTGTGTCTGGGTTCTGGAGGATTTTGGCTGCCGAAATAAAAGAAATAAGATGAATAAAATAAATAAGTTAAAACAAATAGAAAATATACCCCATGTATAGATTTTTAACAATTTAACAAGATTGTCATATAAAGCACAACTATAGTAGTAATTGCATTGAATGTATATTCACTAAAGTCTGCCATTAAAAGAGAAAGGTCACCATACTATATATTTTTTTTATGTAGGAGTACTGCTACTTATTCAGTCACTGATTAGCTGATTGAAATCATACTATATTTTAAAGGGTACACCATTTAATTATAAAGGGTACATGTATCATTAATGTTTTAAATTATTACACATAGTTTACTAGAAATTCTTTAAATATAAACATAGAAAATTAAAGGTTATGGGAAAGAAAAACCCTAAACATACTTTCTGAACAAAAGCATGTGTGAATCTATTAATTTAAGTCAGATTTTAGAAGAAATATTATTTTAAAAAGGGATGTTTTATAACTATTAAACTTCTAAATCAACAGAAACCCAAAACATTTAATTTCCATGCTGAAAAGATTCAAAATAAACAAACTAAAATTTGAAAATATAGGAAAAAATGAAAATATGGAAAATTCCCAAATCACAAAGACTAACATGCCTCTCTCAATAAATAGCAGTCAAAAAAGAGAATGTAAATACACAAACCTTTAAAAAAAAAGCCATTCACTAGCTTGATCTAGCTGGTAGATCTACTAATGCATTCAATAATTACATATGTGTCTTTAATAATAGAATGTAAAACATTTGTTAGAAGAGATTATAGAACAATTAAGCAAACCTCACCTGTGTAAAATGATTGGTTTAGTGTACGTTTCCTTGTCACTATAGAAGTTAATCTAAGGAATTTAAATTACAGGAAAAACAACCATTAGAAAAGAAAGATTAGGGGACAGAAAATATATCAAAGACAATGATGAAAGTTCGAAACAATGAGATGGCTCGGAGCAGGCTTTGCATGCTGAGTCCTGGATTCCCATCTTGGTATCACATGGTCCCCCAAACAGCACCAAGAGTGATCCCTGAGTTTGGAGTGACCAATAAGCATGACTGAGTGTTATCCCCCATCCCTCTCCTAAAAACAAGAACCCAAAACAAGTGAAAGGAAACACTGTGGGGAAATGAGCTTAGCTTCCAATTTTGACAGCGAAATCAAGATGGTAATAGTCAGATATCAAGAAACATGACAATACAGGAAATATTTGTATGAGGAAAATCATAACTTTTAGAAATATTCAAAGGAAATTATTCTTGAAAGGAGAATTTTTAGGAAAAATAAAATACATTAACAATAGACAGTTCTTTCTCTTTTTTTCTTTTTGGGTCACACCCGTCAATGCTCATGGGTTACTTCTGACTTTTGACTCAGAAATTACTCCTGGCAGTGCTCAGAGTACCATATGGGATGATGGGATTCGAACCCAGGTCGGCGACATGCAAGGCAAATGCCCTACCCGCCATATTATAGCTCCAGTCCCCAGACTGTTCTTTAAGTATGTGAAATCCTACCCTTCAGTACCAACAATTGTTCTGTTTTTGTTTGTTTGTTTGCTTTGGGGGCCACATCAGGTGGTGCTTAAGGTGTTCTCCTAGCTCTGGGCTCAGGGATCATGCCTGGCACTGTGGTGGACCATATATGGAGGTGGGGGTCAAACCCGTGAGCCACACGCAAGGCAAGCGCCTTCCCTGTTGTACTATTTCTATGACCACAGTTTTACTTACTCTGTGATTTCCTTGAGAGCATCTTCTCCTTTTTCTCAGTTCTTACTCCTGCAGCTGATTTTCTTCTGAAGGTTGCCTTCCTACGCTCATTCCTTGTATCACGGTCTAATCTTTTTTTTTTCTTCCCATGTGTCTGTCTTTTGCTTTATTTCTTTATTTCTTTTTTAAGAGATTCTTTCAAGATTATTCTCCAGATTTTCTTTTGAGATTTTTTTTCTTTTTGGGTCACACCCAGCGATGCAGAGGGGTTACTCCTGGTTCATGCACTCAGGAATCACTCCTGGCAGTGCTCAGGGGACCATATGGGATGCTGAGAATCGAACCTGGGTCGTCCACATGCAAGGCAAACACCCTACCTACTGTGCTATATCTCCAGTCCCTTGATAATATTTTTGCTTTCACTGTCAATGTTGGATTTCTTTCACCTGAAGATAATTTTTAACTTTTTTTAGAATTAATTTTTTAAAATTTATTTTTATTAAGATGCTGTGAGAGTTGTTTCAGGCATACAACGTTCCAACACCAATCCCATCACTATTTCCCCTTCTTTTAAAAGCATATAACCCTGGGGCTTGGAAATAGCCAGTGGCAAAGTATCTGCCTTGCAGGTGAGGACCTGAGTTGGATCCCAGTCCCACTGGACATGTGGCCAGTGCACTCTCAGCAGTACTGCCATCTGGGATCACTAGTGTCATAATAAAGTGGCTCGCCACACAAACTGCAACCAAGCACCGAACTAAATTGCACATGCACAATAGCCAGATGTGCAAACCTTGCTAAGATTGCCACGAGGATGTGTGTGAGAGCTCAAGTCATGAGTGAAACCTGCTAGTACATGTTAATGCACTGCAACCAAGTAGCTGATGTTCCCAATGCCCACGGCAGCACACTCAAAGAAGAAAAGGAAACGACATTTTAAAAAAATCACTTTCTTGAGTAAAATGAATTATTCTGATGAAAAAAATCTTACTTTTTTGAAAAGCAACATATATAACCCTGTTCTTCTGAAATAAATCTGTTACTGTTCCTATTTCTCTAACAATGTTAAACATGTATTTTTGTTTTGTATGCTATCACTGTTTCTGACCGGCTATGAACCGACCTGGGTTCAATTCCTCCGCCTTTTTTCTGGAGAGCCTGACAAGCTACCAAGAATATCTCTCCCGCAGGGCAAAGCCTGGCAAGCTCCCCATGGTGTATTTGATACGCCAAAAATAGTAACAACAAGTCTCACAATGGAGACGTTACTGGTGCCTGCTTGAGCAAATTGATGAACAATGGGAGGACAGTGCAACAGTGCTATGCTATCACTGTTAATCACTTTCTTTCATTTGTTCATTAAAATAGTATACATACTACCTACAGTAATACACCTATGCACCTGCCTTCCTTTACTAGAATATAAGTTCCTTAAGAGCTGAATACTTTGTGCCTTATTTTTCTTATGTATCTGCTGCACACAAAACATGGTCAAACATAGAGCTGAAACTTTCTAAGAGTGTACTAAATTCTCAGTGCAAGACAGAGACTTTCCTTATGGTTTGAATTGTCTGCTGGTGCTTAAAAATCTGCATATTTAAGGATGAGAACCCCTTTCCCAACACCACCAGACACACACACACACACACACACACACACACACACACACACACCTTTTACTAAAACCCATAGGATGATGATCAAAGAATCAGATTCATTTTAGATCTTTGGACAAATACCCAACAAATGAATCTGGGGATCCCCCTCAGACCCTAATATCAGCATCCATAGTCTTTCATTTTGAATTGGTTATTTCCTGAGGATAATTTGCAAAGTCTCCTTTCATGACTTAGGCCTATCTTCCATAATACCGTAAGTAATTTGTGGGATTTGGAGCTCTATGGATAATATAGATTGCTATGTGGTCTACCAGTGTTGCTATAACTTGGTCTATCAGTTGCTGCTCTCAGCGGTGTCTTTAAGATTATAGGCATTCTAAGTCAACAAAAAGACACCCCAGGGACTTTTAAATCAGGTGAGTGAGGGGCTTCTGGCAGGCTGTGAGGTGGGAGAGGTGATGTGAGGAAAATAACTCTATATTTCCAACTTCTATAATTTTGAATCTGTCTCACACGTGTCTATTTTCAGAGGAGTCCTTATCTCCAATTCCTTCAGCATTTCCAGAGTGCTTCCCTGAGAATTAGTTTGTTTCTTGGCAAGACACTTAGTTTTCAGTTTTCTGTGATTTGCTACGTCAGTCATCACTCATCCATCTGCTTTATATCATTTAGAATTGTGTTATCACCTTTTATGTTACTTTCATCACATCTTTTCCTCAGGTTCTTGCAGGTTAAATCATCATTGTTGTGGGCTTGTGGAGGAATAAGAGATAAACATGCATGCTTAATATTCCATAAATTTACTGGAATCCTTCCCCGAATGTTATGTCCAAATTTATCAGAATAGCCAAGTAATACAGCAATACTGGTACTGGTAAAATTTCAAGGACAGAAAAGCTGGTAGGATAAATATGGTAAAGAATTAGTTATGGAATCATATATAATGTCAGATATCATCAAATTCAAGGAGTAGTTTAAGATGTCAAAGTTGCTCTTATTTTCTTTCTCAGTTGCCATGTAGAGATGTTCCATGGATCAAAATCTAGTGTAGCAACCAAAACAATTAGTTTCAGAGGAAATAGTAATGAAAATTACTATTGAATAAATGACCACTAAATTAAACTCTTAAATAGTTTAGCTATGCAATTAGACTCATTTCTCTAAGTATTTATTTGCTTTATTCTAAAAAATATGTAAAAGAGAATACTCTTTCTTATGAAGTAAAAAGCATTTCAAATACATAAAATTGGATCTCAGATCCTTAGGCAACATAACCCAGACTTCATTCAGTATCACATGATGTCTGAAAGAGAGCCAGGGTTTAATTCAAGGTCTCTTGATTTAACATCTTTTGAGTTTTTTTCCAAATTATTTTTATTATCAAACTAAAGTGCTGTATACTCTCTTGACAACTACATTATGTTACTAGATTGTGCCTTAAAGCAAGTGCTATCTTGGTAGCAAGCTCCATATCACATAGACTATGGGCTACTAGTAGGACAGCAATACTGCAAGTTGGTCAGATGGGAAAAGTATCCTGGAGATAGAATGAAGCAATTAGATCTGTGAAAAAATATCAAGTAATGAAATTAAAGGAAAAGAAGTCTCTGACATTAAGAAAAATGTGCCCTTGTCACAAGATGACAATTGAATTTCATGTTTGGACACTGAATCAGGGAGAGAAAATTACATCCATAAGAAAATGTATCCAAGCCAGAAGTATCCAGGAACAGAAGCAGACCAAAGCGGAGAGTAAACTACCAGACTAGAAGATCTGGCCAACTTCAGAAAAAAATGAAAAGAAATTTTATGTCCACACGGATCTTGAGAATCTGACAAGCCAAGTGAAAAGGGAGGGCGACATGGAAAGTAACTGTGGAAAACGATTGAGAAACCACAGCTGATGAAAGACTCGAAGAGAAAAAGAAAATTTAAAAAAGCTTCAGCTGTAGAACCAGGCCCTGCATGAACATAGGGCCATAAAAGGAAATCTCTTTTGATGCCTGCCTAGGAGAGAACTAACTCACCAATGTTAATAAGACTATTCACAATAGTCTTGAAAATAACGTATCTCTTTTAATTCTTCAGTGTAACCTGAGAATACAGCCATACATTCATTATCTTTGAATATGTTTCCACTAGTGTGCCAGAGAAAAATACATATTTCTATTCTTTTCGTACATTGATTCTCCACAATTTTGGACCTCTTATCTTTTCACTCCCCCATGAGCATGTTGATGTGGCTGGTCTTCAATTCTTGGAATAATGAAAACAATGAGAGCACCATCTGTTGATAGTCACTCCTGCCTTCACAGGCCTAAACTGAGATTGTAAGAGAGTTTCTTTTGTTCATCACCAACAGAGAGATATGTAGCAGACTTGCTAGAGACAAAAAGGAATGAACATAATGAAGAAGGAAATAATTGATAGCCCTCCTACATGTTCTTAAAGTTTGACTAATCATAGAGAATTCCTCCTTGTTTTTCTCTTGTTTTGATCTATTTCTATTGCATTTGAACATAATATTTTTATTTCTGTCCCCTTTCATGGGAATGTCACTGCATTCATTCTCACAGAAAAAAAAAGTTTCTCTCCTAACAAATAGAACATCTCTGATTTTGTAGGTCAACTTAATTAAGCTTATTTTTTGTTTCTGTTTTTTTTTTCTTTTTGGGCCACACCCGGCGATACTCAGGGGTTACTCCTGGCTCATGCTCTCAGGAATTACCCCTGGCGGTGCTTGGGGGCACCATATGGGATGCTGGGAATCAAACCCGGGTTGGCCGCATGCAAGGCAAATGTCCTATCCGCTGTGCTATCACTCCAGCCCCTTGTTTCTGTTTTTAACTTAACTTTTCTACCCTGAGAAGACAAAATACTCTCAGTTTTTTTTCAGAAGTGAATAATATTCTTACAAAATCATGATCTTATTATTCCTAGAACTATGAACTATATTTTTAATCAGAACCTTCAAATCAGAAACTTTTACATGAAAATATTTGTCACATTCTTTTTTTTTTTTTTTAGTGAGGGTCACCTTCAGGGTCAGGTGAATGAGACCAGTTGTAGTTACTGATGCCCCATTCGCTCTCAATGGAAAGACCATCTCCGAATGCAACAGCTATGTGTACCTAAGTCGAGAGGTCAACATGACAAATGACCTGGCACCCGAGCTGCGCAGGAGGAAGAGAGCGGCTTGGAACACCTTCAAGAATGTCGAAGAAATAGCTAAGAGGACGAAGAACCTCCGGCTCCAGGCACATCTCTTTGATTCCACTGTTCTTCCTGCATTAACATATGCCTCAGAGACCTGGGCCCTACGCAAACAAGATGAGAACGAGTCTCCCAAAAAGGAATTGAAAGAGCTATGCTTGGAATATCACGTTTCACTCAAATGAGAGAAAGAATCCGGAGTTCTGACATCCATCGAGGAGCAAGAATCAGGGACGCTGTCTCGTTTGCCAAGGTGTCAAAAATCAGATGGGCTGGTCACGTAATGAGATTTAAAGACAACCGTTGGACTAGAGCTGTTACTGATTGGATTCCACGGGATGTCAAAAGACCGCGTGGCTGCCCACCTACCAGATGGTCAGACTTCTTCGTCAAGATCATGAACGATCGGTTTGAGGCCCTTCATGTTCCTGGAGCGAACAGATGCCATTGGGCTACACTAGCACGCGACAGGGACAAATGGAGACGTTACTAGCGCCCGCTCGAGAAAATCGACGACTAATGGGAAGTTAAGTGATTAAGTGATTAAGTGAGGGTCACCTAAATGGTGATTATAGAGACCATGTGGTGTCAGGAATAGAACTGAAGTACACCAGATACAAGACAAGTGCCTAAATCCTTGTACCATCTTTATGTGGCCCTTTGGTTATTTTTATTGATGTCTTTTTTAGGATATAATAGTTTACAATAAAATTGAAGTCAATTTGCAGCTTCAGTACTACGATACAGAATCTCTAACAGAGTTTCGAGATGACTTCACCGTTGTCCCATGGTCCCTTTCCAGTCATCTATCATCTTTTTATTCTTTATTTTATTATTATTATTTTTAGTGAAACACCATGAGGTACAGTTGTAGATTTACAATTTTTTGTGCTTGGGTTTAAATTATACAATGATCAAATACCCATCCCTCCACCAGTGCCCATTTTCCACCACCATGGATAATATCCCTCCCACCCCCATCCCTCCCATCTCACCCTGCCTCTGTGGCAGGGCAATCCCCTGTGTTCTCTCTCTCCTTTTGGGTTTTGTGTTCTGCAAAAGAGGCTTTGAGTGGCAATCATGTTCAGTCCATAGTCTACTTTCAACATGCATCTCCCCTCCTGGGAGGATCCTCCAAACACCCATTATTTGGGGCTCCCTTCTCTATCTGAGCTGTGCTTTCCCCTAGAATGCCCGGCTGGCCTCTAAGCTGTGGAGTAATCCTCCTGGTGCTGATCTCAGCTATTCTTGGGTATTAATCTCATATTTTGTTTCTTTATATTCCCCAGATGAATGCAATCTTTCTATGTCTATCCCTCTCCTTCTGACTCATTTCGCTTAGCATGATACTTTCTGTGTTGTACCTCTTGTAAGTAAATTTTATGACTTCATCTTTTCTAACAGCTACATAGTACTCCATTGTGTAGATGTACCAAAGTTTCTTTAACCAGTCATCTGTTCTTGGGCATTCAGGTTTCTTCCAGTTTCTGGCTATTGTAAAGAGTGCTGCAATGAACAAACAAGTGCAGATGTCACTTCGACTATACATTTTTGCCTCTCTGGGATATATTCCCAGGAGTGGTATTGCTGGGTCAAATGGGAGCTCAATTTCTAATTTTTTTGAGAATCGTCCATACTGTATTCCAGAAGGGCTGAACCAGTCGACATTCCCACCAACAGTGAAGGAGTGTCCCTTTCTCACCACATCCACGCCAGCCAGCATCGGTTGCTTTTGTTCTTTTGGATGTGGGCCAGTCTCTGAGGTGTGAGATTGTGTCTCATTGTGGTTTTGATCTGCATCTCCCTGATGATTAATGATGTAGAGCATTTTCTCATGTGCTTTTTTGCCATTTGGGTTTCTTCTTTGAGAAAGTTTCTGTTCATTTCATTGCCCCATTTTTGGATGGGGTTGGATGTTTTCTTCTTGTGGAGTTCAACCAGTATTTTGTATATCCTTGATATCAACCCCTTGTCAGATGTATATTCGGCGAATATCCTTTCCCATTCTGTAGACTGTCTTTGTATTTTGGTTACTGTTTCTTTTGAGGTGCAGAAACTTCTTAGTTTAAGATAGTCCCATTTGTCTATCTCTGTTTTCACTTGCTCGGCCAGTGGTGTGGCATCTTTGAAGATACCATTAGCTTCAATGTCATGGAGGGTTTTGCCAACTTTGTCTTCAATGTACCTTATGGTTTCTGGTCTGATGTTGAGGTCTTTAATCCATTTTGATCTTACTTTTGTACATGGTGTTAGGCAGAGTTCTGAGCCCACTTTTTTGCATGTAGCTGTCCAGTTCTGCCAGCACACATTGTTAAAGAGGCTTTCCTACTCCATTTCACATTACTTGCTCCTTTATCAAAGATTTGATGATCATATAATTGAGGGGAGATGTCAGCGTATTCAACCCTATTCCACTGGTCTCCAGTTCTGCCTTTGTTCCAGTACCATGCTGTTTTGATTATTACTGCTTTGTAGTACAGTTTGAAGTTAGAGAGGTTGATTCCTCCCATTTTCTTTTTCCAAAGAATTGCTTTAGCTATTCTTGGGGGCTTCTTGTTCCATATAAATTTCAGGAGTGTTTGCTCCATTTCTTTGAAGAATGTCATGGGTATCCTTATAGGGATTGCATTGAATTTATACAATGCTTTCGGTAGTATTGCCATTTTGACAATGTTAAGTCTCCCGACCCATGAGCAGGGGATATCTTTCCATTTCCTCATGTCCTCTTTTATTTCCTGAAGTAGCGTTTTGTAGTTTTCTTTGTACAGGTCCTTCACTTCCTTAGTTAAGCTGATTCCTAGGTACTTGATTTTCTGGGGCACAATTGTGAACGGGATTGTTTTTTTCATGTTGCTTTCTTCTCTCTCACTGTTTGCGTATAGGAAAGCCATGGACTTTTGGGCATTGATTTTATAGCCTACAACTTTACTATACGAGTCTATTGTTTCTAGGAGTTTTTTGGTGGAGGTTATTGGGTTCTCTAAGTATAATAACATGTCATCTGCGAATAGTGAGAGCTTGATTTCTTCTTTTCCTACCTGAATGCCCTTAATATCTTTTTCTTGCCTAATCGCTATTGCAAGTACTTCCATTACTATATTGAACAGCAGTGGAGATAGTGGGCATCCTTGTCTCGTCCCTGACTTAGAGGGAAGGCTCTCAGTTTTTCCCCATTGAGGATGATGCTTGCTGTAGGCTTGTGGTAGATGGCTTTAATTATGTTGAGGAAAGTCCCCTCTATACCCATTTTGGCTAGGGTTTTCATCATAAAGGGGTGCTGGATCTTGTCAAATGCTTTCTTTGCATCTATTGATATAATCATATGCTTTTTATCTTTTCTTTTGTTCATATGATGGATTATGTTGATTGATTTCTGAATGTTAAATCATCCTTGCATCCCTGGGATGAATCCTACTTGGTCATGGTGTATGATCTTTTTGATGAGTACTTGGATTCTATTTGCTAATAGTTTGTTGAGGATCTTTGCATCTGTGTTCATCAGGGATATCGGTCTGTAATTCTCTTTCTTTGTGGTATCTCTGTCTGCCTTTGGTATCAGTGTGATATTTGCTTTGTAGAAACTGTTCGGAAGTGTTTTTGATATTTCAATTTTGTGGAAAAGCTTAAAGAGGATTGGGAGTAAGTCTTCTTTAAAGATTTGGAAGAATTCACTAGTGAATCCATCCGGGCCAGGACTTTTGTGCTTGGGGAGACTTTTTATTGCCATTTCAATTTCCTTGATGGTGATAGGTCTGTTCAGGTATTCCAGGTTTTCTTGGTTCAGCCTTGGGAGTCTGTAGTAGTCTAGGAATTTATCCATTTCCTCGAGGTTTTGATGTTCCGTGGCATAAAGCTTCTTAAAGTATTCCCTGAGGATCCTTTGAATTTCTATAGTTTCTGTTGTAATGACCCGCTTTTCGTTTCTGATTCGGTTTATTAAGGTTTTCTCTCTCCCTTTCTTCGTGAGTTTTGCTAGAGGCTTATCGATCTTGTTAATTTTCTCGAAGATCCAGCTCTTGGTTTCATTGATCTTTCGGATTGTTTTTTTTGGGTTTCCATCTCGTTAATCTCTGCTCTGAGTTTTATAATTTCCTTTCTCCTGTTCAGGTTGTGCTCCTCTTTTTGGTCCTTCTCCAAGCTTTTAAGCTGTGAGGTTAGGTTACTTATGTGTGCTCGCTCCTCCTTTCTGAGGAATGCTTCTAGAGATATAAACTTTCCTCTTAACACAGCTTTTGCTGTGTCCCATAAGTTTTGGTAACTCGTGTTCTCATTTTCATTCGTTTCTAGGAATCTTTTGATTTCCTCTTTGATTTCCTTTCTAAGCCACTCGTTGTTCAATAGAGCACTGTTTAATTTCCAGGTGTTTGATTTAGTTTTCTGTTTTTTGTGTGTGATTTACTTCTAATTTCAGCGCATTATGGTCTGAGAAGATTGTTGATACAATCTCTATCTTCTTAATTTTATGGAGGCATGTTTTGTGGCTCAGCATGTGGTCTATCTTGGAGAATGTTCCATGGACGCTTGAGAAGAATGCGTATTTAGCTTTTTGAGGATGAAGTGTCCTGTATATATCTACTAAGTCCCTTTATTCTATTGTTTCCCTCAAATGAAGTATGTCCTTGCTAAGCTTGATTCTGGTTGATCTATCAAGAGGTGACAAAGCGGTGTTACAGTCTCCCACTAGTATTGTGTTGCTATTGATGTCTTTTTCCAAATCTATGAGTAGTTGTTTTAAGTACTTTGCTGGTCTCTCATTAGGTACATATACATTTATTATTGTAAGTTCTTCCTGTTGTACAGATCCCTTGATCAATAAGAAATGGCTTTCACTGTCTCTTATGACCTTCTTCACTCTGAAATCGATGTGGTCTGATATTAGGATGGCTACCCCAGCTTTTTTATGGGAGTTGTTTGCCTGTAGGATTGTGTTCCAGCCTTTAACTATGATTCTGTGTTTGCTTTGACTATTGAGATGTGTTTCTTGCAGGCAGCAGAATGTTGGGTTCAATTTTCTAATCCATCCTGCCACTCTATGTCTTTTAATTGGTGCGTTTAGCCCATTGACATTGAGAGAGATTATTGTTATGGGATTTTGTCCCATTGTTCTGTTTAAATTTGGTATCTTTGAGGGGCCTTTCTTGCCTTAAAGTAGCCCATTTAGTTGTTCTTGTAACCATGGTTTGGAGTCTATGAAGTTCCTGAGCTGTTGTTTGTCTGTGTAACTGTGTGTTGTTCCTTCTGTTATGAATGAGAGTCTCGCTGGGTAAAGTATTTTTGGAGAGGCATTTATTTCACTGAGTTTTTTCACTATGTCCCACCACTGTTTTCGGGCCATGAGGGTCTCATCAGAAAAATCAGCTGTGAATTTTACGGATGCTCCTTTGTAAGAGATTTCTTTCTTCGATCTAGCTGCTTTCAGAATTTTGTCTCTGTCTACGTTTTTGGTCATTTTGATCAGAATGTGTCTTGGGGTATTTTTATTCGGATTTCTTCTAGCTGGTACTCTTTGGGCCTCCTGAATGTGGTCACAAGATTTCTTCAGCTCTGGAAATGTAGCAATGATGTATTTGACAGTTTCTTCTTCATCAGGGTTTTCTTCCTGTCCCTCTGGGATTCCAATAATTCTTATGTTACCCCTCTTGGCTTCGTCACGATCTTCTCTTGCCATCTGTTCCCGAATTGTGAGTCTCTTTTCCATTTTCTGCTCTTTCCTGGAGAGTCTCTGAACTTCATCTTCGAGCTCACTGATTCTGTCCTCAGCAGCTGTTACTCTGCTGCTGAGGCTTTCCACTGAGTTTTTCAATTTGCCTACCCGGTTTTTTAGGTCTGACATTTCCTATTGCATTTTCCTCATTTCTGCCTTCAAATCCTCTTGTCTTTTATTGGCATTGCTTTCCATTGTTTCTTTTAGTTCCCTAAGCATCCTAAGTAGTTCCCTTCTGAATTCCTTGTCAGAGAGGTTGTCTAACACTACAGTACTGCTGATGTCTTCTGGGCTAGCCTCTTCAATAATAAATTTTGGTGGGCTTTTGCGTTGCTTTACCATTGTGACAAGTGTGGTTTAGTCCTTCACGTTTACTGTTACTATTCTGCTTGATATGCAGTGTGAGTTGAGATAGGCTTATGAGTTATTGGCTACTGTGTTTCTAGTGGCTGAGCTAAAAAAGAGAAGATTCCATCTAAGAAGGTAGCTTATGGTTCCTAGGGCATATGTACTTGGAGAATATTTTGCGGCCGCATTAGCGGTCGCAGCTCCAGAAAGTGTCCCTGCGCTGGTCCCGCACAGATCAGGGGAAAAAAACGGCTGTCCTATGAGATCGAGCTAGCTGCGCATGCCCAGAGAGAGTCCCAGGCCCTGGAGGCGGGCGGTACCTGATTGAAATGAGGAGAGGGTCCCCTTCAGCTTTGTTGCTGAGAAGTGGGGCTCAGTTCCCGTCCCGCGCAGATCAGGGGAAAAAAACGGCTGTCCTTCTATCATCTTTAACCTCCTCAGTTCCTATAATCTATTGTCTCAGGGTTTGTTTGCATTGAGAATTATTCAATCCCCCTTTATTAATACACACATATTAATGAGATCATCTAGAATTTGTCCTTTAGTTTCTACCCCCATCGCCCTCTCACACACACTGTATTCAACACTATGGTTTACAAATTTGTACATGATTTGTTATATACATTCAGTATTCTAACACCAATCCCACTACTATTGTCACCTTCCTTTCACTATTTTCTTCATATTCCCAACCATCTGTGAAGGGACACAGTAATTTATTTTATACTGATAGTTACCCATAAATGATTAACTCTTGATCAAAATGTATTTTTTAGAAAAAATTAGTGAAAATTGTTGGATCTCACCCTGCGGGTATTATATCCCTGACTGAAGGGTTACTTATATGTTATTATAAGATTTTTGTTAATTTTTTGTTAGTTAAAATTGGTTGGCTTCTACATGAAAAAACAATCCCGTTCACAATTATGCCTCAGAAAATCAAGTACCTAGGAATCAGCTTAACTAAGGAAGTAAAGGACCTGTACAAAGAAAACTACAAAACGCTACTTCAGGAAATAAAAGAGGACATGAGGAAATGGAAAGATATCCCCTGCTCATGGGTCATGCTCTCGCCCACACGGCAATCTACCCGTGACATATTCAATATGCCAAACACAGTAACAACAAAGTCTTCAATGGAGACGTTACTGGGCCTGCTCGAGCAAATTGATGAACAATGGGAGGACCGTGACCGTGAAGTTTACATGGCGATGGGGGTGGTTCATGGGCATGACTGCTATGGCTTCCGAAAGTACAGGGAAGTGGTGGGAGGTAGCCCACCCCAATTCTGGGAATGTCCTTTAGTTTCTAACTGACATAGTCTGACATCCGTCAATATTATGCAAGTGGCAGCAAATGGCAAAATTTCAATTTTTCTTGAAACTGAATATGATTCCATCGAGTCTAAAGAACAAAAATTCTTATCCATTTATGTGTCATTGAGCACTTGGATTGTTCAGATTTTATTATTATATATAAAACCAATAATGCTGTAATGAGCATAGATACAAATTTATACTTTTGTATTAATGTTTTCAGGGTGCAGTGAAAAGAAATTCTCATTCTGTGCTGGAACTGTTGTTTGGTTTAGAATCTTGAGAAAAGATTTAGAGACAAATCAAAATATTACAAATAAAACTTTCATAAGATGGAGCAATTTCAATTTTGTGACAGAACTTTTTATACATCCTTTATAATAGAAATATTCCATCAGTAGTACATACACACAGAAAAATAAAAGTTAAAAATTAAAAATAGAGAAGGGAGCACCAAACAAAGGGTGTTGGGAGGTTCCTCTCAGGATGGGAAATGCATGATGAGAGTAGACTATAGTCCGAACAAGATTGCCATTCAATGTCTCTTTGGCAAACCACAGCACTCAAAAGGAGAGAGATAAAGGAGGGGAATGCCCTGACACAGTGGTAGGGTGGGATGGGGGAATGAGGGGTGGGAGGGATACTGGGACTGGTGGTGGTGGAGAATGGGCACTGGTGGAGGGATGGGTACTTGATCATTGTATCACTGAAACCCAAGCACAAAAATTTGTAAGTCTACAACTGTACCTCATGGTGTTTCACTAATAAAAATTTAAGGAAAATAAATAAATAAAGAAAGAAAGAAAGAAAGAAATTAAAAATAAAACATATTTACTTAATTCACTATTTTTATTTATAGCTTTAATAATAAAATGACGAGGAATACGATCGACTGGTTCAGCACCTCCATGATTGTGCGAGGAATGCCAAGAGAGATATAGCCACAAAAAAACGCCTGTCTTCGAAAATTCTTGAGCTTATTCGCCAACATGGTTTGGAGCATGCCTCAGGCAACCGAAAGTGAACATCCGAGCTCGCAAAGCAGTGCAGAGATGCGATCAAGGAAGACCTCAAAGAGAGAAGAGCAGAAGTGCTGGTAGATGTGGCAGAAGCCAGGAAAAGTATTCGCAATGCCCGCCTGTCCTTTGCCAACTACAAGACCAAGATGACTGCCATCCGACGTCCTAATGGATCTATCACATCTTCCAGAAGGGCAATGGAGAAGATTATTCATGACTTCTACTCAAATCTCTTCTATAGCGATGTCCACCAGCCGACATACCAAATTCCACAGGATGGATATGTCGTTCCCAATGTTCTCCCTTCCGAAATCCGACATGCCATTTCATCAGTAAAGAAACGAACAGCACTCGGCCCAGACAAGGTCAGACCTGAACACCTGAAGAACCTGCCGTCAGTACTCATCAATATGCTGGCTCGGCTCTTCACACGCTACCTGTTTGAATGCAATGGAAAACCAGCAGGACTGTACTAATGTACAAGAAGGGAGACATACATGACATTGGCAACTATCACCCAATCTGCCTCTTGTCTGTCATCTACAAGTTGTTCACTTGAGTCATCCTGAATAGGATTGGCAGAACACTAAATGAAGGACAACCATGAGAGCAAGCCGGGTTCCACAAAGGATTCAGCACCATCGACCGTATCCACACAATAACCAAGCTCATTGAGGTTTCTCGGGAGTTCAAGATGCCGCTCTGTCTAAAGTTCATTGGTTTAAAGAAGGCCTTTGATTCTGTTGAGATGGAAGTGGTCATTGATACCCAGCCAATCAAGACATTCAAATTCAATACATCCTCCATGAACTGTATTACGGATTCACTACCAGGATCTCACCATTCTACAAAGAAGTAATCATTGATGTCAAGAGAGGGGTTCAGCAGGGTGATACCATTTCACCAAAACTCTTCAGTGCCACCCTCGAGAACATGATGCGATGACTGGAAAGGGAAAGAATGGTAGTGAAGATAGATGGTCGGCAACTACACCACCTCTGCTTTGCTGATGACATTGTTTTAATAACACCAAACATCAGCCAAGTGGCACAAATGCTGGCCGACTTTGACCGTGAGTGTGGAAAGGTCGGACTACAGCTGAATCTTATGAAGACAATGTTTATAAGAAACAGCCTGGTTCCTGATGCCTCATTTGCTCTCAACGGAACGGCCATCTCCGAATGCAACAGCTATGTGTACCTATGTTGAGAAGTCAACATGACAAATGACCTGGCACCCAAGCAGTGCAGGAAGAAGAGAGCGCCTTGGAACGCCTTCAAGAGTGTCAAAGAAATAGCTAAGAGGACGAAGAACCTCCAGCTCTGAGCACATCTCTTTGATTCCACTGTTCTTCCTGCATTAATATATGCCTCAAAGACCTGGGCCCTACACAAACAGGATGAGAACAGTATTTGGGTCTCCCAAAGAGGAATTGAAAGAGCTATGCTTGGAATATCAAGTTTCACTCAAATGAGAGAAAGAATCCGGAGTTCCGACCTCCGTTGATGATCAAGAATCAGGGATGCTGTCTCGTTTGCCAAGGCATCAAAAATCAGATGGGCTGGTCACGTAATGAGATTTAGAGACGACCGCTGGACTGGAGCTGGTACCGACTGGATTGCACGGGATGTCAAAAGACCATGTGGCCATCCACCTACCAGAAGGTCAGACTTCTTCATCAAGATCATGAATGATTGGTTTGAGGCTCTTCATGTTCCTAGAACGAGCAGACACCATTGGGCTACACTAGCACGTGACAGGGACAAATGGAGAAGTTACTGGCGCCCGCTCAAGCAAATGGACGATTAACGGGAAGTCAAGTGATCAAGTGATTTATAGCTTTGCTTCTGTGATGCAAAATTTTTTCTGATTTTGAGGGAATTCTATTTTATGCAGCTGTATGTATTTAAGAGATGCAATTTCTTATATCTTCAAAGTATATGTTACCACCCCATAATCACCAGCAGATTACCAGAACCCCTCAACTATTGTTTCTGATTTACTCTTTGTTTTTTACTTTCTCCTTAATTTCTGTGTATTATAGCTTAGTGTGATTTTCTTTTAGTTGTGAGTTTTATTTTATTTTGTTATTTCTCTTGATTTCTGAGGCAAATCCTTATGATGGTTTCAATTTTAAATTTTAAATAATTACCTCCTTAATTTTAAATGTTAATTATAGATTAATGATTAATGTATTATAAATTGGTTGTAAAATATTTTAATGAGGGTTTATTTATAAAACCTAGTTCTTTTACTTTTACTTTACTTTTTTCTGTTTGCTATTTTTTTTCCTCTGTAGTTCATTGTATCACTGTATCACTGTCATCCCGTTGATCATTGAATTATTCGAGCAGACACCAGTAACATCTTTATTCCTTCCAGCCCTCAGATTTTAGCAGGCTCTTCTTACTTTTCTTTTCCCAACGATTGGAGGCTCTGTCGGGGTCAGGGGAATGAGACCTGTTGTCGTTACTGTATTTGGCATATCAAATACGCCACTGGGAGCTTGCCAGGCTCTGCCCAGTTGGGTGGGATACTCTCGGTGCTTGCCGGGCTCTCTAGAGGCATATATTTATATATTTTTCTCTATGATTTGTTGCCTACTGTCTGAACCCCATCAGCTATGTGTAGTAATTGTGAAAAATAGGTAGGAAATGTCTTATAATGTGTCGTGCAGCCGCATCCTGAGTTCTGGAGGGTGGCCAATGAGATTACCTGGTGCAGATGAAAAGATTATCTGGTGCTGGCAGAGTGTGGCTTATGGTTGTTATCCCTGAGTCACCGGAGACTGGGGGAATCAGTCAGAGGATCTCTGTTCTCTGCAGTTAACTTTAAATAATACATTTAAAGTGGCATAATTTTATAAATACTGTTCACAGAGCTTTATTTCCAAAATTTTCTATTGCTTCCTCCCAGTCACTCTCTGACTTAATTTTCTCACTCCCTCTGGGATATTCCTTTTATACAGAAAAATACAAAAGAACAAGGATGGAACAAAAAAAAAGAGACAAATTCTTGGCTTTGAATTTTATCTTCACTAAGACAAGTAAAGCTTTTCGCAGACAAGAGTTGTGTGTTTTGGAACTCAAAGGTGGAAATGTTAAAAAAGAAACAGAGTATAAGTTTATACAGCAATGGAATAGAAAAAGCCAGAAACTACTACCTCTCTTTGACTAAGGAAGAGATTTATCCAAGAAATCTTCAATACTTAGATGCCACAAACTCCCAGAGCATGAGGAAGCTTTTTAAAAAATTGAATAGTCTACTAGTTTGCAGAAAAGGCAAGTAAACAGTACCAGGAGAAAGAGAAGAAAATAGAATAAAAGAACAGAAATGGTAAAAGAGGACTGAGAAGAATGAGGAGGAGGAGAGAGAAGAAAATAATGAAGAGGAGGAAGAGGAAATGAATCTGAAAATCACAGATTATACTAATTTGGATAATTAATACCCATAAACTGTGACAGACTAGTACCTGTATTAAGTAGCCTTTTGGACATGACATCAAGTTAGCCTTCTTTTTTTCAGAAACTTTAGACAACAGTTATCATATCTGTATATCATAATAGAAATTTTAAGCCTCTTCTTATCTTCCCCTTCAACTTTCCAATATCTCAGTTTAATCTTAATTTTACATGGTCAAAGCTGGATGTTCACATTCTGCTTCTGGCAGTATCTCTTGTTTCATCCATAAATTAAGTGCAAGAGTTAAAATTCTACAGTCATATTATTGTGATGGTAAATACATTCTCGTGCACAGTTTTTAAGTAGGTAAAGAGTTACTTCCTTTATTACAGAGCCAATATAAGAATTCTAGAACAGATCAAAGGAGAAGCCACTAATCTGTAGGCAAGATGGTTTTTCTCTATAAATTTCCTGGTGTTTAAAAGACTACTTTGTTTTAGTTTGATTTGTGTATTATTTGTGTGTAAACTCAAAAAAGGGATCTATCTCTCCCACCACCCATGTTCGGTAGTCTCACGCTGGTTCCCCCACCCCAGGGAGGTCGATGGTGATGGACAGGGGAAGGAAGGAAATGAGGGCCAGGCTGGTTGGTGTCAGTTGCAATTTATTCCATTCCAATCTCCATTCTCCTCTGATTTTCCTCCTGCTTCTTCCTCCCCTGTGCTACTTCATTCTCCTCCTCGATCCTTCATTCTCCTTCTGGCTCTGGAATCTAGATCTGGATTCCCTTTCTCCTTCTCCTTCTGGAGTCTGGGTCCCCCAGCCCACTCTTACAGTCTAGTTAAATCCCAAAGCATGAGGGGCTAGGCTTACACATAGGTGTGGTCACAATCAATAGGAGTAAAGTTCTTTCCCTCTGGGAAAGCCTCTAGGACAGATTCTCATTAGCAGGTTGACCCACCCTAGAATGGAATCAAATGGGTGTGTTTCTCCTCTCCTTGTCCAACAAACATATAATCATTCATAATATTAATCATTTTGTATGGACACAGTAAGAAATACATCAAGCTTATAGAATTGCTCTCGTAGGGCCATCTCGATCTCAGACTACAGGCCAGATAGTCTTTCCTCTCCCTAGCAGGGTCCTAGTCTCATCATTACTTTTGGATCATGACAGCATTTGTCTATGATCAAGGTCTTAACTTATAGTTAGGAATCGTGGCACTTTGGCCTGGCCCATTTCGATGCCAGGGTAGCTCACCACTTGCCCTGGGTCCATTCAGTCCCTTGTTGGGACCCTGCCTTTGGGGTGCTAGGAACTAAGGGTAACTGAGGCTTAAGTTGAGAAAGCAGATGCCCGGGAGTGAATAGTATTCAAAGCCAATTAAATCCTAAGTTACAAAGCATAATACTAACTGCCTTCCTGTATCTATACAAAAAAGGACATTGCATTAAAGTAAACTATTCAAAAGACATAAGGAGAGGAGAAAGGCAATATTAACTTACAAGTTCAGTTTCCTAGAAGGATCTCACCTTACAAATTAACAGATTCTAATTAGGGGGGAAAGGTGATTAACTGGTTGGGGAAGAGAGCATAGAGAAGTGGTTACAGATAAACAAAAGAATGGGAGTTACTCAGGAGCACTGTGATGGGTGCAACCTGATAAACCTAAGCTTCTTGTGGCAAGGGAGAAAGGACAAAGCAATGTCATCCTACAATTTGAATCATGAATGAAATTTCCACCATTTGTGAAACCTCTAAACAATGCTGTGGGGACCCAGTGGAAATTATTGGCCAATAGAGCTGGCAATTTAAATGCCATAGCCTGAGAATGTGGTGGTGGGGATTACCTGGGCCATTCCAGTGGATCTTGGGATACATCTCATGTTTCTCAGGCTTCCAGGTCTGCTTAGAGTGTGGAGGAATCATGTGATGCCGGAGATTAAACCAAGGTTGGCCACATGCAAAGCAATAGCTTGAACCCCTGTACTGTCTCTGCCCTCTAACATGTTTTACTATTATTTCCAAACTGTTGACTTATTATTACATATATGTACATTTGTTTTTGTCTAGATTTTTGATAAATTTCTTCCTTCCATCTTTTTAATTTTTCTTAAAGTTTAGGTTTATGTAAGTTCTTTCTTGATATTCTATCATTTTCTTCCCCTCAAGTCTTCAAGGTCCTTTCTTCTCTTTATCATAGATTTTTGGAAACCCTCTCCTTACAGGATCCTCTTCTTACAGCATTGAAGAAAGCATGTGACATTGTCAGAATCATCTGAGAAACCAATTTTCAGCTACCTTCCTGATTTGGATTTCTCTTTCTTCCTAAGCTTAGAAAGAATTTCTTTCTCGCCACTGATGAACTCTTCTTTTGCAATTTCTTTCTTCTATAATCTTGAGTTGCTATCCTTTAGCTTAGCCCTCACTGACCTTCTTGTTCACTTTCGACTTCTAATAAGAACAAAAATCCCCTACCTAATGGTGAGGACTTGTTCACGATAACTGTGTTTCTTGACATTTTTGTAACTGATCTTTAAGAGCTAGTGCCAAAGATGTTTGACCTACTACTCCCTCAACTGTGTTCATTACATGAGACCACCAAGATTGACAATAACCATATAACAGTGTTTCTCAAATATTTTTTTTATTTTTGGTCCCCTCCAACCTTATTACATTCTGTTCCTCCCCCTGGACTACTAGTTGCCCCTCCAAAATTTTGTTTTATGTCTTCTCATTTATGAGATTTTCACCACTAGTCCCCTAGGGCCACACATGGGCCATATGCCCTTAGTTGAGAAATGCTGCATTAGACTTTAGTCTTTCAAAATCCATTCTCTAGCCCAACTCTCTAACTCAGCCATTCACTGTATTTTCAGTGACTCTTTCAGTACTTCTTCCAGAATGGCATTCTGTTTGCCCAGTGACTTCTTTGGGTGGATGATTTATGCTCTTGTCCTGTCACTTTCACACTGCCCTTTTGGTTATCCACTGCCCTACACTCTGCAGCATTGACTACTTTACCCCACTCCTCTCTTCTGCTCTATTTCTGAGAACATCAGCCCAGGATTGTTTCAGGGAGAGGCCTCAGAAACCTAGATCTCTTCTATAGCAGAGATAAGCTGCATCAGCAAGGTGGACACTCATGTATACTTTCAACGAAACCTCCCCAAACTTATAAAATGTCTCTAATGGAAGAATTTAATGCCAGTGGTAAAATTAGAGCGGTAGGAAGCTTCTGAAATCAGTCTCCATGAGCCTTGTCTCTCATTAGTCACAGTCTTCTAAAATTTCCTCCATCTGAGTATGGGGTTTGTTTTAGAGAACATGGAAAAAGCAATGCTGCGTGACTATTGAAGTCAGGTGTCACCACACTCCAGTGATCTCTCTTTCTGTCCCTCTCTCCTTGCTCTGATGTACCTAAACTGTGCTCTGAACTTCCCTCTGAAGAAGTCCATATGTTGAGGAATTAAAGAGGACCTTTGACTAACAGCCAGCAAAGAATTAAAACCCTTCGTGCAAAAGCTTAAGAGGAACAGAATTGGGAGTTGTCAGGGCTAAGTCTAAAATTAATGCCTGTGCTTGAAAACACAAATCCTCCTCCAGGTAAACTGTTTTAGACTTAGCCTCGCCCTCCAGCTGGAACTTATTGGTAGCCTGTGAGAGACCTCAAGTCAGAGCAACCCATTCAGCTCTCATGAATTCTTAACCTGTAGAAACTGTAAGACATATCTGACCTTTTTGTAAAATTTGGGTGAGAGTGGGGCCACACTCAGCGGTGCTCAGGGATTATTCCAGGTGTAGAGCTCAGGGATCACTCTTGATGAGCTTACGGGGCTATATAGGACTATATGGGACTACATAGGATCAAACTCAAGTCACTGTGTACAAGGCAAATGCCCTACACACTGTACTATCAGTATAGTCCCCATATTTGTTATTTTTAAGCAGAGTCATTTTGAGTCAATATATCAGACAGCTATGGCTACCTACTACTATTCGTAAAAGCATACTTGTAAATTTGGACTTGTACAGTAATAGCTTGAAACCAAGTGCTGCCTGCACAAATAATCTTAAAGGCATCTTCCTGCTTTCTATAAAATGAATCCTAAAAGAGAAACCATTTATATGCATAAAAAACTTAATGAGAAGTAAAATTTTAAGCAGAGCATGCATTCACAAGATGTCAGAACATTTCCCAAATTTCCCCCTTGTTTTTAAGTGACAGACTACAATATGCAGTTTTTATTTGTTCTAACAAGTGTAAGCAAGTATAAATTAAATATAGGGAAAACTCCTGGAAATAAAATTAAGGAGTCTATGTATTCTTTGATAAATTTTAGTATTAAATTATTGTAACCTATATACTTTAATTAAAAACATTTTTGATTTTGAAGACATACCTGGAAGTGCTCAGGGATTACACTGGTGGGCTCAGGGTACCCTGTGCGGTGCCAGGAGCTAACCCACATCAGCCACGTGCAAGTAAACACCCTAGCAGTTGTACTCTCGCTCTGACCTGTGGATCCTGTGTATTTTTAATATTTAGTTTGTTTCTCTTTCCTTACTTCTTTTGTTGTTGCTGTGATCACTGGAGTCGCATACAATTTAGTTGTAGTGCACGTACCTATTGACCCACAGAGTACCTCTAATAACACACCTAGTGTGGTCCTGCGGATCCCAAGTTGCAGTACCACAGACATCACACAAGAATGTGTGGGTTTTTACTTGGGATCAAACTAATAGCCTCTCTGATTCCATGCCTACAAAGCAGGTGCTTTACCAGTCAGTTAGTTTTGGGACTCTGTATTTTATAATTTAAAAATATTAAATTTAACATTAAAAATAAAGGATTAAAAATTGCTCCCCCAAAACTGAGCTATTTCCATCTTTTAGGAATAAAGATATGTCATGTTTTAGTGTTTATGAGATATGTTTGAGGCAGGGACTTAAGTTACTGGAGTTAATTCTGAAAGTACTTGAGATTCTACTTTCTGTTTGGCTTTAATATTAAAATAAATTATCTATCCATATGAATATTTCACATCAGAATAAAATCTGGTACTTCTCTCTCCTGCTTCACTTTGTTTAACTTTATCCCCTTAAATTTCATCTACGTTGCAGCAGATGGTTAGAATTTCTCCCTTTTTTGTAGCTGAGTAGTATTCTATTGGGGTACATATCACAACTTTTTACTTCCCTTACCCATTGGTGGACACATATTTTTTCATATCTTGACTATCATAAATATTGCTGAAATAAATACAGGTATATGTTTATCTTCTCAAAGGAGTGTTTTTATATTCTTCAGATAATCTAGTAGTGGAGATTCTGAATCATATGGCAGACCTACTTTTAATATTTTTAGGAATCATCATATCCTTTCCTATGAGGGCTGGACCAGTTTACACTCCCACACATAGCCTATGATTCTTTTTCTTCACATACCGGCCCAAATCTGTTGCTTATCATCATTTCTTATAGAAGCCGTTCCTTATGATACTTTAAAAACCATCATATCATGAATGTGATCATCAAAAGAGTTGGAAAAGTGTGGAGTGTGAGCCTGGGTCAGCAACAATGGCAGCCCAGGTCACCAAGAAACTTACAGAGAATGCTGAAATAGCTGAAAATAGAACTGTATCACTGTATCACTGTCATCCCATTGGTCTTCAAATTACTCAAGAGGGCGCCAGTAATATCTCTATTGCTCCCAGCCCTGAAATTTTAGCAGCCTCTTCTTACTGGTCTTTTCCTAACAATTGGAGGCTCTTTCGGGGTCAGGAGAATGAGACCTATTGTCATTATTGTGTTTTACATATCGAATGTGTCACGGGGAGCTTGCCAGGCTCTGCCCTTGAGGGTGAGATACTCTTGGTAGCTTGCCAGGCTCTTCTAGAGGCATAAACAGGTAGGAGTATCCAGAAAGCATCCTGGAGCCTTCTTTCATACTCCCGTCTGGGAAGAGCATCCTTGAGTTCTTGAGAGTGGCCGATGAGGAGATTATCTGGTGCCAGCAGGGTGTGGCTTATGGCTGTGATCCCTGAGTCAGTAGACACTGGGGGAAGCAGGCAGAGGATCTCTGTTCTGGGTCCCGTTGAGTCCAGAGTCCAAGGTCACAAAGTTTTGCATTATCTGGGTTCTGTGGGACTTGAGTCTTGCGTGAGGCTCAGCTTGAGCATCCGGAAAGCGACCTGGAGCGTGGTGGTGGTTGGGTAGTGGAGGTCGACTGCCAGGGCTGGTTCCCTTGAGGTGAGAAGGGCTCTCACCCACCCCACAGCCTGGTGTGGGGTCTGGTGGCATGGTTCTGAGAGCCTCCTTTTTTATTTCCATTTGGGAGGAGCATCCGTGAGTTCTGGAGAGTGGCCAGTGAGGAGATTATCTGGTGCAGGCAGGGTGTGGCTTATGACTGCGATCCCTGAGTCATCAGAGATTGGAGCCTCACACAAGAATGAAGTCCCACGGAACCCAGATAATGCAGAACTTTGTGACCTTGGACTCCGGATTCAAGGAGACCTGGAAGAGAGAAAATAGAACAAATCCTGATAAATGTCCTCCATCCCATAGGTCAGCCTGGTTAGAATTTCAAACTTCACCCTATTTGCACTTTCTATCCCTATCCTGTGTCTTAATTTTCTCCTTATGATGTATTCCTCATCTACTTATTTCATACTTTTGAAGTTTATGTTTGATCTTGCTCACTAAAATGTAGGTGTTATAAAAGCAAGAGCTTTGTACACTTTATTTATTATGTGTCTCCCTAGCTTCCAAGGATGCCTTCATAATCCGTGGGGCAAAAATCAAAAGGCAAGCTCCTGTGATCAAAAATTAGTAAAGATTATCAAGTCACAGACAGCAGAACATTAAACCAAGTGCACTGCCATGAGTGACTACAAAAGCTGTAAACTCTAGAACTTTCCCTGAGAGAGTAGCCAACCCACTGCATGATAATTTTCCAGTAACAGGACTTTGTTCTAACTCCTTGTGACATTCTGTACAAGTTCAACCCAAGTTGTCAACATCCCAAGGCACTTATACTTCCTTGTAAAAGAGTATGAAGCGTGGAATGTCTAGAGAGCTGGCAAATGGGAACTTTCCCCATAACCTGTCCAGAATTCTAGAACTGGAAGAAAAAAAAATCCTTATCATTTGTTCCACAAGTAAAAGTTAGAAGTAAAGAAAAAGTTTATTTCCTTTACATTACAGGAGATGGTAAGAGTAGTCTGAGATGAAATTACTGCTGGAAGATTAACTTTTTTCATGTTTTTAAATTTATGTAATAGCACTATAGCACTGTCCTCACATTGTTCATCAATTTGCTCTAGCGGGCACCAGTAATGTCTCCATTGTGAGACTTGTTATTACTGTTTTTGGCATATTGAATACACCACGGGGAGATTACCAGGCTCTGTCGGTCGTGAGGGCAGGATACTCTTGGTAGCTACTCTCAGTAGCTTGCCAGGCTCTCTGAGAGGGATGGAGGAATTGAGCCCGGGTTGGCCACATGCAAGACAAATGCCCTACCTGCTGTGCTATAGCTCCAGCCCAAAACTTATGTAACTAAACAAAATATCTTTATGTTCATTAAATCTTTACTGGCGATTATAGAGAGACTCCCAAGCAGTTCTCAGAGGGCTCTGGGGTTTCTCCTGGGCATGCTTATCTGTTCGGGTTGGTACAGTGTGAATGCCAAAGGATGCATTGCTGCTTAGGCACTATGGTGCTGGTGACCACTATGGCCACTCAGGCAGTATTTAGGGCCATTGAGGACTACACTTTGTTGGGTAGTGCCAGGGTTTAAACTCAGAGCATACACCCAGGGCTATTAAGTCATATTAATCATTGTCCCCTATTAAATCATTTAAAAAAATTAAGGATAAAGCCAAATTAAAGTGCTTGATAAAGTAAAACACAACTCATTTTACATTTTAGTAATGACTACCCATCTGCTATCTGGGAATAGCTTTTTTACAAACTTGTCTTTTCCCCGATTAGTGTTGAGCACTGAGCATGAGATCTCTGATGCAGATCTTCATTTTTTTTCCCTTTATTTTATTTTATTTTTTTTTACAGTTGTAAATTTACAATTTTTTGTGCTTTGGTTTCAATTATACAATGATCAGATACCCATCCCTCCACCAGTGCCCATTTTCCACCACCATGGATAATATCCCTCCCACCCCCATCCCCCCATCCCCCCTGTCTCTGTGGCAGGGCAATCCCCTGTGTTCTCTCTCTCCTTTTGGGTGTTGTGGTCTGCAAAAGAGGCATTGAGTGGCAAACATGTTCAGTCCATAGTCTACTTTCAACATGCATCTCCCCTCCTGGGAGGATCCTCCAAACATCCTTTATTTGGTGCTCCCTTCTCTATCTGAACTGCCCTTTCCTCTAGGATACCCGGCTGGCCTCTAAGTTATAGAGTAATCCTCCTGGTGCTGATCTCAGCTATTCTTGGGTATTAATCTCATACTTTGTTACTTTATATTCCCCAGATGAATGCAATCTTTCTATGTCTATCCCTCTCTTTCTGACTCATTTCGCTTAGCATGATACTTTCCATATTGTACCACTTGTATGTAAATTTCATGACTTCATCTTTTCTAACAGCTACATAGTACTCCATTGTGTAGATGTACCAAAGTTTCTTTAAGCAGTCATCTGTTCTTGGGCATTCAGGTTTCTTCCAGTTTCTGGCTATTGTAAAGAGTGCTGCAATGAACAAACAAGTGCAGATGTCACTTCGACTATACATTTTTGCCTCTCTGGGATATATTCCCAGGAGTGGTATTGCTGGGTCAAATGGGAGCTCAATTTCTAATTTTTTGAGAATCGTCCATGCTGTTTTCCAGAAGGGCTGAACCAGTGGACATTCCCACCAACAGTGAAGGAGTGTCCCTTTCTCGCCACATCCACGCCAGCATCGGTTGCTTTTGTTCTTTTGAATGTGGGCCAGTCTTTGAGGTGTGGGATGGTATCTCATTGTGGTTTTGATCTGCATCTCCCTGATGATTAATGATGTAGAGCATTTTCTCATGTGCTTTTTTGCCATTCGGATTTCTTCTTTGAGAAAGTTTCTGTTCATTTCATTGCCCCATTTTTGGATGGGGTTGGATGTTTTCTTCTTGTGGAGTTCAACCAGTATTTTGTATATCCTGGATATCAACCCCTTGTCAGATGTGTATTCGGTGAATATCCTTTCCCATTCTGTAGACTGTCTTTGTATTTTGGTCACTGTTTCTTTGGAGGTGCAGAAGCTTCTTAGTTTAAGATAGTCCCATTTATCTATCTCTGTTTTCACTTGCTCGGCCAGTGGCGTGGCATCTTTGAAGATACCATTAGCTTCAATGTCATGGAGGGTTTTGCCAACTTTATCTTCAATGTACCTTATGGTTTCTGGTCTGATGTTGAGGTCTTTAATCCATTTTGATCTTACTTTTGTACATGGTGTTAGGCAGAGTTCTGAGCCTATTTTTTTGCATGTAGCCGTCCAGTGATGCCAACACAATTTATTAAAGAGGCTTTCCTTACTCCACTTCACATTACTTGCACCTTTATCAAAGATTAGATGATCATATGATTGAGGGGAGATGTCAGTGTATTCAACCCTGTTCCATTGGTCTGCAGTGCAGATCTTCATTTTTAAGTACACCATTGACTCCACTGGAATCCTTTGTTCTAATTTCAGAAGATTTCAAAACTCTCTATTTCCAAAGTACATGGAACAAGGAAAGTAACACAATGTTTGTGGTTTAACTTAAATAGAGAAGACACCCAAATATTCATTCAGCGGAGTCACCTGAAAATTGTGTTGGGAACTTACAAATGCAATTAATCATTCTTACTTTAAATTATTGTAATTGCATTTTCTGTTTCAGTGGAGAACTCTCAGAGTCTGGCCCTTATTCTGAACTTGCTTTTGTCACTTACCAATTTATAGTTTGAACCTCTAAGAGCAACATACCTGGAATAATATCCTCAAAATGGTATAGAAGCACAAACTAGAATTCATTAATGAAAAGACTGGGTGTGGCTTGGAAGTATTTCCTGAGCACCAATGAATCCTTTTAAAGCATCCTTATTCCTGCTGTTGGGTGTGGCTCAACAGACCCTGAGTCATTTCTAAAAGACAAATAAAATTAGGAGACCAACACTAAAGAATGTTTAATAATTTTCTTATCTATCCTATATTTCACACAGTAAGAATTTTGTCTTCATATAGCAGTCTCCTGCCCCCACGCCTGACTGTCCTCTCCACCAGGGCCCCTTGGAGGGGAGCGGGTTGAGCTTTCCTCCCCGCCCCGACCAGGGCTCCGGCAGCCGAAGACCTCCAGGACCAGCCACCACCATGCTGAGACCACTCTCTGCACACATGAAGGTACTGGCAGAGGGACAAAGTCACGTGGGTTCCGGGGCCGAGATCTCCAAGCCTACTCGGATTTGGGCCGAGCATCCTCCACCCAGTTCCTCCAAATTCCGGTAGGCCTGCTCGAGGCAATCGACGATAGCATGTATTAACATCTCACACCTCACATTGTGTTTCCTGATGCACAGAATAGAAAATGTTGACATAGTGAACCTCCAGCCCACAGCACGGAGCAATGGAAATTAAAAGGGATTTAGAGTCACAGTGGTCTGTATACTGATGCAGATCCTTTCATTAGGTTTCCTGCATTGTCATGAACATTCTTTAAAAGGAAAAAGAAAAGGCAGTACTTAATTTTACATGGTGGGGACAAAATAGTTGCTAAATAAATATGAACTTTTCTCTTCTGTCATCTTTGTTCTCCACCCCCAACTTCTTCTCTGGGGACTGTAGCAATTAGGAGTTGTGGTTGCAGGTGAAAGGAAATACAACCCAATTCACTTAGGCAAAAAGGGAATTTACTGGCTCACATAAAATGACAAATGTGGATTTGGGGCCCAGAAAATATAATTAAGAGTTGGTTTCTATCCATCTCTTTACTCTGCCTTCTGTTGCATTGGCTTCAGCATTAAGCATCACATGGTAGCAAGAGGTGCCCTGGAACTCCAGCCCCAACATTCTCTCACGTTTTAGGCCTCACAGGAAAGAGTGAGCATCTATTTCCCAAAGATTGCCAAGGAAGTTTCACTTTAGATCTGAGTGGGCCACATGTTCAAACCTTGACCAACTATTGCAGCTAAAGGAATGAATACTAGTCTAGTCATAAGTCTAAGGTCCTGTTCCACACAAAGAATGTATGTGTGTGTGCATGCATATGTGTGCGCGCGCTTGTGTGTAAACATCAAATATTCATTATAGAGACATTTAAAAATAAATTCTATTTTTGGAGCAATCTCTATATTGCTTTTCACACAGATTGAATTCGACAACAGTCCCATCCACAGTAAATAAGGGTTTCTTTCTCACCACAATCCACCAACACTGGCTATTTCCAGATTTTTTTGATATGTGCTATTCTCACAGGTGTGGGATTTATTATTTTTTTGACTTGTATTTTCTTGTGAGTAATGGTGGGGGACTGAGAGACAGGACTGATGGGGTCCTTGGAAGTGGAAGATAGGTGCACAGGTGATGGGTGTAGTGTTAGAATTCTGTCTATGAGAAACCTTTCTTAATTCTATTGTAAACACCACCTGAAATAAGAAATAAATAACAAATTAATTTTTAAGAAAATGATCAATCTTAAATTGTACATTCTTCATTCAGAAATCTTTTCTGCCCATTAAAAACAAATATATTCTGGGATTAGAGCAATAGTACAGTGGGTAGGGCACTTTCCTTGTGCATGGCTGACCTGGGTTCAATCCCTAGCATCTTATATGGTTCCTTGAGCCTGCAGGAGTAATTCCTGAGTGCAGAGATGGAAGTAAGCCCTGAGTATCACTGAGTATGGCCCAAAACCAAAATTAAAACAAAATAAATTAAAATATATCACACAAAGATGTTCTTTAGGAATTAACTATTCTGTATTGATGCTTCAGAAGCTTCAAATATACTCCATTTGACATTATATAGTTATTTTAGTTGACTTTGTGTCCAGTAATAGATTCTAGAAGTATAATTGCTTACTTCAAATATGTCTTACCTTATCCACTAATTTCCTCTCCCCATGTTTCCCCAAACATACAATCTCCTCAATCCCTTTACTTTTTTTTTTTTACTACAATCTACTACCATTTAGACTCAGTTGAACATTGCTTCTTTCTACTATCCCTCACCCCCACCAACACTCTCCTTGACTAAATCTTCAGAAATCTTCCAGAATTTGTTTCTTTCTAAAATCACAAAGCATTCTGGACTTCCAAACAGGTTTGGAAGTTTCACATGCATTTTCTGATTAATGGCATATTCTTCTCCAACGCCTTTTTGTTGTTTGTTTTAGGGCCACACTCAGGAATGCTCAGGGCTAATTCCTGGATCTATGATTAAAGATCACTCCTGGAAGACTCAGGGGAGAATATGTGGTAGCAGGAGTTAAACCTAGGCTGGCTACATACAGGGCAAGTGTACTATCTCTCCAGTCCCCCAACTTTTTATATATTAGTTGAATTCACTATGGATCTTCATTGCCTAGCATAAAAACTGCCAAAGGCAAATAGATGTCTTCATAGGTATTTGTAAAAGACATTATTGAATGAAACCATAAGTAAATGATTATACAGACATCTCAAATAAACCTCTAAAATGTAGGCCCTCTTGGAATATGCTATAGACAAGTGACAGTGGCAGGGTTTCATAAAAAAAATACTAGTAATAAAGGGACACATTTCAATCTTGCCTTTACAAGTAATTTTTCTTGGAGCATGAGTGTCTAAATTGGCCTGGAAGCTGAAGCTCATCTTCCTCTTGTCTCTCCCTTTGTTTCTGTCTCTGCCTCTTTCTGTCTACCTCTCTCAGTAATACAAACACAATCACGCCTGCACATATGCATAATTAAATTTCCCTAAGACTGTGGTTGATTAAAAAAATGTCTAATATAGCTTTTATTCTTCATATGATTTTAAGTCTAATCCCAAATGTTGGACTACTCAGAGGAAGCAGTGACCATATTTTCACTACAGCAAAATTTCAAGATACAGCAATTTTCCTGACAATTTATTTGACTACAAAGTATCTGGCTAGCTTGGGGGTAGGGCAGGGAGGGAGGGAGAGAAATCATCCAGTTTTAAACAGAGGAACTTCTAAAGGTAGATGAAGCCAATGTATTTCAAGGAAGAAAAAAAAAAACTGTAGCCAACGATGACATTTCTGCCATCTTGGGGAGGTTTCTCCTCCCTTGAATTTTGCCAAAAGCAAGCATTCATTAATTATTCTTATGAAAAGTTTCAAAGTGCAACGGGTATATAATACTCACTCTTAAAAACAAACGTTCCTTTCTAGGTGTAATTTTCAAATGTGTTTTTTCAAAAGATACACGTCAAAACTGAATAAAATTTCATTGTTTAAATGCTGCAAATCTGAAAATAAGTAATACACATATTTAAGGATATGCGGGGTCTATTCATTTCCTTTATCTTAGTCAGTGGATCGAATTGTGTAGCCTCCCAGTTATTTCAAAAATCCTCATATATTATTCACTGTACATTTTCCCTTATTTCCTTTGGTGGATTCCCTGTTCTCCACTATTGATCATCTTGGCCAGAGGCGACTTCCTACTGCTGGCTTCAATCCTGCTGTTCTGAGCCTGGAGGAATGGGAAATTCTTGAAACAGCAAGAACAGCAGGAGCTCCAAGCCCAGTCATGGAGATGGCTCCTCCTGGGATTCTGAATGGTGAGAGAGAGAGAGAAACAAGCCATCAAGGAATTTGGAGGGTCAGAAACCTCACAGAAGTAGCGACAGAAGCGATGACAGCAGTGGCAGCTGTGGCAACACACTGGCCAGGCCATTCCTGCACGTGTGTCACCACGCTTCCGGCTTCCTGATTTCCTTCAGCGCTTCCTTGCTTCCAGCTTTTCCATCATCTTCTTCCTGCCCACAGGCGTTCTACAAGCTGGTCCCCTTCCAATGGCACGGAGCAGGAATTCTGCAAACTCTGGGTGCTTGTTTAGTTAAATGATAAACCAACGTTCCTTCAGTGAGTTTCCTACACATACATTTATTCTTTGAAAAATATGCTAATACATGTTGAGTTTTTGTTAAGTACTGTGAATTTTTTTCAACATCAAATTTGAGAATTTCTAGCATCCTAAAATTTCTAACATTTTACAGAAGTCTTTTAATGCCCTTGCTTTTTTTTTTGGCATTGTTATTAAAACACACCTTTTCTTATTAAAGTCAGTTAATCAACATGATAAAGGGTACTCTAGAGAGACTCACAACATACTCAAAGTGAAAAGCTGGAAGCTTTTCTCTAAGACCAAAGAGAGAGAGAAAGTGAGAGGGGGAGAGAGAGAGAGAGAGAGAGAGAGAGAGAGAGAGAGAGAGAGGTCTGCTTGAACATTGAAAATTAACATTGTACTGCAAACTATAGCTAGAACAACTTGACAAATGAAGAAAACAACAGGCTTAATATCATAAAAATAAAAAGTTGAACTGCACCTGCATATGACACGACTCTACATAGAGCTTCAAAAAACCCACAAGAAAGATAGTAGAGCTCACAAACAAAATCAGCAAAGAGCATACAAAGTAATGGTAAAATCAGATTCAGGGAGATCGCATAGTGAGTAAGGTGCTTGCCCGTCCATATGGCAAATGGGTTTGATCCCCTCCCTGGCACTATATATTGTCCCCCAAGCTGCAACACAAGAAGACATTCCAGAGCACCGAGCCAAGAGTAATACCAGAGCAAGGATTCTGGTGTAGCTCCAAATACACACATGCACGCACACACGCACACACACACGCACACGCACGCAACAAATAATCCTCAAAGGATATTAAGAACAGAATTTTACTCATAAAAACATCTGAAGTAATAAAATATCTAAGAATAAGCTTAGCAAAGGACGTGAAATATGTTATATAAACTGCAAAAACAATTCCCGAAGAAATTGATGACCTAAATAAATGAAGATGTATCATATCCATGAATTGGAAAACAATCACAAAGATTTCTATCAAGTATAAGTGACCTATAGATTTAATACCATTTCTACCAAAATTGCAAGAGCCTTTTCTACATAAGTGGGAAACTTAATCCTCAAGTTCATATGGAATTGCATTGGGCTTGGATCCAAAACAGTATTTAAAAAACACAGAAAACAAAAAACAGTGTGGAAGGACTTATGTTGCTCAATTTTAAATCTTATGCAAAGCCAAGTAATCTAACAATGCAGATCTTATGGATAAATAAGTACTAATACAAGTACTAATACAAGTACTTATCAGTTAAGTAAAATTGGGGTCTCAAAATCCATCCTTGAATAACTGGTTTTAACAGTGTCCAGACTATTCAATGATAAAAAAAAATACCTCAATAAATGCACAAAATTTCAATGTAAGATTTTTAAAAAAAGAATGTAAAATGTTGGACAAAAAGGAGAACTCTCCATGGATTTGATAATAGATTTTTAAAATGGCTGATTTATACTCCATAGCTAATATTCTTTTCCCTTAGAAGGTAATTTTTTTTCTTTTTAACACAGCGAGTAGGGCATTTGCATTGCATGTCGCCAATACAGACTAGCCTGGTTCGATTCCTCCGCCCCTTTCGGAGAGCCCAGCAAGCTACCGAGTGTATCTTGCCCCCACAGCAAAGCCTGGCAAGCTATCCATGATGTATTTGATATACTGAACACAGTTACAAGTCTCACAATGTTACTGGGCCCACTCGAGCTAATCCATGAACAACGGGAGGACAGTGACAGATTGGACAGTGACAAAATTATATTGGTATTCTGGAGTTCAAGATGCTGCTCTGTCTAACGTTCATCAATTTAAAGAAGGCCCTTGATTCTATTGAGACTGAAGCAGTCATCGAAGCCCTAGCCAATCAGGGTGTTCAAACTCAATACATCAGGATCCTCCATGAGCTGTATTACGGGTTCACTACCAGGATCTCACCATTCTATAAGGAAGTGATCATCCATGTCAAGAGAGGGGCTCGGCAGGGTGATACCATTTCACCAAAACTCTTTAGTGACACCCTCAAGAATGTCATGTGATGACTGGAATGGGAAGGAATGGGAGTGAAGATAGATGGTCAGCAACCACACCATCTCCACTTCGCTGATGACATCATTCTAATAACACCAAAGAGCAAGCCAAGCGGCACAAATGCTGGCTGACTTCAACCGTGAGTGTGGAAAGGTCAGACTATAGCGGAATCTCACAAAGACAATGTTTATGAGAAACAGTCTCATTCCTGACGTTCCCTTTGCTCTCAATGGGACGAACATCTCTGAATGCAACAGTTATGCTTCTCGACTAGGTCAACAAGTCATCATGACGAATGAATTGGTCAGGAGGAAGAGAGCTGCTTGGAACACCTTCAAGAACATCGAAGAATAGCTAAGAGGATGAAAAACCTCCAGCTCTGGGCACATCTCTTCAATTCCACTGTTCTTCCTGCATTAACATAGACCTCAGAGATCTGGGCCCTACGAAAACAGGATGAGAATGCTATTCGGGTCTCCCAAAGAGGAATCAAAAGAGCTATGCTTGGAGTATCATGCTTCACTCAAGTGAGAGAAAGAATTCGGAGTCGGACCTTCTTTGACAATTGAGAATCAGGGACACTGTCCCATTTGTCAAGGTGTTGAAAATCAGATGGGCTGGACACATAATGTGATTTGGAGACGACCGCTGGACTAGAGCCATTAACAACTACATTTCATGGGATGTCAAAAGATGGTGTGGCCGCCCACCTATGAGATGGTCAGACTTCTTCGTCAAGACCCTGAACGATCAGTTTGAGGCTCTTTCTGTTTCTAGAACGAGCAGACGCCATTGGGCTACACTAGCACCTGACAGGGACGAATGGAGACATTACTGGCGCCCGCTTGAGCAAATCCATGAGTAACGGGATGTCAAGTGATCAAGTGATCAAGTGATTGGTATTCTGGAAAGATATTTCAGCAGTTGGGGTTCTTGCCTTCCACACAGTGGACCAACACTGATTCAATCCCAGACATCCATAGAAATGATTCATGAACACAGAGCCAGGAATAAGTCCTGAATGCCACAGGGTGTAGCCCCAAAATCAGAGGAATAAAAAAGAATAAAAACAAATAAGAATATTATAAAGAACTCTTGTAAAAGTAGTAACCCAATAACATTTTAATGTAGTAAATATTCATCATTCTTTTAAAAAATATGTTCATTTAAAATCACTTAATCACTTAATCACTTAATCCCCGTTATTCATCGATTTATTCGAGCGGGTGCCAGTAACGTCTCCATTCATCCCGGTTGCGTGCTAGCGTAGCCCAGTGGTATCTGTTCGTTTTAGGAACATGTAGAGCCTCAAACCGATCATTTAGGGTCTTGACGAAGAAGTCTGACCATCTTATAGGTGGGCGTCCACGTGATCTTTTGATGTCTCGTGGAATCCAATCAGTAATGGCTCTAGTCCAGCGGTTGTCTGTAAACCTCATTACGTGTCCAGCCCATCTGATTTTTGATGTCTTGGCAAATGAGACAGCGTCCCTGATTCTTGAGCGTTGACGAAGATCAGAACTCCGGATTTTATCTCTCATTTGAGTGAATCGTGATATTCCAAGCATAGTTCTTTCAATTCCTCTTTGAGAGACCCGAATAGTGTTCTCATCCTGTTTTCGTAGGGTCCAGGTCTCTGAGGCATATGTTAATGCAGGAAGAATAGTGGAATCAAAGAGATGTGCTCGTAGCTGGAGGTTCTTTGCCCTTTTAGTTATTTCTTCAATGCTCTTGAAGGCATTCCAAGCCGCTCTCTTCCTCCTGTACAACTCAGGTGCCAGGTCATTCATCATCATTTAAAATATCTTACTTTAATTCAAGTATAGAAATTTATATTATTTGTTAACATTTTAATGCATCAAAGATTTTTTTCTCTTTTAAATGAACCTACAAACCTACTATTTGGAGTTTCATGTTATTTTTCATTCATGACTCTCACAGGTAATAAATTACTTACAATTTCCAATCTCTATGAATTTATGATGCTGACAAGAACTTAAAGACAGTTCTGGAAATGTTTGTCTTTATCATATTCCAGGTATTTATGACTCTTGACCTTACTTTTATAGTTCTTGAACCTACGCCTAATTTTATATCTAATATTTAAGAGTCTAGAGTTCCCCTTAAGAAGTCAGTTATACTTGACAGAGTTATATGTTTTATATTGATATTTTCCTGACCTGGATAATATAACTTTCCTTCATAGTTAGGGACAAAACACAACTGAATTTTTAAGAGCAGAATTTCACTGGGGCGAGCAATCATGCCCGGATATTCCACAGAGTATTCCACAGAGTCTCATCCTAGCTGGAAATATTTATCACACTGTGAATCACCAGGGGAGAATGACAGAAACACTCTAATTTGCTTAGTCAGTTAAGATAACTAATTTGATTAAGAGAACTCCTCTTCTTTTCTATTATTCAGAACTCAATACTGGGTACTGGGTATATCTGAATGATTTTTCCCCTCAGTTCTGCCCATTTTGTGTTAAATGATTCCCAGAGTTAATTTATCCCCACTTCTCACAAAAAAGAAATTTCAGATATTCACTTACGTAATTAATGACTTTTTTGTTTCAGTATTTTTTTTGTTTCCTTATTTTCTACTGTATTATTTTTAAATATTCTTGTCTAATTTTACCCTTTCTGTCTAATATTCTTGTAGTTTCTTATCCTTTTAAATTATTCTTTTAAATATTAGTAATATATTTTTCTCTATTTTCTCCTTTTTTTGAGATGTAATTTTTTGTTACATCTAGTTACCTTTTTTGATAGGTTTAGCTCCATAAATGATTACAGGGATGGTTTCTGGATATAGGTCCCCGAGCCCTTAGCTTGGTCACTGAGCTCTATTAGATGTCAGAACTCAGTAGAAAAACTATGACGTTCACTTTCATCAGCCTTACAAAATAAGAGATAGAGTTACTTATATGCCTAGCAATTTCACGATAAAAGGCAAATTAATCACGTATGTAGAACTTCAACATGAAGATATTTTTAGGATTTCAAATCTTACCTCCCTTCTGTTAAAGAAAAGATGACTGAGGACTTTGATTGCAAACACATACAGTCTTTCTAATTCTTTAATTCATTATTCACAACAGGACAGAGTCAGTGAGAAACTTTGGAAAGGTAATGAGTAGTTTCTGCTACTGAGTTTCATTATCGGGTAGAAGTTGTGTATTAGAATTTCAGTTCCAGTTCTCTTGCTCAGTCAGCCACAGGAATCAGAGAACAGGAAAACCTGAAGGCTCCTAATATTAATCTTCTACGTGGTTTATTATAATCCACATTTTATGACTGGTTTTCAGTTCTCTTTATATTCACAGAAATGGGATTTTTTTCATGTGCATGTCTTTCTTTTATAACTTGATAATTATGCATATGTTGTTTTGAAATGGCATGCTGTGGTGTGTGTGTGTGTGTGTGTGTGTGTATAAATCTCGAGAGGTTAAGGGAAATATATCTGTTGACAATTTGACTGAGAATCATTATAGGATGAATTTCTAAAAGTAAAATTTCTGGATAAGTTTGTTTCCTCAGAAACATGTACCATTAGTCTCAACATCTTAATGAACCAGACACTATATTTTACCCACAACTGTTTTTTTTTTAATTGAGGCCACTGCCCGTGGTGTAGGACTCAATCTTTGGTGCTCATTGCTATGCTTTAGATCACCCAGATTGTATCCAGGATATTCAAAGGGTCATATGATGCCAGCATTCAAACTCAGGCTTTGCATATATTACCCTTTGAACTTTCTGCCCTGACCACCTCACACTTTTGATTGTCATATATTATAATTTAATAGAAAAATTGTCCTTGTTATTCTAATTTTACTTAATTTTACTGCGGATGGCTTTAAAAGTATCTCCATTTTATACATTTATGCTTTCTGTGATTGCCTCCATATGTTATTTCTGAAAAGTCATCATCCTTTTTAACTTTTCTACTTTCTTTAACTCAGTGGATGAACAGTAAGTTGTAATTAGTGATGAACTCTGTACTGTCATATTCTTCAGTAAGAATAGGTAAAGGTAAAAGGTAAAGGCCCTCCCGTTGATCGTCGATTTGCTCGAGCGGGCCCAGTAACGTCTCCATTGGAGACTTTGTTGTTACTGTGTCTGGCATATCGAATACTCTCGGTAGCTTGCCGGGCTCTCCGAGAGGGGCAGAGGAATCAAACTCGGGTCGGCCATGTTGGCCGCTTGTAAGGCGAACGCCCTACCCGCTGTGCTATTGCTCAAGCAAATCAGTAAGAATAACCAACACTATTTCAGTTTTAAAATTATTTCCTTATATTCTGGAAATACAAGTGACTGGACAATTTTGTTCAAGGTCACATAGCTACGAAACTCAGATATGAGGTCCAGAAGTGATTGTTAGTATTGATGTTCTAAAAGCATTATCCTATAGGATGAAACCAGTCCTAAATCACATCCCTGTCTATATCAAATAAACAGGGAAAATGTAAGTTAAAAATAATAAAATGGACCTTCTGAGTTAGGGATAAACATTCATAATGGAATGTGATCATCTCCCTTCTCTTACAGGAAATGTTACTTAGAAGTTAGAACTTCTAGGCAAGGTACTTTCTAAAGTGTATGCACAGCCGAAGGGGACTTATAATCTTAGGTTTCATAAAAGATGCCTATAATAAAAATTTTATTTCTGCCTTGTATACCTTCTAGCAATAATGATTGCCAAACGCAGCTTCTGTTTTCAGAGACTCTGCACTCTGACTTAAAAGAGAACTTTGGCATATAAGGTAGCCAAATGAATGATTTGTAAGATCTGCTAAACAATCTTCTTTGCACACCATCTCCTTCTCCAAAATCTAAATTCATTAAATATTTATTGAATCCAGAACTAAAAGAGGATATATTAAAAGAAGCTACCAGGTGGTGGGTCACAGTAGTTTAAAGGAACAGGTTAAAGGGGATTCTTTGGTGCAGTACCCATTGTCATAATTAGCAAAATGTTAGTTTGAAGCTCAAAATTTAAATAGAATATGATCTTTCCTATGATAACCCCTGCCCTCATCTTCTGAATGTCCTTCTCAAATCTGACCATTGCCAGGCATTAGTTGAACCAGTTGTCTCAACCTTTTCAACAGAATAATCTTTTCACTACAAGGCATCTACAATATGCCTTTCATGTGTGGAAAGAAAATTCATGCTCAACCTGCAAAAGCCTAACAGATGGTACAATAATTTGAACATGCATACAGGATATATTCTTGGAAAATGAATCAGATTCATGTTATACCTATTTAAATGTTTCATTATATTTAATTTTAATTCATTTATTCATAGTTTTAACCTGTGTAAGAACATCCATTATTTAAATTAATAGACAGGTAAACTGCATCAACAAAACTGCACCATTTAATGTTGAAGATAACTGACATGCATGAGTCATTGTATTAAAATATTGGTTTTCCTATTGTTTTGCACAGATGGTGCCAGTAATTAATATTATGCTATTTTTTTCACCAGGGGATTCCCTGTTGACAAAATTCACATAGAATATAATAAATTACTACATTACACCAACTAAATAGATGAATGTGAATTGTAGATATTAATGGCAATATATAAACTCAGGTGCAAATTACATAATGTTTTAAAAGATCAGCACGTTATTGAATCAAATAAGTTTAATAAGTTTGGCAAATAGAACCTTTCTAGAGAAAAACCTTAACTGCATATTTGATCAAAGATATGTAACAAATGTGTTTCATGCCATCTGTTCTGAAAACAAAACCAATTTCAAGACAGAGAGCTATTTAAATAGTTAAAGGAAATAAAGAAGAATATAACCTACCGCAATAGAAAAGCCTTTCTAGAGTGACCAATAGATGTATTCTTTGTCCTATCAAAAATGTTAGGAAACCTTTCCAAGGTATATGAACACATGACCTAAAAAAATAAACAAACAACCCTCTCTTTTAAATTAAGAGCTGTAGATAGCAAAGATTGCTTGATAAGCTTATTTATCATATGGGAAGGAAGGACAATTCCATTTCTTCCAACTGGTAAGTTAATCATTAGGACTCAGAAATTGAAGTCTTGGAGACGCAACTGAATTTGACTGTCACCTCCTTCAGAAGGACATTCAAAGCATAAACACGATGTTAATAAATTCCCGCTTTCTCTTTCAGAGGAGTCGAAATATAAGAAACTACTTTGATTTCTGAAAGATTTTAACATGATCATCCCTTACAACACAATTGCTGTGAAAATACTGTTCAGATTACACTCAACTGCCCAAACTGTAAATCACTGGCCAGAGAATTAGTCCCGAGCCAGTAAATTTGTTAGAGTGAAGAAACACAAAAGTAAACAAAAGGCATCATTCATTCCCAGGCTTCACCCTCTAAGATTAGGATCAGAGATAGAGCCGCTTCCGGTCTTTCTGTGCGTCTGTTTCCTCTCTGCCAGTCGCCCTGGTTCTTATTACAGAAATATCTGTATTTAGCCCATCTAAAACGTAAGGAAACCCTTAATATCACATTTGTCTCTCTTTCTTTCTCTCTTGGTTTTGGGGCCACACCCAAAACCAAACTCAAGATTTATTTCTAAATCCATTCTCAGGGATCTCTCCTGGAAGCAATCAGGACACCTTATAAAAGTGCTGGGGACTGAATCAGAGATGGTGTGGGGCAAGATAAATAAATTATTTACTGTACTATCACTTCGCTCCAAATCACATTTCTTTCTAAGCACAGCTTGAAGGGTAATAATCATTTTTCACACGAATGTCCCCTTCTAGATTCAGTGTGACTCTCTTTCCTTGATGAGCAAACCGACAAAGGGCGATGGGGAACTGTTGGAGTACATGAAGCTTAGGTTTATCAGGTTGCACCCATCACAGTGCTCCCAAGTCACTCCCATTACTTTGTCTGTCTGTAACCTCTTCTATGCTCTCTTCCCCAACCAATTTGTAAGGTCTCATCCTGCTTAGATACTGAAACTGTACTGTAAGTTAATATTGTCTTTCTCCTCTCCTTATATAAGTCTTTTGAGCAGTTTACTTTAATGCAATGTCCTTTTGTGTAGATACAGGAAGACAATTAATTAATATTATGTAATATTATGCTTTATAACTTAGGATTTAATTGGCTTTGGATATTATTCACTCCTGGGCATCTGCCTTCTCAACTTAAGCCTCAGTTGCCCTCACTTCCTAGCACCCCAAGGGCAGGGTCCCGACGTGGGACTGGATGGAACCAGGGCAAGCCGGTAAGTTATGTGCTACCCTGGCATTGCGATGGGCCAGGCCAAGGTGCCACGGTTCTTAACTATAAATTAAGAGTTTGATCATAGGCAAATGCTGTCATGATCCAAAAGTAACGACGAGACTAGGACCCTGCTGCTAGGAATAGGAAAGATATCTAGCCTGAGCACGACAGTCTGAGATTGAGATGGCCCTGGGAGAGCAATTCTATAAGCTCAAGGTATTTCTTACTGTGTCCATACAAAGTTATTAATATTATGTGTGCTTATGTTGGTTGGACAAGGAGAGGAGAAACACGTCCTAGAAGCAGTTTTCCTATGTGTCCTGACTAGCTTGGATGAGACTGAACCTTTCTCCCCTCCAAACTGCCTTCAGTAAATGATTTCAGTATAATGAAGCAGCTTCCCTTTTCCACAGAAACCTAGCTGGTCTTGGATATGCGGATCTCAGGTGCTAGCCAGGACTGATCTTTGGGATGTAGATTTCCAGCTCTGGCCAGGCTGGTCTTTGGGATGCAAATGCAAGTGCTTGTAAAGGTGAGGCCAGGATTCCTGGCCTGCTGATGTAAAGAAACAATGTGGATGTAAAGAAACAATGTATGGTTTTTCCCCTCAATGTTCTTTCTGTAACTCCTTTTGATAACATCACTATATTGCACCCTTTAGAGGTACTATGATCTATATAAGGGAGATTTCAGGGCTTTCTGGGGGACACATGCATCAAAGAACCTGGGAAGATGGGACTGAGGACAGAAGCTGAGAGAACAAAGGTGCACGTGCTTGAGGATTCCTGAGGCCTCCATGACATACATCTCTTCCATGTAATAAATCGCTTCTAAGACCAACCAGCTTGGCCTCGTTTCCTTCCTTCGCCTGACCATAGCCATCGACCTCCGTGGAGTGGGGAAACGGCCTGACAGCCGGCCCCTTTTTATTTTTTGTGTGTTTACACAGGGAACATCAGGGCAATGGAGTATGTTCTGTTGTCTGAGAGGCCCCTCTGTCCATTAGCAGATATCCTGCCATTGAGCCCCAGTCAGTGGGATTCAGGAGGCCTCTGTCCTTTGAAGATTCAGAGTCAGGACTGCAAGAGGAAATGGATAAAACTTCACAGTGCTCCTTTTCTAAATCCTGAAGACTCTAATGGGAACTTTCACTTGCAAATTCTGAGAACAGGTGTGGAATTCTCTAACTTGTTGACAAACATACCACTCAATATTTCCCTTAGCAGAAAAGAAACTCAACTAGAGATAAAGAACTCAGCTGGGTTTGCAACATTGCAGAAACTCTGTCTTTTTAGAATACTTATTTCTGGGTCAGAGAGATAGTACAGCAGGTAGGATGCTTGCCTTGAATTTGGCTGAGCCGGTTCAATCCCCTGCATCCCATATGGTCCTCAGGGCTCCACTAGGAGTGATTCATGAGTGCAGAGCCAGGAGTAAGTCCTGAACATCACTGGGTGTGGTACAAAAAACAAACTAAAACAAAAAAAAATTAATTTCTACACTTATAACTCAAGGAGTCCAAACCACGTACAATCTTCACCATATAAAGAAACAAATTTAAAATACCTCATTGTGAAACCTAGAACTACAGATAAATATGTCCTGGTTAATATTCTCTAATCCTTTGGCATCATTTTCCTTGACCAAAAACAAGGTGCAATCGATCCATTAAAGATCCCTGATGTCATTCAGCTAACTCTAGATAGGAAATTGCAGGTAAAAACATTCAAACTTCAATTGTATATAAACAATAGGACATTCTGTGGAGAAGTGGCTATTTTAAAATAAAAGCATTTAGTACAGTGTGAAGTTTTCTTAAATAGGATAATAATGCCTTTTAAAGTACTATAATGAAAAAATATGCATCTTAACTTCCTAGTTTATATATATAATACCATTTAAATATATAAATGAAAATGTAAACTAACATTGTCATTTACTCAAAAAAATCTCACATTTGTACCAATAAAATTTGATATTGTAAAAATGGTCTGGATTTTAGTTCAGATAGCTACAAGGTAACAGTACTTCTACAATATATATAGACCTATTTTTTTTCATAAAATACATTCAATAAAATAATCAGCATTTTAAATTTGTACTATCGATGAAACAAAGTATGAATTTTTTAGCATTGAAAAAAGTGAAAACATTTATATCAAAAACCTACAAGCAAACACTTTTCATACTCAGAGTTGGCTCTAGAACCAGAGTGTCTGAGTTTAGATATTCGCTCCTCTACCCCACCAAATGTATACTAACTTTGTACAAATATATTAAATATCCTAACCTCAGTTTCTTCATCTGTAGACCTGAAATGAGTAGCAGTACCTATCCCTTATATTTTTATAAAGATGAATTAATTTCACAATACAGTACTTAAAATTTCTCTGGTGTATGATTGTAATCAATAGATATGAATAGATTATTGAGAAATATGCTATTCTATACTAGTTGTTAGTAAAAGATCCTTTGAAATCATCAAACTTATGTTAATTTCACATAATTCAAATTGAAGTGATGGGAGTTGGTTGGTTAGATTTCTTAAATAAAAATAGATAAATTGTCTCAATGAAAATTAATTGTAACAATCTTTTTCTTAGTAAGCTAAGAATACCCAGCAATGATGTTTAAATTATGTGCACGAATTTTACTGAAAAGTTAAGAATGATGAATTAGAATACTTGTTATGTAATTCTTCCTCATTGAGCCAAAATTTATTTTCCATACCTAAGAAATTAAAATAAGAACCAATGAAACTTAAAATCAATAGAAGGTTCAGATGATTTCATTAGTGAGTTCTACAAGATGTCAAAGATGGCCTATTACCTCTGCTTTCCAGATCTTCTAAAATACTGAATTAAAGAGAATTTTTTCGAATACTTCTCTATGAGGCCAATATTACCTGGATACCATAAGCAGTCATGGACATCACATAAAAAAAGAAACTGCCATTCAATATGCATGATGCACATTAATGCAAAGATCTTCAACATCTGAGGAAATCAAATTTAAAACATATTAAAAGGATCATATGACCAAGTGGAAATTAATTGAGTTTCAGGAATGTTCAGCATATGCAAATCAATTGATTTAATATGCAGTTTCAACAAAAGAGAAGATTATTTTTATAAACATATGTAGCAAAAGGTTTTGATAAGATTTAACATCTATTTATGACAAAATCTCAACACAGTAGGAATAGGAAGGAAATATTTCAGCACCACAAAAGAATAACTACTACTAACTACTACTACTACTACTACTACTACTACGACTACTACTACTACTACTACAGTGCTGAAAAATTGTATTTCTAAGACTTTTTTTCTAAACCAGGCACAAAACCATGAAAGTCCATATTCACAGCTATTTTGAGCACATTATTGGAAGTCCTGCAGCAGCAGCAGCACTGTACCCCTGTTGTTCATGGGTTTGCTTGAATGGGCACCAATAACGTCTCCAGTGTGAGACTTGTTACTGTTTTTGGCATATTGAATACACCATGGGGAGCTTGACAGGCTCTGCCAAGCAGGCGGGATAGTCTGGGTAGCTTGCTGAGCTCTCCGAGAGGGACAGAGGACTTGAATCTGGGTGGGCCATGTGTAAGACAAATGCCCTACCTGCTGCGCTATCGCTCCAGCCCACTACTAACTTTATTTTATTGTATTGCTTTAGGTTTTGTGCCATACCCAGCTATGCTCAAGGCTTACTCTTGGCTCTGCACTTAGGAATCACACCTGGCAGGGGTCACCTGGGGCAGGTGATCAGGTACCAAACCAAGTTAACCATGTGCAAGACAAGCACCGTACTCACTGTACTGTCTCTCCAAACCCTGATCACTATATTGATTTTACATTATTAAATTCTATAATGAATTTTTCATGTTTATTGCTTGGAGGCACAACCAGCTGTGCTGGAAGTCCTAGGACACAGAGACTGGATAAGAAAATAAAATATGCTCAAATTGAAAAAGAATTAAGGCTATTATTTGCATATGACATGAAAATGTACATTGAAAACTGAAAGACTCCACTAAAAATATATTAGGTATAATAAATCAATACAGTAAAGTGGCTGGCTACAAAACCAGTTTGTAAAATCCTTATGTATTTCCAGATGAAAATAGCAAACTAGAAGAGAAAAACAAATCAAGAAAATAATCCTATTTGAAATTCCATCAAAAAGGATACATTGAAATCAACTTAACAAAGGAGGTATAATACCTGTTTATCAAAAACCATGAGTACTTGTTAAAAGAAAAAAGACATAGAAAATGGAAAGAAATATTCTATGCTCATGGATTAAAATAATTAGTATTATTTAAGTAGCTTTCTACTGAAGTTTTATACAAATTCAGTACAATCCCTAGAAAGGTTCTGTTGTCATTTTTTTATTTGTTAAAAAAATTAGACATCATGATTTTTTAATAGTAAATATTAATTCTAGTAGCACTATACTTCTGTTGTCATTGATTTGCTCGAGCAGGCCCCAGTAACGTCTTCATTGTGAGATTTGTTGTTACTGTTTTTGGCATATAGAATATGCCATGGGGAACTTGCCAGGCTCTGCTGTGCAGGTGAGATACTCTCTGTAGCGTGCCGGGCTGTTTGAGAGGGACGGAGGAATTGAACCTGGGTTGGCTGCATGCAAGGCAAACGCCTACCTGCTGTGCTATCACTCCAGCCTATATCTATCTATCTATCTATCTAGATATATATATATATATATATATATATATATCTCCTAGCAGACTTGGAGATCTACCCCCTGGGTCCCGCAAACCTGGGTTCCTCTGTCAGTTTCTGGATTGGGACTTGCCTCCTCCACCCAGATCCCCCACCTTCCAGGAGGTAGGCATTACACCCACTAACTGCCCCCGGTGAGGTGTAATCCCATCAATGATCAAGACCCAGAGACTATAAAACCCTGCTCCTGGAAGTGCATGGCCACGTGACATCTTATTATTTAGTTCTTACTCTAGAGAACCTGTCAGGCTACCAAAAATATCCTGCCCACAGGGCAGAGTCTGGCAAACTCCCCATGAAGTATTCAGTATACCCAAAACCAGTTACAATGATGGGTCTCATTCTTCTGACCCTTAAAGAGCCTCGAAAGTGGCACTTTCTAAAATCTCAGGGCTAGGACAAAGGAGATATTACTGGGGCCTGCTCGAGGCAATCAATGAATAACAGGATGACGGTTATACAGTGACAGTGATGTATATAAACATTTATATAAAATAAATGAAATTAATAAACTGTATTATCTCACACCTCTGAGGTGGGCAATATATAAATGGGCAGGGGTAAAAAAGTGCTGGTAAGGGTGTGGTGCAAAAGGATCTCTTAACTCATTGTTGATAGAAATGAAATTGGTCCGGTCTATAAGGTAAACAGTACAAAGAATTCTCAAAAAATTAAAATCAGAACTACCATATGAGCCAGAAATTCTACTCATAGGAACTTATCCCAAAACACTCATTCAAAAAATAGTTTCATATACACTTATGTGTTTTTGCAGTGTTATTTACAATGGTCAATATATGGAAGCAAACCAAATACCTTAACGATAAATGAAAAAGATGTTATGCATACACCTCTTACTGGAATATTACCCAGTCATAAGAAAAGATGACATCTTTGCTTTTGCCACACAAGGATGACACTAAAGATGTATGCTGTGCTAAAACGTTGGAAGGAAGAAAGAAAATATTGATGACCTCACTTAAGTGTGGGATGGAAAGAAACTAATCAAGGGAGCAAAGCCCAGTGAAAAATAGCCCTCAAATTACAGTTACAAAACGAGGCTGCCCTAAGGGGGAGAGTCTGAGCTGGAAGGATAACGGGGTCCCATGGACCATGATGAAGGTACATCAGCACATTGGTGGTATGTGTAGTGTGGTAACACTGAAACCCTAAACACACAAACACATGTGATCATATAAAAAAAAGTATTCGAAAGTTTTTCATTAAAAAAAAAGAAAACAAACAAAAAATCCAAGCACACAAAATTGCCTTTCCTTTATAGACATCATGTTGAATCTTGTGACAGCTTGCCTTCCATTTGTACTTCCCTTCATGTAAGTTAGAAGATAAAGGCTTAAAATTATGGGTTTTCCTTCAACAAATATGTTCATTATAATCAAGTTGACTAGTGTTTCCAAAAGTCCTTCTAGGGAAGAACAGATTTTTTATGATCAGTTTACCTACGCTGAAAATAAATGGTACAGCTAGAGTAAATGTTTTATCCAAACAAAGGCTATTATAATATTACTTCTACTTCTCTTGACCTTTTAAATTTTTTTCGAAGATATTTACGTTGTTCTTAATGCTTAGTTTTATGTATTCTAAATCTCTGTAAATGCTGAACAAGTTTAAGTCAGTGTACTCATTATAGTCAATTCAATCGGTGTCCTGGTTTTTGCCTCTTTGGCCGACTCAGAGAGTATTTCTACAATTCCTGAATGAGCACAGATCTCCTGGATGGGCACTGTTGGCCTTTCTACAAACCATCAGGAAAACTGCCCTTGGCCAACTAGTACACTCTCAATCTGAGAGACCTGGGAATTCCTTCACCCTCTCCCTATAGGGTAATCCACAACAAAGGATAAGTCACCTTGACACAAAAGCTCAAATGTCATATCATCAAAAGGCAACATATATGGTGTGACTTACATTTCATGCTACATTTGGAATCAAACTGAGGCTAGACCTCTCCTGAAACAATGCTTTATTCAATTTCTTCCTCTGGTCAGTTTTGCCAACATCTGGGAAAGGTGAACATTTAGGAAAGTCTCCTACAGCTCATCGCCCCAGTCTCCTCATTTGCCATGATGCTGCTATCTCTGGTGATATGAACACCACACTGTTGTGGTTCACACATGCACAATGTTATGCCTCAGGTTGTGCAGATGTAAACACAGGTGAGATGTAAATTATTATGTGGGTCGCTTGAAGAGATGCCACCCCTCAAATTATTTCAAATTTTGTTTACAACATTGAGAATATGAAGTAAAACAGTTAACGTCAACCTTGCACAACGAATCACGAATCACGACCATCCTGTTATTCGTCGATTGCCTCGAGCAGGCCCCAGTAACGTCTCCTTCATCCTAGCCCTGAGATTTTTAAGAAAGTGCTATATTCAAGGCTCTTTAGGAGAATGAGACCCATCATTGTTACTGGTATTTGGCATATTGGGTACACCACGGGGAGTTTGCCAGACTCTGCCGTGTGGGCAGGCTATATTCGGTAGCCTGCCAGTTTGTCCAAAGTAGGAATGAGATAATAAGATGTCATAATAAGATGTCTGGTTTTTATAGTCTCTGAGTCTTGGGCGTTGATGGGATTACACAGCGCCAGGAGGCCAGTTGTTGGGTGTGACCCCCGCCTACTGTAATTCGGAGGATCTGGGTGGAGGATGCTCAGCCCCGATCCGAGCAGGCTTGGAGATCTCAGCCCCGGGGCCCGCTTGCCTTTGTTCCTCTGTCAGTACCTTCAGGTGTGCGGAGAGTGGTCTCAGCAAATTAATGTTTGGTTTGGTTTTGGGGGGTCCTCCCAAGTAATGCTCAGGAGGTCTGCATGCTCCTCCTAGGTCCAGGGTTCAATGGGAGGGTTACTGGACTGCTTAGGCCCTTTAGTATACAGGGGTCCTAGAGCTATACCCAGCAATGCTTGGGGAACCACACAGTGCTAGAGATTAAACCAGGGTCAGATATATACAAGGCCTGAGTCTAACCTGAGTATTATTTCTCTAGCCCCTATTTCTGTTTTACACAATACTAAATGTAATATTTTTCTCTGGTATTTGATTTTTTAAAATTGAATCACTGTGAGATATACAGTTATAAAGTTGTTCATGACTGAGTTTCAGTCAATCACACCCTATTCAAACACCCATCCCTTCACCAGTGCACATTTCTCACCATCAATGATTCCAGTTTCCGGCCCTCCCACCACCCCTCGCCCTTGCAGCTTGTCTCTGAGAGGTAGACACCTCTCTCTCTCTCTCTCTCTCTCTCTCTCTCTCTCTCTCTCTCTCTCTCTCCTCTTCCCCTCTCCCTCTTATTTTCCCTTTAGTCACTGTGATTTGCAATACTGTTACTGAAAGGTTATCATGTATGTCACTTTACTTCATTTCAGCACCCAGTTTTGTCAAGCGATCATTTCCAACTATCATTGCCACAGTAGTCCTTTAAGTGTAATTCTTCTTTTTGAACAACATTCAAATGGGAGCCACCAGTAGAACATACTGGTGTTAATGTATTAATCCCCAAATTCAACAGAACTGTTACACATTTTTTTGTAAGGAGGGCCTAACATGGCATTGCTCAGCAGCTACATCTGTCTTGGAGCTCACTTGCTTCAACAGCAGTGCAGGGATTAACGCAGGAACTCCTGTAGGTGAAGTATATGCTCCAGTCCATTGAGTTATCTTTCCCGTCCCGTATCACACATTTTTAATAAGCTGTGTTTAATTTACTGAGAACACAAGTCAGAACTTTCTTCCACAAGTCTCAGTAGATGAAAAAGCAGTCCATTAGCACAATCATACTTGCTCTCACTCTTCGTTGCCAGACTTGGAGAAAAACTCAGGGTGCACAGAGAACCTGGAAAGACCAGAAGTAAGCTGAGAAGTAACTTCCTTTCTTCTGCACTGGTTCACTACCTGGCAGAAGCGGCCGCCTGAGGTAGAGAATTCTAGAAGTTGGTATGTGTTCAGAAGTTTGCATTGCTGGGTGTTTATGCCACAGAAGGAGCTGTCTTGCTCCAGGGATAATGAGACAAGAGAACAGAAAGAACAGAAGGATCTCTTCCCCAAAGGAAAAAAATGATGTAGAAGTGTGACCAGAGTTCTTGAAACTTCCTAATACTGACAGGTCAGATGTGGCTGTTTGCACATATGACTGGAAAATTATTTGTCACATCAGCATAAGCAAACTATGAAGAAGCTAGAGCAAGACAAGAGATATCTCCAAATATGTGAGTTAGCAAGAATTATTCAAGGGCACCCCAGATCCTTTTCCATTGCTTCCTTCACTAAAAATGGATGCACTAGACCCCAACGAAAAATAATCTGGGTATGGGAAGAGAAGGAGTAAAACATAACCTCCCTCTCCATCCTTGAGAATCCTGTCCTCCATTAGCCAGTCTGATGAGCCTGGACAGAAGAACATTCTGCATTAACTAGAAATTTTATAAACTGGACTGGATTGTAAGGAACTAAGTAGCAAGAAAATCATGAAATCTTGCCCATGATTTTTTTTAAAGACATAGGACAAGTAGCTGAAAGTAGTGACTACAGTGAATCGAATCATTTTATATTCTCTTCCGCTCAACAAATACCTACACACTAGTCTATAACCTGATCTTTTAATCATTCAGTCTCAGGCTGCAAAGCACAAAAGCCAAAGTAGATGGATGAATACTAACAGATCATAGACACTGGGATGTGGTTCTGTGATAGAGCAATTATCTCACACAATGAGCCTGTATGTTTGTTCCCCAGCTCTGAAAATTTTATTCAATTAATAGTAAACACCATAGGATAGAAATGAAATTAGTTAAAGAGTTAAGAGCATGAGTTTTAATGGCAAACCAACTTTGAGAATCAATGTGTTTTTCACTCTTGAGCTGAATGATACTTTTCACTATTAAGCTGAGCAATCCCATTTGAGCTTCTGATGTAAACTTTGCCTACACACACCAATTTTTTCTTGTCTCTCACTAAGTTTTGTGGAGTTGAAAATGGGCTCCAAAGGGGCAAGTGGTCCAATCAGTATGCACATGGGTCTGAGATTCAAAGACTATATTCTATTGCTCTTAGTATTTTCCTCCAGTAGGGAATTAACTCAATCACCCTTGACTCCAGAATACAGGAAAGCAAAGGACAGAGAGGGAAAGAATTAAGTAGTGCTACAAGGAGAAGGAAACAGGAAGTAACAGTTCCATCAGTGGCTTAGAGGAGTGATATACCTGTAGATTCAAATATCAGAGTCAGCAACACTGAAGCAGGAAGAACAAACAAATAAACTTCCAAATATACCTGTCAAGAAGGCAGTTCTGTACCTTATTTATTTTGGCATGATGTTGATACCATTAATCCATTTTGATCTGACTTTTGTGCATGATGTTAGGTCGAGGTCTAAGCCCATTTTTATTGCAAGGTCGGCAAAACCCTTCACAATATTGAGGCTAAGGGTATCTTCAAATACGACACTCCACTGACCCACCAAGTGGAAACAGAGATAAACAAATGGGACTATCTTAAATTAAGAAGCTTCTGCACCTCAAACTATACAGTGGCCAGAATACAAAGACAATCTACAGAATGGGAAAGGATATTGACCCAATACCCATCTGATAAGGGGATGATATCAAGGATATACAAAGCACTGGTTGAACTGCACAAGAAGAAACATCCAACCCTATCAAAAAATTGGGTGATAAAATGAACAGAAACTTTCTCAAAGAAGAAGTCTCAAGGAATGGCTAAAAGGAACATGAGCAAATGCTCGACATCACTAATCATCAGGGAGATGCAGATCAAAACAACAATGAGGTATCATCTCACACCAAAGAGACTGACCCACATCCAAAACAACAAAAGCAATCTGGTGTTGGTGTGGATGTGGGGAGAAAGGGATTCTCCTTCACTGCTGGTGGGAGCGCTTACTGGCTCAGCCCTTTTGGAAAATAGTATGGACAATTCTCAAAAAATTAGAAATTGAGCTCCCACTTGACCCAGCAATACGACTCCTGGGAATATGTCCCGGAGAGGCACAAAAGTATAGTCGAAATGACATCTGCACTTCTATGTTCATTGCTGCACTGTTCACAATAGCCAAAATCTGGAAAAAAAACCTCGAGTGTCTGAGAACAGATGACTGGTTAAAGAAACTTTGGTACATCTACACAATGGACTACTATGCAGCTGTTAGAAAAGATGATCACTTCTTGATCACTTGACATTCCGTTACTCATCTATTTGCTCAAGCGGGCACCAGTAATGTCTCTATTTGTTCCTGTTGCATGCGAGTGTAGCCCAAATGAAATCTGCTCGTTCTAGGAACACAAAGAGCCTCAAACCAATCGTTAAGTGTCTTGATGAAGAAGTCTGACCATCTTGTAGGTGGGCGGCCACACGATCTTTTGACATCCCGTGGAATCCATTTGGTAATGTCTCTAGTACAGCGGTTATCTCCAAATCACATTACGTGTCCAGCCCATCTGATTTTCGACACCTTGGCAAACGAGACAGAATCCCTGATTCTTGACTGTTGATGAAATTCGGAGCTGTGGATTCTTTCTCTCATTTGAGTGAAGCGTGATACTCCAAGCATAGCTCTTTCAATTCCTCTTTGGGAGACCCGAAGAGCATTCTCATCCTGTTTTCATAGGGCCTAGGTCTCTGAGGCATATGTTGATGCAGGAAGAACAGTGGAATCAAAGAGATGTGCCCAGAGCCGGAGTTTCTTTGTCCTTTTAACTATTTCTTTGATGCTTTTGAAGGCGTTCCAAGCTGCTCTTTTCATCCTGCACAACTCAGGTGCCAGGTCATTCATCATGTTGACTTCTCGACCTAGGTACACATAACTGTTGCATTTGGAGATGTTCGTTCTGTTGAAAGTGAATGGAATACCTTTTCTCATAAAAATTGTCTTCATGAGATTCAGCTGTAGTCCGACCTTTCCACACTCATGGTTGAAGTCGGCCAGCATTTGTGCAACTTGGCTAATGTTTGGTGTTATGAAAACGATCTCATCAGCAAAGCGGAGGTGGTGTAGTTGCCAACCGTCTATCTTCACTCCCATTTTTTCCCATTTCAGTCGTCACATGACATTCTTCAGGGTGGCACTGATGAGTTTTGTTGAAATGGTATCACCCTGCCGAACCCCTCTCTTAACATGGATGATCACTTCTTTGTAGAATGGTGAGATCCTGGTAGTGAACCCATAATACAGCTCACGGAGGATCCTGATATATTGAATTTGAATGCCTTGTTTGGCTAGGGCTTCAATGACCACTTCCATCTCAACAGAATCAAAGGCCTTCTTTAAATCAATGAATTTTAGACAGAGCGGCATCTTGAACTCCCAAGAAACCTCAATGAGCTTGGTTATCGTGTGGATATGGTCAATCATGCTGAATCCTTTTTGGAAACCGGCTTGCTTCCATGGTTGTCCTTCACCTAGGGTTCTGCCAATCCTATTCAGGATGACTCGAGTGAACAGCTTGTAGATGACAGACAACAGGCTGATTGGGCGATAGTTGCCAATGTCGTGGATGTCTCCTTTATTGTACAGTAGAACAGTCTTGCTGGTTTTCCATTGGGACGGAACCTTGCATTCAGACAGGTAGTGTGTGAAGAGCCGAGCCAGTGTATTGATGAGTACTGATGGCAGTTTCTTCAGGTGTTCGGGTCTGACTTCGCCTGGGCCAGGTGCTGTTTGCTTCTTTATGGATGAAATGGCGTGTCAGATTTCAGAAGGGAGATCGTTTGGGATGACATATCCATCCTGTGGAATTTGGTATGTGGGCAGGTGGACATGGTTATCGAAGAGATCTGACTAGAAACCATGGATAATCTTCTCCATTGCCCTTCTGGAAGATGTGGTAGATCCATCAGGACGTTAGAGGGCAGTCATCTTGGTCTTGTAGTTGGCGAAGGACAGGTGGGCGTTGCAAATGCTTTTCCTGTCTTCTGCTGCATCTGTCAGCACTGCTGCTCTTCTCTCTTTCAGGTCTTCCTTTATTGCTTCTCTGCACTGCTTTGCAAGCTCAGATGTTCACTTGTGGTTGCTTGAGGCTTGTGCCAAGCCACGTTGAAGATGAAGTCATGAAACTTATGTAGAAGTGGTACTACATGGAAAGTATCATGCTAAGTGAAGTGAGTCAGAAAGAGAGGGACAGACATAGAAAGATTGCATTCATTTGTGGAATATAAAGTAACAAAATAGGAGACTAACATCCAAGAGTAGTCGAGATAAGTACCAGGAAGTTCACTCCATGGTTTGGAGGCCAGCCTCACATGCTAGGGGATAAAACAGCTCAGATAAAGAAGGTTGCACCAAGTAAAGGCTGTTGGGAGTATCCTTCCAGGATGGGAGATGCATGCTGAAAGTAGACTATAGACCAAATATAATTGCCACTCAATACCTCTTCTGAAACCCACATCACAACAAAGGAGAGAGAAAACAAGAGGGAATGCCCTGACACAGAGGCAGGGTGGGATGGGGTGGGAGATGGAGGGGGAGGAGGGATACTGGGATCATTGGTGGAGAATAGGCACTGGTGGAGGGATGGGGACTCAGTCATTGTATAACTGAAACCCAAGCACAAAAATTTGTAATCTGCACCTCATGGTGTTTCACTAATAAAAATCTTAAAAAAAAAACTCAGTTCTGTGGGGTGGAGAGTGGGTGGGAGGGAACCTGGGGCCATTGGTTGAGGGAAGTTGATACTGGTAGTAGCTTAGTGGTGGAACCTAGTATGCTTAAAACTCAACTATGAACATCTTGTAAATCACAGGATCTTAGTAAAAAAAGTTAAGTAAATAAAAACATATAGTTTCAATCCATCTGATTTTCTATTAGTTGATAGTTTTGTAGATGGTGTTTAAATGGGGCTTAAGAAGAAAGACAGAAGTGGTTTTTCAAACATCATCTTCAAAGCAGGGATTTTAGCCATGGATGACTTAAGTCTGCGTCTGAGATTCTCAGCTTCCATGGCTTCCACAATGGAGAATGGTCAGAGAAGACAGGGTTGATGCCTTGGGCTGGGTGGACAGGGGTATAAGGGCCAAGGCATGTCTGTTTGAACCTCTCCATGCTTCACCCCTTCAAAGGCTGAGTCTGTCCAGGGGGAGTAGCTTCAAAGTGCTGAATGGACTAGTGGTAATCTGATGATTGTCCTAAATTATGTGTAAAATTACTGACTGCCGAGGATGAAGCTGTGTTCAGCAATCCTCTTGTGACTTGCACTGCAAACCTCCAAGGAGGAAATGGAAGCAGATACGTCAGCAGGATTTTGAGGATGCAATGCAACCAGAGAAAACTCTGGAAAAGAGGCAGGAAGGAATGAATTGCATTATTTTGGAAAATGTCACTCTGCGCTATCAAGCAAACATTTTTTAAAGATAACTTGTCACAAAATCTACTAATATTAAGAAGTTTCTGCTATTGTCACGATATTATATTTCCTTAAAATAGCTTTTGTTGTTTACCATACAGTGGTAGTTACTATTTCCAAATTAAGGTAATTGGTCAAGTTCTCTGTAAGCGTCAACCTGAAGGAGAAGCAGATAGAGTCAATGTTAATGCTTTATGGTAAACTAGATTGTGAATGAGATAATGCAGATAAATATAGACAGATTGTATAGATACATTTATAAGATATGAATTTTAGAACAAAAATGCATTATAAATAAGAAAGAAAGCAATATTAGGTAATGTTCCTTGGAAACATTTAAACTTGAAGAGAAATTTTATTTACTATCTGAATTCTTGTGCTTTAGATAATAAGGATAATAGAATGAGCAGTAAAGAAATATTTCTTTAGATAAAATGTTAATGAAGATATTTCAGAGCAAATTATTGGATTCAAATGTTTACATTTCATTACACAGTACAGATAATAAATACATATATACTGCTTTTTATGAGACAAGATATAATCTTGATTTTAATTAGTATTAGAGGGGTTTCATTAATCAAAATATTTTACTTCTAAAATAAAGGTCAGGAATAACTAAATTCTCCAAAATAAGCTAGTAAATAAAAGCTAAAATATAAAAACCTATTCTTACTTGTTCAGTGCTCCTGATACCTTAAATCTTGAACATATATTTTAGATTTGAGGAAAAAAATTATATCTACAGTGTAGAGGATAGAAGAAGTCAGTGATAAGTCCCCCTTGTGAGAACTCAAAAGGACAAGTGAACACATGTAGTTTGCATGGCCATTCTCCTACAGGGTTCATGTACTTAAAGAAAATAATAGCTCACAGAAACATGTTTAATTTCAGATGATCTTTCTTGCATGCTTCTCCAGACCAGGATTTTCTCTGTAAATGGCTGGAATGCAGCAGAAGTGATGTCCTGTGACATTTTAACTCCTAATAGGTAGTACAGCCTTTACCTGCCTCTCTCTCTTAGGATATTCACCACAAGAACCCACCTGTTGTGTCTTTAGGAAACTAATTCTACAGGGAGAGGCCACATGAAATTATTTCAAGCTAAAGACCCAGTTCTCATTGGTATCAGCCAAAATCCACTGTCTATCACTAGATATCTGAGTCAGGAATAAAATTTCAAATGCTTTTAGTTCCAGCCAGCAGGAAGTCCCAGTTTATAACAAGTAGAGAGAAGGCACCTTCACACATCTCTACACAAATCACAGATTTGTCAACAAAATAAATATTACCATTGTTTACAAACAACCACATTTCCAGATGGTTTGCTACAAAGCAATCAATAACTAAAATTATCATAAGAACCGTATGGTCAGACAAGTATAGTATTTCTTTTTAGTACAATATTTATTATACTAAAAATATTCAGATCAAAATACTACTGGTGCTTGTATTTTGGGCAAGTCATTATATTACGACAGTACATTTCACATCACATATATATGCAGATAAACTTTTCTGGAAATTATATTCTGCTAAAACAAGGACCTGGACTCACCATGTTCTTTATTTTCTGCTAGAAGACTAAAAACTCAGTAAGAAGGAGTACAAGGGATATACTTATCCTTAGCATGAGTAACATTACTTTTCCTTTCTTTTGATGGTAGCACTCTCATCTTGTGTGATTAGCAAATGTCAGTGTCTGAGCTTTGGGACTAATTGTTAATATTGTTGCTTTAACTCTTTACCACATGGTGAGGTGATGATTGGGTGTGACTAACAAGAATGTTGCACCCTTCTGTGGTAGGATACTTGGGAAAGGTACCAAAAAGAGACGACCAGGGTCTTCCTTTGCTGAAATAAGGAGAGCATCTCTTTTACTCTAGCCTCCCCTACTAACACTTCTCCCAACTACTGCCTGGCTTCAGTTGGAAAAATACCAGAAACCATCTTTGTGTCTTCAAATAAAGCCAGATTAAGAATGAGGCTTGAATAAAGGAAAGAGAGGAAGATAGAAAGGGAGGGGAGAGAGAAAGAAAGGAAGAGAAGGAAGGAAGGAAGGAAGGAAGGAAGGAAGGAAGGAAGGAAGGAAGGAAGGAAGGAGTGGAGGGAGGGAGGAAGGAAGGGAGAAAGAGGAAAGAAGGAAGAAAGAAGGAAAGAGAAAGAAAGAAAGAAAGAAAGAAAGAATGAAAGAAAGAAAGAAAGAAAGAAAGAAAGAAAGAAAGAAAGAAAGAAAGAAAGAAAGAGAAGAGCCTACCATAGAGGCAGGCTTGTGGGGTGGGAAGGGGTAATGGGAGGGAAACTGGGGACATTGGTGGTTGGAATTGTGCACTGATGAAGGGATGGGTATTGATACATTGCCTGACTAAAGCCCAATCCATGAGCAACTTTGTAACTGTGTATCTCACAGTGATTCAGTAAAAATTAATTAATTAATTAAATTTAAAAAAAAACAAGAATGAGTCTGGAGGAGTGAGCAATAGAGTCTAGCTATAGGAGAAGAGAATAAATGCTCAACACTTGCAGAGCCAGTCACATCTGATGCTCACCTGACTTTACTTCCCAATCATGAACTCAATGCTCTCTCTTTGTTTCTTAGATAGCATTTAATAGTCATATATTCTTTAGTAGTTGTCAAAATTTGTATTTATTTAGTATCCAAATTGGTCCCGATGCAAGTTATTCAAATGAATATGAATTTAAAGGAGCAAACATAAATGAAACATTAGGATGTTAAGAGGATGTAAATTTTGATAACATCACCTAAACCATAATAAAAATAAATTATAGCAAACTAAATAATAAAGAATTGCACAAAATAATTAGCAGCATGCAGAGGATTGAAGTGACCCAGACTGACTGATTTTGCCCTTTGGTCTATGATTCTGGCAATCGAGGGATTTTTTACCATCTTTACAGCTTAAAATAGAATAATAGTACCTGGGGCTGGAGCGATAACAGCGGTAGGGCGTTTGCCTTGCACGCAGCCAACATGGCCGACCCGAGTTTGATTCCTCTGCCCCTCTTGGAGAGCCGGGCAAGTTACTGAGAGTATCTCGCCCACACGGCAGAGCCTGGCAAGCTACCCGTGATGTATTCGATATGCCAAACACAGTAACAAGTCTCACGATGGGCCCACTCAAGCAAATCGATGAACAACGGGAGAACAGTGACAGTGACAGTGACCTCATAGGTCGGTACTATTATTACCTACCTAATAGGTAAGTGTACCTACCTCAAAAGTTTGTTTGGGAGATTAGATAAACAAATATATTAAAAATAAGTGAAAAATACTAACATGTCTGGTGAAATGGTAAGAGTGAATACAATATATAAAAATACAATATATAAAAATGTTAATTTTTTAATTAATTAATTTTTTTAATAGTGAGACATCATGAGGTACAGTTGCAGTCTTACACATTTTTGTGCTTGGGTTTTGATTATACAACGATCAAACACCCATCCCTCCACCAGTGCGCATTTCCCACCACCACGGATCCCAGTATCCCTCCCACCCCCCAGCCCCCATCCCACCCTGCCTCTGTGGCAGGGCATTTCCCTCTCTCTCCTTTTGAGTGCCATGGTCTGCAAAAGAGGCATTGAGTGGCAATCATGCTTGGTCAACAGTCTACCCTCAGCATGCTCTCCCATCGTGGGCGGATCCTCCCAACACCCTTTATTTGGTGTTCCCTTCTCTTTCTGAGCTCCCTTTTCCCCTAACATGTGTGGTTGGCCTCCAGGTCATTGAGTAAAAATTCCTGGTACTAATCTCTGCCAAAAATGTTAATTTTTATGGTCACTTTTTATATTTTGCTTAATTAGGGCAAAGTAGAGAAACTTTAGAAAACTGTAATAGGTGAACTACTCCAAATGAATGAACAAAATATGTAAACATAAATGCACTGAAATTGGCCTTATGCAGTTCTTCACTTAAATGAATACTGAGTACTTATAGGTACTTATCACTGGGGTAAATACATGGATGCAGATTGTAAAATCCAAAGTCCTTAGAGGAGTCTGGTATCACAATAATTCTTTTAAAAAAATTTTTTTATTAGTTAAACACCATGAGGTACAGTTGTAGACTTACAGATTTTTGTGCTTGGATTTCAGTTATACAATGATTGAGTACCCATCCCTCCACCGGTGCCCATTTCCCACCTCTAATGCTCCCAGCATCCCTCCCACCCCCCCACCCCCCGTGGCAGGGCATTTCCTTTTGATCTCTCTCTCCTTTTGGGTGCTGTGGTTTGTAAAAGAGTCATTGAGTGGCTATCATGTTTGGTCTATAGTCTATTTTCAGCATGCCTCTCTCATCCTGGGAGGATCCTCCCAACACCCTTTACTTGGTGCTCCCCTTTCTATCTGAGCTGCCTTCTCCCTCAGCATGTGTAGCTTGCCTCCAAGCCATGGAGTGAAACTCCTGGTACTTATCTTGGCTATTCTTGGGTGTTAGTCTCCCAATTTGTTGCTTTACATTCCCCAGATGAATGAAATCTTTCTATTTCTGTCCCTCTCTTTCTGACTAATTTCGCTTAGCATGATACTTTCCATGTAGTACCACTTGTATGTAAATTTCATCACTTCACCTTTTCTAACAGCTGCATAGTACTCCATTGTGTAGATGTACCAAAGTTTCTTTAACCAGTCATCTGTTCTTGGGCACTCGAGTTTTTTCCAAATTTTGGGTACACAATAATTATTTTATTAATGTTTGTAGCAGTGGCTTTTACACAATGTAGAAAAGTTTTTAAGACCTCAAATGATGTGAAAACAAAACGGAGAACAAATGGTTTAGAAGGAGAAAATTAGAAACAGTTGGGCAAATAAAACACAAGGTTGAAATTTATGAGTAAAATAATAAATTATAATATAAATGTAATTGGAATTAAAAGCTACTAATGTAGACAGATTGTAAATCTCATAAAAAAGCAAAAAAAAACCTGACAAATGAAAATAGTTAATCCTTCCCTAGTTAGTATTATTATGCTAGAGTCTACCCCTAAAGACAACTTATTTTATTTTTGAATATAAATATCTTTTTTATATACACACCTATACATATGTCTTACATACACAAATGCGTAAACCTGTAAGTTAATTTCAAAATGAATTGGATATAATGTTAATTCTACTTTGTAATATGCTAATTATGTCTAAGAATACATGTTTCATATATTAACTATCTTCCAACATGGGCATTGGTAACTAACATTCCATTCCAGTTACATGCTCACCAACAGCCTCTGTGTGGCTGAGACTGATTCTGTAGACCAAACTGATAGTTTGCTTCCCAGAAGCATTGCTAGCTCGCATTTTTTCCCAGCATTTCTCGATATTAGGTAAAGCCCATGTTAAATATAAGGAAACAAACAGGGTTTTCATGTGTGATTTTCTGTGGTTTTTCCTCTTTCATCATGGAATAGCATTGGAACTTACAAATGAAAAATGATTTATGAGACATTATGCCATTTGCCATTGATCAGATTGCAAGATCCTGAGGCCCAAAACACTTAGCAAAAAAAAATTACATGAATGAGAAATAAATTTCACATATCTTCAAACTTTTATACAGTTACTTATTTTGGATTGTTGGCTACAGCAACTGATATGATTTTAAAGACTATGATGAACATAACACTATTTATCTTTCTCTATTCCAAAATCTTCAACAGCTTTGAACATTAAACATATTTAATCTAGTTGTTATGTTGGCTTAAATTCCATCTATTAGAGATAGGTGGGTGGTGAGCATGTCATAAATGGCCATTAGTACACCCTGACCAAGAATGCCTCACGGATTTAGTTGACTAATAGTACAACATCAACCAAATGTTTTATCACTGCACAAATGGCATGAGAGATTGGTGCTTATAACAGGAAAGGAAGTAGCCTCATGGAATTCTCCAGCAGCCTGACCAGATCTGTGCTTCAGATATGGAACATTCTTCATCAGGGACACCAGAGAATTCTACATTATCTCTCTGAGGAGAACTGAGCTAGTTCTTCAGGAAAACAGATACTTAAAATGGTAGGGTGGAATGACTCAATAATAGGTTAATACAAAGAGATACCTTTTAGGGGATGTGTGTACTAACCATTACTACATCGAAGCACAGCTAAGTTTAATTTTCCATTGGACCCGATGACGTAAAGCTTAAGAGAAATAGAAACAACAGCTTTGGACAAGTCATATCACCCTCTAATGTACAGAGTTTGCAACAGTCTCTGGTCCAAAAAGATGAATGCAAAACATACCCCAAAGTCATCCACACATACAGCACAATCAGCATCTTTATTAGGCACTGAGTTTGTACCAAACCCTGCTATGTTTCATTAATATAAACTAATTTGTCATCACTGTCACTGTCCTCCTGTTGTTCATCGATTTGCTCGAGCGGGTCCACTAACATCTCCATTGTGAGACTTTTTGTTACTGAGTTTGGCATATTGAATATTTCACGGGTAGCTTGCCAGGCTTTACCGTGAGGGCGAGATACATTCCGTAGCTTGCCGGGCTCTCAGAGAGGGGCAGAGGAATGGAACCAGCTCAGCTGGGCCAGCTGCACGCAAGGCAAACGCCCTACCATTGTGCTATTGCTCCAGCCCAATTTGTCATACTAGCACTAATTCTTTAAAGGACATTCTATTATCACTATCGTTAGGTAACATTGAAACAGAGAGGGAAATGATTTGTCTGGTATCACACAGCTAGTTAGTTAACAGGGTGGCTAGAATCTGAAATGTGCATTCTATCTCCAGGTCCCATGTAGAGCTAGAATGTAAGTCTAATAACTAAAACCTCTGACATAAACTAACAATAGATGTTTTGTATAGTCATGGAAAATAAATTGGTTAAAAAAATTCTGCAGATCTAGAATTTTTGAAGCGGGATTTAATAATAAATCACTTAAATAGATTGATTTATTGTAGAAGTGAAGTTCTTCAAAATAAAACCGAATCATGAAAATATGCACACAAATTTTTCTTGGTAGAGAGGGGTTTGGGCCACACCTCCACGATGTTCTTGGGCTATTTCTGCCTCTGTTCTCTGGAGAAGTGCCCGGAAGTCCTGGGTTGGAGGGGTAGGTGGTGGGAGGGAGTGAGAGCCAAATGTGGTGCTGAGGAAAAAACTGAGGTCAGCCCATGCAAGGTCTTACTTCTGTACTCTCTCTGGTCCTAATATTTTTCTTCAATTAATTCTACGTCGTAGAGTTCTAGAACATAGGACGATCTTTCTTAATACCTGGACTAAATCTAGTAAGTTTTCAGCATACAAATTAGTAATACAAATAAGATTCCTTTTCTATCTGTAAAATGGGGTTATGTGTTCTTGCACTTCTTAAAAGTTATTAAATCTTAAAAGTTATTAAAAGTTATTAAATCATACCCTTAAAATATTTTTATTTTTAAACTGAATCCTCAAATAAATCTATAATTGAAGTCAAATTAGAGCCTGTGCCCACGTATGTGTAAGTTACTACTGTCTCATCTAGTAAATCATCTAACTCAAAGCTCTGCCTTGGGACTTAGTCTGCAGAAGACTGACCTCTGGGTCTCAGAACATTTATATACTTTGACAACACTTCCATCTTTAGCCATTCATTCTAAGTCATTCTGCATCCAAATGTGGAAAAAATTATTCTCAATCTTCTGTTTTTCTCTCTAAACATTGACATTCATATATATTACATGTATGTATTTATCTATTATATTTACATATATTACTTTTCTAAACTAGATAGATCTAAATTTCCAATATGGATGTCAAGCTCCAGCTAAGGAAATTTGAGAAGTACAAGTTCCAGTCTTGTTCTGTGTACTTCATCTTATTATCTGGTGAATGCCTGCTGTGATGCTTTATAAAAATCCATATCCAAACTGACCCTTCTGGAATGTCTTGCTTGTAAAATTCATTAAACATGACTCTGTCTTTACTTTGCACTCCCTCAGTACAGATTAGATATTCCTCTTTGTCTATAGAGACCAAATTTTATTGTTACAAGTTAGTGTGATGCTAGTACTGAATGGACATGAAGTGAAAGGGTAAGGAATGCAAAGCCAACATTTCAGATCAACAAACATTCTAGTGAGAATTAATTTGTATTCTATTCGAATTGTAGAAATAATTGCAGAAACACTTTGTATTCTCATTTAATATGAGCCAAATATGTTATGAAATAATAATGTTAACCCCAAAATGAAGAGAAATATCAACTGATTTTCTTTGGTGAGTCCCTCATTATATGCAACTTTTTTGTTTACATTAGACGTGGATATTATCACATTTTTCTTTGTTTTTTAATTAACTTACAAATACTCCTTATCTACCTATGGATCTCTACATAGTAGGTGTTCACCAATAATTTAATAATTATAATAGTTTTAATATGAACAATATTTAAAATTAGGAATTTATATTGTGATGTTACTTATTTTAAAGAAAAGAGTGCTTTTAAATATGGGACATGTCATGTAATGTTTCTATGAGTGCAATCAATGTTTAGAATGACATGGATTAGTAAGAACTTTATAGTAATATGAATGAAAGTATGTTACAAAAATAATCATATGACTCAAGAATGAAGAGGAATCTCCACTGACTCTTTGGTGAGTACCTCATTGCATTTGACTTTATGTATACAAATAAGAATATTCATTTAAGTTTCTAATTCATTGGAAAGCTATTTTCTGTGATGTATAGAAATACTTTTGTAATAGAATAATTTCATTTATATTTTAATTAAAAAATTTTAAAGTATGATGTTTCCTTTAGAAAATTCACTATTTTAATTATTCTTTAGTAATTTCTTTTATCACTCAAAATAATATCAATAAAATATGAATGGTCTAATGAACTATTTACATGTAATCCAAAATCACAATTTTCCTCCATAGTTCCAGCCTGCTACTATGGAAATTGCTGAGACCCAAAGAGAAGATAGTGAAAAAGTTCAGACTACTGAAGGGCTTATTTAAAAGAAGCAACATCAGCAAATTCTTATTTCTTCTCTAATCCTTCTTATCTTTTATAAGATTTGCAGTAAACACAAAGAGATTATTTGTCGATTACATTTTCTATTTTTTAAATCCCTAAAAATAAAGATCCAAAGAAATTTTTCATGTCTGCTCAATGTTTGAATAAAAAGATCATATATATATATATGTAAGAAGCAAAATATAAATGTACGTGACTTATATAAATTCATATACATAACTCTTCTCTCTTCTCTTCCAATGTTTGTCTGAGATAAAATAATAACCAAATGAAAAACTGACAGTTAAAGGAAGAACTATAGTACTATGTTTCAAGAAATGTGCTGTTTGCATACTTTAATTTTTATAACAACCTGATATAGGTATTATTTTTATAATAGCTACAAACACGTAAATATACTTCATTGCTGGTGTCATAAATATGTAAGCTAAGTCAGAATTAGAAATAAGAGCTGTCTATTCTTTAGTCTGCTTTCCTTAATAGTTAAAAGAAAAAAACAGCCAAACTTTTGGTTAATATATAGACTCATTAACATCTAGAAGGCTGGAACATACATCCTAGAGAGATTTTTTTTTCTTTTTTTATTAGTGAAACACCATGAGGTACAGTTATAGGCTTACAAATTTTGTGCTTGGGTTTCAGTTATACAATGATCAAGTGCCCATCCCTCCACCAGTGCCCGTCATCCATCACCACGGGTCCCAGCATCCCTCCCACCCCCCATCCGCCCCGTCCCACCCTGCCTCTGTGGCAGGGCATTCCCCCTTGTTCTTTCTCTCTTCTTTTGGGTACTGTGTTTTGCAAGAGAGGCATTGAATGGCAATCATGTTTGGTCAGCATGCTTCTCCCACCCTGGGAGGATCCTCACAACACCCTTTATTTGGTGCTCTCTTCTCTATCTAGAGATATTTTTAAGGTAGAAAGTCATACTTGACTTAAGTTTCATTATCCAGTCAGATGGTTGGGAAGAATCACTTTTGCTCCCTATTGCATTTTTAGAACAAAACTTCATGATTCCTGAGAAATATTGATTCAACTACTCTAAAAACTCTGAAGAACATTATCAATGAAGGTTGATGAAAATGGTCTGTGCTTGAGAATAACCAGCTTAGAAAATGCCTTCAAGATATCTTCTCAGAAATGACCTCTGGGTTAATATGGAAGAATAATTACAATGTTTTTATTAGAATGAAACAGTTCCTTAGAGATTTTTTTACTACAAACTCTTGCTGAGGAAAAAATTATGCAACAGTTTTAGATTGAGTCCCAAATTTGCCACCTCTCTTCAACACATAGAGGAGAGTAAGAATAAACAGGAAGTTTTTCAGTGTCCCTCAATTGATAAATGGAAATATTCAGTGACCCACAGTGATATCTTAGGAGAAATTGTGGAGAGGAACAATTACATTGGAGAGTTTGGGTACAAAACAAGAGATTAAAGCCTCTTTGAACTTTGTCCCTTATCATATGTGCACCTGACCCAAAGGGATTGAACAGAAAAGAATGTTTCAGAATATTATGTTTTCTTCCCCCACCCCCACCAACCCTACCCCAGGACTGAGTTTAAACCCTTTGGAATCTGGGGAGGGGGAAAGAAAGAAAGAAAGAAAGAAAGAAAGAAAGGAAGGAAGGAAGGAAGGAAGGAAGGAAGGAAGGAAGGAAGGAAGGAAGGAAGGAAGGGAGAAAGAGAGAAAGAAAGAGAGGAAGAAAGAGAGAAAGAAAGAGAGAAAGAAAGAGAAAGAGAGAGAGAAAGAAAGAGAGAGAGAAAGAGAGAGAAAGAAAGAGAAAGAGAGAGAGAAAGAAAGAGAGAGAAAGAGAGAGAGAAAGAGAGAGAGAAAGAGAGAAAGAAAGAGAGAAAGAAAGAGAGAAAGAAAGAGAGAGAGAGACCAAGGATCAAGAAAAAAAAACACAAAATTTCACTTGAAAATGGTTTTCTGTGAGGAAGATGTCATCAGTAGGTCTGACACTTAGGAATGAGTGTAGGAGAGGATTAGGTTTTAGAAGATGGGGTTTCTGAGCAGCAAAAAAAGCCAACTTCAAGGTGGCAAATAGTCAAATTCCATCCAATTACAAAGAAAAGGAAGAAGAGGGCTGATGAAGGGACCCATCCATCACACACCACAGAAATAAAGGGCTGTCACTCATTTTCCTAATGTCAGAAAAAGAACTATTTAGCAATTTTTGACACCTAGAAAATCATTTGTAATAGCCTTCTTCACATTTCAATGCATCCTTAAATTTAAAAGAAAGGGGAAAAACCCATTCAATTGTTTCTATTATAAGTCAGTTCATCATTTATGAATCCATGTCAGTGTCTGCGTGGCGCGAGTGAAATAGCGACTTCCTATCGTATTTGCAGTCACCTCTTCAGAGTGAATCACTGCTGTTTGATTTAGCCTGTCATCTGACACTGAGCATCTCGAGACCATTCGCATCACTCTTCTTGTTCCGATCTGCACATATGGTAATAATTAGGAATGTAATACCTTACATTCATTGGAAATGGCTCGTGAGTTTAGAATATAACTATAAAACCGACTTATATTTCACAGAAAAAAGGTGTTAAACTATGTGAACTAAGTTATGACTACTAAGCATATGAGAGGGGATAAAAGCATCTTTCAGTGTGGAAATATCTAATTTTTACAAAACAACTCTCCATGGATAGGTTTCTCTGTGTCTTATATAGGTTGTTCAAAATATCAACTAAATTCATACTCTAGAAAAATATTTGAGCTTCAAATCACAACTGATATCAAAGCAGAATACCCAGGAGAAGCTTTCTTTCCCCAAATACACCTGCAATTGCCAAGTCTTTTAATTCATCTCTTTAAATGAAAGGGTTGTATATACAAGGTCAGTGAAATTGTTATTTATGGTTGAAATGTTTTGGCTACATCTATTTTAAGAAGGGTCATTTTTCATTTCATTTTAAAAATTGCTTTAAAGTGTTTAGCTGACCATACAAAATTACTCAATGTATAACCAGCAGTTTCCCTGTTTCCAAGCCCTTGGTAGCATGCAAATTATGTAAGATGTTACAATTACGAAGATTAGATTAAAATTATATAAATGAAATATTTTTATTTGTACTCATCATCATTTCCTTGTTTTTCTATTTCAGTAAAATCCATTTTAATTGTAATTGTATTTCTTATCCTTTTCTTCATTTGGGTTTACTTTTGAGAAGGGAAAAAAAAGGCGCCAACATTCAAATCCCCCATTAATAACATAGTCCCCAGGACCCCCAATACCACTCTTTTATGTTAAGATAAATTGGAGTTATAAAGATGCTCAAATATTTTTAAAAGAATACCATTGCTCTCTGTTGCATTTTCACTAGAAAATGAAAACACAATTGTTAATTTTTTTTTAATATTTCCTTCTAAAGTTCTACTAAATCCAAATGCTTAGGAATGGCTACTGGTGAATGTTTTTAGAAAATTCCCATTTTCTTTGCTGGTCCAGAGTAGCAACTCTTTTCTGTGAGCTTCAAGATCACTTCCGCCTTGTTCTACAGACCAGCAGAGACTGCAGATATGTGAACATCGAAATGCAGGTGGGAAGGAGAGCTGCAGCTGAGCTGGAGTATTAAGGAGACCTGCAGTCAGAGAAAATGCACACTTCCGGGGGGATTGGAAATGAAACATCCAACAGACTAAAGGATCAAAGAATCAAATATCTACAACTAAGCAGATTTGGTCATTGTATGTGAAAATTGCAAGACTCTGGGAACTGGAAGTTAATGTCTGTGTGATTCTTGAACTGTACACTGGGTAGGATAACTTCAGCTACTGACCCTTATCTAAGCCAAAGGAGATTTCAAAGGTGAAATCTTTACAAAGTAAAATGGAAGAGTATGGAGAATCTCCCAAATCAGCATTTATTGCCAGGTTGAGGGAAAATTAGCCAAAAAAAAAGATTAATGAGAAATTATTCTTTATATTTATAAAATATAAATTATTATTCATATTCTTATTATTTTTGTCCAAGGCCTCTCGTTTTAGGTACTTGAAGCAGAAAAATGAAACAAAAACCAAATGTTTCATTTGTAGGCAGACAAAAAAATTAAATGATTCACCTTGATTTCTAGTAACACATCAAATCCTACATAACCAGACTTCATTGTTTGAAGACTACTTGGAGATGATTAAGTAAAAAGATGATGCAATCTAATATGTGATTAAGAGAGATATAATATTCTCTATAGGAAGGCATTCCTATCATGTCCTATCAAAGTCTAGCCAAATGGTGAAACTTAGAAATGTTATCAAGCATTAGCAGGCATTTAAAGAACGTCTCTTGAATATTTCTAGCAAAGAAAGTATTTCATGTGATGTAAATGAATGGTAATTTTCCGACTTTAAAAGAGAGCTGTGCCAGTACATTTCAGCGTTCTGGACCCAATTCTGCAAACATGGAGACGCTTTCAATTTGCTCTGCCTGCCTTCCCGCCTTAGATGGCTGTGATTGCAACGAAATTAATCCATTTAAAAATCTGCGGCTTAAATTTAAGGATTTTCAGTTTTTTCCCCCTTCTCTCTCTCTCTCTCCTCTCTCTCTCTCTCTCTCTCTCTCTCTCTCTCTCTCTCTCTCTCTTTTTCTTAGAATATCAATAAGTTCCAATTGAAGAGCGGATTCTTTTGCAATTCAGGCATGTGCCGGCGATAACGGGCGAGTTGGCATGAAGAGAGGCAGAGATGGATTAATTATGCAGAGAACATGGAAATTCTGCTTATCATCGGCTAGCAAAGGAGCCCGGCTCACATAATCAGCAAACGAAGGGAGAGGAAAAAATAACAATGCAATGGCACCTTCCAGCCCGTCATCAGGATTTTTTCTACCCCCCTTGTAATTAAAAAATAACATACACTTATAGCCCTATCTCTTCTGCAGGCAAGGAGTGGATGTCCACAAAATAATTGCACTGGGATATTAGAGCCGGCAGCATGGGCTGTCCATTCCGCCTTGCTCTCCCTCTTACCCTCTCTTTCTCTTTTTGGCCTCTCAAGGCACTTTGCTTCTGAACCTGGTCCAAACCGGAATATCTCAGGTGACATTCTAGCTCACTTTCCCCAAATCCCAAATGCCAGCTTATCATGATCCCAGCAAACACACATACATATATGAAAACATTTGAAGGAATAACTTGGCGGGAGACTTTGGAACTGGTCACCTGTGGACTAGCTGATCAATTTAATTTTTTGATGAAGCCTGTCCCAATAGCCTTCATTTTACATAGTGGCTAGATTAAAATGTTGGACTGTGCAATGACTGTGCTAATCTCCTCAAATCCTTTGATGTATCTACTACTTTTATTTCTATTCCCTTTACCAATTACTTTATAAAATTTGAATATATATATATATATAATGAAGACTACAATGTTTGCATCCCCAATTCACAATTCTATATTGTTTCTGTAATATCTGACAATTTGATGCTTTGTATTTCTCTAAATGCCAGAAGAGACTACAATGAACATTCTTTACCTTTTTATAGAAAATACAATTTTATCTTGCACTTGTATTCTTGTATTTTCCAATTGTGAAAATTAGCAGGTAAACATGAACTTAAGTTAAACGAGACTTTGGAACGAATGCCATTGAAGTTGGTTTGGCTGTTTTGTTCATCATTCAAATAATTTGACCTAATTAGAGGTACACATCCCAAGGAATTCTGGCTGTGAGAAAGGCCATTTTATCTCTGCAAAAGTTATTGGTGAGATTGAGAAAGAGGAAGATGAAAACAAATACAGAAAAGCAAAAATTATACAACATATGAAGGAAAGAGGTTGTTCCAAAGTGCAGCAAGCTGAAATTAAAAAGCTGGCAGACTCCAGAAATGTAATTTATTCATAGAGTTCTACCAAAGCAGGAAACCAGCGAGGGGCGCAGTTTACACGCTTGTGGGAATGCTTTAAGTGACAGTGACAGTAATACACTGATTTCTTAAACTAATTATTTCCATGTCGAGGCATTTGTACAAACACACACTCTCTAGCACATATGAGTATTAAGTAAAACAAAGACGGAGTAAAGGGACCCAGGGAATGTTGCACATATTTATGATTATTGACTTTATTAATTCCAGAGGATGTGGAAGAAAGAAATAAGGGGGAAAGCACATTAAAGTGAGTAGAACAAGGCTGAAGATAGAGAAAGAGAAAACAAGCATAAATAGAAGCATTCTTCTGAGAGTAGAAATTGTGAAGGTAAAATATTACATGATAGTAGGATGACTTTTACATATATCTATTTTGTAAATATATACAAAAGAGATATTGTATAAATATTAAATAGATAGAGACACATAGGAAGTAATTTGAGTGTGTATCCCTGCATGTAGAAAAGTGTAAATGTATAAAAATTGAGACCTTAGATACTGTGGTTCAGGATAGTTTGCCAGGGATTTGGAGAGCAACCATTCCAAACAGGGGAATTTAGCTAGAATATATTGACCATCTATTTCCATCAAATTCCTATATGTTAGCCCCCTCAAACACATAGATTATCTCTTTGATTATATTCCTAAATCTAACTTCATAAAACCAAACCAAAACAAACACTGTCCTGTTGTTCATCGATTTTGCTTGGGCGGGCAAAATAATGTCTTCATTTTGAGACAAAATAATGTCTCCGTTTCTTGTTACTGTGTTTGGCATATCGAAAATGGTTGCTCAGTAGCTTGCTGGGCTCTCCGAGAGGGGTGAAGGAATAGAACCCAGCTCAGCTCGGCTGGCTGTGTGCAAGGCAAAAGCCCTATCACTGTGCTATCGCTCCAGCCCCTCTTAAAAAGTTTCTAGATAGAAGATATGAAATCAATGCATAGCAATGGGGTATCGTGCCAGCAGGAATCATCAGACCAATTTTGATCCTTTCCTACAGTAGAAGAAGAGATGAATCAACAGTAAACATGGCTGTGAAGTATAAAGTTTATAAAGTGAGATGACTTTACTATGCAAAATAAATTACTAAATTTTCAGAATGTTTAGAAACTTCTATCATTCTAGGATCAAAACATGGAGAGTGGGTTTAATTCTGGCAGATTCCAGGAAGTGATTTTCTAGAGCAGTAATTTTCAACTTTTTTTCTACCATGGACTGCTGTAGGTCCATGGACTGGCATTTGAAAAACACTGCCCTAGAGGCTTCCTAGATAAGCAGAGAATCATCTCAGTTAACATTCAGGGTGGTGCTTTAGAGGCTTTCCTGGTTGGGTGCTTTACAGTTTCTAAACCTGCATGTTAGAATCCCCTTGGGAGATTTGCAAAATTACTTTGTCTGAGCCCCAGTGCACACAAAACTTCTAGGAATAAAGCCTGGATAAAGAAGCGTTTCTTAAAATCCAACATCTTTTTTATTAATTGATATTTGGAATTTGTAGGCAACATTCAGCAATGCTCAGGGACAATTTCTGGGGATGTGCTAAAGAGTGAAGCTTGGCGGTGCTCCAGAGACCATATTGGGTACTGTGGAATGAATAGGGGTCTGCTGCATGCATGACAAGCACCTCACGCTTGTACTGTCTCTCAAATCTCTCAAGCCTTTATTACCGAGGAAATTGAAATTAAAATGTCACCTGACACCCACATCAATGACTATGGTCACAAAGATAAGAAACAAGTACTGGGAGGATGTAGGGACAGGAGTTCTATGCACTGTGGGAGGGGAGTGTAAATTGTGTCGTCGTTATTGCAAATCATGTGGAGATTCCTGCAGAAAAAAATTAAGACATACTAGAAAACAAATTTAAAGGGATTATGAAGCCAGAGAGATAAGGTGCTGGCCTTGCATATGTCCAAACTAGATTCAACATAAGGTCCCCAGAGCACTCTCAAGAGTGATCTCTGAGTACTATCAAGAATGGCTCAAAATCAAAGAGAGAGAGAGATATAGAGAGAGATATTATATGTACTGTCTGTCCTCCATCTTCATAACAACATTGTTCAGTATTGCCAAGAGTTGGAAACAACCCATGTCCATCAAAAAGCAAATGAATTAAGATATAGTACATATACACAATCGAGTACTACTCAATCAACTATAAAGAGGATGAAATCCTACCATTTGTAACATCTGAAGGGAACTATCATGCTAATTGAGATGGAGAAATTCAAACAGTATGGGATTTCAAATCATGTGTACAAAAATCAAAACAAACTCTTAAAACTACAAGTGCAAAATATGGTTCCCAGAAAAGGAGGGGAAGGACAAGAAGAAAATAGGGCACAAGGGTCAACTGTAAGGTCCTCAAGGATCTAGACTTATGGAACATGCAAAATGTAGTTTATATAGATGCTTATTTATAAGGCTGAACCTTATGTAATAAGGCTGTTTATAAGGCCGAACCTTACGTAATGCTATGAATCAACGTTACATTGAAAGAAAAGATATAAAGATTTTGATACATAAAATCAGTAACTTCAAAGATGATTCTAATGTGCAATCAGAATTGAGGCCCAGTCTTTAACTTTCCTTTGGAATAAGGTTGATGGCCCTTCATTGGCCTCCACTGGAATCCATTTAAATGGAAAGCATGTTCAAGGTCAAAACAGTCATCAAAACAAACTAGACAAAAAGCGCTTGAAGACAGGAACAACACTATCTAGTACCCAACTCAGGTCCTGTAACTTAGCAGGTCTCAAATAATAATTATTTCATTTGATTTTGATGACACACTTAGTGGTACTCAGAGCTTCCTCCTGGCTTTGTGCTCAAGAATCATTCCTATAGGGGCTCAAGGGACAATAGAGGATGCTGTGAATAGAACCTGGGCTGGCTACTTGCAAGGCAAGCACACTGCCATACTATCTCTCCAGTCATCAGAAAATAATTTTGATTCAAAGAATAAAGCAGCAGGAACCAAAAAGACAGACAATGATTCATTTCTATAGCTGTGTCTGCTGTTCTACATTCTACCCCACCAGTCTAGACAATTTGGAAGCTTTTCCATGACTTTCTGAAAGCCAGTTCTGGGAACTTTATAGGAGCTATATACTTCCTGAAAACATGTCTTATACATCTTTCACAGAAGAAGGTAGATAATAGAATTCTCAGTAACTATAACTATAAATGGATTTGTAACCTACCCATGATTAAAATTATTTTCATCATGAAGTAGAATTCTCATTATTGTTGCAATTTTAATATTATCAACTCCAAAGTGTCTTGGTGATTGATAATATAGACAGAAAAACCCTATAATATAGTAATTAAATTTAAAATGAATCAGCCACCCTTATATGTCTCCATAGAGTATCTGATTATTCAAAAACAATTTTTTTTGCCTGTCACCAAATGCCTGACAGCACTTGGAGGAACTTCAAGAATCATTTTGGGGTCTAAAAGTTGTCAGAGTCCAGATACATAGATAATGTTTCTAAGTGCCACAATGAACATGTTTTTAAGTTAAAATACATGACCACCACAAAAGTGAGCTCAAACTTAATAGGAAATGAGTCAGAATTAGGAAACCTTTGAACAAAACCTTCAGGCTGAAATGTGCATTCATCACGGTGCATCTCGATAACTTTAAAGCAAATCCTTTCCTTAGGAAGTCCCAGAAACCCTGGGACCAAGAACAGATGTCTGACTTGAGGGTGAGCTTTCTCTTCTCTGATCAGAGCCAGCAGGTAATGCATTATGCTTCTCTATAAATTAAATTAAATATTACTACATTTCCCAATATCTTCTCTTCCCTATTTAAGATTTCATAGTAACATGCATTTCTTCCAGATTCAAAAGGACTTACTCCACAATTTCTCTTCATCCTACATGCTTTTTTTTTGCATTCCCTTTCAAAAAACAAGACTCCCTTCACTCGGAGCTCTGTCCTAACCAAGCTTTCCCTTGCACATTTTTTTGGGGGGGAAAAAAACAGTACAAAAAATTCTTCCATACTTGGTTCATTTGCAGATTTCACCAGGCCTGAAAAAAGCACACCTGTTGTGTGTCTGGATTTCCTTTTCTGATCATAGGCTTCTGACAAAGAGGGGGGGAGGAAGAAAGATTTTTATCAAACGCTCTTCACTGGACAATGAATTTTCTTCACCATTTGAATGTATCTGTGGAATGCCTGAGTGATTCATTACAGCAGATTCTGAAGTATGACAATGGGCCGCAGAAATGACTGATGGTATCTTTTTCCTGATTTCATTTCCCTGATCCTCTTCATCCCTTGGCCTGTGTACCTCGATTAATTAGAAACCAGGGATTTTCACTCATCAGCTGATGGGTTTCATGCTCCACTCTGTCACAAATCTGCTGCCTGCACTATCTCTCTTACAGCCGGTGGCTGCTTTAAAAACTTTCCCTTCTTCCTTTTTTTTCTTCCTCTTTTTGAAGCAGTGCTTTGTGACTCCAGGTTTAGGTCTTTTAAAGATTCAGACATATTTTTAAAAAGAGATTAAAAATTAAAGTAAAGAAGATTCAAAATCTCTGATTAAGCTAATCCCTATCCAAATGATACTTGTCCAAAAATGAACTTTTTGAAGCGATAATAATATAAATGTTTCATAGCGCTTAGCTTTCTAAGTTCTTTTCTCAAGATACAGTAATTGAAGTACTATGTGAAGATTGAAAAATATACATATGAACATAAATGCACCTATATTCATTTCTTATGCATTCTTTCATATCTATACTATATTTTAAAACTTAATTGCATTCAAATTCCAGATGGATAGGCCATTTTATAATAGCATCCAAAAATAAATCATTGAACCATTATTGTTTCTGGAGGAAACGTTTTATAATTGAAATATTCTTTCCTGTAGGGTATATACCAAATTAAATCACATAATGCTATAATCCCAAGGAAAGCAAATTATAATCAAATAGTATTTAAAATTCGGGATACTGTATAGAAAAACTTTCCCTCCAAAATCTAAAATAATGTCTGATTCAAAGGTAAAATATCTCATAGATTATCTTCATTAATGTAATAACAACATAATGCTCTAAAATTATTTACTAGCTTCTTCCATAACATATTCAACATTAATCTTGAAACAAGACTCAGCATTACAAGCAAAGTCTCCATTAAAAATTCTAGATCCATCCTACCTGAGAAGATAAAATCACCAGAAGTAGCATACAATTTTCTAATTTTGCCCACAGTATGAGATAGCAGAGCTGCAAAGATTTCATCCTAGAAATCTCCTATTTATAAATTTTGGCAGCCATAATAAGAGGAAAAATAAGCGCTGGTGGAGGAATACCTAATCTCGGCCATCTAAGGATCCTTGTCACCATTTCTTGGTTGTCCACAAGCAAGGTCTGTAAACCTAAAAAATATTCAGAATGATCAACAATATCCTGGTCAGTGTTAAAGTCAAGTATTATGACTGCTAGACGGAATATCCTGATTACAGAAGGTAAAGGTATTTGTCTTGCATGCAGCATCTATGACCCTGGTTTAATCTCAGGAGTGATCCCTGAGCTCTGTTGTGTGCAGAAGGTACAAGTAGGCTTTCAAATTTCTGTGCCACCTTTCCATGAATTGAAATCCAAACTATCGTTGATGACACTGATTACACAACTCCGGTCAGTGATGTGCCATAGCATTATATTTTTGTTTTATTTGTTTCAAATTTTTTCTTCTTGTTGAACTGGTCTACCACACACTTTTAGGTTTAAAATGAAGTGGGTATCACAGGATTCAATTTCTCTCCCTGGTGCTGGTGTGTCTTTAAAAGTCTTAGTCATGTTGGATATGGACACGGGAGGGATACGCACCCAGAGCTGATAGACATGTAAAAAAAATCTATTAAACCTTTAATGTGACTAAAATCTCTTTAAGTTATACTTTTTATTTATTTTATATGGGCACATTCTGAGAAAAGAAGAAATTGCACAAATTTCTAGTAAACTCCTAAAGAAATTAGGAAATAAATACAAAAGATTACTTTTAAATAACCGTTGCTTTGGGGAAATTAATATTTCTAATATTGTGGCACCTGTTACTTTTACCTTTTAAAGTGGGACAGTTACTGTCATTTTGCTATCTGAGCTTAAAATGCTGCCTACATAATAAACTTCGCTTTAGCAGTAACAGAAAATAGCTAAGGAACAGTTGGAGAGTATTTTATTTTAACAACAACACAAGTGTGCTGATAATCTGGAGTATCAGGCCCATCTGTAAATTTCCCTAATTTGCTATGTCTTTCCCTAACACTACCAATATTGTGATAATGCCACATGCTCTTGAGTACCTGCTGGTGCCAGGCACAGGAGACTCACAGTGATGAGCAGAAACAGTGAGCAAACATTGATCTGTAAGTCCGCAGACTGTGGCATGACCTCCAAGTAAGTTTAACCACCTAGTAATGTTTAGTAACACTCACCAATTTGAATGGGGCATTAATTCCAGTCTATTCATTTCTTCTCCTAGAATTTTGCTTTTGTGTATTGATATCCCAAATAACTTAATAGATTAAAATTGCAAACTCTAAGATACCTAATTCAGAACATGGTATTCCTTCTAATATAGCAATTTAGAGATGAAGATTACAAACATGGATGAGAGCTGATGAAATAAAAGATTTCATAAAGTGACAGTGAACAGTTGCATAACAAAGATACATGAGGTAAAAGCAGAGCTTACATGAAACGATAATTTTTGATGAAAATAGGAAAGGCTGAGCTTTCATGTAATACCAACATACAATAGACAATCCACACAAAACAATACTATGCCATTTTCCTCTGAATTCTTTCTAAGGTGTATGAGTGGCAGCATAATGGGATTGGGTAGTGTGTGAAAATACTTGGGTATTAATATGCAACAAACGCAGTGTCAATGGAAGAGAGTTCATTGTTTGTAATCACTGTCAACTTTCTGTGCAGTTCACATAGGTATGTACTGAACCCAGAGGTAATTTAATACAATGAGTGTCCTCAATAATATAGATTTGGTATTTTTAAGATATCAGTATTTTGTTAGAAACCAGGTTCACTATGTAAGCAATGATTTATCTAGAACTGCCAGTGGTAGTTTTCTACCTATTATTCTAATTGAGAAATTGTTTTCATAATCTTTCATTATATTTTTTATCATGACATACAATTTTATTTAAAAAATTGTAGGTTTAAGTATATCAGATGACATGATATCTGAACAGGCCTAGATTTCAAGGTTTTATTTGGATTTACCCTCCCTTTTAAATTTTTATTTTGTCACCGTGATTTACAAAATTGCTGACAGTAGAATTTCTGGCATACAATATTCCAACTCAAATCTCGTCACTAGTGTCCCCATCACTCCACCAGTAACCCCAAATCCCTTCATCCGAGCCTTACTTCTTTGTAGGTACAATTTGTAAGTCGAATTATTGTAGTTTGGGTCTTCTGGTCACAGTATGTTCATCCTAGTGATATATCTATAGATTAGATATAGATATAGATATATGTATTTATGGGCTAGAGCAATAGCACAGTGGTAGGGTGTTTGCCTTGCACACGGTCAACCTGGTAGGCCCAGGTTCGATTCCTCCACCCCTCTCAGAGAGCCCGGCAAGCTACCGAGAATATCTTGCCCACACGGCAAAGCCTGGCAAGCTACCTGTGATGTATTCGATATGCCAAACACAGTAAAAACAAGTCTCACAATGGAGACGTTACTGGGCCCACTCAAGTAAATTGATGAACAACGGGAGGACAGTGCTACAGTACTACATATATACAGATACCTCACCTAGGTGAGTCCAAGACTCCCAATTCTTAATCCATGTTACCCCTTGACTCTTCTTGCTGCTCAGCTCCACTTCTCTCCCCTGATGTTTTTGTTGCTGCAGTCCAAGGCCAAGTGTTTTCCTGCTTTTGATTGCTTTTATTCCCTTGTTTATGTACTGATTGGCAAGAATATCCTGTATCTGTCCTTATCCCTCTGACTTCAGTTCATACGATATCCTCCAGTTCCATTCAAGTTGCAGCAAACTGTCTGATTTCTTCATTTCTTTGGCTTTATAGTATTCCATAGTATTCCATTCCATTATGCATGTGTACCACAATATCATATCCATCTGGGTCATTTACATACAAAGAGCTCCAATGAAGAGAGGTGTGCATTTGCCCTGCCTTTTCAAGCTTGGTTTTAGTGTTCCTCACCAATTATCAACTGAACCAGAGGTATCTTGAATACCTAAGCCAGATTTTCTTTAGTTGTTTCTGTGTTTCAGTAGCTAAAACAACATCTGGTCCATAGTGCTATATTCTCTTGAATCAACATTTATATAATTCCACTTGAATCAGGCTTTTTGTCTTCACTCTATCCTATAAGCCTATGTCTAACTTTGGATCATGTACCGGAGGGTGCAATTCTGATTTAATACTTTAAAGTTACTCAATCCCTTAAAAAAAGTTTGCAACCATTATGGATAAAATATCTGAAAACTAAAAATTAAAAAATAATTTTCAGTCACAATTCCTTCTCTGACTTGACATTAATGTTCTATTCTTTCGACATTCCATTTACCCAGACATGTATTTATCAAGCATCCCATGCCAACTAAATGTATTGTATTTCCATTACATAAAACATAAATCAATACTCCAGAGTGTGTCCATCCAACCCAAATTCACACTTTAGTCAATTTATCACCTTACCTGCCTATTATTCAGTACATCTTATTTTTGCTCGAGCGGGCCCAGTAACGTCTCCATTGGAGACTTTGTTGTTACTGTGTCTGGCATATCGAATACATCACGGGGAGCTTGCCAGGCTCTGCCGTGCGGGCGAGATACTCTCGGTAGCTTGCCGGGCTCTCTGAGAGGGGCGGAGGAATTGAACTCGGGTCGGCCATGTTGGCTGAGTGCAAGGCAAATGCCCTTATTTTTGTTCCCAGAGATTTTGTTGCAGAGATTAAAAGCAACCTGAAATTAGGAAAAGAACCCTGCTTTTCCTAACCCAGTATCTTAGCTAGTTCACCTACACCATCGCTGATTTCAACAAATTTCAATAAATTTATACATTAGTGAAATTCTCCTTTGAATTCTAGGAATGTTGCGGGAAGTTTATCACATTTTAAAAAAAAACAAAGGAAGCAGACATTGTTTATGACCTTTTATTAATTATTGCATTTAGTCTCATATTTGATTTTTTTTTCCTGTCTTAAAGAGTGGGAATCCTGCCAGCATCTGGATTTTCCACCTTTGGTAACCCTCATTAATCTTTGTGATTATGGTCCCCAGAAACTAGCAGCACCCAAATTACACCACAATTACTAGGAATATTAATTGGAAACTGGATTTTCTACTTTGCCTCTTTTCATTTGCAAGTCTTTAATGGCTTAAACACAGGATTACCTTTTAAATAGCAGAAAAAAATATGGAAGTAAGAACTGTGCAGATAATTTATCTTCATGGTTTTCCTTTCTAGATGCAGGTTCCTATCTTAGATGCACTGCTTTGTTGCAGAGGAAAATGAGGAGGAAGAATGCCACCATCCTTATCAATGCTCTCAATTCCCCCCAAGGTTGAAACTTCCCTAGGCAACCCCTTGTCCTGATTCAGGCAATCCAAAAATGTAATTCCTAGAAAGGAAGCGCAATAAAGGTCTTTAGCTGCAAAGACTGGCAAACTGGCTTCATTTTCCTTTACTGCAGTCAGGGGAACCTTGCAGCAACTTTCCTCCACCTTTTGAAGATCTCTTATGGTTGTTTCAAGAGAGGAAAAACTAGTGACAGATCATCATTAACATAGAAAAAAACACTGAAACATTTTCCTCTATCTTTTATGGAGCTTTTTTTATGTTGTTGAGAGGTGAAGAAGAACAAAACACTCATTTTTTCTCAAGAATTGGGTTCTGGATCATTGTTGCACTTGATCACATTACTTCTATGACTTTGTATCCTAAACAGAAGAAAATTCATTCTTCTTTCTTTTTTACAGAAGCATCTACTAAAATAGTCTGTCATAGAAAGAATGAGAGACGTCATATCTAAAATCATGAGTTGTATTCACCTCCAAAACATTAAAAGCAGATGGAAAATTTTCCATCCTGGAGATTATATTGATGCCTTCTTAATTTTTACTTCTGTAGAGCCCCTTTTAGAAATGGTTCAATATGTTTAACAAGGATGGATGCGTGATGGGGATGAAGGCAGAAATGCAACAAGACTTGTCTATGTGTTGAGTAAGGAATAGAGGAGCAATATCACAGAAAAAGACAAAGCCTGTGGTGTGAAATGATATATCATTGCTGTTTTGATATGCTTCTTTCTGATGATTAATGATGTAGAGCATTTTCTCATGTGCCTTTTAGCCATTCGGATTTCTTCTTTGAGAAAGTTTCTGTTCATTTCATCGCCCCATTTTTTGGTGGGGTTGGATGTTTTCTTCTTGTGGAGTTCAACCAGTACTTTGTATATCCTTGATATTAACCCCTTGTTGGATGTGTATGTGGCGAATATCCTTTCCCATTCTGTAGGCTGTCTTTGTATTTTGGTCACTGTTTCTTTTGAGGTGCAGAAGCTTCTTAGTTTAAGATAGTCCCATTTTTCTATCTCTGTTTTCAATTGCTTGGCCAGTGGTGTGACATTTTTTGAAGATACCATTAGCTTCAGTGTCATGGAGGGTTTTGCTAAATTTGTCTTCAATGTACCTTATGGATTCCGGTCTGATGCTGACCCACATCCAGAAGAACAAAAGTAACCAGTGTTGACGTGGATGTGGCGAGAATAGGACCCTCCTCCATTGCTAGTGGAAATGCCGACTTCTTCAACCCTTTTGGAAAACAGTATGGATGATTCTCAAAAAACTAGAAATTGAGCTCCCATTTGACCCAGCAATAGTACTCCTAGGAATATATCCCAGAGAGGCAAAACAGTATAGTCAAAGTGACATCTGCACTTATTTGTTCATTGCAGCACTGTTTACAATAGCCAGAACCTGGAAAAAACCTGAGTGCCCAAGAACAGATGAGTGGTTAAAGAAACTTTGGTACATCTACACAATGGAGTACTATGTAGCTGTTAGAAAAGATGAAGTCATGAAATTTATATACAAGTGGTACTACATGGAAAGTAACATGCTGAGTGAAATGAGTCAGAAAGAGAGGGTCAAACAGAAAGATTGCATTCATGTGGGGAACATAAAGTAACAAAATAGGGGACTAACACTCAAGAATAGCCAAGATAAGTACCAGAAGGTTTACTCCATGGCTTGGAGGCCAGCCACACATGATAGGGGAAAAGGCAGCTCAGATAGAGAAGGGAGCACCAAATAAAGGGTGTTGGGAGGATCCTCCCAGGATGGGAGATGCATGCCGAAAGTAGACTATAGACCAAACATGATTGCGCTCAATGCCTCTTTTGCAAACCACAGCACCCTAAAGGAGAGAGAGAACAATAGAGAATGCCCTACCACAGAGGCAGGGTGGGATGAGGGAGATGAGGTGTTGGAGGGATACTGGGATCATTGGTGGTGAAGAATGGACACTGGTGGAGGGATGGGTACTCGATCATTGTATAACTGAAACCCAAGCACAAAAATTTGTAAGTTTACAACTGTACCTTATGGTGTTTCACTAATAAAAATTAAAAAATAAAAACCTAAAAAAAAGAAACAGCTGGGGAGAAACATGAAATATGCAAGTTGTAGGGAGTTTGCATATTAGCATATTAGTTTAGGCATCCCTAAGGCAGCAGTGTTGCTCAACCTGGGACCTAGGGTCAAATAGCTCCCTGAAGGCCCCTAGGATATTTCAATGAGAACACACACACACACACACACACACACACACACACACACACATATATGAAAACTATGCAAATAGAGGGTTCATTGCCTGAGGAAGGGGGAACAATCAATAGGACTAGAGGACTATTGGAAGAAAACAAGTTCAGATCAGGATAGGGAAAAGGTTAAGAAACAGTATCCTATAGATAACAAGAAATATTTTCAAAGTAGGGGGTAATCATAGTTTGATCGTTTGCCTTGAATTTATAAAGTAGTTTTGCTGAGATTTCATTTGCAAAAACAAATTTCTGTGGCAAGGAGGAGTAGGAACTGAAGGGAGACAATGACATAGAGGAAGGAAGGGACAGGAGTTCTTGGCTAACGAAATGAGAAAACTTGTTTTGTTGAGAACTGAAAAAGGTCTTATTCACAGTTTATCTCTGTGCTGGGCAAAGTGCTTGGTACATAGAGCATTCAATACATACTTATTAAAATAGATTTCAACGGATGAAATTAATCCATTTCTGTTCATTGATGTAGTTAAATGTGGGAGATATACAGGGAGTACCTAGAATTCTGATGGACATAGGAAATAAGGTCCTATTCTTAGAGCAAAAATCTGGTACTTTCAATAAGTACAAGATAGTGGAAGGTAGGACACAACCCCAAGGTAACCCTATACACGTTAGAAAGAGGGCCGGAGAAAAGGGAATCTAGATAACAGTAACCAAAGCAGAAATCTTGACTGGAGCTTAGTAAGAAAACAGGAATATTGTTTTCTAAGGTGACTGGGTTAGTGGCTGACAAGTCTGTAAAAAGATAGCTCTGAGAACTGAGGTTAATTGGCAAGTAATCTTTACAATAATTAAAAATTTGGGAACAGAGGCTAAAATTCAGTCTCCGATTGTAATGAATTTTCTCCAAAATTAGATGTTTTTTTCTTTCTTCTGGTCAACTTTTTTGAGCAATTTATTTTATCATTAAAAACGCACAATGAGGAAAAATCATGGTTGAGTGAGGGAGATGACTTTTCAGAAGAGAAGAGTTTGGGGAGTTTAAGTCATGTCACAGACCAAACAGTTCTAACATCACTGATATAATGCCTATCAGGTAAGTGTTCCACATTCACATTTATTGTGAGTAATGAAATAAATTAGCTTCCTTAATGAAATGTCTGATCATCCAAAACAAAATATTCACCAGGATGCCACAAAATACAGAGATTTCTCTTCCAATGTAATGAATAGTACAATATTTGTTGAGGAGAGGATTGAGATGGTCATGCTTTCAATTATTTTTCAAACATTATACAAATGCATGATAAAATAGATAGTATAAATAAAAATAATATTTGTGGGGTGGTGAGTAGCTTAGTTATAGACACCCTGGGATAAATCTTTAGGACCATCACCACCCCCAAAAGTAAACATTTGACAGCAGCATTTATCCAAATGAAACAAAAAGGGTGTTATTTTATGTTTTTTGAACCATCCTAGGCATACGTAAGTCTATTTCTGTTCATAATTTTCTTATACAATAGGAACTTGATGTGTTCAATGTTTTGTAATTTTATTTATGCAAATAAACTTTCTTAAACTCCTTGGTCTGTAGGCTCATATAGATCTGTAGATCTATATCATATTGCCCATGAGGTCACATAACATTACACTTTTATTGTTCTAGATTTCAATGAGAATTTTATAACATAACAAAGGTTTCTGTTTCTATAACTATTCTGGTAAAGATATTTCTAAAATTGAAACTTATAGGTTGCAAGAACATTTTTGACATTATTTATTGACATAAATCATAAATATTTTAGTTCTTTGTTTCAAGTTTTACACAATAAAGCACATATACCAAATACTATAAATATTTTAATATCTTTGAGAGTATTTGTTTTGTAGTTTTAAATGAGGCAGAACAGCATGTACTTAACCAAGATGACATTCTTACTAAAGTAGCATTAAAAACAGATTTTTTCAAATGGTCAAGGTAACAGAAACTGAAAACTGGTTCGTGGAACTAAGCTTGGTGGGGCAGAAAGTAGGAGGCCCTGAAAAAAATGGTAGAGGGTAGTGGAAGGTGTGGTGTTGAAATGTTGTATGTATGTAACCCAATCATGAACAGGATTGTATATCACAGTGACTAAAATAAAATTTAAATATTTTTATATCTCCTTTTCTACTCTTTCAACTTCTGAGCAAAATAGGGAAAAATAAACATAGTAAAGAAACATCTTTTGCTGCTGACAATACAAATTATTTACAGTTCTTCCTCCTGGCTCTGTACTCAGAGATGGCTCCTAGTTAGGTTTGGGCGACCATACGTGGTGCCAGAGATCAAACTTGGGTTGGCTACATTCAAGGCAAGTGACTTAACCACTATTAGCCTTTAAGCATAGAATTTCTGAAGGACATTACTGAAGCTTGAAGAAATAAAAGAAAGGCATATTGGATGAAAAAATAATCTTATAAAACAAAATTCATCAATAAGAGGCAAAATTGGTGCCAGCGAAAAATGTTAGTCTGGTTCAGTTAAATTGATTACAAATAGTTAAGAAATATACCTTTATAATAGAATTTCCCCTCTTTCTGCAACATTAGACTTTTCTGTCCCCTAATCCGTATGTTTTACAATGACATTAGGCACTGTGTTATGAATTTTATTTTTATGGTCATAAAGCCTTTAGAAACTAGAACTTTCACTAGACAGGTTCCTTTTACCTTTCATAGCTCTCACCTTGCCATTTCTTTCTGCTTGGATATCTTCATCTAAGCAGGTTCACAGTCCTCCAATCAACCAGCAATAAGTTCAAATATAATTATGACAAATTCTGGGTCTGGGAACTTGGCCTGGTAATTGACTTTGAAAGAGACTTAATGTGTCTTACAGAATCAAGTCCATTGTAAAGGGGCCTTGTATTACAATACCAACTCCATAATTGTCCACTTCAATTCAGGATTGAGAGATGGACTGAACATTCTAAATTTGCCTTTAATAAAAATGTGCTTTATGATGATACCAAAACTTAGTTGGTAATAAGTTCTCCAGCTTACCCAGTGTTGTAAAGACATCCCACATTTAATATGTAAAGATATTAGCCCACAGAGCTTCATCTCGTAAAGATAAATCATAGCTTTCTGTATTCCATCACATCATTCTCTAAGACAAAACCTGATATCTACAACATATCCACTAGATATTTAGTATTATGTATACCACCTTACGGCATTTTAAAACTAAAAGAACACTTACATGTGTTCATTTTAAGAGAAATGAGACCTGGACATTTTTTTTAACTTTTTAAAAAAATAAATTTTATTGGATCATGTGAGATACAGTTACAAACTTGTGTGATTACGTTTCAGTCATACAATAATCGAACACCTATCCCTCCAGCAGTGCACATTTTCTACCACAAATGTTCCCAGTGTCCTTCCTGCCACCCCCACCCCATCCCATCCCTGCCTCTGTGGCAGATACAATCCTTTTTCTCTAATTTTGGGCATTATGATTTGCAAGACAGATACTAAGAGACCATCACATATGGTTCTTGGTCTTACATATATGTGCTGGTCTTTTCAGCACATATCTCCCATCCCGGGTGATCCCTCCAATCATCATTTTCTTAGTGGCTCCTTCTCCATCCCAACTGCCTTTTCCGACAGCACATGGGCTTCAAAACCATTGGATAATCCTGCTGGCCCTTATCTCTACTGCTCTATGAGGTGTTAGTCTCATAATATGCTAATTTATATTCTACCCGGGGTGTAGATCTCCAAGTCTGCTCAGACTGGGACTGGGCCTTCTCCACCCAGATCCCCCCATCTTCCAGTATGTAGCATTACAGCCACTAACTGGCCCCGGCGCCATGTAGTCCCATCAACACAGCTCCCGGAAGCTTATTATCTAGTTTTTCCCCTCAGAGGGGAAAGTCCCCAAGTCCAGCGGTTGCTTCATCTAAGAGACCAATCAAGATGACATAATGTTTCTGTCAGGGAAAGTCCACCTGTGTGGGGGAAGAAAGCTGACTCCCATGGTCCTGCTTCCTCTCTGCGGTGCTCACCCCAGAGGGAGTGGAGGAGGGAGCAAGGAAGGAGAGAAAGGAAGGGGGAACACGGTGACATGTGTGACATCTGCTATGTGCTATGTGCTTATTATCTACTTTTCACTCCAGAGAACCTGGCAGGCTACCAAAAGTATCCTGCCCACATGGCAGAGTCTGGCAAACTCCCCATGGCGTATTCAATATGCCAAAAACCAGCTACAACGATGGGTCTCATTTTCCTGACCCTGAAAGAACCTTGAATGTGGCACTTTCTAAAATTTCAGGGCTATGACAAAGGAGGCATTACTGGTGCCTGCTCGAGAAAATCAATGAACAACAGGATGACAGTGATAAGTGATATTCCACAAATGAGTGCAGTCATTCTATGTCTGTCCCTCTCTTTCTGACTTATTTCACTTAGCATGATACTCTCCATGTCCATCCACTTTTATGCAAATTTTATGATTTCATCTCTTCTAACAGCTGTATAGTATTCCATTATGTAGATGTACCAGAGTTTCTTTTTTTTTTTTGGTGTTTATTATTTTATTTTATTTTTTTATTATTCACTTTTTTTTATTTTTTATTTTTTTATTTTATTTTTTTTTAATTTTTTTTTATTTATTGAATCACCTTGGGAAAGGTTACAAAGCTTTCAGGTTTAGGTCTCAGTCATGCAAATATCAAACACATTTCCCTTTACCAATACTTTTTTTTTTACCATGAAGAACCCCAATAAAACCCCACCCCCCACCCCTCCCAGTCCCTGTGGGGCAGATGAATTCTAGTTAACACTCTATCTGCTTTGATTAGATTCATTGTTTCAATAAAAGATTCACCACTATAATTTAGAGTTTACCCCCCCCCCCAATCAGACATGCTGAAAAAGCATTGTGACGTGATTTGCTTTCTACAGCTGGGTTCAAGAATTAAATGTTGGTTTTGGATTTCTACTATTTTACTTATTGACCCTGGAAGTATTTATACTGAAAGTCAGATAGTTAAGAAATTGGTTTCTGTGCTCTGGAGTCGTGGCCGTGCTGGAGAGCCGCTAGTGGGGGGCAACTGGTGGCCTCGGTAGGGCGTGAAGGGCGGACCAAAACGCCCCCTTCCCATGAGGTTTTAGTCGCCCCCCACTCCCCCGGCTCATACCTGCTGTCCACAAGGCTCCCATGCGGCCGCCATCTTTCTTTCCAGAGAGGAGAAGGCGACTGGGGCAACACCCTTTCCCCTCCGGACAGACATGATGGCCTGGATTAACGCATAGTCCTTTCACTTTTCTGCTCCAAGCTGCCGGGTTCTGCATTAAGTCCCTGTGCTTCTGGGGCTGTGGCCGTGCTGGAGAGCCGCTCGTGGGGGGCAACTGGTGACCTCGGTAGGGCGTGAAGGACGGACCGGAATGCCCCCCTTCCCATGAGGTTTTAGTCGCCCCCACACCCCCGCCCGGCTCATACCTGCTGTCCACAAGGCTCCCATGTGGCTGCCACCTTTCTTTCCAGAGGGAGGAGGGCGGAAGGGACCAACACCCTTTCCCCTCCGGGCAGACATGATGGCCTGGATTAACGCATAGTCCTTTCACTTTTCTGCTCCAAGCTGCTGTGTTCTGCATTAAGTCCTTGTGCTTCTGGGGCTGTGGCCGTGCAGGAGAGCCATTCATGGGGGGCAACTGGTGATCTCGGTAGGGCGTGAAGGACGGACCGGAACGCCCCCCTTCCCATGAGGTTTTAGTCGCCCCCACACCCCCGGCTCATACCTGCTGTCCACAAGGCTCCCATGTGGCCGCCATCCTTCTTTCCAGAGAAGAGAGGGCGAATGGGGCAACACCCTTTCCCCTCTGGCAGACTTGATGGCCTGGATTAACGCATAGTCCGTTCACTTTTCTGCTCCAAGCTGCTGGGTTCTGCATTAAGTCCTTGTGCTTCTGGGGCTGTGGCCGTGCTGGAGAGCCGCTCGTGGGGGGCAACTGGTGGCCTCGGTAGGATGTGAAGGACGGACCGGAACGCCCCCCTTCCCATGAGGTTTTAGTCGCCCCCGCTCCCCCGGCTCATGCCTGCTGTCCACAAGGCTCCCATGTGGCCGCCATCTTTCTTTTCAGAGAGGAGAGGGCGAATGGGGCAACACCCTTTCCCCTCCAGCAGATTTGATGGCCTGGATTAACGCATAGTCCTTTCACTTTTCTGCTCCAAGCTGTGGGGTTCTGCATTAAATCCTTGTGTTTCTGGGGCTGTGGCCGTGCTGGAGAGCCACTCGTGGGGGGCAACTGGTGGCCTCGGTAGGGCGTGAAGGACGGACCGGAACTTCCCCCTTCCCATGAGGTTTTAGTCGCCCCCACACCCCCGCCCGGCTCATACCTGCTGTCCACAAGGCTCCCATGTGGCCGCCACCTTTCTTTCCAGAGGGAGGAGGGCGGAAGGGACCAACACCCTTTCCCCTCCGGGCAGACATGATGGCCTGGATTAACACATAGTCCTTTCACTTTTCTGCTCCAAGCTGCTGGGTTCTGCATTAAGTCCTTGTGCTTCTGGGGCTGTGGCCGTGCTGGAGAGCCGCTCGTGGGGGCAACTGGTGGCCTCGGTAGGGCGTGAAGGACGGACCGGAACGCCCCCCTTCCCATGAGGTTTTAGTCGCCCCCACACCCCCGGCTCATACCTGCTGTCCACAAGGCTCCCATGTGGCCGCCACCTTTCTTTCCAGAGGGGGGAGGGCAGAAGGGACCAACACCCTTTCCCCTCTGGCAGACTTGATGGCCTGGGTTAACACATAACCCGTTCACTTTTCTGCTCCAAGCTGCTGGGTCATGCATTAAGTACTTGTGTTTCTGGGGCTGTGGCCGTGCTCAAAGCTTAACTATGATTTTCAGAGAGAAACGTTAGGTGGTTTACTTCCCAAGGATCACTTTGTATATAGAGAGATGTCGCGCGGCCGCATAAGCGGCCGCGCGGTTTTGAGGAAAAGTCCTAGTTCCCGCATACTCGAGCTGTGCTTGTAGAGGTTTCTGGTCACCGGGGTTCCATCTGGGGGAGGCGCGATGCGGTACCTACCCCATCTGGAACTTCCCGATGATCTCGGCTCTTTTTGGAACCTGTTTTTTTTTTTTTTTCCTTCGGGATCTGTGGATCCCGCCCTCCATGTTGTCCTTCTCTTCGGCTAAATGCTCGAGACCTGGACATTTTTAAATAATTTTCCAAAGGCTATAGTTACAGGCATTAGCAGCCCATGTTTTATTGGATATTATTTACTATAGGCTTCAGCAGTGGGCTGGAGCAATAGCATAGCGGGTAGGGCATTTACCTTGCACACCACTGGCCTGAGTTTGACTCCTCTGCCCCTCATGGAGAGCCCGGTAAGCTAATGAGAGTATCCCACCCACACGGCAAAGTCTGGCAAGCTACCCATGATGTATTCTATATGACAATAACAGTAACAACAAGTCTCACAATGGAGACATTACTAGTGCCCGCTCGAGCAAATCGATGAACAACTGGAGGACAGTGGTACAGTGATACAATGATCCACTAGAGCAACATTCTGTCCTAATGTAGGGCTCATCATTTCCTCTAAGTAGAATAAAAGTGGTCCCCATATCTAAAGAATGTTTTATTAAAATACATATCATGTAAAATTTTGTATAAGTTGGAGGTACACATCATCAGATATATTTAAATATTTTAGAGTCACTGCTATTGAAGTCATAGCATGTCACAATTGTGTCACATAATTCTCTTTTTTTCTGTAGGAATAATCAATATGTAGGCTACTAGTAAGTTGCTAAAACAATTATGATTTTGTATTGTTGTCCTTATTCACTACATCTATGTTCACTATATACTGTATATTTAGGGACACTATACACTGTACATTTAGGTACAAATCTCCAGATCATATTTGAACATCTGCCAATTACCATTTTAAAAATGCATAAACTCCACCCTTATTGAAATATAAACTCTCCTTTTAATGGCATGTCCAACTAAAATGTTGGAAATGAATCCAAATTATTCTAGTGACTATTTTTATTATTGTTATTGAGGCAACACTGGTTTTTGATAGTGCTAATATTTATATATTTTAGGAGCACATTGTTGTATTTAGAGGTTGCAAAGTGCCTTTCTTAAATAAACAGATTTGTCTTTTTGTCTACCTTATTTACTCCAAATTTTTCCTTCCAAGTTAGCCTTTAAGAGAACATTTCCACCTTGATCCTGAGGACATGCTTACTCAATAAGGCTCTGGGGAGAAAAGGTTTAGGATGAGTGAGGGGTCTTCTTCAGCTTACTCAGTAGAATTGTCCTTATGAGAAAATGTACCTTTATTTTACCTATTCTATCAATGCTTGCTTACAGACAATGCAGCACCCAGATTATTTATAATAAAGTGTCTACCTTACTCCAAGTCATCTTAGGAATGACTACTACTAATGGCTACTACTTCCTCAAAGAATGTGTTATCATACAATTGCCTTTGCAACACGTCCTGATTCTCTGACTCATTGACAGTCTGGACTTCACACCAGGGGCCCTTTAAAATATATACCTAAAGATTCTAACTCTTGGAGTATTATTTGTTCAAACTGCAGAGAAACAGGGCATTTTCTTTGCTTGCATTACGTAGAAAATAGCAGCTTGTTTTCTTTAACTGTTGTCCTATTTATTTCACAGCCAGTCTCAGAAAATGAGATGGGCCAGCTCCTTCCTACTCCCACACAATGTAAGAACTTGTTTCGAAAAAGCAGAGAAAATTGACTAAGCTCCATGGCTAGATGACAGATGGATTCTGTTGCGTTGCCAGAGACATGAAGTTACAGGTGACACCTGATCTATGATAATAAAGAGCGGCCATCCAGGAATCAGCCCTTGGCCTTTATTTTTGTGATGTCATCAGCATGCAGGTGGCTTACCTGAGATTCTGAATAAAATACTGAGCATTGTCAAGGGGCCCACATGGATGATTTTTATCTCCCCATCTGTGTGATCTCTGGGTGATGAGTTTGGATTACAGCCATGGCCATGTCTGTCTTGGTTTACAAAAAGTTATCAGAAGGTAGTTTCTGTTCTTTTTAATCCCACTCTGTTCTTTGTTTTTTGTTTCTTGAAATCTTAGTGCAGGAGAAAATGAGTATAGGGGTAAAGAGGTTTGCACTTAGCCAACTCCAGTTTGATCCCTTGTCTTCTGAGCACCACTAGTAGTGAGTCCTTAACCCAGAGCCAAGAGTAAGCCCTGAGCACTCCAAGAGTGACTCAGAAACAAAAAAACAAACAAATTAAAAAATATATGAAGCCAACAGTGTAGTTCAATTATACCATTAATTGTAGTATCACTACCTTTTCGATTGAATTGATGAGTCTTATAATGTACTGAATTGGAGCATTGATGTATAGAGAATAGTCACATAATATGCTGGATTTGCATTGTTTGTCATGTTCAGATGACCAATTGAGCTTTATTTATGTGATGGGGCTCTCCTTACAATGAGGTGGCATATTATAAACATGACTGAGGAAATGGTGCTTTTCCTGTGGCATTTGGAGAGTAGAGAGCTGTTAACTATTATTTGTACCCACTCAGTTCAACTACTTCTCTTTAAAACTACAAGATGCTATGGAAAGAATATTTTTCTCATTTCTGTAGCCATAATTATAGATATGTGTTTGATTTTTGCTCCTACTTTGGTTTTATATTTTCTGGATAGATAACACAAAATCTGTTTGCATGAATATTGGCAATATATTGAAACATAAAGCATTCCACTATTTAACAAAAATGAGATTTCAAGAATGCTTAGTCGAAAATGTATCTTACTATAAAATATACATATGCATGTTACTGGATGTATAGGATTAAAAATTATAGGGTACAGAATAAACTATGGCTAAATAGCAAATTATGGACAAAGTTATGTATCAGAAAATGTTTAATGATTTAAAAGTAAGTATTGTGGGGCTAGAGCAATAGCACAGCAGGTAGGGCATTTGCCTTGCATGTGGCCATACTGGGTTCGATTCCCAGCACCCCATATGGTTCCCTGAGCACTGCCAGGTGTAATTCCTGAGTGCAGAGCCAGCAGTAACTGCTGTACATGCCCGACGGGGCATGACCCAAAAAGCAAAAAAAAAAAAAAAAAAGTAAGTATTGCTTAGGAAAATTCTGGCACATGATTGAATATTCAAATTTTTTTAAATCTTATGCAAACATATACATTCCGCATAAACACATAGAAATTAAAATTTTAGATTGTGTATGATATGTTAAATTAAATAACTTGCCAGCAATCTTTTATGTTATATGCTACTTAACACAAACTAATTTGAATTATTTTTGTTTTAAGTTCATAAAATGGTATTATATTTAATATAATGTTGAATACTTGAAAATTTTAATCAAATTGTAGTATGTTGATCAATTATAATATGCCAAGGCCCTGAAATCTATTATTTTTTTTGCGATTAGGGTTTTATTTGTATAGATAGCAAAAGAACTAAGCAAGTCTTTATTATAACAATAAAAACAATAGTAATTTGCTAATAATTTGAGCTAGAGCATTATTAAATTTTTACTTTACAAAGGAAAAATATGCTAGCTGAATTATATTCTTCTGTCTTTTATTTATTAATTTTGGGTGGTACCAGAAATTTAACAGGAGGCCCCACATATAAAGCAAGTGCTTTCACACTAAGCCTTATCCCAGCCTTTCTTTGTATTTTTATTCTTTAAAAAAATTCATATTAATATATCTGAGAAATTAGAGAATCTTAATATAATGGTACAATTGTAGAAATCTATACTTGTGCCATGGTAGATTTAGGTATATATAACAATAGCAAATTCTGCAACTGAGCATTAAGTACACAAACAAATGAAAAATCTTCATTATCCTTCAAAGGAAAATCAAGCATTTCATTGACGGAAGCTAAGGAAAAAATTGCTGTGCTTGAGAATAAGGTAGATAAAAGTTCCAAGAATAAACATAAACAAAAAAATAAAAAATAAAAAAACATAGATCTATATGGGATGAGAGGACTAAGAATTGCATCATAGGATTTTAGGAGAGGGAAAGAGAACGTGGAGGAATATTAGAAAAAAACCTAGCCAAGAACTTTCCCAACCTGAGGATGGAGTCATATTTCCAGATCTAATAAACTGAAAGTCCCCAACAAAATAAACCAAAGTAGAAAATCTCGATACATTGCAATAAAAATTGCAAAATTCAAAGCTAGATATAAATCCCTGAAAACAGCATGTAAGGGAAAAATTCACATATAAGGGAACCTGCACAAGACTCACAACAGAGATACCAAACGGAAGTCCCCAGGCCAGAATGTAATGTTATGATATAACCAGTACATGGAGTGAAACAGTCATCCAAAAGAATACTTATCCTGCTCCCTTAGACTCAGACTCAAAGGAGTGGCATGGGACTCTACAGACAAATAGCAGAAAAGAAGCTTGTGATCCCAGTGATCCTATACCAGTTCAACAAGCAGATCTAGATGGTCTTCTATAAAAGGCAAAGAAAAAATTGTTGGAAAAAATAGGATACCAAAAGTTACAGAATGTGGGAAAAGGAAAAGAGAAATAGGTATGTTATAATAAGATCACTGGCTTTGAACTTAATAGGAGATATAAATTCATAACCCCCGAGGTAACTTCATGATAATCTCCAGACAAACTTAGAAGAATCAAACAAAAGGAAGCAATTGGAAACTGACCATTATATAACAGGCAGATATCAAAGTACAGGGGAAGAAAATAAACAAGCACACAAAAGGCCAATGAAAGAGAGGAAGATAAAGTTCACACTCAAGATCCATACAGAGAAAAATGGCAATAATTTCCTTTACTTAAATAATCTCACTTAGTATAAATAATGGTGTGAAATCACTAATCAAAAGTTTTAGGGTGGTTTGATGAATGAAAAACCAAATACTAGAGAGGCACACCACACGAACCCAAAGCTGAACTGTTCCGGGCACGTTCTTCTCATTCATCCAGGTACCTGCCCAGCAGCAGGGCCCCTTTCCAGAGTGCCACTAATGCAGCTGCAAGTTATTCTCCCCCTACATATCCCATAGGAACCATAAGTTACCCCATTAGATGAAACTTTCACTAGGTTAGCTTAACCACCAAACACATTAGCCAATAATTCATTAAGCCCATCTCAATTCATTCTGCATTTTAAGCAGAATAGTAACAGTGAGTGTGAAGGTCTAAATCACACAGGTCACAATGGTAAAGCAACACAGAAGCCCACTAACCTTACCTAACCTAACCTTGAAGAGGCTAACCCAGAAGACAACAAGAGTACTGAGGTGTTAGACAACCTCTCTGACAAGGAATCTAAAAGGGAGCTACTGAGGATGCTTAGAGAACTAAAAGAAACAATGGAAAGCAATACCAATAAAAGACAAGAGGATTTTAAGGTAGAAATAAGGAAAATGCAAACAAAATTACAAACGGAAATGTCAGACCTGAAAAACCTGGTAGGTGAATTGAAAAACCCATAAGGCCTCAGCAGCAGAGTAACAGCTGCTGAGGACAGAATCAGTGAGCTTGAAGATGAAGTCCAGAGACTCTCCAGAAAAGAGCAGAAAGTGGGAAAGAGACTCCCAACTCAGGAACCGATGGCAAGAGAAGATCGTGATGAAACCAAGAGGAGTAACATAAGAATTATTGGAGTCCCAAAGGGACAGGAAGAAATTCCTAATGAAGAAGAAACCGTCAAAGACACCATTGCTACGGCATTTCCAGAACTGAAGAAAACATTCAGGAGGCCCGAAGGGTACCAGCTAGAAGAAATGCAAATAAAAATACCCCAAGACACATCCTGATCAAAATGACCAAAACCTTAGATAGAGACAACAGCAAGATCAAAGAAAGACATTTCCTATAAAGGAGCATCTTTAAGATTCACAGCTGATTTGTCTGATGAAACCCTTATGGCCCCAAAACAGTGGTGGGATATAGTGAAAAAACTCAATGAAATAAATTCCTCACCAAAAATACTTTACCTAGCGAGACTCTCATTCATAACAGAAGGAACAACACACAGTTTCACAGACAAACAACAGCTCAGGAACTTCATAGACTCAAAACCATGGTTACAAGAACAACTAAATGGGCTACATTAAGACAAGACAGGCCTCTCAAATACACCAAATTTCAACAGAAAGATGGGACAAAACCCCATAACAATAATCTCTCTCAATGTCAATAGGCTAAACGCACCAATTAAAAGACACAGAGTGGCAGGATGAATTAGAAAATTGAACCCAATATCCTGCTGCCTGCAAGAAGCACATCTCAATAGTCAAAGCAAACACAGGCTCAGAGTCAAAGGCTGGAAAGCAATCCTACAGGCAAACAACTCCCATAAAAAAATCTGGGGTAGTAATCCTAGTGTCAGACCACGTTGATTTCAGATTGAAGTTCACAAGAGACAGTGAAGGCCATTTCTTATTGATCAAGGGATCTGTAAAATAGGAAGAACTTACAATACTAAATGTATATGCACCTAATGAGGGACCAGCAAAATACTTAAAATAACTACTCATGGACTTGGAGAAAGACATCGATAGCAACACAATACTAGTGGGAGACTTCAACACCACTTTATCACCTCTTGATAGATCAACCAGACTCAAGCTTAGCAAGGACATACTTCCTCTGGGGGAAAAATGGAAGAATGGGATTTAGTGGAGATATACAGGACACTCCATCCTCAAAAAGCTGAATACATATTACTCTCAATTGTGCATGGAACATTCTCCAAGATAGACCACATGCTGAGCACATACCTCCATAAAATTAAGAGGATAGAGATTGTATGAACAATCTTCTCAGACGCTGAAATTAGAAGTAAATCACACAAACAGATACAGCCAAAGAGAAGGACCACATGGAGGGCGAGAACCACAGATCCCGGAGGAAAAAAAAAAAACAGGTTCCAAAAAGAGCCGAGATCACCGGGAAGTCCCAGATGGGGTAGGTACCGCATCCCGCCTCCCCCAGATGGAACCCCTGTGACCAGAAGCCTCTACAAGCACAGCTCGAGTATGTGGGAACTAGGACTTTTTCTCAAAACCGCGTAAGCGGCCGCGCAACATCTCTCTATATACAAAGTGATCCATGGGAAGTAAACCACCCAACCTTTCTCCCTAAAAATCAGAGTTAAGTTTGGAGCACGGCCACAGCCCCAGAAACACAAGGACTTAATGCAGAACCCAGCAGCTTGGAGCAGAAAAGTGAAAGGACTATGCGTTAATCCAGGCCATCATGTATGCCCGGAGGGGAAAGCGTGTTGCCCATTCGCCCTCTCTTCTCTGGAAAGAAGGATGGCGGCCGCATGGGAGCCTTGTGGACAGCAGGTATGAGCTGGGGGTGTGGGGGCGACTAAAACCTCATGGGAAGGGGGGCGTTCCGGTCCGTGCTTCACGCCCTACCAAGGCCACCAGTTGCCCCCCACGAGTGGCTCTCCAGCACGGCCACAGCCCCAGAACCACAAGGACTTAATGCAGAACCCAGCAGCTTGGAGCAGAAAAGTGAACGGACTATGCGTTAATCCAGGCCATCAAGTCTGCCGGAGGGGAAAGTGTGTTGCCCCATTCGCCCTCCTCCCTCTGGAAAGAAAGATGGCGGCCACATGGGAGCCTTGTGGACAGCAGGTATGAGCCGGAGGTGTGGGGGCGACTAAAACCTCACGGGAAGGGGGGCGTTCCGGTCCGTCCTTCACGCCCTACCGAGGTCACCAGTTGCCCCCCACGAGTGGCTCTCCAGCACGGCCACAGCCCCAGAACCACAAGGACTTAATGCAGAACCCAGCAGCTTGGAGCAGAAAAGTGAACGGACTATGCGTTAATCCAGGCCATCAAGTCTGCCGGAGGGGAAAGTGTGTTGCCCCATTCGCCCTCCTCCCTCTGGAAAGAAAGATGGCGGCCACATGGGAGCCTTGTGGACAGCAGGTATGAGCCGGAGGTGTGGGGGTGACTAAAACCTCATGGGAAGGGGGGCGTTCCGGTTCGTCCTTCACGCCCTACTGAGGTCACCAGTTGCCCCCCACGAGTGGCTCTCCAGCACGGCCACAGCCCCAGAACCACAAGGACTTAATGCAGAACCCAGGAGCTTGGAGCAGAAAAGTGAACGGACTATGTGTTAATTCAGGCCATCATGTCTGTCCAGAGGGGAAAGGGTGTTGCCCATTCGCCCTCTCCTCTCTGGAAAGAAAGATGGCGGCCGCATGGGAGCCTTGTGGACAGCAAGTATGAGCCGGGGGTGTCAGGGCGACTAAAACCTCATGGGAAGGGGGGCGTTCCGGTCCGTCCTTCACGCCCTACCGAGGCCACCAGTTGCCCCCCACGAGCGGCTCTCCAGCACGGCCACGACTCCAGAAGCACAAGGACTTAATGCAGAACCGGCAGCTTGGAGCAGAAAAGTGAAAGGACTATGCGTTAATCCAGGCCATCACGTCTGCCGGAGGGGAAAGGGTGTTGCCCCATTCGCCCTCCTCCCTCTGGAAAGAAAGATGACGGCCACATGGGAACCTTGTGGACAGCAGGTATGAGCCGGGGGTGTGGGGGCAACTAAAACCTCATGGGAAGGGGGGTGTTTCAGTCCGCCCTTCACGCCCTACCGAGGCCACCAGTTGCCCCCCACGAGCGGCTCTCCAGCACGGCCACGACTCCAGAACACAGAAACCAATTTCTTAACTATCTGACTTTCAGTAGAAATACTTCCAGGGTCAATAGGTAAAATAGCAGAAATCCAAAACCAACATTTAATTCTTGAACCCAGCTGTAGAAAGCAAATCACTTCACAATGCTTTTTCAGCATGTCTGATTTGGGGGGGGGTAAACTCTAAATAATAGTGGTGAATCTTTTATTGAAACAGTGAATCTAATCGAAGCAGATAGAGTGTTAACTAGAATTCATCTGCCTCACAGGGACTGGGAGGGGTGGGGGTGGGGTTTTATTGGGGTTCTTCATGGTAAAAAATAAGTATTGGTAAAGGGAAATGTGTTTGATAATTGCATGACTGAAACCTAAACCTGAAAGCTTTGTAACCTTTCCCACAGTGATTCAATAAATAAAAAAAAAATAAATAAAATAAAATAAAATTAAAAAAAGAAGTAAATCACACACACAAAAAGAAAACTAAATCAAACACCTGAAAACTAAACAGCTCACTGTTGGACAGCGAGTGGCTTAGAAAAAAATCAAAGAGGAAATCAAAATATTCCTGGAAATGAACACAAAGGAGGGCACGAGTTACCAAAACTTATGGGACACAGCAAAAGCTGTGTTAAGAGGAAAGTTTATAGCTCCACAAGCATTGCTCAGGAAGGAGGAGTGAGCCCACATAACTAATCTAACTTCACAGCTAAAGAGCTTGGAGAAGGAGCAACAAAAGGAGCCCAGTCTGAACAGGAGGAAGGAAATAAAACTCAGAGCAGAGATTAACAAGATGGAAACCCAAAAAACAATCCGAAAGATCAATGAAACCAAGAACTGGTTCTTTGAGAAAATAAACAAGATTGAAAAGCCCCTAACAAAACTCACAAAGAAAGGGAGAGATAAAACCCTAATAAACTAAATCAGAAATGAAAAGGGGGTCATTGCAACAGAAACTACAGAAATTCAAAGGATCTTCAGAGAGTACTTTGAGAAGCTTTATGCCACGGAACATGAAAACCTTAAGAAAATGGATAAATTCCTAGATTCTTATAGCCTCCCAAGGCTGAACCAAGAATACATGGAATTACCTGAACAGACCTATCACCATCAAGGAAATTGAAACAGTTATAAAAATTCTCCCCAAGCACAAAATCCTCTTGGCCCAGTTTGATTCACTAGTGAATTCTTCCAAATCTTTAAAGAGGACTTACTCCCAATTCTCTTTAAGCTTTTCCATGAAATTGAAATATCAAAAACACTTCTGAACAGTTTCTATGAAGCAAATATCACCCTGATACCAAAAGCAGATAGAGATACCACAAAGAAAATTACAGGCCGATATCCCTGATGAACACAGACACATAGATCCTTAACAAGCAATTAGCAAATAGAATCCAATGACTCATCAAAAAGATCATACACCATGACCAAGTAGGATTCATCCCAGGGATGCAAGGATGGTTTAACATTAGGAAATCAATCAACAGAATCCATCATATCAGCAAAAGAAAAGATAAAAACCATATGATCATATCAATAGACACAGAGAAAGCATTTGACAAGATCCAGCACCCATTTATGATTAAAACTCTCAGCAAAATAAGCATTGAAAAACTTTCCTCAATATAGTCAAAGCCATCTACAACAAGCCCATGTCAAGTATAATTCTCAATGGGGAAAAACGAAAAGCCTTCCCTTTAAGATTGGCACAAGACAAGGTTGCCCACTCTCAACACTCCTATTCAATATGGTACTGGAAGTCCTGGCCATTGCAGTGAGGCAAGAGAAAGGAATACAGATAGGAAAGGAAGAGGTCAAAATATCGCTATTTGCAGATGATATGATACTATACTTAGAAAACCCTAAAGATTCTACAGAAAAGCTCCTAGAAATAATAGGTTGGTTTAGTAAAGTGGCAGACTACACAATCAATACCCAAAAGTCCATGGTTTCCTTGATCACTTGACTTCCCGTTAATAATCAATTTGCTCCAGTGGGCACCAGTAACGTCTCCATTTGTCCCTGTCGCGTGCTAGCATAGCCCAATAGCGTCTGTTCATTCTAGGAACACGAAGAGCCTCAAACCGGTTTTTCAGGGTCTTGAAAAAGAAGTGATCGTCTGTAGGTGGGCGGCCATGCTGTCTGATGATGTCCCCTGGAATCCAGTGGGTAACAGCTCTAGTCCAGCGGTTGTCTCCAAATCACATTACTTGTCCAGCCCATCTGATATTCAATACTTTGGCAAATGAGACAGTGTCTCTGATTCTTGACCTTCAACAAAGATCAGAAATCCGGATTCTTTCTCTCATGTGAGTGAAACGTGATACTCCAAGCATAGCTCTTTCAATTTCTCTTTGGGAGACCCGAATAGCATTCTCATCTGTTTTTGTAGGGCCCAGGTCTCTGAGGCATAGGTTAATGCAGGAAGATCAGTGGAATCAAAGAGATGTGCCCAGAGGCAGAGGTTCTTCGTCCTTTTAGCTATTTCTTCGACACTCTTGAAGGCATTTAAAGCTACTGTCTTCCCCTTGTGCAACTCAGGTGCCAGGTAATTCGTCATTTTGACTTCTCGACCTAGGTACACATAACTGTTGCATTTGGAGATGGTAATTCTGTTGAGATCAAATGGAACATTAGGAATGAGACTTTTTTACATACAAATAATGGAAGAGAAGAAAGAGACATTAAAAAAACAATCCTGTTCACAATAGTAGCTCAGAAAATCAAGTACCTTGGAATCAGCTTAGCCAAAGAGGTGAAGGACCTATACAAGGAAAATTACAAAACACTACTTCAAGAAATAAAAGAGGACACTAGGAAATGCAGACACATCCCCTGATCATGGATAGGGAGGATTAACATTATCAAAATGGCAGTACTGCCCAAAGCACTATACAAATTCAATGTGGTCCCTGTCAGGATATCCATGACATTTTTCAAAGAAATAGACAAAATACTCCTGAAATTCATATGGAACAATAAACCCCCACGAATAGCTAAAACAACCTTGGGAAAAAGAAGATGGGTGGCAGCACCCTCCCCAACTTCAAACTGTACTACAAAGCAGTAGTAATTAAGACACCATGGTACTGGGCTAGAAACAGCCCTGCAGAACAATGAAACAGAATTGAATTTTCTGTCACAGGCCCCCAAATATATGACCAGTTAATCTTTGACAAAGGACCAAGAAATGTGAAGTGGAACAAGGAAAGCCTCTTCAACAAGTGGTGCTGGGAAAACTGGATAGCTACCTGCAAAAAAATGAACTCTGACCTCTGTCTAATACCAGGCACAAAAGTCAGATCAAAGTGGATTAGAGACCTCAATATCAGACATGTATTCATAAGATGCATAGAGGAAAATGTAGGCAGAACTCTCCACAACCTTGAAGTTAGAAACATCTTTAAGGGTGAAACAGCACTGATCATGCAAGTGGAAGCAAACATAAATCAATGGGACTAAATCAAACTAAGAAGCTTCTGCATTTCAAAAGAAACAGTAACCAAAATACAGAAAGAGCCTACAGAATGGGAAAGAATATTTACCCAATATCTATCTGATAAGGGATTAATATCCAGGATATAGAAGAAACTAGTAGAATTGTACAAGGAAAAAACCTCCAACCCCATCAAAAAATGAGGAGAAGTAATGAACAAAAGTTTCCTCAAAAAAGAAATACAAATGGCCAAAAGCCATGTGAAAAAATGCTCCACATTGCTAGCCATCAGGAAGATGCAAATCAAAACAATGAGATATCATCTCACACTGCAGAGACTGGCACACATTGAAAAGAATAAAAGCAACCAGTGCTGGTGTGGATGTGGGGAAAAAAGGATACTCTTTCACTGTTGGTGGGAATGCCCACCAATCCAGCCTTTCTGGAAAACAATATAGACAGTCCTTCAAAAACTAGAAATTGAGCTTCCATATGACCCTGCAATACAAATTCTGGGAATATATCCTGAGGATGTATAAAAACACAGGAGAAATGACATCTGTACCTATATGTTCATTGCAGCACTGTTCACAATAGCCAAAATCTGGAAAAAACCGAAGTGCCCTACAGCAGATGACTGGTTAAAGAAACTTTGGTACAACTACACAATGGAATACTATGAAGCTGTCAGGAGATATGAAGTCGTGAACTTTGCTTATAAATGGATAGATATGCTAAGTGAAATGAGTCGCTTATCATGCTAAGTGAAATGAGTCAGAAAGAGAGGGATAGACAGAAGGATCACACTCATTTGTGGAGTATAAAACAACATAACATGAGGCTGACACCTAAGGACAGTGGAAACATGGGACAGATAGATTCCTCCATAGCTGGAAGCCTGCCTAATGAGCAAAAGGGGGAAGGCAGCTTGAATAGAGAAGGATCACTAAGGAAAAGATGGCTGCAGGAATCGGTCGGGATGGGAGATGTGTTCAGGAAGCAGATAAAGGTTTAAACATAACCTCTAAGGGTCTGTATTGCAAAACATAATGCCCAAAAGTAGAGAGAGATTATGGGGAATCAGGTCTTCCATGGAGGTAGGGGGAGGGTGGGAAAGGGCAGGTATACCGGGGATATTGGTTGTGGGAATGTGCACTGGTGGAGGGATGGGTGTTTGATCATTGTATGATTGTAATCCAAACATGAAAGCTTATAACTATCTCATGGTGATTCAATAAAGGTAAAGGTAAAGGCCCTCCCGTTGATCATTGATTTGCTCGAGCGGGCCCAGTAACATCTCCATTGGAGACTTTGTTGTTACTGTGTCTGGCATATCCAATACTCTTGGTAGCTTGCCAGGCTCTCCGAGAGGGGCGGAGGAATCGAACTCGGGTCGGCCATGTTGGCGGCTTGTAAGGCGAACGCCCTACCCGCTGTGCTATCGCTCCAGTCAAATACTAACCTGCTGCTTACAATAAATACACTTAAAAGAAGTACTCAGATCATGATATTTATACACTCAAAGAAAAGGATTGGAAAACAATCCTGAAGAAAATGGTATCCTACAAAAGTCTGGGAAAGCCATATTTAAATCAAACAAAACAGAATTCGAACTAAAAAAAAAATGAATAGCAGGCAGAGATAGACATTCTAACAATGACTAACAAATGGATACATCAAGAATACAACATTAATTAGCATTCATACCAAATACTTGTGCGTCAAAATTTATAAAGGAGCTAACATGTCTAAAGAAAAGTATTAACAATAGCACATCTAGTTGTAGGAGATATTAATATTCCTCTACCCTTAGGTATCTGATGTAGTCCAAAAAACAAGTGAAGAAGACTAAGGAAACAATAGCCTTAAGAGAGTCAGTGGAACAGCTAGTCTTCATAGGTACACATACCACTATAGTATAGCACATGGACATTCTCCAAGACAGAATATGTTATGACACAACAAATTGTGCATAAAAATCATAAGTAGAAGAATCATATCAAGTGTATTTTTATATCACATTGCTATGAAGGTAGAAATACACCACTGGAAGGGACAAAATGGAGGGAGGAAGTAAGGAGAAGCAGATGGGAGGAAACGGGGTTGGGGCAGATGTCTGGGACCTCTGGCAACATGGATGGTGTAGAGGTGTGGTCCATATATATATCTAAACCACAGATCCAACAACACTGAGAGTAGGATATCCCAAACTAAAACATCACATTTAAAAATGTATTTATTAAGGAGGATGTCTGGGAGAAGTAATGTGGAATGCAGGGAAGTATCAGGGGACATTCGTTGACAGAAGTTGACACAGATGGTAGGATTGATGTTGAACACTCTATGCCTGAAATGCCACACAAATAACTTTGTAAATCATGCTGTCCAATAAAAATAAATTCATTTTGAAAAAGGGATTAAAAACTCAAACACTTGGAAAATAAGAAAATGTTACTAAAAAACCATTGGGTCAAAGATGAAATAAAGGAAGAAATAAAAGAATTACGGGATACAAATGAAAATTAAGACACAAGATAGTAGAATATATGAGACACATCATAAGCTGTTCTGAGGGGGAGATTCATAGCATTGTAGACTTACATCAAAAAATAAGGAAAGGCTCAATTGAATATTACAATTTTGCATCTTAAAAATCTAAAAATGGAATGAAAGAAGTAGTTCAGGGGTTAACATTCTTGTCTTGCATGTGACTGATAGTTTCTAGCACCGCATAAATTTCAATTCCCAGCACTACATAAAGTTCCTTGAGCACAGAGTCAAGAGTAAGTAATTCCTGAGTATCATAGGGTTTGACTCAAACCCCACAAAGCTATAAAAAATAACAATAAATTAAGGCCAAAGTAAGTAGGAGGAAATAAAAACAAAAGCAGTTGTCAACAATACATAAATTAAAACAATATAAAAGATAACTGAAGTGAAGTTCTATGTTATTAAGAATAAACAAGGTTGATTTTTATTTATTTTTTTTTTTGACTTTCCTGCTTGTACTCTCAGCTCTGTGCTTAGAGATCTCCCTAGTGTTCCTCTGGGGACTATATGTGGTTTCAGGGATCAAACAAACACAGTTCAGAAATATGCAAACCAAGAACCTTACCTGCTGCATTATCACCATGGTACACATATTTCTTTATCTTTGCTTCATACTCAAGAAAATTCTTTATTTTATTCTAAATATTGATATATTAGATATTGGTATATGATACTGATATGTGAGATATATTAGTTATGTTAGATGTTAGCAAGAGGATAAATTTAGGTAAATTAATTCAAATTTACTACACTATTTGAAGTAATAATTATATAAATCAAAAAAAGTGTTTGACCACTTTAAATCCAAAGAACAGGAGGAATGACCATATTTAAGAGTTAATTCAGCATTTCAGGTAGGTTTAAATTTATATGACCACTCAATAACACATTTGCTTTCACTATCATATTTGTAGGCTGAGGCATCAACAAGACAGTGGAACATAAGCAATCAACTCATTCTTCCCAGAAACGACATGTCATCTTTGCCAATCATCACTCCTACCCACATTTTAATTACCACAGGAAGTCATAAGTCCTTTTTTAACTTTGAAGAGATACAGAACTACTTTGTACAGTAGACCCAAAATAGAGATGAACCACTCCTGTCACAAGAAACATTGCACTATAGTGTTGTATTAATTCCTATCATTAATATAAAGTAAGGGGTAAGCATTTGTTTCCATCTACCATGACCTAGAACCATGTTATGACATTTTTCATTCATTGACTTAGTGGATAGTCTCACAAAAAATCCAACTTATTGTTATAGTATATTTTGTTAAGTCCAACCAATATACAGGTAATAAAAACTAATCCTATGGTCCAAACATGTATCAAAGAGTTGAGAAATAACTCAGAAACATTACCTGAGAGGCCAGAGCAATATTGGGTAGGGTAGGATGTTTCCTAGAATCGATTTCTGGCAGCCCATATGGTTCTCTGAGTACTGCCAGGAGTAATTCCTGAGTTCAGAGCCTGGAGAAACCCATGAGCTACGCCTGGTGTGGATCCACGTCACCCCCTGTCCCCAAAAAAGCACTTCAAGAGTTTATTGCTACCCAAAATTTTTGCCTTTGAATATCTCCACAAATTTACAACCAATTAAGAAATATAATAGCTGTCACTTAAACATAAAACAGAAATATTTTCTTAAAATTATAATTTTTATATTCTCTCTTGAAAGCAAGATTAAAAAACATTAAAAATAAGAAAAGAAAATAAAAAACATTAAAATAGGCAGATATCACAATTGCCCAATTTACATAGACTTGAGGAAACCCCTGTTTTATTTTAACTTTTTGAGTAGTGTGTATCTGCTCTTACTAAAGTTATAAACATCAGACTCATTTACTACAAAAATCTTTTTGGGTGTTTGCATTTCATCCATCAGTAGCCATAGGAATTAAAAATGGAGCCCATTTCAGCATACAATGTGAATCTAGTTACATAAACCTTTATAAAAAAATCAATGATAAGTTAAGAGCATTCATACTCATTGAATATCTTATCTCAATGTTTCAATGCAGTTAGGATGATGGTCTTGCAAGAGAGATTATTCAACATGGTCTACAGATTTTATTTTTAAGTTGAAAAAGTAACTGGCAAAATGGCAAGGATAATGGTTTCTCTATACTCTTGAAGGCAATCATTAGTGATAGAGAAAGAGCATGGAATGCATTGCCACTTTTTTCCCAGAATAACTATTATGAAGTTTTAAATTCAGATTGACAATGGATTTAGTTTGCATATCTTAATACTCATCCATATTGTCTGTGTTGGATATTAAATAGATTCATATAGAACTTGTGCATATAAAACATGCTTTTCCTGGGTTACTGAAATTCTTGAATTAAGTTTAATTGACTGTACCTCTCTCTGCAGCAGAATATAACTAGAAGATATGAAGAAAGAAATAACATGCAAAACTCTTCTCATAAATCAAAATACTCAAAAATCTAGACAATATCACTGATCTTGTCTTCTACCCTGTGCCTGACTGTCTCCACCAGGGCCCAACAGCTGAAGACCTCCGGGTCCCAGCCAAGGCCATGCTGGGACCTCTTTCCACACACTTGGATGAGCCTCACGCATAAAAGAACTGGCAGAGGAACCCAGGTGTGTGAGACCTGGGGCTGAGATCTCCAAACCTGCACGATTTGGGACTGGACCTGCCAGTAGCTAGACAGTTACACCCACCAACTGCCATGTAACCCCAACAACGGCCAGGATCCAGAGATTATCACACTCAGCTCCCGGGAGAGAACAAGGCAGAGTCTTCTACCCTGTGCCTGACTGTCTGCACCAGGGCCCAACAGCTGAAGACCTCCGGGCCCCAGCTAAGGCCATGCTGGGACCACTCTCCACACACTTGGATGAGCCTCACACATAAAAGAACTGGCAGAGGAACCCAGGTGTGTGGGACCCGGGGCTGAGATCTCCAAGCCTGCACGATTTGGGACTGGACCTGCCAGTAGCTAGACAGTTACACCCACCAACTGCCGTGTAACCCCAACAACGGCGAGGATCCAGAGATTATCACACTCAGCTCCCAGAAGCGAGTCCGCATGCGGCCGCGCAACATCTTATCATCTCATTCCTACTTTGGACAAACTGGCAGGCTACTGAATGTAACCTGCCCACACGGCAGAGTCTGGCAAACTCCCCATGGTATACCCAATATGCCAAATACCAGTAACAATGATGGGTCTCATTCTCCTAACCCTGAAAGAGTCTTGAATATAGCACTTTAAAAAAAAATCTCAGGGCTAGGACGAAGGAGACGTTACTGGGGCCTGCTCGAGGCAATCGACGAACAACAGGATGGTCGTGATCATGATCATGATCACTGATCTCAAATTTTAAAATAAACGTTAAATGTTTCTAATGGGCTATTTATTAAAATTTGATCTTCTAGATATAACCTCAATAGATTATAAAACAAAACAAATATCTTGGTTAAGTAGAGAACAAGAATTTGACACCCCAAATTATGGAAGAATTTTCTTTTAAAAAAAGACAGAATTTTTTAAAATAGTGAATGTGTGTTTTAACAAGTTTTAAAACAAATCAGTATTAGAGACAATTAGTCCTCACAACTAATACATGAAATTCAAGGCCAAAATATATGTAAGACACAAAATTTACCCATATTTTCTCTTAATGAAAATGCATGATAGACTCTCATCAAAGAATGCTAAAAATAAAATGAATTAATTTAAACAATGCAAAATGAAAACAATACTTAATGTTATAAATTTTTAAAATTACCCCTATCCCCCTTAGTTTTGGGGCTACACCTAAAAGTATTGAGAGCTTACTTTTGGCTCGATGCTCATGAATCACTCCTGAAGTGCTCTGGAAACCATATCTGTGCTAGGGACTGACCTGGGGTCAGCCAGGTGGAAGGCAAGTGCCTTAATTCCTGTAACTAATTCTCTGGCCGTGCATGATATTTTAATACAAGGAATTATTTAAAAAGCAAATATATGTGTGTGTATATATATATACATATATATATAAATTCTGAGAAATCCATTAATTGTTCTCTTTGAAGCAAAGGATTGTGTATTTGGTTATGATTCTGCATTCAATAGTTAACAAGCATGATTTCTTATCCTTCCAACAACCCTAAGACTAGCCTCTTGATCACTTGATCACTTGACATCCGTAATTCATCGATTTGTTCGAGCAGGTGCCAGTAACGTCTTTATTCATCCCTGTCGCATGCTAGTGTAGCCCAATGGCATCTACTCACCCCAGGAGCACAAAGAGCTTCAAAGAAATTATTCAGGGTCTTGACAAGGAAGTCTGACCATCTCGTAAGTGGGCGGCCTTGTGATATTTTGATGTCCCGTGGAATCCAGTCCGTAATAGATCTAGTCCAGTGATTGTCTCCAAATCGCATTACATGTCCAGCCCATCTGATTTTTGACTACTTGGCAAATTAGACAGAGTCCCTGATTCTCAATCATCAAGAGGTCAGAACTCCGGATTCTTTCTCTCACTTGAGTGAAGCGTGATACTCCAAGCATAGCTCTTCGGATTCCTTTTTGAGAGACACGAATAGTGTTCTCATCCTGTTTTCGTAGGGCCCAGGTCTCTGAGACATATATTAATGGAGGAAGAACAGTGTGGAGTCAAAGAGATGGGCCCAGAGTCAGAGGTTCTTCATCCTCTTTAGCTATTTCTTCGATGCTCTTGAAGGCGTTCCAAGCTGCTTTCTTCCTTCTGTGCAACTCAGGTGCCAGGTCATTCATCATGTTGAGTTCTTGACCTAGGTACACATAAATGTTGCACTTGGAGATGTTCCTTCCATTGAGAGTGAATGGAAAATCAGGAATGAGTCCGATTCTCATATACATTGTCTTCTTGAGATTCAGCTACAGTCCGACCTCTCCAAACTCATGGTTGTAGTTGGCCAACATTTGTGTCGTTTGGCTAATGTTTGGTGTTATTAGAACAATGTCATCAACAAAGTGGAGGTTGTGTAGTTGCTGAGTGACTATTTTTACTCCAATTCCTTCCTTTTACAATCATCGCATGACATTCTTGAGGGTGGCACTGAAGAGTTTCGGTGAAATGGTATCACTCTGTCAAACCCTTCTCTTGACATCGATGATGACTTCCTTGTAGAATGGTGAGATCCTGGTACTGAATTCACAATACAGCTCATGGAGTATCCTGATGTATTGAGTCTGAAGGCCCTGTTTGGCTAGGGCTTGAATGACCGCTTCAGTCTCAACAAAATCAAAGGCCTTCTTTAAATCAATGAACTTTAGACAGAGAGGCATCTTGAATTCCCGAGAAACCTCAATGAGCTTGGTTACCATGTGGATATGGTCAATCGTGCTGAATCCTTTGCAGAATCCGGCTTGCTCACATGGTTGTCCTTCATCTAGTGTCCTTCCAATCCTATTTGGGATGACTTCAGTGAACAGCTTGTAGACTACAGACAAAAGACAGATCGGGTGATAGTTGCCAGGGTCGTGGATGTCTCCCTTCTTGTATAGTAGAATAGTGCTGTTGGTTTTCCACTGGCATGGAACCTTGCATTCAGTCAGGTCATGTGTGAAGAGCCGAGCTAGTGTATTGATAAGTACTGATGGCAGGTTCTTCAGGTCTGACCTTGTCTGGGCTGGGTACTGTTCACTTCTTTACTGACAAAATGGCATGTTGAATTTTGGAAGGGAGAATGTTGGGAACAACATATTCATCCTACGGAATTTGGTATGTGGGCAGATGGACATGGCTATCAAAGAGATCCAACTAGAAGTCATGGATAACCTTCTCCATTGCCCTTCTGGAAGATGTGATAGATCCATCAGGACATCAGAGAGCAGTCATCTTGGTCTTATAGTTGGAGAAGGAAAGGCAGGTGTTGCAAATGTTTTTCCTGAGTTTTCCTGCATCTGTCAGCACTGCTGCTCTTCTCTCTTTGATGTCTTCCTTTATCACTTCTCTGTAGTGCTTTGCAAGTTTGGACATTCGCTTGTGCTTGTCTGAGACTTGAGCCAAGCCACGCTGGCAAAGGAGCGTGATAGTTTTCAAAGACAGGTGATTTTTTTGTGGCTATCTCTCTCTTGGCACAATCATGGAGGTGCTAATCAGTCGATCATGTATTTTTCATCAATGTTGTAAATGATAGCATCTTCCCATGCTGCTGTAATAGTGCCAAAGAGCTCCCAGTTGGTGGTCTGGGAGTTCTGTTCTTAAACTTTTCAGCCCTTTCTCCCAGCTCCTTGAAGTAGAATTTTGCATGAAGGAGTCAGTGGTCTGATCCCATTTGGAATTTTGGGACAATAGAGACATCAGCCAGGCAAAATCATTGATTAAATATGATGTGGTCAACTTCATTGTGGAACCGTCCACCGGGAGACTCCCATGTCCAGCGTTTAGATTCGGCCTTCTGGAACTGTGAGATACCATGGATGGTCTTGGTCAATACGATGAACTCAGACAGTCTCTCACCCTGTTCGTTTCATTCTAGGCCATGGGTCTCAACGTGGAGTTCTTCGGCTGATCTTCTCAGTTCTATCTTGGCATTAAAATCACTGACAATGATCTTGTAGAAGGTGTGTTCTTTATAGAACTTCTCCAGCTCCATGTAGAACTTCCCAATTTCTTCTTAATCATAATTGTATGTTGGTGTGTAGACAACGAAGATAGAAACTGCTGGTAGTGTGCCACATCTATTCAAGTGTAATCATCTGATTCAGGTTGTTAGGCTTTTGAATGAATCAATGCTCAGGACCAAGTTCGTGTTGACAAGGACACCGACACCACCGATGCCTCTTTTATCGTATGTTCCGAGGAACAGTTCTTCTCTGGTGTAGAAATTGTGATGTGGTTGATACCTCTCATCTTGGTCAGACCAATGATGTTGTACTTGATCTTTCACACTTGCACTATCAGGTCCTTGATGGATGCATCCAATGCCAGCGTACCTGCGTTGAGAGTACAGACAGTTATTTTAGTCCTCCTTCGTTTTGGCAGCCTAGTTTGGCATTGATATTTTATCAGCTTCTCCTTCCTCATCCTTGTTATCCCTGCCATATTGGTGGCTCTTTCAGGGTCAGGGGGATGAGACCCATTGTATTTACTGTTTTTGACATATCGAATACACCACAGATAGCTTGCCAGGCTCTGCCATGAGGGCGGGATACTCTTGATAGCTTGCCGGGCTCTCCAAGAGGGATAGAAGCTTTTATGGTGGCTTCTAATCGCCCTTGTAGGTGTTCCCATGGTTCAAACCATATTTGAACCCCATAAAATATGGTGCGGTAATCTCGGAAGATGGGTATGAAGTGTCTTATGATGTGTCGCGTGGCTGCTTCGCGGCCGTGCAGTCCAGAAAGCGGCCTGGAGTATGGCAGTGGCTGGGTAATGGAGGTAGTGGAGGTCAGCCAATGCGATATTTATCTGGTACTGGCAGGGTGGGGCTTCAGGGTATGATTCCTTGGTCACTGGAGATTGGTGCAAGCAGGCAGGGCAGGGCAGGGCAGGGTGAGATTTCTGCGTTTGATTTCTGGGTCACCGGAGATTGGTGGGAGCAGGCAGAGTATCTCTGTTTCTGGATCCCATTGAGCCTGGAGTCCAAGGTCACAAAGTTTTGCTTACCTGGTTCTGTGAGGCTTCATTCGTGCATGAGTCTCAGCCTGAGCAACCCGGAAAGCTGCCTGCCTGGAGCATGGTGGCAGCTGAGTAGTGACTAGTCTTACTTAAATATATTGCTCAAATGAGATTCAAATATGTAAATTATCATTCATTGATTGGAGCAAATTCCAAATATACTTCTAAGTGTGTCTAATGTCCCTGTGTTTTCTGAAACATCAGTCTATTATAAATAATGACAGTCTAATTACACATCACATGGACGCTTTAGAATCTCTTCTGTTTTTCTCTCTACAAATCTCCTAAACCAAGTCCCTTCAGTCTATGGATCTTGATTCTTATCTAATTTCAACCCTTGTACATTTTGCTTTAATTTCTTTAATATGGGCTGGAGCGATAGCACAGTGGTAGGGCGTTTGCCTTGCACGCAGCCAACATGGCTGACGCAAATTCGATTCCTCCGCCCCTCTCGGAGAGCCCGGCAAGCTACTGAGAGTAACTCGCCCACACGGCAGAGCCTGGCAAGCCACCCGTGTTGTATTCGATATGCCAAACACAGTAACAACAAAATCTTCAATGGAGATGTTACTGGGCCCGCTCGAGCAAATCGATGAACAACAGGAGGGCCTTTACTTTACTTTTCTTTAATATAGTCATCAATTCATATTCAATGCTTATATCATAGACCGAGTTTAAAAGATAATAATGAATTTTTCAAAACTGCTCCCCAAATCCATAACACTCCTTCCAGTAAGAAAGTTGTATCTGAGGTCAGGAAGACAGTTCGGGGGTGACAGACACATGCATTACATGAGCAAAGGTTCAGGTTTGATCCTCAGACCCACATGGTCCCCTGAGAACTCCAGTTAGACCCTTGAGATCCCCTGCATTCCTGAACCTAAGCATTGCTGGGTCCTAGCACTGATCCCTTCAGTTTTATTGGCCAACTATCACCAAGGGTGAACTTTGGATTCCCTGAGGAGATATCACCCTCCCCAAACAACCAAATGTGTTATCTAGCTTTTCATTTTGAATTTGATTCTTACCTGGGTTAAGGGCCTAAACTGAAATTTTGGGGCTAAAGATAGTACTGTGAGTAGACTGCTTGTCTTGCACACAATTGACCCAGTTTGGATCCCAGGCATTCCATATGGTCCCCCGAGCACTATCAGCAGTAATTCCTGAGTGCAGAGACAGGAGTAACTCCTGAGCACTGCCCAAAACCAGAAAGAAAGAAAGAAAGAAAGAAAGAAAGAAAGAAAGAAAGAAAGAAAGAATGAAAGAAGGAAAAGAAAACTTCTACTTCCTGTATAGTATGATAAGGTCAGCCACATAGTAAGGTTGTGATTCTCATAACTGAGACCTCAAGTTAGTCAGCATCAGTCTCCTGGGCTGGGGCTGAGAAACAGTGCTATGAATCCAGTCTCAGCTTCTGTCAAAAATCTGCAGAGGACACAATCACAGCACTGGGAGAAAGAACTGTTGTCATTTAAAGTCACGCAGATACAGGATGACCTGTTACACTGCTATCCATTACTGGAATTGATGACAAAAATCAAAAGCCTTGCTAACAGTTTAGCAGATAATGAAAACTGGAAGTATAAAAAATAGAATAGTAAAATTTTCAGCCATCCAAACCAACTCCTTAGAAGGCACCCTGTTTTCATGGAAGAAAGGTACAGGTTAGGAGCAGAGACACAGCACAGGGACTGCTTGCCTTGCATGTGGCTGGGCCCAGTTCAATCCCTGGCATTGTGTATGGTCTCCTAAGCAGCACCAGGGATCACTCCTAAGAAAAGTTAGGAATAATGACTGAGTATCACCAGGTGTGCCTCAATTCCTGCCCTCCACTCCACCCCCCCTTAAAAAAAGAGAAAAACATGCATAAATTTGCAAATGAATGGACATTCATTTGCGGGGTAAGTAAAAAAAAGTATGAAATTAATATATGAGACCAGGGAAAACAGGCCAGGAGGACTGGTCAATGGCGAGTAGTGATGTCGGAGATGGAGGATAGTTAGGATAGAGGAGAGTCCCTTAAGACAATACTAGTTGGCAATGATCATTTTGGACAAGAACTGAGTGTTGAAAGCAGATAAAGGGATATAGATGATATAGATGATAGACTTTCAGCACCTGTATCACAAACTACAATGCCTAAAATGGGAGAAAGAAAGAGAGAGAGAAAAAAGAGGTGCCTGCCATACAGGCAGGCTGGGGTAGGGGTGGCTTGAAAGGGTGGGAGGGATACCGGGAACACAGTTGTTGGGAAATTACACTAGTGGTTGTTGGAATATTGTATGACTGAAACACAATCATGAGCAACTTTGTAATCCTCTATTTCACTGTGATTCAAATTAAAATTTAAAAAAAGACATCAATATTATTTTTTGCCTTACACCTAGAGTTGCTCAGGGCTGACTCCTGGCTCTGCACTCAGGGATCATCCTGACAGTACTAGGGGACCGTATGGGATGCCAGGGCTCAAACCCAGGTGGATCGCATGCAAGGCAAACACCCTACTCACTGTACAATCATTCCAGCCTGGCATCAGTACTTGGAAGTGGCTTGTTCGACCATTTGGAGCTAGCATGCATTGCCCCCCCCCCTCGTGCTATTGACTTGGGAGGGAGGGGAATGTGCAAATTCTCATCTACTGCTAAGATTCTTTTCTACATCCATCTCACTCTCTTGCATACTTGTCTATTCTTTTGGCTTTCAAAGAAATTCCTGCCCAGAAGAAACACTCAAGTATCCCTTGTATCTAGGCATTTTCATCCTCTGAGACTAAAGAGGAGATAAACAGGAGAAGAAGGTGGGGAATTCTAGGAATGATACCAGGTGCCACTTGTGTGCGAGCCTTTGCCAGTGGAATCTTCTGGCTGAGTTCAGCTTGTTGGTAGAGGGGAGCCCCTGGCACATTCTTTCTGGGTTTTAAAAAATATTCCAACGATGATTTCAAATAATTAGAAAAAAGATTTGCCCTCCTGAATAGAGCTGTCATCTATGACATTGCTGTTTTCCGAAAAAGGTAAATTTATACCCATGAAAAGCCTAGAAAACAGCATACACATGTAACGTCACACCTAGTCATGTTATTTGGATTGGATTTCTCTGACCTATCCAGATTGTTATGCTGGTTAAAAAAAAAAATCACAGCTTGTATTAGATCAGCATGGAATGTAAAAAAAAAAAAAACAGGTTTGCTTTTTTTCTAGTATTTTTAATGAGTGGTTCTTATTGCTGCAGAGAGACAGATAAAGAAAGCAAGGTGGGGGAACTGCATTAGAGAGGTTTTTATGACTGTCTTATTGTATTTTAAATTAAATGATAAATCTTGGAAATATAAACAGATAGAATAGTTTACTTCATATTTTAGTTGAAAGCCTCCCTCATGCTGTATCCTTATATTCATGGGGTATAGTCACATAATCTGAAGGACTGAAACTATCGAAAAAGTTTCAAGTTATAGTTTATGCAATTATCTCCAATCCGAGAATCCGAGAGGTCCTGTTCTCGGTTCAAGGCTGGGGAGGAGGCCTTATGTAATGCTGAAAGGCAACATTATTACTGTCTCACTTACTCATTCTTGGAATCGGTTTAGTGATTACTTCAACATCGACATCAGTGGAAAACATTTGACATCTGGCCTAGAAAATCAGACAGTAGACCACAGAACTTTGATTAAAAAAACTTCATGTAATTTTCTCCAATCAGTAGCTTGGCCTGTTCTTTTATCAGAATGACGGTTGCTCTCATCACCTGCAAATTTATACTGAAGCTTTAAACAAACAAGCATGAAACTTTCACATGAAAATTCCCTCCTAAAGGAATACTTAACAGAGGAACTTGATGATTTAGCCATGCTGATGATCTTCAGTGTTAACAGGCCTGGAATCTTTGATATATGTATATTATATTTGATATATGTTCCACACAGATATGTATGTAATTCCAGTTCTGGGAATGCATGTATTTAGCCTTCATCTCATGAATCTTTCTGTGACTAAGTGGTATTGCTTGCCTACTAGAATAAAAGACAGCTTCTTCTGCCGCATCGGTGTGCCAGGAACAATTCTGAAGTCAGAAATCATGCAAGCCACTCGGGTTCTGTATGCTTAACCTCCTACAGAGCAGAGCCATTCCCATTACTGAGAAGAATGAACCCTTAGCGACACAACAATAGAGATCCTGAAATGAACTGCATTGCAGTATCGCCATGAATTAAAGTCTCCATCAGAGGCTGTGGCTCTTGGCATCTGAGAGCAAGGGCTTCCAGAGAAGTCGAGCAAGGAAGTCTGCAGTAATGAACCATTCTGCTGCCCATTCTCTTGGAAGACAATTTATATGATAAAACTTAATAATTAACTTATATCCAACAAACTAAATCCAATATATGTTTTGAGGTCAGAGGCAGTGGCTGTGGTCTTCCAGAATGTGCTAGCCCATCTACCAGTTCCTTGACAAGGAGACAGCAGCACCTGCTAATACGGTGCCACTGTAAATTTTCTTATCTCTTAAGAACAACAAGGTGTGCTGTAAAATATGCATGTACTATCAAAACATTCATAATAAAGTGCTAATAAAATTAGAAAGTTGGAATAAAAGGAAACCATGATGTTCAATTGTATGTCTTGAAATTACCTTCAGTGATGGCTGGTGTGTTTTGTATGTTTTGCCTATTATACACACACACATACACACACACATTTGCATGCATACACAATACTTCAGTCCATGAGCTGACAATTGGTTTCCAGGTTCTGATTCAGTCTCAAAGGAAGGAAGGCAGTAGGAAGAAACAACAATCCACATTTCTCAATTATACAACTTTATCTTTCATGGTTTACAAATTGTCATTGCAATGTTCTACCCTGGAGAATATAAAATCTACTCAATGATTAGAGACACAGCACATACACACACACACACACACACACACACACACACACACACACAGCATTTCCTCCTTATACTACCTGAAATAGCAAAGGAAAAAAACATAGAAGGTGAAAAGAGGAAACAGTTGGATCATTTTTCAAAATGTCAATGTTTTATTTAAATCTGCCTGGGGCTGATCTTTGCACTCAATCCATGTACATGGCATGGTATTGGAATTACAGCTCTTGGATGTAAAGAAATAAGAAGTACAAGGCAGATTTTGCATCACAAGTTGTGTCTATTTCTCGATCCGTGCTTAGAACAGTCATTTATTGGTCCATTGGCCTACGTCCTCATGAAATCAGATTACATTTTTGGAAATCAGACAGAGAAATAAATCTCTCAGAGATGGATATCTGTTGGGGAACACTTTTATGATGTGATTACTACAAGAGGTATTCTGCTGGAAAAATGTGATTTGTTTCATGGAAAAGTGTGTCGAGAGGAAATTAATATTTAGTTACTCATATCATATATATATAGACATACATAAATATAAAAAGATTCTAGGTTTCTGTAATTTTAAAATATTACATTGTTAATCTTTCCAGTTGTAATTATTAAATGACATACCACAGGAAGCTTAAGCCCTGCACTTTAAAATTCCTATGCTTGGCAAGCGCCCCAGGCATCCTCTAGGACCCTGGGAGTACAGCATCCCTGAGCCTCTTTCTGTTCGTTTCCAATATTGTGCCGGTCCTCTTCCCCTCCCAGGTCAGTTAAACTGCCAGTATTCAAACACAGAACTTAGCTTTCTCCACGGGAGTGCCACAGGAGTCCTCTAGGACCCTGGGACAACAGCATCCCTGAGTCTCTTCCTGTTCATCTCCAATGCTGTGCTAGTCTTTTTTTTTTTATTAGTGAAACACCATGAGGTACATTTGTAGATTTACAAATTTTTGTGCTTGGGTTTCGATTATACAATGATCAAATACCCATCCCTCCACCAGTGCCCATTTTCCACCACCATGGATCCCAGTATCCCTCTCACACTCCTCCCCCTGATCCCACCCTGCCTCTGTGGCAAGGCAGTTCCTTTTGTTCTCTCTCTCCTTTTGGGTGTTGTGGTCTGCAAAAGAGGCATTGAGTGGCAATCATGTTCAGTTCATAGTCTACTTTCAACATGCATCTCCCCTCCTGGGAGGATCCTCCAAACACCCTTTATTTGGTGCTCCCTTCTCTATCTGAGCTGCCTTTTCCCCTAGAATGCCCAGCTGGCCTCTAAGCTATAGAGCAATCCTCCTGGTGCTGATCTCAGCTATTCTTGGGTATTAATCTCCTATTTTGTTACTTTATATCCCCCAGATGAATGCAATCTTTCTATGTCTATCCCTCTCTTTCTGACTCATTTTGCTTATGTGCTGGTCTTCTTACTCTCCTAACTAGTACCCCCCACACACACACCAGGTACCCGTGGAGGTGTGGCCTTTTCAGAAGTGAGCGTGACTTGTGTAGAACTAGGCATGGCCTAATTTTAGGCATGCAGCCACTCACTCGGCGGCAGGGAGTTTAGTCGTACTAAGAAATCTAGTGTAACATCTCAGTCCCCATACCTCCACACCAACATGCAGAAACAACTCAAATCTCCATCACCTCGGGAGGACGATGAAAAGAGTCCAGAAGCCTCAGTAGGTGCTACTCACCTAAAGGACCTCTTTGACAAAGAATTCAGATATGAAGTAATGAAGATGTTCAATGAAGTCAACGTAACAGTCAGACAGCTATCCAGTAACATGAGAGAAACAATTGAGAAATTACGGGAAGAAATGAGAGCAAAAATTGGAAAACTACACAGAGAAATGTCACCAAAAAAACAAAAGATTCCGTAGATGAAATAAGAAACTCAGTCTGTGCCCTCAACAGTAGAATGAATGACCACAGCTGAAGACAGAATCAGTGAGCTGGAAGATCAGCTACACCAAGCCAAAAGGCAACAACAAACAATGCAAGAGACCTCAAAATAGCCCTAGAGTGAATCAGTACTAGATATGATTCCAAGAGGAACAACATTAGAATCACTGGAGTACCAGAAGGTCAGGGAAACAATCCCAATGAAAAAGCCATGGTTAAACAAATTATTGCTGAAATATTCCGAGAGCAAGACAATGCAGCCATTCAGATTCAAGGAGCCCGAAGAGTGCCAGCTAAAATAGACCCCAACAAAAACACTCCAAGACATATCATAGTTAAAATGATTGATGCCGCCGATAGACACAATACTGCAAGCAGCAACGTCAAAGAAGGAAGTCACATAAAAAGGAGCACCCCTTAGATTCACAGCAGACCAACAGAGGAAAACCTCCAAGCCCGAAGGAAATGGTGAGATATAGTGAAAAAAACTCACTGAAATGAACACTTCAAGAAGAATACTCTATCCAGCTGAACTCTCACTCAAACTCGAAGGAATAGTAGACTATATTCTAGATAAACAGCAGCTCAGGAACTTCATAGACTCAAAACCAAACCTAAAAGAAGGGCTAAATGGGGCTACTATAAGACAAGACAAACCCTACAAGCACAACACACCCTTACAGAAAGATGACACAAAACCCCATAACAATAATCTCTCTCAACATCAACGGTATAAATTCACCAATTAAGAGACAGAGAGTGGCAAAATGGATTCAGACACAGAAGCCAACATTCTTCTGCCTACAAGAAACTCATATGAACAGTCAGAGCAAACACAGACTCAAAGTTAAAGGATGGAAAACAATCCTGCAAGCAAACAGCTTCCTTAAAAAAGCTGGGGTGACCATACTAGTATCCGACAACATAAATTTCAGGTTGAAAAATATTAGAAGGGACAGTGAAGGCCATTTTCTATTCATCAAGGGATATGTAAAACAGGAAGAAATCACACACTTAATTGTATATGCACTTAATGAGTGAATAGCTAAATATTTAAAACAACTGCTAACAGACTATAAGGAGGACATTGCTAGCAACACAATAGTAGCCAGACTTCAACATCACCTTATCACCTCTGGATAGATCAACAAGGACAAAACTCAGCAAGGAAACATTGGCTTAGAAAGAAGAAATACAAGAGAGAGTGCTTATAGACCTATACAAGGCTTTAAACCTCCAGAAGAAAGAATACACATTCTTCTCCAATGCACACGGAACATTTTCCAAAATAGACAATGTGCTAGGACAGAAACCATACCTCAATAGAATCAGGAAGATAGAAATAGTATCAACAATCTTTTCAGACCACAATGCACTGAGAATAAAAGTGAATCACACACAGACAAGGAGAAAAAAATCAACAACCTGAAAATTCAACAACTCAATGTTGAACAACGAGTGGGTGAGGAAGGAAGTCAAGGACGAAATCAAAAGATACCTGGAAGCAAATGAGAATGAAGACACGAGTTACCAGAACCTATGGGATGCAACTAAATCAGTGTTAAGGGGAAATTTATAGCTCTGCAAACATTTCTCGGGAATGAAGAAAGGGCCCAATAAACAATTTGACTTCACAAATCAAGACCTTAGAAAAGGTTCAACAAAAGAAGCCCAAATCAGGCAGAAGAAAAGAGATCATAAAACGTAGAGCAGAAATCAACAATATGGAAACCAAAAAAACAATTTGAAAGATCAATGAAACCAAGAGCTGGTTCTTTTAGAAAATAAATAAAATAGATTTACCATTAGCAAGACAAATGAAGAAAGAGAGAGAGAACCCTAAGAAACCAAATCAGAAATGAGAAGGGGGATATCACAACAGAAACCAAAGAAATTCAAAAGATCATCAGAGACTACTTTGAAAGTCTTTATGCCAGGAAACAAGAGAACCTGGAAGAAATGGATAAATTCCTGGATTCCTATAATCTCCCAAGGCTGGATCAAGAAGATCTAGAGTACCTAAATAGGCATATTAAAATCAAGAAAATTGAAACAGCAATCAAAAGTCTTTCCAAAAACAAGACCCAGGTCCAGATGGATTCACTAGTGAATTTTTCCAAATATTTAATGAGGAACTATTTCCAGTTCTTTTCAATATTTTCCAGGAAATTGAAGAAACAGAAACTCTCCCAAACAGTTCCTATGAAGCCCACATCTCTCTAATACCAAAAGGAAATAAAGACACCACAAGAAAAGAAAACTACAGGTTGATATCCCTAATGAACATGGATGTGATGATTCTCAACAAAATACTAGCAAATAGAATTCAATAACTCATCAAAAAGATCGTACACCATGACCAAGTGGGATTCACCAGGGATGCAAGGATGGTTTACCATTTGGAATTCAATCAACATAATCCATCATATCAACAAAAGAAAAGATAAAGACCATATGATCATATCAATAGATGCAGAGAAAACATTTGACAAGATCCAGCACCCGTTTATGATGAAAACCCTCGCCAAGATGGGTATAGAGGGGACTTTCCTCACATATAGCTAAAGCTATCTACCATAAGCCTACTGCAAGCACCATCCCCGATGGGGAAAAACTGAGAGCCTTCCTTCTAAGATGAGGGACAAGACAAGGATGCCCACTCTCTCCACTGCTGTTCAATATAGTACTGGAAGTACTTGCAATAGCGGTTAGGCAAGAAAAAGATATTAAGGGCATTCAGGTAGGAAATCAGGAATTCAAGCTCTCACTATTTGCAGATGATATGACACTATACTTAGAGAACCCTAAAAGCTTTACCAAGAAATTCCTAGAAACAATAGTCTTGTATAGTAAAGTTGCAGTCTATAATATCAATACCGAAAAGTACATGGCTTTCCTATATGCAAATAGTGAGAGAGAAGAATGTGACATAAAAAAATTCCATTCACAATTGTGCCCCAGAAAATCAAGTACCTAGGAATCAGTTTAACTAAGAAAGTAAAAGACCTATACAAAGAAAACTACAAAATGCTACTTCAGGAAATAAAAACGACACGAGAAAATGGAAAGATATGACCTGCTCATGGATCGGGAGAATTAACATTGTCAAAATGGCAATACTTCCCAAAGCATTGTACAAATTCAATGCGATCCTTATAAAGATATCCATGATATTCTTCAAAGAAATGGAGCAAACACCCCTGAAATTCATATGGAGCAATAATCCCCCACAAATAGCTAAAGCAATTCTTGGGAATAAGAAAATGGGAGGAGTCAGCCTCCCCAACTTCAAACTCTACTACAAAGCAGAAATAATTAAACACCATGGTAAGGGGGAAAAGGCAGGGCTGAAAACCAATGGAACAGGGTTGAATATACTGACATCTCCCCCTAAGCATATGATCATCTAATCTTTTATAAGGGAGCAAGAAATGTGAAGTGGAGCAAGGAAGCCTCTTTAACAAATTGTGCTGGCAAAACTGGACAGCTACATGCAAAAAAATGGGCTCATATTTCTGCCTAACACCATGCAAAAAAGTAAGATCATAATGAGTTAAAGACATCAACATCTGCCTGGAATCCATAAGGTACATTGAATACAAAGTTGGCAAAACCCTCCATGACATTGAAGCTAATGGTGTCTTCCAAAGATGCCACACCACTGGCCAAGCAAGTGAAAACAGAGATAGATAAATGGGACTATCTTAAACTAAGAAGCTTCTGCACCTCAAAAGAAACAGTGATCAAAATACAAAGACATTCTACGGAATGGAAAAGGATACTCGCCCAATACCCATTCGACAAGGGGTTGATATCAAGGATATACAAAGTACTGGTTGAATTACAAAAGAAGAAAACATCCAACCCCGTCAAAAAAATGGGGCAGCAAAATGAACAGAAACTTTCTCAAAGAAGAGATCTTAATGGCTAAAAGGCACATGATAAAATGCTCTACATCATTAATCCTCAGGGAGATGCAGATCAAAACGGTCACGGTCACAGTTCTCCCATTGTTCATCAATTTGCTCGAGCAGGCCCAGTAACGTCTCCATTTCTGAGACTTGTTATAACTGTGCTTTACATATTGAATATGTCACGGGTAGCTTGCCAGGCTTTGCCGTGGGGGCAAGATACTCTTGGTAGCTTGCCGGGCTCTCCAAGAGGGATGGAGGAATCCAACTCGGTCGGCCATGTTGGCTGCGTACAAGGCAAACGCCCTACATGCTGTGCTATCGCTCCAGCCCACAGATCAAAACAACAATGAGATATCATCTCACACCACAGAGGTTGGCCCACATCCAAAAGAACAAAAGCAACTTGTGTTGGCATGGATATAGCAAGAAAGGGACCCTCCTTCACTGCTGGTGGAAATGCCGACTGGTTCAGCCCTTTTGGAAAACAATATGGATGATTCTCAAAAAATTAGAAGTGAGCTCCCATTTGTCCCACGAATACACTCCTGGGAATATATCCCAGAGTGGCAAAAAAGTATAGTCGAAGTGACACCTGCACTTGTTTGTTCATTACAGCACTCTTTACAATAGTGAGAATCTGGAAAAAACCTGCGTGCCTGAGAACAGATGACTGGTTAAAGAAACTTTGGTGCATCTACAGAATGGAATACTATGTAGCTGTCAGAAAGGATAAAGTCATGGAATTTACATACAAATGGTACTACATGGAACGTATCAGGCTACGCAAAATGAGTCAGAAAGAGAGGGACAGACATAGAAAGATTGCATTCATCTGGGGAACATAAAGTAACAAAAAACTAACACCCAATAATAGCCGAGATAAGTACCAGGAGGTTTACTCCATGGCTTGGAACCTGGTGCTCTAACTATAAAGCGTGGCTTCAGACCAATTTATCAATTGTTTTTCTTCTAAAACCTTATTCTAATGTGTGGGATAAAATGTTTAATTCTTTTCATTTGCAAGGTGAAATCTTGGGACATCTGGATTTCTGCAGAGTACATAAGTCTTCCCTAAGTGGGATGATAGTATTCAGATACTGTTCTCATGTTAGATTCGCAGTAAAGCTACAATTAAGTTTTGAAATATGCAAAAGAATTATTAAAATTTTAATTTTGTTTTTCTAAAAAAATTAAATAAAATCCTATGCTTAAGTATAAACATATGGCTATCGAATTATTTAACCCCTTTTAGAAGTTCATTCTAACCCATTAGTGCCCTCAAAGTAGACGCATTTCTAGCTAAGAGAGCATAATTTCATATCATTTTATTAGCAGAACTTTTTTCCTCTTGGAATTGGTGGTATTTCATAAGAATAAGAAGTCGGGGCTGGAGCAATAGCACAGCGGGAAGGGCGTTTGCCTTGCACGCAGCCGACCCGGGTTCAATTCCCAGCATCCCATATGGTCCCCTGAGCACTGCCAGGGATAATTCCTGAGCGCAGAGCCAGGAGTAACCCCTGTGCATTGCCGGGTGTGACCCAAAAAGCAAAAAAAAAAAAAAAGAATAAAAAGTCATGTACAGTTTTGCATAGTGCATTGCAGGGTAGACTTAAAACTATTTTCTCAAAGGCAAATTGCTCTTATGATAAGTTTAACTCTCAATCTCATTCATGAGATATTTGTAAGTAATCAACCAAAATTTAATTCTCTTATAAAATGGGTCCAAATTGAAAGGTGATCATAATCCATTTGTCAGTCTTTAATCTATATGTAATATGCATATCTTATGAAGCCACACAGTAGTCTTTGAGACCTTGGGTATAGACAAAGCTTGTAACATTGCATCATATTTTGTCATAAGCTATGGAATCAAATGCAGAGTTTATAAAAACCCATGGTTATATACAGATACCAATGCTACCTTAATATTTGAAATAGTTAAAAATAAAATACATGTGTGCTACAGTGCTTTTAGTTAAAGAAGTTTAATTTAAAAAGTAGTTTCTGTCAAGGCAATAAAACCCCATAAGTGTCCACTGAATGCTATATTGGGCATTCAATAAATGATCATTTAATGAGTAACTGAAGTGTGAGAAAGAAAGTGAAGACCACTCTACAGCAGAACGTTATAAGAACAATATTGGCCTGCCACCAAAAATTGAGTGGATGGGAAGCACTTTCCATTTTTAAAACACTAGGACATCCCTATAAAGTTAAAGATTGAGGTACTAAAACGTGGAAGGAACTGAAGTGCCCATAGACAGATGATTGGATAAAGACATGGTTCTTCTATACAATGGAATATGACTCAGAAAGAAAAAGGTAAAATTGGCCAGTCACAAAAAAACAAAAGGAGATTGAAGGAATGAACAAACTGACATTAGTATGAAGGGAGAAAATGTACCTGTTGAATAACTTCACCTAAGCATTCAATATAAGATCAATCTAATAAATAGATTAAATATAAAACAAATATAATAAAAAATAAACAGGTAACAATAGTTACAAGACAGGTTACCTGAGAAGAGGTGAGTGGAGAGAGATAGGCAAGGTAGGGAGGGGGGTAAGTTAAATATTCAAAAATAAAAATAGCAAATAAAGTGATTGTGGAATAGTGATCTGTAGAGAAGAATCCTTTATTAGACCTTTCAAAGCCCTTCTGCAAAGGCTACCCTAAGATTACTTCTATTTCTAAGACGTCTGAAATATATCAATTAACAACCCAAACTCTTGAAAATTCATGGGAAATATTCAACTTTACTAAATATTTTGGTAGAGAAAAGTGTACAAAATGAGAATTTAGGAGCATGCAAGTTTGGGATGTTTTGGGCAAGTAATTTACTTATCAAGAATTAGGCTTATTTTATTCCCAACAGGGTCAGACCCAGGCAAGCCATGAACCAGAGGTTTTAATTACAAGTGGACCCAAACTCTAGAGGTTACAGCTAATTCTGTGTGGGGAATCAAAGGCTTCACAGAGAAATTGAGTTTTATTCTTCATTCTTTTTATTTTCATAATGTTATTCACATTAATTGATTATTTAATATTTCAGCACTCATATGCTATTGACGGGAATGCAAATGATATAGCCGCTTATGAAAATTTTCTTATGAAACCGAACTTCAACTTGTCATTGTTTCAATCATCCAACTACTCCTAGGAACTCACCTCAGATAAATAAGAACATGTCTGCCCACAAACAAAAACATTGTATTCATAGAAGTTTTCCTGTATTAGTTCTAACTGAAAACTACCCAAATTTCCAAACATTAATGTGTGCAGCAACGTGGACAAATATCCACATCATTTTACTAAATATGTCAGAGATGAAAGGCTTATTTAGATGCCAACTTAGATGTAACTCTTTCAAATTACTATCTTTCTCCATTGATTTTTTGGTCACAGTACTTCTGATATCAATTTCCTTGGAAAATAATTTTTCAAAAAGCTTATTATGAATATGAACTCTAAGGTCAAAATATGTGGCACACCAACACAAACTTTTATAATACAACTACCTTTGAATCCTGGACCCGAGTTTGATTCCTCCGCCCCTCTCGGAGAGCCCGGCAAGCTACCGAGAGTATTCGATATGCCAGACACAGTAACAACAAAGTCTCCAATGGAGACGTTACTGGGCCCGCTCGAGCAAATCGACGATCAACGGGAGGGCCTTTACCCTTTACCCTTTACCCCCTTTGAATCCTAGTAATAGTATATGGTAATGGAAGGGATATAAAAATTATCTTCTCTGTTACCTTATTTTTTTTTTTTGGTTTTTGGGTCACACCCGGCGATACTCAGGGGTTACTCCTGGCTCTGCACTCAGGAATTACTCCTGGAGGTGCTCGGGGACCATATGGGATGTTGGGAATTGAACCTGGGTCGGTTGCGTGCAAGGCAAATGCACTACCCGCTGTGCTATTGCTCCCGCTGTGCTGTGTGATCCAACCCCAGTTACCTCACTTTCAAAATTCAGAAAATGACTATATGTAAATAACTATGATTATATGTATAGTTGTGTATTTGCAAAAATTCTTCGAGTAAGATCTTGAGCAAATGTCTACTTTCATTCATAAAAGATCATAAAATGGTTTTCAATGGAGAGTTTTCCAGTAAACAGTCTATTTTGGGGGAGGGGGCGGTTAGGGGCATTAGAACCAGCAGTGCTCAGGGCATTACTCCAAACTCTGTGCCCAGGGCTTGTTCATGGTGATCCTTGGGGAAGCGTGTGGTACTAGAGGTTGAACTTAACAAGATCTGCTGCATGCAAGGCAAGCACCTGAGCCTCTGTATTCTCTCTCCAGCAGGGGTTGGATTTTATTCTTGAAGCTGATCTACATTTCAGTCAGAGATGCAAATTTTAACTTGGAAAAACAGACATATGTGATTCAAATAAATAAAGACAAACAAAAAGGATTTTCTGTACTAAATAAATAATCTTTGATATCATACAGCTTGGGGCTCTGTTGCCTGTACCAGCCCACAGGAAGTTCCCAGTAAATGCATGCTAAGTGACCAGATGAATCCAATTGCCAATTTCACAGAACAGTTTTTCATACATAAGAACAATTTTGTTGGTGGAAAATTTATTTGGATTCAACAAACTTAGTCTCACTTCTAATTTTGGTGCTACTTATTTATACCACCTGTGATAATACTTATATTTGTACCTTTGAAATTATGGCTGTTCTCCCTAAAGTAAATTTGGTAGTGGAAAATGGAGTATGCCTTTCTTAGAATTTTTATAAGACTTTTAATTTTTATAAGGCATGTGGCATGATTTAAAGTTGATATGAGGGGGTATGGTGCTGACAGCAGGTCAATCTATACCTGTGAGGTGAGTGCATCAGCAGCCTGATGGTGCCTTCAGATTTCTAGATACCCACAAATTACTGCTGTGCCTTTGGTCAGACCCCAACAACTTGGGGCCAAGTTTACCAAGAAAGTAAACGGGCAAAAGGTAGGTATGTGGGAGACACATCCACAAACCACCTCCGGCTTAACTATATAATTGGAGGTAAGGCCTCTCTGGTTCCTGATCAAGCTGCTTAACAACCATGATCCCAAAGACTCAGAAACAAATCTTGGAACCCAGCGGATTTTGGCAGAAATGCGTCTGGTCCCTGCAGTGGGTTACCTGCGCCGGGCCACCCCAGCTGGGGATAGGTTTTGTGCTTTGGCCTGTTCCTCCTGGCGGCTCAGTGGCCTCCATCCTCCAGAGGCCACTGAGGTTTTGGCAGAAATCCCTCCAGATTTAATTGTTAAAATTTCAGAATTCCAAAGTCACGTGGCCACTACTGCGGCTACATGACATCATATGTCATTCACAACCAGCAATAGAAAACAAATTGTCTCCAGTTGCCTTTTCAGCAGATCTGAATGTTGGAGTAAAATCCCAAATAGTAATGGTGGGTCTGGGGTCAAAATATCGAATGAAATCAAAGAGAGAGAGTAATGTAATGCCCCACAGGTAGGAGGAGAGTGTGGAATGGGGAGTATACCGAGGATTTTGGTGGTGGAAAATGGGCATTCCATGAAGGGATAGGTGTTTCATCATTGTATGACTGAGACTTGAACCCGAAAGCTTTGCAACTGTTCTCACGGTGATTCAATAAATAAATTTACAAAAAAAAGAAAGTAAGGTGGAGTTCATGCCCAATTCAATCAGCCTAATCAATGGCTGAATAAATAGCAATACTCTTACATAAAAAAGATAGAGTTGATATGAGAAAGTCAATCCCTGAGATTTCCTCCAACTCCAAGAGTTTAGCAGTGAATATGAGATCATATTTACTCATGTTTATGAAGAGCTTGGATATTACTGAAAAAATCAAAATTCACTGGTATATATGATTAGAATAGTTCATATATCAATGTATAGTTATTTTATGGCTTTAAATTTAGAACTCATAGGATAAATAAACAGATGGGTTTTCTGTTAATAAGTGTGTTACTGCATGAGATTGTAGAACTAAGGAGGAAAGGGAACTCAATCTAGCACTTAACATGGAGTGAAAAGCTTGATTCTTTTACACACCTTTTTAGTCACTTATGCAATGTTTTTCCAAGGTGAAACAGACACATTACCCTAATTTATGAAAAACCAAATTGTACATCATTGTCTAATTGATTTGGCTCTGACTGGTCAGGATATCACTAATGAAGATAGTTAACAAGCAATGAAGAGTATATGGAAAGAATACTCACAATCCATGGTATTATTCACATACTCGGGAGAGTGATAACTGCACACAATGAAGGATGGAGGTGGGGCAAGGGAAACTGAACTCAGAAAGGAGGCAGCAGAGAGGGGGGGGGGGGTGGGGGGGTGGGGGGGGTGGGGGAGAAGACCCTTTGAGCCGGACCAAACGATACTGCCAGCTTCCTTGGTGGACACATGTCCCTCTGTACTGCCTGGCATCCAGCATCCAGCAGCTAGCACCAGCAGCCAGCACCCAGCCTGCTAGCTAGTGTCTGATCCTTACTCTGAAAATAACCTAGATGAATTCAGGAACTTTCATGGAATTGAAGTGTGTTACCAGCTACCATTGGGGGGAAGGAAGGAAGGGGGGTGGCACCAGGGAGGGGGGGTGAGAAAGAGAGGAGAGAGGAGAAAAAGAGAGCACCAGGGAGAAACAGAGAGCAAGAGAGAAGGAGGGAGGGAGGGAGAGAGGGAGGGAGGGAAGGAGGGAGGAAATGAGCACAGTTTTACTGAAAACAGTCTCCCTAATTCGTATTAACTGTCTATTAGGATTGTGCTTACTGATGTGAGAGCTTTGGAAAAACTATGTGAGATATCGCGTTAAAACAGGAAACAGATGGTGCTTAACTGGGTCTGCAGGTGAGGAAGCAGGAGCTTTCCTCATTTGGCTGAGAGCTGCCTGACAAGAACGGCAGCAACCTGTTTGTTCTTCAGTCCGAGGCCGAAGGAAATATCAGTATGTTTGTGAATCACTGTTCATCGTGTTCGAGATGTACTAATTTACTGACACAGAATCTAACATGAAAGAAGGAAGAGACTCTGACCAGGAAGTCAGTGAATTGTGGTTTATTCTTGCTATGACAATTATTTCGGAATCTCGAAACCGTTCCCTCTGATGTTAATATAGAGCACACTGGGTCTTAGAGCACAAAAGGCTGGGTGAGGATTTAACCATTTGCAAGTCGGGCTCAGGCTGGAATAAAAGACAGTAATTTATAGAAAGTACTAAAACGGAAATGCTGGGAAATTTATGAGAGCTAGTCAGACAATAATAAAAATCCAAAGATTAATTAACATAAAAAGGCTAGCTGTCATATTTCTCTAAGTAGAAATAATTGTAATGTAATTTTATTTCACTGATTGAACCTTCGGTGAGGTCCTGGGTAAAGTCAATATGAAAATCAAAGGCTATGAAAGGCACCTTTAGGCCAGAAAGAAAACAGGACATGATCTCACCAGCTTCAGAATGAAAGCCATTGAATTACCACAGAGAGAGAGAGAGAGAGAGAGAGAGAGAGAGAGACCTATAGTGAAATTGTTGCTTCTAAAGAATGAGAAATTTGAAAGAAAAGTAAATGGGTATTGGAAAAAAATCTGGACTATTTTTGGATATTGTTAAATAACTAATATATCAGGGGCCATTTAAAAAAATAAAAAACTTTGCTAAGTATAGTCATTCTTAAAATATAAATAAAAATGAATTTTTTGTAGAAACTTTTGTTTAGATATTATTATTTAACCAGAATCAATCATTTGTAACATCTTCTACTCATAGAGAAATCATTCTATAATTTAAAAATTGGAGCTTTTCAAGCCTAGTACTCATAGAAACTAAGCAAATGTGTAGTTTGGCGGGGGGGAGACATATTTTCTCTTCCTATTTCTCTTTTTAGTCTCTGAAAGTAGGACTAAAGAGCCTGTACAGCAAGTAAGGCACTCCCCTTGCATACATGTGACTCAGTCCCCAGCAGCAAGTAATCCCTGAGCACAGAGCCAGGAGTAGATTCTGAGCACCACTGGGTTCAGCCTCAACGTCCATAAAGAAGTAAATAATTAATATGGCTGATGGAAATTTTTCTATGATTTTTATAGAAATTGATACTATAGGCCTTTTTCCCTCTGGACAGCAGGATGGCGGCCGCCTCGGAGCTTTTTGGAAAGCCAGGTATGAGCCGGTCATGATGGGGCAATTGAAACATCATGGGAAGGGGGGCATTCCCGGCTCATCCTTCACACCCTACCAAGGTCACGAGTTGCCCCCCATGAGCAGCTCTCCGGCATGGGCTTGGCTCTAAAGCCACAGAAACCAATCTTATAATTATTTGACTCTCAGCAGAAATACTTCCAGGCTTAATAAGTAAAATATCAGAAATGCAAAATCGCGTGGCCACGATAGCAGCCACATGACATCATTTAGTTCTTGTAACCAGCTGTAGAAAACAAATTGTTTCACAATGCCTTTTTTACAGGTCTGATTTGGGGGTGTAAACTCTAAATAATAATGGTGCATCTTTTGTCTAAACAATGAATCTAATCTAAACAATCTAATCTAAACAATGAATCTAATCAAAGTAGATAGAGTTAACTAGAATTCATCTGCCTCACAGGCATTGGGAGGGTTGGGAGGGAGGGTATATTGGGTTTCTTGGTGGTGAAAAATAAGTACTGGTGAAGGGAAATATGTTTGATGATTGCATGACCAAGACTTAAACCTGAAAGCTTTCTAACTTTTCCCACAGTGATTCAATAACTAAATAAATTTAAAAAAAAAAAAGAAATTGACACTATAGGCACAATAGGCAGACCCAGTATATCAAGGAGTGAAGTATTTTAAGAAAGAGGATTATAAGGGCTGGAGCAATAATATAGTCAGTAAAGTATTTGCCTTGCATGTGGCTTCCCAGGCTCAATTTCCTGTACCCTGAGCCTCCCCAGGAGTGATCTCTGAGTGTAGAGCCAGGAGTAAGCCCTGAGCACTGTTGGATGTGGTCTAAGAACTAAAAAAAGAAGGGGGCAAAAGGGAGAGGAGAGGAGAGGAGAGGAGAGGAGAGGAGAGGAGAGGAGAGGAGAGGAGAGGAGAGGAGAGGAGAGGAGAGGAGAAGAAGAGAGAAGGGGAGAGAAGGAAAGGAGGGGAAGGCAGGGGAAGGGAAAGAGAGTAAGAGAGAATGAAGGGATGGGAAAGGAAGAGAGAGAAGGAAGAGAAAAAGAAAGAAAGAAAGAAAGAAAGAAAGAAAGAAAAGAGAGAGAGAGAGAAAGAAAGAAAGAAAGAAAGAAAGAAAGAAAGAAAGAAAGAAAGAAAGAAGGGGAGGGGGAGGGAATGAAGAAGGGAGAGAGGGAGGGAGGAAGGAGGGAGGGAGGATGGAAGGAAGGGAGGGAGGGAAGGAAGGAAGGAAAGAAGGAAGGAAGGAAGGAAGGAAGGAAGGAAGGAAGGAAGGAAGGAAGGAAGGAAGGAAAGAAGATTATAAACATTCATTTGAGGCTAATAAACACTAACCCAGGGACCTAGATGGCCTACTTTCATCTTTTCTAATGATGCTATATCACAGATTTTCCAGTCTTTAGGCTGGTAGAAAATGCAGGCGCATTCTTCTGCAGTTACAATAACTTGGGAGGCATTTATTAGTCAAATGGCTAGTACTGCAGAAAGAGCCACTTGAAGATCCATCCCAGGCACCGTGTATGGTACCCTGAACCGTCAGGAGTGATTCATGAGAACAGAGCCATGAGTAAACCCTGAGCATAGTGGGGCCCGGGGCTGAGATCTCCAAGCCTGCTCAGATTGGGACTGGGATCCTCCACCCAGATCCCTCATCTTCCAGTAGCTAGGCATTACACCCACTAACTGCCCCCAGCGCTGTGTTATCCCATCAACGGCCAAGACCCAGGGACTATAAAACCCAGCTCCCATAAGAGAACAGCGCAGAGTCTCCTGCTCCCATGCATGGCTGTCCTCACCTGGGCCCCTTGGGAGTGGGTTGAGTTTCCCTCCCCACCCCAAACAGAGCCCTGGCAGCTGAAGATCTCCAGTTCCAGCCACAGCCATGCTTAAGACCACTCTTCACACGTTCAGACAAATCTCATGCATGACGGAACCAACAGAGGAACCCAGGTGTGTGGAACCTGGGGGTGAGATTTCAAAGCCTGCTCAGATTGGGACTGGGACTCCTCCACCCAGATCCCCCATCTTCCAGTAGCTAGGCATTACACCCACCAACTGCCCCTGGCTCCGTATTATCCCATCAACCATCAAGACCCAGGGACTATAAAACCCAGCTCCTGGAAGCGATCTCTTATTGTCTAGTTCCCATTCTTGGAGAACCTGACAGGCTACCGAGGGTATCCTGCCCGCACGGCAGAGACTGGCAAGCTCCTCATCACGTATTCGATAGCCAAAATCCAGTAACAATGGTGGATCTCCTTCCCCTGACCCTGAAGGAGCCTCCAACGTGGCACTTGCTAAAATCTCTGGGCTAGGACGAATGGTGACGTTACTGGTGTCTGCTTGAGGAAATCAATGAACAGGATGGCAGTGATACAGTGATACCGTGATAGCTGGGTGGTACCCAAAACAAATAAGAAATAAATAAACTTAATGAAACAGAATTAAGATTCAGTATTTAAAGTGACTTTTTATCTTGTATAATAATAGGAACAAATTTTATTCTCTCTAACCACTCACCTCCCACCTCCCAGAGGCCTCAAAAACTAGATTTGGATTCTAGTCCTGAGTCTTAGACAAGTCTGTTACCATTCTTGGACTTCAGTTATTTTCATCTGTAAAACTATACTAACAAAATGTTTAGGAGATTGTAAAATTTAAATAGAGTGAGATACTGCAAGATTGCTTAGTTAATTACTATTTTATGTAAATGTGGTATAACATTATAATGATAAGGTCTAAAGCCTCGATAACTAGAATAGGGCCAGAGAGACAGGACAGTAGGTAAGGTATTTGCTTTGCACATGATTGACCAGGGTTCAATCACTGACACTGCATACAATGCCCCCAGTACCAAAGGAATGATCCCTGAGCACAGAGCCAGGAGTAAGCTCTTTGTATAGCCAAGTATAACCACTAATCAACAGCAACAACAATAATAAATATTATCTAGAACATAAAAGAATGTTTCAGGCATTTTTTCATCTCCTACTTAATAGAAGATGAGGAAAACAACCATTTGCTTTTCCATTATTATTTTTAATAAGTTCCTGAAATTATTAAGTTTATTTTCCTTGTCTATTAATTAAAAAAATATAGTGACATTTTAAGATTAAGTGGGACTCACAATCTGTGAACAGCGATTCTTCTTTTTTTTCTTCTTATATTTATTTATTGAATCACTGTGGGAAAAGTTACAAGGCTTTCAGGTTTAAATCTCGGTCATACAATGATCAAACACCTTTCCCCTCACCAGTACTGATTTTTCACCACTTAGAACCCCAATATACCCCCCTCCCACCCCAACCAATGCCTGTGAGGCAGATGATTTCTACTTAACTTTTCTCTACATTGATTACATTCATTATTTCGACAAAAGATGCACCATTATTGTTTAGAATTTCACCCCAATGATCAGAATTGCTGAAAAGATATTGTGAAATAATTTGCTTTCTATAGCTGGTTATGAGAATCATATAATGATTTTGGATTTATGCAAAGAGCCAGATCATTATAAGATTGGTTTCTGTGCATCTGGTGTTATGGCTGTGCCGGAGAGCCACTCATGGGGGGCAACTTGTGACCTCAGTAGGGCATGAAGGACGAGCTGATACCACCTCCCTTCCCATGAGACTACAGTTGCCCCATCACTGCTGGCTCATACCTGGCTTTCCTATAAGCTCTGAGGCAGCGGCCACCTTGCTGCTGGAGGGTGGGGAGGGGAAAGGTGGAAGGGAGCAATACCCTTTCCCTCCTGGGAAGGCATGGTGCTGTAGTTTAACGCATGGTCCATTCACTTTTCTGCCGCAAGCTGCAAGGCTCTGGACTAAGTTCTTTTGCCTCTGGAGCCATGGCTATGCAGGAGAGCCACTCATGGAGGGCAAAATGTGACCTCGGTAGGGCATGAAAGATGAGCCGGTACTGTCCCCCTTCCCATGAGACTGCAGTTGCCCCGTCACCGCCGGCTCATACCTGGCTTCCTATAAGCTCTGAGGCGGTGGCCACCTTGTATGTGGTCCAGATGCATTTCTGCCAAAAGCTGCTGGGTTTCGAGATTTGTTTCTGAGTCTCCGGGATCATGGTCATTAATCAGCTTGATCAGGAGCCAGAGAGGCCATTTGTAGGTGGAGACTTGGAATGAGGAGGAAAGGGCAGGTTCCACCCGCATCTGGTGAGGCCCCATGTGTCTCATCACTGTATGCCCAAACCTGACTGTCCAGTGGCCTCTGGAGGATGGTGGTCACTGGGCTCCTGGGGGAACAGGCCAAGGCACGAAACCTATTCCCACCTGGAGTGGCCCAGCACCGGTAACCTACTGCAGGAAAAGGACGCATTTCTGCCAAAAGCCTTTGGGTTCCGAGATTTGTTTCTGAGTCTCTGGGATCATGGCCATTAAGCAGTTCCATCAGGAACCAGAGAGGCCATGCTTCCAATTATATAGCTGAACCAGAGGTGGTTTGTGAGTGTGTCTCCCACATACCTAACTTTTGGCCATTTACTTACTTGGTAAACTTTGCCCCAAGTTTTTGAGGTCTGCCTAAAGGCACAGCAGCAATTTGGGGGTATCTGAAAGTCTGATGGTGCCATCAGGCTGCTGATGCACTCGCCTTACAGGTTCAGATTGACCTGCTGGCGGCAACATACCCCTGAACAGCGATTCTTAAATGTAATGTTGTTAATATTATGGGTGTAGGTCTGAAGCCAACCTGATATCAGATCTCTAGAAATTTTATTTCTACTTAATTCCTAAAATTGCCTTACTTTTTAAAACTTAAGCTTTTAAAAATATACAGAATGAGCATAAGGAAATATTAAATCATTAATAGCTCATGTTGTTTTCTCTTCATTGTCCTGGAAGTTTTGTAATAAATTCTCACTATGCAAATATGCATATAGAAACATACATATGTGCACATGTTATACATAATATACATATTATACAATATAAACATATACATATATACAATATCACAGACTCAAAATTTATTTATATTTAAAAAGAACAGGAGTGAGCCTCTAGATATCAAAGCTGTCAGTGGATTTCCTGCACTCGTGGGCTAAGTGGATTTAATAATTTCAAGTAACATTGTTTGAAGGAGACTGGGAAGCTGAAAGGAATCCTGAGTGGACGGACCAGGGTATGAGTGTGAAGAGCCCATATACTGTGTCCAACTGGTTCTCACATGGGCAGGGATCGCTGTGGGGCACATTCACCTATATTAATGGTGAATATAGGTGAATGGGTGCAGACCTGTTACACGTGTGTTCAGGTTTAGAAGGGGCTGAGTGATATTTTAACATCAAAAACATTCACATAGTGTTTTTACTTATGCCTATAGAGAAACCAGTCTTTGCTTTCTAAGATTTTTTTTATTTTTGTATTTAAATACAATTGGGCTGGAGTGATAGAACAGCAGGTAGGGCGTTTGCCTGGCACGCGGCCGAGCAGGTTCAATTCCTCCACCCCTCTCGGAGAGCCCAGCAAGCTACTGAGAATATTCTGCCTTCTCGGCAAAGCCTGGCAAGCTACCCGTGACGTATTCAATATGCCAAAAATGGTAACAAGTCTCACAATGGAGATGCTACTGGTGCCCACTGGAGCAAATTGACAAACAATGGGAGGACAGTGCTACAGTGCTACAGTACTTAAATACATTGTTCTTTTTCAAAGATTTACTTCTAACGACAGATAATAGGGGCTGGAGAGGTAGCACAATGGGTAGGGAACTTGCATTACATTCTACAATCTTTGTATGATCTCTGGCACCACATCTGGTCCCCCGAGCACGAGATGTAACCCCACAATGAAGAAAGAAAGAGAACTATGATAGAGTAGGTGATGATTTCTACTCATTCAGTTATGGTAGGAACAGTGCATATTTGCATAGTTATTGTATAGTTGTGCACCATCTCAGAATACGAACAATTTAAGGTCAGAAAGCATTTCCCATTTAGGTGTGTATCCAAGGAGATGTTCAAAATACTTAATCAGCACCGAGTTCTGGACTCTGACCCCTCACAGTTGAGGCCTGAACCAAGGTGCTATTTGAACTAGGACTCCCCCTATTTGTGGCTGGTTTTAAATTTCTCACTGCTGAGCTATGAGCAGTCTGGATTCTAGAAAACTAAGAGAAACTGGAGTCCCCAGAGCAAAAGTTAAGAAATTAATAGGAACATAATTACCATACTGGCTGAAAATTGTCTTTGGATCTATCTTGACAGTACCTAGCACCTGATAATTCTCAATAGTTTTGTGCTAAGTAGAAAATGACAAACTTATTCTACTCTCACCAATCAGAGCTGAGAAAGGGAATCTGGACGTGTTTGGGGGTAAGAACAGGCATTCAGATTTGCAGGGAGCCCTGCGGACAATGTACAGGAGTTATAGCACATGGGACACAGAATTCTGGAGACAGGAGAATCCTATTAACAATGGGTTAAACATAAGGGGATGAGAATGACTCAGCACCAATAGCACCAACTTCCTTTATTCTTGTGGGATCTAGCTAAAAATGTTAGCAGGAAACCACGCTGGGTGCGTTGCATTCCAAATGACTACAAATTGTCTGGTTTCCATGATCATTGCTATCATGCTTGCTAAAGTCCCAAAGGAAGAAGTGAAAAGTCTTCATTACTCGGGTAGGGTGTTTGCCTTGCTCACAGCCAGCTCAGATTCAATCCTCCTAGTCCCCCAGCCCTTTGGGAGTGATCCAGGAGCACAGAGTCAGAATTAAGAATTGAGCACAATCGGGTGTGACTCAGCCCTTCCCTCAAAAGACGCACTCAGCCCAAATAAATTTCCAAAAGGTGAAATGTTCTCCCACCTTTCTTAGGAAGCAGAAAGGAGAGCTGCTGACTTGGCAGAAAGCAGAAAGAAAGATCACAGGCAAAGTAACTGAAAAGGAGTGTTTTCCTTTAAGAAAAGGAAGGGATATTATCTTGCAAAAGCAAACCTCCCAAAGGACTCCTACCTCACAAAGGAAGAAAAGCTTTCTAAGGAAACAACTGCTGTTTGTGCATAAAGCCACTCAATGATTTGCAAAAAGAATTGTCCTACCAATAGTGAACATTCTGCATTCCCAAATCTCCCTAGGGGGATCTCCTGAATCCCACTCACTTTCAGGCCAGATTCAGTGGCTCACATTTCTAGGAGTCTTTGCTAGATTCATAGGCTATAGCGAGCGTGCGCGCGCACACACACACACACACACACACACTCTCTAACTCTTGGAAACAGGATGATTTTAGAAAAGGCAACTACAGAACAATCCCCTGACATGGACACTGAGACAAAGCTCTTCAATCCTTCTATACTATGGAAGGATCTCCAGCTCCCTATTTCCTTCCGATTAAGCTCTGCGTTCTTCACATTTCCACTTCCAACCTTCCTTGTCGTATCTGCCTTCCCTATTAATCTCAGCTTTTTCTCACAGAGGCACTGTAGCACTATCCTCCTGTTGTTCATCGATTTTGCTTGAGCAGACACCAGTAACATCTCACAACAAATTGTGAGACTTGCTGTTACTTGTTTGGCATATTGAATACATCACGGGGAGCTTGCCAGGCTCTCCAAGAGGGGCGGAGGACTCGAACCCCGGTCGGCCACATGCAAGGCAAACACCTTACCTGCTGTGCTATCGCTCCAGCCCTTTAAAAGTAAAAAAATGAAAAAACACAAACAGGGGCCAAAGAACTACTATAGCCAGTAAGGCCCTTACCTTTCATAGATCAACCCTGGTTCAATCCCCAGAACCCCATATGATCCCCTAAGCACAGGAATGAACCCTGAGCATGGCCCACTGGGAGTGGCCTAACTTCCATCTCCACTCCATGAAGAAAAAAGTATTTCTCTTCACATCCTTCCAGGCCCCATTCAGCGTGATTTTAAAGGACAATTTCTCCAGTGCACTGGTGGGGGGAAAAAAGTGGTCTTGTTTTGCTTTTGCAAATTTCTTGCATGGGGAACCATTCTGTAATTAAGGCAATTTTCAAAATAGTATATAATAATTTGACTATAAATTGTGAGGCAATGAATGTTTTCCTGGCCACCCAAAGGGAAACATGCCCCCTCATTTTTACTTCTGGATAAGACACACCCAGTCCTTTGCCTTACGCCTGCCTGTCTGATCATCATCCTTGGATTCCCTCTTCTATCCCGGAATGTTGTGCATTGAGCGTTTTTTACCAATGTGACCATTTTTATTATCAGAATGAATAACAAAAAAAGCACAAAGCTCAGTATTTTTAAAGATTTCTAAGCCACGGGTAAAAAAGGGACTTCAAAATCCATGTATTTCTGCTCCTGTGGAGAAGTGCTGGTATGTCTTCAGGAAACTCATTTAAATGAACAGTGAACAGGAAGTTGGAGAACTGGCCTCCTGGCCAGAAGGTGGACTCATTTGAGCCCTGTTGCCCACCTCAGACTATGACGTTCAATACATTACCTACTGTCTATCCAGTTGCGGATTTTTTTTAATAATACTGCAGCTACCTCCCTTAAATGATTTATAAGTTATCATTAATAATCGCTGTCCAAGTTCTCAAAAAGCACTTCTATAAGAGGCTTTGATCCAGAAATAAATTCAAGACTGCATTCCACAGCTGACCCACTTTCCAGTGACCCATTCAGCTCTTTCAAACTATACAAATGTCTGTTTCATACATTAGATAAAAATAGAGGAGACCAATATTAAAGAAGATATTAGGTACCCAGGATAATTGTGTTTCTCAAATCAGTTATTCCTAATTAGGTCAGTTGTCCTGTTTGCCTTCTTTATATCCTATGAATTTTGCAGAATTAAAAGAAAATGAGTGATGGATTGAAAGTATTCATACAGATTATGTGGCAAAACATGATAGTTTTTATACTTGGATGTGATTTGACCCAATTAATATCAGTGTTGATGTTAGTGAGTAAATGCTACCTTTTATTTATTTATTCATTTATTTATATTTGTGTTTATTAATTTATTTATATTTGTGTTTTGAATAAGCCCAAAATTTCAGGGGTTATTCATAGCTCTTTGGTCAGGAATCACTTCTGGTGGGGCTCAGGAGTTTGTATGGGTGACTGCCCTCTCTACTGTACTACCTCTCCAGCCCAATGATAATCTTTAAAATAAAAGATTTATAAATAAAAAATAGATTTAAGATATCCAAATAAAGTTATTCGATTACAACATTATAACAAAAAATTCTTTATAAGAAAATAAATACAAGCAAGGGTAAACTTAGGGAAAATGGTTGTGCATTAAAATAACATAGATTCTACATTTGTCCACAATGAGCCATCAAATATAATATAAACCCAATATGCTCTATCTTACAGCATCACAAGTCTCTCCATACAAAAATATTGTGTTTTCAAGTACAGATAATCAGCAAGCATACATTTTATTAAAAGGAGTCATGAGAATAATCCTCCTTTCTATATTTGAAAACTCTTGACAAGAAATGTATTCCCTACATTGCAATAAATGGGCTGGAGCGATAGCATAGTGGGTAGGACATTTGCCTTGCACGCTGCTGACCCAAGTTCAATTCTTCTACCCTTCTCGTAGAGCCTGGCAAGCTACCAAGACTATCTTGCCCACAGGGTAAAACCTGGCAAGCTCCTCGTGACACATTTGATATGCCAAAAACAGGAAAAACATTACTGGTGCCCACTCAAACAAATGGATGAACAATGGGAGGACAGTGCTACAGTGCTACATTGTAAATAAGCTATGTGGCTTCATTATCCACTGATGACTATTTCCCATCAATTCTTCTGAAATACATAATTTATTGATATGCTTCCAGATAATCACTGATGGCCTTAAATAACATTCTCTTCACCCTCTTCTTTGAGGTCTGTCTTTATGACAAAAAACAATTTTAAAATTCATATAGAATCTAGTCACTGGAAATTTTATTTTATCCACAAGCTTCTAATAAACAAGGCTGTGTATTAAGCACATTCAGTCTTTTCTAATGCTTTCCTCCTTACCATCACATTTTTCCTTGAGCAGTGAATAGCCATAACAAATTAACAAGTCCGAAAGCAGTCTAGAAGCTGTATTTTATCAAGTAATGTTAATTTAATTGACTTAACTGCCAAAGATCACATCAGTGCTGGGACCCCCTTTCACAACTAGTTAACTGCAAACTACTGATCTGTGATCTCACAGAACTCAGGATTCCCAGAAGCACTTTGTCAATCAATTTACCTACTTTGTATGATCTACAGGCTTGGTGGCCAATGTTTACTATGCTGCAGAATATTTACCGAATTAAGTAAAGTTGTCAAAATGATAAGAACCTTGTGTCATCCGTGCTAATATTGACTCATCATACTTCCAAAACAGTTTCAGAATTTACCTTTTCCTTAAGAAAAACAGAATATACTACAAAGTTAATTTAATGGTAAATCAAGAAAATCCTGGTGTGTTTATAACACATCTGAGGTCTGTTCTCTAGGAAAAAGGGGAGAAGGGTTGCATGTGAGCACACACACACACACACACACACACACACACACACACACACACACACACTCATTACCTTCTTCTAAAAGAGTGCTCATATACCAGACAGAAAGTTAGTTATCTACTACTGAATGGCAGATAAACTCTCAAAGTCCTGGACTCCTGTCCAGGATGGTGGATGGGTTTGGACTGTGTGCCACTGGACTGATGAACATAGGGAACATAAGCTAAAGTCCTTAGTGAAAAATCCCATGAGATAGCCCACATTGGGCTATAAAAGATTGACCCAAGAGGAATACAAACTCCTAAGGAAACAGAGCTGGGAGGTTATTGCCCCTCTAGACTGGACCTGCAGCAACTTCAGCTTCTTGTGGAATTTCAGGACCCCTATATATTGCAGAATCAGAGAGGAGCCGCTAAAGCTCAGGGTTCTCATTGCATATTTCGTGGATTGCTTCTAGCACAGAAGTCTCATTTTCAATCTTTCTCAAGGCCAGTGCATCTGGGTATCAGAAAAATCTGCATCTGAGTACAAACTCCACAACCTACTAGTGGGAGTGACCTTGAGAAATTTCCCTGAGATTTCATTTCCACATTTATAAACATGGGGATTTTTTTTAAAGCCTCTACATTAGAGAATCACTAGATGACATGAGGTACTGCATGCAAATCCCTGTTTTTAGAACTTAGGAAATACTAAGTGTGAATGAGTATTATTAGCACTCTCTGATTTCAAATGTAATAAAATCAGCAAAAGCATTTGTAGTAAGTGCTCACTCAAGATAGGAGGGTGAAAGTTGCATTGCAGGAGAACTCAAAGAAAACCCGGCAGGGAGGCAATGATAATGGTGAAGCAATGTCATTCAAAACCATACCATTTTGAACTCCCCTCCTCTCCAGTGGAGCAACAGAAATCACATAATGGTAACCACTGACCTTGAGGACATATACAGTTCAGGCCTCAGGGTCAATGTAGAGAACATTCTGGGAAACTCATTGTGCAAGTCACACTATGTGTGATGAAAGGGCAGGGAATGAAGGGTACAGATAAGAGCCATTCCAGACAAGGAAACATGCAAATCCTGGGGAAAAGACTGCTGAATGTGTGTGGCAGTGGGGAAGCAGAGAAGTTGAGTGGCAGAGTTAGGACTGTGTTTGCTCGGCAAGGGCAAGAAGAGAGGGGGGAATCAATGCTTGAATTTCAGCCCCAGGGATTCTTTGCCAGTTGGTTTGAAACAAATTTAAGTATTGATATTATTTAAAGGCACTACAGGGGAGCCCTTACAGCAGAGCGTGGCAAGCTCCCCGTGGCATATTCAATATGCCAAAACAGTAATAATAATAGGTCTCATTCCCCCGACCCTGAAAGAGCCTCCAATACGGCAGTGTTGGGAAAGACGAGTAAGGGGAGGCTGCTAGAATCTCAGAGCTGGGACGAATGGAGACATTAGTGGCACCTGCTTAAGTAAATCGATGAACAATGGGATGACAGTGATACAGTGATACAGTGATAGGGGAGCCATTAACACAACCAACAGTCAAATTTAATTTGAATACACAAGACCTGTGGAAAGGGAGCTGAGATGTCACTTCCTTAACTCTCATTTTGAATCAGGGCAGATAGGGCTGTGACATCATGCACCGCTTTCATTGTATCTCAGAGGAACCACTTTTTTTTAATGTTTTTTAATTTTGGGGGGAAGGGGACACAAATAGTGGTGCTCAGGGATTCTTCCTGGTGCTCTGTTTAGGAATCACTCCTAGTGGTACTGGGAACTGAACCTGGGTTGATTGCCTGCAAGGCAAATGTAGTGCCTAGGAAGAGCCCCTTTCTGATACTGGGGAAGGGCCGATGAGCCTGGCTCAGACAACTCAGCAGATACTCACAAGCCTAGTCTAGGGTTACTTTTCTGCTTTCAAAACTAATCAAGTTTGTGTCACACGAATTCACTTTTATTTAGATCCCAAAATGCCTCCTTTGGAAAGAAAACAGAAACATTTGAGAACAATTTTGCTCAGAAGCCATAATCCCATTGTTTGTCTATAGCAAATAGCTGCTGAGGTACTCATTAGATAAAAGGAAAACAACAGAAAAGAGAAGCAGATGAAAATTGTGCTATTATTTTGTTCATATGACCTGTTGATTTCACCTTTCTTTTTCCATGCCCCAAGATATCAAGATGAGGACTAAATTACAGGCATAATTTATTCTTTAGCCTACACACACAGAGAAGGCCAGGGTTGGTAGCATGTGAGAGATATGAAAGAATCCCTGTTTCGGAAACAAGCAGGAGATCTATGTTCAAATTTATTTCTTCAGAGTGCTTCATACATGAAGTTACCTGGAATGGATGTGTGCTTGTGTGAATAATAACATCTTTCTTTCACAAGTTATCACCACATCCCCACTTCTATACCCCATTTTACTTTGTGATTCAGTATGCTACTCTGCCCCTATTACCCCCAAATTGTTTCAACTGTATTTTATATTCACATTTCCTTTGTCTAGAAGTAAGAATGGAATCCTTGAGCTGTCTTCTATAATACTACCACATTCATTCTCTGACTTTGATCTCCTACCCCTCTCGGTGTTCTAAATCTTATATCCAGGTACTACCTACTTAAGACTGCCTTGCAAAGAGCTGAAAATAGGGACCTTTCAATCCATGTAAAAAACACTGTGTTCACAATTGGAACCTGGGGCTTAATGTCAGTGATGGCAAATTCCAACGCAATATGCAATCAAACTATGAATAAAATCAGACCATCTTCTGCCTGGAATTTGTATTAAAGTATGACTAATCAGCCTAGGTAATTGTTGAAGCTTGAGAAAACAAGGCTTTTGGATTCTTCCAAAAGAAGAAGGAAGAGGCTGTGTGCGACTTTTATTTCTGATGTTTAAATAAAATTCACTCCAAAGGAGTTATTTCAACAAGATCATAGATTTAGCCATCAATAAATAAATAATAACACAAGTCCCCAGCACAGAATAAAAGCTCCAGCACCCACTGCTCACAACCTGCCAGGAACCGCATTCCCCAAGGAAGAAAGGTAAAAATATCAGAGGAAGCTGGCACTATCTCCCAGGGATCTACAAGATGCCTCGAAGTGAATGTCATTTTCTTACCAATAATCTGCACTTTAATCTTACATGAAACAATTTTTCACAAAAAAAGTATCTGTTCCCTTGTATTTGATAAAGAAAAAGAATTAGAAATAGGCCCAATTTCTTTGAGAAAAGTAGGTTTCTTCTGCTTTCGATTGGCCTTTCTCATGACCCCCCATACAAGAAGACAGATAATAAATATAATGATTTATACTGAAAAGAGAGCAGTGAGGATAATGGCCCAAACAGTGCTGTCTTTTATTATGTTACCATAGTAAATAATAGCAGTACCACTCACACGTTACACTTAAGGTTGGAGCAGCAATTCCATTATAATTCCTGTTTTTCAGAAGTTTATAACTTGGTCTTGACAATATAGTCCAATCTGAAACTAGTCATGCTTTTTTTTTCTTGCCAAAGTTTGCTTTTCCTAGGTTGTCATGCTCTTATTGAGAAATCAAATTGCTGGAAATTAAGTAGCACTTTAATTAATTTTTTGGCTATGCTTTGCGTAGATATTGTGGATTCTGTGATATGCATGCATGTGCATGCACACACACATGCACACACGCCATTGGTCGGCTTCACACTCGACATTCATAGTTTGAAAAATGGAGGGTGTTTAATGTATTCAATAGCTATTCGTAGGGATGTTCACGATACCATTTTACTTCATCCGAAACGGTATATGTTTAAATTCTATATATACATATAGATTTGCTAATATTAAATAAAAAGCCTTGTTCAGTGAAAGCACATAGTCATTTTTAAAGACAGAAGCAGAAGCAAGATACTACTCAAGCCTTAGCAAAACAGTTCAGGAAAAGACATTCACAAAGAGGAAATCTATTTTGTTAAGTCAGGGTAAAAATGAGCAATATTTTTCTACTGTATCCATTTTACCCCCGTAACATAGAAAGAAAAAATTAAGATTTTTCTTGATATGGTCAGAATTAATTTTTATTGTCTATGTGACTAAACGGAAGCTTATTTTTTTAGTAGAAATAGAAATGCCACCTGTACAATAACAGCAGCAGCAGAATTAGGAAACACACAGAAAATCATAAACAGTGAACAACCCTTCTCCCACAAAGCCTGCAAGTTAGAATAATTTGGCTCTGACCGTTACTCAGCTGACCTAGACAACAAAGACACTTTGGCAAAGGAAAAACTGGTGAAATAAATTATTAAGAAGAAAAATTCTAAGTCCATACCTCATGTTTGGGATTAAGTAAGCAAAGGCCTATACACTCTTTGTTCTCTGGGGCCAAAGAGATATCACACATGCCCAGCCCCCTCCCCAGCCCCAAGAGCACACCATTAGAAAAAATAAAAAAGGTCCTTTTACTTTCAAATAAGAGTTACCTAAAGGATTGTGTTTTACCCTTTCTTTTCCTCTTTCTTTTCAGAGCCTAGGACATTTTGCCTTACAGATGAATGGAAACCGTTCAAACTTTTATAGCAGTTTTTAAAAAAACAACTTAGTTTGTGTATTAACAGTTCTGCCTATTTTTTAAATTAAACAAGGAAAAAAGGAAGAACCCCTTCTCACATTTGAGTTATTACTTGAAATATTTTATAGTGAAATAATTTTTGTGTTTTATTTATCAAGATTCAAGAGTTCCTCAAAACTGGTGGAGAAATAATTAGCTTGGAAGGAGTCAAAAAGGAAGAAAATAAATCACATTATAATGGAAGCTACTGTTTGGGATATAAGTGCTTCTGAATGATCCTTACTAATACTTGCAAGGAATTTGAAAATGGCATTGGACTGTCAATTCAGTGCACCAACTTTCCATGGTAATTTTTATCACCATAATTTCCAGGTTTTGTTACATCATGCAGAATGACAGTGTAAAATCTCTGTGTATATTTTTGATCAAAAAAATAAAATCTTCTGATCAAACCAGAGATTACATAGCTATAAATACCGATATCATAACATGTGTAGAAGTTTACCTTTATGTATAAAAGATGTAAACAAAGGAAACCAAGATCTACTAGAGAATCTATTCAGAAGACAGACACTGGAGAGAATTACACTGGCTGAATTCAGAGATAGGACTTCAAATCTTGCAAAGTTTGAGATCATACACAAGAACCTGAAGTCATAAATGAGAAAAATCAATTTGTATAGATTATTATAGAGTATGAAAATGAGGAAAAGTCGAGGCTAATATTCAATATGTACATAAGATAATGTGTTTTTTATATCCTTTGCAACTACCCAAATCCATGGTGATCAAAAACAGTGGAAAAACAGCCAGAATCCTTTCACTGACTTCATGTTATCAACTATACCAAGGTGTGTACACATGTATGTGGACCGATGCATGTGAAAGCCCATGTGAAGTCTCTTAAATAACATCATGAATGTTGAGGTTGGAGACATAGTTACATTGGTCAGGGTGCCTGCATGCAGCTAATCCCAGTTCAATATCCAGCATTCCGTATGGTCCCCCCAGCGCCACCAGGAGTCATTTCTGACTGCAGAATTGCTGAGTCACAAACAAACAGAGAAATAGAATAACAACATAAATGTGATTAAGAGACTCAGATGAATCCTCCCACTGCACAACAGGGTCTGGCTATCTCCCTGTGGTGTATTTGATATGCCAAAAACAGTAACAACAAATCTCACAATAGAGACATTACCAGTGCCTGCTCAAGCAAATAGAAGAACAACAACAGAGGACAGTGCTACAGTGCTATAGACCTGGGTTAGCTGACTTAAGTTGACCAATCATTTTACATCTCTGTGTTCCAGTTTTCTCCCATATGAAAACGGGAAAGGTAACAATATCACTGCCACTGTCTTCCCGTTGTTCATCGATTTGCTCAAGCGGGCCCAGTAACATCTCCATTGTGACACTTGTTACTGTGTTTGGCATATCGAATACGTCACGGGGAGCTTGCCAGGCTTTTCCGTGCAGGGGAGATACTCTTGGTATTTTGCCGGGCTCTCCGAGAGGGGTGGAAGAATCAAACTTGGGTCACCAAGGCAAACGCCCTACCTGCTGTGCTAGGGCTCCAGCCCATAGCAACATCAACTTAATAAAATTACACATAATTTGCTATCATTTCACCTTAACAGTGAACATAATAATGATCTGGGAGAAAAAGACATGTGTTTAAACTGAAGAATTGAAAAAGGAGAGCCAGAGAAGGGATTACATCCCTCCCTAGATTCTCAGACCTGAGGCCTTCTAGTACACCACCATGACTTCCTTGTTTTCTGCCATCAGTGATTGGAGAAAGAACAAAACTAACTCTTCAAACTTTGTCATCTTTAAGTTTGGGATAGAGTCAGCCAAGAACGTGTAGCTCTGTGGACAGTGCAAGCTTAGCATGTTTGAGGCTTTGAATTCCACTGTTGGCACAAGAAAAATTAAAAACAAAGAAAAGAGGAAAGGAAAAGAAAGAAAAAGGGAAACCAGGAAAGAGAATAGAACAAAGTAAAGGGAAGGGATGGGAAGGGAAAGGAATGGGAAGGAGAGGGAAGATAAAACAAAACAAAAGAGGAAGGAAGGGAAGGAGGAGAAGGGAGGGGTGAGAGGAGAAAAGAGGAGAGGGAGGGGAAGGGAGGGAGAAACTAGGGGAGGGGGAGGGGATGGAACAGTACTGGACAGGTGGGATGGAATGGGTGGGACAGGCAGAGAGTGGTAGAGAAGGGCAGGGAAGGGCAAAGGAGAATAACGAGAGAGTCAGGCCGCCCTCCCGAAATACAGGTGAATAATCTATGAACCTGGATTTGGGATGCAGTGACATCAGCCTTCAGCAAGAAGAAAGCAACTACCACCCTTTGAGGGGAAATTTGGAACCCACCGGTCTTCGTGCCTAAGTCAAAAGATCAGATTCTCACTTTGAAGCTGTAAAATGTCACCAACAGTAGCAACAATATAGCAACAATCTTCGCCCACAATAACTATTTGGTTTGAAAGTATTTATTTCTGCATGTTTCTGTTCTTGATTCTATCACATAGTAGTATTGGTTGGGCACCAATGAAAAGTTATACTGCATTTTAAACATGATCATCAGCTATTTAAGGAAATAAATAAACAGCACCCAGACACATGGATATATTTCCCTGTTCAAAGTGGGTTGATTTGGTGCTTATTATAGGTGAAGGATATTGATTAAGCACTTTTGCTAAAGGTCTCAAAACAGAGAGAGGAGAGAGAGAGAGAGAGAGAGAGAGAGAGAGAGAGAGAGAGAATCCCCATTTTCTTTTTTTTCACTGACACAAATTTCAAAATGAAATATTTTGCCAGTATTCTATGAGCACCAATAGTATAACATAAACCATGGAAAAATTCCAGGCTGCTTTGACATATTTTATGAATGTTATGGGGTGGCAGATTGGAGGTGTACATCTGTGGGGGTTGGCCAGTCATCCCACTGCCGTCTGTGTATCTGTATGCTTAAATGAATTAGCTAATATAAAAACAGGGTATAAACAAGTTTAATGTTACAGAATTTCCCTTCCAGGGTGCAGAATATTCAAATTGGAGCAAAGTGTAGAATTATGTCCAACCAGTATTCCTTCGGGATAAGGAAGATATAAAACGGAAAAGCTGTGTTTTCTGAACACAAATGCTTTCCACACTGTGTTTGACTTCTCTTCTCCCTTTCATTGTATCCCCCTGAGTAAGTGACAACAATGTTTTTGCAACCTAGACTGGTGAGCGAGCATCATCTTTTATCAGAGGGATGGAGCACCCATTCCACACTTCAAGGTCATTCAATGACGGCTAAATCCCTTTCTTCTTGTGGAAGAACCAAGCCCAAATGTGGGAGTCTCAACCCTATATTTCCCACTCTGAATTATTCTTTATGTAACCACGATTGCAGTCACTTATCAAGAAGGCCCCCTGGTAGCAGATCTGAGAAAAGAATCACATAGCATTGTGACAGTCTGTTCTTCTCCTTTACATGCACCTAAAATTCCCTCAAAGATAAGCCCCAGCTAAGCACTCGATGTCAGCAGCTTCCTGGTGAATTATCTCCACCCACCTCTTGGGTTTCGTTCTTTCCTGATCCCTCTTACTGGTTAAAAACAGGGTTAAGGATTTCAACTGGTCTTTAACTTGCATTTTGTTTTCTCGTAATTCTAAAACATTATTTTGCATGAGTCATTATTTCTCTCTGGATTCATTATCAAATAAAGGAGCGTGTGTGTGTTTGTGTGTGTGTTCGCGCGTGCGTGTGTGCGCGCGCGCACACGCGTGTGTGTGTTTAAGGATTAGACAAACAAATAAAATGAAGCAACAAATGATCCCTTAGGAGAAACAATACATCCATATATACAGTAGGTGTAATCAGTGTTAATGTCAATGAAAGAATTTTTAAGTTCGACAAGAAACAATAAAACTTTTATTTTTAGCTAACAGTTTGTGGGCTAATTTAGTCCTTGAAATCCTTCCAAGCATGATAGCTTAAATTTGCCCCAGATGGACTTTCTCTTCTGTTCAAATTGCTCGACAGCAACACAACAGCCATTTATAACAGTCTGCAGAAATGGGCTGGCGCTTCTAGTCTTCCAAATACATTGGTCTTTTTTGTAAGGAGAGTGCCCCATAAATCACCATGAATTAAAGAGGAACGTACATGTCCCAATCAAAACATCAGGAAGAAACCGTTGCCGGACAGATAAGAACACAAACGAGTGCAAAGCATCACTTGAGTTTTTATAGAGGGCCCATATTTTTGGAAGGCAACCAGTGCTGTTTCACATGCTGTACTTTTTCTAATCTGACTGACTCACAGTCTTGTGATAGTGTGATAAGCTAGGTAGGCAAATTTTTATAGAGTTGCAATTACTGAAATTGTCATTACGCTGCTCACTGTAAAATAAATATAGATAGAAGTGAAATTATGCACAGGCTAGAAGTAGAAAGTGTTTTGCTTCTGTTTGCTAAATTAATCTCTTCCTAAATGGCTGCAGGCCAGGTAGGTTAGCATTTGTGGTTTCAAAGGTTTTCAGCGCTTGCAATGAGCCATGAAATTACTGCATGCTGCTGAAAATGGCAGCTGATGAAAGGAAAAGAGTGAATCCCAAAGGCAGAAAGACAGGAGGAAGCAAAATTACAGGCAGAAAGTCTGATTTTTGATGTTGCTCATTGTGAAATGTACACCCAAACTTTTAATAAAACATAAAACATTAATAAACCTGCTAACAATTCCTTACAATTTCTTTTGAAGTCTGAGTATAATTTCTGAATACTTATTAAAACGGGCAATGACTCAGAGTGGGGGGGGCAAGCAGTTTTCTAGGGGTGGGATGTGCTGTCTGGGTGGATATTCTACTTGTGACTTTTGAAATAAGATTTTTATTCTTGTTTCAAATTAAATCACACAAAGAGATTGATTTTTCTGTTAATGAAAGTAGCCAGATCTATTTAGTTTTTGTTAGGATTACCTCATCTTAGTTTTGATAGAGTCACCAGAGTATACAAAAATCAGCATTGCTAGTCTGTCTTAAATGACCTGTACAGTCTCGGAATTAAGAGGTAACTGAGTCTTCAGGACTGGATTTGAAAATTCTCCAGGCTAGAGTTCTGGTCCCCAAAGACTTCACCCCATTCTCAGAAGGAAGGGAATTCCATTTGGTTTTATAAAATCACCACTGCTATACCCAGCCATACACTGGCAGGTCATTTATGCCCAAAGTAAACATTTCCCCAGTCCCCCGACATTGCCTCTTGAGGGTCAATTTCAAATTGAAAGTTGTAACAGTACTTAAATATATTTATAAAGGTGTTTCCCTTCTTGTAATAAAATCACCTCCTTATGACTTGCAGGCATTTCCAAGCCAGTAGAGGTTCCTGAAAAATGAAAGGATCATTTAGAAATCCCAATTTCTGGATATTCAACGGATGGTCTCTGTGCCACCAGAGTGCATCCATACTAAAATAATCATGCCACCAGTAAGGAATGCAAAATATAATTACACATTCTTAGGAATTCCAAGCACTTGCACTTGCCTGGTTTTATAGATTAATTGCTAGGAAGACAGAGGATTGTAAAAATCGTTGGATTAAATTCCGTTATAGAAGGCATAAACAATCTAATGATCTAATGATTACTATGCACGCCTGGTCAAATAGTGGCTGTCATCATATTATTAGAGTGCTGTTTTCACAGCTAGCAAGGAAATGATCTAAGCTGCAAATTGAGCTCAGCTGTAAGGAAGAAATGCTTCCATCTTAGCCACCAAGCCTTCAAGAATGAGGGAGCAGCCCAGTCACTAACCAAAAAAAGCATTGGGAGTATTCATTTCTCACTTATTTGTAAGATTTGTTATGAAAACACACAGGAAATACTTAGCTACCTACTGCAGTTGACTCTGCAATCATTTTTAAAAGGTTATAAAAATATAGTATATTCCTATACTCATGGTATACCCCCAATCTTTTCTTTTTCAGAATAGTCACAGTTAGATGGTTTCAGGAAAAAGTGGTTTATTGGAAAGTGCATTCAATGTGGAGCTGGAAGAACACAGCTTTGCTATTTAATACCCATGTAATCACATGGCAAAGGACACTTCCCTCTGGGGTCTAGTTTTTAGTTTGTTTGGGTTATTTTTCCCCCTATATCCAAATAATGACAGAAACACCTCCCTAATATATATGAGTGCACTTTTCACTTTTTAAACCAGAAACTTTTATGCAACAGTGAGAGATGATTAAAAAATGAATGTTTAAGACATCGTTAGTTTTCAAATAAGATTGATGAGGAAGGTAACCAAGATGCCTGGAAAATTAATCAAGTTGAGGATATAGACTAACTGGTCATGTGTAACAGGCTTCTTATGAGGAAACTCTGACACTCTGTCACATTCCTGAAATGCTTTCTGATCTCCAGAGGAAATGGACTCCCTCAGAAACGAACTTCTGATTTCTGGAAGAAAGGAACTCACCTCTTCCTGTACCCACCTTACTGAACTTTGAATTTGAATTACATTTTTTAAGCAATTCAAATCAAAGTGCTATAATTCATACTTTCTCATGATCTGTATCAGTAACTGTACTATGAATAGGAAGTGCTTAAATCTGTTAATGCATCCAGAGTCATCAGGATGATTAACACCCTTTAGGTCGATTCCTTCAAAAATGACAATTTGACTTTGGATCACTATTGACAGTAAGTATGAATGGGACTTGTTCAAGCAAAAGGCATACTAAGTCCTTCTCTCTCTCATGCAGCCAACCCGGGTTCGATTCCCAGCATCCCATATGGTCCCCTGAGCACCACCAGGAGTAATTCCTGAGTGCAAAGCCAGGAGTAACCCCTGTGCATCGCTGGGTGTGACCCAGAAAGCAAAATAAAAAATAAAATAAAAACCTTCCCTTTCATTAAAAACAGTTATAAAAGAGCAAAGTAAGACAGAATTTTTAATTTCAGAGAAGTATAAGTAATTTGGGATTTTGATCTCCACATTACAAGCCCTATCTGACAAAGAATATCAATTCAGATGAACAAAAATACACGAAAGGTTTACCTAATGTATTTATGCCAATTGGTACTTTATTAATACCGTTCTAGTTACTCAAACAGCTGAGTATTCCGATACCTAAGTAGTGCTAGATTAGTACTGCTACTAATATGAAACTAATTAAATTATAGGAAATATAGAGAGAGGATCAGAAATTTAATTGTTCCATTAAAAGTAAAAACAGAAATTCAAGAAAGAGTAGGGTAACATCTTTGGACACTTTAAAATATCTCTCAACTTTTAACAGCTCAATAGCACTGTAGCACTGTCCTCCTGTTGTTCATTGATTTGCTTGAGCAGGCACCAGTAACATCTCACAACCAATTGTGAGACTTGTTGTTACTGTGTTTGGCATATTGAATATGTCGTAGGTAGCTTGCCAGGCTCTCCGAGAGGATGGAGGAATCGACCCGGGTCAGCCACGTGCAAGGCAAACACTCTACCTGCTATGCTATCGCTCCAGCCCTTAACAGCTCCAATAGATAAAAAACTGTAACTAGTATGTAAAGGAAATGACTTGGGAATCAGTCATGAATTTCAACTCATAGTAACAAAAAGAATTATAAAGGAGACTTTTTATATAGAGCAAATTAATAAATGAACAAATAGTAAAATTAAAAACATTAAATAAAATTCAGAGAAATAAATTAAATGAATAAGCAAAATAGAATTAAAATATGGTCATTTTACCACTCTAAATGCCACCAGACAATGATTAAAGACTTCTAATGAGGAGCAACCAACCATGATGAAGTTCTTGATGGAAGAACTTCCATCTACCAGTGAAGCAGTTTTACTTAAAAAAGAAATTAGGCCTGAATCTGATCAATCACCTCTATTTAATTACCAAATTGCAGGAAACAGAGGACAGAGGAACAGTTTAACCAGACCACAGGGATTTGGTCAGCAAGATCCAGACTGCGGGAAACTATAAAACAAGTTGATTTCTTCCACAAACAAATTGAAAGGAAAAAAATACAACGAACTCACAAAGCACTCTAAGTTTCAAAGAAATGTAGGGGGGTTTTAAATCCAGTCACAATGTTTGGATCCAACAAACTGAATGGTGTGATTTTTTTTAAGAAGAAGAAGAAGAAGAAGAAGAAGAAGAAGAAGAAGAAGAAGAAGAAGAAGAAGAAGAAGAAGAAGAAGAAGAAGAAGAAGAAGAAGAAGAAGAAGCAGCAGCTATGAACAAATTAGGAATTTAAACAGAAATTGGGGGATATTATATACAGAGTGGTTACTTTTACTAAAATATGTCATTTGTTTATATTTTATTGTCCTTATAGACTAGAGTAATCATAAGTAATATAGGCTGAAAGGACATATTAACAATTAAAATCCCTTTAAATAATTATTGAAACTGGCTTAGAATAGTGGTAAGGGAGTTGTATGGTATTATTACATATATGTTTAAAATTGTCACTTTTTTACAATATAGGTTTAAAAGTAGAACTATAGCAGATTTGAATAATAAAATTGACATGGTTGTACCAATGGAAATATTTCCCTTTCAAACATACTTAAAAATTAAATCATTTTCGAAGTACAATGAGGATCTTAGTAAATTTAAAAAGAAAATCTAATTCACTAGCAATATTCAACTGGCAATACCACAGTATTACAAGAAATTAATAGCTTTGGGAAGAATGTCATTTTTCTGAAATTAACTTAAAGATTTGACCATTTCAATGAGATTTTTAGAAAGAGAAACCTTTAGAAAATTCCTCCATATTTCTTCTTGTGCTAAGATCCAAAATAGTAACAAAAACAATTGTGACAAATGAGAGAAAAAGAGGGCTACCTCCAACAATTATGTAGTTATATATAATTACTTAAAACATTATGTAACTGGAATAAGAATAGACAGTTGTATTAATAGAAAATGATAGATAACCTCAAAATTGTCCTCAGTGTATATAAGAATTTAATATTTTATAAAGATGCATAAACAGAAAAGGAAATAAATTATTCAATAAAGATATTGAGAAAATGGACAATTTAGAAAAATAAATCCTGCCTGATATAAAACTACATGCATTTTATAGTGTAGCACATTTCCCAAATTAAAAAAGACACATTTTGAGCAAACAACTAAATTGTTAAAACTCTTTCTGCCACTAATCACTTTCCCTAGACCATATTTTAAAACCAGGATATATGATTTATGACACATATTCTTCTATAGTCTGGTCTATATCATTGGCTTAAAAAATATGAGCTTAACTATCATACCATCATTTTAGAAATACAAAACTGAGAAACAATAATTTGGTCATTTAGGAGAGGGGGCTAAAGGATTTCAGAAAGAAATACTATTGATGTCATGCAATATTATGATATTAATGCCTAAAACTTTCTTATGCATTATATATTTTTAAGAGGGCTGGAGCGATAGCACAGCAGTAGGGCTTTTGCCTTGCACGCAGCCAACATGGCCGACCCGAGTTCGATTCCTCCACCCCTCTTGGAAAGCCCAGCAAGCTACCGAGAGTATCTCGCCCACACGGCAGAGCCTGGCAAGCTACCCGTGACGTATTCGATATGCCAAACACAGTAACAACAAAGTCTCCAATGGAGACGTTACTGGGCCCGCTCGAGCAAATCTATGAACAACAGGAGGACATTGATACATTTTTAAAGATTAAAGCTACAAAGGGCTGGAGAGATAGCGCAGCGGGTAGGGTGTTTTCCTTACATGCAGCTGACCCAGGTTCAATTCCTCTGCCCCCTTGGAGAGCCGGGCAAGCTGCCAAGAGTATCTCACCCACACGTCAAAGCCTGGCAAGCTCCCCGTGAGGTATTCAATATGCCAAAAACAGTAACAAGTCTCACAATGGAGACTGGTGTCCGCTCGAGCAGATTGATGAACAATGGGAGGACAGTGACAGTGACAAACCTACAAAAAACTTCCAGTATTTCACAAAATACAAATTATAATAATCTGAATAAAATGGTTAAACTTCTCCAATATTCAGAAAGGCAGATAAAAGCAGTAATGTGTTACTAATTTCATTATCAGATTGGAAAAGATACAAATCCATATTGTTGGAGTACACGGAACTTAGGTTTATCGGAATCGCACTCATCACAGTGCTCCCGAGTCACTCCCATTACTTTGTCTGTCTGTAACCTCTTCTATGCTCTCTTCCCCAACCAATTTGTAAGGTCTCATCCTTCTTAGACACTGAAGCTGTACTGTAAGTCAATATTGCCTTTCTCCTCTCCTTATGTCTTTGAGCAGTTTACTTTAATGCAATGTCCTTTTGTATAGATACAGGAAGACAATTAATTAATATTATGCTTTATAACTTAGGAATTGATTGGCTTTGAATATTATTCACTCCTGGGCATCTGCCTTCTCAACTTAAGCCTCAGTTGCCCTTACTTCCTAGCACCCCAAGGGCAGGGTCCCGACGTGGGACTGGATGGAACCAGGGCAAGCCGGTAAGTTATGTGCTACCCTGGCATCGCGATGGGCCAGGCCAAGGTGCCACGATTCTTAACTATAAGTTAAAAATTTGATCATAGGCAAATGATGTCATGATCCAAAAGTAACGACGAGACTAGGGCCCTGCTGCTAGGAATAGGAAAGATATCTGGCCTGAGCACTGCAGTCTGAGATCGAGATGGCCCTAGGAGAGCAATTCTATAAGCTCAAAGTATTTCTTACTGTGTCCATACGAAATGATTAATATTATGTATGCTTATATGTTGGTTGGACAAGGAGAGGAGAAACACGTCCTAGAAGCAGTTTTCTGTGTGTCCTGACTAGCTTGGATGAGACTGCTTTTTTGGAGATGTAGATTCCAAGCTCTAGCAGACTGGTCTTTGTTGTGCTAATCTAAGTGCTTGTAGCTTGTGAAAAGGTGAGGCCAGGATTACTGGCCTGCGGATGTAAGGAAACAATGTATGTTTGCCGCCTCAATGTTCTTTCTGTAACTCCTTTTGATGACATCATTATATTGCGCCCTTTAGAGGTACTATGATCTATATAAGGGAGATTTCAGGGCTCTCTGGGGGGACACGTGCACCAGAGAACGGGGGGACACGTGCATCAGAGAACCTGGGAAGATGGGGCTGAGGACAGAAGCGGAGAGAACAAAGGCGCACGTGCTCGAGGATTCCTGAGGCCTCCATGACATACATCTCTTCCATGTAATAAACGGCTACTAAGACCAACTAGCTTGGCCTCGTTTCCTTCCTTCACCTGACCATCGCCTTCGACCTCCCTGGAGTGGGGAAACGGCAGACTGCCGGCCGTTTTATTTTTTGTGTGTTTACACAACTGGCGTCCCTGGGCGGGCACGAGCCTCCAACCGGTGCACAACTAAAGGTAAGAACAGCGTTTCGGTAGACCCCCACTCTAGAAAAATTTTTTAGTGGGAGAACTTAGATTTTGTGGTGCGGTGAATTAAACTGCTAGCTGTACTCCTCCACTAAGATGGGACATAAACAGAGTCGCGTGAATTCCTCTAAAAATTCTTCACGCCAAACTGATCGTGGCCATTTTTTTATTGAATTGATTAAGCATTTTGCAAAGAGAACTGGACATAGTGTTTCTCGGGACCAACTCCGGTCCTGTCTAAAAACTGTTTACAAATTTCATCCCTGGTTTCCAGATAAGGGAACTTTGGCGCCTGAGGTTTGGGAAAAGGTTAAAGGTAATGTCTTCAGGGAATTTAAGGGAGGGGCTCAAATCCCTAAACAATTCTGGGTAACTTGGGAAATTGTCTATTCTGTTCTTAAGGCTTTGGAAGATAGCTCCGAGGAGGAGGATGTTAGATATACTATCCAAGGCTTTCCTCAGGAGCTAAACAGAGAGGATTTTAAGATTAAGGATGAAATTAAGAAAGTTCCCACTACTGAGAGAGCCTTACCCTCAGCTCCTCCCATACCCAAGCCTAGAAAGAAGCCTGATGCGCAATGCTTGACTGCTCCTGTACCTAAGCCCCGAAAGCAGCTCAAGGCGTTTCCAGTACAAACACGTTCTCAGAGCAAAAATCTCTCTGCCACTGATGAATTAACGTTCCCTACTGATATCAAGCCAGAGAGACCCCCAACTCCTCTGTACGACTCCACTTCTAGTGCGTCAGAGGAAAGTGATGCATATGATGAGCCAGCTACCACTTCCTCAGATTCTGAGTCTGAGAGCGGCTTGGTACAGGAGATTTCTCATAGGAGCCGCCGCTCCTCAGCCAAGAGGCCTCCAGGCCGCTCGGGACACGGTCCCGATAGAAGCTTACAGCTGAAACCTCTCGACCGTAAGTGGTCAATCCCACCCAGACCCCATGAGCTCCGTCTCTTTTTTCCCATCCAGCTGGAGGAGAATCAGTCTCCGTCTTATGAAGGGTTAAGAATGGATTCACTCAGTAATTTCAAAAAGGCCTGTGCCCTGTACGAACCTACATCTCCGTACTGTAAGGAGTATCTTACAGGCTGGAGTAAAAAGGCTCACTGGGTACCTCAAGATTTTCACGTGGTTGCTAAGACGTGCTTAAGCCCTTCTCAGTACATCCAATGGAGGATGTGGTTCAGTGATGAGGCTAAGGCAAAACTTCAGAGCCTAGGCCATGCTGGACGAAAATTTTCAGGAATTAAATTGACTTATGAGATGTTAATAGGTGAAGGGAAATGGCACGACCCTAAGAAGCAAGTCACCTTGCCTCGTGCTGTTTTTGCTCATGTCCGTGATGCTGCCCTGTGGGCCTGGGAGAGGATTGAATTCAAGGGAAGCTATACAAAGATTATTCAGGGTGCCACAGAGCCTTATGCAGACTTCATAGGAAGGTTGATGGAAGCCATTGAAAGGCAGGTTAAGGGTAAGGAAACGCAGGAAATTTTGTCCAAACAATTGGCTTTTGAAAATGCTAACGAGGATTGCCAGGCCATTTTGCGCCCCATTAAGGAGAAGGAGGACATAATGGGGTACTTGAAGGCATGTCGGAATGTTGGTTCTATCAAACATCAGGCACGTATTAATGCTGTTGAGGCCTATGCCATACAGAGACAAAGTCAGGTCAAATGTTTTAATTGTGGGAAGTCAGGCCACCTCCGTAAGGATTGCAGGGCACCTCCAAAACGTGCTACTGTGAGACCACCACCTGGACCTTGTCCACAAGGCCATAATGGAAACCATTGGGCCAGAGACTGCCCCTCCAATCTTGGCGTAGCTGGTGACCCCATTTCGGGAAACGTGCAGTGGGGCCAGCCCCAGGCCCCGCAAAATCAGGGGACATTCCCAGCTGCAGCCCTTCTCCCCAGTGTGGAGCTTCAGAGCTCCAGTCAGTAGATTCTCTGCAACCAGCCACAGCAGTGAATGCTGCTTTGGATATTCCCTGCTCTGATACAGGTAGCATTTCTCCCACCCAGAGTCCCTGCAGATTAAATTCTGATGCAAAGGGACAAGATTTGAACCCCCAGGTAGAAAGGGAGTTTGCTCAAGCAAACGTTACAAGCAGCACATCAGGTTTTCATGGTTGTCTGGAAGGGAAGGAAAAGGCATCTCTGATCCCTGCCTCTGTTTCTCAAGGAGCGTATCTAGAGGCTCACCAACAAGCGGTTGAGTTCAGGGAACAAGCTATCCTGTGTATGGGACATGCGGAGCTGAGTTCTGCACCTAACGTGCGTCAGGTTTTGAGCCAGGAAAAAAGTGAGAAACTTTGGAAACAAAGCGTTGTGTCTGTTGGTGAATTTGCGCTGGCAAACCGAGCAGAACTTTGTGTAAAAGGGCTCAGCTTCCCTGAGAGACCTCAGTCAGGTCAGAGGTGGAGAAAGCCTCTAGTTTCTAGTCTTGATTCCCAAGAATATCTGCCAGGAACTCAGTCTGGACAACCAACTCTCAGGTTTTTTATCAGAACCAATGGTGAAGTGCTAGTTCCAAATAAGGTTATTCAAAAACTCAGACCGGTGCAGTTTTACTTTTGGGGAAGTGAACTTCTACTTCTAGTTCATGAGATGCCACCTCTGGGAAAACAGCTTCAGGGCCAATGGGTACGAGGTTATTCTCCCACTAGGCCATTGCTTATTGACCCAGGAGGCACAGAGACGCCTCATTCCTGGGTGCTCACCCACTCAGCCATTACAGACGCTGAGTCTGGTGAGGGACAGAAGGCATTGTCACTAGGATACTTCTGCATGTGTGTGTGTATGGTTATAAATCAGGTTATTTTGGATATCAGGAAAGAGCTTCCAATGAAGGCTATAACTCGCCACATTAGTTTTTTCACTCGCCCATGTGCCAGGGCCTACTAATATCATCTCAGATTCAGTTTATGTTGGTCTCTTCCCTGGTATTGTAACTGAGTTTCTAAGTACACAATCAAATGCTATATAGCTCAACAATTGCTTCAGCAGCAACAGGCTCTTTTACAAAAGTGCTCTGAACTTGTTTTAATTACTGTTATCATATCTCATTCTGGTCTTTCTGGACCTATGAATCGGGCATAGTTAATAATAAATAAATAACCAAATAAATAAATAAGGAGGAATGCCCCGTTTGATTCCTATTCTTTGACATTGTTTTCTTTAAAATTTTTTTGAATTTACCTCAAGGGGAGTCATACAGCAGCTGAAAAGCATTTTCAGGAAAATGCACAGACTCAGAAAATTATTAACTTTCTCCTAATTTGATTAAAAATTGACAAAGACAAGGTAGCAGGGAGACACCTCATTCGAGGAAAAGGCTATATTTTTCTTTCAACAGATAACTCCACTAAGAAACTTTGGGTCCCATTGCATTTCATCAGGAGCCGAATTCATTTACCTGCATTAACTTTCAGACCTTTGCAGTCTTACAGCTCTCTAAATTCCAGCTCCAAGCCATCGCCAAACTGATTTCACCTGGAATTCACAAGGAAATCAGAGGAACCAGCATCAGAAGGCCTGCAGAAAAGGCCTCTAACTCCTTTAACATATCACGAGATCAAATTAAGAACATTCCTTATAGCCTTCTCTTATAGGTTGTGGATTGGACAACGCCTGGACCCCATATTTTGGATTAACAATTCTTTACTTTTACCGTCTCCTTGGAATTCACAGGTGCCTCATCTCCTGAAGGAGGAAGGAATGACTTTTAATAGGAACACCTTTTTAATTTCTCTCTAGGATAACTGTTTCTCTCGGAGTTCCCCCCTCGCCTCTTTCTTTACCCCCAGACATGGAGATGAACCAAACCCCAATGCTCAAAGCCTCTGATAACTTTTAAAAAGTGTTTTTTCCAGACATAAGCTAGGTTGTACATCTATGACTGCCGTAAACATGAACAGAGAATGGCTGCATTCCCCTGCTGAAGAGCTCCTGACAGAAGTAGTGATGCTCCTGTTCCAGTGCTCCCTGCCTGATCCAGTGCTTCCTGAAGTTCATAGGACTCTTTGACAGTTGTTTCTCTGGGACTCATTGCTGGGACTCATTGCTGTGACCACTACTGCTGATGTTGCAAAAACAACTCTTCAAACTGCGATCCGGACACTTCATTTCTTCAATAAGCGACTAAATGACTCTGATCACCCTTGAACAGTGCAGGACTATTAGACACTTTACGACAAGCACTGCTCTGGGTTCAGGGGCGGACTGAAGTTTTACTACTACTACATATGAGACTGTTTTGTGATTGGAATTGTTCCTTTGTCTATTTCAAATTTTTGTGTATTTGTAAACAGAAAAGGGTGAGATGTTGGAGTACACGGAACTTAGGTTTATCGGAATCGCACTCATCACAGTGCTCCCGAGTCACTCCCATTACTTTGTCTGTCTGTAACCTCTTCTATGCTCTCTTCCCCAACCAATTTGTAAGGTCTCATCCTTCTTAGACACTGAAGCTGTACTGTAAGTCAATATTGCCTTTCTCCTCTCCTTATGTCTTTGAGCAGTTTACTTTAATGCAATGTCCTTTTGTATAGATACAGGAAGACAATTAATTAATATTATGCTTTATAACTTAGGAATTGATTGGCTTTGGATATTATTCACTCCTGGGCATCTGCCTTCTCAACTTAAGCCTCAGTTGCCCTTACTTCCTAGCACCCCAAGGGCAGGGTCCCGACGTGGGACTGGATGGAACCAGGGCAAGCCGGTAAGTTATGTGCTACCCTGGCATCGCGATGGGCCAGGCCAAGGTGCCACGATTCTTAACTATAAGTTAAGAATTTGATCATAGGCAAATGATGTCATGATCCAAAAGTAACGACGAGACTAGGGCCCTGCTGCTAGGAATAGGAAAGATATCTGGCCTGAGCACTGCAGTCTGAGATCGAGATGGCCCTAGGAGAGCAATTCTATAAGCTCAAAGTATTTCTTACTGTGTCCATACGAAATGATTAATATTATGTATGCTTATATGTTGGTTGGACAAGGAGAGGAGAAACACGTCCTAGAAGCAGTTTTCTGTGTGTCCTGACTAGCTTGGATGAGACTGCTTTTTTGGAGATGTAGATTCCAAGCTCTAGCAGACTGGTCTTTGTTGTGCTAATCTAAGTGCTTGTAGCTTGTGAAAAGGTGAGGCCAGGATTACTGGCCTGCGGATGTAAGGAAACAATGTATGTTTGCCGCCTCAATGTTCTTTCTGTAACTCCTTTTGATGACATCATTATATTGCGCCCTTTAGAGGTACTATGATCTATATAAGGGAGATTTCAGGGCTCTCTGGGGGGACACGTGCACCAGAGAACGGGGGGACACGTGCATCAGAGAACCTGGGAAGATGGGGCTGAGGACAGAAGCGGAGAGAACAAAGGCGCACGTGCTCGAGGATTCCTGAGGCCTCCATGACATACATCTCTTCCATGTAATAAACGGCTACTAAGACCAACTAGCTTGGCCTCGTTTCCTTCCTTCACCTGACCATCGCCTTCGACCTCCCTGGAGTGGGGAAACGGCAGACTGCCGGCCGTTTTATTTTTTGTGTGTTTACACACATATTATATCTTTGAAAACTAACAGAACGAGCAGTTTTTCTGAGCTAGGTACTGGTTTGCCTACTGCTGTTGGAAATATAAATCTGTAAAGAGTGAACTGATACATAAATTTCTCCAAGTATCGCAGACACATACTCTCTCAAGAATCTTACAATATAAGTGACTATTCTTGCAGCCTCTTTGGTTGTAAAATGCCACTGATAGTATTATACACTAAAACTTACCAGAAATACCTGCCAAGATTTGCATAGGAAAAAATATTGTTTCTGCATCACCTTTTGTAGAAGTGAAAAACTGGGAATGAGAGATTGTTCAATAACTAGTTTTCCCATAACTGTCTGCTCCGAGTGGAGTTGTGTATCCTGCTTTAAGCTCACAGCAACCCCTGCAGGTGGACTGTTACTGCCTCTACTTTTCAAATGAAGAAAAGTAGACATGGGGAGTTCAAAAAAGCCAATGAAACAGTCTAGTTCTTTCCTTTACAGCATTATAAAAGCATTTGTTGAGTTTTGTTTGTTTGTTTTTAATAAGCCAGCTTCAGTTTTACACGGCATTATTAATACAAAGAAAAATTTCTACTGATCTTGCTCTTATGTCTATCAGAGAGACAATGGAAGGAGAATTGGTAATGCAGGGCAGATTAAAGAGCTAAATGTACTACAGTCTCGGAGGACATTTTATTCATGTAAAATGGGCCATACTGTAACTTGAGCACTTGTGAGGTACCAGACAGAATTATAGGATTTGGGGAGATGAACTCTGTCCCTGTAGACAATAAAAAGGACACAAACATTTTTTACTTTGACTTTCTCAATATTACAAACATGCAGAACAGTTAAGCAGGAATCTTAATTTTTGCACTCAACCTTGCTCAAATGCTAGTTCAGAGGTCATAGTGATAAATATACTGGATAGGGCATTTGTCTTGCATACAGCTGATCCATGTTTAATCCTAGGGTCCCCCAAGGTCACCAGAAGTGATTCCTGAGTACAGAGCCAGGAATAAGCCCTGAGTGATGCTGGGTGAGGCCCCAAAACAAACAAAGTCAGTATTTTTTTAGTATTATGGTATGTATGAGTATTATATAGAGTACATTTATACAATTCATACTAAGTAGTTGTGAAAATGATTTAGGGCCATGATCACATTTTAGTGGTAGAGCTCAGGCTCTGCATGTGTGAGGCTCAATGTTCATCCCTAGCACTAAATAAAAAGAAGAAAAGAAAGAAAGAAAGAAAGAAAGAAAGAAAGAAAGAAAGAAAGAAAGGAAGGAAGGAAGGAAGGAAGGAAGAAAGGAAGGAAGGAAGGAAGAAAGGAAGGAAGAAAGAAAGAAAGAAGGGGCTAGAGTTAAGACACTTGCCTTGCATGAGTTTTACCCTGGTATGATCGTCAACACTGCATGGTCCTCTGAGAGCGGGAGGGAGTGATCTCTAAGAACAAATCTGTAAGTAGCCCAAGAAGTTCTGTGATCCCAAGACCCCCACCAAAAAAGAGAACGTAAACAAATTAGTTTGATCAACATGGACAGAATGCTATACCGTGTATAAAAAGTATATCGAAGAAAATACATACACGTAAATATTTCTGTAAAAACACATTATTGTTCAAGTATATATGTGTGTAAATATATTTCAATATATTTTCAAGATGAGTATATGCTAGACTGGTGGTAGATACAACTTCTGGACAATATATTGGAAAAAATAATGGTAGAGAAGAAGTTTAGGTTTTATTTTAAACTACTCCCCCTGAATCAAGAAATATAGAACTGTTAACTTTCTTGATTCTCAGTTTTCTTTATTTTTTGGCATTTTCCATGTAGCACTGCACTGTAGCTCTGTTCTCCCATTGTTCATCGATTTGCTCAAGCGGGCATCAATAATGTCTCCATTGTGAGACTTGTTGTTACTGTTTTTGGCATATTAAATACGCCATGGGGAGCTTGCTAGACTATGCTGTGCGGGCAGGGTACTCTTGGTAGCTTTCCAGGCTCTCCAAGAGGGACAGAGGAATCAAACCTTGGTCAGCCGCATGCAAGGCAAACACCCTACCCGCTGTGTTATTGCTCCAGCCCATATTTTATAAATTAATTCTTATTTCTGTCATCAAAACATATATTAGAAACATAAGAAGCCTGTCCCTTTGCTTTTCACTCCCTTAATTCACATCTTGGCCTACTTCACTCACACGTAAAGCTGAAGGCTCATCTATAAGGCCCTTCTGTCTACTGTCCTATTTAATTACTGTTCACTGTGACTCCCACTCTACCAGGACAATTGCATCACTCCTAGCCTGGTCCTTCTATTCATTTGGCTTCCTATAACCAGTTGTACACATGCTTCTTCTAGAAATATTTCCATGCTCTTCCACACACGAACAGTCCCTCAACATCTTGAACCGGTGGGAACTGCCATCCCAGATTCTCACTGAGACAACTACCTTGAATCTATTTCACCACATCAAATTCCTAACAATGGATGCTCACCACTTCACTGATTCAGATTGTGACTTTAAAATCCACCACTTCCAATAGTCTATACTGAACTAAATTAAATATCTTTCATCTGTCTCTACAGACAGACAGACAGACACACACACACACACACACACACACACACACACACACACAATTATGTCCTCCTAATCCACCACGCTTAAGTTAATTGCGATATTGTTTTACTCATTCCTGAAATGCTATTTCTTTCCTTTAGAGTTTTTGTTGTGTGAGTGACCTATTGAAAGAGTTCTAGCCTTAGTTCTTTCGTTCTTTGTGCAGCTGTCTTTTCTCTGAATTTAAAGTTTTTTCCCTTTATTCCCAATCACAGAAGCATATATGCTGCTTCCCTACTGTCTAGATGATTGATTGACTTTCCTATTTTGTGTCTGACTACCCCTACTAGTGGAATGAGCTCCACAAGGGCAAGAACTATGGTTGCGATATTTACCCCCCCCCCCCACCTAGTACTTCATTTAATGTCACAGCTGAATTTTGAATAAGTAATTCTAAAGCATGATTTTCTGTGCACTAGCTATAACGGTCATTATCAAAAGCTGTGTGTAACAAATAAGATGTAAAATGGGATTTATCCTCTGAAATTTACTTTCTAATAATGCCATGCAAATAAAGATGACAGTCTTTTTTAAAGGAAAAAAGATATTGAGATTGAGAGTATACTTCTATCTCTTTACTAACTTGAAACTTTTCTTGTTAGTGTGAACTTTGATAAGTCTCTTGACCCGTATAAGTACACCTATGCTATTTTTAAAGAGAAATGATTGGGCTTCTGATCTCATCACTTTAAGGTCCTAACAGATCTTTGAAGAATTTAAATGTAAATGGATACCTTTAAATTTGAGTTGTTCAAAGAGTAGACTCAATAGAGTAAGAAGGGTTCAAATTCAAATAATTTGGCAACCATCTAGTTAATCCAAGTTAAGTAGCTATTTTGTCCAAAAAATCCTTTTGGCTTTTAATATACCCTGGGAATTCCTGAGCTTAAAATATAGTATAGAGAAATTCCCAACAGGATTTGAGAAAATCAGGTAAGTTTACATTATCTGGGAAGTACAGAGGATACTCTGGGAAAACATTACTGGTATTTATGCATAAAAAGCAATATAGGCATTAGAACAATTCATCTTATAGTGGTAAGTAGGATGCATCAGGAATACTGTAATTGGGAAATAAACTTAAGGTGTTAAGGCACTTTAGAGGATGCAGAAAATGAGAAACAAATCAAATCTTTTCTAATTTGCCTTAAACAACTCAAAGATCTTGATGAATCATTCTTACTGTGGGAAAAAAAATAAATACCAAAGCCTAACTTGAGAGATTGCTTAGAAGAACAAAGAATCATAAACAAGCATAGAACTCTTATATTGCTGCCTGTAATCAAGAAAAATTTTGATATATTTTTCGCTAACATAGTAGTTTAGTTATGTATTCAGCCTACAGTTAAAATACATGGACTACATTAGAACTACATTACCCCCTTAGACCACAGTTTCAACTATCACAGATAAGGAGAGCACTTTCTTTCATATTTCATACCAAGTAGAGTTTAGAAAGTTACCAATGGAGAGTATGACTGCTTTGTCCTTACATTCAATTAATCATGTTTTATTCTATCATGCCCTCTTATGATAAGTTTCTAATCACTGAAATCTTGTTTTGAAGCTTTTCAGCAATCTATTCTGCAATCTCCCAAGTTTTCTGTGGCCACTATCTCCAAGGTTTTTCATAGTCAAAACATAACTGCACACTGAACAAAGGAGCAGAGGTAAATCCTGTGGTAATGTGAACATGGTACCTGAGTTCATACCTACTTTCTCCTGATGGAATTCCAGGAATATGCACCAGACCACAGCTCATCAAATCCATTCCTTCCTTTCTTGAAAAACCTCAAGATTTCTTTTTCTACCAGGAATCCCAAATTTGCCTTCTCAAATAGCACAGGCGAAGGACTCATCTTTCATGGATTCAATCCATGGATTCCTTGTCTAAATGCAGTTACTATTTCAGTAGATTTGGTATTCACATAATTAACTTGCTTTTTGTCATAGGTTTTAGAAGCCAAGGAATTCTACTTGTGAAGAGACTTGTGCCAGGAAATATGTACATTTGACTAAGTGGCTCAAGATTTCATATCCATTTTAGCCTTTGGGATCCCTCTGGAACGACTGATCAGAAATTAGATCTGGCTAGCTTTAAGAATGAGAAATACTAGGGGTGGAGCAATAGCACAGCGGGTAGTGTATTTGCCTTGCACAGGGCCAATCCGGGTTCCAATCCCAGCATCCCATATGGTCTCCCGAGCACTGCCAGAAGTGATTCCTGAGTGCAAAGCCAGAAGTAACCCCTGAGCATCTCCAGGTGTGACCCAAAAAGCAAAAAAAAAGGGGGGCGGGAAACACCGGGGCTCCAGAGATAGCACAGCTGTTAGGGCACAGGACTAACATGTGTCCGACCTGGGTTCAATCCCCACCATCACATGGTCTCTGAATGATCGACAGGTATACGTTGAAGTCCCCAGATACTGTCTGGGAGTCCCAGGTATCCCAGGAACTGCAGGAGTTGAGTAGAATCACATCCTTGGACTCTTAATCTGAGTCAAAGTCCCAGTTGACCAAACACCATTGGTTGGACTCTGACCTCCTGACCACCTCATCTCCCCAAAAATATGCAAAAATGGGAAATATTGAACAGCATAAAGGCAATTTTCTCTGTATCATTTCTTTTAAATCAGGAATCCAAAGGTTGAATTTTGGATAAATTTACAGAACCTCACATTCCTTCAAAAAGAATTCTATAATGACAGTTGCTTTCACTTAACAAAGTCATTCCGGCAAAACCCTGGGTACTTCATTCCTATATCAACTTTACTTTCAATGACCTAAAATGCAGACATGATATCCATTTTTCTAGTGGTCCCATTGCTATTTTTTTTCTTTTTGAGTCACACCTGCAATTCACAGGGATTACTCCTGGCTCGTCACTCAGGAATTACTCCTACCTATGCTCAGGGGACCATATGGGATGCTGGAAGTCGAACCCGGGTGGGCCACGTGCAAGGCAAACGCCCTACCCGCTGTGCTATTGCTCCAGCCCCTACTATTCTATTTCTTGCACCTATATTTATATAGGGCTGGAGCGATAGCACAGCGGGTAGAGCGTTTGCCTTGCACGCAGACAACATGGCCAACCCGAGTTCAATTCCTCCGCCCACATGGCAGAGCCTAGCAAGCTACCCCTGATGTATTTGATATGCCAAACACAATAACAACAAAATCTTCAATGGAGATGTTACTGGGCCCGCTCGATGAACAACGGGAGGACAGTGTAATATTTATATAGGTAAAAATAAGGAATTCTTGCATGAATTGCTGCATGAATGTGCTATGAACTTCTGTTGGGCCTTCTTGAACTCCCTAGACATAATAGCTGTGATTGTTTTATTTTTTAAATATTTGGTTTACAAATTGGGCTGGAGCAATAGCACAGCGGTAGGGTGTTTGCCTTGCACTCAGCAACATGGCCGACCCGGGTTCGATTCTTCCACCCCTCTCGGAGAGCCCGGCAAGCTACCGAGAGTATCTCGCCTGCGCAGCAGAGCCTGGCAAGCTACCCGTGGTGTATTCGATATGCCAAACACAGCAACAACAAAAGTCTCCAATGGAGACGTTACTGGGCCCGCTCGAGCAAATCAATGAACAATGGGAGGACAGTGACAGTGACAGTTGATTTACAAATTAAAATAATAATAAAATATACAAGCTTACAAATTAAATACTGAAATGAAAATGGAAGATAAGTCATACTTGGGGACTATAAATCATAATCATATTATAAAGCTATCTTAACTCTGCTATGCTTGCAATTTTTCTTATAATAGTTAAGAGTGAAAATACAGTTAGTGTAAATAAAGAGAAGAGAGAAAGAAATACTAAGCCCAGGCATAGTATTTATTATATTAGCTGTTCATTCAAATCACCCTGTTAAGTAAAACACGGCTTTAAAGATAATCTTGATGCCATGATTACTCAAGTTTTGTTTCCTGTTTGTATCTCTCTTCTAACTCTAGGATTTTATATTCAATAACTTCCTTATGCCTCTTATATATGGCTAAAAGGTCACTCACATGTTACACAGCCAAAACAAAACATTTTATCTGCTATACTAAACCTGTTCTTTCTCCCATTTTTCACATCTCAATATTTGCAACCACTATTTATTTGAATTCTTATATTGAGTATATTTGGGATAACTGATACCATTAGGTTCTCTGTCCTAAATTCACACTGAAAAATTTTTCTCTCGTCTCCATGCTACCACCCTGCTTCCATTCATAGACATCATAAACCCTCAGCCTCATCACTGTATCACTGTCATCCTGTTGTTCATCGATTGCCTCAAGCAGGCCCCAGTAATGTTTCCTTCCTCCTAGCCCCGAGATTTTAAAAAGTGCCACATTTGAGGCTCTTTCAGGGTCAGGAGAATGAGACCCATCATTGTTACTGGTTTTTGGCATATTGAATACACCACGGGGAGTTTGCCAGTCTCTGCTGTGTGGGCAGGATACTTTTGGTAGCCTGCCAGTTTCTCCAGAGTAAGAACTACATAATAAGATGTCGCGCAGCTGCGAATCATAGGTAGCCTTTTCGTTTTCCTTTTGGGAGCTCTAGGTTCTTTCTTATTAGAACTTTACCATCACTCAGAAATCAGGTCAAATGCTACCTCTTTATATCAAGGTCCTTACCGAACATACTATTTAGAGAAACATCTTTCCCTGCCCCAATGACATTTATAGTCTTGTGCTCACCTTCATGTATATGAACTGCCTTAATAGCACACAATATTTAAACTATTTATTAACATTTGATTGTGTGTTTCTCAACCCTGTCCTTCAACTTGATTTCAAGAGGTAAGAGAGCAAGGAGCATATTGACTGTGAATTATCATCAATTAGACCAGTTTCTAGATTACAGAAGTCAAATATATGTATCATTAAAAGGAAAATAAGATACAAAGAAAAAAACAAAAGAAGGAAATAAGAGAATTAAGAAAGGGAACAGGGAAGGAGGAAGATAGAAATAGTACACCGAGAGGAAAGAAGGGAGAGAAGAGAAGAAGGATGTGAAGGTCAGACAACTGGGAAGGAGGAGAGATGGAGAGAAAAAGAAATTAATTTTCAATAACACTAAAAATAAGTCTTTGGGTTTAAACCTGGCACGAGGAGTTTTATTTCTATAAGATTCAAATAGATCATTGTACAATGAGAATATTAAATCCCCCCAAAATTAAGGGGTGAGAAGCTTGAGCAATAATCAGTGGAGTGGATGTGCTAACTTCTTACTTGCTCAATTCTTTCAACCTTCATCACCTGATCTGACAATCTGAATGATCCAGTTCCACTTACACACAAGTAGTAGGTCACTATCCAGAGGTAAGCAACTTAAGCAGCCAGTACAAATCCTGGAAAGATGGCTTCTCTTACCACCCTTATACTTCAATGGAACCATACATCATATCCAGAAGTACAAGGTACAGGTAGTGAACAACTTAAACGTGCATGAGTGGAGAAGGGTGTTTCAATGGATAAATGTGGTCACTGATAAAGAAGAGAGAGAAGGGCTTCCTGTCTTTTTGCCCCTGGAGTGACTTAGCTTGCTATACTCCCACCACATGGGAAGTGGGTACAAGTCTCAAGTCACTGACTTTGTTTCTTTTATATTTATTATATGACTCATGAGATAATATCACCTTGTCTTAGCTTCCCATCTTTAACAGTGTCCCTTCACCTTTTCTCACTTTCATTCACCTAGGACACTAAGTACCTGCTAAGAACCTGCTAAGGAAAGAAACAGTTGCTTTCAGGAACTCTTAGCTAAGACATTTTTTTACTATCTTTACTTACTAACAAAACAATGCTAACAATTTATAACCCATTCCCAACCTTTGACAATTAATCAAGCCATATTTATTTGTATCTTACTGGGGTAGCGGGGAGGACTCAAGGCCCCTGTAGGCAAAGCTTGTACTCCAGCTCTTGGAGTAACCTTTTCTAACCCCAGGAAATATTTATTTTCAACTGACATTAATACAGTCCATCAAAGTTCCATTAAATACCTTCAATGGTATGAATCTAGCTTTGTAAGAAGGCATTAGGAAATAATTTCATCCATGGATTAAAGGCAAGAACAAAATAAAACTGGTTTTATCATTTTCAAAATATTTTACAAAGAAGGCTCAAAATTCACTTTTCTTGTCTTTGAAATCCAACTAATTCCTAGTTCATTTTAAAACGTGTTTTTCAAAGTCTTTTACAAAACTCCCACCATCAAGTCCCAGCCTTTACCAGAAATAACACTCCCGCATATCTATCTCTTGAAGCTATCTCTCCCCCATCATTCTATCAGGGTAATGAGATAAGACCCATTCCAGAAGGCCTCCCCTGCCTAATTTAGTACTGAATTACTGGGGTTATGTAATAACAGTCCCTGGCACTAATTTCTATTTTTCCTTCATTTAACCTCCATATTACAGATGTCACTTCTCCTGTATTTTATGTCTAAATTACAATAAAATGTGTGGCCATTTTGTTTTTTTCCCCAACAGCCACATATATTTATTATATTATTAGCAGTACCTTTGCTACCAGGTCATGATACAAGCAGAAAACATGCTTCTCAGAAAATTCTTCAGATGCTGTAATTAAAACTTAATGCACCAAATGCAAGCAATCTTAACTTTCAGATCATTGACCATTTTGAAACTCTTCTTTGTTAACAAGACATGCCCCTGACAGCAAGATGAGTCAAATATAGCACAGGTTCTACCACTTCGCCATTCTCGCCTGACAGGAGCAAACCACTCAACATTTCTCAGTTCACTTTCTTCCTTTGCAAATAATAATGATGGTATATACTTATTTAGCTGTTGTAGAGAAAAACTTGGTCTAAAATAGAAGGCACCTGGCAGCCATTGTTATCTATAATACCAGTCATATTAGCATTATTAGAAATGCTACAATTTCTCAGCAATCTCATACAATTATAGTGTCTTATTCTCAGTGTAATACTCTAATGAATATGAATTTTGTCTTTGGAATTTAGACTATTCTTATGTTTAATGATTTGAACCTTATTTTGAAATGGGTCTTCAATTAACTTTATTTCTTACTTAACATATTGCATGGTCTTTGAAAGTTTTTTTTTTGTCTGCCACTCACCCAAGACCACAGAGCAATGATTAAATCCCTGCCGATGAGACAAGTATGTTTTCCACCTAATGGGCTTTTGAAACTCTGTCAGCTGAGTTCAAAATAGTATATTTCAAGAATTCATGAGGAGGGTCTAGAGAGATAGTTCAGCAGTTAGGCCACTTACCTTGCATGTGACTGACCCAGATTCGATACCTGGCATCTCAGACAGTCCCCAGAGCTCTGCCCGGAGTTATTGCTGAGTGAAGAGCAAGGAGTAAGCCCTTAAAACTTCTGGGTATGGTCCAAACACAGATTTGTTAAGAAACAAATTGATTTTTCATTTCCAAATCAGCCAAAATATGTTTGTGCAAATCCTAACACACGCATTAAAGATTTAACACATAAAGGAATAAATGAACAAATGAGAAAAACTCTTAATTATAGTGTGAAATAACCTCTGCTTAAACCCATTATTAATTGAGGACATTTTCTTCGCATACGATTTAGGGACTAGTTCAACTAACTAAAACCAAAACCAGCTTTTGAAACAAACTCTAATGGCACCAAAGTATCAGTCAAAAAGAGTGATTGTCCCACAGGATCCTGGCTGATTGATACCTATCTGACCAACTGATCATAGCTTTAGGTTCAAGGGAAAGAGAAAAGTTGTGAAAGACTCTGAATTGACCCCAAATTTAAACTTTCTCTTGACTTGCATTCAGGAATGCAGAGAATGAGCCATCCTGGCTCTCCTCTAGAAGCCTTCCCTCACACATCGTCCTCGCTCCCCCATCCATCACACCTCTGGCTTACTCTTATCACTGCATGGATCGTGAAGCATAACAAACATTTGTAATATGCTTCCAGCAACAACTTGGGGCTGGAAAGCAACAACAAACTCATCTCTTTCTCCTTGTTATCTAGAAGAAATTCAAATACTGAACTTTTTAACTTGATTGTCCATAAAAAAAAAGATAGACGCCTATCAAAATGCTCATTCTTGTGATCTACACTAGTCTGTTCAACTAAGCCCGCCTTTGTTGTTTTCTTTTTGGTTGGGGGACCACATCCAGTTATGCTTGGGGCTCCTGCCTCTGTAGTCAGGATTCATTACTGGCAGGACACAGGGGACATTATGTGGTACCAGGGATCAAACCCAGGTCAGTTGCATGCAAGGTTAGTGTCTTCCGCACTGTACTATATCACTCTAGCCCAATCATCTGTTTCTTGACTAAAGTTTAGTAAAGTTACTACAGTACTGAACAGCAATCAAGCATGATGCCACCAGTTGCGCTTTAAGTTATAATCCCCTTCAAAATATCTGTCTGGACCGACTCTTAACACACAAGGCTGTCTAATAGATAAAGCCTGCTGACTAAAGCTAGATCTTACTGAGGCTCTCTCCTTTAAGAAGCCTTCCTAGACCAACTTAGCCATACAGATTTTACTCTTTAAATTAAACTCTTTATTTATTGTTTATATTTTATAGGTGTTTAACAATTAGATTCTCTTGTCAGAAATGTTTGTTAAAAATTAAAGAAATATTTTCATATATATGCTATGATTAACTTTTTAGATTTAGGGATCTCTATTACTAACTACTGAAATAACTATTTGACTCCAATGACTGTTTCACATTATAGGTCTTCCTCCTAATAACACTTAAAACTTTATATACATAAAGTGCTAAATGGATGTTTATAGAAATGAAGACATGCCAGGGAAAGGCCTCTTATACTAATCTATATTAAACGACAGAAACATCTGTTTCAAAATTTTGCATTTATCCCCAGTTCTATTTCTATAGAAAACACAAAGTAGATATACAACTCCTGCTCTTAAGTTAGCAAATAAAATCTAAATGATAGTCAAACCATTTGAATATTCAAAGTAACAATGAGGCAATAATAGTTACTATGTGCTTACTATAAAGCTGTGCTTTATTATTTCAACTTCATAACAATCCTGTGAGATAAACACTATAATAATTATTTACACAAATGAACTGAGACCAATATTAAGTACTTTAAGACCCAAAGCTGTAAGTGGAGGGCCAGGTATTCAAAACCCTAAATTCACACTTAACCCCGCCTGTTCCTAACGTGATACAAAGCTGCCACTAGAAAGGCTGATTTCTTTCTGATTATGCTGATCATCGATCGGGCACGTTCAGGGTGGTATAAGTTTGATTTTAAAATCCTCAATTAATTTTTTAAAAAACACAAATGTACAAACCTGGAATGTCACTTAACGATGATGCTAGACAGGCTTAAAATTGTCAAGCTAGCATGTGCTGTACAACCTGGTCTGAGAACAAAAGTCAATGAAAGTTTGTGTAATTTAAGGATACTTAGTCCTCTAATTCTTTACCATATTTAGATTGTGGTAAAGAATTATCTATAGGCACTTTTAAGTTTAAAAAGTCAGAATAGTAGTATACATTTAAATCCTGGGAGATTATACAAATCAAAACTAAAAAGCATAAAGAGTCTGCCTTCATGAACAGTTTCCATAGTGATAATTTTGCAAAATACTGGAAAAACACTCAAGATATTTAGAAAGACTATAAAGATGTTTTATGAAGATGGCACAAAAAAATACTTTCTCATGAGCAGACAGGGAGTTCAACTTGGAATTTCAAATTAACTTTTTGTATGATGCATTATTTAATAAATGTTAACATTAATTTTTAAAGAGTTTAATTTGCATACCATTACTGGGCCAAATGGTTGACTAGGATCACAATTAAAGAAAGATGCACCATTCATTTGACTAAGAAGAAAAAAATTCAACAAAGTCAAATCTTCATCATTAAACTGAATAAAGGCAGCCTATAACTGCCAAAAATGTAGAACTCCCTGACAGATGCAAGTTAACTCCTGTGATTATTTAAATCAAACTCCTTTATTTATGACCCTAAGCAAAAGCTCAATATCTTCTCAAAGAATAAGTATTTTTTAATACTAGAGGCATCACTGAGGGAAAAAAGACATTATAAAAGAAAAGCAAATTAGGGAATTGGGTTAGTGAATATAAATATAATTTGAAAGAATATGCCATCACTTATGTTACACCATGGACATAAAGCACTCATGCAAAATGGAAGATTCTTCACTAGCACATTAACTAGCATTTAGTTCCAGCATGATTTAAGCTGTGTTGCTTCCAGAGAAGTGATACAGGACAAAAACAGAAACTACCATCATACAGTTTATCATCTGCACCAAATGTATTGTTTTATACACACCACTCCTATAATCTTCTAAAGGAAATCATCGTGCTTTCCCACTCACTGGGAAAAGAAATGGTGATCATATGCTGAGTGCTGAATACTTTATGTCTGTGACAAAGTTAGCCCATTATCTGTTTGGAGTAAACCTCCATCAAAAGATCCCTGTGTGTGACATATTTTGTATGTTATTCTATACAACACCAATAAGTGAGATCATCTGTTTATTAACTACCTACTTCTGAATTATTTCACTTAACATATCCTGGCTGGAGCGATAGCTCCACAGGTAGGACGTTTGCCTTTCACGTGGCCAGCCTGGGTTCGATTCTTCCATCCCTCTTGGAGAGCCTGGCAAGCTACCAAGAGTATCCCACCTGAATGGCAGAGCCTGGTAAGCTCCAGTGGCGTATTTGATATGCCCAAAAAAAAAGTAACAAGTCTCACAATGGAGACTTTACTGGTGCCCACTTGAGCAAATCGATGAACAACGGGAGGACAGTGCTACAGTGGTACAACATACCCTCCAATTCCATCTGTTACAGTGAACTGCATGATTTCATTATTTCTTATGGCTGCCTAGCATTCCATTGTGTGTGTGTGTGTGTGTGTGTATGTATACCAGTCTTCATTACCGCTTACCTGTCATTGAGTCTATATCTTAGCCATTATACTAAGTTTTATGAAGAAAACTTGTCTGAATAAGTGCTTTCAAATTAATGCTTTTGTGTATTGGGAGTCAAGTAGTGTAAATACTGAGTCATATGAAAACTCTATTTTTACTTTTTAGAAAAATACTCATATGTTTTCCATAGGAGTTGAACCAAACAATATTCCTAGCAGCAGTAAAAAAGAGTCCCTTTTTTACCACATTCCTGCCATCACAAGTTGTTTCAATATTTTTGATATATGCCATTCTTAGTGGCACGAGATGATAGCTCATTGTCATCTTGATTTTGGTTTCCCTGATAATCAGCAACAATGAATTATTTTTTGTATACCTACTGGACATCTCTCAGTCTTCAGAGAAGTGTCTGCTCATTTCCTTTCCCCGTTTTTGATAGGGTACTTGGATATTTTTTGGTGTTTGTTTTTGTGAGTGCTTTGCAGATGTTGAATATTAACCCTTTTGGAGATAATTTTATTTTTCCAAATGAATCTGAGGCAAGTTGTCATGTTTATAATATATTATTTTTCCATAAGTAACAAGGACTTTTTCTATTTTAGTCAATAATAATGGGCTGGAGCATAGAGGGTAGGGCGTTTGCCTTGCATGTGGCCAACCTGAGTTCAATTCCTCCACACCCTCAAAGAGCCCAGCAAGCTATGGAGAGTATTCTGCCTGCACAGCAAAGCCTGGTAAGCTACCCACAATGTATTCAATATGCCAAAAACAGTAAAAAGTCTCACAATGGAGACATTAGTGGTGCCCACTCAAGCAAATGGATGAATGGGAGGACAGTGGGACAGTGCTACAGTGCTACAGTGAATACTATTTGGCATAGTAATATATAACTATCAAAATACCAAAGAAATTGATCATTTGATCACTTGACATCCCTTTATTCATCGATTTGCTTGAGCAGGCTCCAGTAATGTCTCCATTCATCCCTGTCATGTGCTAGTGTAGCCCAATGGCGTCTGTTCGTTCTAGGAACACAAAGAGCCTCAAACCAATCATTAAAGGTCTTGATGAAGAAGTCTGACCATCTCATAGGTGGGCAGCCAAACGATCTTTAGACATCCAGTGGAATCCAGTTGGTAACGGCTCTAGTCCAGAGGTCGTCTCCAAATCTCATTATATGTCCAGCCCATCTGATTTTCGGCACCTTGTCAAATGAGACAGCATCCTGGATTCTTAACCATTGAAGGAGGTCGGAACTCTGGATTCTTTCTCTCATTTGAGTGAAGCGAATTATTCCAAGCATAGCTCTTTCGATTCTTCTTTGAGAGACACGAATAGCATTCTTATCCTGTTTCGTAGGCCCTAGGTCTCTAAGGCGTATGTTAGAACAGTGGAATCAAAGAGATGTGACTGGAGTCGGAGGTTCTTCGTCCTCTTAGCTATTTCTTCAATGCTCTTGAAGGCGTTACAAGCTGCTCTCTTCCTCCTGCGCAACTCAGGTGCCAAGTCATTCGTCATGTTGACTTCTCGACCTAGGCACACATAACTGTTGCATTCGGAGATGGTCATTCTGTTGAGAGTGAATGGAACGTCAGGAATGAAACTGTTTCTCATAAACATTGTCTTCGTGACATTTAGCTGCAGTCCAACATTTCCACACTCACAGTCAAAGTTGGCCAGCATTTGTGCCACTTGGGTAATGTTTGGTGTTATTAGAAAGAAGTCATCAGTGAAGCGGAGGTGGCATAGTTGCCGTCCGTCTATCTTCACTCCCGTCCTTCCCATTCCAGTCATCGCATGATGTTCTCAAGGGTGGCACTGAAGAGTTTCGCTGAAAAGGTATCGCCCTGCCGAACCCCTCTCTTGACATCAATCATCACTTCTTGGTAGAATGGTGAGATCCTGGTAGTGAATCTGTAATAACAGCTCACGGAGGATCCTGATGTATTGAGTTTGAACGCCTTGTTTGGCTAGGGCTTTGATGACTGCTTTCGTCTCAACAGAATCAAAGGCCTTCTTTAAATCAATGAATGTTAGACAGAGTGGCATCTTGAGCTCCTGGGACACCTCAATGAGTTTGGTTATCATGTGGATATTGTCAATTGTGCTGAATCCTTTGCTTGCATGGTTGCCCTTCATCTAGTGTTCTTCCAATCCTATTCAGGATGCCTTGAGTGAACAGCTTGTAGATGACAGACAATTGGCAGATAGGGCGATATTTGCCAATGTCGTGGATTTCTACCTTCTTGTACAGTAGTACAGTCCTGCTGGTTTTCCATTGGGACTGAACGTTGCATTCAACAGGTAGCATGTGAAGAGAGAAGAGCAGCAGTGCTGGCAGATGCAGCAGGAACCAGTAAAAGCATTCGCAACACCTGCCTGTCCTTCGACAACTACAAGACCAAGGTGACTGCCCTCTGATTTCCTGATGGATCTATCACATCTTCCCGCAGGGCAATGGAGAAGATTGATCCATGACTTCTACTCGGATCTCTTTGACAGCCATGTCCACCTGCCCACATACCAAATTCTACAGGATGAATATGTCGTTACCAATGTTCTCCCTTCCGAAATCCAAAATGTCATTTCATCGGTAAAGAAGTGAACAGCACCAGGCCCAGAAAAGGTCAGACCCGAACACCTGAAGAATCTGCTGTTGGTACTCATCAATACATTGGATTGGCTCTTCACACGCTACTTGTTCCCAAATAAATTAGCAAGGTTCCCAAATAAATTAGCTAACCAAAAAGTAGTAAGTTCAAAAAAGAACTAAAATATTTAAAACTCAATAAACTTTTTTGTTTTTTTTTTCAGAACTATTATGTCATTTAAAGCCTCAGATTGTCAGCTGAACCATCTGTTATTTTAGGGTTTCTCAACATGCACATGCTTTCTTGCTTAGTACCATGGACTTGAATATCTGCAGTCTTTTGATTGCCAAGTTCCTCTTGGTGGATGAGAAGTGAAAAGTTCATCAGACTCCCCCTTACCAGGCAGGGCTCAACAAGTCCACACTGTAGGGGCCCCTCTGCCTATCAATCTGTCTGTGTTATGCACTGATTATTGGCTGTTCTAAAATATGCTTCTCCAGGTTCCATCCAGAAAGATAAGCACAAATCCCATTGTCCTTTAAAAAACTGGTCATGCTGCAGTTCTCTATTCCCTCTCCTACCCTGGAAATGTGGTCAAGGAGTTGTGAAGCCAATTCAACCCCTTCTCAAGAACTCATGTCAGTGCTCCTGTGCTCTTCTCTGATTTCTCCCACCACCTATAAAATCTTCAACTGGATGTGAGACAATTTGGCTCTTCATCAATGTAACCAAAAGATTTACTTTTGCATAGACTTTGCACCTTGATTTTTTTTAACTCAGACTTTGAAATTTGAAGAATCTTGGTTTCTTGTAACTCTTCTTTCAAAACTGTTAGCTCTCCCATGAAGTCCAAAAAGAAAAATGGGAAATGGGCACTGGTGGAGGGATGGGTGTTTGATCATTGTATAATTGAAACCCAAGCACAAAATTTGTAAGTCTACAACTGTACCTCATGGTGTCTCAGTAATAAAAATTTTTTAAAAAAGGAAAAATTGACAACTTTTGATTTCAATTCTGTTTTAGCATTACACAAAACAACACAAATGGGATATCTTAGAATTACAGGAGTCAATGGGATCATGAAAAAAATAAGAATCATTAGATTATATAATGCATTTTTAAAATTCACTATTTTAAAGATGTCATTAACCCTCAAACTGAACCACACCTTCAACAGTGTATCAATCAAAACCCTACCTGATATTTGATGGGAATTGAACAGGTGATTTTCAAATTGATACTAAACTACCAAAGAACAAATTCAACCAAGACTTTTAGTGAAGTTCGTGTGAGAGGCTATGCTCTACCAGAAAGTGGACTTTATAAAGCAAGTGTTTAAGATCACATGCTATTGGGCAATGAGAAACACTTATGAGCAGGAGAGAGGAAGGGGAATTAAAAGCAGACCTTGGATATATAAAAAGTTTTAATTAATTACAAAGTTATGCTAAAACAGGGCTGGAGCAGGTAGGGCTGCTTAATAACATAGCTTTTGTTTGTTTGTTTGGTGGGAGGGGCCAGACCCAGCAATGCTCAGGAGTTACTCCTGGCTCTTTGCTCAGGAATCACTATTGATTGGGCTCAAGGAACCATAAGTGCTACCAATGATTGAACTCAGATTAGCTGGTGCAATGCAAGGGATCACGTTATTATGTGTTCACGATGCCAGACGTGTAAATTTATATAGTCAGCTGTCCTTATACTTAACCATACATACATTATTAAATGTGTGTAAATTAAATTTGTTCTGAATGTAACAGATTCTCTTGTTTATTTTTATCTTTATATCATTTTCCATTGCATTACACATACATTCTTAACTTTGTTCCTTCAATATCATTGCCCCAATTTTCTGTGATACCAATTATTTTCCTGACTGCTTCTAATGCTCTCCAGGAGACTCTATCTTTAGTTGCCTGGAGGGCTTTATAAACATCCCTCCTTGCCTTTTTCACTTCCTCTAAATTAATTTTCTCTGCTTCCTACCATATCATTTTTATGAAGTTCTATAAATTCTATAGTTGCAAATGTGTTCATGATACAAATATGTTTATTTCTGAAAATTTTTCAGACTCCCTAATTTTTCCTAGAATGCTGTGTATAATTATGAGTCTCAGTACAGGTTACTTTTCTCACCTGCTGCTTACTATTGAAATCATTATAGTTGAGCCAATACTATCAACATTAATTGCCTTTATTATAGACTCCCTGATAGATATTAGGATTATCAAGGCACTTTCCTGAGAGAATTAGTTGTTGCAAAACTTACTGAGCTCAGTATCAACCTTTGTTGCCATTCTCAGTCAAAACTCTTTTCAGTGGGGTTTAATGAAGGCATGAGGTAAGAAAGAAATGCTTTTTGGAAGGGACTGCGGGTGTGGTACCTAAGGAACGAAACTTGAACATTTCTTCTTATAAAGTAATCTAGAAACAGGCTAATTACCCACTCCCTATTCTTAAAACCTCAAAAATCTGTGTTGTGTGGGTAGGTTGGGAGGGGATGTGTATCTCTCATCATCTCCTTCCCTGATGATTCCTGTTCTTTGGAAAGAAACACTAGGTCTGACAAATCACTGCTCAGTATTTCTATTTTCCTGTGCCCATAAAATTTTGCATTGTTTATTTTGATAACTATTCATGGAAAAATATGCCAGAGTACCAGACACCTTGTCTTTCTATCATCATAACCCAGAAGCGATGTTAAGAGGCTTGCTCCTAGGTCAAACTCACTTACCATAGAGAGGGATGTTCTTCCCACCTAGACCCAGCCATGGCATCAAGGAGACTGAAATAGCAGGAATAATGTCAGGAACAAAATGAAGATGAACAGGAACTGGTATCTGACTGAGCAGAGGTAGGGGATGAAGTGAATTCAGACAACACAGTTCTCTGGGGTCTATAAGGCGCATTCTCTCTTTCCTTCCTATTTCTATCTCACTTGCCATGAAGGGCTGAAATGAGCAAGTCTTCCATTTCTGTCTTCAAGTCTCCATGCCTTTATCTCTTCCTGGAACATTAAAGAAACAATGCTCAATGCACCTCTGGCTTACCTTAAATTCTTTAGTACAAGCATTTTTGCAAAAGAGCCTATCTGCTGCATAACCAGTTAGCCTCAAGGCAATCTTTTTTTCTGTAAAAGACAAAGAAATGTAAATGGTAAGAATGGCTGGAGGACTGGCCCAAGATTGGAAGCTTGCCACAAGTGGGTGGAAGGGCAGTTAGGATAGAGAAAGAAGGAACCCCTATGACAATGATTGGTGAAAATGATCATTCTGGACAAGAACTGATTGTTGAAAGTAGGCAAAGGGACATACATAATGAGAGAGGGGCGAGAGGGGGAGAGAGAGAAAGAGAGAGAAGGAGGGAGGGAGGGAGGGAGGGAGGGACGGAGGGAGGGAGGGAAGGAGAGGGAGAGAGACTGCCACAGAGGCTGGTGTGAGGAGTGAGTGGGAGGAAAACTGGGGACACTTTTCCTAGGTAGGAAATGTGCACTGGTGAAGGGAGGAGTGTGTTGGAACATTGTATGACTGAAACCCAATCATAAACAACTTTGTAACTGTGTATCTTATGGTAACTCAATTTTTAAAAATGTAGTCTAAAATATCATTTATGCATAATAAAATAAACTAAAATGAAATGGCTAGCTCAAAAAAAAGTTGTATTAGTCCTGTTTGATACTTTGACTACAAGTAAGGCAAACAGTACTAAAAACTAATGATTACACAGCAGTTTTCAAATCCATCCCTGAGCACACATTCCACCCCTCAAAAACAAAACAGTTTTTGAAGTGGAGGGGAATGTAAAAACAGATGGCTAATAATTCACAACAGCCTTTCCAAGAATTAAGTGCTCTCTTTACCAAATCTCCTGTTTACCAAATGTATCGCTATATTAGAAGTTAAAGAACACAGAAGAACCAAGCTCCTCTTTTCCTTTTTCCCACCCCAAGTTATAATTACATGGATTTTGTTTTTGTTGAAAATGCTGGATTTTTATTTATTTTTCTATTTGATTGCATAAAACATGACATAAACAGAACTTTGGTAGCTGGCACTGAATCTTTCTTGGTGACATGGTGAAATATAGGATGAGGAATGTGAGATAATATTTAAATGTAGTCCAGGTAGTATAACCAGTTACTTTCCTTCCATGAAATGACAAAAATAGCATCACCTGGCTCATTGCATTCTAGAATCACCCTCATCCCAGTGTAGGTGCAGAGTTTTTACTTTCTCTCTGGTTCCTTCTGATAGTCCCTTTAAATAAAACTATTTTACCTCAAAAAAAAATCTAGTAGCATTCCTCATCTGTTAGTTTTACTTTGAGGACCTTGAAGAAGTATAAAGACTTTTTAAAAATACATATTGTAAATAACTTATGCCTAGCATTATATCCAAAGTTTTTAAACAATTGACTCTTATTTCTGGTGAAAACAATCTTGTTTTATTCAAAATTATCTTATGGTTAGTTGTGTGGCAAAATTGTTTGCAGGAAAGAATTTCAGTAAAATATACTGAACATGTTCCTTTATTGCTTTCATTACAATACATTTTATTATTCACAGGTAAAAGATGTGTGCAACAAATTGTGACTTCTTCAACTCTCAGGAAATAACATGAAACAATATAATCAGATAAGATATACTAATCCAAAATTTATAATTAACTATATGAACCACAATGTTGAACTATTAAATTTTAAAGACATTATTTTAGCAACTGGAGTGATAGCACAGCTGTAGGGTATTTGCCTTGTGGGCAGTCAGCCAGGCCAAGCCGGGTTTGATTCCTCCTCCCCTCTCGAAGAGCCCGGCAAGATACCAAGAGTATCTCGCCCACACGGCAAAGCCTGGCAAGCTACCCGCGACGTATTCAATATGCCAAACACAGTAACAACAAGTCTCAAAAAGAAAAAAATGGAGATGTTACTGGGCCTGCTCAAGCAAATCGATGAACAACAGGAGGACAGTGTGACAGTGTATCTTAGCAACTAATAGTCATACAAATTACTAGTAGTAGATTAGAAAAGACTCAATAAGGAAATTAATCTTGGAAAATTCTCAATCTCACCAGTTATATCCTCAAAACCCTGGGTATTTTCCATAGGAACAATTTATTGCCATTAGTCACATTAATGTTTGGATAAATATATAAATATATATATACAAAATTATATTTTTTTCCTCTGGAAATTTACCAGACCAAGAATCACGCTCAGTACTTCTATGGAGAAATAAAACCTGTTACAAATTAAATCAACTTGAATAAAATGAAACATTTTAATTACTTTTTCTTATTTGCCTGTAAGAAGAGATCAAACCAGCTAGAACGTACATTTTTTTCTTTTGAAGTATTAGAAGTCAACTTGTTTTTTAAGGCAGTCATCATGATGTAGCAGGCAGATCGGTAAGGGACTCTGGCAATATGCTTTTGGGAAATTATAAGACTTAAAATAGTGTTCAAGTGTGATGTAGTCCAAAGCCATGCAAACCCCAACTCTTTGATATGCAAGTCCTGAGCTCTTTGGAGAGGAGCAACTGAGTCACCACCTGGATGCAGGAGTCCACCCATTCAGAGAAGGGAGGATCCCTGTAAAGGAGAAGCTATAGAAGAATCTAAAGAATCTAAAGGTGATGAAGGGACCATAAACAGTGCAAGGGATGAGATTATGAGGTTGTCAACAGTACAAAACTTTCCTGTAACAATGTCCATATTTTATGTATATAAAGAGCTCCAGGAAAATAATTATTTGAAGGAATTGGATTTAAGTGCCTCCTGAAAGCCATTCCAGGCTTGCTCTTTCAAGCCTCTATTCAATCTTGAACATGAAAATCTCTCTGCTTTTCCCACTCCGGAGAAGCTCGAGTTCTCTCTTGAAAATGTATTCCTTGACTTTCTCTCCTCTTACATCTTTCTAAGTAAATTTCATTCAATAATAACAATCTTGCTTCCTCTTTAACAAATTGTGCTGGCATCACTGGACGGCTACATGCAAAAAAGTGAGCTCAGAACTCTGCCTAACACCATGTACAAAAGTAAGATCAAAATGGATTAAAGACCTCAACATCAGACCAGAAACCATAAGGTACATTGAAGACAAAGTTGGCAAAACCCTCCATGACATTGAAGCTAATGGTATCTTCAAAGATGCCACGCCACTGGCCGAGCAAGTGAAAACAGAGATAGATAAATGGGACTATCTTAAACTAAGAAGCTTCTGCACCTCCAAAGAAACAGTGACCAAAATACAAAGACAGTCTACAGAATTGGAAAGGATATTTGCTGAATACACATCTGACAAGGGGTTGATATCCAGGATATACAAAATACTGGTTAACCTCCACAAGAAGAAAACATCCAACCCCATCCAAAAATGGGGCAATGAAATGAACAGAAACTTTCTCAAAGAAGAAATCCGAATGGCAAAAAAGCACATGAGAAAATGCTCTACATCATTAATCATCAGGGAGATGCAGATCAAAACCACAATGAGATACCATCTCACACCTCAGAGACTAGCCCACATTCAAAAGAACAAAAGCAACCGATGCTGGCGTGGCTGTGTCGAGAAAGGGACACTCCTTCACTGTTGGTGGGAATGTCCACTGGTTCAGCTCTTCTGGAAAACAGTATGGACGATTCTCAAAAAATTAGAAATTGAGCTCCCATTTGACCCAGCAATACCACTCCTGGGAATATATCCCAGAGAGGCAAAAATGTATAGTCGAAGTGACATCTGCACTTGTTTGTTCATTGCAGCACTCTTTACAATAGCCAGAAACTGGAAGAAACCTGAATGCCCAAGAACAGATGACTGGTTAAAGAAACTTTGGTACATCTACACAATGGAGTACTATGTAGCTCTTAGAAAAGATGAAGTCATGAAATTTACATACAAGTGGTACAATATGGAAAGTATCATGCTAAGCGAAATGAGTCAGAAAGAGAGGGATAGACATAGAAAGATTGCATTCATCTGGGGGATATAAAGTAATAAAGTATGAGATTAATACCCAAGAATAGCTGATATCAGCACCAGGAGGATTACTTCATAACTTAGAGGCCAGCCGGGTATCCTAGAGGAAAGGGCTGTTCAGATAGAGAAGGGAGCACCAAATAAAGGATGTTTGGAGGATCCTCCCAGGAGGGGAGATGCATGTCGAAAGTAGACTATGGACTGAACATGTTTGCCACTCAATGCCTCTTTTGCAGACCACAACACCCAAAAGGAGAGAGAGAACACAGGGGATTGCCCTGCCACAGAGACAGGGGGGATGGGGGGATGGGGGTGGGAGGGATATTATCCATGGTGGTGGAAAATGGGCACTGGTGGAGGGATGGGTATCTGATCATTGTATAATTGAAACCAAAGCACAAAAAATTGTAAATCTACAACTTTAAAAAAAATAAAATAAAATAAAATAAAGGGAAAAAAAAAACCACAATGAGATACCATCTCACACCTCAGAGACTGGCCCACGTTCAAAAGAACAAAAGCAACTAACTGATGCTGGCGCGGATGTGGCGAGAAAGGGACACTCCTTCACTGTTGGTGGGAATGTCGACTGGTTCAGCCCTTCTAGAAAACAGTATGGACGATTCTCAAAAAATTAGAAATTGAGCTCCCATTTGACCCAGCAATACCACTCCTGGGAATATATCCCAGAGAGGCAAAAATGTATAGTCGAAGTGACATCTGCACTTGTTTGTTCATAGCAGCACTCTTTACAATAGCCAGAAACTGGAAGAAACCTGAATGCCCACGAACAGAGGACTGGTTAAAGAAACTTTGGTACATCTACACAATGGAGTACTATGTAGCTGTTAGAAAAGATGAAGTCATGAAATTTACATACAAGTGGTACAACATGGAAAGTATCATGCTAAGAGAAATGAGTCAGAAAGAGAGGGATAGACATAGAAAGATTGCATTCATCTGGGGGATATAAAGTAACAAAATATGAGATTAATACCCAAGAATGACATGCAAATTCGTGAAGCGTTCCATATTTTTGGCTGGAGCGATAGCACAGCGGGTAGGGCGTTCGCCTTACAAGCGGCCAACATGGCCGACCCGAGTTCGATTCCTCCGCCCCTCTCGGAGAGCCCGGCAAGCTACCGAGAGTATTCGATATACCAGACACAGTAACAACAAAGTCTCCAATGGAGACGTTACTGGGCCCGCTCGAGCAAATCGACGATCAACGGGAGGGCCTTTACTTTTTACTTTTTACTTACCCAAGAATAGCTGAGATCAGCACCAGGAGGATTAGTCCATAGCTTAATGGCCAGCCGGGCATTCTAGAGGAAAGGGCAGCTCAGATAGAGAAGGGAGCACCAAATCAAGGGTGTTTGGAGGATCCTCCCAGGAGGGGAGATGCATGTCGAAAGTAGACTATGGACTGAACATGTTTGCCACTCAATGCCTCTTTTGCAGACCAAAACACCCAAAAGGAGAGAGAGAACACAGGGGATTGCCCTGCCACAGAGGCAGGGGGGGATGGGGGCGATGGGGGTGGGGGGGATATTATCCATGGTGGTGGAAAATGGGCACTGGTGGAGGGATGGGTATCTGATCATTGTATAATCGAAACCCAAGCACAAAAAATTGTAAATCTACAGCTGTACCTCATGGTGTTTCACTAATAAAAAAAAATAACTATCTTGCTTCATGATTTCACCTCTTCCTGAAATTCTTTTCTGTGAGGAAAGGCTATGGACACAGATTGCCTATACGTAGGTTAGGGCTGACTTTCCTTTCCTACAAAAAGCGATTCATTACTTCAACCTGAGTCCACAGATCCCTGAGAGAAATTATCTCTCACGTCGTACAAAACAAGTAGACTCCAGGCACAGCTTGGTGGCTGCCTCATGGAGGTGGCAGGACAAGATTGCCGTGTAGAATCGTATAGAGGTTTAGCCTCTCCTGGTTCAAGCCAGGTATTTCTCTGGGTGGCTGGGTGAATCAAGCTGAGGGTTGGAAGCACTCTTTACTTGAGGTTACCTCTCTTGATCCCCACTTTGCTGATCCACTAGCAACAATACAATGAAGAATTAGAGTGAGACACCTCTCAACTTCTTATTTTTCATTATGGCTTTGGCTATTTGGGGTTTATTGTGATTCCATACACATTACATTATTGGCTATTCTAGGTTATTAGTGAATGTGAACTGAATTTGGATGGAAATTTCTTAGAATCTATATAGCAGCTTAGGTAGCTATAGTAATCAAAACTGTGTAGTACTGGATTAAAGATAGATCAATGGGTTAGAAATGAATACTCAAGGTCAAAATCCCATATTTATGAACAGTTCATTTTAGATAACTTAACTAAAACATGAAATGAACTAATGATCACTTCTTCAACAAGTAGCGCTGGGAAAAATGGATAGCCATGTGTAAAAAATTAAAGCTGGCTTCATATCTTATAATTGACAAAAGTCAATTTAAAGTGGATCAAAGACCTCAAGATGTGACTGGAAACTATAAAGTACATTGAGGAAAATATAAAGATTCCAAGATATGGACATAAAAGACATCTTCAATTATCTAATACCAGTTGCAAAGACAGCAAAATAAAAAAAATGGAACTATAGCAAGTTAAAGGGAACAGACTTTATTCAAAAGAATATAGGCATCTGATCAAGTCGTCACATGAAAAAGTGCTCAGCATCACTTATCAGAGAAATCCAAATCAAGACAACAATGTGATGTCACCTCACACCAATAATAATGGCACATGTAAAACTAGTGAGAATAATTTGTGTTGGCAGGGATGTGGTGATAAGGAACTCTCATCCACCGCTGATTGATACACTGTCTGGTTCAACCCCTGTGGAAAACAGTACAAAGATGCTCAGTGAACTTAGAACTGAACTGCCACATGACCCAGAAATTTCACTTTTGTCCTCCTACACCAAGAAAAATATTTATTCAAAAAGGACATAAGCATACTATTATTCATTGCTGCATTTGGTATAATAAGTGTCACTGTATCACCGTATCACTGTCATCCCATTGTTCATCAATTTATTCGAGCAGGTGCCAGTAACATCTCATTCGTCCCAGCCCGGAGATTTTAGCAGCCTCTCCTTACTCATCTTTCCCAACGCTGCCATATTGGAGGCTCTTTCAGTGTCAGGGGAATGAGGCTGATTATTGCTACTGATTTTGGCATGTTGAATATGCCACGGGTAACTTGTCAATGCTCTGCCAAGTACAATAACCAAGAGATGGAATCAAACTACGTCCGATGACAGATGACTGGATTATGAAGACGTGGTATATATACACAATGAAATACTATGCAGAATGGAATACAGTGGCAAGAAAAGATGAAATCATGTTATCTGCTACAACTTGGTTGGAACTGAAAGATATGTTGAGTGATGTAAATCAGAAGAAGAAAGATAAACAAAGGATGATCTCTCCTATTGTATATAAAATAACTGGACAAGAAAATATAATAAAGAATTCCTAGATCATCCTTCACCCAGAGTATAGGGAGAATGACAGAGAAGGAAAGAAATCAAGGCAGGAGAAACAAGATGAGAAAGAGAAGTACTGTATGAATATGGCTCAGGGACCTCAGGATACTAGTGAGATGGGAAAGGAGCATAGCTATATATACAAAGAACAGATTCAAAGACCCGGTAAACACGAGATGGAAACTAGAACTATAAAACTTTAAAATGTTCTTGTCAAGATGGCAGGGGGTGAGGTGTGGTTCTGGGGACAGGAGTGAGTATGAGAACAATGGAGGGAACTTGACACTGAGGGGTGGGATTATTGTTGAAAATATTGTATGCCTAAAACCCAACTAAGATAACTTTGTAAATCACTGCACTGTAGTACTGTACTCTTGTTGTTCATTGATTTGCTTGAGCAGGCACCAGTAATGTCTCCATTGTGAGACTTGTTGTTATTGTTTTTGGCATATTGAACACATCATGGGTAGCTTGCCAGGCTCTGCCATGCGGGCGGGATACTCTTGGTAGCTTGCAGGGACAGAGGAATCAAACCTGGGTTGGCCTCATGACCTACCTGCTGTACTATTGCTCAAGTCCTAAACTCTTGATAGCCTCAATAATTACATTTCACCGAATTATTTTCTCACTTTCTCAAACTTTATCTATTCTCAAAATACCTAATAATTTTATTTTAATTTACGAGCCCATTCTCCCTAAAGTTTCAAATTTATAAAACTAATCAAATAGATGCCATAAAGTAAAATGTAAAGTTCTAAGAGGGGAAAATACATACAAGATGAAGTAAAACAATAATAAAATGGTAATGCGGTGTAAAGAAAGGTCTTACATTTATCATTTTTTGAAGATGTGACTGGGAATATATAAAAATGTATCTTTACAAGCAACCGTATAGATGATAAATAACATGAAATATAATTCCTCTTCTCCCAGGATGGCACAGTTCTTTAAAATCTTTGAAAATTTATTTAATTCTGTCTATGTATACACTAGTATAACAGCTTATAATTAATAGTGTCTGTTAAAACAACATTTACTTTTCTATAGATTTGTATCATGGTTTATAGAAATATGAACATATAGAAAACCATTTAGCTTTCTATAGATTTATATCATGACCACTGTCTAAGGTCTTTAAAAAAACAAAGGATTTTTTTTCTTTTTTTTTTATTTTTCTTTTTTTATTAGTGAAACATCATGAGGTACAGTGGTAGATTTACAATTTTTTGTGCTTGGGTTTGATTATACAATGATCAAATACCCACCCCTCCACCAGTGCCCATTTTCCACCACCATGGATAATATCTCCCCCACCCCCATCCCCCAATCCCCCCCTGCCTCTGTGGCAGGGCAATCCCCTGTGTTCTCTCTCTCCAACAAAGGATTTTTTACGCATATTTAGGTATGTTTTAAGAGAAAAACAGGACTACTGTGTGTGTGCGCGCATTCACGTGTGATTTTACTCCATAAGTGATAATGTACCAGCAGAGAGCCAATGCTTCAAGTATGGAGGTGAAACAGCTCATTAATTTCACCTACTTCGTAATCATTTTATTCTTATATTTTTGTCTAAGTTTCTTGAGTTACTATTATGTTAGAAGATAATAATTTTAGTCAATTACAAAAGTGCAGCACAATTTTCATGCTGGCATGGAAATATTTTTAATTTCATCTAGTTGCTTGGTATAGGTTTTGGGTATCTCTAATACGACACAGAAAAGATTTATGTGACATATTCAAAAATAAATTAATTTTCCTTACTGAAAAAGCTGGCACAATTATCGGAATTGCAGGCTAGGTATCTTTCCTTAGTAATAACTGAAAGGGTATATCTAAAGGGAAAAGTTTACCCATTTCTAAACTGGCAGAGATTTATTTCAATAAAATGAGGAGAGATAGGTATTCAATTTATTAGTGGTGCTGAGACTCCTTAATATTTGGCTTATGATTTTAAAATTACTTCTAAAAATCACATTTTAAAATAACTTAATAAATCCTAAACAAAAAGAAGAAAGACAAAGGAATAGAATTCTATTTTAGCACCAAGAATCTGTGTACTTTTGAAAAATGTTTTGATAGAATTGAACGCAGCCAACCCCAGTTCGACTCCTCTGCCCCTCTTAGGGAGCCAAGCAAGCTACTGAGAATGTCTTGCCCTCACAGCAAAGCCTCGGAACCTCCCCGTGGTGTATTTGATAAGCCAAAAACAGTAACAACAAGTCTCACAAGTTTTTGTGAGATGTTACTGGTGTCCTTTCAACAAAATGGATGAACAACAGGAGGACAGTGCTACTGTGCAGAATTGAACAAAAGTTCAATCATGTTTTGTATAATTAAATCATTTCTAATTCCCTTTCAGCTTTTGTATGACACAAAGTACACATTCTTATGAAAAAGTCATACATATAAATAAATGAATTCTGAGACCCAGGAATATGTATGAAATAACTAATACCATAAAAATATTTATTTCTGAAAAAAAATCTGTAATATTGCCTACCCAATAATAATTACAATAATAATGATGGCAATAATACTGAGTTTCAGGCACTTTACAAATGACTTTTTAAAAGAGGTCTTATTTGATATTATTTAATCCTAAAGGCAATATAAGGTAAGGATATGTAAACTAAGATTTGGAGAAATTAAATTTCCTAAACTCAAGATATAAAGTAGGAAAAGCAAGAAAAATCAAATCAAGAAAAAACTTGATTCATAGCTCTCTAATCCTAAAGCTTTTAAACACTAAAACCAGTAGCCTTTCTGCAGAGAAAATTTTATTATTTGGTGTCTGATTTATTAAGTGACTTTCATCAAAAAAGAAAAGCTTTAATTCTAAAACTTAATATTGTACTATATTATGAAACCTTCTCAATGAATACATAATGAGAAAATTTAAATATATAAGCATGTTCAATATAAAAATAAATTACAAAGTGGCATGACATAGGATAATGTTGAGTTGAAAAATGTCTAAAGTCAAAATATCATAAATTATCTGAAATAACAGGATTAAAACTTCAGTATCCATTTTTATCAAATATGTGTTGTAATCAGGTTGCATTCCAATGGAACCAATTAATAGCTTTATAATTTTGAGCACTTATTCTTTGATGCCTAAATTTTTTTCTAGACCTAATGATAATAAATGGGCCTGGAGTGATAGCACAGCAGTAGGGCCTTTGTCTTGTGCGCAGCCGGCCTGGCCGAGCCAGGTTTGATTCCTCTGCCCTTCTTAGAGAGCCCGGCAAGCTACCGAGAGTATCTCACCTGCACAGAAAAGCCTGGCAAGCTACTCGTGATGTATTCAATATGCCAAACACAGTAACAAGAAGTCTCACGATGGAGACGTTACTGGGCCCGCTCGTGCAAATCAATGAACAACGGGAGAACTGTGACCGTGACCGTTAAATGATGATAAAGAGACATTTCAGGGCCAGTGCTCAATAATAGGGTATCTGTATAGCATATGCAAGGCCTTAAGCTTAATTCCCTGAACCACAACGTAGCCCAAGCCCAACAGTCTTGGGCATGGCGCTGGTACTCAGAGATGGGAGTGTTGCCTGGTGTGTACAAGGCCCAGGTTTTATCACTGACATTTCAGGACTTCCCACGCTTCACTAAGTGTAACTTGGGCGACTCCTAGAACCTAGGAAGCCCTCTTTCTCCCCCTCCCCCCCACAACTAAAGGAAGAAAAAGATGAATTCTAAAAATCTCCGTTGAAGATTTGCTGAAATGATACATGAAACTACCCTGGAAAAAAATTACTTAAAAAAAAAAAAAGAAGAAAAAGGATTCTACTGATGGAGAGAATAGGAGATAAGACTTGTGTCTTTCTGACACTATTTTCTGTTGTCAGGGTGATGCTACTGTTACTGATGAAAGATTGGAGGATAGCAGTCACCACCAGGGATACCCCCAGGCTAATGGTTGAATGGTGGAAGCACGAGGTGCTAGGGAATGAACCCAGGGCCTCACACATGCAAGGTATACCACCTGAGCCACAATCTTGGAATTTTGAGATTACTTTCTTTTTGTTTGTTTTGTGTTAACACCCAGTAAAGTTCAGGGACTACACTCCAGCCTTTATTCTTATGGCTGTTCCCAGTGATGCCTAGGGACCCTGAGGTACGTGGAATTGAGCCCGGGCCCATTGCATGGACAAAATGTGCTCAGCCTATTAGACTATCCAACCTTTGGGAATACTTCTTGATAAACATTTGACAAGATCCTTGGCGGGGGAGGAGGGGGAATGAATACAATCATCAGTGTTGATCTATTACTTCCACTGAAAGAATTGTCCTAAATGAGTATCAACAAAGTTTTCAAAGTATAGAAAAATTTTATAACAACAAAATGTGAGGTAACTTTATACATCTCATCTATAACTATAAAACTCTAATACAGCCATATAATGGAGCATTCAACAGTAGATGATAAAGAGGAAGTTCAAGGGCTGGAGCCATACCACAGCAGGTAGCGCACTTACCTTGCATGCTGCAGGCATGAGTTTGAGTCCCAGCATTTCATATGGTCCCCCGAGCACCGCCAGTGGTAATTTCTGAGTGCAGAGTCAGGAGTAACCCCTGTGCATTGCCAAAAAGCAAAAAAAAAAAAAAAAAAAAAGAGGAAGTTTAATTGACTCATAGATGTAGAAGTTCAAGATGTAGTGGTAAGTAAAACAATGAGTTTGGAAATTTTTGTGTAAAATATAATGCAATTAAAATCTTTTTCCACCAAGCTTCGGATATGTATTATAAATGGTGGGTTCACTGGTGATGGCTGTGCCGCTGGAATTATGAACATGAGAAATTATTGTTAATAATGTTGTGGATAACAGAATCTCAATTAAGAGCAAAATATTTTACAAAGAGAATAGAATGTATAAAAAAATCACAAAACATTCAATATGCTCATGATGACTCAGATGGATGATGGTGGGCTGGAGGGCATCTGCTATCTTGAATGGCCTGAATGTGTTTAATTTTTTTGTCATACACATGTATTCTTAGCAATAAAATATTTTAAATAAGTTGCTACTATTAATGAGATGTGCACATAGTAAAGAAAAAAACCATTATCCAACACGTTAGTTAAGAATGACTCAAAAGACATATATATGCAAATACATAGACAAGAACACAAGTCTCAACCTTTAACAACATGTTAGTGATCTCTTATAGAAGGTCTTAATGGCCCCTGGGTGAAATACAATAATCTTCACATTCTTTCCTCTAAGGAAACTTTTTTGGGACATTTTCAGCAGTTTTTCATAACAAACAATACAAAATAAACTATTATGGTTCTGCTTTGGGGCAGGGGTTGGGGTTCAGGTTGGAAACATTCGAAATATGGTGGTGGGAAGGTATAATGGTGGTGAGATTAGTGTTCAAATATTAAATGTAATCAAATATTCTGAACTAAGTTATAAAATTTTAAAAAAAAAGAATGTGTCAAAGAAGAGAAAGTGCTACTTTGCTTACCCAAAGAAGAAGCATGTTTCTATAACATGCTCACAAGTAACTAAAGCCATAGAAATGAATACTTGTAAAATCAGCCTTGGTCTAATATGATATATGGTGAATCTTTGTTATGCATATATTTCAAGTGATGGGATTTATGAAACCCGAGGCCAGTAATAATTAAGAGGCATTACCGGGCATACTTTTATTATTCATTTATCTTTTTTCTTATTTCTGAAATCTCTGTCATTCATGCATTAGTTTATTCACTCGTAAATCTATTACACATTGACTAAATGCCTAGCACCATACTAATTACTAGATTTATAGCCTGGTGCAAAGGTTCCCAAATTTCCTCACTTGATTAAGCCCTCTTTATTCCAGAGGGTTTAATTTGTTTTAAGGCCCACTAAACCAAAATAAACACCAACAACTTCCATTTATCATGTAGTTGATCTGAACAACTTAGTAAGTACTTATATTCTAAGAACTTAGTACCTCTTTGGCTCTGTACTATGTCTCAAATTTATAAAACATACTGGAAGCCCCTACACTTATGCTCTGCCTTTTTGTTTTTTCTGTTTCTTGCTTTCAGTTACACTCTGCAAACACAAGTTTGTAAATACATGACATAATTTAAAATGTAGTTACTTAATGTCAAAACTATACATTTATTTTTGCTAGTGATTCATACCTTGCCCTACAGATACAGCTTTGTTTTCATTGAGAGTATAAAGCCTTTCATGGTACTTATCAGAACCTGGTTTTCAGCTTGGAAACCACTAGTAATGGTATAGCTGATCAAATAACCTAGAGATCGAATAGCCTAATGCATGCAAGCTAAGCATTCTACTACTGCATGATACCCCAGCCCTAGATCATAGTTAATAAATTTGATGATATAGATAATCCCTAATTGCTTTGGCAGAGAAGGGAGAGCTTATACTACAAAAGTTTGCTTAATTTTCTACCTTTCCATAGTTTTCCCTTTGACTTCCCTGTGCTAGTCTCTACGTAGCTGAAAGTAGGTAAATGCCTTGAGTGAAAAACCACCACAGAATATCAAATGCGACTAAATAAAATCCCTTTCTGGACTTCAGGACCCTATGTCCTGTCTTCACCAAGGTCCCCAAACATTTTTATTATATTACAGTTTTACTTAATGGTCCATGTGGAAGAATGCACGAAACTCTCGTTTTCTGGAGCTTGAAATATAGGTAGACTTTAATTGGATATACATCAGTGGAAAAACTATTTTGAGAGGAGTGCCAAGATTCCAAATATATTACCCTTCAGTGTTGCAGAGGATACCATTGAAAGCATAAAACAGAAGAACAGAAGAATGTCAATGAAGAAAATGCCATATAGGCTTAGAACATAGAAAAGTCTAGATGAAATGATTTGTCTTCACATAATGAATCACTTTAACACCAAAAAGGAAAGAAATGTGTGATTTCATAACAAAGAGCCCGAAATTTACTAAAAGTGAGCGATAGCACAGAGGTAGGGCGCTTGCCTTGCACGCAGCCAACATGGCTGACACAAGTTCGATTCCTCTGTCCCTCTCAGAGAGCCCGGCAAGCTACCGAGAGTATCTCGCCCGCACGGCAGAGCCTGGCAAGCTACCCGTGATGTACTCGATATGCCAAACACAGTAACAACAAGTCTCATGATGAAGATGTTACTGGGCCCGCTCGAGCAAATCGATGAACAACGGGAAGACCGTGACCGTGACTGAATCAGTTTAAAGCAGCATGGCATCATCTGACTCCAAATTGAACTTCTCTTATACTGACGCCTTCTTCTCCCAATATAAATTCACCCGTGTCAAATCATTCATAGAAAAATTCAACTTGAGTGTGATTTCTTAACTTTCTTTCTATACAAAGGCTTTCCTCTTCATGTTTAAATCTAGAATCACCATCTCACAGGACTGACACCCTTACAAAGTTTCTTCCAGCCATGCCTGGGTTCTCAGAAATATCTTTTTTCTACATAGGGACTGCGACTATGGCATCATACTGCCAAAAAGTTTTCAAGGCTTTATTTCCCAGTCTATTTCAAAGTCTCCACTCTGCGCCTACATACCTGATAGTTATTTTATCTGACTAGCTTAGCTACAGACAGTCATTCTGTAGCTGATGACATCGTTCTAATAACACCAAACATCAGCCAAGCGGCAGAAATGTTGACCATCTTGACTGTGAGTGTGGAAAGGTCAGATTACAGCTGAATCTCACAAAGACAATGTTCATGAGAAACAGTCTTGTTCCTGACATTCCATTCACTCTCAACAGAATGACCATCTCTGAATGCAACAGTTATGTGTACCTAGGTCGAGAAGTTAACATGATGAATGACCTGGCACCTAAGTGGTGCAGGAGGAAGAGAACAGCTTGGAATGCCTTTAAGAGCATCGAAGAAATAACTAAGAGGACGAAGAACCTCTGGCTCCGGGCACATCTCTTCGATTCCACTGTTCTTCTTGCATTAACATATGCCCTCAGAGACCTGCTGCCCTATGAAAACAGGATGAGAATGCTATTCAGGTCTCTCAAAGAGGAATCGAAAGAGCTATGCTTGAAGTATCAGACTTAACTCAAGTGAGAGAAAGAATACGGAGTTCCAAGCTTCATCAACGCTCAAGAATCAGGGACTCTGTCTTGTTTGCCAAGACATTGAAAATCAGATGGGCTGGTCACATAATGAGATTTAGAGACGACCGCTGGACTAGAGCTGTTACCGACTGGATTCCACGGGATGTCAAAAGATTGTGTGGCCTCCCAGGTGATCAGACTTCTTCAGCAGGACCCTGAACGATCGGGTTGAGGCTTTTCATGTTCCTAGAACAAGCAGAGCCATTGGGCTATGCTCACACGCAACAGGGATGAATGGAGACGCTACTGGCGCCTGCTTGAGCAAATTGATGAGTAACGGGGTATCAAGGGATCAAGTGATCAAGCTTAGCTACAGCTTGCCCTGTTTGGCTAAATTCACAATCAAATCCATACTATTTTCTCCTTGTTTATTCCTTGAATTTATCAACCCTTTACTTTTATTCATATCACATTTTTTGTGATTTTTGTTCATATCACATTGGACTCAAAAACTTCATCTACGTGTTGCTTTATTGCAAGCCATTTTCTACTAAGTTGCCAGATATTTCTTCATAAATTTGATCATAATATTTCTTAATGTAGCAATATTTCTATTTATTCAGTCATTGATTAAGCTGATTGAATTGGGCATGAACTCAACTCATATCAATTTTTTGCTATTTTTATACATTTTATTTTCATAAAGTAGTTCACAATAGTTCATTACAGATAATATCCAAACACCCACTCCACCAGTGAGCATCTGCCCACCACAATAAGAGCAAAGTGTATGAAGATTGTTATATTTTGTTCTGGGGCCATTTAAGCCCATATACACAAGAATACAAGCAAGTATGTTAAAACCAAACAAATGTGTGCTACTTTAGGTACATTAGTGGGCTACAGTATAAGAGGTCCGTGGCCGCAAATGTGGCCATGCTCCAGGAAATACTGCATTACTCTCTCTTTCAGGAGCTTTATTTTATAGTCTCTGGATCTTGGACATTGATGAGAATGCATGGCGCTGGGGGCAGTTTGTGGGTATGACTTCCAAGCTACTGGAAAACTGGGGAGCTGGATGGAGGAGGCCCAGTCCCAATCAAAGCAGGCTTGAAGATCTCAGCAACTGGTCCCACATACCTGAGTTCCTCTGCTGATTCTTCATGGGTGAGGCTTGATGGAGTATGCAGAGAGTGACCTTGAGCAAGGCTGCAGATGGGTTCTGGAGGTTTTCAGCTGCCAGGGTTCTGCTTGGGGTGGGTCAGGAAACTCAAACTGCTCCCCTCTGAGGTGCCCTGGTGAAGACAGCCTGGCATGGGGGCAGGAGATTCTGCTCAAATTAATTTTTGCTTAAAAATTTTTTCTTGCTCTTATTGTCTAAAGAATGAAGTGTCATCAACTATTGAGAAAACAAAAACAATAGCATGATAAATCTGAAGTGAAAAGCTTTCAGATAAGTACCATATACCAAAATATTTTTCTAAAAGTAATAATTTTAAATTATTACAAAATTTCAAAGATGGAATGTAAATGAAGTACAAATTAAAAATGAGATGCTAAAAAGAATAAGAAATTAAAACGTAAGAAGAAATTTCAGAAAATGACAATAAATCTAATGGCTGCCTCTGGGGGAAAAAGCAATCAAGAAGATGGACTCTGTTAAATTTAATTTCATGGAAAAGTGAAAACACAAGAGATATAACAGGGCATGCAGAGCATATTTAAAATTATAACAGAATCACTGTCTCTGTATCATTGTCCTCCCGTTATTTATTAATTTGCTCTAGTGGGCACCAGTAACATCTCCATTGTGAGACTTCCTGTTACTGTTTTTGCATATCGAGTATGTCACGGGTAGCTTACCAGGCTTTGCCGTGCAGGCAGAATACTCTTGGTAGCTTGCTGGGCTCTCTGGGAGGGGCGGAGGAATCGAATCTGGTTCAGCCAGGGTCAGCTGTGTGCAAGGCAAACACCCTGCCTGCTGTGCTATCACTCCAACCCAATATATATAACAGAATAACGAGTTTAAATCCAATTTAACTCCATTTTTATAAATTATAAAATCTTGCCTTTTAAAACCCCATTCTACTATTTTCCTTAGAAAATAGAAATTAATAAAACTAGAGCTAAAGAAAGTTGTGAAATATGCACAAAAAGAGGCATTGTAAACATCCTTAAATGTTGATAAAAGTAGTTTCAAAAGTCATTTGAGGACCAGAGAGAGAGCACAAGGGTTGAGGTGATTTCCTAGCATTCCCACTCCTGTTTGATCCCCCAGCACTGCATATAATCCCCAGAGCACGCCAGAAGTGATCCCTAAACAGAGATCAGGAGTAATTCTGAGCACTGCCAGGTGTGGGGCTTCCCCCAAAAGTAAAACCAAAGTCAGGAAGTATAAAACCAGGGATTCAGCCAGGGGTAGAGCACTTACCTCCCTTTGGGAGTCATTGTATTTGATTCTGAGCACTGCCTAAAATTAAAAAAGTTAATTATTATAAATTAATACAAAATATAACACTACTTATAATTTTATTAAAATGTATTAAAGCATAAAATAAGAAAGACTTTCCAATCCATTAATTAGCTGCAACTTAACCATTTAAACTCAAGCTTTTTTGAGGCTCCCTTTTACTGACTACACAGAAGAAACCAAATCAATGTTATCAATAATTTATTGCAATTTCAGAAAAAATATAATAAAAAACAAAATTTAATTAAGATAGTCAAAGAAAAAAGTGATTAATCTTGCTTTTGAAAATAGGAGTAAAATTTCTATACTTATTAAATAACATAAACCCAGCACATTTTACACCACTGCATAAATGACTCAGTGTTAGAAAATCTATTCATATAATCTGCTTTATCCAAAGATCAAATTTATAAAATCTTAAGGTCTATAGATGTCAGTTGATATTCCCTCTTGAAAATATTTAGCAAAGCAGGAATACAAGAGATTTTAATCAACACTTAAGCTTGTTTTATTCAAAACAATGGTCTGCCATCACAGTACTGAAACAGTAAACAACTAGAAAAATACCAAGATCTTTCTACTACCACTGGTAGTTTGTGCAATTCTAGAAGTACATGTCGATAATATCAGACCAGAAGACAAAAAATATATAAATAAAGCATACAAAGATATATTTTCCAGCTTTATTGAAACCGTCCACGTAAAATAAAAAATTTCTAATTTTTGATGCACTAATTTATGATTTTATTATTGAAAACTATCTATATCCAGTTTCCTATTTTCCAGCACTTGGGTTGTTTCCAGATTCTGGCTACTCTGAATAGTGCTGCAATGAACATAGAAGTGCAGATGGCATTTCTGCTGTGTGTTTTTGTGCCCCCAGGGTATATTCCCAAACGTGGCATTGCAGGGTCATATGAAAACTCAATTTCTAGATTTTGAAGAATGCCCATACTGTTTTCAAAAAAGGCTGCACCGTTTGGCATTATTACCAACAATGAATGAGAATCCACTTCTCCTGCATCCATGGCAGCATTGGTTGTTTCTCTTTGTTGTTTTGATTTGCATCTCCCTGAGAATTAGCAATGAGAGCATTTGTTAATGTGCCTTTTGGTCACTTGTATTTCTTCTTTGAGGTTGTTTCTGTTCATTTCTTCTCCCCTTTTTTTGATGGGGCTGGATGTTTTTTCTTGTAAAGTTCTACCAGTGACTTACATACCTTTGATTAAAAAACCCCTAATCAGATGAGTATTGGGTAAATAATTTTTCCCTTTCTGTGTTCTGTTGTTTTATATCTTGATCACCATTTATTTTGAGATGCAGAGGCTTCTTAGTTTAATGCAGTTCAATTTATCTTTCCTGCCACTTGTTTGACCAGTGATGTTTTATCTTTGAAGATGCCTTTAGCTTTGACTTGCCACAAGTGGTTGAAGGAAAGGGTAGTTAGGATAGAGACCTAACCCCATAGTTAGGAGCCAGTATGAAAATGATAGAAAGAACCATTCTGGACAAGAACTGAGTGCTGAAAGTAGGGTAAAGGTACAAACGTGATAGCCTTTCAGTACTGGTATTGTAAACTATAATGCGCAACAGGAAAGAGAGAGGAGTGAAGGAGAAGAAGAAAAAGAGGGAGAGGGAGAGAGAAGTGCCTTCCATTGAGGCAGGCTGGGGGTGGAGTGGGTGGTGGGAGGGATACTGTGGACATGAGTGGTGAGAAGTCTACACTGATGAAGGAATGGGTCTTGGAACATTGACTGAAACCCAATCATGAACAAGTTTGTAGCTGTGTATCGCACGATGATTAAATTTCAAAAATTAATTTTAAAAAACTATCTTGCTGAGAGAGAGAACACATCCTATCTCTAAACTGCTAACCTCCAAAGAGCAAATGCTGATGAAGCGTCACAATCTTAAGTCAGTTGTTTCCACTTGCCATCAAGTTCTAACAATAATGGGTTCACTGAGACCCCCGAGTGGAATTTTCTCCCCACAAAACTCTTAATCTTCTACTGAGCTTCAAGTTTAAATACCCTCAAGGGGTCCTTCTGGGTCGGCTGTCTGATTAATTATTTGCACCAGCAAGAGCCTGCCAGGTGCGATTGATCCCTAATGCCCTGAGCAGACAGCTCGTTTGTGAGCAGGTTTCAGATTTGGGGCAAAAGTAACACGGGCAACGTTGCAGGACAAGGCGTTTGTGGAGGCAGAGAGGGGAGAATTCCGAGCTTCACACAGGACGACCCCCAGCTTCATTCTTCATTGAACAGATTTTATGTTCGATGAAGATGCTCCCTATCAATCTTCTGAAAACCTTTTCTTGTCGATGGCTTGATTCAAGTGTTGCCTCAAAGCTTCCAGAGACATCTTGTTCTCTCCAGGTTGAATCATTGGTTTGCTCCAGCTCTTCCTTTCTGCAGTTGATCTCTGCTGGTTTCTGTCTGGGCAGGGTCATTCTCCTAGGTTGAACTCCATTGGCCCCTTCCCTCACTGCCTGGCCAACTAGCTGATTCCCCACAGTTGTCCCCTGTTCCTGAATTCCATTTATTGAGGCTGTATCTTCAGGTCAACGTCATTTTCTTGTTGATGCTTCTGGAAATCTGGTTTCTTGCATGTTCTCAGATCTTTGCTTGCAGGGCTTAGCCAGATTTTTACAATCATTAGTGTCTTCCTCCTTGAATTGCAGGAGGAAGTCCTTTCTGAAATCCCCCTTCATTAACTTAGAGACATTTCTCCTCATGTTTCAGCTCCAGCTACAAAGAGAGGTTCCTGGCCATGCCAGCACAGTTAGCTATTTCAAGTGTGCAACTCACCAAAACAAAATTTTATGTCATCGTGTCACTGTGACAATCATGGTATAAGGCATCAATACAAAATGGTCCATGAGCACCCATCACCTTCTGGAGCATTAGTTAAGAGAGGTCCTCTGGCACCTTTTGGATGAGCACAGCTAAAAATCATATAAACAGGAGGTTCAAGCCCAGGATCAGGAACCCAACAGTTAGGATTGGGGTTCACAGGAAAAAAACAAGTTTGAAAGGAGGCCATGATCAGGAAAAGATTAAGAAACACTAGTTTATAGATGTTCTTTATTTAATACATTACATTTTATTTCCGGCCCCCAAAGAGAGCTCAGCAAGCTACCGAGAGTATCTTGCCTACACAGCAGAGCCTGGCAAGCTACTCCTGGTGTATTTGATATACCAAAAACAGTAACAAGAAGTCTCACAATTTGTTGTGAGATGTTACTGGTGCCCTCTCGAGCAAATTGATGAACAACGGGAGGACAGTGCTACGTGCTACAGTGCTATCAGTTCAATTTTTGGACATTTGGATTGCTTCAAGTTTGGGACTACTGTGATAAGGTTGCTATGAATATTTTATTTCTTTTAGTAAATACCTAGGAATAAGATTGACAGGTCACTGTGTTTAATCTAATAACAAACTGCCAAATTACTCCCCGTTGCATTTCTTCTATCCTGGCTGTTTCATATTCTTGGCAACATTCAATGTCTTTGTTTCAGCAATTTAAGAAGATGAATGTAAATATTTCCTCATAGTTCTAATTTGCAGTTCCTTAGTACTAAATGATATTGAACACTTTTTTTAAAAAAAATTTTTATTAGTAAGATACCATGAGGTACAGTTGTAGACTTACAAATTTTGTGCTTGGGTTTCAGTTATACAATGACCAAATACACATCCCTCCACCAGTGTCCATGTCCCACCACCACGGATCCCAGTATCCCTCCCACCCCCCAAACCCCCATCCCACCTTGCCTCTGTGGCAGGGCATTCCCCTCTGTTCTCTCTTTCCTTTTGGATGTTGTGGTTTGCAGAAGAGGCATTGAGTGACAATCATGTTTGGTCTATAGTTTAATTTCAGCATGCTTCTCCCATCCTGGGAGGATCCTCCCAACACCCTTTATTTCGTGCTCCCTTCTCTATCTGAGCTGCCTTTCACCCTACATGTGTGGCTGGCCTCCAAGCCATGGAGCAAAATTTCTGGTACTAATCTCGGCCATTCTTGGGTGTTAGTCTCCTATTTTGTTACTTTATGTTCCCCAGATGAATGCAGTCTTTCTGTGTCTATCCCGCTCTTTCTGACTCATTTTGCTTCACATGATACTTTCCATGTAGTACCACTTGTATGTAAATTTCATGACTTCATCTTTTCTATGTTGGCTGCGTGCAAGGCAAACGCCCTACCGCTGTGCGAGGGCTGGAGCGATAGCACAGAGGTAGGGTATTTGCCTTGCACGCAGCCAACATGGCCGACCTGATTTCGATTCCTCCGTCCCTCTCGGAGAGCCCGGCAAGCTACGGAGAGTATCGAGCCCGCATGGCAGAGCCTGGCAAGCTCCCCGTGATGTATTCGATATGCCAAACACAGTAACAACAAAGTCTCCAGTGGAGAAGTTACTGGCCCCACTCGAGCAAATCGATGATCAACAGGAGGGCCATCTTTTCTAACCGCTACATAGTACTCCATTGTGTAAATGTACCAAAGTTTCTTTAACCAGTGTTCTGTTCTCCGGCACTTAGGTTTTTTTCCAGATTCTGGTTGAACTCCACAAGAAGATATTGAACACTTTTTCAGGATTTTCTTTGTCATTCATGAATCTTCTATGATGAAGTCTCTTTAATTTTTTTTTTTATTTTTTGGTATTTAAGTCGAAAGTTCTTTATTGGGAATACAAGTCATTTATCAACAACTGTTTTACAAAGAAGTTCTTGAAAACTATGACTATCTTTAATTTCTAAATATTATATTTTGAGAGAGTGCAGGGATTCCTAAGCAGTGTTTTGGGGGTTACTGAGGTCACTACCAGTAATACTCAGCCAAACAAGTTGGATGATTCCTGCTAAAGCCTGAGGCTACAAAGCATCCTGGGCGCTGCAGGGTTTGCAGGTCATCCAAGGCTAACCCAGCTGTGCTCCACTGTGTGTGGAAATTATGTGGTGCTGGGTATCAAACCCAGGGCCTTGTGAATGCAAGATATGTGTTCCTGACAGCTGAAAATTTTCTGATATCCAAACAGTATTTTCTTTCTTTCTTTCTTTCTTTCTTTCTTTCTTTCTTTCTTTCTTTCTTTCTTTCTTTCTTCTTTTTTCTCTTTCTTTCTTTCTTTCTTTCTTTCTTTCTTAAAAAAAACAAACAGTATTTGCTTAAAGATTTAAGTTTTAAATGTAATCCATTTCTTTTCTTCTTTGGCTTGTGGGTCATATAATAAATGCTGGGCACAAATTTACCATGTAGGTTTGGGATCCTTTCTGGGAAAATTTTTACATGTAACGTAAAGTGAGTCAAGGTCTCTTGAAATACATGCAGAGAGATAGCTACTGGATGCAGGACTGGTCATAAAGATTATCCTTTCTATTAACACACCTAGGTATCTTTGTCAAAAGTAACTATATATTTTTTTTGTCTTTTCCAGATCAGCTATTTTCTTCCACTTGTCTTTATATTTATCCTCAGGCCAATACACAATGCAGTTTCATAGTAAGCCTGAAATATCAGTAAGTATGAATCCAACTTGGTTTCTACCTTTCAAAATTTTCCTGGGTAGCTTAATATTTTTCATCCCTGTAAAAATTAGAATCTTGCTTACTTTCTAAAACTTAATTGGAATTTTGAATGTAAGTGCATTATACCTAGTCTACCTTAGGGATAAATTGATGTCAGTAGATTTGAACCATGAAAAAAAAAGACATATTGCTCCATTCATACATCCCTTCTAGTTTCTCTCAATAGGATTTTTACATTGAAATAAAGTAAATAAAGCTCAGTCTTGCATATATTTTGTTATATTTATTCATAGACATATCTAAGTATTCCATACTAAGTTTGGAGTTTTAAAAAATTGGAATTTTTATATTAACATTGTAACTGTGATAAACCCATTTATCATTTCAAATTGATCTGTTTTAGAACTCTTGGGACTAGAGATCTAGTATGGGTAGGGCATTTGCCTTGCACATAGTAAGCCCAGGTTCAAGCCCCAGCAACAGATATGCTCCTTGAAATTCACCAGGGGTAATTCTTGAGCACAGAGCTAGAAGTAAGTGCTGAGTAGAGGCAGATGTGTCCCTAAAACAATCAAAAAAGGTAGAACTTTTAGGGATCTCTTATGATATGACCATAATTAAAGATAGTTTTAATTTGGGGGGCTGGAGCAATAGCACAGCGGGTAGGGCGTTTGCCTTGCACGCAGCCGACCCGGGTTCAATTCCCAGCATCCCATATGGTCCCCTGAGCACCGCCAGGCATAATCCCTGAGTGCAGAGCCAGGAGTGACCCCTTTCATCACCAGGTGTGACCCCAAAAGCAAATAAATAAATAAATAAATAAAGATAGTTTTAATTTTTTCCTATTCTGTTTGCATTTTTTTTTATTATTTTGGTTAGGACCTCAAGAATAATGTTGAGCAGGATGGGGGCAGGGGAGAACTGGAGTCAGCCCCATTTCCCTCTTCATTGGTTGTGGGAAGTAGACACTGGTAGAAAGATGGATGTTGGAACATTGTATGACTGAAACCAGATCATGAACAGCTTTGTAACTGTGTATCTCATGGTGACTCAATTAAAAATAAATTTAAAAAAAGGAAACGTGTTTGTTCTTTTCGATTATTTGATTCCTTTATCATTATTCAAAGTCTTTCTTCATTATAAGTAACATTTCTTGTTATAAAATCTACTTTACATTATTTAAATATATACTTTCTGATTTTCTTTTGATAAGTATCTGCATAGACATTTTTCTCTGTATTTTTATAGATCTATTTGTGTCTATTCAAGTCACCTTACAGACAACATATACTGAATTCTTCCTTTTACTTCTAAGTCTGTTCTGTTCTTTTGTTTTTCTTTAATTTTTTATTTGTTTGTTTGTTGGGGGCGGGGAACATACCTGGTTGTAATTCAGGCTTACCTCTGGCTCTGCACCTGAGAATCACCTCTAGGAGGACTCAGGGGATCATATGCAGCACTAGGGGTTGAACCTGGCTTGGCTGTGTGCAAGGCAAGTCCTTACCCACTGTACTAACTCTTCAACCTCTTAACATATATTGGTCTTGATTGAAGTATTTATATTATTTAAAATTAATTTAATTATGGATCACACAAATATATTTTCTGACAATTTTTTCTATTATTTATTCTTTTGTTCCTCTACTTTTCTGTATTTATCTAATCTTGTTGAAATAGGTCATTATTCCATGTAATGCACCAGTACATTATTAATTATACCCTTTTTATTTGATTGTTTCTCTTTGTGGTAATTATAGAGATCATATTATATAGATTAAGTGATTAAGTGATAAGTGATTATATAGATATCAGTCTGTCTCCCATTAACATTTCCATTTTCCTTTATCATTTGACTTTTTAAATTTATTTTTATTCTACATTAGATATAAACAATAAATTAATATTTTGCATTATAAAATAAATTTACTTTCAAACTTATTAAACATATAGAAAATTCTTTTTATGTTACCTATATATTACTTTGAGTGCTTATTATAGCACATCCATGGACCCAGGGTTCCATATTGTATTTGTTTCTTATGCCTAAAACACTTCCTTCCTCTAACACTTTTTTCAGTAGAAATCTGCTCAAAATAAATTATCTCCAGTTTTGTTTGTCTAAAACATCTTCAATTTTTGAAAGAAACTTTTGCTGATTTCAAAATGTTAGATAAATATGTTTTTTTTTCAGCATATCAAAGACATCTCTCCATTATTTCCTGACTTGCATAGTTTCTGATGAGTAGTCTACTGACATTTTATTTTTGTAGCTCTGTGCATAATGTATCTTTTTTCCCTTTGGTTGTTTATAGACTTTCTATCACTTATTTTTATCAAAAAATTTAGGAAGTGTCTTGACATTTGAAAAAAACATTCTGTTTTAAATGATTTCAGTTTCCTGTTTTCTAATCAAACTTGGGAATTTTACCTCATTGTTTTTTCACCTTTCACCACTTTTGTGGGGATACCAATGACATTATTGTGTTAATCTATTTAATATTGTGTTTATTTATTCAAGTCTTTTTCTTTCTATCTGTATATTATTTTGGATAGTTCTTTTAACAACTTTTTTACTGATAGTATAATACTATAATGCCTGATAGTATTTTTAGGTGGAGGCAGGAGCGATAGCACAGTGGGTAGGGCATTTACCTTGCACGCAACCGACCCGGGTTTGATTCCTGCGTCCCTCTTGGAGAGCCCGGCAAGCCACCAATGGTATCCTGCCTGCACAGCAGAACCTGGCAATCTACCTGTGGCGTATTTGATATGCCAAATACAGTAACAACAAGTCACACAATGGAGATGTTACTGCTGGTGTCCGATCGAGCAAATCGATGAACAATGGGAGGGCAGTGCTACTGTATTTTTTGCAGTATCTAATCACTTTTAATACCATCAAATTAATTTTTATTCAAAAGCTAATTTTCCATCTTTTTTCTACTTACGTTAAGTATGTTCCATTTTAATATGATGTTCCATTTTTATAGTCAATATACTACATCATGGAGCCAAACTTTAATATTTTTCCTTTAAATAAAATTCTGAATAAGTTCTTTTGCAATGACTTATGTTACATAATATATTTTTATTACTTTTAATAAATTTTAAAATATTATGGAATTGCAGAAGTATAATGCAACAACTTTTAAGTGTATAGGATTCACCGCACCTATAATCAAAGTTCTAGTGCGTTGCCACGTCCAAAAGATGTCTCTTCCTATTACTCTCATCTCCTTCTTGTTTTACCTCCAGTCACTACCATATTCTCACAAAGTCTTGTAGGCAGTTTTGTTGTCTTTTGCTAGTTTTTTCTTTTATTGTTTTTAATTTCACATGAGTAAAAATATTCAATAATTATATTCCACTTCCTTATTTATTACACTAAGCAAAATCACCTCAACTTTCATCCGCTTGAAAATGTATGGTTTTATCTTTTTTATATATATTTTTAAAGCACAGTAATAGTCCATTGAGTATATATACCGTAGCTTCTTTATAAAGACAACTGCTAATGAACATTTAGTTTGATACCATGTTCTTGTTATCTCTAGCACCATCACTATCACACTGTTGTTCATCGATTTTCTTGAGCAGGTGCCAGTAATGTTTCCATTCATCCCTGTCATGTGCTAGTGTAGCCCGATGCCATGTTGGAGACTCTTTCAGGGTCAGGAGAATGAGGATCATCATTGTTATTGTTTTTGGCATATCGAGTACGCCACCAGTAGCTTGCCAAACTCTGCCATGCAGGTGGGATACTCTCGGTAGCTTATCAGGCTCTCCGAGAGGAAGGCTTTTGGGGCAGCCTTTAATCACCTTTACAGGTGTTCCCAGTCAGCATACATATGGGCAAGATACTCTTGGTAGCCTGCCGGGTTCTCTGAGAGCAAGAACTAGGCAATAAGAGGTCACATTCATGGCCACACACTTCTGGGAGCTTGGTTTTATAGTCTCTGGATCTTAGCCATTGATGGAGTTACACAGCAGTTGATGGGTGTAACTGTCTAGCTGCTGGAAGATGGGGGATCTGGGTGGAGGAGGCCCAGTGCCGATCTGAGTAGGCTTGGAGATCTCAGCCCCAGGTACTGCACACCTGTGTTCCTCTACAAGTTCCTTCATGAGTGAGGCTTGTCCTAGTATGTGGAAAGTGGTCTCAGCATGACTGTGGCTGGGTCCCGGAGGTCTTTAGCTGCCAGGGCTCTGCTTAGGGTGGAGAGGGAAACTCAACCCGCCCCCTTCAAGGGGCCCCGGTGAGGACAGCCAGGCATGGGGACAGGAGACTCTTGTTATAATTATCTTAATCATATTTTCTGCTATTGTTATGATTTCTGTTACTTCTGATTTTATATTTTATTCATTATTTTTCTCCTATTTGTGAGTCAAATTTTTCTGCTCTTTGTAACTTGGTATAACAGTTTTGGTGAAGTTGTTGAATGCCAGATTATGTCAAGTTCCTCTTAGTAATATTATATTTTATTTGAAAGTGCTCGAGCGGGCCCAGTAACGTCTCCATTGGAGACTTTGTTGTTACTGTGTCTGGCATATCAAATACTCTCGGTAGCTTGCCAGGCTCTCCGAGACGGGCGGAGGAATCGAACTCGGGTCAGCCATATTGCCTGCATGCAAGGCAAATGCCCTACCTGCTGTGCTGGAGCGATAGCCATGTGGGCAGGTTACTTTCGGTAGCCTGCCAGTTTGTCCAAAGTAAGAATGAGATAATAAAATATTGTGGCTGCAAATGTGGCTGCGTGCTTCCGGGAGCTGGGTTATATAGTCTCTGGGTCTTGGCTGTTGATGGGATTACACGGCACCAGGAGGCCAGTTGGTAGGTGTGACCCCTGCCTACTAGAATATGGAGGATCTGGGTGGAGGATGCTCAGCCCCAATCCGAGCAGGCTTGGAGATCTCAGCCCCGGGACCCGCATGCCTTTGTTCCTCTGCCAGTACCTTCATGCATGTGGAGAGTGGTCTCAGTGTGGTGGTGGCTGGTTCTGGAGGTCTTCCGCTGCTGGAGCCCTGGTCGGGGCGGGAAGGGAAACTCAACCCGCTCCCCTCCAAGGTGCACTGGTGAGGACAGCCGGGCACGGGCTCAGGAGACTCTGTACTGTTCTCTTCCGGGACTCTACAATACCACTTATATTTCTATATCTTTTCACTCTAGTTGGAGATAAATTATCCCCGTTTTTTATGATTTCTGAAAATTCCCTGCCTACTGCTATTCAGTGATTTTATTCTAACTTTGGGAATTTCCTCCTTTTTTCCCAGTGAGGGTAGAGATCATATCTGGTGTTTCTCAGGACTTTCTTTTGGCTCTGTACTCAAGGATCACTCCTGGCTATGCTCAGAGGACCATTGTCCTACAGTGCTGAGCATTGCACCTGGGTTGGTTATGTGCAAGACAAGTGCCCTAACTCTGTACTATCTCTCCAGTACCAAGAATGATAGGTTCAAATCAGTACTTAGCCAAGGACTTGAGCGAACCTCTGTGAATATTTCCACAATTTTATTTTTTTGTGTACAGATTCTTGCTAACCAGTATTCTGCAAACTGTAATTCACAGACCTCTAATACATTTTGCCTTAATTGATTAGGCTCTTTTTGACACTCCCATTTTATATACTACAGCCAGAAACTGGTTTCAGGCAGCAAGTTGCTACAATCATAAGACTCTTTTCTTACAAAACACATTTCTCTGTTATCTATCAATTATTAATAATCATTGATTCAAAGATAAGTGATGCAAATGTAGAAAAATGGGAATCTCAATTAGTATAGACACTAGAGAAAATAATATGGTAATTAACCAAATAGTATGAAAGAGCTACTATATGATAAAAAATACCACATTTAAACATTGAACTTCTAAAAGAGATCTACAGTGTCACTTTCATTGTAGCACTATTCACAATAGCCAAGATAAGGGACAAAACTAAGTGTCTATTAATATATAAATGGATTAGAAAAATTCAGCACAATGGAATATCATTCAGCCTTAAAGAAGAAGTCAATACTACCATTTATGACAATAATGGATGAACCTGGAGGACATTAAATTTAGAGAAATAAGTCAGATATGGAAAAACAAAGACGGCATGACCTTATGAGAAATTTGTAAAAAGCCAAACTCAGAAACACAAAGTAAAGTGATAGTGAGGGTGAAAGAGAGAATAGAAATGGTAAAATTGGTAGTGTATAAATTTTCATTCATAATATGATTGCTCTGTATGGATCTAATGTACAACTATATTTAGCTATATTTAAAATAATGTATTGCGCACTGGAAATTTGTTAAGAGAGTAGATCTGAAACATTGTCACCACAATTTCACAAAAATGAAACTAAAGGGTAATTGTGAGATGCTGCAAATATTATCTTGATTGGGGGAATCATTTCACAATGTATATGTGTATTGAGTCATGTGGATCAACTTCAATATATATATAATTTTTGTATGTCAATCATACTTTAATAAGGCTTGAAAATATTTCAGTAAAAAATGAGTCACAAACTTGTTAATTTATTTTCTAGTTTTCTAATTGCTTAGATTACAGCAGTAAAATAGTTCATTATTCCATCATAAACAGTAGATGACTCAAAACTATCATTATTTTTTAAATAAAATTCTTACTTGCATACCTATGATTATTTACTGAAAAATAATTGAAGCATAAATAGAGAATCAAAGAGAGAGCATAGCAGATAAAGCATTTGCCTGAAAGGGCTGACCTAGGTTCAATTCCTGGAATCACATATGATTCCCTCACATAGAGCCAGAAGAAAACCCTGAACAATGTTGAGCATGGCCCCAAAACAAAGCAACAGGTGAAAGTAGAAAAAAATGTATCTTAGATATGAATTATGAAGACAAGCTATAAATTTATAAACTGATAAAAAGATCATTCAAAAAACCCATCCTCAATTCCTACAACAATCAAAAATCATTACATGTGCATTTTAAAAATTAAGAAGTAAGCAGCATGAAAAAAATTACAAAATTTTCCTAAAGAACAATAACAAAATATCATGCTTCTGGGTGGAAATATGAATAATATAATAAATTTCTCTCCAAATTTATATATAAAGGTCACTTAGCACTCAGAATAGCAAAAAAGTGCTGTTGCCTTAAGTGACACTAAAACATCACATGATAATATTTTATATTTATTCTAAAAACATCTCTTGAAAAATCATAATGAAAGGATACTGTTTTACCTGATAAATATAAATGTCTTAAAGCAGGTGCTTGTAAAGTAATAATTTTGAAATAGTAAAGGTATGGAACAAAACTAACACCTTCACTATTGTCAATTATCTCTTAATTCTTTTCTTTTGAAAAGAGCCTGTAATATATCTCTTGCCATATTTTCTGTGTTCTTAGACAATGTTTTTAGTCTTTGAGTTTGGGGGGACCTAAGAGGTATGTATAACCTATGAACAGAGGAAAGAAGACAATTAACCAGCATAGTTGTTGGTGATATGAGACAAATTACTTCTTTTATATTTATTTATTTATTTATTTATTTATTTATTATCTTTAGATTTTATTATCGAATCACTGTGAGATCTTTACAAAGCTGTTCATAATTAGGTTTCAGTTATACAGTGTTCCAACACCCATCCCCCCACCAGCATACATTTCCCAGCACCAGTGTCCCCAGTTTTCCTCCCATCGTCACCCACCCACCCTCTCCCCACCACCCTGCCTCTAAGGCAGGTGCTTCTCTCTCTCTCTCTCTCTCTCTCTCTCTCGCTCGCTCGCTCTTGCTCTCTCTCGCTCTCTCTCGCTCTCTCTCTCTCTCCCCCTCCCCTCTACCCTCCCTCCCCACCCCCTCCCTTTTTGGGCATTGTCACTTGCAGTACAATACTGAAAGGTTATCAGGTATATCCCTTTACCTACTTTTATCACTCATTTCCTTTCCAGCATGATCATTTCCAGCTATTATTGTCATCCTTGTCTATCTTACCTACCGTCCACCCCACACACATTGTAGTTGATTCCAACCACTGACCAGCCCTCCTAGACCCTGTTTTCCCTGGCTGTGAATAAGTCTACTGTATATACTTTGTATATACCACAAATGAATGCAGGAATTCTTTATCTGTCCCTTTCTGACTCAGTTTCACTCAGCATGATACTAAGTCCATCCATCTATAGGCACATTTCATGACTTCATTTTTCCTAACAACTGAGTAGTGTTCCATTGCGTAGATGTACCATAGTTTCTTTAGCCATTCGTCTGTTCTAGGCACTCAGGTTGTTTCCAATTCTGGCTGTTGTGAATAGTGCTGCATTGAACATAGGAGTACAGTTGGTGTTTCTGCTGTGTGTTTTTGGGCCCCAAGGATATATCTCAGAAGTGGTATTGCTGGGTCAAATTTATTATTTTATTTTTTATTTTTATTTATTTTTTTGCTTTTTGGGTCATACCTGGTGATGTACAAGGTTTACTCCTGGCTCTGCACTCAGGAGTTATCCCTGGCAGTGCTCAGGGGACCATATGGGATGCTGGGAATCGAACCTGGGTCAGCCGCATGCAAGGCAAATGCCCTACCCGCTGTGCTATTGCTCCAGCCCTGACAAATTACTTCCTTAAGAGTAAAATGAACTAAAATATAAAAGCAGTAAAGCTAAAGTATGAAAGTAACAAATTACACAATGGTAACAGAAAACACAATGGTTTTTAATTTCAGCTTAATAACCAGAAAAACTAAACTAGATATTTAGAGATGTTGAATAAATGATAGAACTATAAACAAGAGCAAGGAAATGATTATCACAGAAGTCAATTTACTGATTATCTCTGGAAGTAAGACAAAGGCATGGATAATAGAAATGTTTCAGTAGGTTTCTAAAACAATGAGAATGCTATATCTTTACCTCGGTTAAATAAATGCACCCCACAGCACCTAAACCACAGCACCCCAAAGGAGAGAGAGAACAAAAGGGAATGCCCTGCCACAGAGGCAGGGTGGGATGTGGGGGGGTGGGGATGGGAGGGATACTGGGATCAGTGGTGGTGAAAAATGGGCACTGGTGGACGGATGGATACTTGATCATTGTATAATTGAAACCCAAGAAAAAAAATTTGTAAGTCTACAACTGTACCTCATGGTGTTTCACTAATAAAAATTTTAAATAAATTAATTAATTAATGCATATTTCATACATAGCAGGCATTTTTGGATTTAAATGTGTGTTTGTTTTTCCATGCAAAATTAAATACATATGCATAATAATGTCATACTTCTTAAAAACATAAATATTAATGGTAGTAAATGTATATGTAGATGTATATGTAATATGTAGATATAAATGTTTATGTAGATATATGTAGAATACATATGTAAATGATACAAACTTTTCAGAAGAATCATAAAAGAAACCCTGAGTTCACAAAGATTTTAGGCACTGATTTTTTTAAAGAGACAAAGCCTTGATGTTATGGAGCTGAGAGTTTCACTAAATCTTTAAGTTTTCTTTATCTGGTTTCTAAAAAAATAAAAATAAACTTGAATTTTACATGGAGCCTAAGCATGCCAAAATCAAGGGAAGGATTAAGTGCGACATGGAGATGCTTTATTCACTGTTAATATTTATTTAAATACAATTGAAGAGGCCAGAGGGTACAGAAGGTAGGTGCTTGCCTTGCATGCAACTGACCCAGATTTGATCTGTTACCACATAAGATCCCTTGAGCCCACAAGGAGTGATCTGTCAGCAGAGAGCCATAAGAAAGCCCTGCAAAGTTTAGCCCAAAACAACAACAAAAATTGCTAGTTAAAAATTTCATTGAGACAATATATTTTTAATATTGAGAGAAATATCATGAATTTGCATGCATGGGGGAGAAGGATAATACAATACCTTGCATGTGGCTGACCTGGGTTCATTCTTCAGCACTGCCTATGGTCCCCTAAGCACAGACAGCATGCCTGAAGCCTTGGGAAGCCTGACACTTCCTGGTTCCCTGAGAATCACTGGGTGCAGCCCTGGTGCCCTATAACCACTGCAGGGTAGGGAATCACTGGGTGCAGTCCATATTTTAAAATAATAATCATAGGGAAGGAAAGCTATCAGATAAAAGTGTCATAACATATCAATATATTTTATAAACATGTATTTTTAAATAGCAAAATCACTATAATTAAAAGTTAGACACTTGAGTGACAGCATAGCAGGTAAGGTGCTTGTTTGACGTGTGGCCAACCCAGGTTGGATCCTTGGCACCATCTGTGGACCCCCTAAGACCCTCCACAATGATCTCTGAGTAGGGTCAGGAGTAAGTAAGTCCCGAGTACTGCCAACTGTGGGACAACTTTTTTAAAATTTAATTTAATTAAGTTTAAAAAATTCTATTACAAATAACTTATTATTCTCTCATATTAAAGAATTCTGCCATCAAGAAATGATAAAGAATATCATTTTTCCTATTCTTTATCATTTCTTGATGGGGAAAAGATATCAAAATGAAGAAATAACAAGTGATTAAAAAATACAAATTTGTAATATAAGCTCTTGGCTTTATGTGCTTTTTGTGCTTCTTCATCCTTTACCTGTAGACCCAAGTTTTTCTGTATTTGGCTTACTGGTTGGCAGAAGTCAGAGGAAAGAATAACTTTATAATCATTAGAAAAAATTTCCAACTATACATTGATAATCTTATTGTAAATACTGCTGAACAATGGCCAATAGTTTCACATTCCTTTAAAAAAGAAAAGAAAAGAAAACCTAATCTGAATCTTACCAAATCTAAAAAATATATAATTTAAAATATCTTTTACCTATCTTACTGGCAGAGGTCTAAAATATCATTATATCCAGTACTGACTGAAGTGTGGAGAAATAGTTACTTATATTCACTGCAGATAAAGGCATAATTGGCATTTATAAGAGACAAATCCACAATATGTATACTCTTTTGCTCAACGATTTCATTTTTACAGAAGCATATTAAGGAAACAGTTTGACAAGTGAGCAACACTCTATATAAGGATGTTCATCACAGTATTATCATACAATAGCAAAAAGATAAGAAATAAGAAAATATTCAACAATGAGGAAATTGTAAAATACACACAATGGATTATCATTTTGTCATTAAAATGTATTTACTAAATAGACTGTTGTGAAAATAGCAGGTACTGTATAGTAATATTTAGTTTAAAAAATCATACAAATATGCATTGAAAAGTGTTCAAAAGGCTAAGCATCAAAATTTTAACACAGTTCTCTCTCTCTACATGATAGTATTTTGACTTATGACTTCTTTCTAATAATTCATTTAGGTTGACTTATGACTTCTTTCTAATAATTCATTTAGGTTGACTTATGACTTCTTTCTAATAATTCATTTAGGTTAAAGAATACTTATGATGTAAATTTAAAAAAATATTTTAAAAGCATCAATAGATATTTTCAACCAATTAAGTGCAAAAGTTTTATTGTGTGTATAAATTCAGCATTGGTGGGGAAATTAGTTAAGATACGTTTCATTGACTATTTGAAAAATAATAAATTGATATAAATTTACATAAATTTATATATGTATATATGTATATGGGCTGGAGCGATAGCACAGCTGGTAGGGTGTTTGCCTTGAATGCGGCTGACCTGGGTTTGATTCCTCCATCCCTCTCGGAGAGCCCAGCAAGCTACTGAGAGTATCCCACCCACATGGCAGAGTCTGGCAAGCTCTTTGTGTTGTATTCAATATGCCAAAAATAGTAACAAGTCTCACAATGGAGATGTTACTGGTACCCACTCAGGCAAATCAATGAACAATGGGAGGACAGTGCTACAGTGCTATATATATATATATAAATATTTATGTTATATATATAACATATATATTTATATGTTATATATAAGTAATATATGTTATATATAAGGCAGAATTAATTTTAATTAATTAAAAAGGCAGAATTAATTTTAATATTAAAATGTTAATGGTATTTATAGAGGTATATATTCGATAAATACTCACACGAATCATATCCATCAAAAAATATGCTAAGGATGATGCATCTTTTTTTTTTTATTAGTGAAACACCATGAGGTACAGTTGTGGACTTACAAGTTGTTGTGCTTGGGTTTCAGTTATACAATGATCGAGTACCCATCCCACCACCAGTGCCCATTCTCCACCCCCACCAATGCCAGTATCCCTCCCACCTCTCCCATCCCCCATCCCACCCTGCCTCTGTGGCAGGGCACTCCCTTCTGTTCTATCTCTCCTTTTGGGTGCAGTGGTCTGCAGAAGAGACATTGGGCGGCAATCATGTTCTGTCTATAGACTACTTTCAGCATGGAATGATCTATCTTTATCATTAGCAATATTGTAATAATTCGTGGTATGTAGAAAAGTTGTATTATATGAAAGAGTAAATTAAGAGAATATATCACTACTTAGCAATTTCAAATATGTTTTAACAACAACTTGAGGTTGTGTGTACTGAAGGCTTTAATTTCACCATTTTATTTTATATGTGAAAATAAAATACGTATGGTAAGATATGGTAACTACATCTGCATATCATCTCTTCAATTCTAACTGTTTTCTACTTATAGTAGTGGTCCTGAATCAGGATGCCATCCAATTTGCATAGAGCCTCTGGTTTCAAGTCCATCCATTCAGTAAACTTTAAGGAAGAAGACCCTCCTTAAAACAAAACAAACAGCATTTAAACAACAAGGAGAGAGAACGAGAGAGACAGAGATAGAGAGACAGAGACAGACAAACAGACACACATACAGAGACAGACAGACACACAGACACAGTCACACATAGCGATAGAGACAAGGGAGAGAGAAAGAGAGAGAGTCTAAAGAGTCTGGGCAATTTTTATGATGTGCTAGTCATACCCACTCCAATAGTGTTTTCACAGTGTTCAAGACTGATTGTGTGTGGTTTAGGTTTGATACCAAGCTGGTGATGTAACTTTCTCAAAAATGTATGACCAGCACTCATCCATGATCTAGCTTATCAATGCTGGTCATCTGAAAATAACATCGGACAATGGTGAACAGGATTTAATATGATACACAACTCCAGGCAGATCCTCACCCATCTCGGATCCAATAATGGTAAACACGTAATGCTTCCTGAGTTAAAGTTCCCACAGGGGTGCTCCACCCCTCCTGTGTCCCTTGGGGCTTCCGGAAAAGACATTAACAACCAACTGCTTCCCTTCCTCTTCTGACACATCATTGAAGTCATTAAAAGTAAATCACTTTTTCCACACCCCCAACATGTTAGCCATTTTAATGTGATTTGATTTTGAATTAGTCTCATGTGGCCAGGATATAGTCATGTTGCTCACACTTCAGGGATATTTTTCCATTCTACCCATGAACATGGGGCTGGAGTGATAGTACAGTGGGAAGGGTGTTTGCGTTGCACGCAGCCAAGCTGAGTTCAATCCCTCCGCCCCTCTCGGAGAGCCCAGCAAGCTACTGAGAGTATCTTGCCTCCATGGCAAAGCCTGGCAAGCTTCCCATAACATATTCGATATGCCAAAACACAGTAACAACAAGTCTCCCAATGTTACTGGGCCCGCTTGAGCAAATAGATGAACAAGGGGAGGATATTGACAGTGACCCATGAACATATGGTTTCAATCTCATCATTCCTATGAACCTACCTTACCAAATGGATCACTTTTGGCTGGCTGTTCCTATAGTCCTCTGCCCAGATTTTTAGAATAAGGAAAAATTCATCTATATTAGATTGACAACCCCTGAGCTAATTCATCTAGCCTAATCACACATCCTGGCATATTGTTACACCAATGTTGAACCACATAGTGATTTCAGAAAGATGTCGCTGGTTTGTTATTTCAAACATACACACACATTCAAGTTTTCTTCTACTCCTTCCTACCTGTCTTAGTTAGAGAAATCGTTTCAAAGATACCTTTATGATTGCAAAAGACACACTAGCTTTCAAGCCTTCAGAATAATTTAAGCCAAAGCACACGATAAAGACTGCAATATACAAGAAAACAAATGTGCACCTAAGAAGGGCAGTTTTGCTGTCATTACTTGGCCAATGTTTCTACCCTGATAGGAGTAAGGCTTGCAAGATTAAGTCCAAAGAGAGGATGTATTTAGCCGAGATCTGAAGAAGCACTTAATGAAACAGACAGTGAAGGAATCAGGTAAATCAGGTAGATTTTGTATTATCGTTTACTGTTTGTTTTTTAGACTTTAGCAAGCATCCTATTAGTAATAATAGTGCTGCCATTTCTCCACAAGAAATTCATGATTATGGATCACATTTTGTCACATCCACAGATGACATCCCTACCTACCAGTGCTCATACTCAGGAGCACAGTAGCAGCTCAGAGAAACCACTATTTGTTACTTAGTGATTCTGCCTCTGGCAGTATAGAAGCAAGTCTCTCTCTGGGGAAATTGCTGATGTTACTATTTTAATTTGCAAACCACATTTCTTTGGATAATGTGAGACTTCAAATAACCTAGACAAAACAGATCGGAGCTTAACAAGCTAAAAAAATACAGGCAAGGAAAGCAAACAAAATATTTTTAGCTGTTGTCTCTAATCATATATTTTAAAACTCCATTCTCCCTAAAGCTTCCGTCAAGGATAACATCATAGATATACACGCTGATTTTAAATGTCATCTAAGAAAATAATAATAAAAATAGAAGGGCATCTAATACAAGTATCAATCCATCACACCAAAGTTTAACCTAAATGCCACTTAAAACTAAAAAGTACATGCAAAGATAAACTATATTTATACATGATGAGAAAATATATTTTAAAGACTATTTCAAGTGTAATGGCTACTTTATAGGAGATGACTTGTCTACTGACTAGAACGTTCAGACATTTTAAAATACTTTGCTTTAGGATAATAAATTCTACATTTTAATTTATATGCATATTTTATATTTTATTGTATTCATGAAACCATATTCTGCCCAAACTAATAAATAGTACTAATTTGTGGATATAAGAAATATGTTAAAAGAATATTAAATTCATCTGTACAAATTTTACATTGCATCTACTTTTCACAATATAATTAGAAAATGTGCCTAAATCAAACAAGAAACAAAACAGTAGAGATTGGTTTTAGAACAAAATTCTCCTCGAAACTTTGAGCTACACATACTTGACATAATATGATTATGACTTTACTGTTATAAATAAATAAAAATAAAAGACAACAGAATTGAGTTTTCACTGTCACTATTGAGAAATCATCATTTCCAACAGATACAAAAAGATAAGCTGAGGCACAAAATAACTGCTCAATAATACTTGGCAATGACTCAGAATCATCACAGGAGCAAAGCAATTAGACACATTCATTTCTCCTCTCTTCACCTGACAGCCTATGCTGACGTGTGAGCACCTGCTGTCTACCCTGAAAATACACATTTGACCGATTTTGTTTTGTAAAGCAGATTGTTTCCCACTGAGAGGATGATTTTTCTATGGATACCTGTACAATATTTACATGACATATCTTAATACAAAATACCCTTTCCAATACGCTTGGTTCTTCTTGGTTCTCAGCTGGGAAGAAGAAATTCTTAGGGAGAAAGGTCTGATTTTTCTGGATTTCACTTCTTAGTCCACACATATGTTCAGGAGAAAAGGGCAGTAATTAATCCCCTATTAACTTCTTTACCATGTTTGAACTCTTAAGATGAAACAATTTCCCATCATTTCCCCAATCACATCTATTAATCTGCTTTCTCATGCACAAAATAGGATTTCTGAGTAGACAAAAATGTTTCCTCTATTTGAGCTAGTGACATGAGTATATTTTTATTTCATTTTTCTGCCAAATTTTGTAAATTATGGACATGAAAGACAGTATTTCTGGAAGGGGAATGATGACTAATGAGTGTGTATATGCATACATGTGCTATTTGTAGGTATGAGTCCACATAAAATTATAAATGCTTTCATTTTGCTTTCTATAACTTCTCATCCATATCTGGTATTTTCACTTATGTATTTAATTATTTGGGTTTTGGGGCCACACCCAGCAGTGCTCAGGGCTTACTCCAGGCTCTGAACTTCGATATCACTCCTGTCAGGGCTTAGGGGATCATATGGGAAATCAGGGACCAAACTCAGGTTGGCCATGTTCAATGCAAGGCCCTACCTGCTATACTATCACTTCAGCACCCATTTTCTGGTATTTTTAAGGTACTCAGCTTCACTCCCTTTGGTTCTTGGACTACTGGGCCTTCCCACTGGGTCCCTGTCTCTGAGAAAGTCCTTTGAGACAGAAAAATATTCTATTGTATTTGTTTGGAAATTTTACCAACTTAGTAGAGAAACAAGAGAATTTGGGAGTGTATGTGGGAATTTCTCCCTCAAAAATAAAATTCTATTTGCATACAATTGACTCGAATTGGTCTATATGTTGTCTGAGAACAAAGATGTGGTCTAGTGTTTGACTGAACAGAAGCCAAACTTCAGTCTCCCTGCTTTCTCTTATATACCAGGCCCCCACATTTGTACACAACTTAATATAATATTTTTCTGATCTCATAACTTTGTTCCTGTGAAAGTCAATTCAAAGTTCTGGAAAAGATTAGGAAGCAATATTGCCATAAGATTCACAGAACTGGGCTGGAGCGATAGCACAGTGGGTAGGGCGTGCACGTGGCTGACCCGGGTTCAATTTCCTCTCAAACCTGGTAAGCCTGGCAAGCTACTGAGAGTATCTCGCCTGCACAGAAGAGCCTGGCAATCTCCCTGTGGCGTATTTGATATGCCAAAAACAGTAATAAATCTCACAATGGAGACGTTACTGGTGCCCGCTCTAGCAAATAGATGAAAAAAAGGAGGACATTGCTACAGTGCTATAATCCTCAATATCTCTAAAATATTGAAGAAACTGGAATCCTTTCTATCAGTTTCTATTAAGCCAACATTACCTTAGTACTAAAAGCAGAGATCTTATTAAAAAAAAAAAGAACAGAAGGATATACATTAAGTTGGTGATGTTCACAGGCCAGAGAGATATCAGAGGGCTTACGGCACTTGCCTTAACCATAATGCCCAAAAGTAGAGAGAGATTATGGGGGAAATTGTCTGCCATAGAGGCAGGAGGAGAGTTGGAAAGGAGGGGGCGGGTAATACTGAGGACATTGGTGATGGAGAATGTGCACTGGTGGAGGGATGGATGTTCCATCATTGTATGACTGAAACTCAAACATGGAAGTTTTGTAACTGTGTCTCATGGTGATTCAACTAAAAAAAAGACACTTGCCTCACTTGTGGCTAATCCCAGCTTAGTACCCAGCATCACATAGCACCACCATAGGTGATCCCTGAGCACAGAGCAAGGGGTAACCCCTCAGCACCGATACATATGGCCCCATGCTCCAACAAAAATATAGTAATGGCTATTAACAACAAATTCATCATATTCAATGGCAAAAAGGTGAAAGCCTTCCCTCTGAGATCAAGTTTAGGTAGGGATGCTTGTTCTTTCTACTATTATTCAATATAGTTTTGGAAATCCTTACTTAATTTCCCCTAATCTTATATCTACCTAAATCTGAGTAGTTCTGAAATACCACTTCAGCTGCCAGCAAGTAGAGATACACAAGGGCCACTGGGCTCAGCCCTCTGCATAGTGGGGTTAGTCCTGTTGAAAGCCAACCCAAATTGGAATTGCCAGCTCATCTCTTCCTCTTTCCAACCATTATGAGTCTCACTTATATTATTTTCCTTCTTGCCAACTTGAAACACTCTCCAGAAAAGAGTCATAATATAAAGAATGAGAGACAAGAATTGAATAATTCCATGATTTTTATAGCTTAAGCTGCCACTTGGCAATATGAAGATGAATGGTAAAATTCACACTCATGATTTAAGCATGTACTTTTATTTTTTATTTGGAATGATTTTAAACAGAAATTTTAAAACCCATGACAATTGACTGTGGGTAGGGTGCTGTCTTTGCACAAGGCTTCCTCAGGTTCAATCCCTGGCACCCCATATAGTTCTGCAAGTCAGGCCAGGAGTGATCCCTGAACACCTTTATGTGTGCTCCCTAGATACTCCCAAAATAAAAACAAACAAACAAACAAACAAACAAATAAAACCTATGAATGACAAGTTCAAAGAAAGACCAAAAAAGTAAGGAGAAAGTCTTACTCCATACCTTTAATAGCACTTCTAATCTATGCTGCTTTCTGAATTAAAAAAAAAAAAGTTTTATTTTTATGTTCATTCCCATGTGACTGATTCTAATAGAATTTACTGTAAGATATTCCTACTTAGGTATTAAAGAACCGAAAGGCCAAGAAAGGAAATGAGTTATCATTAGACAGCAAGTACAGGAAACAGATACCATGGAAATAGGAAAGTAGGGAAGTGTTGGCAATTATTAAAATTAGAAGCTTGATACCTTACAGCTATGAAACCATATATTTAACCCCTGACCCGGTCATTCACCAAAAGTGGAATTGTAGCAAAGCCCCACAGAACTAAAAGTCAGACCTCTGAGAAGTCACCACTGTTTATTCACTCCTGTTCAATACAACTTTATGCAGTGAATTTCCATCATTGTTTCTGTTCATCAAGTGAAATCTGAGCTCTTGCTTTATGCTGGAGGGACTGAATTTTAAATTAAATTAAATTCATGTTAACTTCCACATGTAGTTGGTGACTAACATATAGTCAGGGATTCTGAGTTCAGAGGAGGAATTTGGTGGCTCCGGGAAGCTAAATTTGGCAGAGGAAAAGTGGTGCTGGAGACTGAGGAGAAAAGGACACCTAAAGACATAATTTTCTTCTTCTCCCTGGTATTGGGCAAGATTGTTTTACGCCCCCTACCGGCAGTGTCTGAGCTGGCAAAGAGGAATGCAGGTGTGCAGAATTGAAGAAAAGTCACAAACAAAGGCTGGACCAGTGAGCAGATGCTAACACACCATCTCACATCATCCTTGGGTTACAAATTCTGGAACATTTTAGGTAAGATGGTATTGCCTCTTCGTGAACTATTTCAGCATCACACCCATCTTTGTCTCCAATCCCAGCCCATGCCATGTTGCCACATGTGCTAGTGATTATGACATCTGTCTTTTTATTCAGATCTTTGATCAGCCCCCAGCTTGTGAGAGGAAGATATGACAGATTCAAAGGAATGGAAATGAACAACGAAAAAGAATCTAAGAGGTGAAGATGAAGAAAAGCAACGGCTGTATAAGAGAATTCAACTTACACTATGTAAATGTATTTTCCCATTTCAAATACTTTTTTTCTGAATGACCTAATCCTAAATCCATACCTACAAGTACATTCTCTTGTCGTTTGAAATATTATAATTACAGTTTACAGTTTGAATAGGGTCATTGCTAAAACCCACAGAACAAACTAGAGTTCCCGAGGCCATTCTTTTTATTTACAATACATTAATATTAATGTTTCAGGAATGCAGTGTTGCTGCTCCATCCCCACCAGCAAGGTTCAGTCTCCCTCCACCTCTCTGAATTCCTCTCAGTTGCCTATCCATGCCTGGGGAAGGTCGTAAGTCCTTGAAAACCTAGCTTCAGGAGTGAGGGAGACCCTTATGGTATTTAATCACCTATACTTCTTGCACACTTGGAACTTGTACAATAGTGAGCAATTTAGAAATAAAAAATATAAGGGCATTTTAATGAGTAGGTATTGAACACTCGACAAGAAACCAGGGAATATTTTAATATGTACCATCTTGCAGATTTCAGAGCTAGTCACTTGAAATAAACCCCCAAAAGGCATGAGGAGGTTCGATATATGAATGGAACATGTGGCCCTATTCAGATCACTTTGTCACCATGGAACCATAGAGTTCAAGTTTTAATTTCAAACATCCCCCTCATCTGCTTATTAAAGCCCTAAGAGGTCCTCACTGAAATGCACATCACCCCCTATCTTCTGAACAGCATGTGTGGTCATGTTATCCTTGTTTCCCAAAATATGGCATAGCACTGGCTGCATCTTTTACAGTTAAACTGTGTCCTGTGTCAGACAGGAGAAAATAACATGGTGGAGAACTACATTACCCCCTTCAATCAGCCCCACATGCAAGTTCTATTAGTGCTTGGTCAGACGCCCATATACAAGGGGTGAATCTCAGCTGCACCAGCTTGAGATAACTGGTTTTTTTTTAACTATCAAGGGTCAAAGAGAAGAATCAATTTTTCAGTGCATTGTCTCTTTAGAGACTTCTTCCAAAATAATATTTTATCACACCTTATTACTATTTCCAAAGATCTTATATAAATCACAATCTAAGGTTATAAGTAAGATATCAATTAACATAAGAATCAATTTAATGGTAATTTAAGTAGCTAACTGTTATAATTTTTGCATAATAAAGTGGCCTCTGGGCTTGAAGTCCTAATCATGTCTAATTAATTTAAGGGATGTTACTTTTTATTATCATTGAAATTTCTGACAGGTGATAAAACATTTAGGGTTGCCATCACAAACTTTCCCCATCAGCTAGACTATAAGTTGACACGCCATAGATCATCCTTTTGAAAACGACTATTTAGGGAGGGAAAAAAATGCTCAGCTACATTTGTAAAGTTAAAACATGAAGCTTCTATTTTACCCTTGGAAAAGAAAGCAATTTTATTCACTAAAATAATAAAAGAGTTGACATTTTATTTTCATGCTTTCAATAGCTATAATCAACCTTCATAGGGAATAATCAATTTCAATTTCAGAAACTAATCTTCATCACCTCTCGAGTTTATACAACACCTATCTAGCCAGAAACATAAATATACTTTCCATTGTCAATATTTTTAAAAAGTCTTGATCTTTTGAGGCTCAGATAGCAAATAAATCTAACTGAAAGCGGGTTAACTAAAAGGCTTGTCATTTCTTTAGAATAGAACATTAAAATATCTACCATTAAAAGCATTCTCGGTAATGTAAAATAACGTGGAGAAAATTATTCTCCAGAGACCATAGGTTCTTTGGACATACAAAAACCAAACCCACAGTACGGAAAGCAAATAGATAAGTGGGAAGCAGATAGGGAGCAACATGCAATTCAAACATTGATGGACAGCAGAAGCTCCAGCCGGAATGACCCCGAGATCTGTCCTACAGGGCTGTTCTTTAAAAAGAGAAAGAAAAGAATTATTTTCGAAAGCCCCGAGAGGGATTTTATGTAAGATAAGTACCATCAGAAAACAGAGTGAGTAGTCAGTAGCTAGAATCTGAAGCCCAGTCTGCTGGGCAGCATTTATTAGGATGAGGGTCGAGGTTAGAGGGTCGGACAGAGGAAGAAAGACAGCTTCGAGGCAACCTGGTGAACTTGCTCAGACCAAGGATGTGGACTCTGCTGAGGAGACCTGGGGCAGCTTATTCACACTCTCTTCGTCCCTACTCCCTGCCCTGCCACACCTGTCTCATGTAAGTACACTACCTGGGCAGTTGATAGAAAATTAAGTGAGCTCACATGTGTAAAGTGCTTTAGAATAGTGCTTGGTTCCTTGGAAGCACTCAATGAATATTTGCTCTCATTCTGTATTTCAGGATAATGCCTTCAATAGAGCCCAGAACTTCTTGGTGCTCAGCTTGAGACCTATGGACAGAACATAGGTGATACCAGTTTCTTAATCCCATGGTCAGATTGAGCTGTCTCCATTCAAACTAAGTCAACTATGATCCCTGCAAGATAATAGAAGTGATTTATGATGGGGACAAATCAAAAACTCTTGGCTGAAAGTCATAAGGACATTGACTCTCACTTTTATTGCAATCTTTAAGAGATAATGAAGAAACAAGGCTTGGAGATCAGTCGAGATGTCTGAATGTCATCCTCCCCTCCAGCTGTTTGACCTCGGATGAGGCAGTCACCCTTCCAGGGTTCGATGTTCTCATCGATAAAGCAGGAACTGTAATATCTAGTGGATGTTGCTTCTGTGAACAAATAAAATCTCTGAAATTCACAGTAGAATGTCAGACATACCAACAAACAGGCTAATTCCACTGCTTTTCTCTTTCTTGTGCCTTGGTGGTGCCATCTATAAGATCGAAATGTCAATGATATTGGCCCTGACAATTTTATATATTTTCTCTAGTCTCATTGCAAGAATCATTGTTACAGCAAGCCTGGAATGAAAATAATTTTAGGGTCAGGAGCACAGACTTTGCCTTCACATGTCCTGGTACCACCTGCCCCGCTCCCCCACCCAGTCTGGAAAGAAGCTCAGGAATCCCCAGTCCCTGTTGGTTGAGTATTACCAGGAGTGTCCTCAAAATCAGCTGAGTTCTGCTCAGGAGGCATCGAAATAAATACATTTAAAAAGTGAGAAAACAATCATTCTAGACTAAGCTTTAAAAAAAACAGTCATTTCTTTTTGTCTAGGATCTTCACAAAAAGTAACAATAAATATTACCACCCCCCACACACACACCACCTGAGTTATGCTCAACATAGTGTTGGTCAGCAGCTAAGCTAAACCATTCTGGGTATAGAAAAGTCCAGAAGTGAGAAATAGCAAGAGCAACCAACGAGGAAAGTCTTTTAAGCCTCCAACAGACCAGAAGATAATACTTTCCTTCCTGAAATGAAAAGGATAAAGGCCTAAAAGTGAAAATTTCTATATAATATCTTCTGTCCATCAGGTCATTGGAGGGCAGTTATCTTGGTCTTGTAGGTGGCGAATGACAGGCAGGCATTAGGAATGCTTTTCCCAGCTTATGCTGCATCTACCAGCACTTCTGCTCTCCTCTCTTTGAGGTCTTCCTTTATCGCATCTCTGCACTGCTTAGTGAGCGCTTACATTCGCTTGCGGTTGCCTGAGGCATGTGGCAGACCACATTGGCAAATAAGCTCAAGAGTTTTTGAAGACAGGAGGTTTTTTGTGTCTATCTCTCTCTTGGTGTTCCTCACACAATCATGGAGGTGCAGAACCAGTTGATCATTTTCCTCGTCATTGTTGTCAGTGACGGAATCTTCCCTTGTTGCAGCAATAGTGCCAAAGAGCTCCCAGTTGGTGTTGTTCTGGGAGTTCTCTTCTTAAACTTTCCAGCCCTTTCTCCCAGCTCTGTGAAGTAGAATTTTGCATGAAGGAGACGGTTGGTCCGATCCCATTTGGAATTTTGGGACAATAGCAATATCGGACAGGCAAAACTGTCGATTGAATATGATGTGGTCAGTTTGGTTGTGGAACCGTCCACTTGGAGACTTCCATGTCCAACATTTATATTCAGCCTTCTGGAACTGTGAGTTGCCATGGATGGTGTTGGTCGACATGATTTACTCAGATAGTCTCTCACCCTGTTCGTTCCATTCTAGGCCATGGGTCCTGATGTGGAGTTCTTGGGCTGATCTTCTCGGTCCTATCTTGGCATTAAAATGACCAACAATGATCTTGTAAAAGGTGTGGTCTTCTTTATAGAACTTATCCAGCTCCATGTAGAACTTCTCAATTTCTACTTCATCATAATAGGATGTTGGTGCATAGACAACAAAGATAGAAACTGCTGGCAGTAAGCTACATCTATTCAAGTGTAATCGTCCGATTCGGGTTGTTAGGCATTCAAATGAATCAATGCTTATGGCCAAGTTCGTGTTGACAAGGACACCGACACCTCTGATATCTCTTTTATCGATACCAGTGTCGAAAACGATGTGATGTGATTGATAACTTCTCGTCTCGGTCAGACCAATGATGTCATACTTGATCTTTCACACTTGTACTATCAGGTCCTCAACAGATGCATCTGATGCCAGCGTACATGCATTGAAAGTACAGACAATCATTTTTGTCATTCTTCATTTTGGAACCTAGTTCGGCCTTGAGATTTTATCAGCCTCTCCTTCCTCATCCTTCTTAATGCTGCCGAATTAGTGACTCTTTCAGGGTCAGGGGTATGAGACCCATTGTAATTACTGGTTTCGGCATATTGAATACACAACGGATAGCTTGCGAGGCTCTGCCGTGCATGTGGAATACTCTCGGTAGCTTGCCAGGCTCTCCGAGAGGAATAGAGGCTTTGGGGGCTGCCTCTAATCACCCTTGTAGGTGTTCCCATGGTTCAAACCATATTTGAACCCTATCAAATATGGTGCGGCGATCCATATGGTGATGGATCTATCACATCTTCGAGAAGGGCAATGGAGAAGATTATCCATGACTTCTACTCAGATATCTTTGATAGCCATGTCCACCTACCCACATACCAAATTCCGCAGGATGGATATGTCATTCCCAAGGTTCTTTCTTCTGAAATACGGCACACCATTTCATCAGTAAAGAAACGAACAGCACCTGACCCAGACAAGGTCAGACCTGAACACCTGAAGAACCTATTGTCAGTACTCATCAATATACTGGCTCGACTCTTTACATGCTACCTGTCTGAATGCAAGGTTCCATCCCAATGGAAACCCAGCAGGACTGTACTACTGTACAAGAAGGGAGACATCCACAACATTGGCAACTATCACCCAATCTGCCTATTGTCTGTCATCTACAAGCTGTTCACTTGAGTCTTCCAGAATAGGATTGGCAGAACACTAGATGAAGGACAACCATGTGAGCAAGCCGATTTTCAAAAAGGATTAAGCATGATTGACTATATCCACACGATAACCAAGCTCATTGAGGTTTCTCGGGAGTTCAAGATGCCGCTCTGCCTACCATTCATTGATTTAAAGAAGGCCTTTGATTCTGTTGAGACAGAAGCAGTCATTGAAGCCCTAGCCAATCAGGGCATTCAAACTCAATACATCAGGATCCTCCATGAGCTGTATTACGGATTCACTACCAGGATCTCACCATTTACAAAGAAGTGATCAACCATGTCAAGAGAGGGGTTCAGCAGGGTGATAACTTTTCACCAAAAGTCTTCAGTGCCACCCTCAAGAACGTCATGCATTGACTGGAATGGGAAGGAATGGGAGTGAAGATAGATAGTCAGCAACTACACCACCTCCGCTTTGCTGATGACATCATTCTAATAACACCAAACATTAGCCCACCGTCACAAATGCTGACCAACTTAGACCATGAGTGTGGAAAGGTCGAACTACAGCTGAATCTCATGAAGACATTATTTATGAGAAACGGTCTCATTCCTGATGTTCCATTCACTCTCAATGGGACAAACATCTCCGAATGCAACAGTTAAGTGTACCTAGGTCGAGAAGTCAACATTACGAATGACCTGGCACCTGAGTTGTGCAGGAGGAAGAGAACAACTTGGAATGCCTTCAAGAGCGTCAAATAAATAGCTGAGAGTATGAAGAACCTCCGGCTCCGGGCACATCTCTTCAATTGCACTGTTCTTCTTGCATTAACATGTGCCTCAGACACCTGGGCCCTACGAAAACAGGATGAGAATGCTATTCGGGTCTCCCAAAAAGAAATCGAAAGAGTTATGCTTGGAGTATCACATTTCACTCAAATGAGAGAAAGAATCTGGAGTTCCGACCTCCATCTACGGTCAAGAATCAGGGATGCTGTCTCATTTGCCAAGATGTCGAAAATCAGATGGGCTGGACAAGTAATGAGATTTGGAGATGACCACTGGACTAGAGCCGTTAGTCAGCCATTAGCTGACTGGATTCCATGGGACGTCAAAAGACTGCATGGCCGCCCACCTATCAGATGGTCTGACTTCTTCATCAAGACCCTGAACGATTGGTGTGAGGCTCTTCGTGTTCCTAGAATGAACAGATGCCATTGGGCTACACTAGCATGTGACAGCGATGAATGGAGACATTACTGGTGCCTGCTCGAGCAAATCGATGATTAACCAGAAGTCAAGTGATCAAGTGAATGTCTTCTGTCATCATGGAAATGTTTTCTGGATGAATATGCAAAGGATATCCTATAGGATATCTGCACCAAATTCCTGCAAAGTGGATGTCTGTGAAACAGAAAACAGAAATACTGCACCCTGTACCCAAACTCCAATGTACAAGGAATCTACTAGGGAGCTTCTTCAGTTTTAACTGGATTGTATACAATTGCAGAGAAATAAAATCTGTACTGAGCAAGTGTTATTATAAGCAGAGTTGACTGCAAATCCTGTGCCAAACTGGGAACTCCATGGTCCTCTTTAAATGCCCTGACTAGTTTTCATTGATAAAACCACTCCTTGCACCCCCTACTGACTCCTGATCTCTTCAAATAATTGTCAAATGGCATCCACGAAAAGTCAATTTTATTTGACTAGTGAACTCCCCACTACCAGATCAGAGGGGACCACAATGAGGATCCAAAGGTATTAAGACTAAGATCACATCTTATTCCTTCTCCTCTCTCACCTTGTCCATACCCCTGTGACTTCCTAACATCTCCTGTTAGCCTGTGTGCTTAGACAATGGACACTATGGCTACTCAACAGAAAGACAGATACCAAAACCAGGTCCAACACCATGACATAAGGATAACATAAGGCTACCATGAGCCAAAAGGAGACAGAGCAACTACTTTCAAATCTGTCCAGAAATGTTAATAGACTCTCTGTGGTGCTATCAATCCTGTTAGTGTTAATTCAGAGCTGTAATGTGTCCCAAATGCATTGTTTTGACAGTCACTTAAATTGGTCCTTTTCAAAAACTGCTCTGCATAAAAGTTATCTGGGGAACTTGAAAAAATTCCAGTGTTCCAATCATCCTAGACCAGTGTTTCTTCATGAGGGTCCATGTCACTCCCTTATGAGTCCCCAAGATATTCCAAAGGATTCACAGGTCAAAATAGCATAAATGGAGTAACAAAAAGAGACTAACGGGTACATAGGTGAAAATAGCATCAACAGGGGAGGGGTTGTCAACAAGAGAACAAGAGACTAGTAGGCCACAGAAGTAAGGTCAGAGGGGATGGGTCAGGTGGAAAAAAGAAAAGAGAAATACTGCTTTAGAGTGATTAAATCCAAATCTCAGATGATGGGATCTGAAGTGAAATACTTTATTCTACATTTTCCAGTTGATTTCTATCTGCAAAGACCTTTCAGAACCAGAGTTCTAAATAGTTTTTTCCCTACTGTAATATCCCAATGTATAATCCACTTCATTATCCAAGAATAGTGAAATTTAGCTGCAAAAGTTTCTTTTCAAACTTCCCTGCCACCTACGCAATAGTCTAGAAGCAGGAACCACAGGTTGACAGAATAAACTTATTCCGCACTTTCAACTATAGAATGAAGGAAATAATTTGCTTTTCTAATAGTTCATATCTGTAGATACCCATAAATTTCAAATTGAGAACGAATGATCTCTGGAATAAAGGTCAAATCTTTTAGCATGACAAAAATGTCATCTCAATTATACTAATTGTCAAGCCTATCCAAATCCCATTTTACTAGACTCTTTCTCTTGTCTCTCTTTCCAGTAAACCATGCTCCAAAGATTCCAAGTTTACCATTCAGCCTGTAGCCTCCATCCAATCCGAAATATCCTTAGGTAAATCACTTAACCTCTCTGAGCCCATCCACTCATCTGTCAAATGGGAATTATTATACGCATCCCTGAGGTTGTTTAAAGATAAACCAAAATAGTACATTTGAAAATGTGTAATTCTGGACCTGGTCCAAAGTCAATGCATAATACTCATTCAATCACTAATTCCAGAACTTGTAAAGTCAAGTCTGAGCAAAATTGTTCTTAAAAAGTGTTAAAGAAGTTGTGACTTAAGAGTCACGTCCTGAATCCAGCAACAACAATCCTACTATACTAGAGTAAGCATATTTTCAGTAAGAAAGAAACAGCTGGGGAGAAGAGGAGAAATTGCCAAATTCTTAGGATTTCACAGGCCACCCATCAAATGCAGTAAAAAAATAAATAAAATAAAATAATCCCTCAAAAATGGGCTGCCTGAGCTCCTTAGCTTCAAGGCAGCTTATTCAAGAGTGAAGTTTTAAGAACTGAATAAATAAATACTCATATTAAATACCAGGTTAAATTCAGTCCCTGGCCTAAAGGTCCCTGCAATCTAAAGGAAACAACATACAAAGATGGACACATGCACAAGAAAAAAAATTATAACATTATTCTTCTAAAGTTTTATTATTTTCTTACTCTATCCAATAGTGTTGATTAAGAAATGGAAGGATGAAAAACTGCCAAGGGGAAATTTGTTCCTGGTCTCTAACACTATCACTATCACTATCATCCCATTGTTTATCGATTTGCTTGAGCATCCCAGTAACATCTCCATTCATCCCTGTCACGTGCTACTGTAGCTGGATGGTATACTAGGGGCTCTTTAAGGGTCAGGGGAATGAGGACCATCATTATTACCGTTTTTGGCATATTGAGTACGCCACGGGTAGTTTGCTGGGCACTGCCTTGTAGGCAGGATACTCTTAGTAGCTTGAGTATCCGAGAGGGATGGAAGCTTTGGGGAGAGACTCTAATCACCTTTACAGGTCAGAATACTCTTGGTAGCCTGCCAGGTTCTCTAAGAGTGAGAACTAGACGATAAGAGGTCATGTGGCTGCAAATGCTGCTGTGTGCTTCCGGGAACTTGGTTTTATCGTCTCTGGATCTTGGCCATTGATGGGGTTACATGGCAGTTGGTGGGTGTAACTGTTTAGCTACTGGAAGATGGGGGATCTGGGTAGAGGTGGCCCAGTCCTGTATGGAGCAGGCTTGGAGATCTCAGCCCTGGGTCCCACACACCTGGATTTCTCTGCCAGTTCCTTCAAGTGTGAGGCTCCTCCTAGCATGTGGAGAGTGATCTCAGCTGCTGGTGCTCTGCTCAGGGCAGGAGGAAAACTCATTCCACCCCCCTCCAAGGAGCCCAGGCAAGGAAAGCCAGGCACGGAGGCAGGAGACCTTATGTCTAAGCATTCCAAATGTTTAGTTTCCATTAGACACATTAGTGATAATTTATGTTATATACACCTAAGAAATCACTGACTTTCTTACTAATAATAATGACAATCATCATGAGAACCAACAGTTTCTGAGCATTTACTAAGTTCTAAGCATTAGGCAATGTTTCAAGTATTCAAGACCATTCAAAGAATCATCATCATCATCATCACATCATCCTGTTATTCGTCGATTGCCTCGAGCAGGCCCCAGTAATGTCTCTTTCATCCTAGCCCTGAGATTATATTCAAGGCTCTTTAGGAAAATGAGACCCATCTTGTTACTGGTATTTGGCATATTTGGTATGCCACGGGGAGTTTGCCAGACTCTGCCCTGTGGGCAGGCTACATTCGATAGCCTGCAAATTTGTCAAAAGTAGGAATGAGATAATAAGATGTCATAAAAAGATGTCTTGATAAGATGTCGCATGGCCGCAAATGCGGCCTCGCGGTTCCGGGAGCTGGATTTTATAGTCTCTGAGTCTTGGTCGTTGATGGGATTACACGGCGCCAGGGGGCCAGGTGGTGGGTGTGACCCCCGCCTACTGGAATTTGGAGGATCTGGGTGGAAGATGCTCGACTCCAATCCCAGTAGGCTTGGAGATATCGGCCCCAGAACCTGCGTGGCTTTGTCCCTCTGCCAGTACCTTCATGTGTGCGGAAAGTGGTCTCAGCATGGTGGTGGCTGGTCCTGGAGGTCTTCGGCTGCCGGAGCCCTGTTCGGGGCGGGGAGGAAAGCTCAACCCGCTCCCCTCGAAGGGGCCCCGGCGAGGAACAGCCAGGCGCGGGGGCAGAAGACTGCACTGTTCTCGTCCAGGAGCTATTCAAAGAATAGCACTATTCAAAGCTATTCAAAGAACAGCACTCAGAATAATCATTGTTCATATTTTTTCATTTGAGAAAGATAAGCTATTTACCACTCCTGAAATTCTGTTAATCCCCAAAGATCAAAGATTCATGGAGGTAGTAATGTCTATTTAATCCCCCAAATGTAAGCTAACTATTACAAAACCTGCCACCTCTAGCAATAATGATTTGTTTATCTCTTTAACAGCACTCTGGTTTAGGACTAATCAACCACTAATCAACATGTATAAAGCTCTTCCTTAACAATAGTGACTCAACATTTCCAAGAGACAATAGATCTGCCCACTAGCTCAAATGCATATAGTAACCAGTACAATGACTCTGATATTGGAAGAAACCCCACAGCCCTCCAGTAGTTTATCACATGAACTGGTAAGAAGAAACACCTTCCCCATTATTTCCTGGGGGACACTTGTACTCTGTATTGAGGTGTTGGATTGGAACTGCTCCAGAAGAGGAGTTCATTATAACTGGAAGAAATTTGGTCATTCCACTTGAGACCAGGCAGATAATTATATATAAAATTGTAAAAGTCTGCTCTTAGTGCCTCTTTTGTGGTAATAATACAGAATCTTGCTTGTTCTCTCTTGTGTTTTATGCTGTTTTTAAAGAAACTCATCAACACACAAATGGTCACAGAACTGGAAATGTTTTTCTAATGAATTAATGTTAAAATATTTTGTTGAAACTTACTGTTTATTCGAGATACTGAGAGGTACAAGGTGAGTGTGACATGGCATCCTGAGTAGCTCAGAATTTTGGTTAATTGCAGAGGACTAAGTATCTATACAATTCACCGTATCTCATATGATCATTTATGTAATATCACATGATGTTTAAGACAAGTCCCTATAGTACAAAGAAAAAAATATGGTTTTTCTTTCCAGAGAAGGGATTTCTAAGACAATAGTAGCAAACACATTTGTTGAACAGTGTTAGAAAACATTTGGAGACCAAGGAGATAGATCACATTCCTTGCACTCGACCAACCAAGTTCTAATTCCCTGTACCTCATGGGTCCCCCAAGTGCCCTAAATTTAGGCCTATCTAACATTAAGTACTTCCAGATTGTCACCAGTATCATAGGGACCAAGCATCTCTCTTGTTCTCAATCATGATTATCAATTGACTAATCTTTTTTGGCAGAGTCCTGCGTAGAGTGGCATTGAAATGCTGTGGGTGTCACTTGAGAGGCCCCAAGAAAAAAATAAATAAATTTCAAAAGTGAGAATGAAGAAAGTAAATCAACACAAAACTTTTCTTTTTAAGGTAGAAATATAATTTTGTCTTGTAGAAGTTGGGAAAATATTAAGTAGCAAGAGCAGAATACACTAGATTTGTTCTGAAAATGCCAAGAATATGTAGAAATACTTCCACAGGAAAACGAAGAGTTGGGGAGAATTAGCAAACCAGACTAGAACTCAAATTGAATTTGATGGTTTCCCATTTGGTAAGAACGTTGCAGAGGAAATTCAAACATTAAATTTACATATGGGACCAAGTAATTCAGAATCTTTGTGAAACTGACATTTGTCATTGGCTGCAAACACAGTTAAAAGAACATGTAAAATCCCCAAATTCAAGGAAAAAAACAATTCTAGGCCTTTCAGATTCATGATAAAACATAGTAAACTAAATCTTCTGAGTTATCAAGTCAAGTTATTCTAACAAAGAGCACATCCATTGTATTCTCAGGGATATGCTTCTTTAGCGAACTCATTCATTACCCCAGGCAATAGAAAATAAATCCCAGCAACAGAATAATAATTTGCACCAAAACCAAAACAAACTAAATAGAAGTAATAATAATTTAATATAATCACATATCCAGTTTTTCCTATGGGATTATTTCCATTTTCTACTATACTAAAGTGCTATGAAATAAATATAAACCTTTTCCATGGCCATATAATATATACCATACAGATGAGAAAAGTCATTGCATTTTTATTTTATGATGTTACTTATTAAAATTCTTACCTCCTTCTGTTTGAAAACTGATCGTTTAAAGACTAAATACTTGATTAGGTTACACGGTCAATTTTTGAATATAATGAGACTTACATCATTTTAGCAAACTTAGAATCTCCAGTCTAAACTTATAGTGTAGAGTGATGCTAGAGAAGCAGATAAAAAGGTTTTATCAGATAAAAATCATTTAGATTCCATTGTTTCTATTCCAAACCAGATAATCAAATTCTGTGTAGAGTTTTCATTCAGATTTATAATCTAAATTTTATGGTTTTGTAGAAGCCAATTTTTACCATTTTTTATAGCCTATCCTATTTTTCTTTTCTTCCTCTTGTTCTAAAATTCTCTGGCTTTCAGTAGGGTGCTACTCATCAAAGGGACCTCTCTGAGAAAGAATTCAGATATGAAGTCATGAAGATGTTTGATAAACTCAGTGAAACAGTGAGACAGATATCTAGTAAATTAAAGGAGGATATGAAAGAAACAATTGAGAAATTATGGGAAGAAATGAGAGCAGAAATTGGAAAACTACACACAGAAATGTCACGAATAAAACTCAGTCTGTGCCCTCAACAGTAGAATGGCAACAGTTGAAGACAGAATCAGTGAGCTGGAAGATCAGCTGCACCAAGCCAACAGGCAACAGCAAACAATGGCAAGAGACCTCAAAATAGCTCTAGAGCGAATCAGAGTCCTAGGAGATGATTCCAAGAGGAACAACTTTAGAATCATTGGAGTACCAGAAGGTCAGGGAAACAATACCAATGAAAAAGACATGGTTAAACAAATCATTGCTGAAAAATTTCCAGAGTTGGACAATGCAGTCATTCAGATTCAAGGAGCCTGAAGGTTGCCATCTAAAAGAGACCCTAATAAAAACACTCCAAGACATATCATAGTTCGAATGATGGATGCCACAGATAGAGACACAATACTGCAAGCAGCAAGGTTAAAGAAGGAAATCACATACAAGGGAGCACCCCTTAGATTCACAGAAGACCTATCAGAGGAAACCCTCCAAGCCCGAAGGCAATGGTGGGATATAGTGAAAAAATTCGCTGAAATGAACACTTCACCAAGAATTCTTTATCTAGAGAAACTCTTACTCAAACTCGAAGTAATGGTACACTATTTTCTAGATAAACAGCAGCTCAGGAACTTGATAGACTCAAAACCAAACCTAAAAGAAGGGCTACAGGGGCTACTATAAGACAAGGCAAACCCTACAAGCACAACACACCCTTACAGAAGGATGACACAAAACTCCATAACAATAATATCTCTCAATGTCAATGGTCTAAATTCACCAATTAAGAGACACAGAGTGGCAAAATGAATTCAGAGACAGAACCCAACATTCTGCTGCCTACAATAAACTCATATGAATAGTCAGAGCAAACACAGACTCAAAGTCAAAGGTTGGAAAACAATCCTGCAAGCAAATAGCTCCATCAAAAAAGCTGGAGTGGCCATACTAGTATTCGACAACATAAATTTCAGGTTGAAAAATATTAGAAGGGACAGTGAAGGCTATTTTCTATTCATCAAGGGATACATACAATAGGAAGAAATCACACTCTTAAATGTATACTCACCTAATGAGGGAACAGCTATATATTTAAAACAAATGCTGCAGACTTTAAGGAGGACATTGCTAGCAATACAATAGCCAGAGGCTTCAAAATCGCCTTATTACCTCTGGATAGATCAACAAGAATAAAACTCAGCAAGGAAACATTGGCTCTGTAGGAAGAAATAGAAGAAAGGGGGCTTATAGATCTATACAGGGCTCTACACCCTAAAAAGAAAGAAAACACATTCTTCTCCAGTGCACATGGAACATTTTCCAAAATAGACCATGTGCTAGGCCACAAACCATACCTAAATAGAATTGGGAAGATAGAAATAGTATCAATAATCTTTTCAGACCACAGTGCACTGAAGATAGAAGTGAATCACACACAGACATGGAGAACCAAATCAAACACCTGGAAATTAAACAACTCATTGTTGAACAACAAGTGAGTCAGGAAGGAAGTCAAAGACAAATTCAAAAGATACCTGGAAACAAATGAGAATGAAGATACGAGCTACCAGAACCTATTTGATGTAGCTAAAGCCATGTTAAGGGGGAAATTTATAGCTCTGCAAGCATTTCTCAGGAAGGAAGAAAGGGCCCAAATAAACAACTTGACATCACAGCTCAAGATCTTAGAAAAGGATCAACAAAAGGAGCCCAAATCAGGCAAAAGGAAAGAGATCATAAAACTTAGAGCAAAAATCAATGACATGGAAACAAAAAAAAAAAACAATCTGAAAGATCAATGAAACCAAGAGCTGGTTCTTCGAGAAAATAAACAAGATAGATAAACCGCTAGCAAGACTCACAAAGAAAGAGAGAGAGAGAGAGAGCACTAATAAACCATATCAGAAATAAAAAGAGGGATATCACAACAGAAAAACAGAAACCAAAGAAATTCAAAAGATCATCAGAGACTACTTTGAAAGTCTGTATGTCACAAAACAAGAGAACCTAGAAGAAATGGATAAATTCCTGGATTCCTATAATCTCCCAAGGCTGGATCAAGAAGATCTAGAGTACATGAATAGACCTATTAAAATCAAGCAAATTGAAAGTGTAATCAAAAGTCTTCCCAAAAACAAAACACAGGTCCTGATGGATTCAGTAGCAAATTTTCCCAAACTTTTAAAGAGGACCTTGTCTGGGCCGGGTGCTGTTCATTTCTTTACTGAAGAAATGGCGTGTCAGATTTCAGAAGGGAGAACATTGGGAACGACATATCCATCCTGTGGAATTTGGTATGTCAGCAAGTGGACATAGCTATCGAAGAGATTTGAGTAGAAGTCATGGATAATCTTCTCCATTGCCGTTCTGGAGGATGTGATAGATCCATCAGGATGCCAGAGGGCAGTTATCTTAGTCTTGTAGTTGGCGGGCGTTCAGAATACTTTTTCTGGCTTCTGCCGCATCCACCAGCATTTCTGCTCTTCTCTCTTTGAAGTCTTCCTTGGTCGCATCTCTGCACTGCTTTGCGAACTCCGACGTTCGCTTGCTGTTGCCTGAGGCATGCGCCAAACCACGTTGGCGAATAAGCTCAAGAGTTTTCGAAAACAGGCGTTTTTTTTTGTGGCTATCTCTCTCTTGGCATTCCTCGCACAATCATGGAGGTGCTGAACCAGTCGATCGTATTCCTCGTCAATGTTGTCAACAATGGCATCTTCCCATGTTGCCGCAATAGTGCCAAAGAGCTCCCAGTTGGTGGTCATTCTGGGAGTTCCCTTTTTAAACTTTGCAGCCCTTTCTCCCCACTCTGTGAAGTAGAATTTTGCATGAAGGAGACGGTGGTCTGATCCCGTTCAGAATTCTGGGACAACAGCGACATCGGTCAGGCAAAACCGTCGATTGAATATGATGTGGTCTATTTCATTGTGGAATCGTCCACCGGGAGACTCCCATGTCCAACGTTTAGATTCAGCCTTCTGGAACTGTGAATTACCATGGATGGTCTTGGACGACATGATGAATTCAGACAGTCTCTCACCCTGTTTGTTCCATTCTAGGCCATGGGTCCTGATGTGAAGTTCTTGGGCTGATCTTCTCGGTCCTATCTTGGCATTAACATCACCCACAATGATCTTGTAGAAGGTGTGGTCTTCTTTATAGAACTTCTCCAGCTCCATGTAGAACTTCTCAATTTTGAGCAAATCGACGATTAAAGGGAAGTCAAGTGATCAAGTGATTTAAAGAGGACCTATTGCCAGTTCTTCTCAAGCTTTTCCAGGAAATTGAAGAAACAGAAACTCTTCCAAACAGTTTCTATGAAGCTCATATCTCTCTAATACCAAAAGGAAACAAAGACACTACACACACACACACACACACACACACACACACACACACACACAAAATCTACAGGCCGATATCCCTGATGAACACGGAGGAGAAGATTCTCAACAAAAAATTAGCAAATAGAATTCAACAACTCAACAAAAATATCATATACAATGACCAAGTGAGATTAATCCCAGGGATGTAAGGATGGATTAACATTCAGAAATCACTTTATCACTTGATCACTTGAATTCCCATTAATCGGCGATTTGCTCAAGTGGGCGCCAGTAACGTCTCCATTTGTCCCTGTCGTGTGCTAGTGTAGCCCAATGGCGTCTGTTCGCTCTAGGAAAATGAAGAGCCTCAAACCGATCATTCATGGTGTTGATGAAGAAGTCTGACCATCTGGTAGGTGGGCAGCCATGCGGTCTTTTGACATCCCATGGAATCCAGTCGGTAACAGCTCTAGTGCAGCGGTCATCTTTAAATCTCATTACGTGACCAGCCCATCTGATTTTTGGTGCCTTGGCAAACGAGACAGCGTCCCTGATTCTTGATCATCGACGGATGTTGGAACTCTGGATTTTTTCTCTCATTTGAGTGAAACGTGACACTCCAAGCATAGCTCTTTCAATTCCTCTTTGGGAGACCCCAATAGCATTCTCATCCTGTTTGCGTCGGGCCCAGGTCTCTGAGGTGTATGTTAATGTAGGAAGAACAGTGGAATCAAACAGATGTTCCAGGAGCCGGAGGTTCTTCATCCTCTTAGCTATTTCTTTGACGCTCTTGAAGGCGTTCCAAGCAGCTCTCTTCTTCCTACACAGCTCGGGTGCCAGGTCATTTATCATGTTGACTTCTCGACCTAGGTCCATATAGCTGTTGCATTCGGAGATAGTCGTTCCGTTGAGAGCAAATGGGGCGTCAGGAATGAGGCTGTTTCTCATAAACATTGTCTTCGTAAGATTCAGCTGTAGTCCTACCTTTCCACACTCACGGTTGAAGTCGGCCAGCATATGTGCCACTTGGCTAATGTTTGGTGTTATTAAAACAATGTCATCAGCAAAGTGGAGGTGGTGTAGTTGCCGACCATCTATCTTCACTACCATTCCTTCCCATTCCAGTCGTCACATTATGTTCTCAAGGGTGGCACTGAAGAGTTTCGGTGAAATGGTATCACCCTGCCGAACCCCTCTCTTGACATCAATGATTACTTCTTTGTAGAATGGTGAGATCCTGGCAGTGAATCTGTAATATAGCTCACGAAAAATCTTGATGTATTGAGCTTGAATGCCCTGATTGATTGGCTAGGGCTTCAATGACCACTTCCATCTCAATAGAATCAAAGGCCTTCTTTAAATCAATGAACGTTAGACAGAGCTGCATCGTGAACTCCCGAGAAATCTCAATGAGCTTGGTTATCGTGTGGATATGGTCAATGGTTCTGAATCCTTTGCGGAACCCGGTTTGCTCGCATGGTTGTCCTTCATCTAGTGTTCTGCCAATCCTATTTAGGATGACTCGAGTGAACAACTTGTAGATGACAGACAATAAGCAGATTGGGCGATAGTTGCCAATGTTGTGGATGCCTCCCTTCTTGTACAGTAGTACAGTCCTGCTGGTTTTCCATAGGGACAGAACCTTGCATTCTGACAGGTAGCGTGTGAAGAGCCTAGCCAGCATATTGATGAGTACTGACGGCACGTTCTTCAGGTGTTCAGGTCTGACTTTGTCTGGGCCAGGTGCTGTTCATTTCTTTACTGACGAAATGGCGTGTCGGATATCAGAAGGGAATGACATATCCATCCTGTGGAATTTGGTATGTCGGCAAGTGGACATGGCTATCGAAGAGATTTGAGTAGAAGTCATGGATAATCTTCTCCGTTGCTGTTCTGGAGGATGTGATAGATCCATCAGGACGTCGGAGGGCAGTCATCTTGGTCTTGTAGTTGGCAAAGAACAGGTGGGCGTTACAAATACTTTTTCTGGCTTCTGCCGCATCTACCAGCACTTCTGCTCTTCTCTCTTTGAGGTCTTCCTTGATCGCATCTCTGCACTGCTTTGTGAGCTCAGACGTTCGCTTGCGGTTGCCTGAGGCATGCGCCAAACCATGTTGGTGAATAAGCTCAAGAGTTTTCAACGACAGGCTTTTTTTGTGGCTATTTCTCTCTTGGCTTTCCTCGCACAATCATGGAGGTGCTGAACCAGTCGATTGTATTCCTTGTCAATGTCGTCAACAGTGGCATCTTCCCATGTTGCCACAATAGTGCCAAAGAGCTCCCAGTTGGTGGTCGTTCTGGGAGTTCTCTTTTTAAACTTTGCAGCCCTTTCTCCCCACTCTGTGAAGTAGAATTTTGCACGAAGGAGACGGTGGTCCCATCCCGTTTGGTATTTGGGGACAATAGCAATATCAGTCAGGCAAAACAGTCAATTGAATATAATGTCGTCTATTTCATTGTGGAATCGTCCACCGGGAGACTCCCATGTCCAACGTTTACATTCGGCCTTCTGGAACTGTGAGTTACCATGGATGGTCTTGGTTGATATGATGAACTCAGACAGTCTCTCACCCTGTTTGTTCCATTCTAGGCCATGGGTCCCGATGGGAAGTTCTTCAGCTGATCTTCTCGGTCCTATCTTGGCATTAAAATCACCCACAATGATCTTGTAGAAGGTGTGGTCTTCTTTATAGAACTTCTCCTGCTCCATGTAGAACTTCTCAATTTCTCCTTCATAATAATGAGATGTTGGTGTGTAGACAACGAAGATAGAAACTGCCGGCAGTGAGCCACATCTACTCAAATGTAAACGTCCGATTCGGGTTGTTAGGCATTCGAATAAATCAATGCTCGTGGCCAAGTTCGTGTTGACAAGGACACCCAATGCCTCCGACATCTCTTTTATTGCATGTTCCAAGGAACAATTCTTCTCCAGTGTCGAAAACGGCATGATGAGATTGGTGCCTTCTTGTCTCAGTCAGACCAATGATGCCGTACTTGATCTTTTGCGCTTGTACCATCAGGTCCTCGATGGATGCATCTGATGCTAGGGTATGTGCATTTAAAGTACAGACAATCATTTTTGTATTCCTTTATTGTGGCAGCCTAGTTCGGCCTTGAGATTTTATCGGCCTCTCCTTTCTCATCCTTCTCAATGCTGCCATATTGGTGAAGCCTTCAGGGTCAGGTGAATGAGATCCGTTGTAATTACTGGTTTGGCATATCGAATACACAACGGATAGCTTGCAAGGCTCTGCGTGTGGGTGGAATACTATCGGTAGCTTGCCAGTCTTTCCGAGAGGAATAGAGGCTTTTGGGGCGACCTCTAATCGCCCTTGTAGGTGTTACCATATTTGAACCCTATCAATTATGGTACAGCAATTCTGGAAGATGGGTATTTAGTGTCTTATAATGTGTCACGCGGCTGCTTTGTGGCTGCGGGGGTCCGGAAAGCGTCCTGGTGTGTGGCAGCGGCTGGGTAGTGGAGGTAGTGTCCAGAAATCAATCAACATAATCCATCATATCAAGAAAAGAAAAGATAAAAGCCATATGATCATATCAGTAGATGCAGAGAAAGTATTTGACAAGATCCAGTACCCGTTTATGATGAAAACCCTTGCCAAAATGGGTATAAAGTGGTTTGAAAGTCACTAGTGTTGGTGAGTATGTGACGAGAAAGGGACCCTTCCTTCTCTGCTGATGGAAAACTCGATTGGTTTGGCCCTTTTTCAAAAACAGTATGATCGATTCTCAAAAACTTAGAAATTGAGCTCCCATTTGACCCAGCAATACCACTCCTGGGAATATATCCCAGAGAGGCAATAAAAGTATAGCTGAAGTCACATCTGCACTTGTTTGTTCATTGCAGTACTGTTTATAATAGCCAGAATCTGGAAAAAAAAACCTGAGTACTCGCTGGAGAGCAGATGACTGGTTAAAGAAACTTTGATACATCTACACAGTGGAGTACTATGTAGCTGTTAGAAAAGATGAAGTCATAAAATTTACATACAAGTGGTACTACATGGAAAGTATCATGCTAAGCGAAATGAGTCAGAAAGAGAGGGACAGATATAGAAAGATTGCATTCATCTGGGGAACATAAAGTAACAAAATAGGAGACTAACACAAAAGAATAGACAAATACCCAAATGTTTACTCCATGGCTTGGAGGCCAGCCACACATGCTAGGGGAAAAGACAGCTCAGATAGAGAAGGGCGCACCAAATAAAGGTGTTGAGAGGATCCTCCCAGGACGGGAGATGCATGCTGAAAGTAGACTATAGACTGAACATGATTGCCACTCAATGCCTCTTTTGCAAACCTCAGCACTCAAAAGGAAAGAGAGAACAAAAGGGAATGACCTGGCACAGAGGTGGGGTGGGATGGGGGGTTACGAGGTGGGAGGGATACTGGGATCAATGGTGGTAGAGAATGGGCACTAGTGGAGGGATAGGTACTTGATCATTGTATAATTGAAACCCAAGCACAAAAATTTGTAAGTCTACAACTGTACCTCATGGCGTTTCACTAATAAAAATTAAATAAATAAATAAATAAATAAATGAAATAAAATGCTCTGGCTTAATCAATGTCTGGCTGGAGCGATAGCACAGTGGTAGGGCGTTTGCCTTGCACGCAGCCAACATGGCCTACCCGAGTTTGATTCCTCCGCCCCTCTTGGAGAGCCCGGCAAGCTACCGAGAGTATTCGATATGCCAAACACAGTAACAACAAAGTCTCCAATGGAGACGTTACTGGGCCGGCTCGAGCAAATCAATGTCCTATGTGTTATTTTTTTATTTTGTGTACCTAAAGGTGAGCAATTATATATTTTTACATTATAACCAACGTATTCATATAAACACTTTAATGATTCGAATCAATAGATTACATTTAAGCCTATTTTGTTGTGTTTATCCATATTTTACTTTTAATGGTCTAATGTTTTATATTCCATAACCTCTTATTGAAGTACCATTAGGAATTAATTTCATAAGTTAATATACTTAAGTTATCCTAGATAATAATATGAATAATTATGTTTTATAATGTCTTATATTTAATCTTTTACAATTAGACTATAAGGAATATTCTTTAAGTAAATATTATGCTCCCAGTAAAGACCTTCTATTTAAGAACCATTCCTGCATTCAGGTACTTATGTCCTTTATGAAACCCCAGTTAAATAATGTGTAAAGTGTCAAGAGAAAAGGAATGGAAAAAAGTGATGAGCAACAAATTATTGATGCTAGGAAGCAGATAGACTCAAATTCACTTAGACTCAAAGACTATCTTTGTAGCTGATGGAGAGAAAAGATATGTCATTTTCTGCTTCAGAGCCACGAATAGCATGAAACCTGAAGGAAGGCACTCTTTTAAGAAAATATAGGTGGCACTCTTAGGCTGATGACAATGTTTGCACTGGAAGCAATTAAGAGCTTTAGATGTTCTCCAACCCCACAGAACTGTATTATCTGGGTCCCAGTAGAAGGTTAAAGAATATGTCCTTAAAGGAAGAACTGCAGAAGCCCTTAAGAGAACAAAAAAGGCTAAATGAGTGTTTCCATTCCTCTATCTGTGAACCCCACCTCTCTCACTGTGGGCCCTGGTCCAGCAGCCATGCAGAGAGCCAGGGGATTCCACTCCAAGGAAACAGACCTTCCTAAGAAAAAAGACCCTATCAAACCTGCCCCATCCCAGCCAGAGAGATTGTACAATGTTAAGATACTGGCCTTACATGCAGTTGACCCCAGTTAGATCCCAGGTATCAAGACCGTTTGCTCAAACACCTAACCACTGGGCATAAACCCTTATCCTTCGCCATCAAAAACAAGAAACATGATGTGGGGCATTGGTATGGCTCCCACTGGTATAGCCTCCATTATAAAAATAAGTATAGCACCAGGTATTCCAACACTGGAAATGCACAATGTACCTTCACAATGTTCAGGAAATTTTCCATTCTAGAATCTTCTTCAAAATAAGTATGAAGGTAGGAATAAAAATGTTTCCAGAAGATCCAACTCTAAAATACGTATGTGTTCTCTGTCCCAAACATTCCAGGAGTATATTTTTTGAGGATACACTCCATGAGCACATGCGAGGAAACAAAGAGTTAGACTAGAAAAGCCGTGGAAATAGAGTATACTCATGACTTAGTTTATTTACACAGAATAATACTGTATTTTTTAAACAGAAGAAATGCAATTATCATAAGGACTGTGAATGGTATAGAGAAAAGAGTTAAATTGCAACTTCCAGTCAAAATTGGAAGACTCTTGAGTTAAAAATTCATATTGAAAAGAATGATAAAAGTTACAGCTGTCTTCATTAAAGTCTGCAGAAAATTTACTACTTACCAATTTTAAAGACCTTAAACAGTGAAAGAATAAGAAAGGATAAAGTCCTTAACCTCCTGAAGGGGGGGTTACTAAAGATATTTTAAGTATTTAGTTATTTTATCATTAAAGTTATAGGAACTATGATCACTGTCTCTTTATCTTTAACATTGTCCTTGAGTTTTTATTCAATCCATGGCACAAGAAAAATAAATACATGACATAAAGATTGATAGGGAAATAATATGCTTTCATCAGTTACAGATGGCAGAACTATCTTTGCAGAAATGCAAAAGAAACTCCAGTTAAATAAATGAAATACGCTAGAGAGTTGATCAGAATTTCTGGATAAAATATCAGCACACTGAAAAATACTAGGTTTCAAGCTATTTCTATTTGCTCTTCTTTCTGTCAGTAAGGAATATTCCACCAAGATATTTGAACAACTTTCTTTCTCACCATATGTTTTTTCCTCTTTCAACTACAATTTTTCTTCACAGTAGTTAGGAATACCCTATCATAGGAAATATCTTAACTTCACAGACTGTAAGTGATTATATATGAATATTATTGTGACATTGTTTTTGAAAATTTTACTACGCAGGGGTCAGGGAGTGAATTGATGGTGCTTAGGGCTTCCTCCTGGCTTTGTGAGCAAGGATCACTCCTGGAAGGGCTCAGGCACCATATGTGGTGCCAGGAATAGAACCTGGGCCAGGAGCCGCATGAAAGGCAAGAGCCTTACCTACTGGACTATATCTCCAGCCCTAGTGTGACATTGTTTTAAGCAATAAAAAATGTAAAAACAGCTTAGTTTTCTACAAACAAGTTGCTTCATGTAATACTCAGAATTAGAATATAATATTCAAAATAATTGACATTAATCTATGCAGATCTCAAACCCATAGTTTAATGGGTAGAAATAATCAAACAGCACATTATTGATAGTCTAGTCCCTATAGGTATAATTTAAACATAAATGGAAAATAGAAGAATGGGAGCTAACAGAAGCATAGGCTTTGCACGTGGGAGTCCAGGCTTCAATCCCCAGCACCGGGTGGTGACAAGTCTAGAACAGTTGGGAGTGACCCCTGAATACTATGCCAAGAGCAGTGCTAAGCATTTCTGAGTGTGGTTTCCAAACTAAGCAAAACAAAAAACTCAGAGTAAACGCCTAGCTCAATATACCGCTGATGAATATCTTTGTGGTATAGGAGACCAGGAGGAAGGGATATCCACTGTTCCCTGGGGCGGATCAGGAAAGGATCCGCAGGAAAAGGGTCAGGAAATCTTTCTGAGGTGGGTATAAAGGAGTTCGTATGATCCCTAATCCCTAAAGATGTTTTGAATCATTACTTTGGTGGAGATACAGCAGGGCAAGTAGTTGCTGGGGTGGGTGGGGTCAGTGTCAGGGGTAGCACTAAGAAAATAGAAAGAAGCAAACATTCTATGACATGGTATGCACAAAATTCTACCATTAGTCAATCACTGTCACAAAAACAAAATAATCTTATAAAGATGTTATGTATCACATATGAGTAAGTGCCGGTATTTCTTCTTTGGGCATGTCATGGACAAAGATGTTACACGTTCTCTGTTATACCTGTTTGTTTGACTTGGATTTGCTTTGATTTAGAGGTTGCTGTTCTTTTTTCCTTTCCATTTTTAAGGTAAAAGAAAAATCAGGATAATGACATCAGAATGCTGTTCTCAGAAATAAGAGTAAAAACGTGTACGCAGGCAAAGAAGTTGGACATTAAAGAGGAGAACTGTTTTGGCAGATAAAAACCAGCAGAGACCTGGACTAAGATACAAATGTTCAGGAACCAGGTTGAGACAATTCCTGTTACAATTACAACTCCCTTGTAATTAGCAGAGTCTTATCGCCTCCCACTTTATCTCAATTCATCAAAACATGGCAGAATGGGATGCTCCTAGTTTTTTAGGAATTGACCTTCAGATTCTGAGTGGAGGGCACACTGTGAAAAACAAATGCAATTATAAACTGCTCTGTGGTTGAAAGCCTAGGCTTTACAGACCCAGAGTCTGTAGAATGAATCTAAATTCTGCCACTTTGGGGATGGGTAGTTCTGAGATGGCATTTGCCCTCTCTAAATCTCCCTTTTGTCATATGATAAAAATGTTATTACTGGGTCTCATCATTATACTGGAACAAAAATATTTGTCTGGAGCTGGGTATAAAGATACTTATCGTGCATGTGGCCAATCCTGATTGGATATTTGACAATACACCTGGTGCCTTGAGCACTTTCAGGAGTGATCCCTGAGCACTGAGCCAAGAGTAAGCCCTGAGCACCATGGATGTGATATATATGTACGTATATATGGCACAGTGGGTAGGACATTTGCCTTGCATGAGGCCGATCCGAGTTCGATTTCTTCGTCCCTCTAGGAGAGGCCGGCAAGCTACCGAGAGCATCCCACCTGCACGGCAGAGCCTGGCAAGCTCCCCGTGGTGAATTCGATATGCCATAAACAGTAAAACAAGAAGTCTCACAATGGAGACGTTACTGGTGCCCGCTCGAACAAATCGATGAACAATGGGACGACAGTGCTACAGTGCAGATATGTGTGTGTGTGTATGTGTGTGTGTGTGTGTGTTCCTTCCAGAGTGGCTAGGATTGAGGACTGAGAGTGGGTTTCATATGCAAAAGTTTTGGGTTCCATCATTGCCACTACATCGTTCATGAGCACCACTCTCTACTCTGAGAACAGAACACCAGAATAATTTTGGCCTCCATGCCAAGCATATACATAAATTTTTCTCAACTTCTAGTATTGTTAGAATTAAATTTGATTATTCTTTTAGAGCTTCTCAGAGTAGTTGTTCAACAATAACAGCTATCGTTATTGCACAGTTTTCAAGGAAACCATTATCCTCTCTCCTTTGTCTGGCATGTTTGCTTTTCACATAATCTAATGACTGACACTATGCCGGCAATGTTACTGCAACTTCTTCTATCCTTTAAAAATATTACTGTAGGAACTGGAGCGGTAGTACAGCGGGTAGGACATTTGCCTTGTACTTGGCCAACCTGGGTTTGATTTCCAGTATCCCATATGGTCCCCCCAGCACCGCCAGGAATAATTCCTGAGTGCAAAGCCAGGAGTAACTCCTACGCATTACCAAAAGGAAAAATATATAAATAAAAAAATAAAAGTAAAAACCACTGGACAGGGTTGGATAGATAGTACAAGTAGCATGATTGCCTTATATGCTGCCGACCCAGGTTCTGATACCTGGCACTCCTTATAGGATCTCGAGCCTCAGCAGGAGTGATCCCTTAGCACAAAGCCAGAGGGAAGCCCTGAATATAGCCAGGTGTGGTCCAATAATAAATAAAATAAACATAAATAAACAAAATAATAACAATATCTTTAAGTGCTGTGTGCTCATTTTTGCCTGTGTGTGAGTGGTCATTTGGATTACCAACCTAAAATTCTTGTCCCTCAAAAACTTTCTTCATCATCCCAAATGTGTGCTCACTTCTCAAGATCACAACAAGATACGACCTGTTGGAGTAAGGCAGTGGCTACAACTGAGTGGCTGATCAAGACACAACCTGACAAATTGTGAAGAGAGGAGAAGGAAGAGGCGGAACTCAGAGTGAACCAAAATTATGTGGGATTTGAGTTCCTGGCCTTAATTAATTTCTTAGGATTAGCTGCATTCTTCTGAGTTTTGCGTGAAACCCCTAATTTTAAGTATTAGTTCATGTTTTTTATAGACTATTTGGATAAGAGTTCCTATTACTTGTCACCATAAAAAAGTATATTGTAATAGAATGTGATGTAATGAAGACAAATATAATAATCCTTTATCCCACTCAAGAAATTTGTCTCGATTCAGCCAAAGAGAAGAACAACATGGAGGGCGGGATCCACAGATCCCGAAGGAAAAAAAAAAAAAACAGTTTCCAAAAAGAGCCGAGATCATCAGGAAGTCCGAGATGGGGTAGGTACCACATCCCGCCTCCCCCAGATGGAACCCCGGTGACCAGAAACCTCTACAAGCACAGCTCGAGTATGCGGGACCTAGGACTTTTCCTCAAAAATGCCGGGACTACACCTCCCAGGTAACCTCAGATTCTGGAAGTCACGCCCACAGCCCGCCCCCCAGCGCCATCTTGACAGCATTCAGCCAAAGAGAAGAACAACATGGAGGGCGGGATCCACAGATCCCGAAGGGGAAAAAAAAAACAGTTTCCAAAAAGAGCCGAGATCATCAGGAAGTCCGAGATGGGGTAGGTACCACATCCCGCCTCCCCCAGATAGAACCCTGGTGACCAGAAACCTCTACAAGCACAGCTCGAGACATCTCTCTATTTACAAAGTGATCCATGGGAAGTAAACCACCTAACGTTTCTCTCTGAAAATCATAGTTAAGCTTTGAGCACGGCCACAGCCCCAGAAGCACAAGGACTTAATGTAGAACCCAGCAGCTTGGAGCAGAAAAGTGAACGGGCTATGTGTTAACCCAGGCCATCAAGTCTCCCAGAGGGGAAAGGGTGTTGGTCCCTTCCGCCCTCCTCCCTCTGGAAAGAAAGGTGGCAGCCACATGGGAGCCTTGTGGACAGCAGGTATGAGCCGGGGGTGTGGGGGCGACTAAAACCTCATGGGAAGGGGGGCGTTCCAGTCCGTCCTTCACGCCCTACCGAGGTCACCAGTTGCCCCCCGCGCGCGGCTCTCCAGCACGGCCACAGCCCCAGAAGCACAAGGACTTAATGCAGAACCCAGCAGCTTGGAGCAGAAAAGTGAACGGACTATGCGTTAAACCAGGCCATCATGTCTGTCCGGAGGGGAAAGGGTGTTGCCCCAGTCGCCTTCTCCTCTCTGGAAAGAAAGATGGCGGCCGCATGGGAGCCTTGTGGACAGCAGGTATGAGCCGGGGGAGTGGGGGCGACTAAAACCTCATGGGAAGGGGGGCGCTTCGGTCCGCCCTTCACGCCCTACCGAGGCCACCAGTTGCCCCCCACGAGCGGCTCTCCAGCACGGCCACGACTCCAGAGCACAGAAACCAATTTCTTAATTATCTGACTTTCAGTAGAAATACTTCCAGGGTCAATAAGTAAAATAGCAGAAATCCAAAACCAACATTTAATTCTTGAACCCAGCTGTAGAAAGCAAATCACGTCACAATGCTTTTTCAGCATGTCTGATTTGGGGGGGGGGGGGTAAACTCTAAATAATAGTGGTGAATCTTTTACTGAAACAATGAATCTAATCAAAGCAGATAGAGTGTTAACTAGAATTCATCTGCCCCACAGGGACTGGGAGGGGTGGGGGGTGGGGTTTTATTGGGGTTCTTCATGGTAAAAAAAAAGTATTGGTAAAGGGAAATGTGTTTGATATTTGCATGACTGAGACCTAAACCTGAAAGCTTTGTAACCTTTCCCACGGTGATTCAATAAATAAAAAAAAAAAAATTTGTCTCACTACTGAAGAAAAGCCTCTTTGTACATCAATATGAATGATAAGTTAACATACTATTATAACCATATTATACACAACTTACAAGTTGTGACAAAAATTAAAAACAAAAGGCAAAATTTTAGGGAAAAAAATAACCATTTTTTGGACAAAAAATAAAGCACAGGTTCATGTCTTGGATGTGGCTGATGTTGGCTTAATTTCTGGTACCATGTGGTTCTCCCAAGTATTGCTGGGGGATGTCCCTACAGGCTCTTGAGTGGTTCCCATCTCAGCACACTGGGACCTCTTGAGTGGTCCCCACCACAGCACACACAGAGCTCACAAAACACTGCATCCTTGGGCTCAGCATTAAAACACCTACTGGGAGAATCTGGGAGGATTCCCGAAGCCTACTGAACACAATCAAAAGATCCCCCACCAATATACTACATTGTTTATTCATGCAGTAATATATATGCATGTGCATATATGTATTGTGTAAATACGAATATGTGTGCAATGAATATGTGGCAGGTACCTCCAATGATCCTTAGCTCCTGCTACACACACACACACACACACACACACACACACACACACACACTCACTCATCTCATTGGATTAAAAATTAATTACCACCTATCTGAAGAATTGAGAGCTTTAGAGGAGGCAAAAAATAATTGAGGGAATGAGATATATGTCTGCAGATTGTCATCTCACCCAATTCTGTTTATTTAGACATCATAAACATACTTATAAAATAAGACAGGATTCTAGATTGGAAAAAAAACAAGCAGCAGAAAAATGACATGACTTGGCCTAAATACAGTTAAATAATACGAGGAGACAGAATGCAGATGAATTTATTTTGTGTGCGGAATAGATATGCTGCTAATTGCGTTCACTTATTATCATAGAAATGACATGTTTTCAGCTTCCGTTATGAACCGCCACAGTTAATAATTGAAACACAAACACATGAAACAGTAATTTAGTGGCAGACTTTGTAATTACAAAAGTATAGTAAGGGTTTGCTTTGTAAACATACGTGAAACTCCTTTGTACACGGTGTAATTAACATGAACATAAAAATATAAGAAAAGTCTAAAAAAGAAATTCAGCCCTATTCTTCCTAAAGTAATGGTCAAAATCAATAAATACACAGATCTGGGTACCCAAAGATTTCCAAAAGCTTTTGCTTGAAGGATTTGAACTGGTTGAGTTATTAAAAACAACAGGCATCCTTTCAAATATTCACTGATGTTTATTTTAGAAAAATATTATATTGGGGAGCCGAGCCAGTGTATTGATGAGTACTGACGGCAGGTTCTTCAGGTGTTCAGGTCTGACCTTGTCTGGGCCGGGTGCTGTTTGCTTCTTTACTGACGAAATGGCGTGTCGGATTTCGGAAGGGAGAACGTTGGGAACGACATACCCATCCTGTGGAATTTGGTATGTCGGCAAGTGGACATGGCTATCGAAGAGATTTGAGTAGAAGTCATGGATAATCTTCTCCATTGCCGTTCTGGAGGATGTGATGGATCCATCAGGACGTCGGAAGGCAGTCATCTTGGTCCTATAGTTGGCGAAGGACAGGCGGGCGTTACGAATACTTTTCCCGGCTTCTGCCGCATCTACCAGTACTTCTGCTCTTCTCTCTTTGAGGTCTTCCTTGATCGCATCTCTGCACTGCTTTGCAAGCTCGGACGTTAGCCTGCGGTTGCCTGAGGCATGCGCCAAACCACGCTGGCGAATTAGCTCAAGAGTTTTCGAAGATAGGCGACTTTTTGTGGCTATCTCTCTCTTGGCGTTCCTCGCACAATCATGGAGGTGCTGAACCAGTCGATCGTATTCCTCGTCAATGTTGTCAACAATGGCATCTTCCCATGTTGCCGCAATAGTACCAAAGAGTTCCCAGTTGGTGGTCGTTCTGGGAGTTCTCTTTTTGAACTTTGCAGCCCTTTCTCCCCGCTCTGTGAAGTAGAATTTTGCACGAAGGAGACGGTGGTCCGATCCCGTTCGAAATTTTGGGACAACAGCGACATCAGTCAGGCAAAACCGTCGATTGAATATGATGTGGTCTATTTCGTTGTGGAATCGTCCATCGGGAGACTCCCATGTCCATCGTTTAGATTCTGCCTTCTGGAACTGTGAGTTACCATGAATGGTCTTGGTCGACATGATGAACTCAGACAGTCTCTCACCCTGTTCGTTCCATTCTAGGCCATGGGTCCCGATGTGAAGTTCTTCAGCTGATCTTCTCGGTCCTATCTTGGCATTAAAATCACCCACAATGATCTTGTAGAAGGTGTGGTCTTCTTTATAGAACTTCTCTAGCTCCATGTAGAACTTCTCGATTTCTCTTTCATCATAATGAGATGTTGGTGAGTAGACAACGAAGATAGAAACTGCAGGCAGTGAGCCACATCTATTCAAATGTAAACGTCCGATTCGGGTTGTTAGGCATTCGAATGAATCAATGCTCTTGGCCAAGTTTGTGTTGACAAGGACACCAACGCCTCCAACACCTCTTTTATCGCATGTTCCGAGGAACAATTCTTCTCCAGTGTCGAAAACGGCATGGTGAGATTCGTGCCTTCTTGTCTCGGTCAGACCAATGATGTCGTACTTGATCATTCGCGCTTGTACCATCAGGTCCTCGATGGATGCATCTGATGCTAGCGTACGTGCATTGAAAGTACAGACGATCATTTTTGTCTTCCTTCGTTGTGGCAGCCTAGGTCGGCCTTGAGATTTTGTCGGCCTCTCCTTTCTCATCCTTCTCAGTGCTGCCATGTCGGTGAAGCCTTCAGGGTCAGGTGAATGAGACCAGTTGTAGTTACTGGTTTTGGCATATCGAATACACAGCGGATAGCTTGCCAGGCTCTTCCGTGCGGGCGGAATACTCTCGGTAGCTTGCCAGTCTTTCCGAGAGGTATAGAGGCTTTTGGGGTGACCTCTAATCCCCCTTGTAGGTGTTACCATATTTGAACCCTATCAAATATGGTACGACAATTCCAGAAGACAGGTATTTAGTGTCTTATGATGTGTCGCGCGGCCGCTTGCGGCCTCGCGGGTCCGAAAAGCGTCCTGGAGTGTGGCGACGGCTGGGTAGTGGAAGTAGTGTCGAGAGTGGAAGTCTGCCAGTGGGGTATTTATCTGGGTAGGGTGGGTCTCCTGTGCACAATTCGATCCCTGGGTGGTTGATGGAAGCAGACAGGGCAGGGTAGGGTGGGGCTCCTGATTAGAATCCCTTTGTCACCTGTGGTACTCATCAATACACTGGCTCGGCTCTTCACTCGCTACCTGTCTGAATGCAAGGTTCCATCTCAATGGAAAACCAGCAGGACCGTACTACTGTTCAAGAAGGGAGACATCCATGACATTGGCAACTATCGCCCGATCTGCCTATTGTCTGTCATCTACAAGTTGTTCACTCGAGTCATCCTGAATAGGATTGGCAGAACACTAGATGAAGGACAACCATGTGAGCAAGCAGGGTTCCGCAAAGGATTCAGCACCATCGACCATATTCACACGATAACCAAACTCATTGAGGTTTCTCGGGAGTTCAAGATGCCGCTCTGCTTAACGTTCATTGATTTAAAGAAGGCCTTTGATTCTGTTGAGACGGAAGCGGTCATTGAAGCCCTAGCCAATCAGGGCATTCAAGCCCAATACATCAGGATCCTCCGTGAGCTGTATTGCGGATTCACTACCAGGATCTCACCATTCTACAAAGAAGTGATCGTTGATGTCAAGAGAGGGGTGCGGCAGGGTGATACCATTTCACCAAAACTCTTCAGTGCCACCCTCGAGAACATCATGCGACGACTGGAATGGGAAGGAATGGGAGTGAAGATAGATGGTCGGCAATTACACCACCTCCACTTGCTGATGACATTGTTTTAATAACACCAAACATCAGCCAAGCGGCTCAAATGCTGGCCGACTTTGACCGTGAGTGTGGAAAGGTAGGACTACAGCTGAATCTTACGAAGACAATGTTTATGAGAAACAGCCTTGTTCCTGACGCCCCATTCGCTCTCAATGGAACGACCATCTCCGAATGCAACAGCTATGTGTACCTAGGTCGAGAGGTCAACATGACAAATGACCTGGCACCCGAGCTGCGCAGGAGGAAGAGAGCGGCTTGGAACGCCTTCAAGAACGTCGAAGAAATAGCTAAGAGGACGAAGAACCTCCGGCTCCGGGCACATCTCTTTGATTCCACTGTTCTTCCTGTAAGAATCGAAAGAGCTATGCTTGGAATATCACGTTTCACTCAAATGAGAGAACGAATCCGGAGTTCTGACATCCGTCGACGATCAAGGATCAGGGACGCTGTCTCATTTGCCAAGGTGTCGAAAATCAGATGGGCTGGTCACGTAATGAGATTTAAAGACGACCGTTGGACTAGAGCTGTTACTGATTGGATTCCACGGGATGTCAAGAGACCGCGTGGCCGCCCACCTACCAGATGGTCAGACTTCTTCCTAAAGATCATGAACGATCGGTTTGAGGCCCTCCATGTTCCCGGAGCGAAGAGATGCCATTGGGCTACACTAGCACGCGACAGGGACAAATGGAGACGTTACTGGCGCCCGCTCGAGCAAATCGACGACTAACGGGAAGTTAAGTGATTAAGTGATTATATTGGGGATCCTGAAGTACTCTCCTAGACTTTTTTCAGTTCTTATGCATGGTGTCTGAGTCAGACATTGCTATTAAATGCTTGTTCTTCTGTTAACTATTTATTTGCTCAAAAGCAAAGGCCTCACTGTTCATTAGCTTTGGTTTCTTGGCCTGTGACTGAAGACTGGGATTATCCAGAGTACAGTTTCTCAACCTATTTTCTGACCATGACCCCCATCCAATTTGTTTTCTTTCTACGCCTCCCACTGACCTACCGATTGCTACCATCATCTCATGCTGTGGCCCCCTATTTATGTGATTTTTACCTGTGGCCCCCTTGGAAAATCCTGCAGTCCCACAGAGGGATAATATGGATTGATCTAGAGGAGCAAATTTACATATAGCAATTTTATCCTTATTCTAAATTATCACACTGATGATTTTCCTCATTATGGTAAATTCAAATAGTTGAAAATGCCATAAAATTTGACTCTACTAAGCATCTTAATGACTATGTCATTGAGTTTTCAAAACTGTGTCATCAAATAACCATTATTTGCAAACATTTTATAGATGAAGGCCACAGGACTCAGAAAAGTAGACAGAATAAGCAAACACAGTAACTTATGAAGCTGGAACTTGAAAACAGGTAAGCCCAAACCCAAATAACTGTAAAATTTGATTCTATCCATTTTATACCAGCTGTAAGCACTCCAGTAGCTTGTTTAGTTTGCCAGACCATTCAGAAACATAAATTTATTCTCATATTAGATAAACCAGTATGTAGTAATGATGTTTCCTCTAAAAAATAAATAATAATAACAATAAAGAAAATGGCAAACTATTTAAAAGAAAGGAGATTTAGGTACAAATGAAGCGGAACTTACAATTTGAGATTACTTCTCCGTAGCTCAAAGTATATGGGGCCAAATTTTATTTTTCTTGTGAGGGGACAGCAGGGCCACACCTAATGGTGTTCAGAGGCAGCTCTTGACTCTGCTCTGGTGTAAAGTGCTCACAGTGCTCAAGACATCATGCAGTTCTGAGGATCAAATTCAGCAGCTCTCAATTTCTAAAATATAAGCTTCAAATTAATTCTGCAGTGTCATAGTCTTGCAGTTAAGGAAATGGGATGGGAAGTGATTGTTAGACCAGTAGTCCATCCATTGGTCAATTCTGGTGGCAAGGAAAGATCTCAGCAAGTTGGATTCTTTGGTGTCATCGCTTGGGGCCCATCGATCCCCAGAAAACAAGTTTCATGAAAAAGACATGAATCCAGGTAACACTAGTTCGTGAACTATTAGTGGGTTATCTCAGCAAGAAAACACAAAGGAAAACCATCAACAGAGGTGCACGATTTTTAAGTTTATTCAAAGAGAAGCACGTTATTATCTTTTGACAGAGATGAACTTTAGCAAAGGAATACTTGAGAAATCTAAAATGTTCCTTCTTTATTCTGGTAGGGATGTGCACATCTCTTAAAGTAAAAAAATTCCTATCACAGAAATTCCTATCTCTCAGCTCTACATTTTCCAAACATACTCAACAAAGGGTGCACTGGGATGAAACATTAGTTAGCATTTTCTTGCATTGGGAATGTGCCTATTAACTGTTTTTCAAATAGTGCGTAGACATAACAGCCCTAGGAGTGAATGTGGCTTTGTATTTACAAGGTAGTCATGTGTTGTTATTTATAGTTTTTTTAATTTTCACCTTTTTACATTGAAATTTTCTCCGAAGGGTTATGATTAAAATAGGCACTACTTAAGAAAGAAAACTCCCTTTAGTGCGATTTTTCTTTCTTTTTTTATACAGATTCTCAAGCTTCAGAAAGAATCCAGGGGAGTTCAATTTGTTTCTTTGTTGAATTTATGGACATTTATCATTGTTTCTCAAGAAAAACAATCATGAATGCATTGTACAAAACTAAGACAGAGCCTCTATGAGCAGAGGTCATCATTCTAAGTTGATGTTCTTTCTCTCATCCGTTAGTTAAATTGTTCCAAATAAGACGAATAAAGGGAAGTAACATTTATTTAAAATGTTAAAAGAACAAGGCTCTCTGCTGGTTAATAAATGTTCATTTTCAGATGTAATTCCTAAACTATAATGCTGATATTATTATGGGTTTCTGCATAGCAGAGTGGTTAGGGAATGACTTAATGCTGTATTTATTTGCATTTGCATCTAAACTCTGGTACTTGTGAGCTGTATAACCTTGGATAGGTTACTTAAGTCTTTATGTCTCGATTTCATTTCCTTCTTTTTTAAATCTCTGACGCTGCAAATGGTCGCCTGAGCCCTGTCATGAGCAATCCTTGTGTATAGAGCCAGGAGTAAACCTGAGCACAGGCCCTAACCCTGCAAAAAAGAAGGAAATGAAATCAAGATGTAAAGAAGTAGGACTCTTGTCTCCAAGTCAGTCTCATGAGCGACGAGTACCTACCCATTGTACTTTCTCTCTGGACCCCATTTACTTCATTTCAAAACAGGGAAATATCAATATAGCAGGGAAACATTATGGAAATTAAATAAAGTAATGTAGGGCTGGAGCTATAGCACAGTGGGTAGGGTGTTTGTCTTGTACCAAGCTGACCCGGGTTTGATTCCTCTGTTCCTCTCAGAGAGCTCAGCAAGCTACTGAGAGTATCCTGCCCGCATGGCAGACCCTAACAAGCTCCCAGTGACGTATTTCATATGCCAAAAACAGTAACAACAAATCTCACAATGGAGACATTATTGGTGCGCAATTGAGCAAATCAATGAACAACGGGAGGACAGTGCTAATGTAGGTAGAGTTCTCTGAACAGCATCTACTATCCTATTGTTACTTTTAACTTTCCTGAGAGATAAACTGGGGCTCTCAATGCCACTTGATCGGTAAGTAACTGTATTTGAAACTGGGTCTTTTCCAACGCCACAAATGAATGCTCTTGATATTATATTGCACGTGTATAAGCAGTGAGCAAAAGGGATTTTCTGATATATGATAGAGAAGAGCAGTATTTTATCAACTATATAGCTGAAACTTTCTGTTCCTAAAAGCTCCCTTGCCAAGTACACAGCATTTTTGTAGAGATATTGTTATGACTATTCAAAATTTAATCAAATCATTGTATCTCCAAAAACATCCAAGGACCGACCGAAAAAACACCCTTAGCCCTGATGAGCATACAAAGTCCCCTCCTGCAGTTCAAAAACCACATATCTGGTTTGAATAAAGAAGAAAATTGGTCATCCTTGGTCAAATCTGTGAGGTTCCATCAGGGGAGTCCCTAGCTGTAGCTACTACCTCCACAAAATGTGAGCACACAAAAGGAATAGAAAGATACCACATTTATTTATTTGTTTTTCAGTTTTGGGGCCACACTCAGTAGTGCTCTGGGGATACTCCTGGCTATACACTCAGGAGTTACTGGTAGACCCTGGTGGTGTTCAAGGGTCCAAATAGATGACAGGGATGGAACTTGGGTCAGTGTGTGCAAGGCAAGCACCCTACCCACTGGACTATCTCTTGGGCCCCAAATATACCAGTCTTAATTGAAATGTCAAATCTAGAAAAATCATAAAGGATAGTGCCATCTCTTTCTTATGCACTGTCCACCCATTCATGTCAAATTCACATGCAGGCATCCCCTGCTTCTACTGTCTCACTCACTACCGGGGTTAAAGACATGCATTTGGGAAGGGGGGCGTTCCGGTCCATCCTTCACGCCCTACCGAGGTCACCAGTTGCTCCCCCACAGGCGGCTCTCCAGCACGGCCACAGCCCCAGAAGCACAAGGACTTAATGCAGAACCCAGCAGCTTGGAGCAGAAAAGTGAACGGACTATGCATTAATCCAGGCCATCATGTCTGCCCGGAGGGGAAAGGGTGTTGCCCCACTCGCCCTCTCTTCTCTGGAAAGAAGGATGGCGGCCGCATGGGAGCCTTGTGGACAGCAGGTATGAGCCGGGGGTGTGGGGGCGACTAAAACCTCATGGGAAGGGGGGCGTTTCGGTCCGCCCTTCACGCCCTACCGAGGCCACCAGTTGCCCCCCACGAGCGGCTCTCCGGCACGGCCACGACTCCAGAGCACAGAAACCAATTTCTTAATTATCTGACTTTCAGTAGAAATACTTCCAGGGTTAATAAGTAAAATAGCAGAAATCCAAAACCAACATTTAATTCTTGAACCCAGCTGTAGAAAGCAAATCACTTCACAGCTGTAGAAAGCAAATCACTTCACAATGTCTGATTTGGGCGGGGGGGTAAACTCTAAATAATAGTGGTGAATCTTTTATTGAAACAATGAATCTAATCAAAGCAGATAGAGTGCTAACTAGAATTTATCTGCCTCACAGGGACTGGGAGGGGTGGGGGGTGGGGTTTTATTGGGGTTCTTCATGGTAAAAAATAAGTATTGGTAAAGGGAAATGTGTTTGATATTTGCATGACTGAGACCTAAACCTGAAAGCTTTGTAACTTTTCCCACAGTGATTCAATAAATAAATAAATTAAAAAATAAATAAATAAATAAATAAATTTTATAAATGTAAAAAAAAAAAGACATGCATTGAGTAAAACTGCAAGAAATCATTAGGAATGAATAGAAACAGCAATGGAAAGTGAAACATTGCCAGCTTGTTGTCTAAACAGGAGAAAAAAATTCATTATTTTGGAAATATAGAGGTTTTGAAAGAAACAACCAGATATTTTCAAAAATCACCAATCACTTTTGTTTTGTTTTTCAAAGCATCCAGCAGTCCCATTACATCTCTACCACCACAATTCAACTTAGGCCCACACACAACAACAGCACCCTAACTACCTAGCGGCAATGCTGAAAGGCATAGGGGACACATTTTCTGGAGCAGGAACCACTTGACATTTGAAAAATGAAACATTTGAACAAGCAATAACATTTTATTATATACAAGATAGTTATAAAATCACTTGATCACTTGACTTCCCGTTAATCATCGATTTGCTCGAGCGGGAGCCAGTAACGTCTCCATTCGTCCCTGTTGCGTGCTAGTATAGCTCAATGGTGTCTGTTCGTTCTAGGAACATGAAGAGCCTCAAACTGATCGTTCAGGGTCTTGACAAAGAAGTCTGACCATCTGGTAGGTGGGCGGCCATGCAATCTTTTGACATCCCATGGAATTCAGTCGGAAATGGCTCTAGTCCAGCTGTCGTCTCCAAATCTCATTACGGGTCTAGCCCATTTGATTTTTGATGCCTTGGAAAATGAGACAGCATCCTTGGTTCTTGATCGTCAACGGAGGTTAGAACCCTGGATTCTTTCTCTCATTTGAGTGAAACATGATATTCCAAGCATAGCTCTTTCAATTCCTCTTTGGGGGACCAGAATAGTGTTGTTCTCATCATGTTCGCATAGGGCCCACGTCTCTGAGGCACATGTTAATGCAGGAAGAACAGTGGAATCGAAGAGATGTGCCCAGAGCTGGAAGTTCTTCATCCTCTTAGCTATTTCTTCTACACTCTGGAAGGTGTTTCCAAGCTGCTCTCTTCCTCCTGCCCAATTCAGGTGCCAGGTCATTCATCATGTTGACTTCTCCACCTAGGTACACATAACTGTTGCATTCAGAGATGTTTGTCCCATGGAGAGTGAATGGAATGCCCGAAACGAGACCGTTTCTCATAAACATTGTTTTCGTAAGATCCAGTTGTAGTCCGACCTTTCCATACTCACGGTCGAAGTCGGCCAGCATTTGTACGCTTGGCTAATGTTTGGTGTTATTACAACAATGTCATCAGCAAAGTGGAGGTGGTGTAGTTGCCAACCGACTATCTTCACTCTCATTCCTTGCCATTTTAGTCGTCATATGATGTTCTCGAGGGTGGCACTAAAGAGTTTCGGTGAAATGGTATCACCCTGCCCAACCCCTCTCTTGACATGGATGATCACTTCTTTGTAAATGATGAGATCCCGGTAGTGAATCTGTAATTCAGCTCACAGAGGATCCTGATGTATTGAGTTTGAATGCCCCGATTGGCTAGGACTTCTGTCTCAACAGAATCAAAGACCTTCTTTAAATCAATGAACATTAGACAGAGCGGCACCTTGAACTCCCGAGAAACCTCAATGAGCTTGGTATTGTGTGGATATGCTTAATTGTGCTGAATCCTTTTCGAAAACCGGCTCGCTCGCATGGTTGTCCTTCATCTAGTGTTCTGCCAATCCTGTTCAGGATGACTTGAGTGAACAGCTTGTAGATGACAGACAATAAGCAGATCGGGCAATAGTTGCCAATGTCATGGATGTCTCCCTTCTTGTACAGTACTACAGTCCTGCTGGGTTTCCATTGGGACGGAACCTTGCATTCAGACAGGTAGCGTGTGAAGAGCCAAGCCAGTGTATTGATGAGTACTGACGTCAGATTCTTCAGGTGTTCAGGTTTGACCTTGTCTGGGCCAGGTGCTGTTCATTTCTTTACCAACAAAATGACATGCTGAATTTCGGAAGGGAGAATGTTGGGCATGACATATCCATTCTGCGGAATTTGGTATGTGGGCAGGTGGACATGGCTATCAAAGAGATCTGAGTAGAAGTCATGAATAATCTTCTCCATTGCCCTTCCTGAATATATGATAGATCCATCAGGACGTCGGAGGGCAGTCATCTTGGTCTTGTAGTTGGAGAAGGACAGGTGGGTGTTATGAATGCTTTTCCCGGCTTCTGCCACATCTACCAGCACTTCTGCTCTTCTCTCTTTGAGGTCTTCCTTTATCACATCTCTGCACTGCTTCGAACATTCATTTGTGGTTACCCGAGGCATGCGCCAAATTACATTGGCGAATAAGCTCAAGAGTTTTCAAAGACAGGCGTTTTGTGTGTGTGTGTGTGTGTGTGTGTGTGTGTGTGTGTGGCTATCTCTCTCTTGGCATTCCTCGTACAATCATGGAGGTGCTGAACCAGTCAATTGTATTCCTCGTCAATGTTGTCAATGACGGCATCTTCCCATGTTTCTACAATAGTGCCAAAGAGCTCCCAGTTGGTGGTCATTCAGGGAGTTCTCTTCTGAAACTTTGCAGCCCTTTCTCTCCACTCTGTGAAGTAGAATTTTGCATGAAGGAGACGGTGGTTTGATACCATTTGGATTTTTGAGACAACAGCGACATCGGTCAGGCAAAACCATCAATTGAATATTATGTGGCCAATTTCGTTGTGGAACCATCCACCAGGAGACTCCCATGTCCAACGTTTATATTTGACCTTCTGGAACTGTGAGTTACCATGGATGGTCTTGGTCGACATGATGAACTCAGACAGTCTCTCACCCTGTTTGTTCCATTCTAGGCCGTGGATCCCGATGTGGAGTTCCTGAGCTGATCTTCTCGGTCCTATGTTGGCATTAAAATCACTAACATTGGCCTTGTAGAAGGTGTGGTCTTCTTTATAAAACTTCTCCAGCACCATGTAGAACTTCTCAATTTCTCCTTCATTATAATTGGATTTTGGTGCATAGACAATGATGATAGAAACTGCCAGCATTGAGCCACATCTATTCAAATGTAATCATTCATTTCGAGTTGTTAGGCATTCGAGTGAATCAATGCACACGGCCAAGTTCGTGTTGACAAGGACACCGACATCTCTGACACCTCTTTTATCGCATGTTATAAAATATCAATACCAATATCAATATATAATAGAAGAAAACTTGCTATTAGTTGGCAATTTACAATCCATTCTGAAGAAAGAATTTTAAAATAAGAAGGGCATGTGATTGCCAAACTCTAAAGCAATCCCCCACTGATCCCTTCCTCTTGGAACCCAGATCCTACATTATCTTCTCTTACCGGGCAGGTCTGTGTGACCCATTAAGATCCACGGGTTGTTTTTAAGCTATTTTTGAGATAACATGTCATATTACCACTTAATATGAGAGAGGAGGCAGAGTAACAGGAAGAGGAGGAGCTAATTTTCTGATCAATATGTTAAGATCGGACATTGTGAGAGTTGTTTGCCCTTTTATTTTTATATCACTCTGATTCATGCCATTCTGTCCCTTCCTTCCTTTATCAGACTTATTTTCACCTAAGTGAATATTTGCATTGATAGTTTTCTGACTAGTTTTTGTTATATTGGAATAAGTAACTGTAGAATAATGATGATGATGTTATTTCTTAAAGAGAAGAAAATATTTAATAAGTATATATGTTTCTATGTATATGGCATATATGTTTCTATGTATGCATATAAGTACATTCTGTACACATATCTTTGTGCTGACACATAGACATGTGTGTGCTATTCTCAATTTTGCAAAATGTAAAATAAAATTCACAACGAAATATAAAGCCTTGTTAGAAATTCCTCCAGAGAACCCTGGTAAATTTTATTGGTCCAATTTTAATTAGACATCCATAGTTAAACATACATTTAATATCTTTTAAATGTATATATCTTGAATGATTTGAAGGGGGAGACACAAACGATAATAAGTGATGGTATATATGGAGATCAGTTACAAAATCATTTCTCATTAAAAAGAAAGATCCATGAGGAACAAGGGCACACTAGTGACCAGTGTGGTTTTGGGATTATATGTGTGAGAAACCATTAATTATTAACAGTATATTAAAACAGATATTCTCAATCAATTTAAAATTTAATTTAAAATACAAATAAATAAAGAGCCTTGAGAATCCTGGGATATAAATCCTGATTATAAGTCTTGAATATCCAATCTCTCTTGATTCCTATTATTGAAATCTTCGGATTAGCTGTGTCCTATTGATTCAAATGTAGACATTAAGTAAACAATCAAATAGTCCAACCAAATCAAGGATTGGTGAATCTTCATGAACATAGAAGAAAGTAAGATGACAATATGAAAAAGTAACAGAGAAGGGCAGATGTTTCTTCCACTTCCAAGAGAAAAGAAACTCTCCCCTTTTTATGGGTTTTCTGTGGCACTGGGAACTTAAAGCTAATACTCTTCTACTCATTGCAGTATTTGGCTTAGTGCTTTCTTTGTATGCTCAGCTATGCAAGGTCCTTTGGTAAATATGGAGAATGTAAAGGGCTGGCTTCCTGTGTTCAAAGACTGCTCCAGCTCATTTGGAAGCCATGTCTGTGCGAGTATTACGAGAGCATGGACTATATTGACTTATTTCAGAGAAAAAGAGATCCTTAGTGTAAGAAGAGATCTTCAGTGATGTGCTGCAGAAGACAATCCTCAACAATCTTCTATGAAAAAGGATTTGACTTTGAAGGGAAAGATTTCAAGTTAGCATGCTGTCACTCTGCCTTGCATTCCTCCTGATAAGAGGGGAAAATCTTAGAGAATCAAGATTGTCAAGCTCCTCTGTCATCTTAATTCCCCGCCCCCCTTTTTTCATTGGTTGGGATTCTGTGATTTACAATATTATTAAAGATGATTTCTTGTGTACATAATTTTGACATTATACCTATCCCCAGTGTACGTATCTTTCTCTCAAAGGACCCCACTGGTTCTCCTTTTCAAGCCACCCCCAAACTCAGTTAAGTGGATCAGTTTTTCCATTCTCTTATCTTTGACCCTTTGTTTTTACCTTGCTGTTTGTCTTTAAGTCCAATATATGAGAGAGATCCTTCTGTGTCCTTCCTTTTAACTGACTTCACTTAGCATACTATCCTCTAGTTCCATTGTGAAGAAGGGTGAACAGCATCTTTTGAATTGTCATGCATCAAACTAGTGGACCCTTTGCTGTTGACTTCCCATAATTCTTGCACCATCTTTAATTTTATTCTATCTTCTCATTGCTGTTAGTATTACTACTTACAACTAACAGCATTAGTTCCCACATACAAATCACCTAAAATATATTGTAAATGTTGGTTTCATTTAATTTCCCAAACCATCCTGTGATGAAACTTTTTTCCATATTTCACAGATGAGAAAATTGAGGTCCAAAAACAGTAAATAACTTGCCTCAAGTTACACACAATTAGTAACTCTACGTGACTCTCTGCCTCCATAACTCACACCCATTCTACTGTATTCAAATGTCTCCAAGTCTTCAAGCGTGAGCTATGTTCTCTTTGTTCACTATGCTCTTTGCATATTGGTTCCATCACCCATCCTAAAGAGTCCAAAGATGTAAAAACACAGTCAGTGCAGTGAAGAGAGTCTGAGCAAGAAACTTGCTCCAAAGCATAAGGTGGTAACTGAAAAGCTAGAAAGAATGGAATAAAGGCGGCTCTTTCAAGGTATGAAGAGTTAGAAACAGATATCAAGCTCAGGCTTCCTCAGAAAGGAAAACTGCAAAAGTGGAAATGCTGGTGGAGGTGCCAAAGGACAGAAGACCCCGACTTTTCACCTGCAGGGTCCTGGCTATACACAGGAGTGAAGTTCGAGACAAAACACACTGTGTCAGACATTCTGCATCACTGGGGATGTGAATGAAGCAGCCTTCCATAATTGGGATTTCCTTAAAAATATTGAACAGTTTTTACTATTAAACACTATCTTCAAAATCCTAGGGCAATGTTCCAAGAGCTTTGATTCACCCTGAAATGATTTGGTTCTCAGAATGTTTCAATTTCTGGATTTAGCAACTCAGAGCTGTGGTGCAGAAAAATATATTTTGAAAAATCCTTGAAGCTAAGAGCTCAGAAGAGCCAAGTAGCCAGCTAGAAACTGCAGAATATTTCATTTTATTTTCTGTTTTACCATCATTTTCTGTTTCAATTTCTGCATGATGGATAGCCAAACAGATATGAAACAAAAGACATTATACAAATTGAATATCAAGGTTCAATCTTCATCAAATTTATAATTTTGACAGAGAATAGAAGTGCTGCTGTTTGCTAATTATCATTTCCTGTGTGATCTTTATAATTAGCATTCTTACTGTGCATACAAGCCTGCATAGAGCTATTGATGGCATACACCCAATACTCCACAAATATGTTTTATACATATATATGAAAGCTTTATATATGTATATATGTGTGAATATATATGTATATATATACATATATATTTCATGCTCAGTGGTCTTGAGGACTTACTCCTGGTTCTATTCTTAGGGATTACTCCTGGCAGTTGTCACTCAGGAGACTAGGAGACTATATATAGTGCCAGGGATTGAATTAAGGTTATACACAGTGCTAGGGATTGAATTGGAGTCAGCCATATGCAAGGCAACTGCCTTACCCCCTTATTATATCTCTAGCCCTGTAATCATCATATTAATGCTCTAAATAAGATAATATTATATAATCTTACCTTGAATATAAAAATTCATTTATTGTGAAGAAATATAATTTGGGGCCAAGTTTTAGTTCTATAATTAGAAAACTAAGTTGACTTTATTCCTAATTCAACATTATCTTTTTCATTTACCATCAATTCATTATGATTGAGATACTGTCTCTCTAACACTTACTAAAAGAGCATTCTTTAAAAGTATTAAAATTTTGAAGCTAGTGAGATAGTACAGCAGATAGAGCACTAACTTGCACTTAGCTGACTAGGGTTATATTGCTTATTCCTTACAGCCCCCCAAACATGTCAGGAGTAATCCTTGAGCCCTGAGCCAGGAGTAAGCACTGTATGTGACCCCAAAACAAAACAAGATGAATAAAGATAAAAATCTAAGCTTCCAAATTTTTAATTTGCAGATCCAGTCTATAATTCTAGTGTATAATTCATATTTCAGGAAATTTCCTTTGTATCTTCCCTGTCACCTCACTCACAAATGAACACTTTCTCCTATTATTCCCATGGAATTTGTCATAAAGTTCTATTGGTTCTGTCTAAAATTTATATTCTCCAATGTCACACCTTATCTTATCACTCCCTCTGCTCTGGTTGAAATCCCGATCATCTCTCACTGCTTCACAGTTGTTGCCAATATATATTCAAACTCCTTTCCTTCTAACAAATCTTCAGTACTGTCATCATTATTTTCCGAAATAGATCAAACCCAGTCACTCCTCTGCTGGAAAGCTCTTTGCTGGTCTCTTTTACATTTCACCAACCCATTACTCGCATTCTTTAATAAGAGGAATATGAATTTCTACAGTAAAATTTCTATTGACAGCATTTTTTTCTTTTTGATGATACTTTTGCTAACCTAGATACAGTAGTGTTAAAGTTTAAGTTATTACACCTCAGCCTATGATCCTCCACCAACTTTCCCCAGCTCTGGTCATACTTGCTTACCTTAACCTTTAGGTAACTTCTTAGTGTATTTCAGTCTGTTGGGAAGAACTTACCATCTATCCCTAATTCACCTCCATGCTTGTTTCACATTATGTATTATTTTAGTTTTAACTCTAACATTTATTCTTTCAAGAAGCCTTTCCAATCTTTCTACCTCAGGCTTTCTCCTCTCACTTTTGCTGTTTCTCCCCTAACTCCAATGACACTATAGATGGGTTATGCAGTGTTATCTATTACTGTATCTAATAGTGTTTTACTGTTATCTAAGAGTGTTATCTATTATTGTAACAGCTACCAATTTTAATCATTGTCACTGTCCTCCCATTGCTCATCGATTTGCTCGAGCGGGCCCAGTAACATCTCCATTTTGAGACTTGTTGTTACTGTATTTGGCATATTGGACACGTCACGGTAGCTTTCCAGGCTTTGCCGTGCGGGTGAGATACTCTTAGAAGCTTGCCAGGCTCTCCGAGAAGGGCAGAGGAATCAAACCTGGCTCGGCTGGGCTGGCTGCGTGCAAGGCAAACACACTACTGCTGTGCTATCGCTCCAGCCCACCAATTTTAATAATAATTTTAAATATACTTGAGGGCAGAGCAATAATACAGGGGGTAGGACATTTGCCTTGCATATGGCCAATCTGGATTTGATCCCTGGAATCCCATATGGTCCCCTGAGCACTGCCAGAAGTCATTCCTAAATGCAGAGCCAGGAGTAACCCCTGAACATCACTGGGTCTGACACAAAAAGTCAATAAATAAATAAATTAATATGCTTGAATCTATGATACATTATGCTCTCCTGCAAGCCAAGAACCAAATATAATATATCCATTTCATAGCACTCTGTGTTGTCTGTAGCATTGTATTTCGTAGAATAGATGATATCCTATAAATATTTAATAAATTAAGCAACCTTATGACCCAGGTTTGATTCCTCCGTTCCTCTCAGAGACCCTGGCAAGCTACCGAGGTACCTCGCCCACAAGGCAAAGCCTGGCAAGCTCCTTGTAACGTATTCAATATGCCAAAAAACAGTGACAAGTCTCACAATTTGTTGTGAGACATTACTGGTGTCCACAAGCAAATCAATGAACAACGGGACTACAGTGGTACAGTGCTATGATACTGTGATTGACAATCAAAAATTATTATGAAATCTCAATCTCTATATTATGTCTAAGTGTCATTATATCAGGTAACTTATTAGACAACATTACTACTTCCCTAGCAATGAGCATGAAATAGATCCATCAGTAGGCTTTCAATTTTTTATTGAACAAATGGCTGAATGAACAAACAAGAAATTGAAGAAACAAAGATTAATCATTGAATAATTTTTAAGAGAACATAAATCATTTCAAATGGATGGAATAATATATCTTATAAATCATAATTCAATAACTTTCCCAAAGGGTTTAATTAAGAAAATATTTAAATACTCATTGTGGTTGTCTCTACTGATAAATGCACTGAAAATTTTTGAACATATTTTGACAACTCAACAAATGAAGCCAAGGGTGCATTGTGGTCTTTTCTGAGTGGTTGTAACTTGGGCCTCTCTGGAAACAAAGGCATGCATCAAGGGACCAGTTTCAGAAACCAATATTTGGCATCACTTTGCTAAAACAAGGGGAAGCTCATTCAGCAGGTCTCCTGAGAAGAAAACCTTCAGTACTAAAGTTGAGAACAAGAATAGCCTACGTACCCATATCAATATACCATATATACACCTCCTGGCTTCCTTCTCCAAAGCACCAGTAGAATACTCAGCATAGAGAGAGATTTTTTTTAATGCTATTATTATTTACCTAGGCCAGCTCTATGTGGCCAAGAAAGGTGGGCAGCCATTGGCATGGATTCAAAACTGTCATTCACTGCCTGAAACTATAGGACTGATTCCCTTGAGAAACACAGATGTTCAGTCCACAACTGCCCACATTTTACCATGGGGAAGGTATGAATTGAATTCCTTCTTGCCTTTCTTTCTTTTGTTTCTTTCAACTTACGAAAGCCATTTCTGTATGCATAAATGTTTAAGATTTGGATGATGAGCATTAATTTCTAAAAGCCTTCCTTCCTTGATGAACTGCTCAGTCTTAACTTTGGATGCAGCTTGGATACAAAATATTTGAAATAGGAAAAGAAGTTAAATTCTTCCTAAAGACATTCCAGGATGTAATGACTGGGAAAAGGAGAAAATTATTGATGTAAAACAAATATCTTTTGCATAGATTGCTGATAAAATAATCACTGTTAGAGTGAGTAGTTAGGAACTTTTTCTAATTTATCACCATTCTTGCAAATATTTTAATTTATTTTTAGTAGTTTAAGTATTTACCCCTTCCCTCCATTTTCTTTCTTAGTACAGAACTGAAGCCGGCATAGCAGAAAGATGATAATTCTGTCAAATAGGATAATATTGCAACAAGGTCAAAATTATAATTGTTATTTTCAGTCTTAGAATACTCAATATTAATGGGTTTGATAATCAGTAAAGTCAATGAGCTACCAATGCCACATAGCATTCAACAATTTTATAAACAGACTCCTAATAACCGATTACTACTTCCTAGAAACTTGTCCTTTATCTTTATTCTTGCGCATGGTTGTTTTCTGGAAAGATTATTCTCCTTTTCTCAAATTGAGATTTCATCAATCAGCAAAAAACTCTATAACTGGGAAACTTTTTCATTTTGATCATCCCAACTTTATATTCATTTAACTAAAATACAGCATTTATGGGCTTTGCCTCTATAAATAAGATGTTAGGAGTGAGTGAGGCACAAATTCAGGATCAGGAAGTCTAGGATAGAAACCTTGGGTTTCTGTATGGAATAGTGATTCAAAAATTTAGTTATGTCTATTTGAAATTGGAAATATTAACAGCTAAACATGTTATGAACTATGAATAAGTAGATCACTGTTTGCCTGGAATATTTTTGAGAGTACAGGGTGTCATTAATCAAACAGAAAGGCAAGATAAGAAAGATATTTTGGGCTCTTCAAAGTAATCAGACATCTGGCCTCTCTAACAATATGAGCAGATTTATCAGTGGGATCAATATGATACAGAGAAATCTGGGGAAATTTTTTACCTCAGGAAAAAACATAGTATTTGAGTTAGCAGTGAACTACAGGCAAGCTTGGGAGCAGCAAGATGAGGTGAATGGGCAAGACTTAGGCTGAGCTTCCCGGAAGGGGTTAGGATGAAGAGATATGGAAAGTTCTATGCAGGGCAGCAAGAACTCAAAGATAAAACTATTTACAACAGGGATAGCAAAATAGATTTCACCTTTTGTGTCAAGTTGAGTCAGTTCAAATGACTACCAAGAGCCAATCTGTGGTCTCAGTGATGAACTGAGCCCTCTCATTTAGCAATGCCAGCCATGAGTATGGGAAGGGCACATGTCTCAACCTGCCACTTACAACACTTGCCATTTTTCTGTTCAATGGGTCTGTTGTGACAATTCTATCTTAGCACCTTGATAAAAATAAATATAAAAACAAATTTGGTTTTATGGAATGATTTGTTGATTTTAATTGATTGATTAAAGTAAAAAATTAGACAAAGGTATTTGGTGGAAAGGAAATAATCCATCAAGAACCACCCATTCAAAATGACCCATACTATATTAGTAAAATTAAAACTCTCTTGTAGAACATGCCTAAAAAGATGAAAAATTGTTGAGAGAAAGAGGGCACAGATTGGCATACTACATTAAAATATTAATGTTAGTAAACATTCATTTGTTTAGATTTAATATAAAGCATAGAAAATAGATGGTAGAAATAGGAAGGAAGTTTTGCCCCTAAGGTAAAATGCAGTTTTATAGTTATGAAAATTTAATTTGACTGCTTTTCTCATAATTGCTCATATTTGTAGCAGCAGCATGCCAGCAAGATAACGGTCAATCAAATGGACATCACCCTGAAAATGCTTTTTAAAAGCCTGTGCTGTTTTTCCTGATGGGAAAATGGCATTGCTTCCAATTGTTAAAAGATGCCCAGTTGAAAAGCAGAATAAGAAATTGGACAGTGGGAAATCTTTATATATTGCCATTTTCCTTCCTCTTTCAAATTAAATTCCTGTTGGGAGCCGGAACATTTTTTTCCTTCTGAAAATGGAAAATCTGTCACATCATAAACTAAACCTTGAGCACAGAACATATAAGGTTCTCACTTTTAAATTCTGTTGGTGGTCAAGAAAAATTAGGAGAGGTTTCAAATATGGGTTGGCCAAATATTTCTTTCAAAGGTGAGTGAAGGACAGCATGAGGTCCATCTATGTATGAAATATGTCTCCTGGTCCTTGTTGAAGAAACACAACAGAAAGATCCCTCTCTGTCTCTGTCGTCCTCTAATCCTCCTCTCATTCCTCTCTTCCTTTTGTTCTCTTTCTCGCTTCCTATTTCCCACACTCTTCATGACCGTTGAGAAAATGCCATTAATAACTGGTACAAAGAATCGTGCTCGGTGCACAGAGATAAACTAGGGATGACAAAATATCAACTTCCTGCTGCTCAATTGAAAACCCTATCTGTACAACTGGTAATTACTTTTAATTTAATTAGGACTCCTGGTATTGTTTCTATCTCATAGATTACATTATAACATGTAATGTGTTAAAGAAACAAGACAAATTGAGGGGAGAAAACGCAGGAAATATTACCTTTTTTGTCTGTAAATAATACCACAGTTTAACTCTTCAAAAAGCCTTCAAGTTGCTTTACTTTGGACTAATTATTATTTGCCATATTCCTCTGGCTTGAGTAAGCAAAAATCTTACACCATCTAATGAAAACCTACATCTCATAGGTTTTTGAAAAGAATTTTTTTCACTTTACACATTTTCCTTTCCTCTTTCATGCAGAACAACTAAATGATTTATGCTGTTGTATGCTAAAACAAAACTCCTAACAGCTAGAAAGAACAATCAGGGAAGCTGGAGAGAGACCTTGACCTTGACTCAAATGTAGGGCTGTGAGAGTATCTTAGGCAAGGCACTATTTCAGATGAAAGCACCCCGTGAGCAAGATCCTCCCCAATGAAGAAGCATGTGAGAAATACATTCAAAAGACATCAATGTAATGTGTGTTTATTTCCATGTGGGATTCACAAATTGTGAGCTACTAAATCTCTTTAAATGACCACTAAAGAGTTTAACTGCATCATAAGGAATATTGATTAACACTCTCAAAACTCATCTTTCAAATGACTAAGCTATAAGATAGTGGAGAAGTGTGTGTGTGTGTGTGTGTGTGTGTGTGTGTGTGTGTGTGTGTAAGAGACAGAGACAGACCGACACAGAGAGAGAGAGAGAGAGAAAGAGAAAGAGAGAGAGAAGAGACAGAAACAAAAGGGAATCTGAAGGCACCAGTGCAAGAAGACAGATGCCACAATTGGAAAGAAGAGTCTACTCACTGAGCTTGCATTTCTATCTCAATAAATCTGAATGAACGACAAGGTAAAATATGATTGAAAACTCTTCTAATAATATTGGATCATTTCATCTGGTAAATTAGTTTAGCAGACACTGAACCTGAACATCTCAAAGCACACAGAACAGATAACCCATTTCTAAAATCAGAAAGATGTGTTAACAGATCATTTTAGATCCAAAAGACCTCATATATTTTGTACAATATCTTCATTTGCTCTCTGGCAAAACCAAATTCTCCCCCTCAAGCCCTACCCAAAGAAAATTAGAGCATAAACTCCAGTGAGGCAGAGTAAGAACCAAATCCTCGATTTTGATCAAGGCTTGCTTTTTTCTCTCCCCCACCTCCAACACAATTTGCTTATTGTACGAACTAGAATTCAGGTGGAACTCCAGAGGTTTAATAGGAGTTATGCATAACAATAATATCTCTTTGAGTCCTTATACGTCTGCCACTACAAGAAATTAAAAAAAAAACATTTAGGTTCACCAGGATGACTGAGCTGATTATTGTATTGTCTCCTGTTTCTAGAACTATGTCTCTCTTGACGTTGCATCCACAGTCTGGTCTAACTGAGACAGCTGTTGCCCTATTTGCAGTCCAAGGAAACAGTCATAGCAGCCAGTTTTTGCAAGATAGAAGAATTTTGGCAAAATGGAAGTGTTCTCTTGCAAAAATAACAAGCCATCTTCTGGGTACATTCAGGAAAGCTCCTGACTTTAGGCCAAAAAGAAGTTATTCAGTGCTGGTGGCAAGAGGCAGAGATAAAGGTCAATTTAGATGTAAAGAAGATACAGCGAAAGCTGGATGTTAAGATCTGAGACAATCACTTGGGCAAGCTGTGACTTTGCTTTCATCAAACATTTCATTTTTATTAGAAAACTTCAAATGATATTTTAAAGACACAATAATGTTTTCAAGTAAAATCATCTATACATATACATCTGGAGAAAGGTACATGTCATTTTACCAAGAGTTTGAATGAGAAGTAGAAAGAAAAGTTGTGATAAGTGTGGTGTTGAGATTCCATCAAATATAAATACTGTTTCTGACATTATAGCATGATGACTGTGATGCTCTATAGATCTTCAGATAAAAAACAAACAAACATATGACCTCCTGAATAAAAACAGGCAGAAAAGTTGGCTAATATGGGGGATGGTGCAACTCATCACTCTTTAAAAGTTGTGTCTGTCATTGAGAAAGGATAATCTCATGAAAGATGATTCTAATAGCATGCCACCACATTGTATTGGACCAGAGCATCCTATTGAAATTTCCTCAATTTTTCCTCCAAGATTCTGTACAAGTCAAAAAAAATGGAAGATTTGTACATTTCTTGTTTTTTTTGTCACCAATGAAATAATAAAAGTGAAGAAAATAGCTTTCATTGAGAAATAAAAAGTATTATCAATAACAGAGCAATATTGAGATACACAAAGTCATTAAAAGGAGAAAAAGTGACTTGCAACTCAGCAATACTGGACTGTATCCTGTTTGAATAAACAAAAATATCTGAAAAAGAAAATTTCAACTAACAATGATTCAGTCTGCAAGGATTCATCCCAAAGTAGAGTCACAGAGCAAACATTGGCAGTGCCTGCTTATGCACTGTCCAAGAGAGCGGGAGCTTTGGATGTTAGAATGTCCTTTCCAGATGGAGAGAAAGCTATTGCTAGCATGGGGATGAATTCATGGAGTGGAAGGGATCAGCAGTGCTCTGCTTTCATTAGCAGCATGTGCTTTTCCGGACATGGATGCATCACACCCTTATCTTGATTTCTTTAAAAGTTTGGCTTATCTGGGGCTGGAGAGATAGCACAGCAGGTACAGCGTTTGCCTTGCAGGAGGCCAACCCGGGTTTGATTCCCAGCGTCTCATATGGTTCCTTGAGCATCGCCAGGAGCAGGTCCTGAGTGCAGAGCCAGGAGTAACCCCTGTGCATTGCCAGGTGTGACCCAAAAAAGCAAAAATAAATAAATAAATAAAAGTTTGGCTTATCTGAAGGATGGAGAGATATTACAGTAGAATGGTTAGTGCTTAGCCTTGCACATGGTCAATTCTGATTCCATTCCTGGCAGTGCAATCTGTCAACCCAGCACTAACAGGAGAGACTCATGAGCCCAGAGACAGGAGTAAGACCTGAGTACACCTGGGTGTGGCCCCAAAACAACAACAAACTGTGAGATTGGAGAAATAGTATATCAGGTGAGATGCTTGCCTTACATTCAGCTAGCCCCCAAGGCAGATGATTCCCTATGCCCCAGTAGAAGTGATCCTGGGCACTTTCAAGGCAAGAAGGAGTAAGCCCTGAGCACTTTCAAGTGTGTTTCCCCCAAACCATAAAAAAATGTATCTAATACATCATCTTTCTCTAGTTTCTTTAATTTAAAAGGAAAGAATACCCTGATGTGCCAAATCAAGTTCTCCTATTTGCATGATCAGCATATTCTTTCTCTTGTGCTGATTGATGAGATTTCTGTAAGGTTAGGAATTATGAAAAGGGAGACCTATAATGGGAAGATGTGGAAGAGAAACTGATGGTTTGATCTGGGTTGTCATAACCATTTATCTTCATAATGAAAGTTTGTTGATTTTTTTAAATCTCCTTACCACCTAACACACATAGCTATAATTTATGTGTTGAAAGACACTTGTAGGAACCCATCCCAGCAGAAAGAAATTGAGGCTGAAGGGAAGTGAAATCCTTTGACTATCACAGAAATTTCTCAACTGAGAATCACAGATGAGTATTCTTTCATCACATGGTATAGATACCTTCAAAGCTTGTTTTCGGGGTGGGGGGGCAGGGAAACACTCGAAGTTATAGAAGAGAGTGTTCTAGATAGAGGGCTGTTTATGTGAGTTGTAGATGTGCACTGTGACCCGGGCTTTTAGATCAGAAGAATGCATTGAACTTCTCTTAAACACAACACCGTGACCTGAAAATTTGACATCTGAAAGTGACAAAGGAAGCAGAGTCAAGAATGTGTCGAGCCATTGGTGGAGCAAAACTCAGTGCCTTGATGGGAACAATCAGTATTTGAAAAAAAATAATAATCTCTAGGGGCTAAAAGGGAATATTCTTACAATTAGGCTATCCAAAACCACCTCCAAAACCCACCCTTCAAATGAGGTTTATTATTAAATTGTGAGGTTTTAAAATCAAATTAGTAGATTGGCTTTGGGGAAGAGTATTTTATACGAGAGCCACAGTTAAAACTAGTATTCATGAGTATCCACAATGAAGATACATATGAAAAATAAAATGGAGCATTTAAGACAGAGACTATGTAGAGATATATCCTAAATGAAGCATTAAGTGTGTGTGTGTGTGTGTGTGTGTGTGTGTGTGTGTGAATTTCAAACTTCCAGGAATATCTGAGATATATCTGAGATGACTTTATTATTATTATTATTATTATTATTATTATTATTATTTTAACTAATCACTATGAGGTACAGTTACAGGCTTATGATGATCGAGTACCATCCCTCCACCAGTGCCCATTCTCCACCACCAATGTTCCTAGTATCCGCCTAGACCCCCACCTCCACTCCTCACACCCTGCCTCTGTGTCAGGTGCATTCCCTTTTACTCTCTCTCTCCCTGTGGGTGTTGTGATTTGCAATACAGGCATTAAGTGGCTATCATATTCAGTCTATAGTCTACCTTCAGCACACATCTCCCATCCAGAGCTGACCCTCCAAGCATCCTTTACTCGGTGTTCCCTTCTCTATCTGAGCTGCCATAAAGATTACCTCATTCTGTTATGTTGATGCTTTGTTGAGTTACACATCTAAAGAACTCTGTAGCAAAGAATGTGTACTTCCTGGCAGAGTGGTCTGCTCTACCAAATGCCACACCCTTCCTCTTCAAAGAAAATTCATTCAAAAATCTACAACTTTTCCCTCTGGCTTCTATTTCTCAACAGCAGGCACCAATTTTCTCAGTACATCTGATACTTCAATGTACTAGTACTGATTGATATTACGCCTTGATTTTTATTAAATGAACCTAAATAGGAAAGTCACCTTTGCCACTGAGTCAATGTTGGCAAGTTAAACCTAAATTGTTCTACTCAGAATTCACTCACAAGCTCAAGAGCATCTATAGTCTTACCTCATTGTTAAGTCAGGTCTATTTCCTTTCCGTCTCCTCAGTTTGCCTTCTGAAAGTGCTGGGATCCTAACTGACCTCTCTGTGTCTACATACCAATCAAACCCTCTTCTATCTGAATGACCTTCCTTTATGTTGATGGTGCTTCTGCTCCCACAGAACCTGGCTCCCTATTAAATTACACCACACAGGCCCCGCTCATTTATATTACCAAAAGGGTCTCTGGGATGTTAACATTTATGGTTTCTTATTCCTTTAAAATAAAGATTTTCAAGTTGTATTCCACAAAATGTACAGTCAAACAGCACAAATATATCATCCTTATTGAGAACAAAACAAACTTATTGTCTTATCCAAAAGCATCTTATGTGCAGGGAAAAAAGGTTGTTTCCTGCATTAAAGCCCAGTATATTATAATATCCTGCAATATTTTTTGCAGTCAACCTATTATGTTTAGGTTAAACAACCATAATGAAACATGATAAAACAACAGAACTGAACCCGTTAGGGCCATTTAGAGAATATTGCACTTGCCTGCATGCAGCTGATCCAGATTTGATCCTCAGCATCCCACACGGTGCTCTGAGAACCACAAGGAATAATTCCTAAGTGCGGAGCCAGGAATAATCCTTGAGCTTTGCCTAGTGTGGCCCAAAACCAACTTCCCCCTGCAAGAACAAACAAACAAATAAAAAAAACAAATAAACTTCCTGACCACAGGAAAAATGAGAAAATCCTTTTCTAAGTGTTTTTTATAAAATGTCACTTAATTCTAAGACTCACAAGAATTAGGTACTATAATTATCCATGTTATATAGATTGTAATAACTGACTAATAGGTATTGCAATAGGTAAAACTGCCTTATGATAAAAGACTCAAATTCAGTATAAAATCAAGACACCTTATTCAATAGAAGAAAATATTTGCACAACATACAACAGAGAATAAGAGAAAGGGCTAATACCTAAGATGTATAAATCACTCCCAAAGCACAACAATGACCACAATAAAACAATATCCCCAAAAAGAAGTGGGGAAAGGATATGAACAGAAACTTCCTTGAAGAAGATGGCTAGTAGGTTTATTAAAAAGTGTTCTGCATTACTTGTGATCAGCAAATAAAAATGACAAAGAGCTATCATCTCATACCAGCAAGAATAGCATATATCAAAAAGACTAGAAACAACCAGTGTTGGTGGAGATGTGGTAAAAAGGGAACTGTTATTCACTGTTGGTGGGAATATTATCTAGTTCAGCCTCTGTGGAAAACAGTAGAGAAACTTGTCATAAAAATAAGAAAAGAATTTTCATGTGACCCAATGATTCTACTCCTGATTGTCTACCCTCAAAACACAAAAACATTAGCTCAAAAGTATATATGCACACCTATTTATTGTGGCACTGTGTCCCAAGTTCAATGAATGGATAAAATGAGCAGTGGAATGCTACAGAGCTAGAAAAGAAAAGAAAATCCTACAGCTTGCTGCAATTTTAATGGAGACAAAAGGCAACATGTTAAGTGAAATAAGTCAGAGGGATAAATACACAATGATCTCTCTTATCTGTGGTATACAGAGAAACAAAACAGGAGACTAGACAATACTGAGTAATAATGAACTTTTGGTCTTTGATTGCAAAATGAGATTTAGCAAGCAGTGCTGGGAGATGGAAAAGAAGAGGTGGAGACATAAAAACAGTAGTGGAGGATCTTGGACACTGGTGGTGGTGAAGGTGCAGTGACTTCTTATAACAAAACCATGGACGTCAACGATACTATAACTAAATGCTAACTAAATTACAATAAAAATGAATGAGTACATAAAATTGTCTTATGAGTTCTAGTATGTTAAGCAGGTTTCTAGTTATTTATGCCATACTGCTAAACTTAGACATGATGTCTGATACATGAAGAAACTAAACACGGCCTCATTGGCTTTTACAATAAGGGAACATTTTCTTTATTGCAGTCTGGAGTGCAATGAAGGCAAGAGAAATACTCATCTCTGCCTTCCCATGCTTTGGTTTCAGAAACTATTTATGTAGGTGGAAAGGGGGCCTGGAAACTGCCATCTTGTCTACTCTTGAAAAATAGGAGGTGGGGTTCTGAATAAACAGGATGGGACCTTGAGGTCATCTAGTCTGGATAACGTTGTGTTTTTATGTATTTCTTCCTTGTGGTAAATTTAAACTCTGATAAAGGAAAAGTGTGGGGTTTGACTTCTGTTCTTTCAAGAATTCAGTTTTAACATATTTACTACCTTTAGAGAACAACTACTGCAAACAGAACCTAATAGTTATTATTTTTCTGTCTGAATCAATTTAATCAATGAATGATAGATCACCTAGTTTCCCCAGGACCATGTCAATTTTCCCTGTCCCTTTGGGGCTAAGATTTGATAAGGAGAGTTACCACAGTCAGTAGTTTATCTCTTATCAATCAGCTGAGATCAACACTATGGAATAAAAGGAATTATTATCCTGAAACGGGAGGCTCACCAGGCTGGATTCAATTGACTCTGAGACTCCACTTCCGTTTGGTCTTTTGGAACCCAACTGAAAGTCATGAGAATAAAGCTTGACTAAACTTGCTAGATGGAAAGAGATGCATCCCAGGAATGAGTTAGTCATGTGAGTCAAGCCATGCTGATCAGTCATCCCCAACATCCTCCTTATGCTGACTGTATACTCACAAATAAACTCTGCTGCAACCAAACCTGATCCATATTTATAGAACCATAATAAATCCATGGATAAAATGTTTATTTTACTCATAGATTTATGAAGATAGGTATATATTCATTTCTGATATTATATATTATATAGATATTCATTGTATTCAGGGTATTCATATTCACCTTAGGGTATTTTGTAGATAGCATTTGAATAGCTACAAAAGCTGATGTACAGACCTATAGTTTTAGAATGCAACCTTATCTTGACTATATGCATATAAAGAACTTTCAATTCAAATGATTTGGGAATGACTGTTCTCACCCTTTAACTAATCTTTTAACTTATCTTAGGCCTAACCTTTCTTTGTGTTTCAGTGCCTTTATTGGTAAACTTAGAACATAATTATTCCAGATGCAGAGACTGGATGACCACAGATCAAAACTAGACACTGATCTTTTTACTGGATCCATGGTATTTAAAACTGTAGTCAATTTTATCATAGGGGACCATCTGTCCTCTTGAATTTCTCTGTGTCACCTATCTCTGAAAGCACAGTATAAAGGACCTCACAGAGCACCTTTGCCTACAGGAAGCCAGTGTTTTCTGGACTCACTTATTGTCTTTTTCATTCTGTAGACACTGCTCTCTGGCCAGACAGGTCATGCAAATCTATAAGAAGACAGCAAAATAAACACATTCCTTGAAAATTCCTCTCTGCATCACTTGACCAAAGCTAAAGGATCAGTACCAGGCTATCCCAATGATTAATATAAGTATTTCATTCTCCTCATCAAAGACAATCCTAGGCAAGAAACAAGTCCTTGAGAGCAAAGAAGGAGGAACTACCAGGAAGATATGACTAATAGAGCATTTAAGAGTTTTTCCAGAAGTCTTTGGGATCTAACCTGATTTATCTGTTTCTAAATTAAAATAATGCCTCTTACATGTTTTATACTCAATAATTGTTTAAAAGATTAAACTGACCAGAGGTATCATACAGGTGTTAAAGCATATTTTTTGCATCTGGCCAAACTTGGGGTAGCACCCTGTGGTACTCAAAGCATTGCAAGGTGCAGCTTTTGGGGCCCTAAGCACCACCAGGGTGCCCCAGGAATTCCCAGAATTCCAGGATAGCATGGCGGATAAGGCCTTGCACGTGGCCAACTGGGGTTCGATTCCTCCACCCTTCTCGGAGAACCCGGCAAGCTACCGAGAGTATCTTGCCCGCAGGGCAAAGCCTGGCAAGCTCCCCGTGATGTATTCGATATGTCAAAAACAGTAACAGAAAGTCTCACAATTTGTTGTGAGACATTACTGGTGCCCACTCGAGCAAATTGATGAACAATGGGTGGACAGTGCTACAGTGCTACAGGGAACTTGATATCCATAAGCCCTCACATTAAACTATTGGCCTTGATTTATAAGGAGAGAATCTGGAGCCTCATGAGTAACTCTGCAGAAATCTTCCCCAAAAAATAACAATAAAACTCACAAGTTGTAAAATCTTCTTAAGTAAAGAAAGTGTTTTCTCATCCAAAACGAAACATAACAAACACAAAATCCGAACTTTCTGTAACATTTGATTTCTTTGAACAAAAACATTTTGGATAAATTAGAAAAACTTACCTACATTATATTAGTCTTTGAGTGATTTGGTTTCCATGAAAATAAGATGTAAACCAAATTTAAAACAATGAACGAAGGGAGTTTTGAATGATTTGAGAAGATATATTTATTTTATTCTTTCAATACAAACATGAGTAAGACATTATTCCTGCCCTTCAGAAACTCACAGTTTAGTAATGGAAGGAAAGGGGTGGTTAAAAGCAGCATAAAATTAAAATTTTTGTACCATCTTACTGAGCACTTTCCAACATCAATGGTGACTGCATATTTGAGAATGCAAAAGCCTGGAACATAGTAGGTATTCAGAAAGTGGGTTTTAATGTTTTTTGTGTTGGACAATGATTGACTATAATATGACTTTCCAGGGTTAATGCTAAGAGTTAAGAAATAGGTAAGATTCGAGGTCAGTTTCTAGGGTTTAACTGGGCTGCTTGTCCAAAATATTCATTTTTTCACCTTGTTTATTATAACTTTCGCTAGTAATGAAATAGTCATGAGATAGGAAATGTGCGCCCTTGTCTTAATTCTCTGGAACAGGTTTCATAAACATAGAGACATATTACTTGAATATTCTACAACCTCAAATTTCTCTAAGTACATTTATAAAACTTAATTAGGAGCAATATATACAGTTTGGCAGATAGTCACAGAAATAGCTCCAAAGTTTTGTGAAATATATTAGATTTGGTACACAAATAATGTAATCATTTATTTTTAAAATTTATTTATTGAACCACCGTGAGAAAAGTTACAAAGCTTTTTTATTCATTTTCTTATAATTTTATTTATTGAATCACCGTGAGAGCAGTTACAAAGCTTTTGGGTCTAAGTCTCAGTCATACAATGAAATACCCATATCTTCACCAGTGCCCACTTCTCTACCCCCAACAACCCCAGTATATCCCCATCCCACACCCTCCCTCTAACTGTGGGGCAGATGATTTCCACATTACTCTCTCTCTACTTTGATCATATTCAATATTTTGACAGCAGACCCACCATTATTATTTGAGATTTTACCCCAACACTCAGATCTGCTGAAAAGGCAACCGTAGACAATTTGTTTTCCATTGCTGGTTATGAATAACAAATGATGCCGCGTGGCTGCAGTAGTGGCCACGCAATATTGAAATTCCAAAATTTTAACACTTAAATCTGGAGGAATTTCTGCTAAAACCTGCTGGGTTCTGAGATTTGCTCCTGAGTATCTGGGATCATGGCCGTTAATCAGCTTGATCAGGAGCCAGAGAGGCCATTCATGGGCGATAACTTGGGGTCTCGTTGGGGTGGGGAGGACAGGACCGGCTTCACCCCCATCTCATGAGGCTCTGTGTGTCTCATCACTACAGGCCCAAACCTGACTGTCCAGTGACCTCTGGAGGATGGTGGCCACCAAGCCACCAGGGGGAACAGGCCAAGGCACAAAACCTATTCCCACCTGGGTTGGCCCAGCACCGGTAACCTACTGCAAGGACCGGATGCATTTCTGCCAAAAGCCACTGGGTTTCAAGATTTGTTTCTGAGTCTCTGGGATCATGGCCATTAAGCAGTTCAATCAGGAACCAGAGAGGCCATGCCTCCAATCATATAGCTGAGCCAGAGTTGGTTTGTGGTTGTTTCCCACATACCTAACTTTTGGCCATTTACTTCTTTGGTAAACTTTGCCCCAAGTTTTTGGGGTCTGGCCAAAGGCACAGCAGCAATTTTGGGGTATCTGGAAGTCTGAAGGCACCATCAGGCTTCTGATACACTCGCCTCACAGGTACAGATTGACCTGCTGGCGGCACCATACCCCCGACAAAGTCTCAGTCATACAATGATCAAACACCCTTCCCTTCACCAGTAATTGTTTTTCACCACCAAGAACCCCAATATACCCCCTTCCCACCCCTTCCAATTCCTGTGAGGCAGATGATTTCTACTTAACTCTCTACTTTGATTAAAATAATGTAATCATTTAACAGGTTAATTTCAATGACACTTTACCACTTGGCACCCTGGAAAGAGATTTCTTTATATCGAGACATTAGTCTTTCTCATATGATAGCATACGTGTTGGTCCATATATTAGAAAGAAGACTAAATTTAATAGATCTTTTAAAAATTTTTTCAGTCAAATTGGACAACATTCATGACAAAGCAGCTCATAACTATCACACATGTTAAAAACTTAAGACAAAACACTTTGTGGCCTGCGCAAAATATTTTGGAAGGATGTTGAGATCTTTTGTAATAGGGTTGGAGAGTGAACCCACTATCAACTTACTAGCTATTGTGATAACATACCTCCAAGGAGGGCCATAGAATACCTGAAACATTTCTCATTTGGACTTGAGAAAGGACAGTTGCCTTTCCTCTTCTATTCCAGCACATACCCCTTTAGTGATGGGAATAGTGCAAACAATTCATAATGGGCAAGAATACAGAGGCAAATAGGGTCTTGCATAAAAGCTTCGTGGCAAGAATAGAAAAGAAAAATTTATTATGATTATTTTTTTGCTTTTGGGGGTCATACCTGGTGATGCACAGGGGTTACTCCTGGCTCTGCACTCAGGAATTACTCCTGGCGGGGCTCAGGAAACCATATGGGATGCTGGGAATCGAACCCGCGTTGGCCGCATGCAAGACAAACGCTCTACCTGCTGTGCTATCACTCCAGTCTCCAAAGGTGAAAAGTTTTTAATTTTCTGCATGAATTTCAATCTTTTAGATCTAAGAAAATTTTTTTCTTTCCCTCCATTTGGGGTGAGCCTTTGGAAACAGGGGCAATAGTTTCAGAACAAGATACTTCTTGAGCTAAATACGTCCAGATTGTGGACATTCCACCACGGGGCCTTGCTCCCCATCCACCTTTTCTCAGACCACATGGGGAAGGATGCATTACTCAGGGTCTGACATCTAACAAAAGAAAAGGAAAACAATGTTTATTTTGGCTTTTCTTTTTTTTTTTCACCATTATGAGTCTGTGTGTAAGAAGAAAGAGACTGTTTTTCTTCTCAGTCATACTCTGACATTGAAGGTAAATGTTCATAAAAGAGTCTTGGTCCAACCCCAAATCATTTGGGGGTAATTACCACTTGGCACCAAAGTGATATTTAACAAGATTGCCCTTTTTTTTCTTTCTACTGAGAGATGAAATAGTCAAGCATAGCTTTCATAGAATGCCAACCTGGACTTTCCTTCTTACTCAATGCAGGTTTTTATATTAGTATAGGTTTAAATTAGTTGGATGGCAACTCCAAAGAAACAGAGACTTAATAATTTAATCAAGGCAAGAATATTAATTCAACAGCCACAAACCGGTATTTTACTATATTTGCTTTCATACAAGTAAACCTGCCTTCTCTGTAAAGGACGAAATGTAAACAGAAAGTGAGAAAATTAACACATAACAATTAACTGCATGTATTAACAATTAAATACAGGAGACCTGGATACAGACACATGCATTTAACTTTCTTGTATGCACATGGTGTGCTAATTTGAATCCTTGGAAATTTAGACAATAGTCCAACCCTCCCCCCCCCCCCCCCCCCCCCCGAAGCGTTCAGTCTTTTTGAATACTTCTTTGGGGAAGGTGGGGGGTGGGGACATAACCTGCGGTGCTCAGGGTTTACTCTTGACTCAGGGATCCGGGATCACTTCTGGGATCACTTCTGGCAGTGCTTGAAGGCCCATGTATGGTGTAGTGCCTGAGACTGAACTGATGTCAGCTGTGTGCAAGGCAAGTGCTTTAACCAGTGCTACTGTCTCTCTGGCCCATGAATACCTCTTTTGTTGTTTGTGGGAGGAGTTTTCTAGGACAAATGTAATAGAATCAAAGTTGAGCTGAAGGTAAGAAAAAGCAAATTTTGAAAATTCTTCATACTCAACTTCTAAGTGCTCTTTTTCTTACCAAGTCTAATATAATTAAGGGAATATCCTGGTACAAGTTAAACATTCTTCAGGTTGTGTTTAAAGATTTTTTTGACATTGTATCTGAAATGATAGATATTTTTCTCATTTATTTGCCAAAATTTTTCATTTTAAAGACATTTTTAGATAGGCTTGCAGTATTCTCAGTGTATTTTATTTTAGATTGTAAGCTCAATGGCAGGGACACTTACTATTGATAAATGTGTTATTGTTTTTTTTTAATATAGCAGTCATCTCAGTATACTTCTGGTGCTTAATAAATAAATGTTGACAGCTATGAAAAAAAAAAGAAAAAGCAGAGGATCCTTTAAAAAGTTGGGAAGGGGGGGAAGAAGATAGAGTCAAAAAAAGAAAGAAAGAAAAGAAAGAAAAACGCAAAAATAAGAAAGGAGATTGCAAACTGAAACGGAAGGAAAGGAGATGGCAGGATACTGGGGAAAAAGCCAGCCGAGGTTATATATTATTCAAATGGACACAAAACACCAAGGAAATCTTGGGACTGTGTTTTTCAGCAAATCTAATCATGAGGATGGCAGAAGCTGAACCTCTGTAATGTCAAGTATTTAAAATCAGATACAGTTTATCAAGAAAAATAGAACTCTTTGCTTGATATTTACCACGGAAACATTTCATTAAAAACCACTAACAATGTGTAACAGAGGAAGATATTTGCTTATGTAAGCTTACTTTCCTTGTGTCTATGAGGAAATTGTTGTATCCTAGAGATTTCCTTCTTTGAATCTGCAGCACCCCTCCCTTCCTTTCCACTGCACCCCCATGCAGATATGTGCTTTTCCCGTTTCCTGCTCTTTGGAAAATGATGTTTGGGCAACACAGCTAGTCAGTAACCATTAATGGGTTAAGAGGGTTGGAAACTCATTTGATTTCATAGTTGACTGTTTGCATGACTACAGGTTAAGCTGTGATTAGATTTCCATTTACAGCTACCTCATTTTCAGGCATTTAAAAATAACTCAGCCCTAAAAGTTCCTTCTAAATTGATTGAACTGGAGCTTGCCAATGAGTCATAGATAACCCTCAACCTTAAAAACACACACAAAGAAGCAATACCAAAGTTGGGGAAGGAAGAGAACAAACCCAAATCTAATTTTTCAAGGCTATTTTTTTTGTTCTTAAAAAATCTTTAAAAAATCATATTGGGAAAGCAAACCAATAAATCTGTCAGTTGTGTGTAACATTTTAAAGTCATTTGCCATGAATCCAAATAAGCTAAAACATTTCACTTCTGCACTTGCTAAAACTTAGATGAATACACACACACACACACACACACGCACACACACAGACTGCATGTGTGTCTGTCTACATATAAACAGATAAGAATTCAATGGCCTCATAGAGATTGTATATGATATAAATTCAAAGTCAAAATGGACATTTTGTGATGGTTTGGTCTCTGAGAAAAATCCTAATATGTTTACAAGAGCTGATAAAGTGTCCTTTTCCTCACCTTTTTCAGCCTTAAATTCAAGGCTATTCAGGACTCTCCTCCATTTACCAATGCACAGCTGTAGAATTACCTAAGGGTGTAAGTTTTTTCAGAGCATTCAGTAAGTTTCTTAGCAGTTCAGCAGGCAAGCCCAGTGGTGGTGTCTCATTCGACCTCCAGCACAATGCTGCTATTTTTCTTTCTACCCAAGCACCTTCGAGGAGGAACTGGTCTCTTGACCCATCCTATGACTTCCAGATTCCAATTTCCTAAAGCACTACATACAGCCTCTTTCCTCATGCCAAGAAATACAATGATGCTTTCAATAAAGTTAAGGACAATGTGAGCCATTACAGTCCACATACATACTGTTTACATGTGCAGTGTTTTCTGTTCTTTTTGGAAGGTCATTTATTAAGAAATTTTCCTTTGTCATAGAGGTGGATAATCCTTTCCAAAAATAAGATTGATTTACCTGGGACAGGAAGGGGGAGAAATATCATATATTTTTCTAGTAAAACTTCATTTGTTGGACTTCTACTAATGCATAATTTGGTCCCTTGGGTTAGTCCAAAATTTATTGTTTATTATTGATTAAGGAAAAAATTGTGATGCAAATTACAAAGAATTCAGGACTGAAGTGGGGCTGAGATGTGAGTGTGGAGAGGAAGCATGTTAAACCTGCTTTGAAACTTACAAAAACATAATGCCTGTGAAAGAAATATGCTTGAAAACACCATACTCAGTGCAGGAATCTACTCATACAAGGTAATTTACTGCCTTCTGGGAGTTGAAAATCCTGGGATCTCCAGTTGATCACATCTGTAAGTGGATTTTAATATTTGGATATAGGCAAACCAAGCTTAGTGCTTGGTTTAAAAGTAGTTACACAAAATAGGAGACTAACACCCAAGAATAGCCGAGATAAGTACCAGGAGGTTTACTCCATGACTTGGCGGCCAGCCGCACACGCTAGGGAAAAAGCCAGGCATCTTATGTTGTAGTAGAAACTGGGACGAATAGTTTCTTTGCTTTGAAATGAAAACTCTTTAAAGAGTATTTTCTTTAAAGCTGCACATGCTAGGGGAAAAGGCAGCTCAGATAGAGAAGGGAGCACCAAATAAAGGGTGTTGGGAAGATCCGCCCAGGATGGGAGATGCTTGCTGAAAGTAGACTATAGACTGAACAGGATTGCCACTAAATGCCTCTTTTGAAAACCACAGCACCCAAAAGGAGAGAGAACAAAAGGGAATGCCCTGCCACAGAGGCAGGGTGGGTTGGGGGGGGAGGTGGGGGGGTAGAAGGGATTCTGGGATTAGTGGTGGTGGAGAATGGGCACTGGTGGATGAATGGGCACTCGATCATTGTATAACTGACACCCAAGCACAAAAATTTGTAAGTCTACCTCATGGTGTACCTCATGGTGTTTCACAAAAATAAATAAATAAATAAATAAATGAAGTTACAAAAAAAGTCACTTTAAGTATTGAGTTAAAAAGTAATAAAAATAGACCCGCAAGGGCCTGGGTTCCTCTCTGGGCACGCGCAGCTAGAAACAGCCCCTAGACAGCTGGTTTTCAACCCCTGATCCGCGTGGGACGGGCACAGAGGCCCAGCTCTGGGCAACAAAGCTGAACGGCTCCAATTCCAACAGGTACAGCCCGCCCCCAAGGGCCTGGGTTCCTCTCTGGGCACGCGCAGCTAGAAACAGCCCCTAGACAGCCGGTTTTCAACCCCTGATCCGCGTGGGACGGGCACAGAGGCCCAGCTCTGGGCAACAAAGCTGAACGGCTCCAATTCCAACAGGTACAGCCCGCCCCCAAGGGCCTGGGTTCCTCTCTGGGCACGCGCAGCTAGAAACAGCCCCTAGACAGCCGGTTTTCAACCCCTGATCCGCGTGGGACGGGCACAGAGGCCCAGCTCTGGGCAACAAAGCTGAACGGCTCCAATTCCAACAGGTACAGCCCGCCCCCAAGGGCCTGGGTTCCTCTCTGGGCACGCGCAGCTAGAAACAGCCCCTAGACAGCCGGTTTTCAACCCCTGATCCGCGTGGGACGGGCACAGAGGCCCAGCTCTGGGCAACAAAGCTGAACGGCTCCAATTCCAACAGGTACAGCCCGCCCCCAAGGGCCTGGGTTCCTCTCTGGGCACGCGCAGCTAGAAACAGCCCCTAGATAGCCGGTTTTCAACCCCTGATCCGCGTGGGACGGGCACAGAGGCCCAGCTCTGGGCAACAAAGCTGAACGGCTCCAATTCCAAACAGGAGACATTCCCAACTCCTCGCCCAGTGCCAGGGACTCTTTCCGGAGCCGCGGCCGCTAACGCGGCCGCGAAATATTTTCCCGCTACATATGCCATAGGAACCATAAGCTAACTTCTTAGATGGAAACTTCTCTATTTTAGCTCAGCCACTAGAAACACAGTTGCCAATAACTCATAAGCCTATCTTAACTCACACTGCATATCAAGCAGAATAGTAACACTAAACGTGAAGGACTAAACCACACCTCTCACAATGGTAAAGCAACGCAAAAGCCCACCAAACTTTCATATTGAAGAGTCTAGCCCAGATGACACCAACAGTACTGTAGTGTTCGACAACCTCTCTGACAAGGAATTCAGAAGGGAGCTACTTAGGATGCTTAGGGAATTAAAAGAAACAATGGAAACCAATGCCAATAGAAGACAAGAGGATCTGAAGGCAGAAATGAGGAAAATGCAATCAGAAATGTCAGACCTGAAAAATCTCGTAGGCGAATTGAAAAGCTCAGTGGAAGGACTCAGCAGCAGAGTAAGAGCGGCTGAGAACAGAATCAGTGAGCTCGAAGATGAAGTTCAGAGACTCTCCAGAAAAGAGCAGAAAATGGAAAAGAGACTCACAATTCGGGAACAGATGGCAAGAGAAGATCGGGATGAAGCCAAGAGGGGTAACATAAGAATTATTGGAGTCCCAGAGGGACAGGAAGAAAACCTCGATGAAGAAGAAACTGTCAAAGAAATCATTGCTACAACATTTCCAGAGCTGAAGAAAACTTGTGACCACATTCAGGAGGCCCGAAGGGTACCAGCTAGAAGAAATCCGAATAAAAATACCCCAAGACACATTCTGATCAAAATGACCAAAACCTTAGACAGAGACAAAATTCTGAAAGCAGCAAGATCGAAGAAAGAAATCTCTTACAAAGGAGCATCCTTAAAATTCACAGCTGATTTTTCTGATGAAACCCTCATGGCCCGAAAACAGTGGTGGGACATAGTAAAAAAACTCAATGAAATATATGCCTCCCCCAAAATACTTTTCCCAGCAAGACTCTCATTCATAATAGAAGGAACAACACACAGTTTCACAGACAAACAACAGCTCAGGAACTTCATAGACTCAAAACCATGGTTACAAGAACAACTAAATGGGCTACTTTAAGGCAAGAAAGGCCCCTCAAATACACCAAATTTTAACAGAACAATGGGACAAAATCCCATAACAATAATCTCTCTCAATGTCAATGGGCTAAACGCACCAATTAAAAGACATAGAGTGGCAGGATGGATTAGAAAATTGAACCCAACATTCTGCTGCCTGCAAGAAACGCATCTCAATAGTCAAAGCAAACACAGACTCAGAGTCAAAGGCTGGAAAACAATCCTACAGGCAAACAGCTCCCATAAAAACGCTGGGGTAGCCATCCTTATATCAGACCACATCGATTTCAGAGTGAGGAAGGTCATAAGAGACAGTGAAGGCCATTTCTTATTGATCAGAGGATCTGTACAACAGGAAGAACTTACAATAATAAATGTATATGCACCTGATGAGAGACCAGCAAAGTACTTAAAACAACTACTAGATTTGGAAAAAGACATCAATAGCAACACAATACTAGTGGGAGACTTCAACACTGCTTTGTCACCTCTTGATAGATCAACCAGACTCAAGCTTAGCAAGGACATACTTCATTTGAGGGAAACAATGGAAGAAAGGGACTTAGTAGATATATACAGGACACTTCATCCACAAAAAGCTGAATACACATTCTTCTCAAGCGTACATGGAACATTCTCCAAGATAGACCACATGCTGAGCCACAAAACATGCCTCCATAAAATTAAGAAGGTAGAGATTGTATCAACAATCTTCTCAGACCATAATGCGCTGAAATTAGAAGTAAATCACACACAAAAACAGAAAACTAAATCAAACACCTGGAAATTAAACAGTGCACTATTGAACAACGAGTGGATTAGACAGGAAATCAAAGAGGAAATCAAAAGATTCCTAGAAACGAATGAAAATGAGAACACGAGTTACCAAAACTTATGGGATACAGCAAAGGCTGTGTTAAGAGGAAAGTTTATAGCTCTACAAGCATTCCTCAGGAAGGAGGAGAGAGCACACATAAGTAACCTAACCTCACAGCTTAAGAACTTGGAGAAGGACCAAAAAAAGGAGCACAACCCGAACAGGAGAAAGGAAATAATAAAACTCAGAGCAGAGATTAACGAGATGGAAACCCAAAAAACAATCCGAAAGATCAATGAAACCAAGAGCTGGTTCTTCGAGAAAATTACCAAGATCGATAAGCCTCTAGCAAAACTCACAAAGAAAGGGAGAGAGAAAACCCTAATAAACCGAATCAGAAATGAAAAGGGGGTCATTACAACAGAAACCACAGAAATTCAGAGGATCCTCAGGGAGTACTTTGAGAAGCTTTATGCCACGGAACATCAAAACCTCGAGGAAATGGATAAATTCCTAGACTCCTACAGACTCCCAAGGCTGAACCAAGAAGACCTGGAATACCTGAACAGACCTATCACCATCAAGGAAATTGAAATGGTAATAAAAAGTCTCCCCAAGCACAAAAGTCCTGGCCCGGATGGATTCACTAGTGAATTCTTCCAAATCTTTAAAGAGGACTTACTCCCAATGCTCTTTAAGCTTTTCCACGAAATTGAAATATCAAAAACACTTCCAAACAGTTTCTACGAAGCAAATATCACACTGATACCAAAAGCAGACAGAGATACCACAAAGAAAGAGAATTACAGGCCGATATCCCTGATGAACACAGATGCAAAGATCCTCAACAAACTACTAGCAAATAGAATCCAACTACTCATTAAAAAGATCATACACCATGACCAAGTAGGATTCATCCCAGGGATGCAAGGATGGTTTAACATTCGGAAATCAATCAACATAATCCACCATATCAACAAAAGAAAAGATAAAAAGCATATGATCATATCAATAGATGCAGAGAAAGCATTTGATAAGATCCAGCACCCCTTTATGATGAAAACCCTAGCCAAAATGGGTATAGAGGGGACCTTCCTCAACATAATTAAAGCCATCTACCACAAGCCTACAGCAAGCATCATCCTCAACGGGGAAAAACTGAGAGCCTTCCCTCTAAGATCAGGGACGAGACAGGGATGCCCACTCTCTCCACTGCTGTTCAATATAGTACTGGAAGTACTTGCAATAGCGATTAGGCAGGAAAAAGCTATTAAGGGCATTCAGGTAGGAAAGGAAGAAATCAAGCTCTCACTATTCGCAGATGATATGATACTCTACTTAGAGAACCCAATAACTTCCACCAAAAAACTCCTAGAAACAATAGACTCGTATAGTAAAGTTGCAGGTTATAAAATCAATACCCAAAAGTCCATGGCTTTCCTATATGCAAACAGTGAGAGAGAAGAAAGCAACATGAAAAAAACAATCCCATTCACAATTGTGCCCCAGAAAATCAAGTACCTAGGAATCAGCTTAACTAAGGAAGTAAAGGACCTGTACAAAGAAAACTACAAAACGCTACTTCAGGAAATAAAAGAGGACATGAGGAAATGGAAAGATATCCCCTGCTCATGGGTCGGGAGACTTAACATTGTCAAAATGGCAATACTACCGAAAGCATTGTATAAATTCAATGCAATCCCTATAAGGATACCCATGACATTCTTCAAAGAAATGGAGCAAACACTCTTGAAATTTATATGGAACAATAAGCCCCCACGAATAGCTAAAGCAATTCTTGGGAAAAAGAAAATGGGAGGAATCAACCTCCCGAACTTCAAACTGTACTACAAAGCAGTAATAATTAAAACAGCATGGTACTGGAACAAAGGCAGAACTGCAGACCAATGGAACAGGGTTGAATACACTGACATCTCTCCTCAATCATATGCTCATCAAATCTTTGATAAAGGTGCAAGTAATGTGAAGTGGAGTAAGGAAAGCCTCTTTAATAAATTGTGTTGGCATCACTGGACGGCTACATGCAAAAAAATAGGCTCAGAACTCTGCCTAACACCATGTACAAAAGTAAGATCAAAATGGATTAAAGACCTCAACATCAGACCAGAAACCATAAGGTACATTGAAGATAAAGTTGGCAAAACCCTCCATGACATTGAAGCTAATGGTATCTTCAAAGATGCCACGCCACTGGCCGAGCAAGTGAAAACAGAGATAGATAAATGGGACTATCTTAAACTAAGAAGCTTCTGCACCTCCAAAGAAACAGTGACCAAAATACAAAGACAGTCAACAGAATGGGAAAAGATATTCACCGAATACACATCTAACAAGGGGTTGATATCCAGGATATACAAAATACTGGTTAAACTCCACAAGAAGAAAACATCCAACCCCATCCAAAAATGGGGCAATGAAATGAACAGAAACTTTCTCAAAGAAGAAATCCAAATGGCAAAAAAGCACATGAGAAAATGCTCTACATCATTAATCATCAGGGAGATGCAGATCAAAACCACAATGAGATACCATCTCACACCTCAGAGACTGGCCCACATTCAAAAGAACAAAAGCAACCGATGCTGGCGTGGATGTGGCGAGAAAGGGACACTCCTTCACTGTTGGTGGGAATGTCCACTGGTTCAGCCCTTCTGGAAAACAGTATGGACGATTCTCAAAAAATTAGAAATTGAGCTCCCATTTGACCCAGCAATACCACTCCTGGGAATATATCCCAGAGAGGCAAAAATGTATAGTCGAAGTGACATCTGCACTTGTTTGTTCATTGCAGCACTCTTTACAATAGCCAGAAACTGGAAGAAACCTGAATGCCCAAGAACAGATGACTGGTTAAAGAAACTTTGGTACATCTACACAATGGAGTACTATGTAGCTCTTAGAAAAGATGAAGTCATGAAATTTACATACAAATGGTACAATATGGAAAGTATCATGCTAAGCGAAATGAGTCAGAAAGAGAGGGATAGACATAGAAAGATTGCATTCATCTGGGGGATATAAAGTAACAAAGTATGAGATTAATACCCAAGAATAGCTGAGATCAGCACCAGGAGGATTACTCCATAACTTAGAGGCCAGCCGGGTATCCTAGAGGAAAGGGCAGTTCAGATAGAGAAGGGAGCACCAAATAAAGGATGTTTGGAGGATCCTCCCAGGAGGGGAGATGCATGTCGAAAGTAGACTATGGACTGAACATGTTTGCCACTCAATGCCTCTTTTGCAGACCACAACACCCAAAAGGAGAGAGAGAACACAGGGGATTGCCCTGCCACAGAGACGGGGGGATGGGGGGATGGGGGTGGGAGGGATATTATCCATGGTGGTGGAAAATGGGCACTGGTGGAGGGATGGGTATCTGATCATTGTATAATTGAAACCAAAGCACAAAAAATTGTAAATCTACAACTTTAAAAAAAATAAAATAAAATAAAGGGAAAAAAACAAAACAAAACAAAAAAAAAGTAATAAAAATAATGTATTTAAACCTATTCTATGTTTCTAACCTGATACATTATATATTTGTAGCTATAAGTTCTTATATTTATATAACTTATATTTAGCTTATATGAGATATAAGTGCCCTTAAAGCTGTAGTAAGAGTTATAGAAATTACAGCTTTTGGGGATGTGAACTAATCACTTGTCACTTTCAGAAGAGGCTGCATTTGATCAGGTCTCATATCAGTAAGAGCAGTATCAATGAAGAAAGGCAGTTTGTCAAATAACTCACTTTACAAAAATGCAAGTTGGTCATTGGATCAGTCCAACTCTCAGAGCTGACAGCTGAATGGTGTGCCATTCCCTATAAAATGTGATGATGAAGGTTTATTGACTCCTTCCAAACTCTCCCAAGTTGGTAATATTTTTAACATAAATTTGAAGACAGGTGTGTTATACTAAGGAGAGGAAACACCTCTTTATATTCTACAGTTTCAAATATCAGATTCTTTTTAACGTTTCATTTTAGATAATGTGTATCACAGATAAAAACATGGTTGTGATTCTATACTTTATTTCAAAGCATTTTTAGATATTTTCCTTTAGGTCATATTTCTATAATCACAAATTTAGACTTCTAATTTAAAAATAAAAACACAACACTTTCCCTCTTGCGAAATCTTATTCAATCTGTAATCTAGTTGGATTAGAAACTCACAGTAATATGAGTCATTGCTATGATTTTTTGTCATTGTCACTATCCTCCCGCTGTTCATGGATTTGTTCAAGCAGGCCCAGTAATGTCTCCATTGTGAAACTTGTTACTGTGTTTGGTACATCCAATACATCACGGGTAGCTTGCCAGGTTTTGCCGTGCGGGCGGGATACTCTCACTAGCTTGCTGGGCCCTCTGAGGGACGGAGGATTTGAACCCAGTTCGGTCAGGTCGGGCGCGTGCAAGGCAAATGCCCTACCTCTATGCTATAATGATCAAAACTGTGCCAACACCATTCTAAAAACTGGACATGTTTATCCTCATTTCAAAGATGATCGAACTTTACAGGTTGATATTTGAGTCCCTGGTAATAATCAGCTCCAATTTTAGAGCTCATGGAGGTCTGCCACATTCAAGTCCCTCTTCTTCCCACTGTGACAAAAAGACCCGTCCAGATTCAGATCACTGCCACTGCACCTCCATAAGATGGAAGAAAGGATCAACTTCATAGCTCATTGTCCTCCATCATCTTTCAATTATACTAGATCAATTTTCCAATTTCTGAATTATTCAGGTTTCATATTGATCTTTTTCTTTCACACAATTTGCTTTTTGTATGTATTCAATGGCTTATTAGTAAGTTTTCTGGGCCGTGAAATGTGGAAGGGCTGAAGTTTGAAACTGGTGAATATCCTTATTCAAATTCCAAAGCAATTGTAATATAAAAGAAACTATAGTGTGAAGAGAGCTCTGAGTGTTAGGTGTGGATTTTTGGCAACACCCCCCCCACACACACCACCCTCTCTGCACTTGATAAAGAAGGGATTACCAGCACCATATACTGATTCTCATTTTATTGAGCCAAATAACACACACACACACACACACACCCATGCCACACCGTACTACACCATATGGCACACACCACATACTACATGTTGAACATTGTTGTGAGAGATTTATAGATATTAGCTGATTTCATCCTCATGAGAACCTCATGTGGGAGCCCCAAAAGAGAACTCAATATTTTAGGAAGCATCCAGGTTAAACCTGACATAGGTCACTACTAACACCCCCATTTTACTAATGAAATTACAATTCAGAAAAGAATTTGTAGTTCTCCCGTTGTGAGACTTTCATTCACAGTCATTCCAGCTGAGGCTCTCTGGTCCTCATTCAGGCTAGTTCTGAACTCAGCCAGAACACTGCTAGTTGGTAACTCAGCGGTGTGTCTTTAGAATGTGTATGACTCATGAACCCTATTGACTTTCTACCGAGGGTCCATGGTGATGGTATTCTTACCTTCAGTTATATGTCTGAGTTATGCATTTTAATCATATATAAATGAAAAATAGTCTGTAAATGTCATTTGCTTACAGAGAAAGAAACATACTTTTATAGGTGCTAATTTTTCTCTATTTGCCTATAAAATTTCAGGCTTATAACTTCACCTGTGGACCGAAAGTATGATCGATTTTTTTATTTGTTGTTTCTAGTTCCTACAACAATACTTGGTTTATATAGAAGTTCAATAGATATGAGATTTGAAATAATGAATGAAATTAAGTGAAAACCAAAAAGGTTATCATTCCCCAACCTGCCCCTCTGGTTTATCATATAAAATGAATTAATATCTCTAAATTATTCACTAAAAATTAAATTCCATGGTGGTTAATGAATCAGAAGGTATATTATATCTTGTCAAATTGGTCTAGCATTTTGTTTTCCTGCACCTGGAATTTTCTTGGATTTTGCTGATATTTTACCAGTTACAATGTTCTCAAAAAAGAAAAAAAAGTAAGTAATAAAAAAAATATCCAAATCCAAGCTGTTGTTAATAGCTTTTGAAGTGAATCAATTTATTGTCGTAGCAACAAAAAGGTACAATGTAGATCAATTAGGGAAAAAAATATTTAAATTCAAACTAGGAAGTGCAAGTTTCTAAGAAAACGGAAAATTTCATTTTTGAAAAGTAACATGAACCTCTTTATATCTCTAAATGATTTTCTAAGATAAGGAATACAACATACCCAGCATCCACATTAGGAGTGAAGGGAAAATAGGGTCAATGGTAGCACTGTAGCACTGTCCTCCCGTTCATCGATTTGCTCAATCGGGCACTAGTAACATCTCCATTGTGAAACTTGTTGTTACTGTTTTTGGCATATCGAATATGTCACGGGGAGCTTGCCAGCTCTGCCGTGTGGGCTGGATACAATCGGTAACTTGCTGGGCTCTCCAAAAAAGCCAGAGGACTCGAACCCATGTCGGCCGCATGCAAGGCAAACGCCCTACCCGCTGTGCTATTGCTCCAGCCTGGGGGAGGGGGGGGAAAGGAGTGTGAGTGGTACCCAGGTAATTAGCAAACACACCTGCAAACAAGCTCAAGCAAACATATAGTCAATATATGTCTCTGTTCTGTTCTCTTCGAGACCTTTGCTCCCTCTCACCCTTCAAGTCTCAAATTATCCCACATATACTAAGAAACACATCCCTGGAAGATATTGAAAGCCATCACTAAGCTAAGAAGAATCCTTATGAAAATAGTCACAATACTGAGTATGTTTTTTCTCCGCATCAATGTTAGTATATAATCCTATACATATTTTTTCAGTTTACTAATGAGTCCCTCCACAAACTGAGTTATAGGATCTCAGTCATTCATTCCCATTGGGTACCCTGCCATTCACATGAGATCTGAAGCACAGGAGGAACCAAGAAACGTTTTTTCAAACCTGGCAGGCAATTTCCTCTACAAAACTTGTGCAGCACAAGAAAGAAGAATAATAGTGGGTTTTCTTTTTTCGTTTTGTTTAGTTTTCTCAAATGTCTTTAAAGGGAGAATGATAGAGGACAAAATGGTAAACTGCATGGTGGTAGAGCTTTAGTTTCTATAAGTTAAAGTACCAGAGTTGTGGTAGAGAACTTCTGGCATAAGCTGAGAAACTTTGTCCTAAAATGGAATTCAGATTTCTAAAGATAATAATACTCATATCTCAATCGGTGTTTTAATCAGAATTGATAACTTGACTTTTGCTCTCAAAATCAGTCAGTGTATCAATAAGGATTTATAAGAGAGACTCCCGGGCAGACAGTCTCATCAGCCTGTATCAGAGTGTGAATAATTCCATTAATTACCAGCCACTCCAGATTTTTCTCTCCTACTTCAGAAAGCCTATTTGCAACTAAGTATGTGTGAATAGGCTGAGAGAGAGAGAGTGAGAGAGAGAGAGAAACTTCAACCTCAGGTTTAATTTATCAGAGATCATATACCATTCACAAACATCAATGCTTTACAGACACAAATTGTGCACATCAGAAAGTAAACCTGTGTGATAGACAAATGTGTCCAAATGATTTAATAGAGAATAGTATTTTTGAGGTGGGGTCCCAGGGGACCCCTTGAAGAAACCAGATTTTGGATAGATAGCAGCTGAAATTCTTGAACAACGTATGCAGATTCTGTTAGTTTGAATACACAAACAACTATGCATATATTCTTGACAGTAAAGTGCCACAATTTCAAAACAAAGTTATTTTCTTTCTGGATAAAATAACTTCCTTGAAGGTTTGACGTATTCAATATGCCAAACACAGTAACAACAAGTCTCACGAAGGAGACGTTACTGGGCCCGCTAGAGCAAATCGATGAACAACGGGAGGAGCATGATAAGTGATAAGTGAAGGTTTTGAAATCAACAGAAAGGCAGGTGAACTAGTCATAGAAGAGAAGAAAGCTTTAAAGGCCCTTGGAGTGCCAAGAATATATTTTTTAAAAAATCACATTTGTTTTAAGAAGTTCTTAAGAAACAGAAGGATTTAGTGTGTTTTATACCTGAATATCTGTGCAAAGATGCTTTTACAAAATTATAATTAAAGTATACTTGTTTACCAAAAAAAATTTTACTTGAATTTTATTATTCTCACTCTTTACTTAAAACTCCAAATCTACTCGATATTAAACCTGTTCTAATAAAAATGCATTGAGGAAACTATATGGAGAATTCTCAAAGATTTTTACTTTTTTAAAAATTTACCTTTACAAAAAATTTTTACCTTTAAAAAAGTCTTCAATGATATAACTCCATTGGCAAAGAAAAAAAAGCAGAAATAAATAAATGTGGCAGAGATAAACAAACTAAAATGTTCTTCCCTTCAAAAGAAATAAAGTCTCATGTAAAAATACCCACTCCCATTATTATGGAGAAAATATTCATACATCATACGTCAGGCAAAGGTTACTATCGAAAATACATAAAGCTCTCAAAAAGATTTTCAAAAACAATCCAAAAAAGTGGAAGAGGAGATGAGCAATTTCCAGGACTCCAAATATCCACACGCTACCCAGATGTCTTCAATAGTTATTCTCCATTTGTGCAGGAATGACCATTAAGACTGTTTCAACTCCTACGGAGACTGTCAAATTGTGAGTGTCTTTTTGGGGGGGGGGGGGGGGCATTGATTTTATTTTATTTATTTAAAAAATTTTTAATAGTGAGACATCATGAGGTACAGTTGCAGACTTACACATTTTTGTGCTTGGGTTTCAATTATATAATGATCAACCACCCATCCCTCCACCAGTGCCCATTTCCCACCACCACGGATCCCAGTATCCTTCCCCCCCATCCCACCTTGTTCTCTGTGGCAGGGCATTCCCCTCTGATCTCTCTCTCCTTTTGAGTGTTGTGGTTTGCAAAAGAAACATTGAGTGGCAATCATGTTTGGTCTACAGTCTATTTTCAGCATGCTTCTCCCATCCTGGGAGGATCCTCCCAACACCTTTATTTGGTGTTCCCCTCTTTATCTGAGCTCCCTTTTCCCCTAGTATGTGTGACTGGCCTCCAAGTCATGGAGTAAAATTCCTGGTACTAATCTCAGCCATTCTTGGGTGTTAGTTTCCTATTTTGTTACTTTATGTTCCCCAGATGAATGCAATCTTTCTATGTCTATCCCTTTCTTTCTGAGTCATTTCACTTAACATAATACTTTCCATGTAGTACCACTTGTATGTAAAATTTCAACCTCAACATTTTTAAAAGTGCACATTGCCAGTTTCAGATTATCTACAATAAGATTCCTGAAAGGTACTTTCAAGCCTGTCACAAGACTTCCTGAGAAACCAACCTGAATATATCGGTTTCAAATTCAATTCTCTATAACTACATGAGGTATATCCAATTAAATCCAATCTTGGTAGATTTCTGTTGAACATACTTTAGTCTATTATTCTATTTGGTCATGTTCTCTTTGATCCTAGTTCAATCGCCCCTTTGTATTAAACCTTCCTTCTAGTCTCTTGACACCTGAAAATTTGATCAGTCATATTTGATGAAGTCAGCTAAGACAAGATAAAAAGAAAATCCTGTTGTACCATCCTAGGTCTCCCTTCAGAATGGCATTCATCTGTTTCTCTGCTCTGAATGTAGCATTTCCGTCAGCGGCAGCTCCTTCTAGCCTCATTACTCATAGATTGCTGGTCCATAGCTTCATCTTGTCTACTGGAATATCAAGAGATAGGCTAGCGTTTCCATGACCATTTCCTGTGTTTTTATAATCATATTGGAAATTAACAACAATCAGAGGAAGGATGTGTGGTTGTTTTTTTGTGTAATTTTTAAGCGATTCCTGATTTGTTTCTGGATGAATACAAGTAATCCATTTAATCATACATTGCCCAAGGCATTGACTCAAATGCACAGGTTTTTAATTCATAGAATCCAAGTTTCTCCCTTTTGAAAACTTGAAACAAGTCCTCTAGAAATCTATTTTTGTGCCATTCTTTAGAATTAAACTATAAGTACATTTGAAACCATTGAGATCCGTTTATTAAAGTTGGGGGGGAAGAAGAGGTTTAAAATACCTTGGTACTTTTTACCTGCTAATTATTTAACTGCCTCTTAATATGTGTTGCTCTACTATTTTCAATAGAAACATTACTCTTGGGCTAAGTTCAACAGGCTGGAGAACCCAGGATCAATACTCAGCTCTGTACTTGGGTTTCAATTATATAATGATCAACCACCCATCCCTGTACAGTCTCCAGGCACTGCTATGAGTAATTGCGGATCATCAGGATTAGAGGAGCCTCTGAGCACTGCCAGATGAGGAAAAAGGAAAAGGAAAGGGAAGGGGAGAGGACAGCAGGGGAGAAGGAGGGGAGGAAAGTAAAGAAAGGAGAAAAAGAGAAAAGGAGGAAAGAAAGAAAGAATGAAAAAAGAAGGAAGAAAGGAAGGAAGGAAGGAAGGAAGGAAGGAAGGAAGGAAGGAAGGAAGGAAGGAAGGAAGGGAAGGAAGGAAGGAAGGAAGGAAGGAAGGAAGGAAGGAAGGAAGGAAGGAAGGAAGGAAGGAAGAAAGAAAATGAGAGAGAGGGCAGAGAAGACGAGAAAAGAGGGAGGAGAGGGGAGGGAGGGAGGGAGGGAGGGAGGAAGGAAGGAAAGAAGGAAGGGAGGGAGAGAGGGAGGGAGGGAGGGAGGTAAATTCTTATTGGCAGAAATATGAAACACAAATAGTTCTTCATTTTCTTTCTGCATTTCATCACATATTGTGATGTAAATATTTGCACCCAGTCCTGTAGATATTTGCTTTCTCAATTTTTCTGTGAGCATTCAGCAGAAACCTCTTCAAGTAACCTAGCTTCGGTAGCTAGTGGACTCTCTCTCTCTCTCTCTCTCTCTCTCTCTCTCTCTCTCTGTGTGTGTGTGTGTGTGGCTGTGCATGTGTGTGCATAGTGTGCATAGTTTATATTTTCACTAAGCATACTTTGTTTCACCATTCCTTTGAATAAGGGTGCAAGTCTGTTCTTTGAAGGCAGATGCCCGGTCTGGAATCCTACAGAGCTTCACCTACCTCTGAATCAGGCTACAGTCTTCCACTTTGGAGTCTATAAAGTGAAACGGACATTTAAAACACTAGCAAAATGATCTGAATGCAGTCATTTCTAGATTAAAGGTGTTTTTCCTGATCTCAGTTTATAGTGTAAAGTAATTTCTTATGAGTTTGAATTAGCAACTCAACGTCATACCTTTGTAAAATACTTGGTTTCTTTACAAGCTCCTTTTCCAGTCATTTCATGAGCTTGCATAGTCTTTACCTACCACAGCAAACAAAACCAGCAGAAACTGGAAAAACTACAGTTAACCCTGGGGTACACACACCATCGCTCACTTGCAGGTTCACCTGTATGCACAAACTTTCTAGAAAGAACCTAGGATGCATGAGCCTTCAGTGAGATGTAGACTTTAGACAGGATGTTTTACAGAAGAGGATGAACAGTATCTGTCAATCTAGCAAGCCTTTAGGCAGAGATCAGTTAGGAGAGCTTGCCCTGTAACTTTTTGAAAATCCTTTTTGTACTTAATAGCAGTTTTCACAAACCACAGCCTATGAGATTTTTGTGTCATAAGAGAATGAAAAACATGAAGGATACTATCTGTAATTTTCCTTCTGGGCTAGGGGTGCCCATTTTTCCTTTCTATTAATGCTTTAAGAATGGAAGTTCTTTTGTAGCAATCATTTATCTCCTTTGATGCCCTTTTTTAATGATTATAGCTGATTTTCTATATGGATAAATTTAATGTAAACCTAAATGATTTTTTAAAAACCTGCTGTGGATTACCTAACTACTGTAAACAAATCACTAGGCCCCTTTTGCTTTGAATAAACCATCAAACTAATCCTAACCTAATAGGATTTTGTTTAGCACAATAATATAAAAAAGTTACCCTCCTTAAATTCGGCTGTCCCTGCCTTGAACTCAGATTTGGAGTAAAAGATCTTGCATGTTTGTGAGGCTTGATCTAAACAAAACCAAACCAAAGTGTACTTTGATCTCCAAACCAGAAAAACATGCTTCATACTCCACTATTGATCCATGATTTCTGCTGGTATACAATGCTTAAATATGGTATACATCTTGTCCTCTCTTAAACAAAAAATTAATGTGTTACTATTCTTTTGTTTTCAAATATCAGATCCCTCTATGTGGCTTTAAAAAAGAGAAAAAGAGAAAGTAAAGAAAAGTTAGGTGTGTGTGAGCAAGAGAGAGACAGAGACGTAGCGACAGAGAGAGGAAGACAGAAAGGATGAAGGACAAAGAATGTGTGTGGGGGGGGGCGGGAGGGGGCGACTCCTTTCATCTTGCAGCTGAAAATCTAAAAGAGATTTAATCCAACTTTTCACCTCTCATTCAATATCTGGTTCCATGACTCTCTGTTCCTTTGACATTGATTCATTTGCGTTTCATTCATCAGGCTGAATGTTCTCATGAAACTCAAAGTTGATTATAAAGTTGTCTGTTGTGTCTTTCTCTCCATCTCAGTAACCCTCTGCTGCACAGAGCCTACCTCTTGCTTCTCAGATGCAGCCCAGATAACATGGTACACTGGCACGGGGTGGATATTCCAAAACGCCATTGAAAGAATAACAATTATTTCTCATAAATCATGTACTGAACCAGGTTGGTTTGGTTTGGTTTGGTTTGGTTTAGATCAAGCATCCCAAACATGCAAGATCTTTTACCCAAAATCTCAGTTCAAGGCAGGCACAGCAGAATTTAAGGAGGGTAACTTTTTTATATGATTGTTTTAAACAAAATCCTATTAGCCTGAAGGCCTGAACTCTAAGTTGATGAGAGCTTCCAACTTTGTCATACTGGTGCCCCTTACGCCTCTATTCTAAAAAAAGCAGAACAGTGGGACAGAGACAGCACCAAATAATGAGATGAGATGCAGCTTCGGTCACCAGTAGGTCCCTCCATTGTCCTCACACAGGACCCTCTGCAGTGGGGAACTGTCGCCTCTTCCCAAGTGCACTCGCAGAGACCCGGCCTTGTCTGTTGAACCCACACTGCACCCTCTTCCCTACGTGAGGGAGGCCCTGAGGACCTCCAGCTTGCTCGCACCATACTCCTCCAGTTCGGGGAATATAGACCTTCACAATACTGCTGCCACTTCCGCTTACAGCCCTCAGTCTTTCCCTCAGCATGTACTTGCCTTTAAGGAGCCATTCTTGCAGTGGGCAGGGAGCAAAGACCAGGCCGTTATGAGTTCCTTTCATCTTTTCACCACAGAAGTCATTCCTATATTTCATAGGTCTGTGTTTTACACATTAAAATCCTCTGTTTGATATTAACCCTAAGTGTTTTAGGCTTCATCAGTGAATTGCCCTTTTTCTCCCCCCCACCCCAAGAGAAGCTTACAGTGCTCTTGTGAGCACTCCTAATCCCCGGAGTTTATCTTTCACCTTTCCTTTGTGTTTTGCCTCTGATTGTCACAGTTCCCCAATTTAGGGTTGGTTACTTAATAAGCCAAAACTTAGGTACTCTTGACTTTGTATTTGAAGTGATTACTTGTTTTTCTGTTTCCCATATAGGCTTTTCATGTTTTACCATAGAGCCATGTTCTTTGCTTAAACATAGAAAAGACCATTAATGTTATGCTACTAATATTTGGGAGTTGATTGACTCTGAAATATCTCTACTCCTGGGCATCCATTATAATTGACTTAGGCTTCGGTTGCCGTAGTTCCTAATACCCCAAAAGAGAGGTCCCGCTGTGGGACAGGGATGGACCAGGGGAGAGCAGGAATTTACCCCAGCAATGAAATGGGGCAGTCTGGAGAGCATAAATACATGGTCTTGGTGCGAACTCTTATGGCTTAAGAGACAGGACCTCCCACAGGGAAAGACAAGCTGAACGGGCCTGAAAACTTAGTCTGGAATTTATGGTAAAAGACTTGCTCACTAACATGACTATACTGGTGAGTGCTATAAACTCCATTTTAGACATAATTTAGGAAACCCAAAGCTGTCATGGCTGATTTTTTTTAACGTGTTGACAGGTTTTCAGGGTGAGAGAGATTGGGAGTTGCAAGGGGGCCCTCAGGATGCTGGTGAAGAGCAGAAAGCTATGAAAATTCTCCAATACTCAGTACTCCAGCTAGCCACAAAATCCAAATGAGCTCAATAATCTATGCAAGCTCAGTCTTGGTTAGGCACAGTCTTGGCAGACACTCATCCTGGAAACAGAAACTAAAAGGAAAATACAATGACGCTCAAGTTCATAAAATTAGTTTTGGATACGCACACACATTCTCGGAAAGCTGACTACTGGCGATTCTGCCTCTGTTGCTGGAAAGGCTCAAAGAAAAGCCTCCTCACATTATCCTGGTGCTGATGGCCTAGGAAAAAAATACAAAGGAAGATAAAAATGGGAAAATATTATTTTTAAGCGCATCCTAATTCTAGAACACCTCCTTGACCTACTTTAGTATTTAGAAATATCAGGTCTGGTCCCTCGTAAGATTCTTTATCTTTTTTTCAGCACCAGTTACTTGGAAATTAAGTATGTTTATATTTTGATTCATCCCAATCCTTTGGATGAATAGTACCAACATAGCTCAGACTTTGTCTCTAAGGTTTCTATTAAAGGTTGACTAGAACTATTTGGAAGAAAGAATATTCCCACAGTGCTCCTGTTAGAAACTTTTGTCCTCTTCGATAAGATGTCCTTGTTCGCTGCCTCACTTCTTCTTCACTTGAAGGTTTAGGAAGGTATGAATAGTCCTCATCCTCACTGTAAGAGCCATTCAAAAACTGCCTTGCATAAAGTAAGGCAACTAAATTTAAAGTTTAAAATAAGACAATCCTTGCAGGGAAAAATCAGTCACTTATCAGTAGAGTTCCATGCAGCTCATTGGAAATTCAGAATTTGGAACACAAATTTAGAATATTGAACATGGCATTATTCATTGCCTGGCACAGAGGCATGCAAGGCAGTTAGCCAAACAAGCTATCTCTCTACTTACAGGTGAAACAACGGTTTGGAGAATCTTAGAAATTTGAAAACATTCATAAATCAAAATAGGAGGTTTTCTGGCGGGGGGGTGGTTAAGGGAGGGAGTTAACATGCTGCCAAGTGAAGCAGAACTAAAGGAGAAAACAAGTTAAATGGGGTTTCATGACAGACTTTCCTCAAACCATATCAATTAGTGTCTTTAGAACAGACTTCCCCAAGATGATATTTCAATCAGGATATTTTCTGGGAGTACAGAGCTTTCTTCCATTGTCTCAGGCTGCAGAAAATAGGACAAGGGGTGGAGAAGCCAAGACAGGAGAGCTGGCAGAGCCGTGCATATAAATGCAGAGATGATACAATAGAGAGCACTTCCAGAACCTTGAAGGAAAACTTTTCCCTCTATCTCCACAACATAATCAGTTCACGTGTGGGTGTTTTCAGCTCACACACACTCCTCCCTCTTTACCACAGGTAGTTTTGTCTTGGAGGATAAATAATACTTCCCCCCTCATTTTCTAATGAATGGTTTGTCTCTGCCACTTTACTTTTAAATAATGTCAAGAAAAAAAGGGAAAGATAGGGGATTCCAAAAGAGAAATGCAAAATAAATTCTTCCTGAATCAGTTATTGGACTCCTTTGGGTCATAAATATATATAATTTAATTTTTATTTTTATATTTAAAATTTATAAACATAATTTTTTACTTAAAAGAGACATTCTGAAAAGACTTTCTGAGTGCTGAATCCTCAGCAAATTGTCCATGGACAAAGACATCAAGATTGTCCCCCATGGTTAAGACATTAACTAATACCAAGTTAAAATGTTGGCTATAGTCTTGAAGGTCATTACTTGAACTCAATTTGACAGGGATTTTGGCAGAAAGAGATTGTTGTGATATTACTCGAAGATAATAACATCAGTAGCATTTCAGAATTATTATAGCATTTACATAAAATTATTCAAAAATAGGGTTAAAGCAAAGCTTTTCTAAATCTTCTGGAGAGCACTCTATATGCTCTCTGATTTGAGAAAGAAAGAAAGGAAGAAAGAAAAGAAAGAAAGAAAGAAAGAAAGAAAGAAAGAAAGAATGAAAACTCCTATCTAAGGGGGGGGGAGTGCCTCCAGGCATAGATGTTATGCTTTTTACTTTTTTCCTTTAAAGGAAATACAAATTAGCCATCAGCACAGTTTGGCCTGGGCACCCTCTTTCTGCAACTTGCTGCTTGTTCCAGGGTTTTAGCATCCTTTGCTCTTCATCAGCCCAGCAGACTTGTGTTTCCATGATGGATTTACATGGGTTGACCTGGAGCTTTCCTCCTCCTGCTCCAGCCTTGATGAGTCTGTAGGCTTATTGCTCGCTGGTTATCTTGAGATTTCTTTTGCTGTCTTTCTGTGAAGTCCCTTTATTTCTTTTGATTTATATCACCTCTAACTGACCCACACCCTTCTTCTGTTGTGGCTTGTTGTCTTGGTGAAACACATGCTTCAATAGCTCCCTAAGAAATGGACTCATATGTAAGTCTAATCATATACTTTTTGCCTTTATGTATCTACTAACTTCATTTTGTATTATTATTATTATTATTAGTAGTAGTAGTAGTAGTAGTAGTAGTAGTACTTTGATTTTGGGATGCTCAGGAGTTACTTGGGGGTTATTTCTGGCTCTGTACTCAGGAATCACTCCTGGTGTTGCTCGGAGGACCTTATACGTTGCTGGGAATCGGACCCGGGTCAGCCTCATGCAAGACAAGTGCCCTACCTGCTGCACTATCACTCCAGCCCCCATTTGGCATATTTTCCTCATTCATTCACACTGTCATAATTATAGATATTCTCTCTTTACTTTTCAGCTCCCAGAAGAGAACTGCGCAGAGTTTCCTGCCCCCTTGCCTGGCTGTTCTCACCGGGGCCCCTTGGAGGGGGGGTGGGTTAAGTTTCCCTCCCCACCCGAGCAGAGCCCCATCAGCTGAAGACCTCTGGTTCCAGCCACAGCCATGCTTAAGACCACTCTCCACATGTTCAGACGTGCCTCACACATGAAGGAACCGGCAGAGGAACCCAGGTGTGCGGTACCCGGGGCGTAGATCTCCAAGCCTGCTTGGTTTGGAACTGGGCCTTCTCCATCCAGATCCCCTATCTTCCAGTATGTAGGCGTTACACCCACGAACTGCACCCCACCCCCCCGGCCCCGCCGTGTAATCCCATCAACAGCCAAGACCCAGAGACTATAAAACCCAGCTCCTGGAAGAGAACATGGAGAGTCTCCTGCCCCCGCACTTGGCTGTCCTCACCGGGGCCCCTTGGAGGAGGGTGGGTTGAGTTTCCTTCCCCACCCCAGCAAAGGCCTGGCAGCTGAAGACTTCCAGTTCCAGTCACAGCCATGCTTAGGACCACTCTCCACATGTTCGGGCGAGCCTCATGCAATAAGGAACCAACAGAGGAACCCAGGTGTGCGGGACTTGGGGCATAGATCTCCAAGCCTGCTCAGATTGGGACTGGGCCTCCTCCTCCAATATCCCCCAATAGTATGAGACATTATACTCATCAACTTCACCCAGCGCCATGTAATCCCATCAACGGCCAAGACCCAGAGACTAAAACCCAGCTCCCGGAAGCATGTGGACACATTCGCGGCTGTGCGACATCTTATTATGTAGTTCTTATTCTGGAGAACCTGGCAGGCTACCAAAAGTATTTTGCCCACATGGTAGGGTCTGGCAAACTCCCCATGGCATATTTAACATGCCAAAAACCAGTGACAATGATGGGTCTCATTCTCCTAACCCTTAAAGAGCCTCGAATGTGGCGCTTTCTAAAATCTCAGGGCTAGGATGAAGGAAAACTTACTGGTGCCTGCTCAAAGCAATCGATGACCAACAGGATGACAGTGATACAGTGATTCTTTTAGAGTAATATTTTTTTTAAATTTTTATTAGTGAGACACCATGAGGTACAGTTGTATACATACAAATTTTGTGCTTGGTTTTCAATTTTACAATGATAAAATACTCATCCCTCCACCACTGCCCATTTCCCACCACCACGGATCTCAGTATCCCTCCCACCCCCCATTCCTCCATTCCACCCTGCCTCTGTGGCAGGTCATTCCCCTCTGTTCTCTCCTTTTGGGTGTTGTGGTTTGCAAGAGAGACATTGAGTGGCAATCATGTTTGGTCTATAGTCTACTTTCAGCATGCTTCTCCCATCCTGGGAGGATCCTCCCAACACCCTTTATTTGGTGCTCCCTTCCCTATCTGAGCTGTCTTTTCCCCTAGCATGTGTGGCTGGCCTCCAAGCCATGGAGCAAAATTTCTGGTACTAATCTCAGCCATTCTTGGGTGTTAGTCTCCTATTTTCTTACTTTATGTTCCCCAGATGAATGCAATCTTTCTATGTCTATTTCTCTCTTAGAGTAATATTTTGTTTAAAATGGAAAAGTTGAACTCTGCTCCTTGGTATTTACCTTGACTTGACACTCTCTTACTCATCGATTTGCTTGAGCGGGTGCCAGTTATATCTCCATTCATCCCTGTCGCATGCTAGTGTATCCCAATGGCATCTGCTCGCTCCAGGAACATGAAAAGCCTTAAACTGATAGTTCAGGGTCTTGACGAAGAAGTCTGGCCATCTTGTAGGTAGGCAGTTGCACGATTTTTAATGTCTTGAGGAATTCAGTCAGTAATGGCTCTAGTCCAGCGGTCATCTCCAGATCGCATTATGTGTCCAGCCCATCTGATTTTCAATGCCTTGGCAAACGAGACAGTGGCCCTGATTCTCAATCATCGACAGACATGGGAATACAGGATTCTGTTTTTCCCTTGAGTGAAGCGTGATACTCCAAGCATAGCTCTTTTGGTACCTCTTTAGGAGATCCAAATATTGTTCTCATCCTGTTTTCATAGGGCCCAGATCTCTGAGGTATATGTTAATGTAGGAAGAACAGTGGAATTGAAGACAGGTGCCAGGAGCTGAGGATTTTCATTCTCTTGGCTATTTCTTCAATGCTCTTGCTAGCATTCCAAGCCTCTATCTTCCTCCTGTGCAACTTAGGTGCCAGGTCATTCATCATGTTGAATTCTCGACCTAGGTATACATAACTGTTGCATTTGGAGATGTTTGTTCCATTGGGAGTGAATGCAATGTCAGGATTGAGTCCATTTCTCATAAACATTGTCTTCATGAGATTCAGCTGTAGTCAACCTTTCCACACTCACAGTCCAAGTCGGTCAGCATTTGTGACACTTGGCTAATGTTTGGTGTTATCAAACATTATGTGTTATCAAACAAGATGTCATCAGCAAAGAGAAGGTGGTGTAGTCGCCTACCGTCTATCTTCACTTCCATTTCTTCCCATTCCAGTCGTCGATTGACATTCTCGAGGGTGGCACTGAAGAGTTTCAGTGAAATGGTATCACCCTGTTGAACCCCTCTCTTGACATCGATGATCACTTCCTTGTAGAAGAGATTCGAGTAGAAGTCACAGATAGTCTTCTCCATTGCCCTTCTGGAAGATGTGATAGATCCATCAGGACATTGCAGGGCAATCATCTTGGTCTTATAGTTGGTGAAGGACAGGCGGGTGTTGCGAATGCTTTTCCCAGCTTCTGCCGCATGTGCCAGCTGCTCTTCTCTTTTTGAGGTCTTCCTTTATCGCTTTTCTGCACTGCTTTGCAAGCTCGGACATTTTCTTGAGGTTGCCTGAGGCTCGCACCAAGCTACATTGGTGAATGAGCTTGAGAGTTTTCAAAGACAGGCATCTTTTTGTGGCTCTCTCTCTCTCAGTGTTCCTCGCACAATCATGGAGGTGCTGAACTAGTCAACTGTATTCTTTGTCAATGTTGTCAACGACAGCATCTTCCCATATTGCCAAAATAGTGCCAAAGAGCTCCCAGTTGGTGGTCGTTCTGGGAGTTCTCTTCTTAAACTTTGTTGCTCTTTTTCCCTGATCTGCGAAGTAGAATTTTGCATGAAGGAGACGGTGGTCTGATCTTGTTTGAAATTTTGAGACAACAGTGAGGTCAGTCAGGCAAAACTTTCAATTGAATATTATGTGGTCAATTTTTTTTTGGAACTGTCCACCAGGAGACTCCCATGTCCAACGTTTAGATTCAGCCTTCTGGAACTTTGAGTTACCATGGATGGTCTTGGTCAATATGATGAACTCAGAGAGTCTCTCACCCCACTTATTCCATTCTAGGCCATGGGTCCCTATGTGGAGTTCTTCGGCTGATCTTCTCAGTACTATCTTGGCATTAAAATCACTGACATTGATTTTGAGGAGGTGTGGTCTTCTTTATAGAACTTCTCCAGCTCCCTGTAGAACTTCTCAATTTCTTTGTTATCATAATTGGATGTTGGTGTGTAGATAGTGAAGATAGAAACTGCCACCAGTGAGCCACATCTATTCAAGAGTAAGTAAAGTAAAGTAAAGGCCCTCCAGTTGATCATCGATTTGCTCGAGCGGGCCCAGTAACGTCTCCATTGGAGACTTTGTTGTTACTGTGTTTGGCATATCAAATACGTCACGGGGAGCTTGCCAGGCTCTGCCATGCGGGCGAGATACTCTCAGTAGCTTTCCGGGCTCTCCGAGAGGGGCAGAGGAATCGAACTCGGGTCGGCCATGTTGGCTGCGTGCAAGGCAAATGCCCTACCGCTGTGCTATCCTCCACCCCTCTCGGATTATTCAAGAGTAATCATCTGATTCAGGTTGTTAGGCATTTGAATGAATCAATGCTCATGGCCAAGTTCATGTTGACAAGAACACCGACACCACCACTGCCTCTTTTGTGACATGTTCCGAGGAACAGTTCTTCTCCAGTGTCAAAAATGGCATGATGTGGTTTAATTCCGTCTCGTCTTCATCAGACCAATGATGTCATACTTGATCTTTGGCGCTTGCACTATCAGGTCCTTGATGGATGCATCTGATGCTAGCGTACATGCATTGAAAGTACAAAGCCTGACAAGCTATCCGTGGCTTATTTGATATGCCAAAAACAGTAAATACAGTGGGTCTCATTCCCCTGACCCTGAAAGAGCCACCAATATGGCAATAGTGTTAAGAAGGATGAGGAACGAGAGGCTGATAAAATCTGAAGGTCAAACTAGGCTGCCAAAATAAAGAAAGACTAAAATGACTCTCTCTACTTTCAATGCACATACGCTGGTATTTACCTAATAGCAATTAAAATTTATGTCCACCCAAAACCCCTACATATCAGATGTTTATAGAAACTTTAGTCATGATTGAAAAAACTTGGAAGTAACCATGTTGTAGGTGAATAACCTATATCATGTAGTGAAATATGCACTTGAGATGAATCCCATATAATGGGATAATGCTGTATTATTCAGCAACATTATTCAAATTAACTCTCAAGCCATGGAGAGACATAAAGAAATAGTAAGTATCTCATAATATGGGAAAGGAGCTAATGTTAAAAGTCCACCTACTGTATGAGTTCAATCCTGAGCCTCTGGAAAAGACAAACTATGGAGATCAGTGAATGCTACAAATGGAGATAATGAAGAGACACCAAGGCAGAGAGTAGAGGAATTTTAGGACACCCCTACATATGATGTTAGACTGCTGGATCCAATTCTTTATGTGTTTGTCCAAACCCATAGAATATACCACCTTAAGACTGAACCATAAAGTAACCAACAGACAAATTTTAAGTTGTGTACATGAAGGTTTATCCTTGGTTAAAAAAAACGCAAAAATAAAAATAATCCTGGGGCCAGAGAGATTGTACAATGAGTAGGGTGCTTGCCTTGCACGCAGCTGACAAGGGTTTGATCCCTGGCAACCCATATTGTTCCCAGAGCCCTTTGCGAGTGATCCCTCAGTGCAGAGCCAGGAGTAAATCCTGAGCACTACCAGTAATGACCCCAAAACCAAGAGAAAAAAAAGTCATGTAAAAAGTGATAGCACGCCTAGTGTCAAGGACTAAGAGGAGGGGAACTGAGACTACTTCGACCAAAGTTTCAATGATGCTAGATGAATAAATTCTAGAGATCCATTGCAAAGTACCGTGACTATAGTTATAATTGTGTGGCATATGTCTTCTGCCAAACTTAGAAATATTTCAGCCATAATTTTTCAGAATGTTTTCCAACCATACTCTCTGCCATAATACAGTGTGATATTGAATACTTTGGCCTAATACAAGAAAAAAAATGACAGTACTATATGGTATATGTAGAATTTACTAAGATAATAAATGTAAGTGTTCTTAGAAGAAACATACAAGGTTTGTTTTTGCAATCATTTCACAATGTAATGCTTAAATATATTATGCAAGTTTTCGTTGTCGATTATACTTCAATACAGTGGAAAAATAATTATAGTAAAAGACAAAAGAATTAGTATTCTAGGGAACTAAGCTTTTGAGACTTTGCTTGGTTGGAAATATTTTTAACTTTATCTTGACAATTGGTTCATAGTTCCTGACATATACAGATTTTCTTGGTTGAGAACCATTTTTTTCTTTTTTAAGATTTGTTTCTGGGATTGCAGGGTTGCCATTGAAACCCCAAGGACTTTCTAGTTGGGTTTCTTGCTCTATAACTAACCATATGATCTCTCATCCTGTGTATGTTTGTAGTATATTAAGAATTTTTTCTTTATCTGAATTTTGTAGAACAGTGCTGGACATTAATATTTTATGGACCACTGCCACAAAGGACACTTTCACTTGGAAAGACTTTTAGATTTAGAAGCTAATTGTTTTTGGTCCTGGAAAGTACCTTGTATTGTTTCTTTGATAATTTCTTCCCTGCCATTTCCTTGGTTATCTTCTGCAGGAACTTGGAAATACTGAAACTCTTAGAATGATCTGTTATATATTTTTTGTCTCTGTCATCTAAATTTTTATACTTTGGATTGGTATTCTTTCTGTGACATGATCTTCTCAAGTATATTACTCAAAGTAAAAAACTAAGTTTCAAATATGTTTCATTATTTTAAATTTCCAAGTGTTCTATTTTATACTAGAAATCATTCTTCCTTATAGAGCCTGTTGATTTTCTTTTTGATATGCATAATTTTCTCTTACTTCTCTCAAGATAATAAATATAGTTTCTTGGAAAATGTTTCTACATTCTGTATGATCTCTGTGTCTGCCAGCTTCCTTTTTCCTATTTGTTTTGGTTGCTGTCTTTTATGTTAGAATCTTATCTCAAAAATCAGGTAATCTTTGGATTCCCTCCAACTTCAGCAAAGTAGTACAATGACAGTTGGAATCTCTTGTGCCCCCTGGGTGGGGTTTGCCAATAGTGGGCCCCTGTAAGGGAAACTGGGGTCAGGACAAGTATCACCAGACTGCTTGTGTTATGGGGAAATCTTACATGTCCAATTGGTGAAATCTTGGTGTTAAGTCGGGTCTTTTTCCCCAGATAGAAGTCCTCCCCACTCGTGTCTGATTGGAAAATGTAGTTTCTTTGTTCATCAGGAGTTTTCAATACCTTTTTTTATTCCCACTAAGCATCTCTCCTTCCCTCTGCTTTACCAACTTAAGCAAACTCCAGATTGTCTGCTGTAATTCTCTCTAGAAACAGATTCCCCCACCCTCACTTTAGCAAGAAGAGGAAATAGTACAGATCTCAGTTATTAACTCCTTTAAAGCCTTGTAGACAAGTCAATCCAAGGCTCAAACCTCTCTTCCCTGCAGAGGAACATATTACTTTTAATTCCTGACCTTTGGGGTGGGGGATAAGGGGTATCTGTAAAGTGAGGCTGTCTTGTCGCTTTTGGACTTCCCACTCACCCCTCCAAACACTGAACTCGCAAGATTTTCTGTTCAGCAATCTCTTTCCATTTCCTTAACTGCATGCCAATCTCCCACACTTAGACAAGACTCATCTGCGATCACATCCTCCCACAATCTCTTGTTCCTTCTTGTGTATTTGTGCCTTTCCTGCTGCTTAATGAGAACTGTAGAGATGGTTGCAAATAAATACACAGGGTCAATTGGCAAGGTCAAGCTGAAAATCTATGGTAGTTTTTAATCAAGTCTTCCTGCCACCAACATCACAGCGACAGAGACAGCAGGGCTCAAGAGTTAAGCATTTAAGCGGCAGCTGGTATATGAGAGAAGTTCTGGTGCAGTCAAGTTACTTGTACTTTTCATTGATGCTGATATTAATAATGATAACCTTGAAAGTTCATTGGTAAAGATAAAGGTAAAGGTAAAGGCCCTCCCGTTGATCGTCGATTTGCTCGAGTGGGCCCAGTAACGTCTCCATTGGAGACTTTGTTGTTACTGTGTCTGGCATATCGAATACTCTCGGTAGCTTGCTGGGCTCTCCGAGAGGGGCAGAGGAATCGAACTCGGGTCGGCCATGTTGGCCGCGTGTAAGGCGAACGCCCTACCCGATGTGCTATTGGTAAAGATGTTGATAAGGAAATGGTTGCATAGAGCTACATTAATGACAAAATCTGTCTATCATCACCATCATCAGCCTGAAGAGTCAAAATTAAATTTGTATCATCTCACTGGCAATTATAAACTGAAAACTTATTCTGGCTTTTGTCACCAATCCATTGGTTAAAAACAATGACATTTATATGGCATCCCCAAAACATTCAGTAGTGGTTATTGTTTTCAAGTAGGGGTTATAGACTTCAGTAGAGGTTACTGTCTATTGTGAAGAAACCTGAATTTGGTCATAATCTCACTTCCCTTCACCCTGGGCCTTTGTCTGCTTTATTCTTACTTCCAAAACTCTATTTTCCACCTCATTTACCTTTGATTAATTAAGTCATCATTAATTTTCAGGTCTCTTATCAATAATAATTATGATAAGATACTAATAACAGGTCAATATATTGAATACTACAACTTTACATATATTATCTCATTCATTGCTCAGAGCAATGTCATAGGATATTTTCTTTGTTCTCATTTTACTTAAAAGAAAAAGGTAAAGGTAAAGGTAAAGGCCCTCCCGTTGATCGTCGATTTGCTCGAGCGGGCCCAGTAACGTCTCCATTGGAGACTTTGTTGTTACTGTGTCTGGCATATCGAATACTCTCGGTAGCTTGCCGGGCTCTCCGAGAGGGGCGGAGGAATCGAACTCGGGTCGGCCATGTTGGCCGCGTGTAAGGCGAACGCCCTACCCGCTGTGCTATCGCTCCAGCCCTACTTAAAAGAAAGCTAAGACCAAATAGTTATGAATCCCTTTCTCCTCTACGAAAGGCTTAAGTTAGAACTGTAGACATGTAGACATGGATAGAATGTGAATTTTCGGTTATATCTATCCCATTTCTCATTTCTCAAGGAATCTGAGTCCTAAGAGGACAGGTCAGCAATATTTAGCATTATAGCCTACCATTTTTACAGTGTCTAGGAGGTCAAATGTGCTTAATAAATAGTTGATGGAATAAGATACAGTGAATATATGCTTATAGGAATTGAACTCCTTTGGCAAGTTTTATACATGCAAAAAATAGGGTCACATACTCGATTGGCTCCCCATAGAAAAACAGTCATTATAAGTAGCAAAGGCAGAGCCTGTAACTGCTCTGATTCTGAAATCAGATGGCATTACTGTAAAGGAACTGTTCATGATTTTCAGACTGTGTGATGCTGTACAAGCCAGTTTATCCCTTTGAACTTCAGTCACCAAATAGGCTGGTGTGGAAATCAAATGAAATACTATCCAGGCAAGTATTCTGTAAAGTTAAAATTCCTACAAAGGGTTCCTATAAAGTGTAACTGTAAATGATTTCTTCCTAGACCATATCAATCTGAAGTACAGTTGGGATATTAGTTTAATAAACCTGTCATTCTTCAGGGTGTTTCATGAATGGTTGCTATCCCCACCATCCTAAGTGCCCATTGGATTCCTTGTTGATGATGAATATATGAAGATTGTGTGGGTGAAGACAGTGGAGTTTGGGGGTAGGGTTGTGGAGATGAGGAACACAGAATTCTCATGCTTCACTTCGCCCCAAGTCCTTAGAACTGGAGTGTTCAGAAAAAAATTAGAACTGCCAAAACTACATAAATTTAGCCAAAGTGTCTATAAAACAACTCAGGATTCTATTTGCCTGGGAGACCATAATGCGGTGCCAGGGATCGAACTGGGGTCAGATTTGTACAAGGCAAGCACCTTACCTCCTGTACTGTCTCTCGGGTTCAGGAGTCTATATGGTACTGCAATTTAAAAAAAAGTAAATAAGAAGAAAAGCAGAAATACAACAAGTTTCATATGGCAAAGAGACCAATTACCCATGAAGCAAACAAAAAAGAGCAACTTTCTCTTATAAATAAGAGCCTTGGAGATAGCCTAGCTGCCAATTATTAAGTGTCATCTTTTTTTTAATTGAAGAAATCATGAGGGTCAATAATGAGAGATATTAATGTTTCTATAGATAATGTGAGAATATGTTACACAGTTTGGAATGCCATTTCCAAAACTGAACATGAATTCTGAGACAAGAATAAAACTACAGAAACTTTTTAAATACTTAAATAACTACTAAAGGATTTTGAAAACCTAAACAGCAGAAACCAAAGGCTGACTGAGTATCTGAATTTAATAAAATGTTTTCGTGAAAAAAATGACCTTATAGCATATGAAAGAAATGTGGCCCTCGGCGACGAAAGAACTTGTCAGCACTGGAGGATAAGGAATTGGAAAGGCAACCAAGGAATCTTAAAGAAACCTATTTCCAGGAGATCCATCGATTAGACATCACATCAGATTTCTCTGTGGCAAAAGCATAAGTAAAAACATCATCCCCATTTACAGATAAGTGAGAGACCAATACAAATAGATGGCTATTAATTCTGTGTAGAGAAAACAAAATAGAGAAAATGAATTTGTTTTGATCCTATTTACACTTCTATTGCAAGCACCAGATGAGCTCCTATAAATCACTTCAACATTACGGGGCCTGTTTTATGCATCAGATATTACACTGGTGATGGAAATCTACAAAGATTCTTCTTCTTTCAATAAATGTATAATTTACCATGGAGACAATGCCTAGAGCTAGTCACTGCCTAATAAACACTTCCTATGTGTCAGATATTTGGTTAAATATTTTAAATACCTGAGTTCATTTAATTTTCGCAACAATCCTTGGAGAAATGTATTATGATCTCCTTTATACAGGACCAACAAATCAGATCCTTTGGGCTATTAACTGAATCACCAAGGGCCCATAGGCAAATCACAGAGCCTGATTCAAATCATATCTGTAAACCCAAAACGTTCCATGATCTTGACCATTACTCCCCATCCTATGCTATATTCCCAACAAGTTATGATAAGAGATACTAACGATGAGAACAACCACAAATAAATGCTTCATTAAGATGAAAGTAATCACAGATGACAGTGAGAATGAGAAAAACACATCCTAGCAACAGCAATATTAACTATAATAGTTGAATTCAGTACTTTCTTCACTAAATATTGTATTTCCTTCAAAAACTTATTTTCATGAAATGCTTAGTCTAAGAGGTATAAACAAAATGGGTAGAGAGAATCGAGTGACTCATTTCAACTAGAGATCATTGAATATCAATTTAGAGCAATTTAGATAGCACAGCGGGTAGGGGTAGGGCGTTCACCTTACAAGCGGCCAACATGGCCGACCCGAGTTCGATTCCTCCGCCCCTCTCGGAGAGCCCAGCAAGCTACCGAGAGTATTCGATATGCCAAACACAGTAACAACAAAGTCTCCAATGGAGACGTTACTGGGCCCGCTCGAGCAAATCGACGATCAACGGGAGGGCCTTTACCTTTACCTAGAAGGTCATTTTAGACAAAATGTCCATTGATATGTGTCTCCCATTCCATAGGAAGGCTGTCATTGGAAAGGAGTACCTCAGGAGCGATGTCATTCCCCCAGCCCTTCAGTCTGGCAGTAGGCTGGTGGGATTTTACTGAGAGTCACGTGGGTCCCTCCTTAACTCAGGAAGCAAAGATTAGGTTCTTCTTCTCATATTCTTTGTCTCCCTGTTGACCGGGATGGCTATGTGAATGCTGCACAAGCTAAACACAAACTTATTCTGTTAAGCCAGTAACTTTTGGGGATTGATGTTGGAGTGCCATTAGCAGCACATTCACAAATACAAGAAGTATTTTGAGCCAGAAGTAGAATCTCTAAAATATTGGAGGGGGCTGGCATGTCCAGGAAGCTGGACAAAGTCGTTTTTTGGAGTCTGGATGTAGAGGGAGGGAGATGAAAAAAGGTCCTTTGGGGCCTTGACTATACAGTACAAAGTTCACATTCTCACTGACAGCAATGACCTGTAAAGGTCATAAATGAAAGCACATCTCATTTACAGCTAACATGTGAAAAAACTATGGCTCATGGGTGACTCATTGCTGTCTCCATCAAATCTAAAATGATATTTGGTAGGTTTGACCACACACAGATCCACCCACATGACACACATATGCACTATACACACATGTGCACACGTGTATATATACAACCCTACTTGCAAAGCGCACACACACACACACACATACAAATCCTCTTCCAAGTGAGCACACACAGCCTTGCTCCTTGTGCAGTATCAATCAGTATCAATCATTTGAGATCGAGCATGTGCATATGGGCTGATGTCCAGAATCACATCTCTTTGGATGTACTGGTTAAAACTGTTTTGTATGTGAGGAAAAATGACCATTTATAAAATCACAGAGCCCGGCCTACTGCTTGAGTGCTCAGTCCCTCTGTGCTCTCCATTTTCTCTTCTTTATTAAGAACAGAAGGGACATAACTTGGAAAACATATCCTTTGGCATATCTGTCTCACTCTTATTTCTTACTTTTGACCCACTTTCTCCTGTGGGTCTCACCATCTCTCCTCAGGTGATCTCAGAAGATGATGAAAGCTGCCAACAGTCTTCCTACAGCAGTAAACTTGTTCAAAAGGCTGGCTGCAGCCCAGAGGGCTGTGACAGATGGCAGGGTCACCATGCCATGCCCAGAAGGCTCACCCAGGTGGAGGGGCATTAGGTTGCTGAAGACAGAGCTCTGGAAAGTCTTTGGAACCACTTCAATTCCACCCTGCACACACTCCCAATCTCTGAATATGTGGGCTGGGGAGGTAGGAAAGCCCAGAGATCAGCTTCCCGTAGTGTTGTATTGTTTCGTGGGATGTATGTCTTTTGGGCATGGTCCTCTCCTGGCAAGTAAATCACTGCTGTGTAACTCAGTCAAATTTTCTTTACCTGGGGATGAGGCTGACTTCTCACATGGTAATTCTAGGATAACAAACCAGATCACTGCCACAATCACTTCACTGCAAATCATTGCAGCCCAAGGGAAGAGGACACCAGGAAGGCATGTCCCCTAGCCTGGGACCTAATGTGACAGTGGAGGCTTTGCAGTGGCCTGGTGGAGCTGGTGGAGGAGTGGCACATGCACTATTGTCAGAAATGGTGGTTCAGGTAGAAATCATGAAGATTATGCTCTGTAACCCAACAGGATGTGTAGCTGGTGGGTTCTTTCTTCCAAGAGCCATAGGGACTCTCAAGCCAGCAAGTCGACACTCAGATACTGTCACTGGGTGGGAAAGCATCTGGGACAGAGGGTGGAGTTCTACATCACACTTTTCCCTCCCAAAGAAATGGACAGAGGGAATCAGTCTAGAAAAGGAGCGAGAGCTAATTAGAAAAGGGATTTGTTTTGGATCCACCCCACAGTTAGATCCTAAGGGGATCTCTTCAACAGGAATCACACCAAAGAGTAGGCCCCATCTTGAGGTAAGGGGAAGCTTTTGTACCCCCATATCACATAATCTTTGGCTGTAAGCCACCCTTGGAGCTGAGGCGTCTACTCCCAAGACTGCAGACAAGAATTGCTTCTTCCTGCAGACAAGAATTGCTTCTTCCTGCAGACAAGAATTGCTTCTTCCCTGGAGGAAGAAACAGTTGAGTTTTCAGACAGTTTGTGCTGCCAACAGGTGGTGGAAAATTGTCTGTGCCCAATTCAAGACTTTATGATGGAGCATCCCCGAGACTAGCACATCAGGAAGGAATGGAAGTGGGAGCAAGAGAAGAAATGACACAGAAGCACTGACTAGCAAAGGGTGAGAAAAACAACCTCAAGTTCGGTTGTCCCAGACAACTTTCTGAATCACACTAAAAGAACAGCAAGCACTTCCGGTGAGACTCTCGACTGAACATTCACTAGTTTCTGCATTCCTGAGCATCTGCTGTTCTGGTGCTCACACAAACCCACTAGAGCAATCTGCAGTCATGGGATTCCAGGCAACAAAGGTATGAGGGGAGATGATCAGAGCATAAGAGCATAGGGCAAATCAGAAACTTTGGCAGTTGAAACCAGAATTCTAGTCAGCCCTCCCTAATGCACAGGCTACCCTACTCCATATTGCACCTGCTGCACCCTCTAAGCCAGACAAATTTTTACTGTGGTTAAACTAAAGGCCATCCAGACTGCATTTCAAAGTTTTTGAATGCTTTGTCTGGAATTAAGAATAACTTAAGGTTGATTCACCCAAGTCACATTTTACATCTAATTAAAAATTCCTGGAATAATTTTATCCTTCAAAAACCACAGATAACCCATTGCTATGCTACTTCTATTACTCCAATGGCCCTCATTTTGGAAGGAAATTGCTCAGAGAGCATCAGAGTCAACATTCACTATCAGTATCACTTCTTTAAAAATTATGAGTGAATAAATCACAAGTGTGATTACAACACGTAGCAATTTTTCAACTGCATTGTTTTTTTCTTTATTGGAAGTGGATTTAGGTTACACCCTGGGGTACTCAGGGACTACTCAACTTTTTTTGCTTAGAACTGACCCTTAGCAATACTCAGGGTACCAGATATGGTGCCAGGGATTCAACTACATGCATGGCAACCACCTTACTTCTTAAACTCTCTCCAGCTTTGTTTGACAACATTATATTAAAAATAAAGCTTTAAAAATTCTACTATTTTCTCCTTTTTAAAAGCAGGTTATATACCCATCTGCGATATTTAGGTGAATCTCTCAATTACCAGAATTTCTGAAAAGAAAAAAAAAAACACAGCACAAAGTTCTCCAAGGCTCCAGTGTCTTATAACCTAATTTATCTAGTTATCACTCCCAGGAAGCTAACAGATGCTTTTATACAATTAATTTCCTCTTCTAACCTGTGCCTCTATGTCCTCTTATTGATCTTTGACCTGACTTGCCTAAGCTTTAAGATATTATTGCTTACTGGTAAATATTTATAATCAAAGAAGGGTCAAATCATTTTTTTGTTCCAGTGGGTATATATCTACTGTAGCCAGACAGATACATTTGTCTATTTTGTGCCCTTGCAGAGAATCATAAGTCTTTTTGGTGATGTTCAGCTATAACCAAAACTTACTCTGTACCCCAGATTTTGATTTTCCTGATACTTTTTCTACAGATCTTCTGCCTTCTCCTGCAAACACTCAACTTCTCCCTTCATCTTCATCTGCAGATCCTCTTAGCAGAATATGGAAAGGCTGCTTTGGGGTCATATTGCTAAAATAGAGTTACTCAATTCCTGCTCTTGGGCAAACTCATTTGCCACTCACTTGTTAGAGAAACTGCTTCCTAGTAGTTCCCTCTTCAACTTTGGATTTCACTGAGCTTGCCCTGGTTAAAGTACTCCAAAATGTATCTCGAAAGGCCTCAGATAGAGTGGTGAGTATCTCATGACTTTTTTTTAATATATCAAATGAGTTGGCAACTTCTTACAAAAGTTCCTATCTTGTCTCTATCCCAAAACAGTTCTTTCCTAATGGGTCCAGAATATTGTTTTCTTTTCTTGCTTCTTCATCTTTTTTGAGTTGAAAGCAAGTCTAGAATTTATTAGGTTCTCTGCTTTTGGTGGAGTGAAGACTTCAGCTGACATTCCGTCCAGCCTCTTTTTCTTTCTCTTCAAGGCCAATACTGTAATCTGTCTTTGGAAACCTTTATCCATATTCTCTGACTGGTCTGTAGGTCTTCAGAATATGTCCAGAATAATATCACATTTAATTCTCTTTGCTTTTTCTTTTATCTTATTCTCCCTGAGAGGAAAAGAATAATGTTCAGTCTTTGTATGAAAGAAAGAACCACTGAAGTCACAGTGTCACCTGCATTTCCTTGTGTTTCTGGCAGGTTGAAGGCCCCAAGAGGAGCAAACTCAAAGGCCCATGAAAATGAGTCTTTCGACAAAGCAGCCAAAAAATGTCACTTGTCCTTTTATTTCAGGGATCCCCTTCACCATCCCTACAACTTTCCTTCATTTCAGGTTGCACAAACACAGAACTAATGAAAGTGGAATTATTTAAAACATCATGTATAACATCACAGAATTGTTTAGGGCAAGAAATTTAAAAGCCTGAGATGATTTGACATTTAATCCCAGCTCCAATGCATGTAGTTGTGACAACAATAACTTTGCTAGGTACCTAGAGTCCACATCCACAAAGTGGGTTTATTAGTAAGGAACCATCTCATAGGATTACTGTAGAAACAAAATCCTTTTAAAAGGCTAACCACAGTTTCTGAATTCCGTTCATTTCATTCAAGCCAGGGAAAAATTGCTTATCATATGCCAAGAACATCTAGATATTGTCAGCATAAGAGTGAATTTGTTTGGGGGTTGAGTGGTAGTATAGAGGATAGGGAGCTTGCCTTGAGCCTGACCAACTCAGGTTCCATACCCAGCACTACCCATGTTACCCAAGCTTCATCAGGAGTGATTCCTGAGTGCAGAATCAGGAGTAAAACCTGAACACCACCAAGTGTGCCCCTCCCAAAACAAAACAAGACAATGAACAGATTTAATAAAGCTCCTGGCTACTTCAGGAGGGAGCGAGATGCAAATTTAAAAGTCATCAATACTTAAAACATATATCAGTTTTGAATAGCAGAAAGGTCCATGAAATCAAGAAGACAACATAGAACAGCCACCAAAAATTGTTAACTATGTGTGAGACTTGGGGGCAGGGAGGAGCCAGCTACTTCAGCTATGTGGTCAAAAAAGACTTCTCAGAAGCAGTGACCTTTCTACTGGAGCAGAATTATGACAAAGCCCCAGCTTTGAAAGGCAAGTATTTTTAGACAGAGGGATGTGCACCTTGTAGATATATTCACAAACTCCTTCTCAATGTGCAAGCTTCCCTGCAATTGGTTATGACTAAGTGTGTGATGAGATTTTATATTATCTGTAAAGTAAAAAGTAAAGTAAAGTAAAGTAAAGTAAAGGCCCTCCCGTTGATCATCGATTTGCTCGAGCTGGCCCAGTAACGTCTCCATTGGAGACTTTGTTGTTACTGTGTCTGGCATATCGAATACGTCACCGGGAGCTTGCCAGGCTCTGCCGTGCGGGTGAGATACTCTCAGTAGCTTGCCGGGCTCTCTGAAAGGGGCAGAGGAATCGAACTCGGGTCGGCCATGTTGGCTGCGTGCAAGGCAAACGCCCTACCGCTGTGCTATCGCTCCAGCCGTGACGTATATTATCTGACTGGCCATTATTAATTTTCATTTTAAAAATAAACAGATTTCTCTTCATCATTTTCTGCAAAGCCATTCAATCCATCATCAATTTTTTTTAACTTTTGCAAAGTACACACTGATGTTATACTCATCCCTATTTTATCACGGAAAGACTGTAGCCGAAAGCCATGTAGATGGATTTGCTCTGGAAAGCCTGTCCCTTCAATTATCTGTTAAATGCCTCATTTTACACCCAACCTGCTGACAAAGATGAGAAAGCAAACAAATGAGATGAGTTGCAGTGAGGACACAGGAAGCCAAAAGAGCAGAGTATCTAATTGGAAGAGCACAAGAGAATGTTTAAAATAAGTTTCAGAATAGCGATAAGGATGAAGATGATGTTATCTCTTGGACAGAAGAAGCTATTAAAATACACCAGAGTGTTTTCAATCACTTAATCAGAAAGTCCTTTTCCTGAGAACTGTCTTTTGTCCGTGTGCCATGAACAAACATAAATATTTTGGATTTCCTGCATCCTTCACCCTGATAATGGGCTCTTAACTATAAGCTCTTCCCACCTCAAAGAAAAAGTGAAAAACAATGATAAAACATGAAAGATAGACATGATGTCTCTCCCAGATGAATTATTGAATCCCAGAAATAATTTTTAGTATCATTCCTTCTCTAAGTTTTGCTTTCTTTGGTAAAAAATATTGTGTTTTTTTACACATAATACTTTATGCATTTTCATTTGGAGCATAACACATTACACAGACATAAATACTGAACTGAGCTTACGTAAAACAAATAAGCTTTTGAACAATTCCATGTGAATTTCTTTAAGAGATAGCACATAAACCCTTTTTCATGGGTCCCCACATTTTTATCTCATATTTCATATTTGGAAAAATATTGAATAATGTTGTAACATGTCATAAGAATGTTCATTTAATACTTAAATAATATTTTAAATTCTTAGCATCAATATGAATAAAAGTGTCTACATGTTTTTTAACAAAATAATTTATGCTGAAATCAAAATATAAAAAATCCTATGTGAACAGGGCGATTTTGGAGAAACATGTTTAAGCTATAAATTTTTAAAATCATCATTAAAATAAATAATTTCCCAGAAAATCATTTTATTGTTATGAGAATAAAGTAGAGGTGTTTACATTCTTGGGAAATTATAAATAATATTTTCTGGATCCAAATGGAGTTGTGTCAATCATTTGAGTCATAATAAACCAAGAGTTGGTTCTTATGCTAAACAAATACACCATAGTAAAAGTCTATTTGGGCAAAAGGTAAAATGAAGTTTAAGTGACCATATTCATGAATAAAATCACTATGAAGTACAATTAAATGCATTTTGCTCTTCTTATAAATGACAACTTTTCCCATTTTACCTATATTTTCATTTACAATTGGAAATTGAAATCATAGCACTCAAATTGATCCCATCCAGAGTTTTACTTTGAAGTTTGACCTCAGAATTCGCTCAATAATATCAAGTAGATCATAAAAATTTCAGGGGAAATTGTGTAATAATAGCAATGCTGTAGAACTCTTGACTTGCTTCACTGTGATTCTTGTGTACCAAGCTGCCTTTGCTTTACAGGAGGATATAATATCCCTATCTAGTTGAACCTCATGTTACCAAAGCACTAAAATACAAATCTGGTTTAATTAAATGGCCAAGACCAACAGAACGGATCCAATCAATATGAATAATATTCTTGCTTCTCTCTCCAAAGCAAAATAGACTGCTTGAGTGTTTTACATTCAGGTGCAGGAAGCCAGTGAGGGCTGGGGGCTGTGTCAGATGATAATTCAAGGGTTAAAAAGGACAAAATTATCATTCGCATATGAGAGAAGCTGCTATCAGCTCGCTTATTGACCTCCTGGGTGCTCATGGGTAAGATGCACGTTCTTTATAATAAGATGAGAAATGGATTTATCTGGATAAACCGTTGGAGGAATCTGATGGTCTCATTAGTAAGGTGCTTCCTGGCCATCAACACCGCCCGCCTGCCTAAGGAAGCTGCTGCTAATCAAATGTGCTTCTGGAGAACTACAACAGGATTTGGCACTAAATTTCGAGATAATGATGGTCGAGTAGGGCTTGATTTATTCTCTGCCTTGCTTTTATTCTCTTTATTGATTCCTACCAAATAAAGATGGCTGTGGCTGTTGCAGCACTTGAAGTAATCGGAATCTGGGTTATTTACATATGATTTCAATTTTTCAGAAGTTGGGAAGTGGGTGGGCAGGGGATGCCAGGCCAGGGGGAAAGTATCCTCCGAGCAGCTGCCTTTGGAAGAAATGGTCTGGTAATAAACGGCCTCCAGTATTTGTCTAAAATAAATAAATAAATAGATGTCGCATCGGGTGAATCACATCAAAATCTCAAGACAATTCCAAGATGAACCCACTCGGAGAGTAAATGACCTCTTCATCTGGGTGATAAAGTTCCAGCCAAAATATTCTCTGGGCCCGAGACGTGATTCATTAGAAATATGTGCGTGGTGGGGCGCTTCTCTCTCTATCTGGCAGAGTCCGGTCTGCACGCTGATAAGAAGCAAATGCAAATGTCCTGATAAGAACTGAATGCAAATATTTATGATATGATATTCCCTGGGAATTATGTGCAGATAAAACAAAGTGTATTATTTTCCTGCTTCTCTTTCAGGTTTGCCAAAATGCCCTTTTTCGCTTTTGGAATTTGCATTTCTTCAAAATTGATTCGGCTTGCGTATTATGTTAAGCTATTTGTTTGCTAAGGATGGTAATTAGTTACTGTAATTACAGCAATGACAGTTGCTAAATTGTTTTTAAAGCATTACAGTGGGCCTGTGCCAGAAGATTGCAGTATTTTTTTGGATTTAAGCAGAGGCTGGAAAAACTCCCACTCGAGGGCCAGCATGGGATTTTCAACTACAAAGCTGCTTTTCCTGATTGAAAATGTTTCTTTTCTTAAAAAAAAAAGTCATTAATTTGCATTGATTGAAAGTGTTAACTTTACACTGAGATTGATTCACATATCACAGAAATATTAGTGATAGTGGACCTGGACATGAGGGAAACTCATGGGACAGTCATCGTAAATAAAAGTGAAAGCTGATAGCAGAGGAAAAATGGTATAACTATTACTTGGAGCCTGTTAATTAAACTTTTTAGCCGGATTTTAGATAAATTAAAAACAATTAAAAATGTTTCTCTGAAAGTCACTCCCAAACTTTTCAGGGCACTCCTGGGTAAAATGAGTCATGTACTACACAGAGCAGATTCCTGTCCTCCATTTTTGACATATGAAAAGTAGCAACAACAATAACAACAATGAGAAAGTATTTACCAGAGAAGTTCTTACAATTTTCATCTAAAAGAAAGTAATTGAGAAGAGTCTTGAACTATAGTGCATGTCCAAGATGACGCATATGATTTATGATTCAGATCAACTAGGACTCAGAGGTTAAAGGCATGGAATGTGGTAATCTGTACTGCCTGCAGTCCTAAGAATGTAGCTTTCTAAAGTCTAGACAATTCAATTGAGTTTGAAATGAGATCCCCGCCAGGCAGTTATACTCAAAATAAGTCAAAATTTGAAATGCTTTAAGGTATACATTCTTTATATCTGTATCACTGTATCACTGTCCTCCACTTGTTCATTGATTTGCTTGAGCGGGCACCAGTAATGTCTCCATTGTGAGACTTGTTACTGTTTTTTGGCATATCCAATACACCATGAGGAGCTTGCCAGGCTCTGCTGTGTAGGCGAGATACTCTTGGTAGCTTGCCAGGCTCTCCGAGAGGGATGCAGGAATCGAACCCGGGTCAGCCTCATCCTAGAGAAATGCCCTACCTGCTATGCTATTGCTCCAGTCCTTACATTCCTTATATACATTCCTTTATACATTGTATTAAAGAGTTTGGCTAAATGGGCATTGTGTAGCATTTTAAAATTGTTTTTGAGTATCATCTCTTATAATACATGCTTACTTTGAACCTCATTCCGTTTATACCTAATGCATAACCCCAAGTAAATATCTCTAATGTGGGAGACAAATACTTCACAAATCAATGCAATTGGTGCAAGAATGTATCAGAATGGTGTACTTAGCCATTTCAGTTTATGAGTCTTTCCTGACATGTCCTTACCCTATCCAAGTTGCGGCATATTCCTTCATTCTCAGTCTACAAGACAGAAGATTTACACCCATATGATACTTCTACCCAAGACCCATCTTTTATGAAACTGACTCATTGCGGATAGCTCTCTCCACCATCAGACTGAAAGCTCTTTTTTTCTCTTTTAAATTTATTTTAAATTTTATTAGTGAGACACCATGAGGTACAGTTGTAGACATACAAACTTTTGTGTTGGGTTTCAGTTATACAATGATCCCTCCACCAGTGCCCATTCTCCACCACCAGTGAACCCAGCAACCTTCCCAACCCCCCATCCCAATATCCCACCCCACCTCTATGGCAGGTTTTGCTCTCTCTTTCCTTTAGGGTGTTGTGGTTTGTAATAGAGGTATTGAATGGCCATTGTGTTCGGTCTGTAGTCTACTTTTAGTGTGTGTCTCCCATCCCAAGCAAGTCTTCCAAACACCCTTTACTTGGTGTTCCCTTCTCTATCTGAGCTGCGTTTTCCCCCAGCATGTGCTTCTGGCTTCCAAGCCATGGAGCAGACCTCCACTTATCTCAACTATTCTTGGGTGTTCATCTCCCATTCTGTTACTTTAGATTCCCCAGATGAATGCAGTCTTTCTATGTCTGTCCCTCTCTTTCTGACTCATTTTACTTAGCATGATACTTTCCATGTAGAACCACTTGTTTGCAAATTTCATGACTTCATCCTTTCTAAATGCTGCATAGTATTCCATTGTGTAGATGTACCAAAGTTTCTTTAACCAGTCATCTGTTCTCGGGTACTCATGTTTTTTCCAGATTCTGGCTATTGTGAACAGTGCAGCAAGGAACATACAAAATGTCATTTTGACTATACTTTTTTGCCTCTTCGGGATATATTCCCAGGAGTGGTATTGCTGGGTCAAATGGGAGCTCAAGTTCTAATTTTTTGAGAATCGTCCATACTGTTTTCCAAAAGGGCTGAACCAGTTGGCATTCCCACCAGCAGTGAAGGAGAGTCCCTTTCTCGCCATTTCCATGCCAACACCAGTTACTTTTGTTCTTTTGGATGTGGTCCAGTCTCTGTGGTGAGAGATCATATCTCATTATTGTTTAGATCTACCTCTCCCTGATGATTGGTGATGTAGAGCATTTTCTCATCTGCCTTTTAGTCATCAGATTTCTTCTTTGAGAAAGTTTCTGTTCATTTTGTCACCGCATTTTTTGATGGGGTTGGATGTTTTCTTCGTGTGGAGTTCAACTAGTACTTTGTATATCCTTGATATCAACCCCTTTTCAGATGGGTATTGTGTGGATATCCTTTCCCATTCTGTAAATTGTCTTTGTATTTTGGTCACTGTATCTTTGCTAAAAGTTCTTTAAAGTCTAGATCTTTCCCATGTCCTGGATCTAGGACCATTTGGTACAGAGTAAATTGCCAACAGTGAGTATTTCTCAGGGGTCAATAAGGCTGTGGATCAATGAAATCTCTTGTATGTATCTCAAATTGATTTCAAACTAGTGAGCACAATCAGTTAAGGTTTTTTTTACTTTGAAGCTACCAATAGACAAGTAGAAACAAGTAAACTCTTTTTCTGTTTGTTTGGTTTTTTTCTGTTTTCTCTTTGGTTTCTTTTGGAGAGTTTTTTGAGGTTTTTTCTTTTGGAGGGGGCTATTGATCGATTTTGGGCCACACCTAGCTGTGCTCAGGGCTTATTCCTGGCTCTGTCCTCAGGGATCTCTCGTAAAGGGCTTAGGGGACCATATGGGGTGCTGAATATCAAACCTGGATAGGCCTTGAGCAAGGCAAGTGCTTTCCCTGATGTGCTGTCAATCTAGCCCCTTAATAAAATCTCTTTAAGGCCTAGACTCAGAGCTGGTAACTTTCACTTTTATCCACACATCATTGTACAAATAAGTCAACAACCAAGCCCAGCACCCAGACGGGTAATACACAATTTTTCCTGAATGGACCGTGGAGGATGGAGGATAAATACTGTTTGTTGACAAATATCATTAATCACAAACAGTAAAAGACATAGCAGACAGACCTCCCTTTAACATGTATTATCCAAAATGTCTAAAAGAAATCAGAAGATGGAGACTTGCCTCTGTATCAATACATGAACAGACCAACAAACAACAAGAAAGACATGGACAAACATTTCAAGATTTTTATAAACAATTTTTTTCTTAAGGGGCTGACACAAATTTTCCTCTCAGGATCAGCGTTAATATAATAAGCTATATATGAATTTTTACCCTTCATATTTTTATTTTTCTTTTCATATCTGGAGAAGTAATCAACCCCATTCTTGTACCCTGGAAGCACACTGGACCTGTGCCTTCTTTTCTGGCCTGTTCTTTCCTCCCCTCCCCTACTGTATTTCATGTGTCAAACCATACCCTACCTTTGTGGTTCTTCTCTGGGACTCTCCCCAGTCCAATGAGAGCCAAAAACTATATCAAACTCTCCTATTTGCATCCATCAATAAAACCTGGAACAAGAATCATATTTCCTTAGAGGAAAAAAAATGTTGGCAAAAGAAAATCTGAAGAGAAACATATGGGTTCACACCCTCCCCCCAACTCCCACATTTTCCTAAACTCCACTCAATCTGCAAATCTATCAGAGTCAATTGGACTCAACTCTATGGGATCAAAGAAGGGCTGGGAGTGTGAAGTTAGGCTTCAAATATCAGTTCCACACAGTTTGGTCACAGAGAGGAAAATAGCCCTCCGGGGTGAGACATCTTTCTTATCCGGACGTTCAAAGAGCATTATTCGCAATCTTTCTTGTCCAGACTTTCAAAGAGGTTATTCGTGACTGCGCTTATGGTCTCCACACTGGGAGTGGAGTTCAAGGTTTCAGAATTCCTACCCACTATAAAAGAAAGTCTCTTGGCAGCTGCCTGGTGCTATGGCACCAGACTAGGTCTCAGCACATAGAAAATAGATCATTAGATGCTCTCGAGCTGCCTGTGGTCACAGGGTGGCTGTAAACAATTATCCCTGGGCCTGGAACCTTTATAATTTTCATTTAAGTTTTCAAATGGAGCAAGAAATTTGATTTTGTATTCTGGGAGGGAAGATTTAGTCACACTTCCTTCACTTAATTTTTTAGCTTACCAAAATTCCATTTAAATGGAGGGAAGGGATGTGTTACTGTCAATGCACAGGAAAAAATTGTAGTTTGGAGCATTATAGTCTAACTTCTGGTTGGAGAAAGAGAAAGAACACCCAAAATTCTTACTTCTACCATCTCTCCTAATGTTCCCTGACTCTAGATAGAGGCAATATCTCTGCAGAAATTGGACCAGTAGGGTATATAATAATAGATAGGTTTTTGTTGTCAATTCTGTTATTATAGTTTAGATAGTACAGTTATAATAATGTTAACACTTATGCCTTTAGTATACAAAGTTACTATACTTCCAAACCACCAAAATTCCCAAGACTTTCCACCACTGTTTAAGATTTCTTCTAGTTTCCCATTCCTTATTTCTCTCCTCCTCTGGAATCTGCTCAGTTTTATATTTGAAAAGCAAGAATTTGTCATTATTCAATCTTGTTTATTCCGTTGACTTATTTCTTTGTATATTGCAGAGTATACAAAGTAAAAAAAAAATTGTATTTTTTCCCTTTCCCTCTGATGTATTTAGCTTGCCTGATAGATTTCCTCCAGCTTCATACAAGCAGAAAACTGTATGGCTTCATTTTTTCTTACACCTGCATGGCATTCCATTGTGAATATATGCTACAACTGCCTTATCCTTCCGTCATTCGTCCTTTGGGTTTTTCCATGTTCTGGCTATTGTACTAAGTGTTGCAAAGAGCATTGGTGTACATAAATATTTTTTGAGTTGATTTTTTGGTGTGTGTTAGAGATCAGTGGTATCACAGGGTCTTATAGAAGTTATAGTCTTCCTTTTTTGAGAAATCTCCATGCTGTTTTCCATAAAAGTTCAATCAGACAATAATCTGGACCACCAATAATGAAAGACATTTCATTTTCAACACATCCTTACCAACACTGACTGCTGCCAGTCTTTTGATATATGCCATTTTCAAGGTGTGAGGTGATATCTCACTGACAGGTTTATTTTAAGTAATTGGCTGAAGCATACTGAATGGGTGGAAAGCCTAGAGTCTTCAAAGTAGGCAGCAGACTGGAGAACAGAAAAGAGATGTTGAAGTTTAGTTTGAAAGGCAAACTAGAGGCGTATTTTTCTTTTATAAATCTTTTATCTCATACCGATGAGATAGATCATAATTATCTGAGATAGATCATCATTATCTTACTACAAACTGTCCCAATTTAAATGTTAATCCTTTGAGAAAATCCTGTCATAGCTACATTTAGGTGGATGTCTGACCAGTATCCGGATACCATTGCTCAGCCAAGATGATAAAGAGATGGTGCAAAAAATTAGTCATTTTTCATGCTTTACAGTCCTCTTCATTCTATGGCTATTTGATCAATAAGCACGTAGCAAAATCCACAGATCTGACAGTCCCCAGGTTTCCTTCCAAGGCTGTGAAATCAACTGAATTATTCCCAGAAACATCAGGAAGAAAACAGGCTTCAAATTATATTCAAATGGGTGTCTCCTAAAATACAAATGACATTGTGAATATGCTAAAAGTTTAATTACAAAAGCTTGGCAAAGCCCCTTTCAAATAAGATGTACCCATATTGCAGGTTACATTAGAGCACCTCAATAATATAGAAGCACCTCAACTATGGTAGTAATGGGAGAAATTTAATTCATTGGTGAAACACCTACTTACAGTTTGGGGGCTGGTAAAATGATCATTGGGTTTGGTAAGATTAGTTAAGCTAAATTGCTTTATTAAACCATACCATCATGAATCACTCTCTTGGCTTATAACTTTAGTCTTATCATTAACAAACTACACATATTCTGAGACCTTCGAATTAACTTGAGTGCACCAGGAAGAGAAACCTGGTATACCATTGCTCTTGACATTCATGAAAAAAAGAACTCGAGAGCAAGCAACTTTCTAATTCAGTGGAAGTTCATTTGACTTTCCCGTTCCAGGTGAGGTTCAAATCCATATTTTGGTTTTATCTAAAACAGCCTTCTATGAATTCACAGACCTACACTGCTTCTCACTCAGGACAGCTGCCTAGATCATGACTTTTCAGAGACTAGTCACTCTGAAACTTTGAAGCAATTCAAGCTAGCTTCTCATTCAGCTTAGAATGTTTCTGATTTCACTAGAGAAATCTCAAGTTGCTGGGAAAATTATGACTGCTTCCCATTTAAATATATGTTACATACATATATACGTCTTTGTATATGTATATATATATATATATATATTCCCAAAGAATTGCAGAAAAAAATAGCTGCTGACCTTTATCATGCTCACAACTCTTACCCTCTTACTTACTGCTTATTGGTCCTTTCCACTTCCCCAGAGTTTGCTGGACTTGAAAGGAGGCAGAAACTTCCAGGGCAGACTTCATAAGGTACCTTAATTCAGAAGGAACAGCAGTCTTTCTTTCTATATAACATGGCTCATTCACTTTTCTAACACAGTTTCCAAACCTCTGCATAAAGGTTAGAGTCTTCCTATCATTTTGTCCAGACTTGCCTTGCTTTTGCATTTTGTCTATTTTTGTTCATGGTTTGCATTTTCCCCAGATGTTGCCTGCATCACTTCTAGTTCTGCTTTCTTCATGAATGTCAAGACCAGTGGTATGGCAGATTTCTCTTCCTGTTGCATTGGAGGTGGAGCCTATGAGAAGGGGTTCCTTCATGAACTGTATGAATAGTATTAGTGCCTTTGTCACAGAGTTACGTGGGAAATGCTATTGCTTTAGTCATGTGGGACACAGCGAGAGGACATCATCTCTCAGCCAGAAAACAAGTTCTCACCATAACCCGAACAACCCTCATTTCCAAGTGTCTGATGTAAGCCACACAGTGCAGCATCTTTGTTACAGTAGCCTGAAGAGAATGAGATGATATATTTACATACAGGTTTTATATATATATATATATATACACATATATATAGGGTGTGTGTGTGTATAACATGTTGAAGAATAAAATGTGTTTAATAGCATGTTTAAAATGCACTGAAGGGTTGCTGAGGACTGTTTTCTAGATACCTAAGTCAGGGTCTTAGTCAAGTTCACAATAAGTTAAGACTCTAATGTGGAAGAGAGAAAAGAAAATGGATATTATAGTTTAAATTCTGATGCGACATCTCAGAGAGAAGGCGTGAATGCTAAGAATGCCTTTAACAGAGGAAGCTAATTTAGTCAGGGGAGTTAGAACAGACTTCTCTGAAAAAAAGTAATATACTGATTCCATCTTGAGATTTAAAGAATGTCAGGCAGGGACTAAGAAAGTTCAAGGGTAGTGCATGCCAGACAGTGGGAACAGCATACGAAAAGTCCATTTGTGAGACACAGCCAAGGAACACCCCCCACCCCCACCCTGGATCTTTAGACCATAGAAGTGATTTTAGATTATATTCTATGTGCACTGGGGAGGGATTGCCAGGTTTTATTTAATTTATTTTCTTCACAAAAACTACTTCATTAGTTTAAACACACGCACAAGCCGTTAAGTGTCTAAACAAAGCATTTTGCTTTTTATAGGTATCATTATTGGCTAAAGTGTCTTTTTAACATCGTTAGCACCATCCTTAGCATGAATAGATCCCATGCTTGATTTCTTCTAAATTATCTTTTTCTTAAAATGAGGCAACATTAGTTTATTAGACTTTATCTGCTTTAAGGATACAGTCTCATTCCTCTTCAAAATGGATATGACCACACCACACCCATGGCTTAAATCCATTAATCCCGTTCAGTCCTCTTACTCCTCCTTGTCACTCTGGTAACCTTAGTTCGGTCGTCAGACTCAAAGGATTTATTTTTATTGCACTTTGTTCTCTTGCTTGGTTTCTTTCTATCCCATGTGTGAGTGTGACAATATGGTATTTTGATATTTGTCTTTCTCTTTCTGATTTACTTCACTTGGGATGACTCTCTCCAGCTCTGTACAAGTCATAGCAAAATACCATCCTTTCATTTTTATTCTTTTTTAATTTTTTTTGAATCTCTGTGAGATAAACAGTAAAAACATTGTCTATGATTGGGTTTCAGTCATACAATATCCTATCACCCATCCCTTTACTAGTGTACATTTCCTACCACCAGTGTCCCCAGTTTCCCTCCTGCCACCCCACCCTGCCTCTATGACAGACACTATTTTCTCTTTCTCTCCTCTATCTCTCCCCCCTTTCAATATCTCTCTTTCCTTTTAGACATTATGTTTTACAACACATGTATTGAAAGGTTATCATGTTTGTCTTTTTACCTACTTTTAGCACTCGGTTCTTGTCCAGAGTGATCATTTCCAGCTATCTTTCCTTATGGTGAATAGTATTTCATTGTGCTTATATACATCTTCTTTACACAACTATCTGTCATTGAGTACTTGAGTTGTATTCAATATTCTGCAGAGTTTTAAACAGACAAGTACAATAATAATACCTGTGTTTTTAAATGACCATGCTAGCTAGTATAAAGAATAATTTGAGAGAAGCCAAGGTAGATAATGAGAAAAAGACTGGAAGCCTATTGTAACTTTTCAAAGATTATGATAATGGGCAAGATATATAGCACAGAAATTACAGTATTTGCAAATGGGTGACCTCAGTTGGATTACAGGCAACACAAATAATCCACCAAGCATCACCAGAAATGTTCCTTGAGCGTATAGCCAGGAGTAACCCTTCAGCACCACTGGGTGTGGTCCCCAAACTAAAAATAAATGATGATAATAAAGGAATAGAAAAAAATGGACAACAGATGTTATTTGTGTATCACTGTCACTGTCCTCCCATTATTCATCGATTTTCTCGAGTGGGCCCAGTAATGTCTCCATTGGAGACTTCGTTGTTACTGTGTTTGGCATATCAAATACATCACGGCTTGCCAGACTTTGCCGTGCCGGCGAGATACTCTCAGTAGCTTACCAGGCTCTCCGAGAGGGGCGGAGGAATCGAACTCGGGTCGGCCATGTTGGCTGCATGCAAGGCAAACACCCTACCCGCTGTTCTATCACTCCAGCCTGTTAATTGTGTAGCATCAATTAAATTCACTACGTATTTCTTGAATGAAAGTATACATCAGAAGAGGAGGCTAAGGGTGACTTCCAGGACTCTAGCATGAGTAGCAAAGATAGAGAACACTGACTAGAGATCAGTAGTAAAGCAAATGAGATTTGCTTTTAAAATGTTTCGTCTGATATGCCTTTGATACATTCACTTGTAATCACTTGTCATCCCATTGTTCATTGATTTGCTCAAGGGGTGCCAGTAACATCTCCATTTGCCCCTGTTGCATGCTAGTGTAGCCCAGTTGCGTCTGCTTGCTCCAGGAACACAAAGAGCATCAAACCATTCCTTCAGGGTCTTACTGAAGAAGTCCAACCATCTAGTAGCTGGGCAACCAGGTGTTCTTTTGACGTCCCGTGGAATCCAGTTGGTAATGGCTCTAGTGTTGTGCTCATCTTCAAATTGCATTACGTGTTCGGCTCATCTGATGTTTGATGTTGGCAAACAAGACAGCGTCCCTGATCTTCAATTGGCGATGGAGGTATGAACACCGGATTCCTTCTCTCACATGAGTGAAATGTGATATTCCAAGCAGAGCTCTTTCGATTCCTCTTTGGGTGACCCAAATAGCGTTCTCATCCTGTTTTCATAAGGTCCAGGTCTCTGAGGCATGTGTTAGTGCAGGAAAAATGGTGGAGTCGAAAAGATGTGCCCAGAGTCAGAGGTTCTTCATCCTCTTAGCTATTTCTTTGACACTCTTGAAGGCATTCCAAGCCGCTATCTTCCTCCTGAGCAATTCAGGTGCCAGGTAGTTTGTCACGTTGATATCTCGACCTAGATACACATAACTGCATTTGGAGATATTCGTTCAGTTGAGAGCAAATGAAGTGTCAGGGACTAGTCTGTTTCTCATGACATTGTCTTCATAAGATTCAGCTGCATTCCAACCTTTCCAAACTCACGGTCAAAGTTGGCCAACATTCATGCCGCTTGACTGATGTTTAGTGTTATTAAAATGATGTGATCAGAGAAACAGAGGTGGTGTAGTTGCCGACCATCTATCTTCACTCCCATTTCTTCCCATTACAGTCATTGCATGACATTCTAGAGGGTGACACTGAAGAGTTTTGGTTAAATGGTATCACCCTGCCGAACCCCTTTCTACATCTATGATCATTTCTTTGTAGAATGGTGAGATCCTGGTGGTGAATCCATAATAGAGCTCACATAGGATCCTGATGTACTGAGTTTTTATCTGCCTGTGCCAGATAATCTGCTCATCTCCCTACCTTCATCACCCAACCTCCACCACACTCAAGGCTGCTCTCTGGACTGTGCTGCCGCAAAGTGGCCACGCAACACATCATAAGACACTTCCTACCCTTTTTCCATAATTACTGCACCATATTTTATGGAGTTCAAATATGGTGTGAGCTATATGGTACACCACCTCATCATAAGGGGGGGGGGTGGCAATGGTGCCCACCTGCGAAGAGTGAACCAACAGGTGATGCAATTCATTATAACATATCATTTGACCAAAAGCTTGCATTCAGTAGACTGGGAGCACCTGCAAGGGCAATTAGAGGCCACCGTAGAAGTCTCTGTCATTCTCAAAGAGCCCAACAATTTACTGAGAGTATCCTGCATGGCAGATCCTGACAAGCTACCCGTGGCATATTTGAAATGCCAAAACCAGTAACAAAATTGGCCTCATCCCCTGACCCTGAAAGAGTCCCCAGTACGGCAGCGTTAAGAAGAATGAGCAAGGAAAGACTAATAAAATCTCAGGGCCAAATCAGGCTGCCAAAATGAAGGACTAAAATGACTGTCTGTACTTTCAGTGCACGTATGCTGGCATTGGATGCATCCATCGAGGACCTGATGCAAGTGCAGAAGACCAAGTACGACATCACTGGTCTGACTGAGACAAGAAGGCATCTCATCACATCATGTCATTTTCAACACAGGAGAAGAACTGTTCCTTGGAACATGTGACAAAAGAGGCATCGGTGGTGTCAATGTCCCTGTCAACACGAACTTGGCCATGAGCATTGATTCGTCTGAATGCCTAACAACCCGAATCAGACACTTCACAAATCACAAATAAAAAATCATCCTGTTATTCGTCGATTGCCTCGAGCAGGCCCCAGTAACGTCTCTTTCATCCTAGCCCTGAGATTATATTCACGGCTCTTTAGGAGAATGAGACCCATCATTGTTACTGGTATTTGGCATATTTGGTAGGCCACGGGGAGTTTGCCAGACTCTGCCCTGTGGGCAGGCTACATTCGATAGCCTGCAAGTTTGTCCAAAGTAGGAATGAGATAATAAGATGTCGCGCGGCCGCATATGCGGCCGTGCGGTTCCGGGAGCTGGTTTTTATAGTCTCAGAGTCTTGGCCGCTGATGGGATTACATGGCGCCAGGGGGCCAGGTGGTGGGTGTGACCCCCGCCTACTGGAATTTGGAGGATCTGGGTGGAGGATGCTTGGCCCCGATCTGAGTAGGCTTGGAGATCTCGGCCCCGGGGCTTTGTCCCTCTGCCAGTACCTTCATGTGTGCGGAGAGTGGTCTCAGCATGGTGGTGGCTGGTCCTGGAGGTCTTCGGCTGCCGGAGCCCTCGTCGGGGCGGGGTGGAAAGCTCAACCCACTCCCTTCCAAGGGGTCTGGCGAGGACAGCCAGGCGCGGGGGCATGCCTTAAACTTATGAATCAGACACTTACACTTGAATAATTGTGGCTCATTGCTTGCAGTTTCTATCTTTGTTGTCTATGCACCAACATTCAACTATGATGTAATACGTTAAAGAAGAAAGAAAATAATTGATTAGGCATACCTATCTCTTGGTAGTCTTAACAAATTTATGAGTATAAATTTGGAAGGCCACCAGATAATATTTCAAGATCAGGTCCTATAGTAATAGAGGAACAAGAAAAATAGAGCCCAGAGAAATGTATTTGAACTTCACGTAAAGAATAAAAAAGCCTCTGAGGGGAAGATAGGAAGTGAAATTAAGAGAGTATGGCAACCAGAGTTTAAGAGAAAAGCAAAAGGAAGTGTGTTAATCTGGCAAAGAAAGGTAAGAAAAAGAGGTCTGCTGGTGTTTCGATGGGTCCTACTTCTGGGACTGAACTTTTCATTTTTCCAGCTTCTGGGTATATTACAGGAAAGCTTACCTTCTCTAAGTATCACCTCAGCTCAAGAGAACTGCTTTGCTGGAGGTCAGATCCTCATCCTGGGTGACCAGTATCTGAAGCCAGTGCAACAAGGGGAGAGAAAGGGCCCCCCTCTCTCACCATTCGGGATGTCATTAAAGAATGTCAACTCTCCAGAATGCCCCTTCCTGATCAGCTGCAGTTGATTCTATAACTGTGTCCATTTGACTACATCTGTCTTGCTTCTTTCACTCCACTGTTAATTGGTCCCCAAAAGGCTCCCCACCTTTGTTTAATTTTCCAGATCAATATTTATTGTAGCTTCAGTCTCCTGAGGGACTGAACTTTGGCAATAGGATATGTCCTAAATATCTGACCAGTGACCTGTCCAGTATAGAGGGTGTTGGTCACCTTAGCAAGACTTGTCAGACTTAGTAAAAGTGGGATTTTTCAGAAATGCAGCTGACCCCTCCCTGAGATTGGATCTTCTCCTGATAATAAGGAATTCTTGTTGACCATAACTTTAGACTACCCAGGCCAATAACAGTGTTGTTCAAATGGTAGCACTGTAGCACTGTCCTCCTGTCATTCATCAATTTTGCTTGAGCGGGCACCAGTAACATCTCCATTGTGAGACTTGTTGTTACTGTTTTTGGCATATTGAATACACCATGAGGAGCTTGCCAGGCTTTTCCTTGCAGGTGGGATATTCTCAGTAGCTTGCCGACTCTCCGAGAAGGGTGAAAGAATTGAACCTGGGTCGGCTGCATGCAAGGCAAATGCCTTACCCGCTGTGCTATCGCTCAAGCCCTTTCAAATGATATGGACATGATTTAAGCCATGTAAGGAGCTCTCTTGGAGGGCCTCTTCAGCAGCCATCAGAATAAGGGTACATTCTGCAACTTTTAAGAATGTAACTGCACAAAGGCTTCTGCTCTACTGGTGCTTGGGCCAAGATTAGATCTCCCACAACCTACTTCTAATCAATGAATGAGCACAGCAGCTCCATCCCAAAGAAAAGCTGGTTATCTCAATGTCCACTCAGACTGGGAGGGGTTTCCTGTCTCCATTATTCTCCTGTAGGATTTAGTTGTATTTCCCTCCCTCAAGACAACAAGTTCTAGTCCAATTTCTGCACCCAATTCTCTAGACTTTGTATGAATACTGTGTACTTCCTATTTTATTTATTCATTTGTGCCTGGGATCATGACAAATGCCCTGACTAGTAATCAGGTGCCATTATGATCCATATTTTGCAGAGGAGGAAAATTAAAGTTTAGAGACATCAAGTAAAACAGATCTACTGGTTCAGGTGCAAAGTTGGTAACCTTGACTGGTGTTATGTGAGGTCTCCTTTCAGTTTCTTATTGTGTTCAATTCTTTGTCACTAAAATTATTGTTGGTCCCACATTAAAAGACAAAATATCAATACAAAAGACTACATATAGTGAAAAATCACATCACTTATGATCCTCTCCAGTAAATAACTGGAACAGGTATTGACTGATACTAAATAATCTGTCCTCAATACTTATTTTCCCATCTGGTTTAGATTTGCTCTTGACGACTGCATTGTTTCTTACTGAGTATACATAGAAATTTGGAGTTTTCAATTAATATAATAAAAATAAATCAGGCAGATGCTTTTGTATCATATTAGACCCTAATTCTTAATATATCTTTTCAAGGCCCATGACCAGCTTCCGCTCACAGAATCAAAAAGCTGTTAGAAATCCTCTGCTTTCCCTCTCTTAAGAACATCGGTAGCCTTTGGTTGAAAAACTGAATGACTTGTGTGCACAGGTGGTGTGCTCAACACCAATCTCTGAGTAAGGTCATGGCTTTGGAAGAGAAGAAAGAGGACCAGCTGGGCTTGTGGATGGTGCTGAAGTTCAAAATTTTTTCTCAGACCAAAGCTTATAATGTTTGAACAATGTGCTCCTGGCAATGAATTGGATAATCTCTCTTATAAAGACAGGAAACTAGACTCTATCAGCAGGCTAGCTGGGTTGGCCAATATAGCCCTGATCAGGAGGGTTAAGGACAAAAATTTACCCATTGTAAACTGTAGGTCAGAAATCTGTTAAAGGAAGTGCAATAATATTAGAAAGACTACAAATCTTTTTTCAAGAAAGTGATGCAGAAAAGGAGAATTGGAGTAGTATGTAGGTCTCATATATCATATTAGATTTATAAAGAACCAGTTAGGCCATACAACAAATATTAATAAATTTTAAAGGATGAAAATCAAACAAAGTGTGTTCTCTGACCTCAGTGGAGTTAAATTAGAAATCAACAACAGAAGGAAATTTAGGAATTCACAAATATTTGGATATTAAACGCCAGATTTTTAAATAACCCGTAGGTCAAAGAAGAAATTACAAGGGAAATAATGAAGTATTTTGATCTGTATGAAAACAAATTTACAGAGAATGAATAATAGAGTGAACTTGAAATATTAATAAAATAACATCAAGAATAATAGCTAACATGCTTTGAGCATTTGCTAGATGACTGATGTTTTGCGTATAATTTCCCTTTAATTCTCCTCACAGCTCAGTGGGTTTGTACTCTTGTTACTTCCCCTCCAAAGACACTGGTAATAAAATTCAGGGAACCCACATTTTAAGGAAATGGTGAAATAAGTTTTCAGTACAGGTCTGTCTAACATTAAGTCTTGTTTTCATTTACCCAACAATGCTGACAACACAAAACCACTGTGAACTATCACACCTGCTTGATTTTGCTGAAGACCTGCTTGTTGAAAAATATGCAATAAGAGAAGGACTGGAATATTTTTCAAAATGGAATCATTGAATTTGGAAATCCATGTTTCTGAAATGATGTTATTGATGGTGCCAGGAGACAGGGCACAAGAAAGTTTATAAAAATGGTCCAGTGGGAGAGAAACTAGGTAATTTGCTAATATTCATTTCAAAATTCTCACAATGGTAAGATCTGGAAACACTTAAAGAATAGCTACAATGCTTAAAATATTAAGATAAAGAAGACCAATTTTCTGCCTGTACGGTGCAAGCAATCTGCCAGAACTAGATGATGAAGATGAAAATACTAATGATTTATAGAGGGTTTTCTAGTACTCAGAGTGTGAGATATATAGATCACTGTGCAGGATGTTTAACTAACAAAGTGCTCTCAGGAACACCTGTAAAAGAATGAAGGCAACATTATTAACCTGAAGGTCTGGTTTGTACAGTCATTATCCTTCTTCCAAAGACAGAGACAATAAAACTTAGGGTGTTCACACACTAAGTAAGTAGTAGAGTGTGGCTTTAATCCAGATCTGTCTGGCGCTAACATCTCACTTTCAATCACATGTGGAATGCACATAATGGTACCTTGGACTTATGAAACTTTTCAATCTATTTCACTAAATTCTTTATACCTGAAAGTAGAATCTGTGTTTTCTTGGCCATAAAACTACCAACCATTGCTCTCTAACTAGAAGATATATGGAATTTAATGCCTCCTTTGTCTATAACATAGTTTCAAAGGTTGATGCTATCTTGATGCTTCCTTTCTTAATCCTATTTGACTAAAAGTTGTCATTTTCCTCTGACACATAAACTGCTTTCCAAATCTGTCACTTTTGTCTTTCTGGTTGGTTAAGAAATCAGTGGGTGAGATCCAGCTTCATACATCTGTATTAAGGTAAAGGTAAAGGCCCTCCCGTTGATCGTCGATTTGCTCGAGCGGGCCCAGTAACGTCTCCATTGGAGACTTTGTTGTTACTGTGTCTGGCATATCGAATACTCTCGGTAGCTTGCCGGGCTCTCCGAGAGGGGCGGAGGAATCGAACTCGGGTCGACCATGTTGGCCGCTTGTAAGGCGAACGCCCTACCGCTGTGCTATCGCTCCAGCTGATAGGTCAAGCATAAAGGTGTCATCCTCAACTAGTTCTATCCACCAGGGGGCAGTAGGTAAACTATGAGAGGGAGTGTAATCTAAAATATGGAACAGCATCCAGGCAATTTCCAACAGGGATGACCTGAAGTGAGACTTTTTTTAAATTTTTGTTTTCTTGTGGGGACCAACCTTTGGCAGTCCTTAGGTCTTACTCCTGGCTTTGAATTCATAGATCACTACCAAAGTCGGTTACATGAAAGGCAAGTGCTCTCCATTCTGTACCATTGCTCTGCCCTGGAGTGAGGTGTTTAAAACCACCATTTAAAATCAGGATTTGTGTCAGTAATACAGCTCATGACTGACATGTGCAAAACCTTGGGTTCAATCCCCAAAAGCATCCATCACTTGATCACTTGACTTCCCAGTAATCATCGATTTGCTCAAGTGGGCGCCAGTAATGTCTCCATTTGTCCCTGTCATGCTAGTATAGCCCAGTGGCATCTGTTCATTCTAGGAACACAAAGAGCATCAAACCGATTGTTCAGGGTCTTGACAAAGAAGTCTGACCATCTGGTAGGTGGGCAGCCAAGCAGTCTTTTGATGTGCAGTGGAATCCAGTCAGTAATGGCTCTAGTCCAGCGGTTGTCTCCAAATCTCATTATGTGTCCAGCCTGTCTGATTTCCAACGTCTTGGAAAATGAGACAGCATCCCTGATTCTTGACCGTCGACGGAGGTCAGAACTCCAGATTCTTTCTCTCATTTGAGTGAAACGTGATACTCCAAGCATAGCTCTTGAAATTCCTCTTTGGGAGACCTGAATAGCGTTCTCATCCTGATTGCATAAGGCCCAGGTCTCTGAAGCATATTTTAATGCAGGAAGAACAGTGGAATTGAAGAGATGTTCCCGGAGCCAGAGGTTCTTCGTCCTCTTAGCTATTTCTTCGACACTCTTGAAGGTGTTCCAAGTTGCTCTCTTCCTCCTGCGCAACTCAGGTGCCAGGTCATTTGTCATGTTAACTTCTCGACCTATGTACAGATAACTGTTGCATTCAGAGGTGGTCGTTCCATTGAGAGCGAATGGAACATCAGAAACAAGACTGTTTCTTGTCAACATTGTCTTTGTGAGATTCAGCTGGTGACCTTTCCATACTCACGGTCGAAGTCGGTCAGCATTTGTGCCGCTTGGCTAATGTTTGGTATTATTAGACCGATGTCATCAGCGAAGCGGAGGTGATGTAGTTGCCGACCATCTATCTTCACTCCCATTCCTTTCCATTGCAGTTGTCGCATGACGTTCTCGAGGGTGGCACTGAAGAGTTTCAGTGAAATGGTATCACCCTGCCGAATCCCTCTCTTGACGTCAATGATCACTTTTTTTGTAGAATGGTGAGATCCTGGTAGTGAATCCATAATACAGCTCATGGAGGATCCGGATGTATTGAGTTTGAATGCCCTGATTGGCTAGGGCTTCAATGACCACTTCCGTCTCAACAGAATCAAAGGTCTTCTTTAAATCAATGAATGTTAGACAGAGCGGCATCTTGAACTTCTGAGAAACCTCAATGAGCTTGGTTATCATGTGGATATGGTCAATTGTGCTGAATCCTTTGCAGAACCTGGCTTGCTCACAAGGTTGTCCTTCCATCTAGTGTTCTGCCAATTCTATTCAGGATGACTCGAGTGCATAGCTTGTAGATGACAGACAATAGGCAGATCGGGCAATAGTTGCCAATATCATGGATGTCTCCCTTCTTGTACAGTAGTACAGTAATGCTGGTTTTCCATTGGGACGGAATCTTGCACTCAGACATGTAGCATGTGAAGAGTCGAGTGAGCGTATTGATGAGCACTGAAGGCAGGTTCTTCAGGTGTTCACGTCTAGCCTTGTCTGGCTCAGGTGCTGTTCATTTCTTTACCGACGAAATGGCATGTCTGATTTCCGAAGGGAGAACATTGGGAACAACATATCCATCCTGCGGAATTTGTATGTGGGCAGGTCGACGTGGCTATCAAAGAGATCTGAGTAAAAGTCATGGATAATCTTCTCCATTGCCCTTCTGGAAGATGTGATAGATCCATCAGGACATTGGAGGGCAGTTATCTTGGTCTTGTAGTTGGCAAAAGATGGGCGGGCATTATGAATGCTTTTCCCAGCTTCTGCCACATCTACCAGCACTTCTACTCTTCTCTCTTTGAGGTCTTCCTTTATCGCATCTCTGCACTGCTTTGCGAGATCAGATGTTCGCTTGTGGTTGCCTGAGGCATGCACCAAACCACATTGGTGAATAAGATCAAGAGTTTTCGAAGACAGGCTTTTTTTGTGGCTATCTCTCTCTCTTGGCGTTCCTTGCACAATCATGGAGGTGCTGAACCAGTCAACCATATTCTTCATCAATGTTGCCAACGACAGCATCTTCCCATGTTCCTGCAATAGTGCCAAAGAGCTCCCAGTTGGTGGTCATTCTGGGAGTTCTCTTCTTAATCTCTGCAGCCCTTTCTCCCCACTCTATGAAGTAGAATTTTGCACAAAGGAAACGGTGATCCGATCCCGTTTGGAATTTTGGGGCAACAGCGACATTGGTCAGGCAAAACCATCGATTGAATATGATGTGGTCAGTTTCATTGTGGAACCGTCCACCGGGAGACTACCATGTCCACCGGGAGACTACCATGTCCAACGTTTAGATTCAGCCTTCTGGAACTGTGAGTTACCATGGGTGGTCTTGGTCTTGATGAACTCTGATAGTCTCTCACCCTGTTCGTTCCATTCTAGGTCATGGGTCCCGATGTGGAGTTCTTTGGCTGATCTTCTCAGTCCTATCTTGGCATTAAAATCACCAACAATGATTTTATAGGTGTGGTTTTCTTTACAGAACTTCTACAGCTCCATGTAGAACTTCTCAATTTCTCCTTCATCATAATTGGGTGTTGGTACATAGACAACAAAGATAGAAACTGCTGGCAGTAAGCCACATCTATTCAAGTGTAATCGTCCAATTCAGGTTGTTAGGCATTCAAATTAATCAATGCTTATGGCCTAGTTCGTGTTGACAAGGACACCGAAGCTTTGTCAACTTCCATGGGGAAAAATAAATAATAGTCTACCATTAAACTATCAATGAAGAAGTTGTTGATTGAATATGGGGAAGCAGAACTGGCATCTAATATTGGAAGTATCCTGACAAACTAAGGAAGAAAAATGGAGCTTTGAACTCCATAACTCTTATAAAGTTTACTGAGAAAGGGAAAACAACATAAAGGATCATCTATCTATTGAGGTAATAGAGATACTATTCATATGTGATCTAAGGGAGGTCCCCCATTAAAAGAGAGCTTATTTGTAAGCACTTAGTAATCAACATGCTTTCACATTGAGAAAATTTATGAAACTACTACCAAAATTGCAATGTAAATATTTTTTGTTTGGGGGCCACCCTGAATAGTTCAGTGGTGGTGGGGGGTGGAGGACACTGTGCTCTAGAGAACATATGTTGCTGAAGATTGAATCAGGGGTTCCCACATGCAATGTCTCTGCTCCAGATCTTTGAGTCATCTTCCTAGCCCACAAACACATTTTTAAAATGCCATATTAGGCCCGAAGAGTATCCATCCACTGCAGTTTTCTATCTTTGGAAATGCCTCTTGGAAAATGTGTTCTTAGAGATGAAAGTTTTATGAAGCTCAGTTTCAACAGCACTGATAAAAGAAATAAATTTGTTTGACAAAGACAGACTATGAAAGACAAAGAATCTGATGATGCTTCTCTAAATTCATATTTCAACTGAATTTTTTATCCTACTTACATTATATTACAATTGGAAATAAATATCGGAAACACTAAATGTAAAATTCTCCCAATATTGTATGGTTTTTAACTGCCTTTCCTAAATTAATCCGCTACAACTTCTTCCTTTTAACTTATACTTTCATTTAGCAATTGGACATTTCCACATAAGTGTTCCATAAACATCCTGAAGTTATTCAATCCATTAAATTCAAAGATAATCTTAACTTTGCCTTCAGGCCCCAAATTTCTTCCAAGCTTCCTATCTCTTTTTTTGTCTGGTACCACTGTATATCATAATAAAACTATGTTATCAATTATCCACCATCTCAAAAACCCAGAGAAATCTGACAACTTTATTATTATCTCTCCTTGAGTTCTATTATTTCTACTCACTGTTATAACCTATTTTCTATATCTCGAGCTCTTATTTCCCACATCTATCCTATATCTGTAGCTGTCTCCTAACATATCTTGCTGCCTCACTTCTGGCTCTTGTCCAGTGTTCTCCCCAGAGTGAGGTTTTAAACTGACAATAGGATTTTGCAACTTTTTCAAGGGCCTTTACTGCCCAGAAAAAATGACGTTCACATCCTTAAAACACTGCTCAAAGGTCCTTTCCTATCATGTACTTTTCCAGTCATATGTGCTCTCCTCTACCACATTTTCTGCATGACATCTAAGCTACCATAAAAAATGCTCCGGGAAAGACCAGGAGATACAGGTTCTGCTGTGTTCTGTATTCTGTATTCTGCTGTATAAGACAGCCTTGCATGTGGCTAACCTGGGTTAATACCCTGGTAGCCCATATGGTGCTCTGAGCTCCTCCGGAAGTTACCCCTAATGAAGAGCCAGGAATAAACCCTGAGCACAACCAAGTGTGCCCCTGCACCAGCACAAAAAGAAAAGAGAGAGAAAGAGAGGAAGGAAGGAAGAAAGAAGGAAGGAAGGAAGGAAGGAAGGAAGGAAGGAAGGAAGGAAGGAAGGAGAGAAAGAAAGAGAAAGAGAGAAAGAAAGAAAGAAAGAAAGAAAGAAAGAAAGAAAGAAAGAAAGAAAGAAAGAAAGAAAGAGAAAAGAGTACTAGAGTACTCTGGGAATATCTTCGTCAAAGTATTCATTGAATGGAACGTACTTCACTCTTTTTTTCGACCTACAACGTTTGAGGTAATCATAGAAGACTGACACAGCCTTCTCAGTTGGCTGAGAAGACAAGGAAATGGAGCTTGCAGGTCTATGTGTTCATGTAATGCCTCCTTCTACCTGGGCTTCTTTTAAAAAAGTGTAAAGTTCTCTGTTTTGGAACAGACAGCATCATCTTCACAAGGAAGTTGGAATTTTATAGAAGACAGAAGAATCTGGTTCCCAAGAGCTTCTATTTTCTGCTCTTCAAAAACTATCAAAGTGGGGAATTATTGGGGAATTTTCTTCCAGCTGGGAATCAAGAGAGAATATTGTAAATAATACTGTACCTCAAAAAACAAGTGTTTCATAGATTAATGCAAAGTAGTAGAATAAAACCTTACCTGGGGTGAAAGAAATGGTGATAAAAGCTCTGGAATGTCCCCATGTTTGTTTAGAGTCATACTCTCTCACTTTCTCTGTGAACTACTTACTCCTAATGGAAGGAGTGAAATGCCAGGAGCCAGGGAAGTAGGGAATTTCCTCTGGTTCTTGGACACCATTTATTAAATCAGAAGTAGAAATCTGATTTGAGTTGAGTCTGTTGGGCTCTTTTTTTCCCCATCAATTTGGAACTGAGACTCAACCTGTCACACATTAATGGGGAAGTTCAAGTTCTCTAAGGTCTGGAGAGCACAGAGCTGCTCTGAAGAAAAATATTTTTAAAGGGTAAAGGAGACAAAGAAAAGATACAGAGAGAAATAGTGCCTTCATTACTTGTGTCTTTCAGTTTTTATTTTTTCTAAAAATTTAAACAACTTTCATAACCATGGATGGCTATAAAATTACCTTAATACCTTGGTTTCAGCTTTCTGATGGGCACTAGGAATACATTGATGAACCTGTCATTGACCTTGGACAAACATTAAATACAAGCCTTGATTTCCTTTTCTATTCAATAAGGAAATTAATGACAACAATGGAACTACCACACTCACGGTGAAGTTCAAAGAAATTAAATAAATGAAAAAGCTTGTAAACTTTCATACCAAGCAAATATTTTGAGTGTTCTGAGCTGATTTATTTGAAACCAGCCCTTACTAATCACATGTGCTATTAGCAAACTTCTAAGGCTCACCAACCTCAGATCATAAAGCAACTTTAGTGTAAGCATAAAGACCTCCTTAGGAAGGGACACAAAGGTCAAATGAAGCATAGAAAAAAATTATCAAAATCAGCTTTGTAATCCAACTTGCTTTTGCACTCCATACACATTCACACACACACCACACACACACACACACAGACACACACACAAATATTTAGTGTTCATGTACTACATTCTCTTCATAGTATATTGTTGATTCCCAGAGGGATATTATCAGTTATAAAACTAATTGAATGATGATCATTCAAATTCTTAAAACAAGACACATTAATAGATGATGAGCTCTTCTTTTCTAGTGTGGTCAAATGGTACAAGTGTAAACACTGAGGCGGGTACACTGATTTTCCAAGTTCGGTCTCTTTTTCAAATTAGAAAAACTGACCTCAACCCTAAGCCATAAACTTCTCTGAGAGCAATGCTCCACATCAGCTGGAGAAATCTGACTATTCAGACATTACCCTTTTTTCTAATATTTATTTTTCTCTCTTGGTTTCTTTAAAGTATTTTCAGTTTAGTATGATTTTTCTATGGTGTACATGGGACTAAAGGCAGGTCACAACTTTTTATACCATCATTTCATCTATATGTTACCCCCTTAATCAGCTGATGAAAAGACGCATAGCGTTTTACTGACGGCAGGTGAGTGACTGCTTAGCAAAGGGATAGTAAATATTACCAACAATTTATAGAACTTCCTTCTGATTGTTCAATGAAAAGCTGATGTTCTAGTAAGGCAAGATTTATTTAAGAAGTTCTTACAGCTCCTGAGCTTAAAAGCATCAGATGTGTTTGAATGTCTATGAAAGTATAACTAAAAGGTGCTTGCATAGTACTATTGCCAATATACAGTCCACCCTATATGTCAGTTTCTTCAAATATCACCCTTATAACTTAATAGTAAACAAAAAGCAAATCAAGAGTTTGCCAGGCAGTTAAAGAGCATTCTTACTAATGGCCTACTTTTAGTCTAAGAAGGTTATCAGTCTTCACTTTTCTTTCATGTCTGATGAATTTTATCTATGGAATATACTTTAGCCACAGCATTAATGAAAAATATATCGAAGATACAGATTTCAGATGTATTCAACACACATCATTCATCACCAACTACTAACCTAACCTATCATCTTAATGTACAAGTTAGTTAAACAAGGAGGACCATCGTGTATATTAACTCCAAAAAGCTTACTTGCATCTCCAAGAGAAAGATGGTTGTACACAATTTATTAACGGTAGGTTGCTGATCTCCAAATGGTGTCTTGCTGATTATAAAACAATTTGACTGTGACCATTCTATTGCGGTGCTTAAAGGAATGCACATTAATGGAAGATGAATTCCTGTCTTTCTCCCTAGTATGGTTAAACAGTACAAATGTAAACATTGAAAATTCCCCAGTCTGATACAAAGCAAATATCACAGTGAGTAAAGATTGCCCACATGGAACTTTGATGTGCAGTGAAAACTTAAGTGCCACAATATAACACTCAAGTTAGCTTTCTGGAAAATATATCAGAGGGCAGGGGGCGGCAAAGTGTTTGGTGAGAAATTCTCTCAGCCTGTGTACTTGGGAAGCAGACAATGCCTCCAATTTATACTGTACCTCAGGAGGTCTTTTAAGGAGAGAGATGGATAAATTGCCTTCAAGACAAAAACGAATTCTGCCAAACTTTACCTTTGTTCTCTGAGACTTGCATTATTAAACTAAGAGCCAGATATGCAGACATGCAACTGAGTCTTTTGCTCTCAACCTCTGAGAGAAAATACAGCAGTTACTTCACCTCCTTACAGTTCTTATTCAATGCTTCTCTAGCAACCTTTGACCTTGCTACTCTTAACATCTGAGTACATGCAAATGCCTCAAGCATCACATCCCTCAAGGAAAGCAGAGAACATTGTTTAGAGGAAAGTAGACTTCTAACAGATTTTCGAGTTAGAAACATCCTCGATCGCCATTGTTCTTGAAGAAGAGCCTGGTCCCTCTTAAATATGAAGCATGAACTTTACCACAAAGCTACAAGTTTCAAATCTCCTACCCACCTAATAGAAAAGAAAGTACTTTAAAAAATAATAAAATTGAGACACCGAGAAGGAATTGTTTGATTCTGAAATGAGCATGTAACAGTTGAGAGATTTTCTCAGCACATCATAAGTCAATCATAAGTCAATATTAGAGATTAAATTGTATCCTATGGCACAGAATGTAAGCTACTAGGAGAGGTTTCTCTGAAGAAAAGCAGCTACTTCAACCACTTCTGCTACTTGCTGCTACTTGGAGCAGTGCTCAGGGAGTATTTCTGGCTTTGGACTCAGGAATGATGCTCGGTGGAGCTTAACGGACCATATATGTGGTGCTGGGGATTTGAATCAGGATCAAGACTAGCCAGGATCAAGGCTGAGACTTTACCCCCTATGGCTTCCCCTTGAACTCGCACTCAGATCCAGGAAGGCAAAGGCAAAGAGATTCCACCCCCCAACACACACAGACACACAGACACACACACACACACACACACACACACACACACACACACACCCATAATGCATATTTGTAAAAACATTGTATGAATCCTTACCCAGGTCAAAGGCATAAAAGCTCTGAGACAAAAGACCAATCTTAAGAGTAGATAAACCATTTAAATGCAGAATTTCAGGCCTAGAGCATGGCTGGGCCTCTGGCACAAGAGACTCTTCCACAGGGACAAAGGTCACCCCATGCCAAGAATATAGATATAGATATAGTTATAGGTATAGATATAGATACATATATGTATATCTTTGAAAAAAATCCCATGAAGCCATCATCTTTAAGCTCTTCCCCATAACAAGGGTCTTTACAATGGATATTAGGGACTTTGGGGTAAAATTTAGTTAAACTGTACATAAAACAACTTGCAGAGGAAAAAGGACAAATTGATTTCCCTTCTGGGGAAATGACCTGCACATCCCAGCTTGGAAATCGTGCTTTGCTTTCCTCTCTGGGCTTTTTTCCATGCTAAGGAAGTCCAGAACCCTCTCTCGAGCAGGTCAACTTGTTTTACTTCACTGTTTGTTTTTCTCCTGAAATTCTTTTCTGATGGAAGGTGACAGACCTGGAAAAGCATTTAGGACTGACTCTCCTGCAAAGAGCAGTTCCTCATTCCCACCTGGCTTCCAGAGAACCTAAAACAGCAGATGGCATGGATCATTTCCTACATGAGCCGGAAGAAGTAGAATACAGGTACAGTCTGATGACCAGTGGAGGAGTAAATTCTGGACTTGAATCTGGGTCTTTTCAGTACCTTCAAGGGAGGTGGGGGGATGGGGGAGACAGAAGTGGGTGGAGACTCTGGAAACATTTCATTGGCCACCTAGGTAACATGAAGCCCAGTTCCAAGCTCAAAGCTTTGCATTGCAAATTGTTCTGAAATAAGAGCAGAGTTTTTATCAGTCATTTTATAATTAATTCCTTTAAAAATAATCTTGAGATGGTGTATTTGGGAGAAAATGGACTCTCCCTAAAGGATGCATTCTATTAGTCTGTCCCTGACCATTCAGAAAGGTTCTCCTATTAGTAAGAAGACATTTTCTTTTTCAGGATGTTAGAACAAAGAGATTGTTTTCCCTTCCCAGGAAGCCACTTAGACAGGATTAAGTAGCACCCTCCCTGGGCCATAACAGAGACGGATGCTGGATCACCAACAAGGGATAAACAGGCTTAGTGTTTGGAAAGACCATGTCTATCACCAGTGATAGAAAATGCTGGACACTTCTAAGAAAAAAATTAAATAAAGGAATCTGACCATTACTTACATCAAGATAAACCTTAGGCCACTTTTTACACTTACAAGCATGTGAAGGCAAAGTTAAAGGAAATCTACTCAAAATACCATGACAAGTACTGACAATCTGTACTCTAGCTGTTAATAACATGGGCTGGGGATTGACATAGAATAGTAAGCTTTCAATACCTCCATTCATAATCTATAAATCATGAATGGTTTATGATTCTTTTTACTTTTAACCTGCAATCCCTTTAAGTAGACTTTCTATGAAAAATACTGATTTTTCCAAAGATGGCAACTTTGACATTTATTTTTGAACTTTCACTTCTGAGTATGTAGTAGAGTTTCAAGAATGATTTCTTTTTAATTTTTTGTTTTGTTTTTGGAGCCACATTCAGCAGTTCTCAGGGCTTACTCCTGGCTCTGCACTCAGAGATCACTCCTGGTGGATTCAGGAGACCTATGTGTTACTGGAAATAGAACCTGAGTTGGTCACATATAAGGCAAGTGCCCTACTCACTGTACTATCACTCCAGCCTAAAAAATAATTCTTAACTTAGCATAAAATCACTCAAAATTCTCTGCTTTGTTGCCACCTTTCACTGAAATTTCTGTGGCCCTCCTCCCTTTTTAGAATTCTTCCTGTCACTTTCGGGCCAAGCAACATATAAATTTTTGTTGTTCTTGGCAGTCAAGCATTAAACTTCTCTGGTAATAGACACTCTCTGTATAAAATATTTGTGCTAATTCTTTATTACATAAGTTTGTTGTGTAGTTTGTCATCTGTGTAAGTACAGCAAGATTGAAACCTCAAATGTCTTAAACTCAAATCATGGAAGATGCTCAGGTTGTCCTCTGGGGCATACTTCTTGCAAAGTCACTTCATTGAAATTAATTTGAATCTAAAAATACTATTAAAGAATTTTGTAGGTGTATGTAGATTTTTTTATTTTAGTTATTGTGAAAGTCACCTACACTAGATTATTTAACAAGAGACCCTAACTTCTTTGCCAAAACTTGAATAAACATCTCTATTAGCAGTACATCCCTTTTCCATAGTGTCTGTACTTAAGTAAGATGTGCTCATCACTTACTAAGAGATTAATTATAAAAACTGAATACAAAGTGAGTTGGTGGATTGTTCAGTAACACTGTGAAAAAATGAAAACCAATTTAAATACTGTTTCCAATGGATTAGACTGATGCTCTCAATATCTGATTTGATAGTTGAATGATGCATATATTACATGAGAGTATATGTTAAACATTTATTTATGCAGCAGAGAGTTTATGCAAACTGTGCCTCTGTCCTCATTAAACTAACTTTCTAAACTTGGGGAAAGGAGAAAAGGACAAACTATATGAATAATCATAATAGGAGATTTTATTTGGCATACCAAAAGAGCCATAAATGAAATGTTACTTTTAAAATGAGCAAAGAGATTATGATTTTTCAAAAAGATAAAAGAATCAGAAAGTTTAAATTAAACTATACACCAGATTGGAGTAATAGATGAAGAGACAGAGCATGTGCTTTACATGCAGCAAGTTCTGAGTTCAATCCCTAGAAACACATGGTTTATCAACCACAGCCAGAAGCAGTCCTGAGGCACCAGTGGGTGTGGTCCCAAAACCAAATTAAACAAATTATTTACTTGATTAAATAGGGTCAAAGAGACAGATTACCAAGAAGTTAGGTTCTTGCCTCTCAAGTAGTCAATCCTGGTGCAATCTCCTGCCTCAAATGGTTCCCTGGGCACTCTCATCCCTGAACACAGAACCAAAAGTAGCACCTAAGCACTGCTAGGTGTTACCCTCCCAAAACAAAAATAAAACAAAAGAAATTATACCATGAAAGATGCTAAACATAGTGTCTAGCATATAGTAATTATATCCAATGAACTTATATATGAGGTGCTTCATATTATAAAGTTTCTCATATCATACAAATTATTATATATTATAAATTATTAAATGAATGAAATTTTGAGCAGCAAAGAGAATGGGATTTGGGGGCATAGTGAATAGTATTAGCAAGAGCTCAGAATAAGTAAATGCAAAATAAGTTAGGAACACATAAAATAATTAAAGTGGTAATTCTGATGCAAGAAAGGGAAGGTTAGATATCTGTAGAAATGTATGCTTATTGTTGCAGTATAATGTAGGGCTTTAATAAACATTTGAAGGATTTTTACTTGACTTGAGAGGTAAGCACAAGGACATAAAAATGGAAACTGTATCTTAAATTATTTGCAAATTACTCACGACTCACAATAAGGTGAATCTGTATCTGAAAATACTCTCTGAATCTTGTAAAAACTCATGTCATAACTTACCCAGACTACCCAGCTCATGATTTTCACTGGACTTCTAAAATGTTTGTTCACTTGTTAAAATCCATGTCACAAATCTCTAATGTAGCAGCTAATATTTTACAATTGATCAAATAGTCTTGGATATATATTCCAAATATGTGACTTAATGAAAACAACATAAAGATTTATGCTCCATTTAATGTACTTAGCTAAACTCATGGGATTTCAGAAGATAAAAAACAAAGGAAACATGGGTTAATGCTTAGTTATCTTTGGTTAACTTATATAGCTTAACAATCAAAGAACATGAAAGAAGAGCTCTTGATAAAACAAGGTTTTTCTTTAAAATCCATAAAAGGCAGCTGCTTTCCAGAATGGACCATATTATCATTGGAATGCACAACTTTTAAACAAAGCTCTAGCTAAACTTCATTTGTAATTGACAGTCAAGGCACAAATCTTTAAGCCATTGCTATTGAATAACGCTAGCGAAATGAGTATAGACTAGGAAGACCTTTTTTTTCACTTTCTTACCTATGTGACTCTTCAGTGTCTTCTTCCTGATTTCTTTAGGGGTATTAGCTATGGAAAGAAAGCAAAGCTAGAGACTCTGGTGTGCATAGATAGTGCAGACTTGACAGAACAGAAGGAGAGGTAGAAATGTTAGTGTCTGAGTTTCTGCTTAGTCTCAGTTTCCTCTGAAGATCATTTAAGTCAAATACTAAAGTTTTCATAATTTTCTCAAATATAAGTCAGCACACAGTCAAACTCAAGAGCACTCATGAAAAATACAGTCATGAAATACTACACTACTAGTAACTCTATGCTCCTTAAATCTCTGTAGGAAAGTCACTTGCCAAGGACAAATCAAGGACCACACTGAAGGGGTAATGTCTGAGGTGACAGAATTCAAGTTGTGTGAGTGTGTGACAGATACAGACTCAGAAGGAAAACACAATGAGTCTATAACTGTACCTCATGGTGTTTCACTAATTGAAAAAAAAAATGATGGTGTCATGTTTGGGACCATTGCCCAAGTGTCACAGTATTCAAAGGACTGTGATTCAACAAAGATAATAGGTGATTGAACTCATCAGGTCCCTCACAAAATGAGAAACACTTATTCACAAGGAACAGGCTCACCTCTACTCCAGACTAGAGTACCAACCGCATTCTTAACCAGAGAATAGAAAGGAATCACATCACCATAACTGAAAATTCAACCAGATTTGAAAGTTAGTCTTTGTGAGGCAGTTTTCTCAGGCAGCCTATCATTTTCCTAAACAACTTTGTCTATTGTATGATCTACTACCCTTAAAATGGATTTCTCTAGAAGTCCCCTCAATATTCACAGTTCTTCCCAGGGAACTTGATATCAATACAAGATCTCAATTAGAGATGCCTAGTGTAGAACAAGTAGCCTGTCCCATGAACTACTTACGGATGGTCTCTTAGAAACCTCCATTTATAGTAAATTCTACCTGCATCCTTTTGCTAGGTACCTGCATCTTTTTGCTAAGTATTGACACACTTAGAATATTCATTATTATTAATTGTCAATGGTCTGCAAGTTTCCTGATGATCTTAGCATGTTCTTCACTTAATGATGTTATGTTCTGTCTATGGTCTGGAATCTCTATATTTCAGACCTTTATAAGTCTTATTAACCTTGAGACCAGAGACTTAGTACACAGATAAGGTACTTGTCTTGGTCCAGCTGACCACTGATTCCTGGCACTGTTTCAAGTCCCTGAAGCACCACCAGGAGTGATGTCTGAGCACAGGGCCAGGAGTAAATCCTGAGCTCTACTGGGTTTATTTATCAAATAAATCCTGTTACTGTACTCCCGTTGTTCATTGATTTTGCTCAAGCGGGCCCAGTAACATCTCCATTTTGAGACTTGTTATTGTGTTTGGCATGTTGAATACGTCACGGGTAACTTGCCAGGCTTTGCTGTGCAGGCAAGATACTCGGTAACTTGCCGGGCTCTCCGAGAGGGGTGGAGGAATCCAATCAGGCTCGGCCAGGTTGGCTGCGTACAAATCAAATAAATCAATCAATAAAAATTTATTAAACTTCATTTTTCCTGAGTACAGACTCTGGTTGGTACCACATGATCCCAGTCATCACATTCCATCAAAAGTGTTCCCCCACCTCACCCCACCTCTCCCACCTTAAGGTGTTGCAGGGAATTCTGTAGAGATCCCAAAAGTCAATGTTTAATAAGTAAGAATTTCCTAGTCATGCAATTGTAATCAAGACTTACTCCTGCTCTGCATTCAGGAATCACCCCTAGTGGGGCTCAGGAAACCATATGTGATACCAGAGATCAAACTAGGATCAGATGCCTGCAACGCAAGAGCCCGCCGCACTGTACTATAGCTCTAGCCGCAACATGGCTTTTATTTCATTCCATCTCAGGACCCTCTCTATCTGGCCAAAAATGAGAATATAATATACTCTAATACAATAAAGGAAAGAACATTTCATCTTCTTTTGACACATTCTATTGGTTAGTAGCAGGTCTCCATTTCCTCTGCTACTCAAAGGAATACTGGGGTAATGCAAAGATATGTCATCTCAGGGCTATCTGTCACAAAGGAACTTTGGCGAAATGTTTTATTACAAAAGTCTAAAAATGAAGAATGCTGTAGTATCCACAGCAACTTGCACATTGTGATTTTTAAACCATGTCATTGTATAGAAGGAATAAATGTTAATTTTGCAAGTTTACTGTTGCTGAGAGTGATAGATGCCCTTTTATAATTAACTGATCTAATTTCTTCTCAAGACTGACAATATTTTTACTGCCAATTTTCAATTAAGTTGTTTTGCCTAGGCTTCCTTGACCCCCCATGTGCACAGTTCTGAAAAATCATCTGGAGGCACTCATCTAAGGACCTGCAACAACCAAATTCAGAACACGTCCTTTGCACTACAACAGTAAGCAGGGGCTAAGTATATTAGACTTCCTAATCTAGTGACCCAGATAGAATTACTAATTCAGAAATACAAAGTTTGTCACCCTCTTCTTGGAACATTTCCCTACAGAGAGGATAAGAAGCCTGACTATCGTATTGCATAGCATTAAGAACCACAGAACCACACTTGACACAAATGAAACTCAATAAAACTAGAAGAGGGGCCAGAGAGATAGGACAGCAGGTAGGGGAGTTACTTCACACGTGGCCAACCTGGGTCCTAGATCTATCATCCCATATGGTCCTCCAAACACTGCCAGTATTAATTCCTGTGTGTAGAGCTGTAGTAACCCCTGAGTATCGCCGAATGTGTCCTAAAAAGCAAATCAAAACAAAACAAACAAAAAACAACTTGAAGAGCTTGAAGGGAAGCTAAAACCATTTTGACCACAGTTGATACATAAAGTCTTTCATTCAGTAAATTCCTGGATAAAGAGGTAAAAGTAGGGCTAAACGTAAATAATGAGCATTCCCCTAAATTGTGCCTTGTTCTATAAAGAAGAGAAGGTTGCAGATGACTTTTTTCTTTTTTAAATATTTCCATGCATTTATGTATCTAGACTAAGAAACTTTTCACAGTATCCTGTCAAACAGAAAGTAAAATGTCCTGATTATGTGCTTTTTAGATTGACTAAAGAAAACATGTTTGGTTGCATCTTTTCTATCCAACTACCCAAAGACTTTAAAATGTGATGTTTATTATTCTGGTCAGAATTATAAATGACACATTTTAAAGTTTTGGGATGGTTGTACTATGATATGTTGAACAATATTATAATCTTCTGTATTCACTGCTGATCGCTTTTATAGCAAGGATCTACCGAGATAGCAAATAGCCTACTTCTTCCTAAAAGGAAGGTTTTTCACGGAGAGTTGTGCCAAGGGCCTCAAGTGAATAATATTTCATTATAGCTTAAATTTCATCTATTGAGCCATGAAAATTAAGCACACCATCTTTTCCCTATGGCTATAAAAACTTAATCTGATCATTAAAAATTCTACAACTAAAGTCATTTATAATACTTTCCTCTGTTTTCCTCTGAGTTTATCCATTTCTTACTATTAGGTCACTTTCAGAGGCTATATATGTATTGGATCATCTCCTATTATATTAATATGTCTTTTGAATGGTTGAATTTTATGAATCAATTATATGTTCTTTATAAAGAAATATGCAACCCCTATGAGCAGGAAAAATTTTAACACCAAAGAAAGTTTTTCAATAAATTGGGGGTAAGGGGGAAAATCCCACAAATGTGTCACCAGATAAATTTTAATTTCAAAATATCTGTGCAATATAAGATAGTTACCATAGCATAGTAGAATGTTTGTATATTCTGTATTGTCTGATACTTTCTTTAAAGGTATTAATAGGTACTCTGGTCATTTTATAGAGGAATCCCTAGATAACTTAGTGGCTATATCAATTGAATGCATGTTACAAAAAATAAATAAATGGTTGAAGAGATATAATGGTGGATATGCCTTGCATGAAGCTAACCCAAGTTTGATTTCCAACACTACATGGTTCTCCAAGCATCATCATAAGTGATCCCTAAGCACAGAACCAAGATTAATCCCTGAGAACCACTAGCAATGGTCCCAAATTCAAAATAAAAACAAAGTAATAACACTAAGCATATACATAGATTTTTTTTTCTATATAAGAACAAACATTGACTATCACAACATCAACGAAAGTCTTAATGTATTTAAAGGTTGTAATCTTTAATTTGGTCATGAAACAGGGTTGCATGATGATACTGAAAGCTCTTTTGTTTTTCTAATGTCATAAAAAATTTCACAGAATAGATGACTAAGATAACCCAAATTCTGGAGACAGGGTCCAAGATCAAAGTGCAGCCAGATTTAGTTTCTTCTGAGCTTTCTCTCCTGGCTTGCAGATGATCACTTTTCTTACTGCACATATCTGTGTCCTAATCACCTTCTTATTAATGACATGAGTCATCTTTGGATGTGGCATCCCCATCTGACCTCATTTTAACTCAATTACCCCCGTAAAGTTCCTAGCTCAAAAACAGCCCATTGTAAGGTTATAGGACTACACCAAATAAATTGAGAGGGGAGGCATAAATTATTTAGCCCAGAACTGGGAAATATCCTGATGTCTTCACCAGCAAGTAATGAAAAAACTTCACTGGCTTAATGTCAAAGAATCCTTCTCTTTTTTTTTTTTGGTGTGATTTCCTACCTATTATGGCCAGTAAGATATTTCAGAAAATATGAAAGGAAAGATGCTCAGATAATTTTTTCTACCCATAATGAAAACAAATCTAAGAGCAACAATTTGAAAATTGCGAAATGTTTCTTCTCAACTTCAGTCAGATAAGTCCTCTACATACCATGCCACATATTATATTCAATATGTAAACAATTATATGCAAATAATATTGCTAAGTTGTGCAACACTGTTTTTGGTAAAGGACATAATGATTTCCCATGGACTATTATTATAAAGGTAGGAATGTCTCTTATGGGCAGAGACACTCTGTTATGGCTCAGGTACAGTCATCACCTTTCTGCTGCCTCTGGATCAATTCCATCCACTAACCCTTCAAATAGCCAAGTGATAAGTAATAGTGAACTGTGTGCTCTACAAGTCATAGAGATTACAGATTTGTTTACCTTTGCAATTAGCACACAGAACAGCAGCCCTTCCTGAAATGTGTGTTTGGGGCTCTACAAACCTAATCATTTGCTCTTTCATCCTCATTTCTCACTTTGACTAAAACTTGGCAAATACCTTGTGGTAGCAATTTAAGTTTGAGATTGGGGCTCCTGATAGAATTAGGTACTGATGAATAAAAAGGATAGAGTGAATGTTTTTAAACACTCTAAGGCATAAATTATTGTTAGACATTTTTAAGTCATGAACCTCTTGGAGGAATTTATGAAAGCAGCAGAGGCTCATTTGCCCATAATCACACCATATGTTGAAGAGTTTAAGGATTTCTTTAAAAAGCAATTAGCCTTAGGTTGACATTTTCCTATCTAAAAAAAAAGTAAAGATTTGGAAACACCAGACTCATAGAGAGTTGGAAAGAACCCTACCACTGATTACATTGACAACAGTCTTCACATTAATGAATCAAGAAAATACTCTTTATTATTTTTTTAATTTTTATTAGTGAAACACCATGAGATACAGTTGTAGACTTACAAATTTTTGTGCTTGGGTTTCAGTTATACAACGATCAAGTACCCATCCCTCCACCAGTGCCCATTCTCCACCATCACTGATCCCAGTATCCCTCCAACCCCCCATCCTCCCCATCCTCCCCTTCCTCTGTGGCAGAGCATTCCCTTTTGTTCTCTCCTTTTGGGTGCTGTGGTTTGCAAAAGAGGCGTTGAGCGCAATCATGTTCGGTCTATAGTCTACTTTCAGCATGCAGCTCCGATCCTGGGAGGATCCTCCCAACACCCTTTATCTGGTGCTTCCTTCTCTATCTGAGCTGCCTTTTCCCCTAGCATGTGCGGCTTTAAAGAAAATACTCTTTAAAGAGTTTTCACTTCAAAGCAAAGAAACTATTCATCCCAGTTTCTACTACAACATAAGATGCCTGGCTTTCAACAACAAAAAAAAAGGCAAAGGCAAAAACAAAACAAAAAACTGCCAAGAGATAGAAGATGTTATCAAGCCAGACTTAGATATGATATAGATGCTAGAAACCTCCAGAGGGAATTTTAAAATAACTATTATTTTAAAGATTCTAATGGCAAAGATGAACAGCATACCTGATCAGATGGTTAACTTCAGCACATCAATTAATATTATCAGAAAAAATTCAATAGAGATGCAAGCATTTGTATGGTCCCAGTCACTACCAGGAGGCATCCCTGAGAAACAGAAGTAAAGCCTTAACATTTCCCTTTCTGTCCCAACACCCCTCCCACCCCAAAAAACGTAAGCTCAGTAAGAGTAGAGGAAAGTCTCCAATTAGCTGAAAAGTAGACTCAAAAAAGGCAAAGAAAGAACAATGGAACTGAATTAGATCTTTAGAACTACACAGACTGGAACACAATAAAAAAAATCAGTGCAGAAAAAAATGCAAGGGAATATTGAAAATTTTTTTTATTTGTTCCATCTATCCTTTGTTTCACTTAAGAAATATTTTTTAAATTTCCTTGAAGATTTTCACTTCCCATGTGTTATCTAGATGTGTTTGTTCTAATTTCTTAGTGGTTGACTATTTTCAAATAACTTATTATTGTTGGGCTGGAGCCATAGCACAGTGGGCAGAGCATTTGCCTTGCATGCGGCCAACCTGGCCGACCCAGGATTCGATTCTTCCGGCCCTCTCGGAGAGCCCTGCAAGCTACAGAGAGTATTCCACCCTCACGCCAAAGTCTGGCAAGCTACCCGTGATGTACTGGATATGCCAAACAGAGTAACAACAAGTTTCACAATGGGGATATTACAGGGCCCGCTCGAGCAAATCGATGAACAACATGAGGACAGTGCTACAGTGCAGTGCTTATTATTGTTGGTTTCTACTTTAATTTCAGTAGCTCCAAGAATATACTAAGTGTAATTTCTAGTAATTTTTATGCTTCACAAGATAGAGTTGAAAACTCAGAACATGGAGATAGTAAGTTTTTCATACACATTTAAGAAGAATATGTATTTTACTGCTATGGATAAAATATTCCAGAAACAAGAATTATATCAAACTAATTGATGTGCTATTCACATTAACTATATCCTTCCTTATTTTCTGACTTTCTTTTTCAGTTTCTGACAGGTGTTGGCTGATGTCTTCAAGTATAATTATAAATCTGCTTTCCTTTTTTGAATATACTGGCATTTCCTTTGTGGACTTGAAATTATTATGTGAATATATATACCCATATTATTATGTGAATATTTATTATGTGAAAATTCATTCAACACTATTATAACTTCTTTGACAATTATTTCTTTCTCAAAATTTAGAGCAAATGCATTAAAAATCTTTATGATATTGATATAACCAAGAATATTGGTATACAAAAAGTATAAGCAATGAAATTAAAAATTGATGGAATCTTAAAAATTATTAAAATTTTATTTTCAAAAGTAATTCTAATTTTCATAAAGCTCCAGTGTGGGAAAAAATATTGAAAAACATATCCAATAAAGGATTTAGATTTAGAATTCAAAAGAACTCAGGAATGGGAGTAAGAATGTAACTCAGGTGGTCGACTATGTGTCTTGTACATGTAAGGGCCCAGGCTCAATCCCTGGCATGCAATGGTGCCCTCAAAGTCCACGAGAAATAACCCCAAGCCCTCAAGCACTCCCAGGTGTGGCATTCATAATTTTTTATTTTATTCTTAAAATTCAACAATAGGGGCTGGAGCAATAGCACAGCGGGTAGGGCATTTGCCTTGCACGCAGCCCACCCGAGTTCAATTCCCAGCATACCATATGTTCCCCCAAGCACCGCCAGGAGTGATTCCAGAGTGCAAAGCCAGGAGTAATCCCTGAGCATCCTGGGTGTGACCCAAAAAAGAAAAAAATCAACAATAAATAAGCATTTTTCCAAGATTGCTTATTTATTAATATAATAATTGGTTTGGGGTCACACCCAGAACTACTCAGAATTACTCCTGGCTCTATGCTCATGGATCACTACTGGTGGCACTCCCTGAGTGGACCATATGAGGTGCCAAGGATTGAACCAGCATCCAACACATGCCAGGTAAGCAAGCCCCAATTTTTAAATGGGTAAAAATTTGAACATATGCTTCACCAAGAAGAGATGCAGAGGAAAAATAAACATGGGTAAAGATCATTATAATAATCATTAGATAAAAGCAAAATAAAATTACAATCAATTATCTCTAGTCATCTGTTGAAATGAAAGTCCATGTAATATTAGGGTTTATAATATTATGTCACCAGCTAGCTAAATATTTACCCAAGTGAATTGAAAACATACTTATACAAAAACCTGTAAGTGAATATTTATGCCAGTTTTACGCAAAATCTCTAATAACCAGAAACAACCCAGATGTTTCTTGATAGGAGAATGACGAAACAAATGTGATAAAGGCACAGAATGGAATGCTACTCCAGAAAACAAAATGAACTATTAATCCATGTAATAGCAAAGGTAACTTTCAAATGTGTTTTCAAAGTAAAAGAAGTCCAGAAAAGAAGTCCATAATAAAAATTCGGTTTTTTTTAAATAAAATATGTTCTTTTCTTTTTTCCAGTTTAGGTAGCATGGTTATAATAAGCAGTAATATTTATGGTCCTGCTATACAAAGTTATGGCACCTTTACCACTCTCAAACACTATACTACACTCCATTACATCTTTGTGTCTCTTTCCGTCTGTGCCCCCTTCAACCTCCTTTCAACCTCCCCCTATACTCCTCCCCCTATACTTCTCCCTCTACTACTTAGTAGCCTCAGTTTTGTAGCCAAAGTCCAAGGAGTTGTCATCATTTAATGCTGTCTATTCTCTTGTAGAAGACCATGTAAATGGTTTGTAATCAGATCAGTGATAATCATGATCGAAAATGACAAAATTTTTATTACAAAGGAACTTCATAAGAGGATTGGGTGAGGGGGGGGCAAGGAAACTATTCCATATGGCACTATGGTGGTCAGTGTGGAACTTTATGTACCTGTATGCCACTAAGAATGAATTACACTATATGCCAGTGTTGCCTCTTGGGAGTATGTGGGGTCAACAGAATGGGTAGGTAGATAATAGAGAATGCTTCTGCTTTCCTGCTTTACCTTTCATGATCTTGGTGGCCTAGTGCCCAGCAAAGCCAGGATTAGTGAGTCCGCATGAGCTTCTATTTTGCATGGACCTGAAGGTCCTATATGCCAGCCATATAGAAGCAACTGTCAGGCTGAACCTGGGACCCACTTGCTCTGGATGGCACAAGAATTGTCTTTACCACCGAACTTTTCAGGCAGCTATGGTTTCAGGCTCTAGCAAGTTTCTTCTATTCACAGGAAAAGGAAAATCAGGCCCAATTCCCACTTTCCCAGGTTCATGGTCTATTCCTGAGGAAGGAATACAGAAGTCAAATAGTGAAGCAAATGATTTTTATTTGAAGGTAGAAGAGACTATGCTCAAGAGAAAATCTTGATTAATATTGTCAAAATGACAATTCTACTCACACCACTACAAGGTTCAATGCAGTTCCTATAAAAATTATCCATAATCATCTACAGATTCAATATTGCCCCTATAAAAATACCCAAGACTCAATTCCTCAAAACATAAACCAAATACCATTGAAATTGATATGGAGCAATTCCCTTTCCCACAGAATAGCAATACTAGGGGGGGAAAATGGGAGGCTTATCTTTCCCAAACTTTTAACTATACTACAAAGCTGTAGTAATCAAGACAGTGTGATTCTGGAATAAAAAAAAGCAAAGACTTCCAGACCAACGGAACAGAATTGCTAAGCCCAGAGACAGATCTTGAGGTACATGGGCAGCTTTTGACAATTGACAAAATTGTAAAGTATAAAGTGAAATAAGGGAAGTAAATTATATTGGAAAGACTTGTCAGTCACATAGTTTTAAAAAAATGAACTAAGATCTCTTTCTCCTACCCATGCATAAAAGTTCACCCAAACTGGGTTAAGGACCTCAATATCAGACCTGAATCCATATGTTATATTCAGTAAAACTTGTGAAACCCTTTGTGACATTGAATCTAGAGACACCATCAATGATTCAATGCCACTGGTCAAGAAGATTGAAGCAAAGATACACAAATGAGATTACATTAAACTAAGAATCTCCTGCACTGCAAAAGATAACAGAACAAAAAGATACCCCACAGACTGGGAGAGAATACTATTTGCCCACCACTCAAAAACAATGATTAATATCCAAGATATATAAAACACTTGTAAAACTGGCATCAAAAACTGGCAAGAAGAGATGAAAATAAAATTGCTCATAAAAGATACATAAATGCCCTTAAAGGTATGTGGCAAATTTCTGCATCACTTTCCATCAGGGAAACGCAAGTCAAAACATTAATGAAGTATTATCTCACACTAGTAAGTCTGGCATACAAAAAAGAACAAAAGAAGCTAGTGTGAGTGTGGATGTAAGGAAAAAGGAAACTTTTCCTTCCACTGATGGTGGGAATATAGATTGGTTCAATCTTTCAGGAAAACAATTTGGGCATTTTCCCAAAAACTAAGAATTGAGCTTCCATATGACTCAGCAATTTCACTACTTGGCATCTACCCCAAAGACCAAAAAACTATTTAGAAAAGACATCTACACCCCTATGTCCACTGTAGCACTACTCACAATAGCCCAAATCTGGAAATAACCCGTGTTCAAGAACAGATATGGTACATACACACAATAGAATACTACTTGGCTATAAGAAAAGATGAAATCATGTAATTTGCCACTACATGGATGGATCTGAAGAGTACATGCTGAGTGAAGTCAGTCAGAAGAGGGGCAGATACAAAACATATAGAATGATGTCACTCATATGTGGGACATAAAGAAACATAGTAAGAAAATGTAAAAAAATGGCCCAAAACAACAGAACAGTCTACAGAACTGAGACACTACAGAGGGAAAAAGGGGTGGCAGCAGAGTCTGGGGGCTGGGTGGGATCTGAAACAATGGTGGAGGAAAGCAAATACTCTGGTAAGAGTATGGTATAGGAACACTGTGTGAATAAAACCCTATAAACTGCAGTTTTGCAAATCAAGTTTCTTCCAATAAAGAAAAAAAGTATTTTTTGTTTATTGGGCCACACCTGGTGATCCTCCAAAGTGACTTCTGGCTCTGCACTTAGGAATTACTCTTCGTAGTGCTTGGGGATTGTATGGGTTATCCCAGATCAAACCCAGGTCAGCAGCATGCAAGGCAAGTGTCCTACCCTCTGTGCTATGGCTCAGCCTCCTAATCCCCAATTTTTTGTTTTTGATTTTGCTTTGTGGCCACATCTAACTTACTCATGTCAGATTTACTCCTGGCTCTGTGGGTAGGGGTCACTCTGAAGGCTCAGGAGACCATATGGTGTTCTGGGAATCTAATCTAAGTTGTCACATGCAAAGTACTAGTCCTACCCACTGTACTATCTCTCTGGTCCAAGGGGGCATATAACTTAAAGAGAAAAAAAGAAATTAAAGTCTTCTCCAGAGATAAGAGAAAACCATATAATTCAAAGAAAGAAATTGTGCTCCCCACGTTGGATTGTAGTCAAGTACTCCAAGCCTAGAAATGGAGTCACTGTCACTATCCTCCTGTTGTTCATCGATTTTCGAAAGCTTTTGGAAACTCTCTTTACATTAAAATAGTAATTAAGTGAATTTAAAAAAAAATGATTGTGGACGTGGAGGGCTGGCTCCACAGCTCCAGGAGAAGACACCAGGTTCCAAAAAGAGCTGAGACCACCGGGAAGTCCCAGATGGGGTAGGTGCCGCATCCCGCCTCCCCTAGATGGAACCCCGGTGACCAGAAGCTTCTACAAGCATAGCTCGAGTATGCGGGAACTAGGACTTTTTCTCCAAACTGCCGGGACCATCCCGGCTCCCAGGTAACCTCTGATTCCGGAAGTCATGCCCACGGCCCACCCCCCCCCCCCAGCGCCATCTTTACAGCACACAGCTGCAGAGAAGAAGGGCCACGTGGAGGGCTGACTCCACAGCTCCCAGAGAAGACACCAGGTTCCAAAAAGAGCTGAGACCACCGGGAAGTCCCAGATGGGGTAGGTGCTGCATCCCGCCTCCCCCAGATGGACCCCAGTGACCAGAAGCCTCTACAAGCATAGCTCGAGTATGCGGGAAGTAGGACTTTTCCTCCAAACTGCGCGGCCGCTTACGTGGCCGTGTGACATCTCCATGTATACAAAGTGATGAATGGGAAGTAAATCACCCAACATTTCTCCCTGAAAATCAGAGTTAAGCTTGGAGCAGAAAAGTGAAGGGACTATGCGTTAATCCAGACCATCATGTCTGCCCGGAGGGGATTGGGTGTTGCTCCCTTCTGCCCTCCTCCCTCTGGAAAGAAAGATGGCGGCCGCATGGGAGCCTTGGACAGCAGGTATGAGCCGGGGGTGTGGGGGCGACTAAAACCTCATGGGAAGGGGGGCTTTCCGGTCCGTCCTTCACGCCCTACCCAGGTCACCAGTTGCCCCTCACAAGCGGCTCTCCAGCATGGCCACGACCCCAGAAGCACAAGGACTTAATGCAGAACCCAGCAGCTTGGAGCAGAAAAGTGAACAGACTATGCGTTAATCCAGGCCATCATGTCTGCCCAGAGGGGAAAGGGTGTTGCCCCATTCGCCCTCTCCTCTCTTGCCCCCCACAAGCGGCTCTCTGGCATGGCCACAACTCCAGAGCACAGAAACCAATCTCTTAATTATCTGACTTTCAGTAGAAATACTTCCAGGGTTAATAAGTAAAATAGTGGAAATCTAAAACCAACATTTAATTCTTGAACCCAGCTGTAGAAAGCAAATCATTTCACAATGCTTTTTCAGCATGTCTCATTTGGGGCGGGGGGGGGGGGTAAACTCTAAATAATAGTGGTGCATCTTTTATTGAAACAATGAATCTAATCAAAGCAGATAGAGTGTTAACTAGAATTCACCTGCCTCGCAGGCATTGGGAGGGGTGGAGGGTGGGGTTTTATTGGGGTTCTTCGTGGTAAAAATAAGTATTGGGAAAGGGAAATGTGTTTGATATTTGCATGACTGAGACATAAACCTGAAAGCTTTGTAACATTTCCCACAGTGATTCAATAAATAAATAAGTTATTAAAAAAAATGATTGTGGCGGGACGGGCACGGAGGCCCAGCTCTGGGCAACAAAGCTGAACGGCTCCAATTCCAACCAGGTACAGCCTGCCCCCAAGGGCCTGGGACCCTCTCTGGGCATGCGCAGCTAGATCAATCTCCTAGAAAGTCGGTCTTCTCCCCTGATCTGCGCAGGACGGACACGGAGGCCCAGCTCTGGGCAACAAAGCTGAACGGCTCCAATTCCAACCGGGTACAGCCCGCCCCCAAGGGCCTGGGACCCTCTCTGGGCATGCGTAGCTAGATCCATCTCCTAGAAAGCCGGTCTTCTCCCCTGATCTGCGCAGGATGGACACGGAGGCCCAGCTCTGGGCAACAAAGCTGAACAGCTCCTCATTCCAACCAGGAGACGTTCCCAACACATTGCCCAGTACCAGGGACTTTTGCCAGAGCCGGGGCCGCTAACGCGGCCGCAAAATATTTTCCCACTACATATGCCATAGGAACCATAAGCTACGTTCTTAGATGGAAACTTCTCTAGTTTAGCTCAGCCACTAGAAACACAGTAGCCAATAACTCATAAGCCTATCTTAACTCACACTGCATATCAAGCAGAATAGTAACAGTAAACGTGAAGGACTAAACCACACTTGTCACAATGGTAAAGCAGCGCAAAAGCCCACCAAACTTTCTTATTGAAGAGTCTAGCCCAGATGACACCAACAGTACTGTAGTGTTAGACAAACTCTCTGACAAGGAATTCAGAAGGGAGCAACTTAGGATGCTTAGGGAACTAAAAGAAACAGTGGAAAGCAACGCCAATAGAAGAAAAGAGGATTTGAAGGCAGAAATGAGGAAAATGCAATCGGAAATGTCAGACCTGAAAAATCTCATAGGCGAATTGAAAAACTCAGTGGAAGGCCTCGGCAGCAGAGTAAGAGCTGCTGAGAACAGAATCAGTGAGCTCGAAGATGAAGTTCAGAGACTCTCCAGAAAAGAGCAGAAAATGGAAGAGAGACTCACAATTCGGGAACAGATGGCAAGAGAAGATCGTGATGAAGCCAAGAGGGGTAACATAAGAATTATTGGAGTCCCAGAGGTACAGGAAGAAAACCTTGATGAAGAAGAAACTGTCAAAGACATCATTGCTACAACGTTTCCAGAGCTGAAGAAAACTTGTGACCACATTCAGGAGGCCCGAAGGATACCAGCTAGAAGAAATACGAATAAAAATACCCCAAGACACATTCTGATCAAAATGACCAAAATCTTAGACAGAGAAAAAATTCTGAAAGCAGCAAGATCGAAGAAAGAAATCTCTTACAAAGGAGCATCCTTAAAATTCACAGCTGATTTTTCTGATGAAACCCTCATGGCCCGAAAACAGTGGTGGGACACAGTGAAAAAACTCAATGAAATAAATGCCTCCCCAAAAATACTTTGCCCAGCGAGACTCTCATTCATAATAGAAGGAACAACACACAGTTTCACAGACAAACAACAGCTCAGGAACTTCATAGACTCAAAACCATGGTTACAAGAACAACTAAATGGGCTACTTTAAGGCAAGACAGGCCCCTCAAATACACCAAATTTCAACAGAACAATGGGACAAAATCCCATAACAATAATCTCTCTCAATGTCAATGGGCTAAACACACCAATTAAAAGATATAGAGTGGCAGGATGGATTAGAAAATTGAACCCAACATTCTGCTGCCTGCAAGAAACACATCTCAATAGTCTAAGCAAACACAGACTCAGAGTCAAAGGCTGGAAAACAATCCTACAGGCAAACAGCTCCCATAAAAAAGCTGGGGTAGCCATCCTAATATCAGACCACATCGATTTCAGAGTGAAGAAGGTCATAAGAGACAGTGAAGGCCATTTCTTATTGATCAAAGGATCTGTACAACAGGAAGAACTTACAATAATAAATGTATATGCACCTAATGAGAGACCAGCAAAGTACTTAAAACAACTACTCATAGATTTGGAAAAAGACATCAATAGCAACAAAATACTAGTGTGAGACTTCAACACCGCTTTGTCACCTCTTGATAGATCAACCAGATTCAAGCTTAGCAAGGACATACTTCATCTGAGGGAAACAATGGAAGAAAGGAACTTAGTAGATATATACAGGACACTTCATCCACAAAAAGCTGAATACACATTCTTCTCAAGCGTACATGGAACATTCTCCAAGACAGACCGCATGCTGAGCCACAAAACATGCCTCCATAAAATTAAGAAGATAGAGATTGTATCAACAATCTTCTCAGACCATAGTGCGCTGAAATTAGAAGTAAATCACACACAAAAACAGAAAACTAAATCAAACACCTGGAAATTAAACAGTGCACTATTGAACAACGAGTGGATCAGACAGGAAATCAAAGAGGAAATCAAAAGATTCCTAGAAATGAATGAAAATGAGAACACGAGTTACCAAAACTTATGGGACACAGCAAAAGCTGTGTTAAGAGGAAATTTTATAGCTCTACAAGCATTCCTCAGGAAGGAGGAGCGAGCACACAAAAATAACCTAACCTCACAGCTTAAGAGCTTGGAGAAGGACCAAAAAAAGGAGCACAACCCGAACAGGAGAAAGGAAATAATAAAACTCAGAGCAGAGATTAACGAGATGGAAACCCAAAAAACAATCCGAAAGATCAATGAAACCAAAAGCTGGTTCTTTGAGAAAATTAACAAGATCGATAAGCCTCTAGCAAAACTCACAAAGAAAGGGAGAGAGAAAACCCTAATAAACCGAATCAGAAATGAAAAGGGGGTCATTACAACAGAAACCACAGAAATTCAGAGGATCCTCAGGGAGTACTTTGAGAAGCTTTATGCCACGGAACATCAAAACCTCGAGGAAATGGATAAATTCCTAGACTCCTACAGACTCCCAAGGCTGAACCAAGAAGACCTGGAATACCTGAACAGACCTATCACCATCAAGGAAATTGAAATGGTAATAAAAAGTCTCCCCAAGCACAAAAGTCCTGGCCCGGATGGATTCACTAGTGAATTCTTCCAAATCTTTAAAGAGGACTTACTCCCAATGCTCTTTAAGCTTTTCCACGAAATTGAAATATCAAAAACACTTCCGAACAGTTTCTACGAAGCAAATATCACACTGATACCAAAAGCAGACAGAGATACCACAAAGAAAGAGAATTACAGACCAATATCCCTGATGAACACAGATGCAAAGATCCTCAACAAACTACTAGCAAATAGAATCCAACTACTCATCAAAAAGATCATACACCATGACCAAGTAGGATTCATCCCAGGGATGCAAGGATGGTTTAACATTCGGAAATCAATCAACATAATCCATCATATCAATAAAAGAAAAGATAAAAAGCATATGATTATATCAATAGATGCAGAGAAAGCATTTGACAAGATTCAGCACCCCTTTATGATGAAAACCCTAGCCAAAATGGGTATAGAGGGGACCTTCCTCAACATAATTAAAGCCATCTACCACAAGCCTACAGCAAGCATCATCCTCAATGGGGAAAAACTGAGAGCCTTCCCTCTAAGATTACGGATGAGACAAGGATGCCCACTATCTCCTCTGCTGTTCAATATAGTACTGGAAGTACTTGCGATAGCCATTAGGCAAGAAAAATATATTAAGGGCATTCAGGTAGGAAAGGAAGAAATCAAGTTCTCAATATTCGCAGATGACATGATACTCTACTTAGAGAACCCAATAACCTCCACCAAAAATCTCCTAGAAACAATAGACTCGTATAGTAAAGTTGCAGGCCATAAAATCAATACCCAAAAGTCCATGGCTTTCCTATACGCAAATAGTGAGAGAGAAGAAAGCAACATGAAAAAAACAATCCCATTCACAATTGTGCCCCAGAAAATCAAGTACCTAGGAATCAATTTAACTAAGGAAGTAAAGGACCTGTACAAAGAAAATTACAAAAAGCTACTTCAGGAAATAAAAGAGGACATGAGGAAATGGAAAGATATCCGCTGCTCATGGGTCGGGAGACTTAACATTGTCAAAATGGCAATACTACCGAAAGCATTGTATAAATTCAATGCAATCCCTATAAGGATACCCATGAGATTCTTCAAAGAAATGGAGCAAACACTCCTGCAATTTATATGGAACAGTAAGCCCCCGCGAATAGCTAAAGCAATTCTTGGGAAAAAGAAAATGGGAGGAATTAACCTCCCTAACTTCAAAATGTACTACAAAGCAGTAATAATTAAAACAGCATGGTACTGGAACAAAGGCAGAACTGCAGACCAATGGAACAGGGTTGAATATACTGGCATCTCCCCTCAATCATATGATCATCTAATCTTTGATAAAGGTGCAAGTAATGTGAAGTGGAGTAAGGAAAGCCTCTTTAACAAATCGTGCTGGCATCACTGGACGGCTACATGCAAAAAAATGGGCTCAGAACTCTGCCTAACACCATGTACAAAAGTAAGATCAAAATGGATTAAAGACCTCAACATCAGACCAGAAACCATAAGGTACATTGAAGACAAAGTTGGCAAAACCCTCCATGACATTGAAGCTAATGGTATTTTCAAAGATGCCACGCCACTGGCCGAGCAAGAGAAAACAGAGATAGATAAATGGGACTATCTTAAACTAAGAAGCTTCTGCACCTCCAAAGAAACAGTGATCAAAATACAAAGACAGTCTACAGAATGGGAAAGGATATTCGCCGAATACACATCTGACAAGGGGTTGATATCCAGGATATACAAAATACTGGTTAAAATCCACAAGAAGAAAACATCCAACCCCATCCAAAAATGGGGCAATGAAATGAACAGAAACTTTCTCAAAGAAGAAATCCGAATGGCAAAAAAGCACATGAGAAAATGCTCTATATCATTAATCTTCAGGGAGATGCAGATCAAAACCACAATGAGATACCATCTCACACCTCAGAGACTGGCCCACATTCAAAAGAACAAAAGCAACCAATGCTGGCGTGGATGTGGCGAGAAAGGGACACTCCTTCACTGTTGGTGGGAATGTCCACTGGTTCAGCCCTTCTGGAAAACAGTATGGACGATTCTCAAAAACTTAGAAATTGAGCTCCCATTTGACCCAGCAATATCACTCCTGGGAATATATCCTAGAGAGGCAAAAATGTATAGTCGAAGTCACAACTGCACTTGTTTGTTCATTGCAGCACTCTTTACAATAGCCAGAAACTGGAAGAAACCTGAATGCCCAAGAACAGATGACTGGTTAAAGAAATTTTGGTACATCTACACAATGGAGTACTATGTAGCTGTTAGAAAAGATGAAGTCATGAAATTTACATACAAGTGGTACAACATGGAAAGTATCATGCTAAGCGAAATGAGTCAGAAAGAGAGGGATAGACATAGAAAGATTGCATTCATCTGGGGGATATAAAGTAACAAAATATGAGATTAATACCCAAGAATAGCTGAGATCAGCACCAGGAGGATTACTCCATAACTTAGAGGCCAGCTGGGTATTCTAGGGGAAAGGTCAGTTCAGATAGAGAAGGGAGCACCAAATAAAGGGTGTTTGGATAATCCTCCCAGGAGGGGAGATGCATGTCGAAAGCAGACTATGGACTGAACATGTTTGCCACTCAATGCCTCTTTTGCAGACCACAACACCCAAAAGGAGAGAGAGAACACAGGGGATTGCCCTGCCACAGAGGCAGGGGGGAATGGGGGGATGAGGGTGGGGGGGATATTATCCATGGTGGTGGAAAATGGGCACTGGTGGAGGGATGGGTATCTGATCATTGTATAATTGAAACCCAAGCACCAAAAATTGTAAATCTACAACTGTACCTCATGATGTTTCACTAATAAAAAAATATGATCGTGTCAATACCACTTAATATAGCATCACTTTAACACCAAAAAGGAAAGAAATGTGTGATCTCATAACAAAGAGTTCAAAATTTACTAAAAGTGAGTGATAGCATAGTGGTAGGGCGTTTGCTTTGCACGCAGCTGACATGGCCGACCCGAGTTCGATTCCTCCGCCCCTCTCGGAGAGCCCGGCAAGCTACGGAGAGTATCTCGCCTGCAGGGCAGAGCCTGGCAAGCTACCCGTGATGTATTCGATATGCCAAACACAGTAACAACAAAGTCTCCAATGGAGACGTTACTGGGCCCACTCGAGCAAATCGATGAACAATGGGAGGACAGTGACAGATGTTTAAAATAAAAACAGCTTTAGCAAGTAGGAGAGTTCCGGGTCATTTTTATATCTTTTCCTGATTCATTTTAAGTCATCATCTAAATCATTCTGTCTAGGAGGAGACCAGAACAGATTCTGGTGCACAAAAGAGTTAACAAATATTCACATTGAACTCTCTATGACCTTAGAGTCTTCTAGTTTCATAATTTTAGTTTATGATGGGCTGGAGCGATAGCACAGCGGCTAGGGCGTTTGCCTTGCACACAGCCAACATGGCCAACCTGAGTTTGATTCCTCTGCTCCTCCTGAAGAGCCCGGCAAGCTATGGAGAGTATTTTGCCTGCACGGCAAAGCTTGGCAAGCTACCCATGATGTATTCAATATGCCAAACACAGTAACAAGTCTCAAAATGGAGACGTTACTGGGCCTGCTCCAGCAAATTGATGAACAATGGGAGGACAGTGACCGTTTATGATAATTTTATAGTCTTAGTTCTCTGGGTTCAATGTTACAATATCTTTCTTAATTCTTTGATTTGTATCCCAATACTTCTTCCCACCCTCAGTCCCCAACAATGACATTTCTCTGTCCCTCTTTCATCTGCTACCCTTGTCATCATTGTTAAGGCTTCCATAAATGATCACATGTGTGGCTGCAATGCCACTTTGTATATTTGTAAAGCAGTTGTGGACAAATCTTCCCTTTTTTTGGAAATCATAATCATGGCCTGATGATGCCTCAAAACTTCAATGATATTCCACATCCTTCTGTATAAATTTCAACCTCTTTAGGGCAATTAGTGGCTTTCAGTATTTACCCACACAGGCAACCAAACGGCTCATTATAATCCAAAGATAGTATCAATTTTCATAATTTCTATGACATTGCCTTTGCTACTCCTTCCACTGCAACGTGGATTCCCAGTCTACTCACTGAATAGAGGCAGCTCACCAACAGAGTCCAGTTCTCATAGTCCCCCAGAACGATTTGCCCAATTCCCTAAAATTGGCTTCGAAGTTCTCTCCTTCCTAAAACACCAGACCAGTTTTTGTGACTGTCTCACATATTTCATTTCTCTACCTTTTCATTTTGCATAATGATAAGTAAAGCATCTTATTTGTTGCCTTTTCTTTATTGTAACAGAGACTTTAATTTTACCGTTTTATTTTATATTTCTTACAAGAGCAAGAAAAATATCTGCTGGCACAAGGTTAGAAAACAATAAACACCAACTGAACAAATACGTGAATGGACCATCAGTGGGTGAAGGAAATGACTGTTAACTACATTGTGATGTATAAGAGTAAATTTCAGTCTTCTTTTTAGTTTTTTAAATAATTTTTTTAGAAGTTTGGTAGCCAACCCAACTTTGATCCTGGGCACTACGTATGGTTCCCTGACCCCTGAGCACAGAACTAGGACTAAGCTCTGAGCACCAGATGCTACTGTAGCCTAACCCTTACAAAATTAAAATATTTTAAATAAATTAAATGAAAAATAATTCCCCCCCATTTGTTGTTTATTGCGACGTCCAGGGGCCCAATATGGGTGCGTTATACAGGCTTTGACACACTTTGCCATATCTCTGCTCAAAATTGGCAGTGCCATTGGATGGAGTTCAGCTTGTGGAATATGCCATAGACTAAACTTTAATTCTCAACCTACAAGTGCTATTCCATCCCTGGTAGAGCTCTGTGCCATTTCTACTTGAGTTGTGCTTGTTTGAAATAAGTTGTTCCTCTTCTTTAAACAATTAGAGAGTTTCTCTCCACATGGTCAAGCTTGTGTACCTACTCTCAGCCAAGGGCACCTGGGGACCTATATGCAAGGGGCTTCCATGACAGGAGAAGGCAACGACCACTCTCCTTCGGGCTGACTTTGTGAGCTATGGCTACCTTAAGTCTTAAGAACAGATCTTCTATCAGTTTCCATGTATTGAAGAATAAAGACATGACAAAGACACTTGCTTTATCTCCCTTACATAAAAGACACACAAGACTGAATGAGAAGAACACTAGAGAATTTACCTGAGATAATGGCAGTCTCAGGAAAAAGCACCTGCTGACCCATACAAAATTAAGACATCACATGGCACATACATTAAAGATACACATCAAATTAAATTCTAACGTGCCAAATGACAGTACTCTTTATTAAGCATGACGGAAAGCCAGAGTCTGTGAGTGATAGGCATTTTCTGATGCAGCCATAGAGAAAGGGGATTTTATGGCTGGAACATCTTTTAAATATCATATCAAAAGTTCCACACAAAGCATGCCTGCATATTATTCTTTTCAAACACCCCCTCATCCTCAGTGCTATTTTCTTGCTGTGAAATAGTTTGCATATTGACATGAAATTACTTGAAATTTTTTTCCTTAAACAGAATACAGGTTGCCTACAATCTTAGAGGAACACAGGAAAAATACAATATCCTATGTGACTCATCTGCTTTCTCCATGGGGCAGACCATGCCCTCCAGAACTTACTCACAGTGCAGTGAATATAAAAAAAAAAAACCAATGTTGAAATACCAAGAACCTACCTAGATGCTATTTAATTTGACCTTTTAAAACACTGAATTTTGAATAACTATCCTCCCCATTCATGATCTTCACATTTCCCTCAAATAAAAGATAAGGATATATGGAATTCTCTTACATTACTTATATATTCTAAGGAGATCTAAAATCTTGAATTTATTCAAAACTCATTGTGTGATACATTTCAGTTCCCCCTTCAAATTAGTGCTATTGAGTACCTGGGCAGAAATGGAGATGTCTGCGGCTGGACCATACCATGAATGCACTTAATCAACTCTTTCAATGGTTATCTATGTTATAGCTTCCTCCAAATTTATTTATAACTTTACATCACAGGTCTATTCTCAAGTGCTATCATATTTTTCACTGATAAATCAAGGACACATATGTTCACACAATTTTTTTATTAATTTCCCTTACATGCCTCATAATCTTTAAGGCTTATTCTAAATAAGGCTGAACCCTCACTTGAAGAAACATTGCAATTAAGGAGAGCAAGAGCTTTTTAAAGGAAGTCTCTGGTGAATCCTTTTGCAAAGTGAGTAATCACATTCCAACTTATCTGTTCTGTAAGTTGAGAAACAAGATTCTTGTTTCTGTATCTCTGGTAGAAGAGATGAGAATGAGGGCAAAGAGCATCTCTGGGATGGCCCGAGAGGGAAGGGTGAGGCGGGAGGAGAGGGCAGCTGCCGGGTTCTCTCCCTGGAAAGTGAAATGTCAGCAGGGTTAGGCCTTGCCAATATAAATACAATCACAATGATGGTATAAAAAGACGTGCATTTTCACCTCTATTGACTTTTCACGTTCATGGGATAATTATTGTAACATTTTCTTAAAGGGCAAAAAGCTTTTGATGATGAATACATCTCATTACATGGAATTTTACGTGTAATCCTTACATGGATCTCATTGTAATTCAATGGATGAATTACGTGTTAATGCTAGCATAACAAGCCTTTAACCTATTTGACTTAATTACAGGCATATCATCAGATTTACTGGGAAAAGTTTCCTTCCCTATGCTCTAAAAAGTCTTTTCACTTTGTTAACCCTTTGCTTAAACTTTTGAAAGACAGTATCAGCTTCTGTGACCCACAGTCTCTCTCTTATTACATGTCCTCTAGACTTCGCCTTAGTCCTAGGGGTGAAATAGAGAAAGTATCATTTTGCTTCACTTTGCGAATTTCTATGTGTTGAAGGTTCCCTTTATGCCTGATTTCTGAGGAGCAGGACTTTTTTCAAGTTAAAGGATAGAGTGAAGCAGAGTAAACCTTCGCCTAGGAATTGGAAATCTAGCTCAGAAGTTTAAAAAATTTGACTTACCAACATGGACCTCAGCATCCTTTTCTATTCAGTGAACAGACCAATATTTGTGATGCAAATGGTATTTAGACTAATGTTGTGCAAAAATATAAATAAAACACAAGGCAAGTAGAGAGTGTTGATGAAAAGAAGTAGAACAGAAAATCATCAGTAGCTTTAAAACCAACCAGCGCATTAAGGGACATTAGTAAATATAAGATCATGTACAGACAAGAATTGAAAATTAATTGGTAGCCCAAGGAGGTAATGATAGGCACAACTGACTTATAGAAGAGTATTTGGAATCAACAGTACCTAAATTGTAGCTTGCAGGATGAGTAGGAAGAATTGGGATTAGAATTGTGTTGGGGGAAGGGGGCAGAGGGAACTGGGTATGGAGATAGGAACCAGGCAGAGTTTACAGGAGAGGAATTATAATTTATGCCTTACCCCAAAGTCAAGGTGCAGTACATTTTTGGTTATATAACCTCAATGAGAGCCTATTAGAACACACTGAGATGGGAGGGATCACATTGGATGTGAACACCTCTCTCTTTCTTTCTCTCTCTCTCTCCCTCCCTCCCTCTCTCTTTTACATTCTTTCTCTCTCTTCCTCTCTCTCTCTGCATTTTTCTAAATAAAACTCTTTTATTTCACAAAATAATAAAGAAATATGGGAGAGGGACAGAGAGACAAGACTAAAGGGGTTTCATCTTTGCAAGGTGACTCTGCCTTTGGGATAAAGGACAGTGGAGAGAGGGTGAGAGAGGAGAAGACAAGACAGATGGCCACTTAACAATCCCGATGTCCAGGGGAGACACGGAAGGCTGGGACTGTTGATGGGCATGGGGGTGTGCAATAAGGACAGATGTGAAAGAAGCTCTGACACCCCAAGATTGAATCAGAAAGGAAACATGACACTAGAGATGGAAACATTGCACTAGAGATGGAAAATGTCACACCCTGTCATGGAGACCGCTGGGAGAAGAAAGACTGATGCAGAGATCAGGAGACACTTCCTGAAAAGCAAGCTACTTTTCCATGCCCTGCAGGACAAGGACAGGTCTCCAGGTGGCCCCACATGAGCAGCCCACAGTGTCACAGGAGCTCTTTCTCCTCACACATCAGTGGAAAGGATCTGCTTCATGTCGGTGATACTTGTCTTTCTACAGAAGATGGGTCCTAGGAGAACATATCCCTGCCCCCCCACCCACCCATACTCATTCTTGGGCCTGGGCTGAAGGGAGGTGGGGTCCTTATCTAGGAAATGTTCTTCTGGCTATGGTGGAAACTTCTGACCAGGCTTTGTCAGCATGGTAGCAGCACACCATCACTACAATCCCTGAGCCAAGAGCCTCGGCAAGGCAAATGACCTTAGGAGTCCTAGAGGGAGGGAGCTGTGGCCTGTCTTCAGGGTGAGGTGTGCCAATGGGGCTCAGGGCAAAGGACATGAATGCTGAGCCGGGGTGGGCAACAGAGATGAGGACATCAATCACTTCTCCCACAGACACATGACTGGAACCACTCGGGTGAATTTCTGACAACAGGTATACAAGATGATAACCAGAGAGCAGGTGGGAACCTCTTTAGAGCACAATGGAGGGAAGAAAGATGGCAAGTAAGGGTGTGAACAGTTGGGCCCGGGCTGTAAGCAAAAAGGGCTTCCGTTGGTTTGGGGATGATGGGGACGCGACAGGACAAGATGCACAGGGTGCTCTGAGAGCTACTGAGGGGCAGAAGGGCTCCCTGTATTTCTACTTGGGTGGAGACCTATAAGATCAGGAGATTAGCATGGTCAGGGCTGCAGAATTGCAAGCCTGAAGCAAAACTAGAGCTCATTAGCCAACAGTACATAGTGCCTCCCAAGTGTCCCTTTGGCAGAGTTGGATGCTCTTTTGTCAGTTCCAGTAGATATTGGGAATGATCCTCCACCCGTGCCCTCCTCCATGCCAGCTGGAAATGCCAGCCATCCTTCCAACACAACTGGAAATGCAATGGATTCCAGGGAGAGAGAAAGAATGAGGAGAGGGAGAGAGGAAGTGAAACGAGGAAAGGGAAGGAGAAGAGTATAGAGGGGAAGAGAGGGGGAGGCGAGCTGGAAGCGGGGGGGGGGGGGAGGAGGAAAGGGGTGGAGAGGAAAAGGCAGGAGAGGAAAAGGGAGGGGAGGGAAGTGAATGGAAGGGAGGGAAGGGCAGGGGAGGGCAGGAGAGGGGAGGGGAGGAGAGGAGAGGATCTGGAGAGGAGAGGGGAGGGGAGGAGAGGAGAGGCTTCATGATGGGCAAGCCCTATGGCAGGTGCTCCAACTGGGATTAAACTGTTCACCTGTCAACAAGATGCTTATTCCTGCATTGCCTTACAAGGGATATGCATGCAGCTAACAGTCTGTTCTCAGAGACCTGGACTGTCCATAACCATAGGAGACAGTCACCTGCCCTGAAGATCTGTACATCTCTCATGGTCCCCTGTCTCTGCAGTCATTGGAAATGATCACTGATCCCCACCCACAACTTCTGCCAACCAAATGGTGCCAGATTTCACAGAATATTTGCTAATTCCTCCCCTTTTTATTAGCCAAATAATAGAAGGGGATGGAGAGAGAGAGTGAGAGAGAGAGAGAGAGAACACTGAATAAGACCAACAAACCCAGAGAGTGACTGGAGGTCACATAGTCAGTGGCTCAGTATGGATTATCAAAGCCTCCTGCCCTGCCTGGTCTCCAATCCTTTTTATTTAACCACAGAACAAGTTGCCATATGAAGAAAACATAAAAGCATTAACCTCTGATAAGTTACATTTGTTGTCTTGTACATTTGGCATTTATTCGGGTTGCTGTGATTTGTGTGGAATGGTTTATTGCATTCTGGGTACTGTCCTCTGAATTCCCAGTCTTTCATTTCTGTTGGCATTTCCCTTATTCTTTAAAGTCACTGCTTTCCATTTCCATAAAATTTGTCTTAAAAACCACCCTTGGTTTTGAGTTCTCTGCAGCAAAATGTGGAATTTTTCTCCAGTTTGCACTAAAGCACTGTGCCCGCTTGTTGCTCAACAGATTGGGATGTTTCCTAGGAGCGTGGAATTATTGCAACTATGGTCTCACATATTCTTTCTGGCTATTTGTCTCTGTGCTGACAGTCTCTGGCCTTTGAAGATTCCTGAAGATTTTGCACTCACAATGTAGTTGGTGTCAGCTTAATTCTTTAGTGCACTTCATGTCTGTTGCCTGCCTGTATCTGGTAAAACACAGAATGTTTACTACCATGTGGCAGTAACTGCACACTGGACACAGTGGTCTCGGGGCCATCAAGAGACTGACCTCTGAAAAAAATTGAAATAATCCCAGAGAATAAAACTCTTCATTTTGTGGAATCTCAACAACCCACTGGTTTCGTTATCTGCCTGCATTCACCACTTAGCATATGTTGTGAGATCCACAGGCTGCCTGTGCATAAATGAGAATAAAAATGAACTCTGTTCCCCTGATCACACTATTCCCCTCACTACACACATAGCACACACACACACACACACACACACACGACTAAAATCCACTTGAGAAAAACCATCTATCCTCTATGTCTAAAGATGACCACTTAAATGATTGTATTGTGTTGGGTAAAACAAACAGCATCACAATTTTCTCTAATGTGGTTAATCATAAAATAGCTGGGTTTCTAAATTGGACAGGCAGTCACTGCTGTAAGTGGCATGGCATAGTCATTAATGAGCTTCATGGTTGTCCACATGCAAGGATGGTCTTGCCTGCTGTGCTTGTAGGGATAAGACTAGAGGGAGGTGGTTGCCTTGGGCACAAAATTAAGGAGGTGACAAAACCTCACTCGTCATAATAAATATTTTCATGTCAATATTCAGTAAGCCAAAATTAGCATTAAAAAATCAATGATGCAATGAACACAAGCAACCAGTGCTGGCGTGGATGTGGGGGGAAAAGGGACACTCTATCACTGTTGGTGGGAATGCCCACCCCACTGGTCCAGCCTTTCTGGAAAACAATATGGAAAGTCCTTAAAAAACTAGAATTTGAGCTTCCATATGACCCCACAATACCAATCCTGGGAATATATCCTGAGGATGCAAAAAAGCACAGTAGATATGACATCTGTACCTATATGTTTGGGCTGGAGCGATAGCACAGCGGTAGGGCATTTGCCTTACAAGCGGCCAACATGGCCAACCCGAGTTCGATTCCTCCGCCCCTCTCGGAGAGCCCGGCAAGCTACCAAGAGTATCTCGCCTGCACGGCAGAGCCTGGCAAGCCACCCGAGATGTATTCGATATGCCAAACACAGTAACAACAAAATCTCCAATGGAGATGTTACTGGGCCTGCTCGAGCAAATCGATAAACAACGGGAGGGCCTTCTTCTTCTTCTTCTATATGTTTATTGCAGCACTGTTTACAATAGCCAAAATCTGGAAACAACCCAAGTGCCCTAGAACAGATGACTGGTTAAAGAAACTTTGGTACATCTACACAATGGAATACTATTCAGCTATCAGTAGATATAAAGTCATAAACTTTGCTTATAAATGGATAGACATGGAGAGTATCATGCTCAGTGAAATGAGTCAGAAAGAGAGGGACAGACATAGAAGGACTGCACTCATTTGTGGAGTATAAAACAACATAACATGAGGCTGACACCTAAGGACAGTAGATACACGGGACAGGAAGATTGCTCCATAGATGTAAGCCTACCTCATGAGCAAAGGGGAAAAGGCAGCTGGAATAGAGAAGGGATCACTAAGAAAAAGATGGCTAGAGGAATTGGTAGGGATGGGAATGTGTGCAGAAAGTAGATAAGGGATCAAACATGATAAACTCTCAGGGTCTGTATTGCAAACCATAATACCCAAAAGTAGAGAGAGATTATGCAGAATTATGTCTGCCATGGAGGCAGGGGGAGGGTGGGAAATGGGGGTTATACCGGGGATATTGGTGGTGGGAAGTGTGCACTGGTGGAGGGATGGGTGTTTGATCATTGTGTGATTATAACCCAAACATGAATGCTTATAACTATCTCACGGTGATTCAATACAATTAAAAAATTTTAAAAATTTAAATATTTTTTAAAAAATTGTCAAAATTGATTGACTAAAGTGAGTCAATAGTATAGTTCCTGTCGTAGTATGAATACCTCCAGAAGGCCACAAGGGGAAAGGCTTCAAAATGTTTAGTTATTGAGTCACTGTTCTCTCTGTTCCAAAATATGAGAGAAAGAGAGAGAGAGAGAGAGAGAGAAAGAGAGAGAGAGAAGCATGCATGCATTGGGGGTTATTCATCTTGTGTTTCATCTACCTTAAATTAAGGGAAATTTGGAAATTAGAGTAGAGAAAGCGTATAAGAAAAGAAAAAGAGTGCTCGCAGCTGTTCAAAGCTATCATTAACCTTCATCTATTCCATTTTCTTAGGACCCCTGGTTTTAAGAGGCCATGATATTCTCTGGCTTCAATTGGTGCTCAGCAATTGGTTTTTTTCCCTTTGTTCATCTGTACTACATTCTGAAAACTACATCATGTCTATGACCCAACTAATGCTCATGGAGAGCTTGGCTTTCAGGCCAAGGGAGCCATGTAGCTCAGGCAATTAGGCAGAAATAGATGGCCCAAATTATCTTGAGAACCATCTTGTGTGATATATAAACCATTAAAATTGAGTTTGGAGACAGTGGACAAAAAAACGGTTATCCTGAGAAGAAAGAGGGTTATAATGTGAGCTGTTTAATAGTCAGGTGTGAAGTGTTATCCCTTTCCATCACTGGAATGGAAAAGCGCTGATTAGGTATGGGCCCTGATCAGAGGACAAGCACATGTCCCAGATAGGGCAAGATTGAGGCCACCATCTGCGTGTTACTTGATATTTTATTAATTTCCACTGCTGAGAACTTCATATCTTTCATTATTAGTATATGTTACTGAGCTTGTGCCTTCAGGCTTTTTAAGTAAAAGGTAAAATTTTATAAAAATTAAACTTGAAATCATCATGCATAAGTAATTCATTACAAAGAATGTGTTTTAAAATGGGCTGCTGAAGTTATCACATAAATCTTCCAAACTGAAATGGGATTAAGATAGAATGCATATATGAAAACGAGAAACTCTGGGGAAAAAAGTACTATGAAAAAACAGCAAGGTTAGAATCTGATTACTCCCTGCAGTTATATCTAGTTAGCAAGACACAATGATGGATCCATAAGCCCATTATATTCACTCTTCTAATCATAAACAAATAAGTATGTCTATTTGTGTCAATCACTTAACTCTATTCTGAGAAAAATGATCTGGTTTCTCATAAGGAATTTATAGCACTGTGAAGAAGATAGCCTTGAAGAAAATAATCAACTATATTAATATAAAAGGAAGCATAACTGAGAAGCATTGCCTGATCTAGGGCTTAGAGAATAGTCTAAGAAAGTCAGGTGCATGCTCAGACATGGACTGATAAGCTATGGCTGCCTTGGTCCAGGGAGGCTTGCATGGGAATCAGGAAGGTATTCAAGAATTGATACACAGAAAACAATTCTGATGATAGAGAATGGTAAATTCAAAAGCTGCTTCAGGGGCTGGAACAACAACACTGGAACAACAAAAATACTGGATCAACCATGTGCAATGGCCTGCCTTGCACATGGCTGACCTGGGTTCAACTCCCATATCCCCATATGGTCCTCTGAACCTTCCCAGCAGTAATCCTTGAGGGCAGAGACAGGAGAAATCCTCAGTATGAAAAAAATGCTGTTTCAAAGTGGATTCAGAGGAAGTAGCAGAAGAGGTAGGGTTGTATGGATTCATAGAGAAACTAGCGCTTAGAAGAAAATCAGATAAGGAAAATTCTCAAAGGATACAGCTGGAAAAGCTGAAGAAACGTTTTCACAGACATCACTTTGGACTCATAGAGTGCCAATGGAGAAATAGATTCACAGAGAATCTTACAAAGCCCATCTCCAAACACGAGGGGGTTTTCCAGAAGGGGGAGGGAAACTGACACATGTGGGGGAAAGCCCTTGCTTTTGAAACCCAAAACTGCCTGTGAATAATGACTTTCCTTCATTTCAGTTTTTCAAATCCCATGTTTTGTCAATGACAAATTCTCATCCAGGACCATGAGAGACTATAGATGTTGTTGCTTCCAGTCTTAGGAAGAAGAGTGGCAATGGGAATAGTGAAGCAGATGCAAGACCAACTATAGTTTGGTATTTAGCTTAGAATTTAAGATTTAATCCTAAAATCAATGAGAAACCCATCACAAGGATTTGATAATTCAAAGTTCATTTCTTCCATTTTACTCTAGCCATCCTACATAGTATGTACTGTACAGCAATCAATAAAAAGCAGAATTATGTTTTGAGACTGTTGCAAAGTGAGATGATGATTTGGACTAGACAGTGAGGAGAGTAAAACTATTAAGTATAAAGAAATTTTATTACAAATTGGACATAGGAGGTAAAGAAGAGAGAAAGAAAGCAATATATATGCACATTAGTTTTAGCAAATGCAAAATCTTTTCTGCAGTTTCTAGATTCAGAGACCATCTTGAACACAAGAATGATAAGGTCAACTGTTCTACTTCCGTGCCTAACTCTCACTGATTACTGTCTTCGTTCAACACAAGCTGATTAGGTGAAGGGTGCATGCATGCTTGTTTTAAGTATTAGTTTCAGTCCAGATAAGTTTGATGTCTTTATTGAAGGAAGTCCCTGTAACATTATAGATTCAGGAAATAGAGTGCTAACATTTTCTCTTTCACTGAAGATTTTTTACAAATGTAACTTATTAGAGGTTTATGTTTTTTATGTTTTCTTCATATGAAAACTTGTTCTATGGGTAAATAAAATAGAGTTTTTTGGAATAACCCAAATACCTTTAGGTTCTGTTGTGTTATAGAAGGAATAACACGCCAAAAAAAAAAAATAGAGCAAGTGAAGTCCAGTGTTCAGTGAAGGCAAAATCACCTCCTATAGATGCGTCTGGAACAACAGTCAGAAAATCAAGTTTAGAGATGAGTGAAAAAGTGTATTTGCAGGTGATGAGAAGAAAATATCTCTATAGAAATAGAAAAGATATTGCAGTTTTTTTTAATTAAAATAAAAACACAATGATTCTTCCCATCTTCTTTGTCTCAGAAGCTCCATAGATAGCAGAAGCTGCCTCACTTTGAGAGAAGTGCTAAGTTAATTATGTGTTCGCATTTGATACCATTTGTCAGGGGGAAAAGGTCAACATTTTACTTTGCTGTAATGTAGCTACTGTGAATGAGAAACTCTGGTGATATGAGTGTGTCTTGTTCTAGGTAAATTGAAGGTAGGCTTTCATATTTATAAAACTATCAAGTTAGTAAGAAGTGAATGTCTTCTTGGAATCTTGAACTTAGAGAGTCTGAATCACATATCAGATGATGGAACTTACTGATAGAGTCTTATATGCTTAAAAAATCATGACCTAGGTTTTAGGTAGTAACCAAGAAAGAATATAACAAAATTTTGGTGGATTTGAATGTGAAACCAAAGAATCTACAGAAAGAAGAAAAATATAATGGGTCCATCTGACTCAAAAAGGAAGAGAGGGTAGGTGAAACAATCCTTAAGTTAAGAAAATATCAGAAATAAAAATAAATTCCTAGGATAAAACTTTCTCCAATCAACATTTTATAAATGTTGGGTATATGAGGCATAGTAGCTCTAGAACTGTCAGTATGTCAGCCACTTCACTCCAAAATTAATCATTTCATTTGTGAATTTTCCTTATAAGGAATTTATTTCATTGTTTTATTTTATCTTAAAATAAACTATGATCACAAAACATGTTTTATAAAAGTCTTCATTGTAAGATGTACAGGGTGTTTCAACACAAAGTTATGTCACAAGAGATATGTGTTTATTCTTTTAAAAAAAACACCTAATTTTCAAGCTTTACTAAAATACCTCAGAACCCTAGGATTATTATTCTAATTTTTAAATAAAAGTGATAATATGCATTTAAAAAAACTGATTCTTCATCATTGTTACTCAAAGATACAATGTCTCTTTTTTTATAGTTCTTTAATATATAGTTGTCAAGCAATGAGGCATGAAGCATTAAAATTACTTTCAAATATAAAACAGTAATATATCTTAAAATTTTTATTTTATTTCCTACACTGAAAGAAATTTTTTTCAAAACTTGTGATGTTTTTCAAACTCATAAGGAGCTATAGTGATGATTTCAGAAAAGATTAGTGGCAGACACTAAAATGGCAGTTTTTAATTCATGAATGACACAAAGCCATCTTACAGAGATCTGTTGGCATCCTAAGAGGATCATGATGATTTCTATCATGCTGAAAGGTAATGTATTAAAGTCCTAAGGAGGTCTGAAATGATTAACCCTCATCAACTCTTAACAACACCCCCAGGTCATATTCCCTGCTGCATACCTAATGTATGAAAATAGCACAATGGTAACAACCTCCTAAGTTATTGCAAAGATTAAATGAGATAATGCATGTAAAGCATTTCATACAATGCCTACAGAGAGCCAGTGCCAAATAAACAACTGCTATCATTATGGTTTAACCTTCCTGCCGGTCAGAGAAATTCCATTAGCTGGAACATGAGTACAATTGTTGAATTGGGGGTTGAAGTGCTCTCAATAATTTATACTCTGTCATCTTCATCTGACAACAATAAAAGAGAGTAAACACAAGATCAGTTAGTTATTCTTTGCAGGTAAATCATAGGGAAACCTAAGTCATACACAGGTCCCAAATGAGAAAAAAAATGTAACGAAATGCCCTCCAGGTTGTAAAACTTAAAAAAAAAAAAAAGAAAAAAAAGGGCTTAGAAATCTACCATAATCTGTGATGTCTATGTGATGTCTATGGGAGTAAGGAATGGAATAAAACAGACAGGGTTTCTATTCTTAATTTATATAGTAACTCGTATGGGATCATGAGCCTCACCAGCAGATGAGTTGTTATGATGTGTTTCAATCTATAAAACACAGACTTTAATCACAGTACTTCATGAAAAAGTACCAAAAAGGGCTTTGAGAAATCAAGGAAACTGCAGTTCTCTTCTCTTGCTCTTTCCTTCCTTTCTTTAATATTAGCATGGTCCTTATAATGTCTACAGTTGAGTTTGGTCAAAAGAAGCAATATTATTTTCTCCCGAAAACAACAACAACAAAAAAATTAAGAGGTTTAAATGGGAAGGAAGCTACTGAATTGTCTGTGCACCATAAAGACCCAGAAGCAGTTCCAGGCCCATTTAGACATGGGTTCTCATTCCCTCTTTGCACAAATGCATTGACTATATGCAGGGCCTGCTTATTCTCTTGACTAACTTTCCACGGGTCAAAGTGGCCTTGCCAGATCCATTGATTAGATGCGCACAGAACTTTTCCTAGGAAATGGGCCATTTTATCTTCTCTTACCAGTCAAATACAAGTTCTGAGCTTTATTTTGATGTCCCTTTTTGTTCTGTGCCATCCTGCAAACCTACTTAAAGAGCAGGAGAATAATACTCTGCTAACGGATAGGAGTAAGAGGAGGAATAACTGCAATGACTGCTTCACATGCAATGCTCCTCCCCAAAGCAATGCTTCCCAGCAAGGAATCCAAGGGTGGTGAGACAGAGAGTAGTTGCACCACTTGTTCTGGAAGGGCTAAAAAGCAAGCACTTAACAGAGATTCATTTATTACACTGTACTTGCCACTGCTGAGTAGTTGAGTTCGAGGTTCCAAATGAATAATTTGAAAAGGATAGCTTCTTTCTCTGCTGAAAACTGGTATTCTTTTGGGACCAATAGCACAACAGAATATACCTAGGTTTGGTTTACAGCATCACAAATTCCCTCAAGCATCACAGTGTGCAGCCCTCAAGGCCTCCAACATCACTGGGGTAGCCAAGGTGTCTGCAAAACCACAGGGCCCAAAGACCATCAAATTAGCTGTTCCTTCATTGAATTGATGGCCTGGTTGGTTGAGAACTACCAATTGGCTCTGGGGTCATCCGAGCACTACTTGGAAGGGTCCCTGCAGCCTCTCCCCCAAAGGTATTCTGACAACAACTCATTATCCTGGGACCAAACTTGTATTCCATTTCCTCTTTGTCTTTATTTGAGATGAATTTTTCTCATTAATCTCTGTAGACACTTACCCAAATAGATTCTGGAGCATGTGATTTATTTGTTGTTTATTTTGAATTGGGGTCCCACTTGGCAGTGCTTAGGACTTACTTCTGCCCTTGAGCTCAGAGATCACTCCTGGTAGTGCTTGGGCACCATGTGTGATGCCAGGAATAGAACCCAGTTTGGTCACATGAAAGGCAAGAGTCCTACCTGCTGTACTATTGCTCTGGACCAGAGCATGTGATTTTAAAATGGTACCTAGCGCTTCTGCAACACATTTATACTAAAATATTCCATGGAGACTCTTTTCAAGAACAAAAGAGGGGATGCAAAGTCCCTGAAAAAGTCAAGAAAAGAGTAGGAAATCACACACTGAAAGCTCATGGATTCTGCCCTCGGTGAATTTCTATACACAGAGTCACATGTGTGCATTGTTTTAAGAGTATGAGGCAGGAAATGCTATAATGTCATACTGCACTGTATATGACCCTCATTTTTTAGATTGGAAGGAATAACCCCTAGACCTTCAGGTCCTGAAATTTTCTCAAGAGTTTTCAAAATGATTTAGAACTTGAGTGATGTATTTTAACACGTTTAAATCATTTTTTAAAAAGAATTGTTTTCCTTTGTGGAGTTTAACTGAAAGGTAATGAGCATACTTCTCTTTCCATGTATTTAATGTGTCAAGTATACCATCTTGTTATTCATCTTGAAAGGAATAAATACAGATCATCTCTCAAAAGGAAAGGCAGACACCAAAAACACGGTTTATGAGGTGTGCAGGGGAAAAACATTGAATGTTCTAAAATTTTTATTTCTCTCCCTCTTTCTCACTCCCTCTCTTTCTGCTCTGACTTTGATATGTATGGATGTAGAGAAATTTGAGCTTTCTATAAAGACCGTTTAAACATTTTTGAGCCTCAGACTCCTTTGGCCCTCTTAGAAAACCTATAGAATCTTCCTCAGAAAAAATAATGTTAATAAGAAAATCATTGCACTGTAGCACTGTCCTCCTGTTGTTTATCTATTTGCTCAAGTGGGCACCAGTAACGTCTCCATTGTTGTTACTGTTTTTGGCATATCGAATACATCCTGGGTAGCTTGCCAGGCTTTGTCGTGTGAGTGGAATACTCTCAGTAGCTTGACGGGCTCTCTGAAAGGGGCAGAGGAATCGAACCTGGGTCTGCTGCGTGCAAGGCAAATGCCCTACCCGCTATGTTATCACTCCAGCCCATCAGAAAATCAAGTGTAAAAAAAAGTAGATGTCAAAATAACAAATATATAATATGACAACATGTATGTCTCTTTATTAATGTGTTCAATAAGGAGACTTTGGGGTTTGAATATTTGTAACCCTCTACAATCCATATGTCAAAATCTTAGCGTTCCCCACAATGTAATATTACTGGGATGTTTGAGAGATCATTAAATTTTATGACGTCATGAGGGAAAGGGCCTCAAGAATGGGATTAGTGCCTCACACAAATCAGGAGAAAGTTTGCTTACACTCTCTCGTGTCCTGCATGTTCAAGACAGATGGTTCCTACCAAACTGGCACTCTATCCTTGGACATCCAGTCTCTGTAACTATGAGATATAAAATTTTTTTGTTTATAAACCACCCAGGGTAGAGTGCCTTATGATAGCAACCTGAATGAACGATGACAAAGAACTAGAAGCAGTTCTACTAGCTACCATAATGTTTAATTAAAACTGAAAAATTAATATTTGGAAGTAATTGCAAAATTTTCCTGTGATCTGAAACCTCTGTGTTTGCTAACAAAGTCACAGACACTGATTCTACATGGTCCATTGTCTTGACCCATTGTCTTTGGGCTAGGTGGTTGAGATTCAAACCCCTGGTGGTCAGGTTACAGAGTCTGCTCTCTCTCTCAACCATATCGTTTTTCTACCTAAAACAGAGCTATGTGATGATTTAGCTCAAAATCCATCCGTGGTAAATAAAATAACAAATTCTCACTAAAGACTTTAAAGAACCAAAGCAATTGGTAAAGACAAAAAAGAAAATGGAGACACCCTACCCTGTGAACTCAAGATACTTCACAAATCTATGGTAATAAAGAAATTATGTCATGGAAGCAAAAGTAGAAACAGATCAGTGGACTAGAATAGAGCCCACATCTCTCTCCTTTTCTCTCTCTCTCTCTCTCTCTCTCTCTCTGTCTGTCTCTGTCTCTCTCTCTCTCTCACTCTTTCTGTCTGTGTGTGTGTGTGACAAAGGAGTCAAGACTAATGAAGAAAGAAATGCCTCTTTAAGATATCACTGTCACTATCACTGTCATCCCCTTAATCATCGATTACTCGAGTGGGTTCCAGTAGTGTCTCCATTTGCCCCAGCCAGCTCTGAGATTTTAGTATTGTAAACTTCATGCTCGCTCCACAAATGCAGCATGCCAGCTGGATGTCCTTGGGCAAAATGGTTACGCGCTTGATGGGGAATGCACAGAGGTTGGTGTCATCGAAGAGCCCCAACAGGTAGGCCTCACACGCCTTCTACAGCACCATGATGACCAATCTCCGAGAGCGCGGGTCAGTCTTCAAGTCCTGCGCGATCTTGCACACCAGCCGCTGGAATCACAGCCGGCAGATCTGCTGTAGCACCATGATGTGGGGCTGGTAGCTGTGCGGCTTCTTCACGCCACCAGTAGCTGGCTCGCTCTTGCGGGCCTCCTTGGTGGCCAGCTGCTTACTGGGCACCTTCCCGTTGGTTTGTGCCCTTTTGCTTAGTACAAGCCCTCTCGTTCTTCCCAACTCAGCTGGAGACTCTGTCAGGGTTAGGGAAATGAGACCCATTTTAGCTACTGTTGTTGGCATATTCGGTGTGTCAGGGGTGGCTTACCAGGCTCTGCCAGCGGGCTGGATACCCTTGGTAGCTTGCCCGGCTCTCCAGGGGAAAGATGGAGGCTTTGGGGCGATCTCCAATAGTTCTTGCAGGTGTTCCCAGTCTACCGAATGTAAGCTCCTGGTGACTGGCCTGCGGTAACAATTTGTCCACGGACAACACGAATCTGCATGTATCTCTGAGCAGCGCCTGGGGCATCTGCAGCCTCACGTTGATCTCCTTGAGTTGGATTGAGTGTGCCTGGAGGCTGTCGAACAGCCAGCGGAGCAAGACCCCATCAAGCAGGGTCTGTGCCAGGTCGAACACCTGCGCGGGGTCCCAAGTCACTCGGTTGGCAGACAGCGTCCTACAGTGGACAAGTCACCGCATGGCCATGATCCAGCGTCCTGCAGTGGACTGTCACTCCTCCGCGCTCAATGGTGCTGTGACTCGGCCCAGCTGGGGGAGGCGGTGATGCCGTACCGCAGCCGTGGTCTTTCCTGGCCCTGCCGACACCACTCTGTCCCAGTCCTGCAAGGCAGCCAGGATGTCCAGCAGGAACCACACGCACACAGAGCTCCATCAGGGATCACCAGCAGAGCTCCACGCCTGGTGAGCTAAGCTGCGAGTCACCCAGTGAGATGGTGAGCTGGGTTCGAGGAGCGTGAGGGGTTCAACCAGCGTCGGAGACTTCTTGCCTCCTCCCATAAGACATAGTGCTGGGATTTAAGCTTGTTATTGGCCATGATCCAGAGACACAAAAGAATCTTGGAACCAAGCAGCTGTCTGCTCATCTCTCAGAGATGCCTCCGGACTTTGCGCCTGGCGTACTTCACCAGGGTACCTGAGATGAGAGCAGGCATCGTCCCTCCACCTGCCCCCTAGGAATCCCAGTGTCCGCCGTCTTCCAGAACCCAATGAAAAGCCCAGGTACTCGGTATTATTGATGGCAAACTCCAGGCCTCATGGGATAGGGGGTGGGCTGGTCCATCCCATCTCCCTGCCCCCATGGGACACTGGAAGTCATGCCCACGAGCTGCCTCTAGTCACTACTTAAGCTCGTTAATGGCCATGATCCAGAGTTACGCCAAAGAATCTCCAAACCAAGCAGCTCGCTGCAGAGACTTCTGCACACCGTGATTATCTAAAATTTTAGATTTCTAGGAGCGACATCCTATGTTATTCATAGCAGGCAATACAAATGGGTTATCTAGCATCTGCCTATTCTGCAGGTTTGAGTGGTGGTGAAAAATTCGAAATGATGGTGGTGGGAAGGTGTGATGGTAGTGGGACTGGTGTCAAAATATTGAGTGCAATCCATTATTGAGAACAACTTTATGAAAACAAAAATAAATTTTAAAAATTTTTAAATTTTTTAAAAAGTAGAGTGCTGGGAATATTGAAATATGCAATATTCATAATAATTCAATATGCAAAATAAATTCTCTGTGTAAGGCATAATAATTCAATATGCAAACTAAATTCTCTTTGTAAGGCGGGGCTGGAGCAATAGCACAGCGGGTAGGACATTTGCCTTGCACGCTGCCAACATGGCCGACACAGGTTCGATTTCCAGCATCCCATATGGTCCCCCAAGCACCGCCAGGAGCAATTACTGAGTGCATGAGCCAGGAGTAACCCTTGAGCATCGCTGGGTGTGACCCAAAAAGAAAAAAAAATCCTCTTTGTAAGGCAATAGAGTTCTGAATGTGCCTGATCTCAGAAGTAAAATAACTAAAACATAAAACTACATGGTAAACTAAAGTAATACAATAACTTAAAAAAAAGAACTGGCTATTAGATTTGAAATCATAAAATATGTAGAAGAAAGCACAGGTGATCTACTTCAGCATCTCAACATGAGAGATATATCTGGAGACTCTACTGGCAAGGGAAACAGTTGAGACCTAAGTGGGACTCCATCAAACTTAAAAGAATTTAAGATTGTTACATCCCTATGTTCGTTCTAGTGCCACTCAATAGCCAAGGTCTGGAAACAACCCAAGTGCCCAAGAAAAGATGACTGAATAAACTAACCTGTATATAGACACAATGGAATGACACTCTACTAGGATAAAAGATGAAATTATGAAATTTGCTGCAACATGAATGGAACTAGAAAGAATCCTACTGAGTGAAGTCAAAGAAAGAGGGGTAAATACAGAATGATCTCTGCCATGTGTAAAATATAAAGTATTATATCAAGGGAATTATAAAACAGCCAGTGGTAACAGATCCTGAGAATTAGTCTACAGAACTGAGTTTTCCAAGGGGCAAGTTGGAGTTAGAGTGGAAAGGGTAGGAGGGGACCCGGGGACATTGGAGGAGGGAGGCTGACACTTTGGTTGTGATCTAGAAAATTATATGCTCAAAACATACTATTAACAGTATTGCAAATGATGATAACTAAATAAGAATGAGAAGGAAAAAAATTATTTACTTAAAAAATAAAAATTCTTTATATAGCAAAGGAAACCCCCACAACAAACAAAAAGGTGTCTAGAAATTCAGAGAAGATATTAGTGAATCATGTAGCTGACAAGAGATTAACGTAAAAAGATGTATCAAAAATCACATAAATAAATCACAAAAAAAGAGAAATAATCAAATTTCTAAAAACATAAGACCTAAATAGACTTGAATGAAGAATTAGGTGTAAGCCCTGAGGACCACCAAGTGTGATCCATACAAACCAAAATAGATGACTCACAAATGCAGGACAAGAGAAAAGCTCACATCTTTATTACTAGGGAAATACACATAAAGCCACAATAATTTATTACCTCACACCCATGATAATTGTCTATAAAAAATTGTAAACAATAAGTATTGGCAAGCATGTGTAAGGAATCTCTTGATCACTTGATCACTTGACTCATTGATTTGCTCGAGTGGGTGCCAGTAACATCTCCATTCATCCCTGTTGCATGCTAATGTAGCCCAATGGAATCTGCTCATTCTAGGAACACGAAGAGCCTCAAACTGATCATTCAGGATCTTGACTAAGTCTGACCCTTTCATAGGTGGGCGGCCACGCGATCTTTTGACGTCCTGTGGAATCCAGTTGGTAATGGCTCTAGTTCAGCAGTCATCTCCAAATCTCATTACATGTCCAGCCCATCTGATTTTCGACGTCTTGGCAAACAAGACAGCGTCCCTGATTCTTGACCGTCGACAGAGGTCAGAACTCCAGATTCTTTCCCAGAACTGGAGGTTCTTCATCCTCTTAGGTATTTCTTCAACGTTCTTGAAGGCGTTCCAAGCCGCTCTCTTCCTCCTGCACAACTCAGGTGCCAGATCATTCGTCATGTTGACTTCTCGACCTAGGTACACATAACTGTTGCATTCAGAGATGTTCATCCCATTGAGAGTGAATGGAATGTCAGGAACAAGACTGTTTCTCATAAACATTGTCTTTGTGAGATTCAGCTGTAGTAAAACTACAGCTGAAAGAATCTCTAGAATATTATATTTGAGGGAGTGTAAATTGCGGTAGGCTCTACAAAGAACAGTACTAAAATTCCAAATAAAAAAAATAAAATTGGAATTTCTCATCCAGTAATATTTCCTCTAGGCATTTCTTTAAATAATAAGAAAACACTGATTCAAAACAACACTTGCATCCCCATGTTCATGATGGTACTATTTTTTAATACAAAAATAGAATCAACTGAAATCCTTGCTGACAGACCAAATTAAAAAGTATGAAATGTGCACCCCAAGGTAATATCACTGTTATTCAAAAGATGAAATAAACATGCCTTGTGAGACAAAATGGATGGGATTCAAGTTAAGCATGAAAAATGAAAAAAATCAGAAAGTAAAGGACAATCACCATATGATTTCACTAACATAAAACGTAAGTAACCATATCAAACAAACACATAGAAAAACAACAAAACTAAATTCTAGTCTCAGTGGAAAGTTTCCATGAAAAGGAGATGCAGGAAATTGGTAGAACATTCTTTTGGTGGTGGGATGAAACTTCAGATTGTGCTGCAAGGCTTTAATATATACACATATACATAACTATGCCCCTAGAAATCTACAGTATTCTTAACCAATGATAAATCAATTAAAAAGTAAGCAAAAATGATAACTAAAATTCAGAGTCTGGGATAAATTGAATTAACTATACTATGATATATACTAGTCAACTATACTAGTATATATCCTGCTGTAGTTAAAGAATGATTGGGTTTCTGTTGCCCCAGATATAAAGAATTGCACTAATATTAAACAATGGAAAGGCTATATACTAGCCAGCTATACTAGTATATATACTGCTCTAGTTAAAGAATGATTTGGGTTTCTGTCACCTCGAATATAAAGAATTGGACTAATGTTAAACACTGCTCCTGCATATATTATTACTAGTCAGGCAATGCCATTTCTTTCTATAGTAAATGCCATTTCTTTCTATAGTAAAGGGCTGGAGCAATAGCACAGCGGGTAGGGCGTTTGTCTTACACGCGGCCAACATGGCCGACCCGAGTTCGATTCCTCCGCCCCTCTCGGAGAGCCCGGCAAGCTACCGAGAGTATTCGATATGCCAGACACAGTAACAACAAAAGTCTCCAATGGAGATGTTACTGGGCCCGCTCGAGCAAATCGACGATCAACGGAAGGGCCTTTACCTTTACCTTAACAATAAATATACATAAGCTCATCACCCCACCCAAGGGTATGACATTGATATTATGTATTTGCTTATCCTTTTCTTTCCAATGTGAAGTTTCTAAGTTGATCATTGTTTTTTTTTTTTTTTTATGCACACACACACTTTAGTATTTAGCTTTAGTAGTTTCTTAACTTCATCATACAATAGGGAATTTTCTGGAGTTAATTTTCCACATCCTCTATCACATTACTGAGATTCATTTCTATTGCTTAGTCCATCAGTTCAATCACTGAATTTTAAAAAATGTCACAAAGTGGGGTATGGTGCCACCAGCAAGTCAGTCTGCACTGTGAGGTGAGTGCATCAACAGCCTGATGGCACCGTCAGAGTCTCAGATACCCCAAAATTACTGCTGTGCCTTTGGTCAGACCCCAAAAATTGGGGCAAAGTTTACCAAGAAAGTAAACGGCCAAAAGTTAGGTATGTGGGAGACACACCCACAAACCATCTCCGGCTCAGCTATATAGTTGGAGGCAAGGACTCTCTGGTTCTTGATCAAATTGCTTAACAGCCAAAATCCCAGAGACTCAGAAACGAATCTTGGAACCCATAGGCTTTTGGCAGAAATGCATCTGGACCACATACAAGGTGGCTGCCGCCTCAGAGCTTATCGGAAAGTCAGGTATGAGCCAGCAGTGATGGGGCAACTGCAGTCTCATGGGAAGGGGGATGATTCCGGCTCGTTCTTCATGCCCTACTGAGGTCATGAGTTGCCCCCCATGAGTGGCTCTCCGGCATGGCCATGGCTCCAGAGGCAAAAGGACTTAATCCAGAGCCCGGCAACTTGCGGCAGAAAAGTGAATAGACCACTTGTTAAACTACGGCGCCATGCCTCCCCAGGAGGGAAAGGGTGTTGCTCCCTTTCGCCTTCTTCTCCCCTGGCAGCAAGGTGGCTGCCGCCTCAGAGCTTATAGGAAAGCCAGGTATGAGCCAGCGGTGATGGGGCAACTGCAGTCTCATGGGAACAGGGGGCGGTACCAGCTCATCCTTCATGCCCTACCGAGGTCACGAGTTGCCCCCCACGAGTGGCTCTCCAGCACAGCCATAACACCAGACGCACAGAAACCAATCTCGTAATGATCTGGCTCTTTGCAAAAATCCAAAATCATTATATGGCATTATATGATTCTCATACCATCTATAGAAAACAAAGTACTTCACAATGCCTTTTCAGCAATTCTGATTGTTAGGGGGGAAATTCTAAACAATAATGGTGCATCTTTTGTTGAAATAATGAATGTAATCAATGTAGAGAAGAGTTAAGTAGAAATGATCTGCCTCACAGGCATTGGGAGGGGTGGGGGGGTATATTGGGGTTCTTGGTGGTGAAAAATGAGTACTGGTGAAGGGGAAAATGTTTGATCATTGTATGACTGAGACTTAAACTTGAAAGCTTTGTAACTTTTCCCACAGTGATTCAATAAATAAATAAAGAAGAAAAAATAAATAAAATTATGAAAAAAAATAAGGTGTTCATGCCCAATTCAATCAGCTAATCAGTGGCTGAATAAATAGCAGTACTCCTACATTAAAAAAAGTCACAAAGACCCCCTATAAGATATTTGCACCCTATAGAGAAGATATTTGAACCCAGATTTCTTAACTGGAAGACCAGCATTCATTCCCCAGAAAGCTTTCTTTCCTTCTGAGCAACTTATTTATACAAAGCGAGCTCTTTCCAGGAACCCTGAATCGCAACAGTAGGTGGTTGCCAATCTTACCTTTGGTAAAGGCTGGTTTGTTATTTGAAACATGCAAATAAATTAGTGTTGATAATCTCTTGTTTGTTGGAGTGGGGTGGGGGATAAGGGAAAAATCCATCTCATAAGAGTGTATGGGCACCAGGGATATGAGCCTACACAACAGCAAGGCAGCTGCAAGCCACAACTGATGGGGAGGAAGACCCTAATATTGCTTCACTTAGGCAAAGACCAAAAGACAAGCCTGGCTGAGACCTTTGGGGGCAGGATTCAGTGCCATGTTGCTATGGTGATTCTTCCACCAGCTCAGAGGTTTTCTCTGCTCTCTAGCAGAGCCAAACCTCCAATATGGGAAGGGATGAGAGCAGTGGGGGTGGGGAATATGGGGCTGTTGATGCCAAGGACAGAGGAATTCCACTGTGGGAAAACTGAAAATTCACCATAGAAGTGTGAGCTTGAGCTGATTCATTGCAAACCTTAAAAACTTACTTTCCTCCTAACTGGTGTTTAATAACACAGATAGTTCTATGTTGCAGAATTTCTCTTTTCCTACAAGTTGAGGTTATCTTAAATGAGTAGCCATACCACAAAACCACACACACACACACACACACACACACACACACACACACACCATGCACCCTTCTGCCATCTTTTCTAAACAAACAACAGATTGCATTGCTGCTGTTCAGAATATCATGCCAGGAAAACAGGGAGAATTTTTTTTTTAAAAAAATAACAACTTCATCAAGATTCAAGCAAATGTATGAGCCTACCAAGTCATATAGAACAATGATAATAAGCCCTTCACAAATGTTCATCTAGACCCTTAGCTACAAAGATTCAGGGAAACTGACAGCCAGCCCTGCTCTCTGGAGAAGGGCCATATGTAAAAGTCAGTCATATTTGCCATCTGCACAGAATATTATAGAGTGCTCAGCAAGCATACTCTTTAAGGTCATTTCATAATCCCCATTTTACAGATGGACAACCAGAGAAAGAGAGGTGAATTAATGCCTTTTCCCATTGCTTATCTCAAGATCCACGGAAATAGCTAAGTTCCATAGACTCCTTGAAACGATTTTTTAAAGAAAGAGATGTCAGAGGTAGAGCACAGTGTGATCAATGTTTCTACCAGTAAAACAAAGCATCTACCATAACCTCCACCAAGGTTAAAATAAAAAACATATTTCTTTCTCTTTTCTGGGGAAAAGCAACTAGATACTTAGGTAACGAACTACTTGTAGGTCATTGTATCAGCCAAAAGCAACTCTAGGTAAACTACTCATAAGAATTAAGGCCCTGTTTATTGCAACATCTTTGAGATAATATCTTTTCAGTTTTTATTCCAATGACATTGGTTTACAAGAAAGTTAGCCCTTAAAGGTGCAATGGTAGCACACTATGCATCACCAAAGAGCCAATATCCCTCTGCCAAGTCCATTGGGCCCTTATTTAATATGGGCTAAAACTAAGGTGCTTTAATCTCATCAATGCTTTTTTCAGAATGAAAATGTATAACGATAGCAATGAATGAAAATCCAATAGGCTATTGTTAATTTAACAATACTCTAGTGATCTATGCGAGTTTTTCATTGTTCTACGTATGACTGCAGTAAAGTGACTTCAATCTTCATTGGTTTTCTCATCTTTAAAGTGAAGGTTATACAGAGTATCAAAATCTCAATACGTGGGATTTTGGTTAAAAGAGTTTACAGGCATATAAAGCGCTTGACACCCTCCTAATACATAGTAAGCATTGATTGTTAGAAACATACTGTGCCATATTCAAATGTCTTATTTCTCTGGTAAGCGGCATTCTTTCCTGTGGAAAAAGAAGAAACCCATGCTTTGTCAGTGAGAGGTGGGCATTAGCAAACCACTGGACATTAACAAACACATCCTCATACTATTGTGGAACATCCATTCTTTGTAATTTACATGAAAAGAGACCACTTGTATAATTTCTAAAATTGTGACAGTATCGTCTGCCCTAAGATGAACTCTATGGCAGACTTGGGGAAGCTGAAGTAGAGAAACCATATGCAGGGAAGGATATGGGTTGCTTCAGGGCATAGATTCCAACTTTGTGGCATGGATGTGGGCAGCTGGGCAATTGCATCAACCTGGCAGAAGCTAAGCCTGGAGCAGCTCAAGGTTTCCAGCTGACTGCACATTTAAGTGGCAGGGTCGTGAATGGTCTCAGGTTCCAGGAAGCAAACCTGTATCCACATCTGATACTTCAGGGATGTACAAGAGGAGGGCACACCCCCACCTTGAGCCCCAGACACATATTCTAGGAAAGAGACACCTCAAAGCTGTCACCTTTGAAAAACAGAGAGTGGCTGCTTGTTACAAAGAGTTCCATAGCTCACTGAGTGGATTCGTTTCTAAGACTCCTGATGTCACATGATTTCTGCCTGTAACCACACTCGGAAATGAATTGTTATTCATCTCAATTAGCAGTTGATAAGCATGAGGCGACTCAATTAGTTTGGGCCAACGTCATCCTAGAATCCTTGACTTGGAAACATCTGAAGAAAGCTTAGAGATCACCTAATTCAGCCTTTACTGTATAAAGAAATTCAGATCAGGAGAGAGTTGTCGACTTGGTCCAAGTCCTCATAATTCATCACAGTAGATGATAGTGCGACAATTGTTACTGTTTCCAAACATACTAAGAATGAGTGATTCAGTTAAGAAACTGTCTGCTCCTACTACCCAACCTCAGAACCATGACTCAAGTGTCCTAGCAGTTTAATCATAAATAATATTTTTACTGAACTCCTATTAACTCTAGGAAGTTATTGTTAAAAACTGACTGGCTTCTTCCTTTCTAGTGTTAGGTCCCTAGGGACCCTAAGGGAGATTCCAGAGTTAAAACTCTATAAATTTTAACTCTCCCTTTCCTGCCCTCCTTATCTGTTACCTCCCTTAAGAACTATTCCCTTATCCACCTCTGGAATGCGGGGCTGAGAATCAGAGGAAGCAAGGTGATAACCAAATGTCCAAGTTACCTGATGCCCACTAGTCACAATGCCTATGTACGTAAATGCTGATCTTTGAATCTATAGGCTAAGGAGTGATGTACTTCTACATGGATTGGTTAAGAAAGCATATGTTGTTACAAATCTATTGGCTATGAAATGCACGGGCTTTGCTGTAACGGCCAGTGAAGGCCTATATAAGATCCCCTTTGAAGAGGTTCGGGGTCTTGCCTCACCTAACTGACCTGCGTGTCTGTGTAGGTGGCTTGACCCTGGCTAGCCAGTCTTACAATAAACCTTGCTTGCTGTTTGCAGTCTCTGGAGTCTCTTTGTCGTTAAAGGGAGATCACGATCTGCGCCCTAACACTAGAAATACCCCCCCCCCCGAAGCACTGTTCCTCTGCCCTCTGTAACTTAACCAGGATAGGAATTCTAATTAGAGCTCATTCACAAATCTTGTCCATGATCCTTCCATAATTTCACCCTAACAGAATGCTCCATGTTTTTGCACTTTAGAATTCATTCTCCCTTCAAACTCTCTTTGAACCTCTGCAGGAACAAACAGGGTGATTGATGGCACCCTGACAGGGAACTGAATAGACTGACTTCATTAATTTGATTTCTGACTTTTGATTTTGGCAAAGTAGATTTGAATATGAGGATTATTATCAAACTCTGCCTCATGAGCAACAATTTTTGTTGTTGTTGTTGTTGTTGTGAATCACTTCTCCAAGAGCAAGAAGCTTCATGCCCATTTTCCTCAGTAGTTATGTGCTCAGTTTCCACATAAAAGCAGTTTTCTGGACCAGGGATGTGGCTTAAATGCCTAGCACATGGCTAGTATATGTGAGGATCTGGGTCTGATCCCTGGTTTGATCCCTCACAGTGGTATGAGCAACAATTTTAAAATACAGATTTCAGAGTCCAGTAACTCATCAATGTCTTAACATTTATTTCTTAACATTTGGACTATGGGGGCTCAGGCAGTGCAAAGCTTGGGGCTAATTTCCCAGACTCTTACTGTTTATTACATTTACCAGAATATTCCAGATTTCAAATGCTCTGTCATCCTGTGTTCCAGAGTGATTATTGGTGCAGAAATCCAAAACCTATCAATTTTCTATATGGAAAGTGAGTAACATGGGAGCTTATGTGTGTCAATCTATGCACTTTGGAGGACATGGTTGTTATTGCACTATAGTTTATCTCCTCCTGACTAATACACATCAAATGAGGAGCAACACTTCTTACAAAAATTCAAGCGTAGCTGCTAAAAATAGTTCATTTTACATAATTAATTTTTCCAACTTATACACCTACATTATTTCATCTTGTGGAAGCTCTTAGCAATGCCTGGACTGAAGGATCATAAGGGAGACATAAATCATTTAATACAAAGTCAGCCCATATTAAAAATGTAAAAATAAATAAAGTGCTCTGTGATTAGAGTGATATTGTATTAACTCTAGATGAGATATCGGAGGTTTCCAAAGTGCTATATCTTAAAATCTTTAAATCTATGCCTAGAAGAACTTCTCAGGGTAGAGATGAGAATCAAAGGAAAGGAAACAATATAAATGAGTGTTCATCCTGCATTTTTCTTAGGTTATAGGGCTAAGATTTTATTTTACAAAGAGTCTACAGCAGTCCCCTGTGGTTTAGCAGCTGACAAAATCAGGAGATGACTTTCTAACTGTTAAACTAGTGGGGCTGGAGTGATAACACAGCGGGTAGGGCCTTTGCCTTGCACGCAGCCGACCAGGTCGAACCAGGTTTAATCCCTCCACCACTCTCCGAGAACCTGGCAAGCTACCAAAGAGTATCTCGCCCCCACAGCAAAGCCTGGCAAGCTACCCGTGACATATTCAATATGCCAAACACAGTAAAAGTCTCACAATGGAGACGTTACTGGGCCCGCTCGAGCAAATCGATGAACAACAGGAAGACAGTGCTACAGTGCTAAACTAGTGGAGGTAAGAGGTGGGGGTCTGCTGAACTTGCTGAGTCTTCCTGAGAACTATGACACCTTATGGTGATGGCTTATGGAAGGAGGCTCTGGAGGTGTTCTGGAGCAAGTGGGGTCAAAATCTGTATTTTGAAAATGTTGGATGGACAAGACTTTTCAATGCACCTTCCAGTTTAAATCCCACTATGGCAGAAACTAAATTACAAACACAATTATAAAAGCCTGTTTATTTATACACATGCTGTAAGAATAATAAAAGGAACTATCCACTGCCATTTTATATACATGTCCTTATGTCTCCTAATCCCATGTTGTGACATCAGGATCAGAATCCTTTCCTGGGAGCTCCATCAAGAGGCTCCCAAATCCTGAAGAGAGCAATAAACACCTTTGTAGTTTCTAGTAAAAGTAAAGGTAAAGGCCCTCCCGTTGATCATCGATTTGCTCGAGCGGGCCCATTAACGTCTCCATTGGAGACTTTGTTGTTACTGTGTCTGGCATATCGAATATGTCACGGGGAGCTTGCCAGGCTCTGCCGTGCGGGCGAGATACTCTCGGTAGCTTGCCGGGCTCTCCAAGAGGGGCGGAGGATTCGAACTCGGGTCGGCCATGTTGGCTGTGTGCAAGGCAAACGCCCTAACGCTGTGCTATCGCAATTGGGAAGGTTGTTGGGGGGGGGGAGCAGATAGTGAGGAGCAGAGTTGAGCATTCAAGGCCTGTTATTTTAGCAGTTTCCAATAACACATTGTCCATACTCTGAGTCCTAATCACTAAAGACAGGTGACTTATTTTTGCCTTTCTGTTTTTCTCCACCTGATTTCAGTAACAGCTACTATATTCCTCAGGATATACTGATGATACTATGGTAACAAATAATTTTCAAGTGCCAGTAATGAAACACAAAATTCATTCCTTGCTTTCTTATGCACACATGAACACAAACACACCCACACAACTCTCTCTCTTTCTCTCTCTCTCTTTTGTTCTACAGAAGTAAAAATGACTGTGATACACCCCAGTCCACCCCAATTCCCATGAACATAAACCAACAGACTCACCATCAGACACACCACCATTTGCACCCTACAGAGGGGAGCATGTATAAACATCCACATGATCTTTGCTAACTTAGCTTTACACAAATAGGTACTATTTCATTGGTCCAAAATATTCAGGTCACCCACTATCAACATGGGCATTCCTGGGACTGAGGGAAGAATATTTGATGAGAATTACTGTCTCTGACACACCAAGGCAGGAGAAAGATATCAAAACAAGAAATTTGAAGAGCCTGCAATTCAGAGATGGTAAAGAAAAAACGCCCTAATGATGCAAAACAATTGATGTGTATCTCTCAGACATTGCTGCCCCCTGGAGCTTCCTCCAAACCATGGCCTATTTGCAGAGACTATCAGCAGAGAGGCTGAACCTTGAGCGCCCCAGTCATCTAGGCTTTGATTTAATCTAGCGAGGAAAGTCTAAATCACTTTGTGAGTGTTCTAAACTGCTCCTACTTTCCCCAACCCAAAGTCCCTTGGTCAGATTTGCACATGGAAGATGTGGGAGCTTATAAAAGATCTGTAATGTGGGTCAGCTGTTCAATGATAATGCAATGTTTGTCCTACTTGGGACCAAGGTGATGAAAGTGACATAAACAATCCTAAAATCACCTTAGGTACTAGAAGATATCCGTAAGGTCACAATCCTCCCACTGGAAACTCTTTTGAATTTGACTATCACTGTTATTCCAATCCTTCCTGGGACAGGGGATAGAGTCCTCTACTTAACTGCTGAGAATCCTATGTCTGTGCTTTAAAGTCTAGTTGTGGGTGTAATCAAGTCCACAAACATTCCTACATCTGTTCTCATCTCAGTCAGATGGCAAGGTGCCTTTTGGGATTATCATGATGCTGAGAATCTTGAAATGAGTTACCTGATAAAGTGCAGGTAACTTTTCAGAATGCACCATCTGAGCAAATGTAAACCCATGTTGACCCCATATGGCTCTTGGCATAGTATTCTATGTAGGCAAATGTCTATTCCAAATCTAAGAATAGCTGCATGAGAAAAGAGTACTGGTCCCCAGAATATAAATACATTCTGGTCTTTCTGACGGACAGACTGAAAAGTGCTTGGGAAATCCAAGCCAGTCCTCCCCAGACCAGTCAAGATATGAAAATTACAATTGTGGTTGCATTAATAAAATAAAACAAAGAATATTTAAAATGTAAGCTTTCCCCTCCCACCCCCCACCCCCCCCCCCACTTAATCCATATTTTCTTTGTCATCAAGCTGAAGGCAAGACTTACTGGTGAATCTCCCAATAGGTTCACCAGTAAGATTTCCCAGTTTCTATTGCCTTTAAAGATTCCAGTTTCACCTGTGACTTTAGCCAATATGACTTTTCTGGTTGACTGAGACCTTCACAGCTTCGGTCAATAGGTTCGTAGACCCATAGAGAAGCTGACAGCTGGAAACTAGTATAAGTGCAAGAAATGTAAAGGTTTGAAGGATGTGGATAAAGTAATATAGCATCTGCTAAATGTGAAAATGCTATTGAGTATGATGTGAAATTCCATTTTATTAAACAACAAAACTGAAGTCTGATTGAAGAGCAAACATTTAGATCTCACTTAGGACACTACTGGGCGAGCCCTACCAAGAGACGGATTTTGAGTACATCAAGTCGGAATAAACCTGGCACTAGGGAGAAGAAAGTAAGGATATTTGCAGAGAAGAAAACTAGAAATTCTGCATCTCTATTGAATTGTGGATATCAACATCGCAGGAGCAGGAACCAGTTCAGGACTAGAACCCAGAGTCGGAGCTGAGGATTCCTGCAAACAGAGCAGCCAGTTCAAAAACTGGTTTGGAAACTCTCGTTGCTTTAGTTTAAAAAAGGCCCTGAAAAAGAGCCATCTTCACCAGCATAGAAAAGTAACACCAGGGGAGCCTTGTGGACAGCAGGTTTAAGCCGGGGGTGGGGGGGCGGCAGGGGCCTCATGGGAAGGGGGGCGTTCTGGGCCATCCTTCATGCCCGACCGAGATCACCAGCTGCCCCCCACAAGCAGCTCTCCGGCACAGCCACGACTCCAGAGCACAGAAACCAATCTCTTAACTATCTAACTTTCAATAGAAATACTTCCAGGGTTAATAAGTAAAATAGCACAAATCCAAAACCGCGCGGTCCCAATAGCGGCCGCGCGACATCATTTTATTCTTAAACCCAGCTGTAGAAAGCAAATCATTTCACAACGCTGTTTCAGCATATCTGATTGGGGGGGGGGGTCGTAAACTCTAAACAATAATTGTGCATCTTCTATCGAAACAATGTATCTAGTCAAAGTAGATAGAGTATTAACTAGAACTCATCTGCCTCACAGGAATTGGGAGGGGTGGGAGGTGGGGTTCTATTGGGGTTCGCGGTTAAAAATAAGTATTGGTAAAGGGAAATGTGTTTGATACTTACATGACTGAGACCTAAACCCGAAAGCTCTGTAACTTTTCCCACAGTGGTTCAATAAAGAAATAAATTATTAAAAAATAAGAGCTATCATTGACAGCAAAAATAAAAGAATGAATCTTTAGAAAATTGCAAAATGAAATAAACGCATGTTAAATTTAAAAAAAAAAAAGAAAGAAAAGTAACACTCACCAGTAGCTCTCTGCAAGGATTCCAGGGAGTTAGGGGTGGAGGGCTTGGGGGAAGGTCTAAGAATGATAGTATTTGAGTCTGTTAATTTTCTAAAGAAAGAAACTGAGACTCAGGAATCCATTTTTCAAAGCCCAGCATCCCTATTAATTTATTAATAGAGATATTAATTTACAAATACATTTTAGGTGAATTTCCATAAACTTACATTTTAAACGAGTAGGCTTGGAGGTCTCGGCCCCGGAACCCGCGTGGTTTTGTCCCTCTGCCAGTACCTTCATGTGTGCGGAGAGTGGTCTCAGCATGGTGGTGGCTGGTCCTGGAGGTCTTCGGCTGCCGTAGCCCTGGTCGGGGTGGGGAGGAAAGCTCAACCCGCTCCCCTCCAAGGGACTCCGGGAAGGAACACCCAGGCGCGGGGGCAGAGACTGCATCTTCCACCCAGATCCTCCAAATTCCAGTAGGCGGGGGTCACACCCACCACCTGGCCCCCTGGCGCCGTGTAATCCCATCAGCGGCCAAGACTCAGAGACTATAAAATCCAGATCCCGGACGAGAAGAGTGCAGTCTCTGCCCCCGCGCCTGGGTGTTCCTTCCCGGAGTCCCTTGGAGGGGAGCGGGTTGAGCTTTCCTCCCCACCCCGACCAGGGCTACGGCAGCCGAAGACCTCCAGGACCAGCCACCACCATGCTGAGACCACTCTCCGCACACATGAAGGTACTGGCAGAGGGACAAAACCACGCGGGTTCCGGGGCCGAGACCTCCAAGCCTACTCGATTTGGAGTCGAGCATCTTCCACCCAGATCCTCCAAATTCCAGTAGGCGGGGGTCACACCCACCACCTGGCCCCCTGGCGCCGTGTAATCCCATCAGCGGCCAAGACTCAGAGACTATAAAATCCAGATCCCGGACGAGAAGAGTGCAGTCTCTGCCCCCGCGCCTGGGTGTTCCTTCCCGGAGTCCCTTGGAGGGGAGCGGGTTGAGCTTTCCTCCCCACCCCGACCAGGGCTACGGCAGCCGAAGACCTCCAGGACCAGCCACCACCATGCTGAGACCACTCTCCGCACACATGAAGGTACTGGCAGAGGGACAAAACCACGCGGGTTCCGGGGCCGAGACCTCCAAGCCTACTCGATTTGGAGTCGAGCATCTTCCACCCAGATCCTCCAAATTCCAGTAGGCGGGGGTCACACCCACCACCTGGCCCCCTGGCGCCGTGTAATCCCATCAGCGGCCAAGACTCAGAGACTATAAAATCCAGATCCCGGACGAGAAGAGTGCAGTCTCTGCCCCCGCGCCTGGGTGTTCCTTCCCGGAGTCCCTTGGAGGGGAGCGGGTTGAGCTTTCCTCCCCACCCCGACCAGGGCTACGGCAGCCGAAGACCTCCAGGACCAGCCACCACCATGCTGAGACCACTCTCCGCACACATGAAGGTACTGGCAGAGGGACAAAACCACGCGGGTTCCGGGGCCGAGACCTCCAAGCCTACTCGATTTGGAGTCGAGCATCTTCCACCCAGATCCTCCAAATTCCAGTAGGCGGGGGTCACACCCACCACCTGGCCCCCTGGCGCCGTGTAATCCCATCAGCGGCCAAGACTCAGAGACTATAAAATCCAGATCCCGGACGAGAAGAGTGCAGTCTCTGCCCCCGCGCCTGGGTGTTCCTTCCCGGAGTCCCTTGGAGGGGAGCGGGTTGAGCTTTCCTCCCCACCCCGACCAGGGCTACGGCAGCCGAAGACCTCCAGGACCAGCCACCACCATGCTGAGACCACTCTCCGCACACATGAAGGTACTGGCAGAGGGACAAAACCACGCGGGTTCCGGGGCCGAGACCTCCAAGCCTACTCGATTTGGAGTCGAGCATCTTCCACCCAGATCCTCCAAATTCCAGTAGGCGGGGGTCACACCCACCACCTGGCCCCCTGGCGCCGTGTAATCCCATCAGCGGCCAAGACTCAGAGACTATAAAATCCAGATCTCGGAACCGCGCGGCCGCATATGCGGCCGCGCGACATCTTATTATCTCATTCCTACTTTGGACAAACTTGCAGGCTATCGAATGTAGCCTGCCCACAGGGCAGAGTCTGGCAAACTCCCCGTGGCCTACCAAATATGCCAAATACCAGTAACAATGATGGGTCTCATTCTCCTAAAGAGCCGTGAATATAATCTCAGGGCTAGGATGAAAGAGACGTTACTGGGGCCTGCTCGAGGCAATCGACGATTAACAGGATGATGAAATGAAAAAAAAAAAACATTTTAAACAAAGGTTTTAAAGAGCACATACCACGTCATTGTTCATAGTTCTGATTCCTCCGGAAATGAAGCTTTAGACCATTTGTTTGGGAGGTGCAGGAAATGTTGGTAGAGAAAGGAAGTAAAAGAGATGGAAAGAGCTGGAAGATAAAAAAGACAATGGTATGCTTGTAATGTAAATGGGAATGGTCCTTATGAGTATCTCAATAAATCACCGGAGAAGTCTTGGAGGTGGATTAAAACATGTATTTCTGAAAGATTAGAAAGGTGCAAGTAATGTGAAGTGGAGTAAGGAAAGCCTCTTTAATAAATTGTGTTGGCATCACTGGACGGCTACATGCAAAAAAATAGGCTCAGAACTCTGCCTATCACCATGTACAAAAGTAAGATCAAAATGGATTAAAGACCTCAACATCAGACCAGAAACCATAAGGTACATTGAAGATAAAGTTGGCAAAACCCTCCATGACATTGAAGCTAATGGTATCTTCAAAGAGGCCATGCCACTGGCTGAGCAAGTGAAAACAGAGATAGATAAATGGGACTATCTTAAACTAAGAAGCTTCTGCACCTCCAAAGAAACAGTGATCAAAATACAAAGACAGTCTACAGAATGGGAAAGAATATTCACCGAATACACATCTGACAAGGGGTTGATATCCAGGATATACAAAATACTGGTTAAACTCCACAAGAAGAAAACATCCAACCCCATCCAAAAATGGGGTGAGGAAATGAACAGAAACTTTCTCAAAGAAGAAATCCGAATGGCAAAAAAGCACATGAGAAAATGCTCTACATCATTAATCATCAGGGAGATGCAGATCAAAACCACAATGAGATACCATCTCACACCTCAGAGACTGGCCCACATTCAAAAGAACAAAAGCAACCGATGCTGGCGTGGATGTGGCGAGAAAGGGACACTCCTTCACTGTTGGTGGGAATGTCCACTGGTTCAGCCCTTCTGGAAAACAGTATGGACGATTCTCAAAAAATTAGAAATTGGGGATGGGGGAATGGGGGTGGGAGGGATATTATCCATGGTGGTGGAAAATGGGCACTGGTGGAGGGATGGGTATCTGATCATTGTATAATTGAAACCAAAGCACAAAAAATTGTAAATCTACAACTGTAAAAAACAATAAAATAAAATAAAGGGAAAAAAAGAAAAAAAGAAAAAACATGTATTTCTGAGTTCCTCAGATACGGAAGAGGAAACCAAGGTACTCATTCACCAACTGCCCCTTGAGAGCTGTGCCTAAGGAGAAAACTTCCTAGCTCTTCTATCTCTTCTCTGGTTAACTGAGACCTTCACAACTTCGGGCAATAGGTTCGTAGACCCATAGAGACACTGACAGCTGGAAACTAGCCTAAGTGCAAGAAATGTAAAGGTTTGAAGGACATGGATAAAGCACATATAGCATCTGCTCTATCAGTTCACTATAAATTGTGTTATATTTCTGCTAATTTCTATTACAAATATAGCTAAGAGTTGGGGGCACCAGCTTTGCCTCAGTTCATTATGGGACTTGATTATGTACAAACATAATAGCAGTAGAAAGCCCTAGAATGCTGCCTCAATAAACTTGTTTAACCTTAATTAATGTTTGAAAATTCCATACAATAATTGCTGCCTCATGATTTGAAATTCATGTTTTGTGTTTTATAGTACAAACTTCCTATATCTCAATGTGTAGTATAATGACACACAGCACAGATAGAGAGGCAGGTAATTTTGTTAGCTCCAAACTGTTAGAAGTATAAATTCCCAACATTCTATCATTTTAAGTTTAATGAACTGTGAGAAGATTGAATTGACACCTATAATTCAGGTCATGGATTTTGGAAACATGATCTAGTCCCCAGTGTCTCTGTTCATATAGCCACGGGATATCATAAACATACATGACATCAGCTTAGCAAATAAACAAGCACATCTCATTGAATTTTAAAAAGAGTACACATAGAAAATAAAACTGTATGTTTTATACTGTCACTGCCTTAAATTCAATTTGGAAAGTTGATTTCTAGAAGAGTTAAATTTAAAGTCATTTTAATGTACAAATCTCTGACAAGAACTAGAAGTGCAACCTATCACCCTGGGGAAAAAAATGATAAATGTAGATTAAAAGGACTTGAATTTCTTTAAAACTCTCAGAAAATGTTACCATTTAGTAATGACATTCCCTATTCATTTGACCTCAGTTTGACACACTGAATTGCTCTGAACATCTGTGGCCAGACACATAAGTTCTACATCTTAACTCTTGCTTGTCTAATTTATACAAAAAAATGCACATTAAAAAGATGCCAAGACTACAGTCAGAAACAATAAAAGAAGCAGTCATAAATAATTGTAAAATCTACATCTCCCCAGTACAAAAAGGTTACCAACATTTCCCCACGAACTTTGATAGCATTTCACATGGAAATAACCGGAACTCAGAGACATGTCATGCTTCATACCTGAGTCCATGAATTCAAAATACCATATAAATAATATCTGTACTCATGTCTCAAACAAAAAAATTTTTAAAGGAACATTCTTGCGACCATAGACCTTCTCACCAGATTGCAATAAGATTAATTCCAAAGGATATGAAAAATCAAGAAGAGCTATTAGAGAACCTCAACTAACAAGAACACTTAGGAAATGAGTAGATGTACAGTAATGTTCATGAGTGTTTGTACTGTTCCCTATAATGTGGCATGAATTTACTTAGCTCCAACAGCTAACATGAGCAAGAAGTTTGGCGGTCACCATTTTCAGTGATTTTTCCTGCTTCTCAGCTTAGGCCACACACTAAAATTACCTGAAGAACTGCTAGAGAACACAGTGCCCAGGATTTTCACCTTGTATCATGAAGTTGCTAAACTCAGAACTTAAACAGTTTTCATGTTCAGCCAAAGTTCATACTTACCACTTACTTTTGGTAGCAAAGACCAATAATGTGGGGCTGGAGAGATACAGTGGGTAGGGCACTGGCTTTGCATACAACTGACCAGAGTTCGATCTCCGGCATCCAATATGGTCCTCTAAGCACCACCATGAGTAATTCCTGAGTGCAGAGCCAGTAGTTACATGTGAGCATAGCTGTTTGGCCAAAAACCAAAATAAATAAAGAGCAATAATTCATGTCACCTTAGTAGATGGCATTTGACAATCCAAAGAAACGATGATTGAAATAAGCAGTTATCCATAAAAAGTATGTTATTTTGAAATTTAATAATTAAAATACCAACTTATTCAACAGAAACTCACTGAGATACTATTATGTGCCAGACATAGAGATAATACAGGTACAAAATTTAATTAGGCCTGGTTGCTGACCTTATATGAATTACAGGAAAAACATTTGTTGAGTGTCCATTAAATTGCTCATTAAAGGAAAGTTGGATTCTAGAAAATGTGAAAAGATCCAATGCAAGTTAATAAAATAAAAGTACCCCAGGGCAAAGTATTTGAATAGACATCCCACCACCAAAAAAATAAACATTTACAAATGTTCAACAATCATATTAACAGATACTTAACTGATCATTAGACAAATGATTCTCACTAACCCTATGGACGCAAAATTCTAATCCATAACGAGTTAGCGCTTCATATCCATTATAACAGCTACTGTCAAAATAAAGCAGAAAATAATAAGTGTTGGCAAGAATGTGGTACAATGAAAACCCTTGTTAGTGGGAATTTAAAATGGTACAGCTGCTTTACAAAACAGCATGGCAGTTCCTCAAAAATATAAATATGTAATTAGCATATGATCTAACAATTTGGTATATATTCAAAGGAACTGAATGTAGGTTTTTAAAGATATATTTTATACCCAGCTCATAGAAGCATTAATCAACAATAAAACATGGTTGCATTTCAAGTATTGATTGATGAATAAATGGACAAATGTGGTCAATAGATACAAAAGAATAATATTCAGAATATTCAGCCTTAATAATAAGATTCTGATACATGCTACAACGTGAATAGACCTGATAAACATACAGAAAAAATACCTATGTAAAAGACGAATACATAAATCCTGCTCTGAGCTAAGAACAAGTCTAATAATATACAAGTAAGTATAAGTATCAGTTAGTAGAAAAATTTCTCTCAGATTATGAAAACAATAAACACTCATTTCTTTCATGTAGTGATCACACATGTCAGTCTTCAACTCTGACATGTGAAAAATATGCTAGGAATCTACTCTTAGCCTGTCTTTACAAATAATCTAATGCTTAAAACAACATTTTTAACAATGTTTGTTCATATGTAATAAATACATGGATGGATGAATAGAACTTTAGCATCATTTTTGACCAATTTTGGCCTAATACAGCAGAATAGAATCACAGTGCTACCAGAGAGCAGCAAATAGGAAATTTTTTAATACTTCAGAATACCAAACTATACCCAGTTGCACAAGATGACACAGATAAAGCCGTGTATAGTCTGTCTTCAGCAAAGCAAGTCATTCTGTGAATATGAAAGCAGCTTCTTATAACATTGCGATGGTTTGCTTCTTATAACATTGCGATGGTATTGAATCCTTTTCTAGGGTAGTTGTATGAAGCACATGAATGTTTAGCTGAAGAAGCATCCATATGCCATGCAGGGGTGGGTACAAAGGACCGAACAACAATTCTGGCACAGTAACTATTTGTCCTTCCATTTCTGCTGGAATGGAAGGACATTCTAGGAAATAGTTAACCCTAAAAGAAAAGAGTTTTGGTCCAGGAGATGAATCAAGAACAGAATGTTAGAGAATCAACAAATATGTAAAGAATGAACAGAGAAATTCTTCCCAAGGAGAAACAAAAGGGTTTTATTTTTTAAAAAAATTGAAAAAGGAAATGGTTAAGAAGCAGCAGAGAGTACAGTGGTTAAGGTGCTGACCTTGACTGCAGCTGACCCCGGTTCAATCCTTGATACCACAAATTTACCCACAGGAACTGCCAGGGATAAACTCTTTGAACAGAAACAGGAGTAACATTCCCTCTCCCTGCCAGAGAAAAAAAAAAGAAAGAAAGAAAATAGTAAATAAAAGTGGGAAAGTAATAAGCGATTGATTGAGAGACAGTCTCAAAGAAATAAAAAAATATGATGGTGAAAAACAAATCATAAATATTGATGATTAAGAGATTATTAAAGAACTAACAGGTTATCAAATAACTTAATCACATTTTATTAGTGTTAGGGGGTGTATAAGTCAGAAGAGAAGCAACATGCAAGAAGTAAAAATACTAAATGTAAAACTTTTTAAAGAGAAATTTGAAAGCAGTGCTGGAGAGAAAATATCAGAGGTAAGGCATTTTCCTAGTGTGCTGAAACCCTGGTTTGGCCCCTAGCACCATGTATGGTCCCTGGAGCGCGTCCAGGGATCACTCCTGAGCCCACCACTGTCCACTGTCCACTGTCCTCTCGTTGTTCATTGATTTGCTCGAGCAGGCCCAGTAACATCCCATTTTGAGATTTGCTGTTACTGTGTTTGGCATATTGAATACGTCATGGGTAACTTGCCAAGCTTTTCTGTGTGGGCAAGATACTCTTGGTAGCTTGCCGGGCTCTCCAAGAGGGGCAGAGGAACTGAACCCAGCTCGGCCAGGCTGGCTGCGAGCAAGGCAAACGCCCTATGGCTGTGCTATCGCTCCAGCCCAGGACCTCCAGCAGAGAAAGCCCACTACTAAGAAAAGAAATTTCAAAGCAAGGAATATGGAAATTTTTTAAAGATTGGTGAGTTAAAAAATGAAAAAAGCCAGAGAGACAGTACAGGCTTTAAGACATTTGCTTTGGCTGAAGCAGACCATAGCTGAACCCTGGTGTGGTCCCCCAGGCATGCCTGCAAGTGGTCCATAAGCACAGAGAGTCAGGAGTAAATTCTATGCAACGCTGGGTATATCCCCCAAACCCAAATATGTAAATAAGTTTAAATTGCCACAAACCATAAGAACGCATTTATTCATTATAATGATTCATTCTGAATGAACAGTTTTGATCAACGAATTGGTTCAGATTTCAAGTTTGGGATTTCAAAAACCCTATTTCCCAAAATGCTCGCTAGTGTCTTTATGTCATTTTTAATAACACTCGGACCTTAAGGTTGATTAGATTTTTGTAAATGGAATCAAATGATCTCATCCCCAGTTCTTCAATGCAGCATTATTTAACATTCATCAAGCATCAGTACCTTCAGTCCGTTTGATTTTGTCTTGCCCGTGGAGCCCTTGGGAATGTAACCCTTGCCATGTAACCCTTTTGTCAGCCACGCTCTTCCACTAATAGCCTAGAAAGAGATTCCTTTCAGATGTCATCTGCCTTGCAGAAAAAGCACCCTTATTATGAGGTTATAGGAAGAAATTTAGTTAGCAGAGACAATTCATTACAGACAAAAAAGCTAAGTACTCAGAATAGCCCTGCTCTTCTTACGTAAAGATTTGCATTCGATTCACGCAATGGAAGAGAGAAAAGCATGGAAAGGAGCCGTCTCAGACCCCTATTTTGCCCACGTACATTCATCCCTAAACCTTGCTTTTGCTTATACTTCTTCCACAACTGGTGTCTTGCTTTTTAATCACACACAAAAAATCTCTGTTTCTGCATATTCTTGGCAGAACCACATCAGAAAACCTGTAGAGGGGCCTATAGCCACCATTCAAGTCAGAGGTGATCATTCATTTTGATCTTGTTCAATAGCTCATGATTTTACCACCCTGTAAGAAATGCACACCACCTACCTGACATCAAAATTTAATGAGAAATTATTCACCCTGCAGTTCCCTATTATCAATTGTGGTCATGCCATGCATAGTATTTATTTTCTAAGAAGTCATCCAAAATATTCCTCTCAACAGAATGACAATCTGATTATTAAACCAACCTGGACCTCTGTGGTTTAAAATCTAGGGCTTCCTAGGTACAAAAATCCCAAGATTCTTTGGTCACAAGTAGTCAGTGGCATAAACATACTGGAAGATCTGAATCCAGATGCCATGCTTGGCCCATAAAAACCTTTCCGTGTGCAGAGAGACTGAGTGCACCCATCCAGGACAAGAAGTTCTAATATAGACATAACCCACCCAAGATAATTGGCTCCAAGACTATTGCACATAATGGTAATAAGTCTGCCATTCTGAACACATTTCTTTCAACCAAGACACCATTTTGACTCATGATCTTTCAACCCCCCATTTCTTACTGTCCATTTCTTCTAATCCATCTCTCCCTCTGATCCTAGACCCTAGTTTGCAATTCTCCTTCAAAGAGTGTGGCTCACATTTAGGACCAACTAGCCAATGTTGGAAGATGGATTCCCAGAGCATATTTGGCCTAGAAAAACCCTCCTTTAATAAACGATCCATTTGCAATATAACCAAACTCATCCTTGAATTGACTCTTACTTTCACAGCAATTCAGACATCCATCCCAGCTTACACTACTTACCTCTAAGAAGTTACCAAACAAGCCAACCAAACCTCTTCTGGCTCCGTGGCCCCATTCAGGAGACCAGTATATGTAGGGGAGAGCTGGTCTCCAGCTGCCTGATCCTGGCTTCACCTGAAAATACAAAACAGAAACTCGCCGGTAATTACTTTCTACAGGTAAATAATTCTAGGGGTAAAGTGATCCTATAAATGTGCATTGTTTACTGGTGTCTGAGTTTTTATATGATGGCAATAACTCCCCACCCTCACCCCCATAATGTCAGGTGATTATTCAGAGCATTTAACTTTTCCTCTTGTGCTGGGCAATTTCTCAATAACTCTGTTCCTTCCAACACTCCACCTGTTTCGCCTCTGTCTCAGGTCCGCAGGATGCTGTCTCTTAGCTCACTGGATGGCTCCTTCCTTTTGTTCTCTTCCTCTTTCTCTCTGTATTCATTTGGCTAGTTACCAGTTGTTAACTGGGTTTATGAATTCTGGTATGTTTTTATAAGACTTAACTCTTCACACATCAGTTCTACGGTATGAAGTGAGAAACCCTCACTATTCCTTCACCCCCAACATAGAGCCAAATTGAGAAGTCAGCACACGCCAACCCTACTAGATTCAAACGCTTATCCTGCCAGTCATCAACTCTATGAAAAACGTGCCTCTGCTACCCCTTAGTAAAATATGAATAATAATATTTGTTTTGAAAACATAGTTTACTGGGGAACATGAATATAAAATATAATTCATGTAATTGATGCCGCAATAATTGTAACTCTTTTAGAATTTCTGCTTAAGGATTCAAACCAGCAGTTCTCAAACATTTTAATGCTTGAATTTGGCAATTATCACAAGATTTAATATAGCTCAAGGAAATGGCAGAAAACAAAAAAGCAGGCACCAACCAAGTTCTCTTTCAACAAACCACTAAGCTCATTGTGTTTTAAAAATATCTAAGTAATCTCATGCCTTCAGGAAACTTCTTTTTAATTTTTTTTGCATGTGTTTGCATTTGTTTTAGGGAATTTAAATACACACATGCACACACACGTGCTTGCATACACACACACACTAACACACACTAACACACACACAATCACTCCATCTCCCACCCTTCTCTGGAAAGTTATATATATTTTAAATGCCTCAGAAACAACCCAGTAAGTGAATAATTTGGATCCCAAAATGTGTGTGACTTTATTTGTCTTCTCTACTTTGATAAAGTGGCAAATATCACTTACTTATCCCTAAAGTATTCAGCTTTAGATTTCTTTCCTCACCAAGAAAATGGCACATACAGTAATTCTTCTACTGTATATACATTCCAAATGCTACCTTAGCAGAATTATGAAATAAAAATGAATGCCTTTTAAAGCATTTATGGAGACCGGGGAATAAATGATAGAATTTTCTTATATTTCTTGTATATGCAGATAACAGATACATTTAATGCAAGAAGGAAATAGAATTTTAATAGAATTTTTAACTAAAGATCTTGAAACAAAACTAGACATACATTTTAATTGAATTTCTGGCTCAAATTACAGCAAACCATTATAAATCATTAGGAATCAGTTTTAAAACTGCTTTCACTTTTCCCCGTATTACAAACACAGAGGTAAGCTTTTACAGCTTCAGATAAGTGTTAATAAATTACCCGAATTTCAAAATTAATGGCTGCCCGGCTGCTTTGGGGAGATATCATTGTGTTTCATGAATATTTTGATTTTGTGATTAGATCAAAATGCACTGAATTCCTAAACAGTCATAACCAAGGTCTGCTGATCATAAACTGTTCTTTTTTAATAAATTATATTCCTCACAAATCTGCTGATATGGAATAATTAGAAATTGGTTGCCTGCATTTACTGTAATATTTGCATGACTTTAGATCTCCACCTACTGATCTGGAGGCTGGCAGGAAATGTACATTTTGTACATTTCTAAATATACCTTGCCTGCAGAGATAATGGTTTATATTGTGATGGTAAGAAGGTTTTTATTTGCAAAAAACAATGAGGTGTCACTTGCCAGTCCTGGAAGACATTGATTAGGCAGTTTATGTCATTCCTATTCAGAACTTATTATTTACAGCCTTCTTGTTTCTTCTTCTTGGTATGAGATAAAGATCTGTATCTTGTAAACTGCTTAAGAAGTGCCTATTTTGTCTTTTTAGGGAGTCTTGGAATCTATTTAATAAAACACGAGCAACCGGAAACTAAACGTAAACAGCAAAATATTGTACCCCAATTTATCTGCAGGCATAATCTTTAAATTAAGCAGTTCACAAGTAGTTACACTGTGGATTAAAAAAAATTCCTAGTGTAGGCTAGCTTTTCACATATAATGCACATATATCTAAATATTAATCTGAATAACCTATACTGTGTATAATCTAATTGTTAAGGACTGGCAAGGCATAGCAGCCACTTATTTCAAACACACACCATTTTCAGTCTTCTACATTAAAAAGTGGTTGCCAAAGCTGAGTGATTCCACCAGCTAAAAGTTTGGACTTCAGAATATTTGGATACAGCCATGGGAATGAAAAATTTCTGCAAGGTTCCTGAAAAGAAAAGGTTTCACCCAGGAAGTACACACAGTTCTTGATAAAATTTAAAGGACAATTCAGGAGCTCATAACTTGAGGCGTTTAGCTGCTGCTTTTTTCCATTTAGTATAAGGAGTAAGAAAGAAGCTAGTGGGAGGCTTTGTTGAATCCAGTAACGTGTAAATGGTTTCCTCAGCGTTTTCACAAGGAAAGGCCAAAAAGGCCAGTTCCCTCGGGCTAGTTTGAGAACAACACAGAACAATCCTGGAAGGCATCTTTCAAATTGAGACTGGATATGGCTGAGGTTCATTTCACAGAGCCATTTTCTCAAAGTTTTAAGCCTCATCCAGTCCCAGTTCTTGTTGAGGCAACTCCTCAACAAATCACAGTCACAGAGCAAATCAGAAGACTAGATCAGATTCAAATGATTAAGAAACCACAGAAAGGTTTTCAAAGGACAACACTTAATCTTCATAAAACATTCTACCTGTCCTGGGGGCTGGAGTGATAGCACAGCGGGTAGGGTGTTTGTATTGCCTGTGCTGCCCCCAGTTCGATTCCCAACACTGCATATGGTACTCCACCCCAGCACTGCCAGGAGTAATTCCTGAGTGCATGAGCCAGGAGTAACTCCTGTGCAATGCCGGTTGTGACCCAAAAAGCTAAAAAAAAAAATCTACCTGTCCAAAAGCTTAAATGTACAGAAGTTCATCTGTTTGTAAAAGTAGAGTAACACTCACATTTGCATTTGGGAAGCCAGGCTTCCTGTGGTTTGGCATGTTAGTAAGTAAATATATCTAAGAATCTACCCATAGCTCCTGATTAGAGCCCACAAAAGCTTATTACAAACTCAGGACATAAACTAAAATCAACTAAGTTTTACCTCAGGGCTGTTGTGTAAATTAACTAAGACAGTATGAGGAATATTTAAGTGTCTGGAGTAAAATAAACATATCTATTAAAAAAACACACACACAAAACAACAATTACAAAAATACTAAAGTTTTAGATGTTCTTGCCTCTTGATCTGTTATAGGTGTGTGGTTTGGGTTTGGTTTGGTTTGGGCAGTGCTAGGGATAGAAGCTAAGGGTTCCCATGCACAAGTGCAAGTGGTTCCCACTAAGTTACATTCTGTACCCCTCCAAATACTAAGGTTTTGGTGGAGACAAACTTTGTGTGTGTGTTGGGGGGGGGGGAGGCTGTGTTCTCATCTGATCTTTTTTCCACATTCATTCCTTTTTATCTCCACCTTCCACAAAAATCTTTATTTATGCTTTTCTTTGCATTGAAAAAAACTCAAGTGAGAACATTTTTTTGTATAACTCAAAATAGAGGGCACCTACATTAGTCATACATGTCAGCATTTGCATACACAGAAGGCATTTCCATGGCCACCAGCAGCACTGTACTCTTTAATGTAAGGCTCTGCATTATAGAACCAGTTTCCCCAAATCAACCTTGTCATCAGGAAGCTTAACTCAAATTAAAATATTGTCTTTCCTCTGAATATGTTTATGCACCAGGGATATTTTAATCTTTTAGCCAGTTCTTTTCCAAACATAGAGCCGGTATTTTGAAATAAAGGAGTCATTCTAAATAATAGAAAGTGGGAAACTTAAGAATGATTTATGCACTTCACATTTCTCTATTGATCATCTGTTCTGCCCAAGCACTATACTTAGCCTTGAGGTGTAGAAATGAATATAGCCAGGTGCCCCCTCCAACTGGCTTAGTCAATTGGTAAACAGGAAACTGCACATCTAGTAATGGTTCAGCACAATCACTTCTGTAGTGAGCACAGACAGGTATGACTACGGGAACAAAAGGAAACTGGTTAAATTAGACAGTGGTCAAGCCATGTACTCTAAGATGTTTGAAGAAGTGTTGTGAATTGCATTGATTGAATTGTGTTCTCTCAAGATTCATATCCCAAAGCCAACCCACTAGTGTCTTTGAAGATGAGACCTTCAGACATAATTAGGGTCAAATAAGGTCATGGCTTGGGAACCCTTATGACAGGATTAATGGCCTTGCTTTAAAAAATACTAAAGGAAAAGAGACTTACTAATCCCTCCACACACCCATAAAGTTCTCATGGCATGGAGCCATGAGGTGACCACCTCGAAGAGAAGAGATATCCAAATGAAACTGACCTTCCCGGCACTTCCATCTTGGGTTTCCCATTCTCCAGAACACTGAGGCTATGCTTCTGTTACTGAGCTTCCTAAAATGTAATATTTTATTATAATGGCCTGAACAAAGTCATACAAGGAGAGAACTAAATGATGGGGCTAGAGAAAAGAGCAATTGCAGGACCACATTTAAGGAAGCATGAAGCAATATAACATGATTAATAAAGCTTATGTATTTCATTAAAGTTGAAGCAAAGAAGGGCTCAGGGTAAAGCTTATGTATTTCATTATGTACTTCATACATAAAGCATTTGTATTTCATTAAGGTCAAAGAAAAGAAGGACCCTGGGTACCACACAAATGCAATGTTCCATTCACAATCAAGAATCGTGGTGGGACATTCTCTCAATCAGCTCAGATGGTGTAACTATGACTGTAATTTTAGCCACCACTTTTTCATAGCCGGTTGCAGTCAGATGGAGACAAACAGTTCATCAAGACAGACAAAATGGAATTCTTGATCTTCTCTCAAGACTTACTTCTTTTCCAATCTTCCTATTGTCTTGTCAGTGGATGGCACGCCCATCTACTCAGACCTCAGGAGGCAGAAACAAAGAAGCCATTCTTCATGCTTTTAGGTAGCTTGACTCTGAATTTTGTTACAAGCATTTTCCCTGCTCTAAGGTATAGCTTATTGGCTGCAAGGCAATTTTGCCATCAATGATAAAATAACTGGTTGACAGCTCAGTTTGTCAGTTTGGTTTTAACCCGGGTAGCACTCCCATTTTATATAGTAAAACTCCTGAGTCCTCTAATGGTGTATACACTGAAGACGGCCTTTGGTGATCTTAAAACAATGGATGATAACAAGTGCATCGACAGACTTGATAAACAATGTAGTGATAAAATGTACTGGAAGTGTAAAATAAAGGTGTAAAGCCAGATTGCATGTTGCAATGGGATTGGGTAATATATGTGTCAATTTGCAAATCAGTGAGCACAGTTACACCTCCTACTCCTCAAAACCAGAGTTAGCACATGGGAGTGAGGCCACCAGTCACACACAACAGTGCTGGGGAGCGTTAGTGGTTTTGAATTCATTTGGATGCATCAGACTGTTCTATAGTGCCATCTTTACCAAGTTTACCATGCCATATTATTAAGTTGTTAACTAGTTCATCTTTTATGACAAAATTGGGATAGAGCCAGTTAGTTACTTTGATTCGTTTTAATCATTCTTAAACATGGGAAACAAAGGCCCTGATGCCAAAGTTCCCCTTTTTACACAACTGTAAAAAGTATTGCAAAAAGTAAAAACTCTTCTGTCTCTAGTTCACTACTTTCCCTCTCTCCGATAATAGAAGGCAGCAGAATATGTGGAGGTAAGGACATGAACTCTGTAGTCAGGTAGACTTCGGCTGGAAATCCTGCTTACGTGCTTTCTAGCCTTGTGTCCTTGGCTAAGGTACTTTGTCACTGAGTCATGTTTATAGATGAGGACACTAATTTCTACCTTGTGGGGTTATTATAAAAATAATGAAGAAAAATTGCATAGTGTCATTTACCTATCATTGATCAACAAATGTTAATGTTCTTTCCTTCACACTTCCCCTTGGATGTAAATACTTCCTCCTGACAACTAAGCTGTGCTCAATAGAATCCATGTGTGATGCTCATATCGAGAGAGTCAATTTTGAAATGCTCTCTTGGTACTTGGTAATGTCAAATATTTAACACCATTATTGCAACTAAGAAATTAAGATGTTCTCACTGTTCTTGGACTGAATAAATGTGTACATATATATGTATATATATGACATCTAATAATGTTAGCACAAAGTTAAATTTATTAGGGCCAGGTATATGACTCAGAGATTGGAGAACATGCTTTGCATGTGGGGTTAACTACACTGGCCCCCTCCCACCCACACATACACACACAGAGACATACACTGGGTTCAATCCCTCACATCAGATCTCGAGGAGCTGCCTTGGAGCTATCCCTTAGCACTATATGAAGAAAGCCCTCAAGCACCAATAGATGTGGGTCCAATACACACACACACACACACACACACACACACACACACACACGCGCCACTTTTTTTTAATTATCAAACTGCCAGGCATAGATGCAGGAATCAATTCAATTTTATTTTATTTTTAAGCACTGCAAAATGCAAATAAAATAAAAAGCAACTAAATATGTAAAGGAAATCAAAAAAGAGAGAAAAGCTCTAAAAAGAGATAGTGCGTAAGCAGCTAACATGAATCTAATTATGAGAAAAAATATCCCTCACACCTAGCTTTTCTCATGGAAATGTCCAGCCTTATGTGACTCCATTTAATATTCATTCTAAATTAGGAGACTTACATGAATAGAGGAAAAAATTACCAAAGGTAAAAACAGAGTTTTTGTAATTGCATATGGTTTTTTTATGAACAGAGGAGAACTGATTTTTAAAAGTATTTGCCAAATTAAATGGCCAAAGAAAGGGGGCCAGGGAATGAAAGATCCACTTAATATTACTTTCCAGGAAGGATCTGATAGAAAAAGAAGTCACTTCCACCCACCCCAATGCTGAAGACTGCAATAATTATCATTGGCACAAAGGAAAGAAGGAAAGCAAACAACAGCTCAGATCAGAGGCTGTGGAGAGATTAAAACATTGAGTCTTAGCTGAAGAGAAAAAAATGTGCTTTCTCTGTGAAATCTGGAAAATAAAACATTTGATAGAGGGAATTTATCAAAAAGATGGGAACTTCCAGGTCATTTCTAGATTCGGTTTTCTGATCAGGGCATCATACCAGAATCATGAGCATCAAAAATACAATAATTATTTTCTTGCCTTCTATGATTGCTGCATTTCAGTAGAAAACAAGACAGCAATATCCAAGCCTTGGCTCTGTGGCTATACCTGAGTGACTCCGGAAAAATGGAACTCTGATTGGTTTGATAGAATATAATGCATTCTGTCCAAACTCATTGATAAAGTTCTCCTTCTCTCTTAAATTTTCACAAGTTATCACCCACACCTTACAAAAAATAGACTGAGCATTTGCAAGAGCTCCATTTCCCAGGCAGTTAACAGGAACCAGGAACACTTGCAGAATCATAAGAGGTCAAGGAAATATTTTATTAAGATAAATTTCAACTTCATTCTAAAGTTTGGAGCACTGCCTCTTCTTGTGAGTTTGGTAAAGACATGAGTCATACCCATCTTAACCAGCTTTAAGTTTATTCTACTTTAGCTGCCATGGTGTAAAGAAGTTCTCTCGATGGTGATCCTCTTGCTTAGCTGAAACTTTATGCCTATTATGTAGTAACTATACATAATATTATGCATGCCCAAAAGGCACAGAGAAAATGCTCTACATTATTAATCATCAGGGAGATGCAGATCAAAACAACAGTGAGATATTATCTCACACCACAGAGACTGGCTTACATCCAAAAGAACAAAAGCAACCTATGTTGGTGCGTATGTGGAGAGAAACGGACCCTCCTTCACTGCTGGTGGGAATGCCGACTGCTTCAGCCCTTTTGGAAAACAGTATGGACGATTCTCAAAAAACTAAGAATTGAACTCTCATTTGACCCAGCAATGCCACTCCTGGGAATATATCCCAGAGAGGCAAAAAAGTATAGTCGAAGCGAGATCTGCACTTGTTTGTTCACTGCAGCACTGTTTACGATAGCCAGAATCTGGAAAATACCTGAGTGCATGAGAACAGATGACTGGTTAAAGAAACTTTGGCACATCTACACAATGGAGTACTATGTAGCTGTTAGAAAAGATGAAGTCATGAAATTTACATACAAGTGGTACTACATGGAAAGTATCATGCTAAGTGAAATGAGTCAGCAAGAGAGGGACAGACATAGAAAGATTGCATTCGTCTGGGGAACATAAAGTAACAAAATAGGAGACTAACACCCAAGAGTGGCCGAGATCAGTACCAGGAGGTTCACTCCATGGCTTGCAGGCCAGCCACACATGCTAGGGAAAAGGCAGCTCAGATAGAGAAGGGAGCACCAAATAAAGGGTGCTGGGAGGATCCTCCCAGGATGGCAGATGCATGCTGAAAGTAAACTATAGACCAAACGTGATTGCCACTCATTGCCTCTTATACAAACCACAACACCCAATAGGAGAGAGAGAACAAAAGGAAATGCCCTGCCACAAAGGCAGCGTGGGATGGGGGTATGGGGTGGGATGGATGCTGGGAACAGTGGTGGTGGAAATTGGGCACTGGTGGAGGGACAAGTACTCGATCATTGTATAACTGAAACCCAAGCACAAAAATTTGTAAGTCTACAACTCTACCTCATGGTGTTTCACTAATAAAAAACTTTTTTAAAATTATGCATGCCAAAAAAAATTATGCATGCCTATTGTTAAGGGAGTATAAAATGAGACTCCCATAAATATGTCACCTAACTTCGCGCCAGGCTGTTTTCACTTGGGGCGCTCCAGAGTGGGGTGGGTGAGAGCCCTCGCCGCCCCAAGAGACCCAGCCTAGAGACAAATAGATATAGACATAGACATAGATATAGAAATAGATATAGATGCCTCTCAGAGAGCCCAGCAAGCTACCAAGAGTATCCTGCCTGCCCAGGCAGAGCCTGGCAAGCTCCCTATGGTGTATTCAATCTAACATCAATATACTGTATGCCAAAAACAGTAATGATAACAGACCTCATAGCCCTGAAGTTTAGACATCTATAAGATAATCTATAAGCCTAAGTGGAGACCTTTCTCCTTCCGCCAACCCTCCAATGTTTCAAAGTAGAAGCAAAACTTCTGTGCCCCTCATTGAGAATAACTTTTTAATGGAACTACAAGGCATGAGACCTCCAGTTAGATCTCTAGCACTGCCCCACATGCCCCACCTTTGGTGATCACTCGTACAATAAAGACATGTTAGGGGCTGGAGCGATAGTACAGCAGGTAGGGCGTTTTCCTTGCAAGTGTCTGACCCGGGTTCAATTCCCAGCATTCCGTATGGTTTCCCAAGCACTGCCGGGAGCAATTCCTGAGTACAAAGCCAGGAGTAACCCCTGTGAATTGATGGGTGTGATCCAAAAGGATAAAAAGACATGTGTATCCCTTTGCACACCTAAACCAAGGCTGCAAACATGGAGATCAAACATGTGACTCCTCAATCATAAAACCTTAGGAAAGAGGAAAGAAGAAAAATATAGAAATTTACATTATCCAAGTGATAACAGGGTAAAAGTAGAATCACATTGACATTTTTAGGTCTGTATTCCTTCCACTAGTTCATCCTTCTAAACCTTTTTTTCCCTACTGTATAAAAATATATATATCATCTTAATATATAACCCTTTTAACAGACAACCATAAAATAGCATTGGGGTGGAGGCAGGGGAGGAATAAAGCTGACCTTGGATTAATCCTTAAATGGTTCATTTTAGGAGATTTTAACAAGATATTGAACTAATTATTCCAATGTAGGAATTGAAATTTTTTGAAGATTTTCTGTATATTTTTATCTTGAAGTTTTTATTTTGGGAGTGTGAAGAAAAAGACAGAAGGGCCACAGTTCAAGAAATTACATTTATAGGGGTCAGAATGATAGCACAGCAGGTAGGGCATTTGCCTTGCATGCAGCCTACTGGGGTTCAATTCTTAGCATCCCATATGGTCCCTGGAACAATTCCATGAGTAATTTCTGAGTGCAGAGTCAAAATAAACTCATGGGCTTGCTAGGTATGACCCCGAAAGGCAAAAAGAGAGAGAGAATTTATATTTACAAAGGGTCTCAAATGTATACTTGGGTGGGGGATGGACTGTACCATACTTAGTAATGCTCAAGAATCACACCTGGTATGTGATTCCAGGGATTGAACTGGGATGAGCCACATTCGAGCATCACTGTATCACTGTCATCTCGTTGTTCATTGATTTACTCAAGCAGGCGCCCTTAATGTCTCTATTCCTCCCAGCCCTGAGATTTTAGCATCCTTTTCTTACTCGTCTTTTCCCAACGACTGGAGGTTCTTTCAGGGTCAGGGGAATGAGACCTGTAGTCATTATTGGTCTTGGCATATCGAATACGCCACAGGTAGCTTGCCAGTCTCTGTCTGTGCAGGTTGGATACTCTCGGTAGCTTGCCAGGCTCTCCGAGAGGCATATATTCATATACTTCTATTATTTGTTTCCTACTGTCTGAACCCCATCAAATATTGTGGTAATTATGGAAAATGGCTAGAAAATGTTCTATAATGTGTCGCGCGACTGCTTTGTGGATAGTAGCCTGGAGCATGTAGGCAATCAGGTAGTGGAGGTCAGCTCCCAGGGCTCCCTTGGGATGGGGAAGACTCTCATCCATCCCACTCTGGGGCACTCCGAGTGCAAACAGCCTGGCGTGGAGTCTACATACAAATAAACTTCTTAACCCCTGCACTATCATAAAGTTCCTGAAATTTATATTTTCAACATGAATTCCAAATGTGATTTAAGAAAAATAAATCACAGAAATATTGACAGTATCAAGGCTTTTTTTTTCATTTAACTTCTGCTTAGGAAGTTGCTATACATTGTAAATTAGAATTTTATAAACCATATGATAAACTGTCTCTTAACTACCCATGATTCAACAAATTTCCTTTATCATTTGATCAGATTGGAATATTATAAAGAAGAGGGGAAGAATAAGAAAACTTTACCTCCTCCAACTCCAAAAAGCATCTAAAAATTTGGGAATTAGAAAGGAGACAGAGAGAGAGAAACATTGAAATTAAAGAAAAAAAATGGTTGGTGAAGGTTGGCAAAAGATTAGAAGAGGAAATACAAATGAGAAAAATGAATGGCTTTGAGAATGATATCACTAATTGAGAATGAATTTCCAATCATGTGAAGTAAGAGGGTGGGTGAGAAATACAAACCGGGGTGCACAAAACTTAGGGCCTTTGATAAATTAATTTGGAAATACCCAACGAATATTTGGAAAGTCAGAGCTGTGACTCAAAGACATAATCTTGGTTTCAGAAATAAATTAGGCACTCTGCCATATATGGGGGCTGAAAAAGTAAATACAGATTTTTTTTTGGTTTGCTAACCTGAGAGTATGAGCTTTACCTACATTACATTTTACTACATTAATATCGAAAGTACCTTAGACAGGGTGCCAGAGAAATGCCAGATTCAGGACTAATCTCAGAGAAGCCAGAAAGACATCTGTACTTGGTAGTCCTAGATCCAAAGCCCCTGAAGCGTGTAGCTGCATGTGTGGCTGTGCAACATTTCCAAACTTTACAGAGCTGATATCCCAGAAGAAACAAGAAAATTAGATGAGGAAAGTGAGTAGAAACCCACTAAGCTCAATGAGTGAAAAGTTGGGTGTTCAATAATACAGAAGACCCAGCTCGCACCTAATAGCTCAGTAAATCCTCAGGTCATGAATTTAGCAAGAGGTGAATATTATAATAAGCAATATAAAATAAATTAATTATTGCCTGCTAAGGGGCTAAGGGTATGGGCAGGAAACTAGGGACACTGTTGAGGTAAGGGCCCATCGGTGGTGGACTAGTGTTGGAATATTGGATATCTGAAACAACTGCATTGTGAACAACCTGGTAAATCATGGTGCTTAAGTAAAGTTTAAAAAGTCAAAAATTGGCAGAGACGAGGAAAGACAGAGAGGACGGGAGCAGAGACAGATGAGGAGAGGATCAGAATAAACTACGACTAATACCTACCAGCCTGGCCCTCGTTCCTTCCTCCACCTGACCATCGCCATCGACCTCTCCGGGGTGGGAGAAGGGTGAGACTACCGAACGCGGGCGGCGGGAGAGATAGAGCCACCGCTGCTGTGAGTGCTGTGCCCCCTTCTTGTGTGAGTTTACACATCTGGCATCCCTGGGCTGGCGAGAGCCTGCAACCAGTGCACAACTAAAGGACCCCAGGTGTCTCCCAAGATGCCTGGAGAGAAGCAGTTTTGAGCGTCTGCCCTGCCCTCTTCACTCCTGACACTGCGCCCATCTCATCCCAAACCCAGGTTTCCGTAGAGGCGTGGCCTCCTCACAAGTGGGCGTGGCTCCAAAAGTGGGCGTGGCTTATTTTCCGGCGGGCGGCCGCAGGTTGTTTTCCCATACTAAGGAACCTAGTCCCCAAGGAATCTAGTTCCCAACCTACTCAGCAATATGAAGAAACAAAGAAAATCCCCACCACAAGGGGAGAACAACAAAAGCAATCTAGAACATTCTGTTGATACAGCTCACCTAAGGGACCTCTCTGACATAGAATTCAGATACGAAGTCATGAAGATGTTCAATCAACTCAATGAAATTGTCAGACAGACAGGCAGTAACACCACAGAAAAAATCGACAAATTACGAGAAGAAATGAGAGCAGAAATGTCACGATTAAAAGATTCCATAGATGAAATGAGAAACTCAGTTTCTTCTCTTAAAAATAGAATGACCACAGCTGAAGAGAGAATCAGTGAACTGGAAGATCAGCTGCACCAAGCCTACATGCAACAACAAACAGCAGCAAGGGACCTCAAAATAGCTCTACAGAGAATCAGAGTCCTAGCAGATGATTCCAAGAGGAACAACATTAGAATCATGGGACTACCTGAAGCTCAGGGAAACAATCCCAATGAAAAAAACACTGTCAAACAAATCATTGCTGAAAAATTCCCAGAGCTCCACAATGTAGCCATTCAGGTTCAAGGAGCCCAAAGGGTGCCAGCTAAAAGAGACCCCAACAAAAACACTCCAAGACATATCATAGTTAGAATGATTGATGCTGCCGATAGAGACACAATACTGCAAGCAGCAAGGGCAAAGAAGGAAATCACATAAAAAGGAGCACCCCTTAGATTCACAGCAGACCTATCAGAGGAAACCCTACAAGCCCGAAGGCAGTGGCGAGATATAGTCAAAAAACTCACTGAAATGAATGCTTCACCAAGAATACTCTATCCAGCTAAACTCTCACTCAAAATCGAAGGAACGGTACACTATTTTCTAGATAAACAGCAGCTCAGGAACTTCATAGACTCAAAACCAAACCTAAAGCAAGGCCTAAAGGGGCTACTATAAGACATGACAAACCCTACAACCACAACACACCCGCACAGAAAGATGACACAAAACCCCATAACCATTCTCTCTCTCAATGTCAACGGTCTAAATTCACCATTTAAGAGACACAGAGTGGCAAAATGGATACAGAGACAGAACCCAACATTCTGTTGCCTACAAGAAACTCATCTCAACTGCCAGAGCAAACACAGACTCAAAGTCAAAGGATGAAAAACAATCCGGCAAGCACACAACTCCCTCAAAAAAGCTGGGGTGGCCATACTAGTATCTGACAACATTAATTTCACCTTGAAAAAGATTAGAAGGGACAGTGAAGGCTATTTTCTCTTCATCAAGGGATACGTACAACAGGAAGAAATCACACTCTTAAACGTATACGCACCTAATGAGGGAACAGCTAAATATTTAAAAACAACTGCTAACAGATTTTAAGGAGGACATCACTACCAACACAATAGTACTTATCACCTCTGGATAGATCAACAAGAACAAAACCCAGCAAGGAATTACTGGCTTTGAAAGAAGAAATAGAAGAGAAAGGGCTTATGGACCTATACAGGGCTTTACACCCCAAAAAGAAAGAATATACATTCTTCTCCAGTGCGCATGGAACATTTTCCAAAATAGAGCATGTGCTAGGACACAAAACATACCTCAACAGAATCAGGAAGATAGAAATAGTATCAGCTATCTTTTCAGACCATGATGCACTGAGGATAGAAGTGAATCACACAAAGACACGGAGAACCAAATCAAACACCTGGAAATTAAACAACTCGATGCTGAACAACGAGTGGGTCAGGAACGAAGTCAAGGATGAAATCAAAAGATACCTGGAAACAAATGAGAATGAAGACACAAACTACCAGAACTTATGGGATGCAGCGAAAGCTGTATTAAGGGGAAAATTTATAGCTTTGCAAGCATATCTTAGATCGGTAGAAACAATGCACATAAACAACTTGACCTCACAGCTCAAGACCTTAGAAAAGGATCAACAGAAAGAGCCTAAATCAGGCAGAAGGAAAGAGATCATAAAACTTAGAGCAGAAATCAACGACATGGAAAACAAAGAAACAATCCGAAAAATCAATGAAACCAAGAGCTGATTCTTCAAGAAAATAAATAAGATAGATAAACCACTAGCAACACTCACAAAGAAACAGAGAGAGAGAGAGCCCTAATAAATCGAATCAGAAATAAGAATGGGGATATCACAACAGAAACTAAAGAAATTCAAGAGATCATCAGAGACTACTTTGAAAGTCTGTATGCCACGAAACACGAGAACCTGGAAGAAATGGATAAATTCCTGGATTCCTACCATCTCCCAAAGCTAAATCAAGAAGATATAGAGTACCTGAATAGACCTATTCACATCAAGGAAATTGAAACTGTAATCAAAAGTCTTCCCAAAAACAAAAGCCCAGGCCCAGATGGATTTACTAGCGAATTTTTCCAAACATTTAAAGAGGACCTATTGCCAGTTCTTCTTAAGCTTTTCCAGGAAATTGAAAAAACAGAAACTCTCCCAAACAGTTTCTATGAAGCCCATATCTCTCTAATACTAAAAGGAAACAAAGACACCACAAGAAAAGAAAACTACAGGCCGATATCCCTGATGAACACAGATGCGAAGATCCTCAACAAAATACTAGCCAATAGAATTCAACAACTCATCAAAAAGATCATACATCATGACCAAATGGGATTCATCCCAAGGATGCAAGGATGGTTCAACATTCGGAAATCAATCAACATAATCCATCATATCAACAAAAGAAAAAATAAAAATCATATGAGCATATCAATAGATGCAGAGAAAGCATTTGACAAGATCCAGCACCCATTCATGATGAAAACCCTTGCCAAAATGGGGATAGAGGGGACTTTCCTCAATATAGTTAAAGCCATCTACCACAAACCTACAGCAGACATCATCCTCTACGGGGAAAAACTGAGACCCTTCCCCCTAAGGTCAGGGACAAGACAAGGATGCCCACTCTCTCCACTACTGTTCAATATAGTACTGGAAGTACGCAATAGCGATTAGGCAAGAAAAAGATATTAAGGGCATCCAGATAGGGAAAGAAGAAATTAAGCTCTCACTATTCGCAGATGATATGATACTATACTTAGAGAACCCTAAAACCTCTACCAAGAAACTCCTAGAAACAATAGGCTTGTATAGTAAAGTGGCAGGCTATAAAATCAATACCCAAAAATCCATGGCTTTCCTATACACAAATAGTGAAAGAGAAGAAAGTGACATCAAGAAAACAATCCCATTCACAATTGTGCCCCAGAAAATCAAGTACCTAGGAATCAGCTTAACTAAGGAAGTAAAGGATCTGTACAAAGAAAACTACAAAACACTACTTCAGAAAATAAAAGAGGACACGAGGAAATGGAAAAATATCCTTTGTTCATGGATGGGGAGAATCAACATCATCAAAATGGCAATACTTCCCAAAGCACTGTACAAATTCAATGAAATCCCTATAAGGATACCCATGACATTCTTCAAAGAAATGGAGCAAACACTCCTGAAATTTATATGTAACAATAAGCCTCCACAAATAGCTAAAGCAATTCTTGGGGAAAAAAATGGGAGGAATCAACCTCCCGAACCTCAAACTCTACTACAAAGCAGTAACAATTAAAACAGCATGGTACTGGAACAAAGGCAGAGCTGCAGACCAATGGAACAGAGTTGAATATACTGACATTTCCTCCCAAATATATAATCGTCTAATCTTTGATAAGGGGGCAAGAAAAGTGAAATGGAGCAGGGAAAGCCTCTTTAATAAACTGTGCTGGCAAAACTGGACGGCTACATGCAAAAAAGTGGGCTCAGATCTCTGCCTAACACTATGCACAAAAGTAAGATCGAAATGGATTTATGACCTCAACATCAGACCGGAATCCATAATGTTTATTGAAGACAAAGTCGGCAAAACTCTCCATGATATTGAAGCTAATGGTATCTTCAAAGATGTCACGCCACTGGCCGAGCAAGTGAAAACAGAGATAGACAAATGGGACTATCTTAAACTAAGAAGCTTCTGCACCTCAAAAGAAACAGTGACCAAAATACAAAGACAGCCTACAGAATGGGAAAGAATATTCACCAAACACACATCTGACAAGGGGTAGATATCAAGGATATACAAGGTACTGGTTAAACTCCACAAGAAGAAATCACCCAACCCCATCAAAAAATGGGGCGAGGAAATGAACAGAAACTTTCGCAAAGAAGAAATCTGAATGGCAAAAAGGCACATGAGAAAATGCTCTACATCACTAATCATCAGAAAGATGCAGATCAAAACCACAATGAGATATCATTTCACACCACAGAGATTGGCCCACATCCACAAGAACAAAAGCAACCAATGCTGGCGCGGATGTGGTGAGAAAGGATGTGTCCTTCACTGCTGGTGGGAATGCCGGCTGGTCCAACCCTTTTGGAAAACAGTATGGACGATTCTCAAAAAATTAGAATTTTATCTCCCATTTGACCCAGCTATAGCACTCCTGGGAATATATCCCAGAGAGGCAAAAAGGTATAGTCGAAGTGACATCTGCAATTGTTTGTTCATTGCAGCACTCTTTACAATAGCCAGAATCTGGAAAAAACCTGAATTCCCAAGAGCAGATGACTGGTTAAAGAAACTTTGGTACATTTACACAATGGAGTACTATGTAGCTGTTAGAAAAGATGAAGTTATGAAATTTACATACAAGTGGTACTACATGGAAAGTATCATGTTAAGCGAAATGAGTCAGAAAGAGTGGGATAGACACAGAAAGATTGCACTCATCTGGGGAACATAAAGCAACAAAAAGGGAGACTAACACCCAGGAATGGCTGAGATCAGTACCAGGAATTTTGCTCCATGACTTGAAGGCCAGCCACACATGTTAGGTGAAAAGGAAGCTCAGATAGAGAAGAGAAAACCAAATAAAGGGTGTTGTGAGGACCCTCCCAGGGTGGGAGAAGCATGCTAAAAGTAGTCTATAGACCAAACATGATTGCCACTCAATGCCTCTCCTGCAAAACACAGTACCCAAAAGAAGAGAGAGAGAACAAGGGGGAATACCCTGCCACAGAGGCAGGGTGGGACAGGGGGGATGGGGGGTTGGGGGGATGCCTGGACCCGTGGTGGTGGATGATGGGCACTGGTGGAGGGATGGGTACTTGATCATTGTATAACTGAAACCCAAGCACAAAATTTGTAAGTCTATAACTGTACCTCATGGTGTTTCACTAATAAAAAAAGAAAAAAATTAAAAATAAATAAATAAATATAAAAAAAGAAAAAAAGAAAAGAAACAAAAAAAAGTCAAAAATTCAGGAATCTTTTATGCTATATTGTTCTACTCTAACCTTATGCTGGTATCTACTTCTCAAAATACACTAAGGGAGTGGGTAGAACAATAAAAATTCAGAAAATGCTAGAAGGAAGTTCTAAAGTACATGGCTTCCAGCATGCTTATGATACAGCAGTGCCTAAGAATGACTGAAGTAAACTAAAGGGTTCAGCCAGTAGAAATTTTAAAACTCATGGAAACCATGAGGTCATGGCAGTATAAGTATTATAAAAGCTATGGAGTAATCTCCAAGGAACTCCTGAAAACAGTATGGAGCCAAAGGCAGTGCCCAGTTGCGCTACATAGCACTGTAGCACTGTAGCACTGCCCTTCCATTGTTCATCGATTTGCTTGAGCGGGCCCAGTAACGTCTCCATTGTGAGACTTGTTGTTACTGTGTTTGGCATATTGAATACGTCATGGGCAGCTTGCCAGGCTTTGCTATGCGGGCGAGACACTCTCGGTAGCTTGCTGGGCTCTCCGAAAGGGGTGGAGGAATCGAACTCGGGTCAGCCAGCTGTGTGGGCTGCGTGCAAGACAAATGCCCTACCCACTGTGCCATGTGTAAATTGCCCTAAATATTTAAGCAAGAAAACTAAATAATGGCATAAGTTAACTTAGGAAAACACGTATGAAGAAAAACCTAGTAATTACCAAGTGCAATAAAGGTAATGCTTAATTATGTATTTGTTCTCTCTTTAACTCTGTATTTATCTCTCCATTTGTCTCTCTTCCTCTCTCTCGTCTCTCTCTCATAAAAGTAAATAAAATCTATTTATGAGTAAAATTCAGAGGCGATTATTTCACATATGGAACTTTACCATAGCAGGAGATATATTTTCTCTCTTTTATGAACCCAGTGCTAGTTACTCAGGGGTTAATAAATATTTATAAAAGGAATGTGATACAGAGATAAGAGTACACTTGTAAACTATTAGACAAAAACAGCGTGTAAAAATCTAAATCCTGAATGTACAAACTGGAGGTAAAAAATATGTTAGAAAACATTACCTATTCTTTATAAGACCTCACACATAAAATAATAATTTTGAAAACTGTGATTAAATGGCCATTTTAAGGGCTTAATAAGGACTGGAAATCTTTTTTCCATGGGGCTCCAGGCATTTTTCAAAGTTTGGACTGCTGGTCTTATCAGATGTTGTGCATCTTTCTAAGTCTCAGTGTTGTTAATCAAGATAGATGGCAGACTAGTTAATGCCCTTGTTAGTGAGACTGGGGCAAAGATTAGAAGGTTATCAAAGAGATATAAACAGGAGTTCTAGGATTCCTATCTAACATATGAAATTAACAACTAATAGGCAACTCTCTTTGATAGTTGATTTGATTGAGTGCATGTGGATAAAAGTCAACAAGTGAACAACTTGATTGTCTGCTGAATTAATAGAATGGAAGAACTTTAAATGGTTCTGAAAGCTAATTTATTTCAAAAACCTCAGTGAGGTTCCAGCTCTTTTGTGAAAGAGAATAAAATGTTGGCAATTTGTTCAGAATAAAAATGCGAGCATTGGCTTCTTCTGTTCTTAGAATTTGTATTCCCAGATAATTCATTTATTTGTATTTCCTTCCTTAATGATTAAAATTATTCCTTTTCTAGGTCTATTTAAATTTCATTTGCCCATATGACTTGGGTGTTTTCAGTCCTCAAAAGGCACTTACTAGACTTCAGTGCAATATTCATCCAAGGATCTCTCCATCAGTGTATCTTAACCATCCTACTCTCCTCTCCCCCAAATATCCAAGCAGACAACCCTTTTCGGAACCTCACATGTTCTCCTCCCATTGACTCCGTTCTCTCCTTCCTTGCCTTTCCCAGCAGAGATGATGTATCATCCCATTTTCCCTGAGTTCCCACTCTCCACCAGCCCCATCCCAAGAAGGCTCACAGCAGCGTGTCTTCCATAGCACTTTCCATCCTCCTTTGTGACAGATAGACAGGAAGATCTGTGGTTTAGTGTCTTTCTCCCCTGTTGGATTGTAAACTTCAGTGAAGCAGAGGCTATGACTGTCTTATTAGCTGGGCTAACTCCACGCTATTCCTGAGAATGAAGTCAGTAAGTAGTGCATTGACCAAATGATACTAGAAGACAGAGAAGAAATCCCAGGTAACACTCCAGAACAAATCCGAATCTAAGGTCATCTTTGGACATGCAGTCTATGAGGCCTGCTGAAACCCCTTCCAGAAAACAGGTCAAAAGTCAAGCGTCTTCTTGGTTTGAACCTTTTCCCCAGCATCCATCTCTTCTCCGGAACCTCCTGTTACAGAATTAATTCCCACACAGAGTGGCACTGTAGCACTGTCCTCCCATTGTTCATCAATTTGCTCGAGCAGGCACCAGTGCCATCTCTGTCTTTGGCATATCGAATATGCCCACAGGGAGCTTGCCAGGTTCTGCTGTGTGGGTGGTATACTCTCCGTAGCTTGCTGGGCTCTCCAAGAGGAATTGAGGAATCAAACCCGGGTCGGCAGTGTGCAAGGCAAATGCCCTACCCGCTGTGCTCCAGCTCACACAGAGTAGGTTTGCTAAATAGGAATTGACATTTTGTACATTCTCAGCTATCTTTTATGCTCCCTTTCTACAAATTTTTCTCTATGAAGATTTTCAGCTTAGCATTTTTTAGCACCTTTAGTTCAATTAAACGCTTCTCAGTAAAAGAGTAAGCTAGGCCAAATCATAATTTCCAAAAGTTTCAAGTACTTATTCAAATGCTGGCTTGAATAATTTCTTAGACCTAAAATGCTCCATGTAAAAAGCATTATTTAAAACCACTTGTTTCAGATAAGCTCATAGGTGTCTTTCCAGATGTTGATCAAAATAAAAGGACAGAAGAAAAATACACCAATATGTCAGATGTTATTTTCTGTGAGATATGTATTGCTACGTGGTAGTCTTCTTCGTTATATTTATATCTCAGCTATTGTTATGAGGATCTTATAATATAGCTGCAATCAAAAACATAGATCATTTAAACTGCCTCAAGCATATACAAATCTAACACATACTATAAATGCAATGATCCTCCCACTCCTGCCCTTTCCCTTGGTAGCTAATGAGTGCATGTTCTGAAGTATACGCCTATATAGTTCTGAGTTCTCACATCCTCTTTGTAAGAAAAGAAAAAAGAAGTGTAGTTTTGACAGGTGGCATCCCCCCAGTGATTTTAATCCAGAACTATTAGTAACTTATTTTATCATCTTAAGTAGGTCATTTAAGGAATCTCAGTGGAGACATATTTTGTCTTTAAAAAATCATAATAATTTCATTCACTCTAATTTTAACTATTGTCCTTGTATATTCCTATGTTATCCGAGTTCCTAGTTCCAGTCCCCTTCATGCATGGTCTTCCCAGGAAGAAGTTCTCTATCTGGAAGCTGAGAGGAAGATTTTGGGCCTGAGCTGTAGTAGTAATTAACTTTGCCTATTGCAATAAAAAATCATGAGTTTGGTTTTTAAATTTTGTTTTAGATATCATGATTCACAATATTAATAATGGTAGAGTTTCATGCATAAAACTTTCCTTCACCATTCCCTCAACCAGAGGATTCATTTCCCTCCACGGATTATCCAATGACTCCCCTACTCCACTCACACACACACAGTGATATGTGGATATGCATCCTACTAAAGACCAGTAACCCATTTCTCTTGCCTTTGGGTATTTGTTTTTTCCTTAGTATGTTTGTTTATTTATATCTTACATATGAGGAAGATCATCTTATATTTGTCCCTCTTCTGACTAACTTCATTCAGCATGATACTCTCCAGACCCCTCCAGGTATCAACAACCTGTATGATTTCATTTTTTTCTTTGCCAAGCAAACAGAAGTAAAGATAAACAAATGGAACTCCAATAAACTAAAAAACTTCTGCACTGAAAAAAAAGCCCAAAAAACAAAAGTAATGACCAGAATAAAAAGAAATCCCAGTTATTTTGAATGTGAAAATACTGAGCTGAAAGTCATTTCCCATCAAGAAGAGAAATCTAGAGCTCCAACAGGCTAAATTTAAAATAGTCAACATCTGAATGTAGGTAGAACTGAATCAAAATAATTAGAAACCATTTCTCCTGATTATTCTTTCTCTCTGTGAGTTTACTTCACATTTGTAAGTGATTGTACACATAATAGAAACCAAAGTTTCTATTATATATTAAACTGATAAATAAGTTGTGTGCCCTCTTCTTCAGTGAATATTCCAGTGCCCTATATTACCTATATTCATTAAGAAACAAAGTTTCCAAAATTATTCTTTACAGAAACATCTTCATGTAAGACATAAAATCATGAAACGGGACTCAATAAAGGCCATCCATAGCAATAACTGTAGTTGCTACTATTATTCATGACATCATCATTGCCAGAATAACAAGTGCAGGGTCTATTAGAATGAGGACTTGTTTCCCTCCCTAAGATATTTGAGTACTCTCCTTTTTATTCCACCCAGGATAATGCTATCCTCCTGAATCTCTTGGACTATGGGAAAATACTTGACCCTTTCTTGTAAATACAATGGAAAATGGTTTTCCTTATACTATTATAAAAGCAATAGGATTAAATCTCATTGGACAAATGTGAAAATTAAGCTGTCATGCACATGAAGTATACTCAGACACACACCAAATGCATAATGAACAGGCAACAAATGTTTGCAAAGATTCTAACTAGTATCCAGTAACAGATATAAGGAAGAAGAACATCAAATAACCTGAATAAAACTAACTTTAAAAGTATCATGTTATCTTCAGAGTCAAAGTACAAATGTAAGAAAATTTTAAAATGAACAAATAACTGATACTACAATTTCTATTACAATTTGACTGCCTCTTCTATTTTATATTCATCAGTTTATAAAGAAAACCTAGTGTCTGAAGTCTATTCACTGTTACCTGCATCTGATATCACAGTCATGTGTATTTTCATGTATTAACTCACTGAGAATAAATATTTAAATAATTTATTAAATACATGCTGCTTCAGTGCTAATATTCCCATCTAATTTGACAGTCATTCACTTGATTCTCACAATTCATCAATAGTATGTTGGTAACTACCCTTTAGTGTGCCAAGCTCTGGGCATTTTGGAACATGCGTTTTCCAACCCACACTCCCGTGTTACAAGGGATCATTACTGCCATTGTACGTGTTGAATGAAGAGAAAATGAGACATTACGTGGCTTTCGCAATGTCACAAAGCAGGAAAGTAAGGGGCTCTCTGATCCCACAGCCCAGACTGTCTCCACTTTTTCCACAGACCAAGCTCAGGTATTCTGACTGTGTTCTTTATGAGTTCTCAGAATGTTCCTGAGTCACATGCAAAAAGAATGGCCTGGAGAAACCATGCAGATTCCTCACCTCCTCTGCTTTCTAGCTGCCTTATTTTGAAGTGAAGTTAGACATCATGAGTTGCACTTCTGATTTCTGACTCAGGAGGCAGCTACAGAAACTTAGTACTCCTTATAGCAGTACTTAATGATGACAGTGTGAACAGAAATAAACCCAAATGATATTGTATCCAGCAAGAGGAAATGCTCTTGTAAAGTGAAATCTGGAGTGACAATGAAATGATGATTCAAGCTGAACCTAGTTTCCCCTAAACCTGTTTCATTTGGTGCTGGAAATCCTCAGCTTGTTCAAATCTTTCCATTGCACTCTCTCTTTACGATACATTTATGGATTTCTATAAAACAGGTCCCATACTTGACTAAAAGCTTTACTTTTTAATTACTGATCTTCTACAATATTTCAGTGAAGAAGATTTTACTCTTCTGCTATTGCTAATAAAGAGCTGTGGTACACAGTTAATTGCCTAACACCACATACCTACTAAAATAAAGAGTCTGGATTCAATTCCAGCCATCTGGAATTGAGTTAGACTGTATTAACATAACAAATTGCACTTTTCTCTCCTGTTTTTTGGGGGGAGCTTCCAATGCTGTACTCTGGGGACCCAGAGCCACATTAGTGGCACTCAGGGGTCCCTGCAGTGACAGAGGTCAGACTCTGGACCTTACATATTCAAGCCATGCCTCCCCCACAAGCCACCGCCACAGCTGAGGTATCCCTCCAGCCCAGCACACACTCTTTTTAAAACTACTTGCAATTTAAATCAAAATAAAGTAAGCTTTGAACAAAATACCGTAACTCCACTCAGTAGAAAACCTCCAAAGACCCTCTAAAAAGTTCTTTGTAAAAAGTAACAATTGCCATACACCTCAGATGAGCTAGAAATCCAGATGGAAGGCACTATTTAGCATTATAGTTTTGAAAAGCCAAGTTCCACTAAATAAAACCTTCACTTTGTATATGTGTGCATGTGCGTGTGTGTGTGTGTGTGTGTGTGTGTAAGTGATTAGTCATTTAATACTGGAAGCTCTACCTGGAACACATTTCTTAATACATTTTTTTTCACATGCATGATGTCTTTCCACAATTTATTGCCACATTTTATTAAACTCTTGTTACCTAGCGTGTAATTGGAATCATCACTGATACATGAAACACGAGTATACAAATCTGAAACAGAGTGGAGGCAGGTCAAAGAAATAACAGCAAAGCAAAATTTGAAAATGGTGAAAATACATAGACAGGAGTGTTCTGAAATGCTGTGCTCTTTACCAGCTTGGGACAACTGCTCAGAAAAGCACCTTATACTCCACACCCACACAAACTTGACCTTCTGTAAAAAATAAAGGGGGGCAAAGAGGAGAAACAGACTGAAAATTGAGATTATGGGAGTAGATGAATGGCCACAGGAGATGCCTTTACATGTTTTGACTCTTCAGAAACAGACATTGTACTAGAGTCAAATAGAAATTTAATTTTTCTTTCTAATTTATGTAACTACTCTGGTTCCTTTCAGTGGGCTGGGCCAGTATCCCATAAGCTGCAATTTGTATGTTTGCTGTGAACAGTAATTGTGTCTATCTTTGTCCTCATCTCTCTATCAGATCTTAGCATGATGACTGGTGCAATAGGGGAAAAAAGTGTTTGACGTTTGATTTTTAATGTTTTTTTTAATTTGCAAACCATGATTTACAATTGTGTCTGTGCTAGATTTCCAGGCATACAATGTTCGAACTCCAATCCCATCACCAGTATTGACTTCCTTCCACCAACATCTCCCAGTTCCCCTTCCCTCACACAGCCTGCCTCCTTACTAGGCACATTTTTAAGATCAATTCTTGTAGGTTGGTCTCAGGCCTCAACACTGTTGGTTCTGTGGCTTAGATACATATACCACACCTCTGCTTTACCAATATGTGGCCTGATGTGCCAAGGCCCCTGACCTTTGCCCCTAATTTAAGAATAAAAGGATAGATAAAAAGCTAACCTAAAAATATATTTTCTAAAGGGACAAACCGTGAGTGGACCTGTTTTAATTCTATTCAGTGAAAGATGAGGAAGTTCATTTGAGATATCATGAAATATTTCACAAACTAATTTGAATCTTAGGCTTTTTTTCTTTTTGGGTCACACCCAACAATGCACAGGGGTTATTCCTGGCTCTTCACTCAGAAATTAGCCCTGGTGGTGCTCAGGGGACCATATGAGATGCTGAGAATTGAACCCGGGTTGGCCACATGCAAGGCAAACACCCTCCCTGCTGTGCTATTGCTCCAGCCTCCCCCCCTTTTTTTGAATCTTAGGCTTTTTGTGGGAAACAAACTAATTCCTTTCTCTTTCTCTCTTTCTCTCTCTCTCTCTTTCTCTCTCTCTCTGTCTCTCTCTGTCTCTCTCTCTCTTTCGCTCGCTCGCTCGTCTTTTTTGAACATTTTCCTGAGTTCAATGTTTTTCTCCTTTCATCTCCAGATTACAGTCTTATTTTCACCCTAGAGCATTATATCTATTTCTAGGTCATTTGGGGGTCACACTAAAAATGTCACAGTAAAGATACTGTCACCTGTAGACAGAAAATACTGCATTTACTTTATTGAGAGACGTTTTCCCCAGGAGAAAAGAGAAAATGAAGAACTTCCCATACAATTCCTATCAGCACCAGCAGCCAGTTCTATTTGCTAATTACCATGTTTGCTATCATCACTGACATCGTAATTATTGCTCATCACCCAGTGCTGAAACATGACCTAGTACAAATTATTACACATTGCTATTCTGACCAATTGCCATCTACTTATCAATGGAAATATATAACCCCAATTTTTTTTCTGGTCGAGATTTTATACTATTCTTTAAAATGCTGCTCAGATTCTTAAAAGAAGAGGTTTATTGGAAGAAAAAATATAAAATGTGGGATTTATAAAAAGATGTAAGGTCTTTTAAATCGTTTTAAACCCTTAATCTCACAGCCACAAATAATGTGAATAATGATTTTATTTTTCACTAAAATAAATACAATAAAACCACATATAAAGGAAATGAAGAAACCCCTTTCTTTCATACTCCCAAAACACCTCTAGGCACAAGTATCACTTGGCAAACAGGTCCTGACTGGACACCCTACATATAATAAACTATTATTTAAGATTTTTTATTTATTTATTTGCATTTACAAAGTTATTCAGTGCCAGAGCAATAGCATAGCGGGTAGGGCATTTGCCATGCCTGCGGCCAACCCAGGTACAATTCCTCCATCCCTCTCAGATTGCCTGGCAAGCTACCGAGAGTATTCCGGGCGCACAGCAAAGCCTGGCAAGCTCCCCGTGAAGTATTCAATATGCCAAAAACAATAACAACAAGTCTTACAATGGAGACATTAGTGGTGCTCGTTGGAGAAAATTGATGAACAAGGAGAGGATAGTACTACAGTGCTACAAGTTATTCATGATTGGGTTTCAGTCAGTGTATCAAGACCTGCCCCTTCACCAGGGTACATTTCCCACCACCAACGGTCCTATGTCTGTCCCTTCTCCACCCTTGCCCTCCCTGCCTCTGTGGCAATTTCTTCTCTCTCCCTCTCTGTCTCTCTGTGTGTCTCTTTATCTCTCTGTCTCATTCTCTCTCTGCCTCTTTCTCTCCCTCTTTCTCTCTTTCCATACAACAAAATTTTACTGTTTTTTGAAAAACTGGTTCCAAGGTTATGAATTCCCTGAACTGCTGCCTCTCCCTGAAGTCCTGTATCATTTCTTCAGATCTGAGTAATAATCTAGGTAGACCGCATATTTTTGTTGATGTGTTCATCTTCTTGGATCATATATTCTTTATATTTTTGCACTTTACTCCTTCATTCCCTCCCGGCTCAGTCTCATTTGGTAGAAATGCTGTACGTATTCTGGACATTCCATTGTATATAAGTTTGGGTTTTTTTTATCTTGCAGCATTGAGTATTCTGTATCTTTGGATTTTGTCATTTTGATTGCAATGAGTCTTTAAGTTTTCCTGGTTGGCTCTATTTTAACTACCTTTCAGCCTCTTGGCTCTTGGTGCCTGTGTCTTTAACTCTGGGAAATTCTTATTGATGATCTTTTTAAACTATTGTTTTTTCATCGCATTTGCCATGAAATGGCAGGGACCACATGATTCTTATATTGTTCCTCTTGAACTCATCCCACTGGTATGCAGTTCATTTCTTTCAGACTATTTTCCACATTCTGTTGTTCCCTAGTGATTTTCTCCTTCTCATCTTGTAACTCCTTGATCTTTTGCTCAGCTGCTGTTATTCTGCTATTCTTTGCTTCTATTATGCTTTTTGTATCACCTACCATCCTCTTCATTTTTATCATTTTTGATTGTAGTAGTTAATGCAATTCAACTCTTATACTTTCTGTGCTTTGCTAACAACCTGTGTCCTCATTTCTTTGAGTTCATTAAACATACACAGCATGGTGTTCCTGAAGTCACTTTCAGAGGATTTACTGAGCTGGTTGGTGTTGCTTGTGCCTCTAGGAGTACTGTTTTCAGTCGGTCGTTGAACTTGATGGGCTTCTATGTCTTCCCCACCTCCACTCTGGGTCTCCTAGTGTTCTTGTTGGGATGGGGGCAAATCTTTGTATTTAGACACCCAGGAAGATGCTGAGGGATTAGACTGAATGTTGCTATTTCTTCTCTGCCTGTCTTCACTGAATGACAGGAAGAATGACTGTGAGCAGCATGTCATTTGTTGCATAGAACTGTCACTCCAAGAGCTATGGTATGGGCCCTTAATATGGTGCAGGTCGAATGTAGAGACAATTCTGCAACCTAAACGGAAGGCAGGGGCTCTGCCTCCTGTTCCATGGTAGGCCCAATAGTATCAGCCAGAGACAAGCCTCATCTGAGACGACAGAGCAGCAAGCAGGTCAGTAGAGACACTTTTTATACAGACTTTCTGCAATTGATCTAAAATATAAGATTCATTAACATCATCATTATCTTACTATTATTGTCATTAACTAACCATGTAAAATATGATCTGTACTTCACAAAACAGTAGCTCACAGCAACTAATAACCATTTATTCCCATTATTTTAGTGGACCAAATGTATTCTATATCTACATATGTGAAAGTCTATTATTCTCAGTAAACTGCTATGGTATAAAATACCAAAATACTGGTATATTAACACAACAGACGTTTATCTCCTGTCTGTATTAGCAATACTGTGTCATTTCAGAGATGTGGTTTTGTGCCTCTACATGTGTATAAGATTCACCACCACTACCAAAGTTGCAGCTCAGTCCCAAGGTCAAGAGGACGACCTCCGCTTCCTTGTTCCTCCCACCTCCTTCCCTTTCCCTCCAGCAACTACCTTTTCACTGAGTCTAGGAGTTAGTTTTTTTGTTTCTTGCCAGTTCACTTGCTTTAGTTATATTGAATATATGAACATATATTTATATTGAACATATGAGTAAAACTAGTAATTATATTTCACATCCTCCCTTGCATGTTCCGTGAGCTTTATGAACTTGGGTTCCACCCATTTCATCCTAAAAGGCATAATTTCACTTTTTTAACAGCATGTGGCAAAAATATACATATATATTCATAACATAATCATTGTCACTGTCACTGTTCTCCCATTGTTCATCGAGCGGGCCCAGTAAAGTCTCCATCGTGAGACTGTTATTACTGTGTTTGGCATATCGAATACGTCACGGGTCGCTTGCCAGGCTTTGCTGTGCGGGCGAGATACTCTCGGTAGCTTGCCGGGCTCTCTGAGAGGGACGGAGGAATCAAACTTGGTTGGGCCATGTTGGCCGCTTGCAAGGCAAACGCTCTACCCGCTGTGCTATCACTCCAGCTTATATAATAAATATATACTATAAATGTTTTATAATATATGTGTAATATGAATATGTATTTATCTTGTCACGGAGGTCGGAACTCCGGATTCTTTCTCTCATTTGAGTGAAATGTGATACTCCAAGCATAGCTCTTTCAATTCCTCTTTGGGAGACCCGAATAGTGTTCTCATCCTGTTTTCAGAGGGACCAGGTCTCTGAGGCTTATGTTAATTCAGGAAAAACAATGGAATCAAAGAGATGTGCCTGGAGCCAGAGGTTCTTCATCCTCTTAGCTATTTCTTCAAAGCTCTTGAAGGCATTGCAAGCCACTCTCTTCCTCCTGCGCAACTCAGGTGCCAGGTCAACATTTATCATGTTGACTTCCTCACCTAGGTACACATAATTGTTGCATTCGGAAATGGTCGTTCTGTTGAGAGTGAATGGAGCATCAGGAATGAGGCTGTTTCTCATAAACATTGTCTTCATAAGATTCAGCTGTAGTCCGACCTTTCCACACTCACGATATAAGTCAGCCAACATTTGTGCTGCTTGGCTAATGTTTGATGTTATTAGAACGATGTCATCAGCAAAGCGGAGGTGGTGTAGTTGCCGACCATCTACCTTCACTCCCATTTCTTCCCATTCCAATCATCACAAGATGTTCTCGAGGGTGGCACTGAAGAGTTTCAGTGAAATGGTATCACCCAGCCAAACCCCTCTCATGACATCGATGATTACTTCTTTGTAAGATCCTGGTAGTGAATTCGTAATACAGCTCACGGAGGATTCTGATGTATTGAGTTTGAATGCCCTGGTTGGCTAGGGCTTCAATGACCACTTCTGTCTCAATAGAATCAAAGGCCTTCTTTAAATCAGTGAACGTTAGACAGAGTGGCATCTTGAACACCTGAGAAACCTCAATGAGCTTGGTTATCGTGTGGATATGTTCTATGGTGCTGAATCCTTTGCGGAACCTGGTTTGCTTGCATGGTTGTCCTTCATCTAGAGTTCTGCCAATCCTATTTAGGATGACTCGGATGAACAACTTGTAGATGACAGACAATAGGCAGATTGGGCGATAGTTGCCAATGTTGTGGATGTCTCCCTTCTTGTATAGTAGTACAGTCCTGCTAGGTTTCCATTAGGATGGAACCTTGCATTCAGACAGGTAGTGTGTGAAGAACCCAGCCAGTGTATTGATGAGTATTGATGGCAGGTTCTTCAGGTGTTCAGGTCTGACCTTGTCTGGGCCGGTGCTGTTCGTTTATTTACCGATGAAATGGCATGTCGGATTTCAGAAGGGAGAACATTGGGAACGACATATCCACCCTGTGGAATTTGGTATGTGGGCAGGTGGACATGGCTATCGAAGAGATCTGAGTAGAAGTCATGGATAATCTTCTCCATTACCCTTCTGGAAGATGTGATAGATCCATCAGGACGTTAGAGGGCAGTTATCTTGGTATTGTATTTGGCGATGGACAGGCGAGCATTACAAATGCTTTTCCAGGCTTCTGCTGCATCTATCATCACTTCTGCTCTTCTCTCTTTGAGGTCTTCCTTGATCGCATCTCTGCACTGCTTTGGGAGCTCGGACGTTCACTTACGGTTGCTTGAGGCTTGTGCCAAATCACGTTGGTGAATAAGCTCAAGAGTTTTCAAAGACAGGCGTTTTTTTGTGGCTATCTCTCTCTTGGCATTCCTGTTTTGTTTGCCAAGGCGTCAAAAATCAGATGGACTGGACACATAATGAGATTTAGAGATGACCACTGGACTAGAGCCATTACCGACTGGATTCCACAGGACGTCAAAAGACCACATGGCTGCCCACCTACCAGATGGTCAGACTTCTTCATCAAGATCATGAACGATCGGTTTGAGGCTCTTCATGTTCCTAGAACAAACAGATGCCATTGGGCTACACTAGCACGCGACAGGGACAAATGGAGACATTACTGGTGCTTGCTCGAGCAAATCGACAATTAACAGGAAGTAAAGTGATCAAGTGATCAAGTGATGAATATAAATATTATATGTACACAGATATGTATCTCGGAGATTCATTGTTGTAGTATTACATCTTAATGTAATACTACATTACATTATATTGCATTACTTTTTAATTACTACAAAGTTTTTGTTTTAATTATTTATTTATTTAAGTATTACACCTTAATGTCATAGTACATTACATTACATTACATTACATTACATTAATGAAAACTGCCCAATCTTGGGAACCAGAGTGATAGTACAGGGATAGGCAGTTGCCTTGCATGTGGCCATCCCAGGTACTATCTCTGGTATCCGATATGGTCTCCTGAGCCCCATGAGGAGTGATCCCTGAGTGCACAATGAGAAGTAATCCCTGAGTACTGGGTGTGTCACTCTACAAAACAAAACAAAAGAAACAAAAACAACCCTGGCTAGCCTCCAATTTAGGATGTTCTACATCTTTCCTTCAATATTTACTGATGATTTATGTAGTTACCACAAAAAAAAAGTGCTGTAGCCAATAGGGAGTTAAAAGTTTCAACCACAGAAAAACTATGGATCAGATTTGCATTTAAAAAGATAACACTATATTGGGGCTGGAGCAATAACACAGCAGGTAGCGTGTTTGCCTTGCACACAGCCACCCCCCCCCCCCCAGGTTCGACTCCCAGCATCCCATATGGTCCCCTGAGCATCGCCAGAGGTAATTCCTGAGTGCAGATCCAGGAGTAACCCTTGTGCATCACCACATGTGACCCAAAAAGCAATAATAATAATAATAATAATAATAATAATAATAATAATAAATAAAAGATAACACCATAATGAAGTACAAAATTAGAAAAAGAAATGCAAAGTTGGTTATTGTTTTCATAATCCCGAGCAAACACCAGCATGAAACAGAGAATCAGTAGATTTCTTTGGATATTATTGATCTTGGATAGAAAGCAAATCTGTTATTTAGGATTTACAGAGAAAAACCAAAAAACCAACTCTGGATGCTTTTTCTCCATCTATGTCCAAGTAATACATGAACCCCATTTCCAGGGGAACTTCAGTCTTCAATTTTGTCTCTTCACATTTCTTCCATCACATCGGCTTTCTTTCTTCCTTTTTTTTCTTTCTTTTTTTTTTTACTCCATAAATAGGATAAAGGGCAATTTTGTCCTTTGTGCTTTCTTTTCCCATTTCCGACTACATTTCTTCGTGAATTGTTCTATCCATTTTTTTCTGCAGAGAGTTATCTTATTTTTGTTCTCAGGAGCCCATTGTTTTCTTGAAGTAAATGCTCAGTTCTGTGGCTAAATCACCCAGGTCACAGACATGATGAGCTCCAAAGCTTTTCAATGTGGCTCTGGCTCGAGTTGATGTATTTTTAGTCTTGATACAAAAAACTGAAAAGTTTTTCTTCATAAAACTGCTCTTACTCCTCCCTTTGAACCATGCATTCAGGAAAATTATCCCTATATCATAAGATTCAGAAGAACCCCTCATTATTCTTTCTATGTTCATTCCATTCCACTGGATTTGGGACAAAAATCTAATGCAGGTTAAAAAAACAAACCTATAATTTTCTAATAGTGAAAAATATTCTTTCATACAGCACATAACTAAGAGGTATCAAATTGAATAAATTTGCCTAAGATTAACCTATCATTAAAACATGTGGCTACTTAAAGAAATTATTTTCATTTCCCTTCCCAGAAATTAAAGCAGTAGTCGACTTAAACGATTTCTTTTTTTTTTCAATTGGGAACCAGAGGGATGACTCAGAATGTCAGACCACATGGTTTACAGGTGGGAAATCTGAGTTTCATCATGAACCCCAAACACTTCTGGGGAGCAACCTCTGAGCACAAAGCTAGGAGTAGCCCTGAGTAACACCAAATTTGACCGCCAAACAACAAAAAAAAAATTCAAAATTTCTCTTGTTCTGACCTGTCAGTGGAGAAAATAAAAATAGTCTAACCTCCCAAGAACGTCATAATTATTAAGAATCTGTGCTGGGCAATTGATGTCCAGCAGTCTCCCTGGATAAGATTAGTCTGGTAAGAACTAAAATTGCTTCGTCCCCCCACTCAGTGGTGACTTGAATGCTTATTAACCGCCCACATTTTTCACAGTTCTGTTTCAGGCTCTTTAACGAGATATCCATGAGGCTAAGAGTTCAAAACCAGGAGAATTTTATATATTTCTTTTTCTGGTTAAATATTTTCTCAGATTTTTATTTGTTTGGAGGTCACAGCTTGGTGGTGCTCAGGGTTGACTCCCAGCTCTGTGCTCAGGGATCACTGGTAGTTGGGCTCAGTGGATCAAATGGGACGCCAGGGATTGAACCTGCGTTGGCTACGTGCAAGGCAAGCACTCTGCCTGCTGTACTATCACCTGGGCCCTCATATTTTAAATCAAAATCATTCTACCCCAGTCTCCATTCTACCATCAATCTTCATTCTATTGGAAGGGAAGGGATTATTACTGAATTGGGTGATCAGGGCAAAGCTGTCCTTAAAATGTTGGCATTTGAGCAGAGAACTGAAGGAGAGGAGAGCTAGGTAGCTATCTGAAGATCACAAGAATAATCTGTTAAGAGAAATTTCTCAGGGAGACCTGCACCAGGCCCTAGGCCATGGGGTTTCACATGCAGCTGGTTCAGGACTATAGATTTGATACACAAAGGGCTAGCAAGTTCACAAGTAAGTCTGCAGATGAACCCCATGTACATGCTACACCCTCCTCCACACCCACTCAACCCCCCCCAAATACTTCTATTGGCTCTCCATCCATTACAGCATTTCCTTAACCAGGAGCCAGCTCACTGAAGATTCTATAACATCAAATCTAGTCTGATTCATGGGTCACTGTCAAAGTCTCTTCTAGATCAACCCTGTCAAGCTGACACTCAGGCATACATCTTTTAACCTTATTTACATTCTAACTAAAGAAAGAGCAAAACTTCACTTCCCCTAGCATGATTCCACTGACAACAGAAAATATTACAACTCTATGAAACAAAAAAAACCCACAAATCTCTCTTCCTCCATTGGGGGTTCTTCCCTGGCAGCTGAATCCCACTTCAATATCCTGAAACAAAAATATTGACATTGAAGACAAATTAAACTGATTTGGTTGAAGTACTAGTATAAGGGGTAAGGCATTCATTTGCTTTGCGTATGGTCAATCCCAGCTTAATCCCCGGCACTACATATAGTCCTCCATGCAATGCCACGTCTGATACCTGAGCACAGAACCAGGAGTAAGCACTGAGCAGTACTAAGTGTGGACCAACCCCCCATTCCAAGAGTTCATGTTCAATGTAGGAGGTATGAGGGGAAAAAATTCCCATAAAGTTCATATTAAATATATGGGGTGAGGAGGACTAGGGTTAGAGAGATATCTCAATGGGCTTTGGACAAGCTTTGCATAAGAAAGCCCCAGAATTGGCTCCCTACATTTCATGGTCCCTGAGCACTGCCAGGAATGACCATAGGGCACAGAGCTAAGAGTAACCCTCGAAATCACTATGTGTTCTTTTTTCCTGAAAAGAATTTGCTTGGGCCAGAGAGTTAACACACTGGTCAGGACATTTGCCTTGCACTCAGCAGACCTGGGGCTCCATATAGTGTCCTGATCCAGCCAAGAGTGATCCCAGAGTAAACCCTTAGCACAGCCAGGTATCGCTCCAACACCAAAAAACAAGCACAGCCAGGTGTAGCCCCAAAACAATCAAACAAATCAAAGAATTTGTTAATATATAGCCTGATATGTTCTCAGAAATTTATACTCAGAAGTTTATCTATACCCTTCCCAGGTATATTCATCCTCTAAGAAATAGTCCTACTTATGAATCTTTTTCCTCACCAGATTTTGGATTTCTTCATGGCATAAATCATATACAGTGCACTGTTGTATTCATAGCAACCAACACAATGTCTGATGTGCTTAAGATATGTCCAATGAATCTGACATGCTTGCAATCTTGTTGTCATTAAATATAGCACTGTAGCACTGTCTTCCAAGGTGTTCGTCAATTTGCTCGAGCGGGCCCAGTAGCGTCTCCATTGTGAGACTTGTTGTTACTGTGTTTGGCATATTGAATACATCATGGGGAGCTTGCCAGGCTTTGCCGTGTGGGCGAGATACTCTTGGTAGCTTACTGGGCTCTCCAAGAAGGGCAGAGGAATTGAACCCAGGCCTGCCAGGTCTCTGTGCAAGATAAGTGCCCTACCCGCTAGGCTATCACTCCAGCTCTCAATTATAAAACATAATTTTAATTAAAAACACCTAAAGGCACAAAAGCACACAGGCATTTTCCGAGTTATTTCTCAGTGTTCCCCTGCGTCCTCCCCCAGACACGCACTCCTGTTCCTACAGAAGGCTTTGAGGTCACTGCTGATGTATGCTGCTCGGACTCAACTCCATCCAAGAAGATACTCGGAAAAGAAAGTTCCATTTCGAGAGTTCATTTCTCTCCCCTGATGCACACCCCCCCAAACACACCCCCCCCCAATACTCTAGAAACCCTGGCCATGACATCACCCTTCTCCAGAGCCTTCAACGAGTTTATCGAAGAGCAGAATTTTTCCAACATCAGAATTTAAAGTCTTTCTCATTTCTCAAAATGTAATTTTCCTTCCAGAAGGGGTGAGAGCTGAGGAGATCGATCACCAGCATCATCAAGTATAGCAATCTTATAATAGTTGAATGATTGGAACACAGCCAACATTGGCTTTTTAGGTCTTTTTTCTACCAGTGATTAATCAGATGCAAAACATGGGGGAGAATAGGTGCTAGGACATGGTATTTAAGAAAAAATTCATAAAGCTCCCCATGATCTGAGTTGAGGAACCTCATGGATCCAACCAGCAACTGTTTTCTTTTTTAATATTATTTTATTTTTATAAAGTTGTTCAAAATGATTCATTACATTTAATATTCAAGTACCAATCCCACCACCATTGTATCTTCCCACCACCATATTTCTAATGTTTCCAACCCCAAATCCCAAACCATGTTCCCCAAAGCAGAACTGAAACAATTAATTTTGCATTGGAAGCAACAGTTTTCAAGAGAGTAAATATGAGAGTTAAAGAAAAAAAATCAAACACCAAGAATCAGATACTCAACTTTTAGTTTCAGCTTCCAATTTAATTCATTGAGTGACTTTTAGAAACTACTTTGTCTTTCTAATTTTCAGTGCCACTTATAGAATGAAAAAATGAGTCAGAAAATCACTCATATCTTTTTCTAATGATATACCTATTGCACTTATTATAGCTTATTTACCTATTTTCCTATTCTGGTCTGCCCTCAGAATTCTCCCTAGGAGACCAGGAGTATTTCAAATTCGTGTTGAGGAAAACTGATTCTTGTGCGCTGTTGTACCATGACTGCTGACCCTGGATTACCAATGAGTCTGTGTGAATATGTTGTTCTATAAAATTGAGTGAAAACAACAATACCAGGCAGGAAGGTATAAAACAACACGGTCAGGAAGAACCACCAGCAAGGAAGTCCTGTTATGGCTCAGGCTTTGTTCTGACCTTTGCACGGACTATAATAATCTCTCCATAAGCCCAGTTAAGTGACGATTGTGATCCCTTTTATAGATGAGGAAATAAAAGTTAAGTAACTTGCTCACTACATTTTCCCAATCATTAACAAAACAGAGAATAATTTTTCAGTCACTTTATGATCTATCAGAATGAAGATAAAAATATTTAGTCTTAGTCCACAATTTTTAAGTACTTCTCTCTCCTGTGGATATAGCTTTTTCCTGGCCAGATTCTTCCTAGGCTGAGTTGTTCTTTCATGGATCCTAAGGTGGGCATTGCCTGCAATCTTTGATACAGACATGCCAGCCTTATGCACAGATCAGCCTGGTCTCAGTTTACAAGAATTAATTTAAAACAAAAAATGTGGTCTTGCTCTTCAAGCACATGTTCTCCCTTGAGTAAGGATCTCACTTCCTTTTCTCTATGTGTCTTTGTTGCCTATTTCCCCTCCGGAGAAGCCGGTATTCTCCCTTAAATACACAATTCTCTTCTATCCCTCCTCTCACAGCTTTCTAAATAAATTTCAAGAAAAACTAGCTTGCTTCTCCAAAAACTAAAATAAAAGATGTGAATGTCCCTAACATAATTTTCAAGGATAGTGTGGGAAATGGCCACCCCAATAAAAACCCCAAGGTCAGGATAAGCACCTTGGGTAAAGCTGATTAGGTCATTTAGAATGAAATGGGGCAGCAAATGTGTGCCTAGAAAAGAATCGAACAGATGGTGGGGCAGAAAATGCCCAGGAAAGGATAGAATAAAACTGGAAAGGGTATTTTAGATGTAGAGAGCAACATAGGAGAAATAAGAACAGGAAAAATTGTTACGACTTTATACCTTAAGGCTATATGAAATATCCCACTTTCTGCTCATACTGTACCCATTAATTTTTTTAAATTGAATCACAGTGAGATATACAGTTGCAAAGTTGCTCATGATTGGGTTTTGGTCATATAATGTTACAACACCCATCCCTTCTTCCCCAGTGTACATTTCACACCACCAATGTCCCCAGTTTTCCCTCCCCCATCCTGCCTACCTCTAGGACAGGCACTTCTCTCTCTCTCTCTCTCTCTCTCTCTCTCTCTCTCTCTCTCTCCCTCTCCCTCTCCCTCTCCCTCTCCGTGTGTTTCTGCTTTGTGTCTCTCTCCCGCCCTCTCTCTCTTTCTCCTTCTCTCTCTCACTTGATCACTTGATATCCCATTACTCATCAATTTGCTTGAGCAGGTGCCAGTAATGTCTCCATTCATCCCTGTTGCGTGCTAACATGGCCCAATGGCATCTGCTTGTTCTAGGAACATGTAGAGCCTCAAACCGATCATTGAGGGTCTTGATGAAAAAGTCTGACCATCTCGTAGGTGAGCAGACACCGATCTTTTGACATCCCATGGAATCCAGTCAGTAATGGTTCTAGTCCAGCGGTTGTCTCTAAATCTCATCATGTGTCCAGCCCATCTGATTTTTGATGCCTTGGCAAATGAGACACCGTCCCTAATTCTTGAGCATTGATGGATGTTGGAACTCCGGATTCTATCTCTCATTTGAGTGAAGCATGATACTCCAAGCATAGCTCCTCTGATTCCTCTTTGAGAGACCCGAAGAGCGTTCTCATCCTGTTTTCATAAGGCCCAGGTCTCTGAGGCGTATGTTAATGTAGGAAGAACAGCGGAATCGAAGAGATGTGATCAGAGCTGTAAGTTCTTTGTCCTCTTAGTTATTTCATCAACACTCTTGAAGGTGTTCCAAGCCGCTCTCTTCCTCCTGCGCAACTCAGGTGCCAGGTCATTCATCATGTTGACTTCTCGGCCTAGGTATATATAACTGTTGCATTCAGAGATGGTCATTCCCGTTGAGAGTGAATGGAACATCAGGAACAATGTTTCTCATGAACATTGTCTTTGTGAGATTCAGCTGTAATTCGACCTTTCCACACTCAGGGTCGAAGTCGGTCAACATTTGTGTCGCTTGGCTAATGTTTGGTGTTACTCTCTCTCAGCACCCGTTAATTTTGATATGCTTAATAGCTGTCCTTAATGTCTCTGTTAACTTAAACAATGAGTATCAGGAATCACAGTGGAAGTGACATTGCATTGAAAAAAAATGTTCAGCCTGTGAGCTCACTCAGGGCTGCCCAGGAAACATAAAAGCTCGGACAGTCCTTGTGTGTTTGTTTCCTGGAATGTTTGTCTCATTCTTCGCAACCAATCCCAGCAGGATGGATGTCAAAGGTGGCAATCTGACTGGCTTTATTGTGGTGAATTTCCACAACTTGATAGATAAATAATTTTAATTTTTTATTAAAGAGCCATGATTTACAGAGTTACTTATGGTTGTGTTTTAGGAATACAATTATTCATCACCAATCCCTCTACCAGTATCAACTCTCCACCAGTGTATCGAGATTTTCCAACCCCCACTCCAGCCCCACTTGTCAACTTGACAGGCACATCTCGTTTTCAATTCTGTTGAATCTGTGTTTTGGGTTGATGGTTCTTCCCCCTCACTCCTATCACTGGTATAACTAAAGCCCTGATGTCTGTTCATCCATTATTTCTTGTTGTTTTTCCCTGCCTTGATTTCTTTTCTTCCCTCTCTGTCTCCTCTCTAAACATTGGAACCAGTGATAACCTAAGCATCCTCCTTTTATTACATTTCCTCATCCAGTATTCTTGATCACTTGATCACTTGACATCACTTGACTCATCGATTTCCTCAAGCGGGAACCAGTAACATCTCCATTCATCCCTGTCACGTGCTAGTGTAGCCCAAAGGCATCTGTTCGTTCTAGGAACATGAAGAGCCTCAAACCAATCACTCAGGATCTTGACGAAGAAGTCTGACCATCTCGTAGGTGGGCGACCACACGATCTTTTGACGTCCCCTGGAATCCAGTCAGTAACGGCTCTAGTCCAGCAGTCCTCTCCAAATTGAATGACATGTCCAGCCCATCTGATTTTCGATGCCTTGGCAAGCGAGACAGCATCCTGATTCTTGATTGTCGACAGAGGTCAGAACTTTGGATTCTTTCTCTCAACTGAGTGAAGCAGGTTACTCCAAGCAAAGCTCTTTCGATTCCTCTTTGGGAGACCCGAAGAGCGTTCTCATCCTGTTTGTGTAGGGCCCAGGTCTCTGAGGCATATGTTAATGCAGGAAGAACAGTAGAATCAAAGAGATGTGCCCGGAGCCAGAGATTGTTTGTCCTCTTAGCTATTTCTTTTATGCTCTTGAAGGCATTCCAAGCCACTCTCTTCCTCCTGCAAAACTCAGGTGCCAGGTCATTCGTCATGTTGACTTCTCAACCTAACAACATAGCTTGTTTTGCAAGCTCAGGTACACATAACTGTTGCATTTGGAGATGGTTGTTCCATTGAGAGCGAATGGAACTTCAGGAACAAAACTATTTCTCATAAACATTGTCTGTGAGATTCAGCTGTAGTTCGACCTTTCCACACTCATGGTCAAAGTTGGCCACCATTTGTGCCACTTGGCTAATGTTTGGTGTTATTAGAACAATATCATCAGCAAAGCGGAGGTGGTGTAGTTGCCAACCATCTATCTTCATTCCCATTCCTTCCCATTCCAGTTGTTACATGACATTCTCAAGGGTGGCACCCAAGAGTTTCAGAGAAATGGTATTGCCCTGCCAAGCCCCTCTCTTGACGTCAATGATCACTTCCCTGTAGAATGGTGAGATCCTGGTGGTGAATCCATAATACAGCTCACAGAGGATCCTGATGTATTGAGTTTGAATGCCCTGTTTGGCTAGGGCTTCGATGACTGCTTCCATCTCAACAGAATCAAAGGCCTTCTTTAAATCAATGAACATTAGATAGAGTGGCATCTTGAACTCCCAAGAAACCTCAATGAACTTGGTTATCATGTACATATGGTCAATTATGCTGAATCCTTTGCGGAACCCAGCTTGCTTGCATGGTTGTCCTTTATCTAGTGTTCTGCCAATTCTATTCAGAATGACTGGAGTGAACAGCTTGTAGATGACAGAGAATAGGCAGATCGGGTGGTAGTTGCCAATGTCATGGATATCTCCCTTCTTATACAGTAGTACAGTCCTGCTGCTTTTCCATTAGGACGGAAACTTGCATTCACACAGGTAGTGTGTGAAGAGCCGAGCCAGTGTATTGATAAGTACTGATGGCAGGTTCTTCAGGTGTTTGGGACTGACCTTGTCTGGGCCGGGTGCTGTTCTCTTCTTTACTGATGAAATAGAATGTTGGATTTTGGAAGGGAGAACGTTGGGAATGACATATCTATCCTTCAGAATTTGGTATATGGGCTGGTGGATGTGGCTATCGAAGGAATCCAAGTAGAAAAATCATGAATAATCTTCTCCATTGTCCTTCTGGAAAATGTGATAGATGCATCAGGACGTCAGAGGGCAATCATCTTGGTCTTGTAGTTGGCAAAGGACAGGCGGGTGTTGCGAATGCTTTTCCCAGCTTCTGCTGCATCTGCCAGCACTGCTGCTCTTCTCTCTTTGAGGTCTTCCTTTATGGTTTCTCTGCACTGTTTTGCAAGCTCAGATGTTTGCTTGCGGTTGCCTGAGGCTTGTGCCAAACCACGTTGGCTAATAAGCTCAAGAGTTTTCAAAGATAGTATTCTATATTCCACAGATAAGTGGGATCATCCTGTGTTTGTCTTTCTTCTTCTGGCTTACTTCCCTCAACATGATATCTTTCAGTTACAATCATGCTGCAGCAAATCGCATGATTTCATTATTCTTTACAACTGCATAGTAATTCCAGTATGTATGTAAACCACCTCTTCATCATTCATTGGATACCTAGGTTGATTCCCTATCTAAGCATTGAGTGCAGCAATGAACTCATTGTGTATGCTCTTTTGAAAAGATTTTTATATCCTGGGGATAGATGGCCAAAAGTGGAATTGCTGCGTCATATGGCAGATCAAATCTAAGTTTACTGAGAACTCTTCATATTGTCTTCCACAGGGGTCATACCAGATAACATCCACACCAGCAGTGGGCTAGATTTCCTTTTTCACCACGTACTCATCAACACAGATTATTCCTACTATTTTTGATATGTGTCATTCTTACTAGTGTGAGATGGTATCTCATCAAATGACTTTTCCTCAAATTCTAATAAAAAGTCTATTAAGATAGAAATATCTGAGTTGATGAGGGAAAAATCCTATTTTCCAGGGAGTATAGTAGGTTGGGCGCTTTCCTTGTATGTACTTACCTGGGCTTAATCCCTAGCACCCCATATGGTCCCTTGAGCCTGCCAGGAGCGATCCTTGAGTGTAGAGCCCACTGGATGTGGCCCCCAAACCAACCAACCAACCAATAAAAGCCTGTTTTCTAGATTCTACTTGAATTCATGATTTAACACAGAGCCCACACTGCAGTCTTCTTTTTTTTTGACAACTTGATTGGTGTGTCACCTCTAGGAACCCACACAAATATGAACAAACCTCAAGACCAGCACAAGGTTTGGATTTATCAGAGAGGTAGAGGGCTAGAAAGTAGGTAGAACCACTGCCTCCTGAGATGTTCTAGATGAGAGTAACAAGGTGCAATATCACACATTCCCAACCTCCCACATTACAAATGTGACAGTGTCCACCTTGCAAGAGCTCTTCACAAATCCATCCTTTAACAGGAAAAGCTCCCCTTGACTCTTTCTTTCAGGCAGTGCACATTTTAATGAATGCGAACATGTTTGCAAACATAATGAAAATAGTATTTCCCACAGAGCAGTGTGAGATTATTTGAATAAAATATCTGCCTTTGGACATGAGTCTCTGCCGATGATCGCAGTAGGGTGTGTGCTTTATGTGTGGATTAGAAGCCGCAGTGCAGCATGGACATGTGCTTGATGAGGACAGGCACTGGAAACTTCTCCACCCGCTGACATCTGCCCAGATTGTCACCGGTTTTAAATCTCTGCCTCTGAATTTTAGAAGCTAAAACTTTGGCACTGCTCAAGAGCTATGTCTCTAAATGGGAAAGCCTCACGAGGGGATGAAATGAAATACCAGAATTTCAAATATTTTATCAATGTAGAACAGAAACTGCCACAAGAGAGGGAACACAATGGAAACGGTTGGCTCGCAGGACTCCAGCAAACTGAAAGATGGTGGCATTTCAATTATAATGGAACGACGAGGCCCTGGGGAAGGATTAACACATGTCTCATAGACATTTGCTTTGATTGGGAGATAGGCACTCTTCATTCTCAGGAGCAGGTTCTAGATCCTATGGCTTTCTGATGCTTGATACCATTTAAGACGACTGTGTGCTCTCATGTTTATGTGTTAAATAGATAGAGAAATCATGGGGCTGGGAGGGGATTTGTTCCCCATTAAAAAAAAAGTACTTGCAAGAGCAGCCCCCAGATCTCTTCAAATCTCTCCAGTATGAATGTTCTTCTGTACATTTTTGGTACAACTGAGATTGTAGCTGCTCATTGTCCTTTTAACAAGCATCTGTCCCAGACATCCTGATAGTCTAGAACAGAAAGAATGATGGAAGGTGAGGCCCGGTTTGGCATGAGGATGCATACTGTTCTCTAATCTAAGAAGTCGTTAGAATGCAAGCCCAAACCATGCAAGAACGCAATGATTGCAAATTGGTTTTGCCAGCTCAGTGGCTTAACACAACAGGATTTTACATGTTACTCTTATGGCACAGTCCAGCTGCTCAGTGTATGTGTGTGTGTGTGTGTGTGTGTGTGTGTGTGTGTGTGTGTGTGCAGTGTTAGGGTGGGGACCTGGGGGAGGGCTCCATATGGTCATCTTCCTTCCACAGAGATTCTCCAAACTTCCAAACTCACTCTGGTTGTCAACATTAAGCCATTAAAAATAGGGGAAGAAAGTTGGGTGCAGGATCACATGAGACAGGTGATGAAAAGCAAGCCTCTCTTTTCAACCACATCAAACATACAGTCACACAAAAAATGCAAAATATGCTGAGAAAAATCAGTTGGTGGTGTGCTCAGAAGGTTTAGGGAAACTCTGAGCCAGTGCTTGCACACCTTATTGAATGAAACAAGTTCCATGTTCCATGTTTCAGGTACTTGATCTGTAGCACGCACAAGTTAGCAACACATAACAGCCTACCAGTAAGAAACCTGGTCATCAATGCCAGATTTTGATGACTTCTCACCAATACTTTGCTTCTCTAAAATTAGACCACATGAAATTTGCTTATAAATGGATGGACATGTGGAGTATCATGCTGAGTAAAATGAATCAGAATGACTGTACTCTTTTTTGAGATTTTTTTTAAAAATATGAGACTAATATCCAAGGTCAGTCAGATTGGTTAATGGTTAGCAGCTTGTCATAAGTGTGTGGGGAGCATAGGGCAGTTAGAGTAGAGAAGGGACCAGTATGATAATAATAATTAGAAATGATTGTTCTGGACAAGAACTGAATGTTGAGAGTAGATAAATGGTCATACATGATAACCTTTCAGAATCTGTATTGCAAGTCATAATACCCAAAAGGTGTGTGTGTGTGTGTGTGTGAGAGAGAGAGAGAGAGAGAGAGAGAGAGAGAGAGAGAGAGAGAGAGAGAGAAGAAAAGTACCTGCCATAGAGACAGTCAGGGGTGGGGGCAAGAGAGAAACTGGGATCATTGGTGGTGGGAAATGAACATTGGCGAAGAAACAGGTGTTGGAACATTATATGACTGAATCCCAACCATGAACATCTTTGAAACTATGTATCTCATGGTGATTTAATTAAAAATAAGATAGACCGAATGGGGCACAGTGACAATGTCATCATGTATCACGCGTTTGGAGTCCTGAGTACATCTGTCTTTCTCTCTGCAATATACTGACAATATTGTATCTAGTTAAGTGTTTGTGCTCAAGGAATATTTTTTGACTAAATATTAGGTCAAAAATCAGAGGGATGTGCTCCCATCAATTTGAAATCAGTGAAACTTTTTCTGGTAAATCAGGACCAACTTGTTAGGCTTAAGAGGAGTGGGTGGATATAGAACTGGCTTCCTTGACTTGTCCATATCACTGATTCCTGTGTATCCCAAAACATACTTGGAATCAAGATACAAAACTGCAGGGCCGGAGAGATAGTACAGAGGTCAAGGTACTTTGTCTTTCATGTAACCAACCCTGGTTTGATTCCCAGTCCTGCACGCGGGATCATGAACATCACCAGAAGCAGCCCTTAGCACTGTTCCCAGACAAACAAAGAAGCTGAAAGAGAACCAAGGACAGCTTCCAGGTTGTAGAAATGAAAAATTAAACTTGAGAATCTATTATTACTATACAAGTTCTATGTATTTCCTTACTGAAACTTAGAGAACTTGAAGTAGTTATAAGTATCACAATAAATATGAGAGCTTGGCCTGAAGACAGAGAACGTTTAACTAGAATTTGAATTTTTCAGAGAATTGACATCTTGACCCCTACAGGGTCCTGGAACCAACACATCCCTTTATCTTCACTCTTCCCAGATATACCCAACCCCCATATGCTTATAAGATCACTCCAAATGCATGGGTGGGTGGATGAGTGAGTAGACAGGAATCAACTTTATATGTGAACTAGGGCTCAACATTTGACCTCTCAAGTTGAGATACCTGTGAATTTAACCAGGAGTTATTCAATTAAAAATCCCTGAGAGTCTTACATGTGAGTCTTACAAGAGCCCCAATAGAATCAATAGCCCTAACAAGGAAGAGCCCATTCTGAGACAGCTTGGAAGGTTTTCACTTCCTTGGGTCCTCTGATGGTGAAAAAGGCACTGCATTGCCTCCTGTGCCTATCTGTTGACTATTCACAGTGATGGAGGGGGTAGTGATGCAGAAAATATATAACATCTGATAATCCAAAAGTCATTTCTACTTGGCTCAGGAATGCTATGCATAATAATTTTGCAGCCGATTGATCCTCCAGGGCTTATTTTGTGCTGATATTTAAGTCAGTTTTCATTCTGAGAAAACACTGATGAGAAATAGTTGGAAAAGTGGTTTGGACATAAATATAGGAAAATCATTCATTCACTCTGCAGATCATGAAGGAGAGTTTGCTTATACCAACCAGACAATGTGGGTTATTTGTACATAGGTATTAATAATATAATGAGAAATTAGCGATCTGTTCTGAAGGAACTCATAAATAAATATAATTAAGAGTTAGCCTTATGTCATTTTAGTGTTCTGAACACATTTGGCATTGCACTCCAGAATCATCTTGCCATAGACAAATGTATTTATCACCTCTAAAATAAGGTAACTTTCTATTAGCATTTTAAAACACATGGTTGAGGGCTCCTTTTCATAAATAATTAATAATAATGACAGATATATATTGTACTACCATATTCTGGAACTGTCCTAAATGTTTTATATAGATTAACTAATTTAGCTACAACAAAAAAACTACAAAGAATAATATTGTTATTAGCTCCATTTTACAGGTTTGTAAAAACTGAGGCTTATAAAATAACTTACTTTGGGTAACAAAGTTTATAAGTGGCAAACCTGAATTTGAGTGAAAACATCTTCCTGCTTGAAACTGCATTCTTAATCTTCATACTCTAATCAAAATGCAAATTGGATGAGACAAAAAAAAAGTATCAGTGATGGCTATTGAAAAAAACATACCTATTTTTACAGCAAAACACTTCTGTCATTAGAAAAATATCACTACAATCATATAGTGATGTCTATAGAAAAAAATCATACCTATTTCACACCAAAAATGGCCATTAGGAAATGGCCATTAGGAAACTTCAAACATTACGAATATCAAAAATCATATGAATAAATTTGGAAGAAAAGTAACAAACTATTGAAAAAAAGATTTTTTTCCAAACACATTTCAGTATATGAGGTTGTAAGTAATACAACCTTTTAAGGAAGTAAGATGTAATATTAAGAATTTGCAAAAAGGAATTCAAACGTTCACTAAATCTTTGAGGTCAAGCAAATTAATTATCAAGGACTAAGAACTAAATATCTACATCAAACTGGCAAATATATATATATATATAAAAAATCAATCATACCCTGCATTAAGATAGAAATTAAGAAACAGGGACTCGGGTTTTCAACTCCTGATCTGCGTGGGACGGGCACAGAGGCCCAGCTCTGGGCAACAAAGCTGAACGGCTCCAAGTCCAACAGGTACAGCCCGCCCCCAAGGGCCTGGGTCCCTCTCTGGGCATGCGCAGCTAGAACCAGCCCCTAGAAAGCCGGTTTTCAACCCCTGATCTGCGTGGGACGGGCACAGAGGCCCAGCTCTGGGCAACAAAGCTGAACGGCTCCAATTCCAATCAGGAGACTTTCCCAACTCCTCGCCCAGTGCCACGGACTCTTTCAGGAGCCTCGGCCGCTAACGCGGCCGTGAAATATTTTCCCACTACGTATGCCATAGGAACCATAAGCTACCTTCTTAGATGGAAAATTCTCTATTTTAGCTCAGCCACTAGAAACACAGTAGCCAATAACTCATAAGCCTATCTTAACTCACACTGCATAGCAAGCAGAATAGTAACAGTGAACGTGAAGGACTAAACCACACTTTTCACAATGGTAGAGCAACGCAAAAGCCCACCAAACTTTCATATTGAAGAGTCTAGCCCAGATGACACCAACAGTACTGTAGTGTTAGACAACCTCTCTGACAAGGAATTCAGAAGGGAGCTACTTAGGATGCTTAGGGAATTAAAAGAAACAATGGAAACCAATGCCAATAGAAGACAAGAGGATCTGAAGGCAGAAATGAGGAAAATGCAATCAGAAATGTCAGACCTGAAAAATCTCGTAGGCGAATTGAAAAGCTCAGTGGAAGGGCTCAGCAGCAGAGTAAGAGCGGCTGAGAACAGAATCAGTGAGCTCGAAGATGAAGTTCAGAGATTCTCCAGAAAAGAGCAGGAAATGGAAAAGAGACTCACAATTCGGGAACAGATGGCAAGAGAAGATTGTGATGAAGCCAAGAGAGGTAACATAAGAATTATTGGAGTCCAAGAGGTACAGGAAGAAAACCTCGATGAAGAAGAAACTGTCAAAGACATCATTGCTACAACATTTCCAGAGCTGAAGAAAACTTGTGACCACATTCAGGAGGCCCGAAGGGTACCAGCTAGAAGAAACCCGAATAAAAATACCCCAAGACACATTCTGATCAAAATGACCAAAACCTTAGACAGAGACAAAATTCTGAAAGCAGCAAGATCGAAGAAAGAAATCTCTTACAAAGGAGCATCCTTAAAATTCACAGCTGATTTTTCTGAGGAAACCCTCATGGCCCGAAAACAGTGGTGGGACATAGTAAAAAAACTGAATGAAATAAATGCCTCCCCAAAAATACTTTTCCCAGCAAGACTCTCATTCATAATAGAAGGAACAACACACAGTTTCAGAGACAAACAACAGCTCAGGAACTTCATAAACTCAAAACCATGGTTACAAGAACAACTAAATGGGCTACTTTAAGGCAAGAAAGGCCCCTCAAATACACCAAATTTTAACAGAACAATGGGACAAAATTCCATAACAATAATCTCTCTCAATGTCAATGGGCTAAACGCACCAATTAAAATACATAGAGTGGCAGGATGGATTAGAAAATTGAACCCAACATTCTGCTGCCTGCAAGAAACACATCTCAATAGTCAAAGCAAACACAGACTCAGAGTCAAAGGCTGGAAAACAATCCTACAGGCAAACAGCTCCCATAAAAAAGCTGGGGTAGCCATCCTTATATCAGACCACAACGATTTCAGAGTGAGGAAGGTCATAAGAGACAGTGAAGGCCATTTCTTATTGATCAAAGGATCTGTACAACAGGAAGAACTTACAATAATAAATGTATATGCACCTAATGAGAGACCAGCAAAGTACTTAAAACAACTACTCATAGATTTGGAAAAAGACATCAATAGCAACAAAATACTAGTGGGAGACTTCAACACTGCTTTGTCACCTCTTGATAGATCAACCAGACTCAAGCTTAGCAAGGACATACTTCATTTGAGGGAAACAATGGAAGAAAGGGACTTAGTAGATATATACAGGACACTTCATCCACAAAAAGCTGAATACACATTCTTCTCAAGCGTACATGGAACATTCTCCAAGGTAGACCACATGCTGAGCCACAAAACATGCCTCCATAAAATTAAGAAGATAGAGATTGTATCAACAATCTTCTCAGACCATAATGCGCTGAAATTAGAAGTAAATCACACACAAAAACAGAAAACTAAATCAAACACCTGGAAATTAAACAGTGCACTATTGAACAACGAGTGGATTAGACAGGAAATCAAAGAGGAAATCAAAAGATTCCTAGAAACGAATGAAAATGAGAACACGAGTTACCAAAACTTATGGGACACAGCAAAGGCTGTGTTAAGAGGAAAGTTTATAGCTCTACAAGCATTCCTCAGGAAGGAGCAGCGAGCACACATAAGTAACCTAACCTCACAGCTTAAGAGCTTGGAGAAGGACCAAAAAAAGGAGCACAACCCGAACAGGAGAAAGGAAATAATAAAACTCAGAGCAGAGATTAACGAGATGGAAACCCAAAAAACAATCCGAAAGATCAATGAAACCAAAAGCTGGTTCTTTGAGAAAATTAACAAGATCGATAAGCCTCTAGCAAAACTCACAAAGAAAGGGAGAGAGAAAACCCTAATAAACCGAATCAGAAATGAAAAGGGGGTCATTACAACAGAAACCACAGAAATTCAGAGGATCCTCAGGGAGTACTTTGAGAAGCTTTATGCCACGGAACATCAAAACCTCGAGGAAATGGATAAATTCCTAGACTCCTACAGACTCCCAAGGCTGAACCAAGAAGACCTGGAATACCTGAACAGACCTATCACCATCAAGGAAATTGAAATGGTAATAAAAAGTCTCCCCAAGCACAAAAGTCCTGGCCCAGATGGATTCACTAGTGAATTCTTCCAAATCTTTAAAGAGGACATACTCCCAATCCTCTTTAAGCTTTTCCACGAAATTGAAATATCAAAAACACTTCCGAACAGTTTCTACGAAGCAAATATCACACTGATACCAAAAGCAGACAGAGATACCACAAAGAAAGAGAATTACAGACCAATATCCCTGATGAACACAGATGCAAAGATCCTCAACAAACTACTAGCAAATAGAATCCAACTACTCATCAAAAAGATCATACACCATGACCAAGTAGGATTCATCCCAGGGATGCAAGGATGGTTTAACATTCGGAAATCAATCAACATAATCCATCATATCAACAAAAGAAAAGATAAAAAGCATATGATCATATCAATAGATGCAGAGAAAGCATTTGATAAGATCCAGCACCCCTTTATGATGAAAACCCTAGCCGAAATGGGTATAGAGGGGACCTTCCTCAACATAATTAAAGCCATCTACCACAAGCCTACAGCAAGCATCATCCTCAATGGGGAAAAACTGAGAGCCTTCCCTCTAAGATCAGGGACGAGACAGGGATGCCCACTCTCTCCACTGCTGTTCAATATAGTACTGGAAGTACTTGCAATAGCGATTAGGCAGGAAAAAGATATTAAGGGCATTCAGGTAGGAAAGGAAGAAATCAAGCTCTCACTATTCGCAGATGATATGATACTCTACTTAGAGAACCCAATAACTTCCACCAAAAAACTCCTAGAAACAATAGACTCGTATAGTAAAGTTGCAGGTTATAAAATCAATACCCAAAAGTCCATGGCTTTCCTATACGCAAACAGTGAGAGAGAAGAAAGCAACATGAAAAAAAAATCCCGTTCACAATTGTGCCCCAGAAAATCAAGTACCTAGGAATCAGCTTAACTAAGGAAGTAAAGGACCTGTACAAAGAAAACTACAAAACGCTACTTCAGGAAATAAAAGAGGACATGAGGAAATGGAAAGATATCCCCTGCTCATGGGTCGGGAGACTTAACATTGTCAAAATGGCAATACTACCGAAAGCATTGTATAAATTCAATGCAATCCCTATAAGGATACCCATGACATTCTTCAAAGAAATGGAGCAAACACTCCTGAAATTTATATGGAAAAATAAGCCCCCACGAATAGCTAAAGCAATTCTTGGGGAAAAGAAAATGGGAGGAATCAACCTCCCGAACTTCAAACTGTACTACAAAGCAGTAATAATTAAAACAGCATGGTACTGGAACAAAGGCAGAACTGCAGACCAATGGAACAGGGTTGAATACACTGACATCTCCCCTCAATCATATGCTCATCTAATCTTTGATAAAGGTGCAAGTAATGTGAAGTGGAGTAAGGAAAGCCTCTTTAATAAATTGTGTTGGCATCACTGGACGGCTACATGCAAAAAAATAGGCTCAGAACTCTGCCTAACACCATGTACAAAAGTAAGATCAAAATGGATTAAAGACCTCAACATCAGACCAGAAACCATAAGGTACATTGAAGATAAAGTTGGCAAAACCCTCCATGACATTGAAGCTAATGGTATCTTCAAAGATCCCACGCCACTGGCCGAGCAAGTGAAAACAGAGATAGATAAATGGGACTATCTTAAACTAAGAAGCTTCTGCACCTCCAAAGAAACAGTGACCAAAATACAAAGACAGTCTACAGAATGGGAAAGGATATTCACCGAATACACATCTGACAAGGGGTTGATATCCAGGATATACAAAATACTGGTAAAACTCCACAAGAAGAAAACATCCAACCCCATCCAAAAATGGGGCAATGAAATGAACAGAAACTTTCTCAAAGAAGAAATCCGAATGGCAAAAAAGCACATGAGAAAATGCTCTACATCATTAATCATCAGGGAGATGCAGATCAAAACCACAATGAGATACCATCTCACACCTCAGAGACTGGCCCACATTCAAAAGAGCAAAAGCAACCGATGCTGGTGTGGATTTGGCGAGAAAGGGACACTCCTTCACTGTTGGTGGGAATGTCGACTGGTTCAGCCCTTCTGGAAAACAGTATGGACGATTCTCAAAAAATTAGAAATTGAGTTCCCATTTGACCCAGCAATACCACTCCTGGGAATATATCCCAGAGAGGCAAAAATGTATAGTCGAAGTGACATCTGCACTTGTTTGTTCATTGCAGCACTCTTTACAATAGCCAGAAACTGGAAGAAACCTGAATGCCCAAGAACAGATGACTGGTTAAAGAAACTTTGGTACATCTACACAATGGAGTACTATGTAGCTGTTAGAAAAGATGAAGTCATGAAATTTACATACAAGTGGTACAATATGGAAAGTATCATGCTAAGCGAAATGAGTCAGAAAGAGAGGGATAGACATAGAAAGATTGCATTCATCTGGGGGATATAAAGTAACAAAGTATGAGATTAATACCCAAGAATAGCTGAGATCAGCACCAGGAGGATTACTCCATAACTTAGAGGCCAGCCGGGTATCCTAGAGGAAAGGGCAGTTCAGATAGAGAAGGGAGCACCAAATAAAGGATGTTTAGAGGATCCTCCCAGGAGGGGAGATGCATGTCGAAAGTAGACTATGGACTGAACATGTTTGCCACTCAATGCCTCTTTTGCAGACAACAACACCCAAAAGGAGAGAAAGAACACAGGGGATTGCCCTGCCACAGAGACAGGGGGGATGGCGGAATGGGGGTGAGGGGATATTATCCATGGTGGTGGAAAATGGGCACTGGTGGAGGGATGGGTATCTGATCATTGTATAATTGAAACCAAAGCACAAAAAACTGTAAATCTACAACTGTAAAAAAAATAAAATAAAATAAAGGGAAAAAAAATTAAAAAAAAAAAAAGAAACAGGGACTCTCAAATGGGGATGGGCTTAGTGGCTTTGGAAAGAAATGTGGCAGGTTCCTGTAAAAGTGTATATCCTGTTCTGTGATAAATGTGGAGGGAAGCAGACACTTGGGGAAGGGTGTGCTGTTGGAATATCAGATGAAATTATGGTGCCTCAAATAAAATTGTTTTTAAAAATTAAATAAAGGTATATCCATCAACTCCCTACTTCAATTAGCCTAGAGAGCAATCATAAGCAAGAGAAAAGCATACAAGTCCACAAAAAAAAGATATCCATTGTGATGTTGTGTATAGTTATCTTTAAAATGAAAAGAATTTAAATACCTATCACAGGGCAAAGAAAAAGTAAGAGAAAATAGTGTTTTTGGAGTGGGACATTGAGTTATAAAGGCAATAAAGTAGTGTGGCATCTGTTTCATTCAACAGAAACAGTGGCAGAAGTTTAAAGGTGTACTACTACACTACACACAGCATTTGAAAACACAGCACATGGTGACTACCAACCTATGTCTACAAACACTGAGCAAGGGCTCTAACCAACCATATGGAGTACATGCCCTGGTAAATGGAAAACAGGATGAAATATATTCAAATTGTGGTGGTTTTGTGGTTTGTTTTCCCATTAAAAGACTAACAGAAACATAGTTTTAAAATAATCAGTCTCATGCTTTTTTTAATATTCCACAAATGAATGCAGTCATTCTATATCTGTCCCTCTTCTTCTGACTCATTCCACTCAGCGTGATACTCTCCATGTCTATCCATCTATAAGCAAATTTCATAACCTCATTTTTTCCATTTTTCCTAATAGCTGCATAATATTCCATTACAAGGCCAGGGAAAACAGGGGCCAGGAGAACTGGTCCAGGTTGGAAGCTTACTACAAGTGTGTGTGTGTGTGTGTGTGTGTGTGTGTGGCAAGAGGTGGGGGAGAAGCAACAAAGGGCAGTTAGGATAGAGAAGGGATGAGTATGACAATAGTTGAAAATTATCACTTTAGATAGTAACTGAGTGTTGAAAGTAAGTAAAGGGATATGTCAGGTAACCCTTCACTGTTTGGAAAGAGAGATAGACAGAGAGAGAGAAAAGGAAGGAAGGAAGGAAGGAAGGAAGGAAGGAAGGAAGGAAGGAAGGAAGGGAGGGAGAGAGGGAGGGAGAGAGGGAGGGAGGGAGGGAAAAGGAAAGAAAGAAAGAAAGAAAGAAAGAAAGAAAGAAAGAGAAAGAGAGAGAGAGGAGGGAGGGAGGGAGGGAGGGAGGGGAAAAGAAAGGAAAGAAAGAAAGAAAGAGAGAGAGAGAAAGAAAGAGAGAGAAAGAAAGAGAGAGAGGGGGAGGGAGGGAGGGAGGGAGGGAGGGAGGGAGGGAGGGAGGGAGGGAGGAAGGGAGGGAGGGAGGGAGGGAGGGAGGGAGGGAGGGAGGGAGGGGAAAAGAAAGGAAAGAAAGAAAGAAAGAGAGAGAGAAAGAAAGAGAGAGAGAGAAAGAAAGAAAGGGGGGGGAAGGAGGGAGGGAGGAAGGAAGGAAGGAAGGAAGGAAGGAAGGAAGGAAGGAAGGAAGGAAGCTGCCATAGAGGCAGGTGGGGTGGTAGGAAGGAAACTGGGGACATTGGTGGTGGGAAATATACACTGGTGAAAGGAGGCATTTGGGGACATGATATGATTGAAACCCGATCATGAACAACTTTGTAACTGTGCGTTTCATTGTGATTCCATTAAAAATAAATAAATTTAAATTTAAAAAAGAAAATAAATTTTAAAAATTAAATAAAATTAATTTAGAGTGACAGAAAGCTTGTTTTTTAATATCAGTCTATATAATTGGTATAGCAAAATATTTTTGTAAAACAAAGAAATAAGACAAGAACATTCTCTTGGGGTGTGTGTGTGTGTGTGTGTATGCGTGTGTGTGTGTGTGTATGCGTGTGTGTGTGTGTGTGTGTGTGTGTGCTTACTCCAAGCTCTATATTCAGGAGTCTCTCCTGGAGATGCTTGGAAGACCATACGTGGTGCCAGGGATTGAACCTGGATTAGCCATATGCAAGACAATTGCCATAGCCACAGCCTTACCTTAGGTGACATGGTAATGTAAATTTTAATGTGTAATTTTAATGCATGCCAAATCCCTGGGTTCTATCCCTGGCACCACATGTTACTGCCAGGAGTGAGCACTGAAACAGGAATATCTCCTAAGCTCTACCAGGTATGAACACCCAAATCAAAATAACACAGCCCTGTAGCACTGTCCTCCCATTGTTCACTGATATGCTCGAGCCGGCACCAGTAACATCTCCATTGTGAGACTTGTTGTTACTGTTTTTGGCATATCAAATACACCACGGGGAGCTTGCCAGGCTCTGCCGTGCAGGCAGGATACCCTCGGTAGCTTGCCAGGCTCTCCAGGAAGTATGGAGGAATCGAACCCGAGTTGGCCATATGCAAGACAAACACCCTTCCCATTGTGCTATCGCTCCAGCCCCCAAATCAAAGTAAGTACAATAAAGTAAATGTCAATGTAAAACAAACATTTGGGGTCAGAGGGTTACATTTGGCAGTGCTCAGAGCTTATTCCTGAATCTGTGTTCTAGAGTCACTCCAGGAGGTGTTCAGGGATCCATTCATAAGATCAAACTGGGGCAGCCCCATGCAAGGCAAAAAAAGACTGTTTTTTTTTTTGAGAGTGCACAAAATTTTATTAAAACATAAACCTTTTCTATTCTTTCTTGTATCTGCATGATATAAACTAAGTTATGTCTCTTCTTAGTTAATTTTACAGTTTAGCTACAGGGAGCTGAAGAAGGTATAAATGCGTTTTTTTACAATTTTTCTATTTTTATACATTTATTTTGAGATGATATATCGACCTGGGTTCAATTCCCAGCATCCCGTATGGTTCCCTGAGCATAGCCAGGAGTAATTTTGAGTGCAAAGCCAATCATGAACAACTTTGTAACTGTGTGTTTCATTGTGATTCCATTAAAAATAAATAGATTTAAATTTTAAAAAGAAAATAAATTTTAAAAATTAAATAAAATTAATTTAGAGTGACAGGAGTATACCTTGTGCATTGCCAGTGTGACCCAAAAAAAGAGGGAAAAAAAAAAAAGATTTCCAGGGGTATAGTGCCGCCAGCAGGTCAACCTGTACCTGTGAGGCGAGTGCATCAGCAGCCTCATGGTGCCTTCAGACTTCCAGATACCCCAAAATTGCTGCTGTGCCTTTTGCCAGACCCCAAAAACTGGGGGCAAAGTTTACCAAGAAAGTAAACGGTCAAAAGTTAGGTATGTGGGAGACACACCCACAAACCATCTCCAGCTCAGCTATATAATTGGAGGCATGGCCTCTATAGTTCATGATCAAACTGCTTAATGTCCATGATCCCAGAAACTCAGAAACGAATCTTGGAACCCAAAGGCTTTTGGCAGAAATGCATCCTGTTCCTGCAGTAGGTTACTGGTGCTGGGCCACTCCAGGTGGGAATAGGTTTCGTGCCTTGGCCTGTTCCCCCTGGAGGCCTGGTGACCACTGTCCTCCAGAGGCCACTGGACAGTCTTGTTTGGGCCTGCAGTGACGAGACACACGGGGCCTCACCACATGGGGGTGGAGCCGACTCTTTCTCCCCATCCCAACGAGACCCTGAGTCGCCTCCTACAAACAGCCTCTCTGGCTCCTGATGAAGCTGATTAATGGCCATGATACAGGAGACTCAGAAACAAATCTTGAAACCCAGCGACTTTTGGCAGAAATGCATCTGAACTACATACAAGGTGGCCTCCGGCTCAGAGCTTATTGGAAAGCCAGGTATGAGCCGGCAGTGACGGGGCAACTGCAGTCTCATGGGAAGGGGGGTGGTACCGGCTCGTCCTTAACGCCCTACCGAGGTCATGAGTTGCCCCCCACAAGCGGCTCTCCGGCATGGCCATGGCTCCAGAGGCAAAAGGACTTAGTCCAGAGCCCAGCAGCTTGCAGAAGAAAAGTGAATGGATGATGCATTAAACTATGGCACCATGCCTCCCCGGGAGGGAAAGGGTATTGCTCCCTTCTGCCTGTTTACCCCTGGCAGCAAGGTGGCCGCCACCTCAGAGCTTATAGGAAAGCCACGTACGAGCCGGCGGTGACGGGTTAACTGCAATCTCATGGGAAGGGGAGCAGTACGGCACGTCCTTCACGCCCTATCGAGGTCACGAGTTACCCTCCACTAGCGGCTCTCCTGCATGGCCATAACACCAGACACACAGAAACCAATTTCGTAATTATCTGGCTCTTTGCAGAAATCCAAAATTGTGGCCGTGTGACATTATATGATTCCCATAACCAGCTATAGAAAACAAAATATTTCACAATGCCTTTTCAGCAATTCTGATTGTTTGGGGGGAAATTCTAGGCAATGGTGGTGCATCTTTTGTCGAAATGATGGATGTAGTCAATGTAGAGAGGAGTTAGGTGGAGGTCATCTGCCTCACGGGCATTAGGAGGGGTGGGAGGGGGAATATACTGGGGTTCTTGGTGGTGAAAGATGAGTGCTGGTGAAGGGAGAGGTGTTTGATCATTGTGTGACCGAGACTTAAACCTGAGAGTTTGGTAACTTTTCCCACAGTGATTCAATACATAAATATAAAAAGAAAAAGAAATAAATAAAATTTAAAAAAATTAAGGTGGAGTTCATGCCCATTTCAATCAGGTAATCAGTGGCTGAATAAATAGCAGTACTCCTACAAAAAAAAAAGATTTCCAAGGCAAAAAAGACTAACCCACTCTACTACCCCATAGCCCCTCAATATGAAATGATCTCTATCAGATGACACATTGTTTTGCTTGGATTTATAATTACACTCATGCCTTACTTTTGTTCTAAATCTAGTTCTTTAAAGGCTGGATTCAGCTATATTGATTTCTAACATACATCATAGACGTATGTACACACTCATGTTCATACTTACATGCATATACATGTACTCATCGACACCATGTTGTAGCTCGTTTGTTCACATAAAAACAAAATGTGGTTTGCACGAAATTTACTTTCAGAAAACATTAATAAAACAAATAAAGAGCTTGGATAAGCACCTCTTTCTTTGAATAACTTGACTCAGTAAATTGTTCAGCTACAACCAAGCCAATTCTGATAGGGATGAGGCAACAGGTGGTATACAGTCCTTTCTCGTTCCTTCCAGAGGCCTTTCAATGTCTTGAGCCTTTCAAAAATTGTTATTTTGCAATGGCATCTTAATCTTGGGACATAAGCAAATAAAATGTGACAGGATTATTTCTCTGGTTGAAAAGAAGCATTTACACGTTCCCAAAGAGGCACACACTCACTGTCCCACAGATTAGAAAAGACCCCAGGACACGTTTCTGGCATTGCCATGTGCACAGCGCCACTGACTGGGCCGTGGAGAAGCGTCATACTCCAGCTCACCATTAGCAAATAGCTCATCCAGCAGTGTTGATATTTTCCTATTTCTTTTGCTGTTCTGTGCATTAACTTGGCCTTCCTCACAGGCCCACCCTATCTCTCCTTTGAAACCATTGTCTTCTTGACATGAAAAATGTACTTCAGAAAGCCTAATGGCTAATTACATCAAAGGGAAGAAAGTCCAAACCTCAAGCAAGGAATGATTAAGTGCATAAGCTTTAACGGAAGCTGTCACACCCTTGAAACTACTCCTCTTCTTTAATAAAAATGTTTCCCGTAATTTATTTTCTGACAAAGTTTGTGTTCTCTGCCCAGGAGTGACTCCTATTTTGTTCACTCCAGGGTTTTACCCTTTCCAGGGCTGGCCCTGACCACGGGCAAAGCAAGCAGCCACCTACATAATATGATTTATGCAAATGGAGCACATTGAAGGAATAGATACCAGGTCTCACAGGAGAGGAAATCCCGCTGGCTCCTATGGTGTTTCCCAAATTGTCTTCTGTGGGTTTGCATGAAATGAGAGAGAGAGAGACAGAGAGAGAGAAAGAGAGAGAGAGAGAGAGAGAGAGAGAGAGAGAGAGAGAGAGAGAAGGTTGTTCCATGATCAAATAACCACAAGAAGGACTGGGATTAAATAAAAGAAGCAGATTTGCTCATCAAAAGAGATTTCGATGCCTTATTTTCTTAGGGCAGGTGCCAGGGGAGATTTTTTTTTGAATGCATCTGTTTCCCCTCTGAAAGTTCCCTGAAAGGAGGGACTATGTTGACCGATGCCTTACACAGTGCCTAGAGTATAACAGAAACTTCATGATATGTCTGCATCAAGGAATAATTCACTATGAACCACTGTTAGGAATAATAATATCTTGCACAGCAGCATTGACTTGAGAGCCAGCATAAGCTGCCTCTTAGGTCTGCCTCAAAAGCATCCCATCGAGAGACAAGATAGGACTAAAGAATCTGTCTCCCACAGCCAGGGAAACTAGGGGTCAAAGAAGTATTAGAGGAGAAATCAAGGAAATGAAGTGAAACCTGTGAGCGTTTTCACTACGGCAGTTCTCCATACAACCCATCTTATTTTATCTGCACCACAGTCCTGCAAGCTGCCTGTTCCAGTCAAGGAAATCCAGAGCCCAAGGTCAAATAACATGCTCGAAAGCAGACACAGGGATGCAATGAAAGTGCTCAGAACAGTAGCGCTGTCTTCTGATCCTTGGCCCAAGCTGGACTCTTCCTTACTCAAAGGCCATCGTGAAAGCAAGTGCAGAACAAAGAAGCAAAAGCACCTTTGAACAAGCACGGGATGGCCGAATCTAGAATCCATGCAAACGTCTGGGCAGATCCTTGTTATTATTCACTTTCTTTTATTTTTACTCCGGGGCTCAGATGAAACTAGAAATTATTTCAAGATCACAGGACCCAGGGTATGGAAACCAGCTGGAAGAATTGGGATGTCTACTTTTTAAAAGATGGAGAGAGATAAGATCACAATTCAGATTTCCTCACTATATTCTGTCACTGTCACTGTCCTCCCATTGTTCATCAATTTGCTCGAGTGGGCCCAGTAACATTGTGAGACTTGTTACTGTGTTTGGCATATCGAATATGTCACAGGGAGCTTGCCAGGCTTTGCGGTGAGGACAAGATACTCTCAGTAGCTTGCCGGGCACTCTGAGAGGGGCAGAGGAATCGAACTCAGGTCAGCCATGTTGGCTGCATGCAAGGCAAACATCCTACCCACTGTGCTATCGCTCCAGCCCACTATATCCTGAATTATTATAAAATCAAATTAGATCCAAGGTAGTAGAGATGAAATGCATAGCCACAATGCTTAGGAATAAATGCCTTAAGGTCTAACACAATGAAAGATTAAAACAAAAATAGTTGATATTCCTATTTGTTAGACTGTGATGTGTTTTACTAGACGATTTAAATTTGACCTTATATGAAGCAGGTTTGTGGTTCAAATGGTAGAGCATGTGCGTCATATGAGCAAGTCCCTGGGTTTCATGCCTGTTACTGTGTGCCTTCCCCCACCCTCACCTCCCAAATGCTGGATATGGCCCCGTTACAATAGAAAAACAAAACTGCCTGCGAGGTCATCGTTTGCTTACATGCTTAATGTTTTTTTTTGGGGGGGGGTAATTAATTATTGCAGGTTGGTATACAAGACTAGGCTTTGGGGTATTATTTTCCACCCACCACACGAAGTACCAATCTCTGGTTCCTGTTTTTATGAGCCCTTTATTCAAAGGAAGTGGAATTAAATAATTTGACTTTAAGGAGGAAATGGAGAGGAGAGAAAGGTCAGGAGGATCATCTTGGTGCTCACTCTGTTTAACACTCCGTTCCCATCACTGTAGGTATCTAGAGCCTCCTTCATGCCTGGGAGACAGGCCAAGTGAGCCCTGTCACCCCCAGGACCCCCAAGGAAACAGTCAGGCTGCACCCTGGCCACAGTCACCCACTTGAATGGAAGAGATCACCTCACCCCAGACAGGTTCAAATGTCCAGAAGCTTCATCCATGATGAACAGACAATAAGACAGGAATATTCTTTTTGAAATTTTAGTTGAGACCCCATGAGTCTGTTCATGATGGGGTTTCATATACAGGTCTCAACAACATACCCTTTGCCACAGTGCCTGCTTGCCCTCCCCCCACTGTCTCAGAGTGAACCCCGAAATCCTTCCCTACTCCCCCTCCCTCCACTAGGTAAGAGTTCTGGGCAAAATTCATGACATTTGTAGGATAATATTGATTTTCCCTTCCTCCCTGGTCACAGGGAGCTTGGGTTTGTTGATTGCTTCCCCAACCTGTCAATTACCTTTGTCTCCTGATCAGACTCTGCTGACTTATAAATATTGTTTTTTCTCTTCTCCTTGGTGTTCTTTTCATGATTAGTTACTTCAGAGCAACTACATATTGTATGGACACAGGATGACAGTTAAAAAGACATGCTTTTGTAACTTGGGAGTTAATTGACTCCAGATAATATTACTTCCTGGACATCTGTTCTCTCGACTTAAGCCTCAGTTACCCTTCCTTCCTAGATCCCCAAAAGCAGGGTCCCAATGAGGAACTGAATTGACCCAGGGCAAGCTGTGAGCTACCCTGGCATCGAAATGGGCCAGGCCAAGTAGCCATAATCACTTGATCACTTGACATCCATTACTCATCCATTTGCTTGACCTGGAGCCAGTGTCATAACACTTAACTATAAGTTAAGAGCATGGTCATGATTAAATCCTGTCATGATCCAAAAAGTAATAACTAGATTCAGACCCTGCTAGGGTTAGGAATAATTAATCCAGCCTGAGCACTGCAGTCTGAGTCTGTGGCCAGATGTCCCCAGGAGAGTTGCCCTACAAGTCTAAATGTGTCTGTTACTGTGTCCATACAGAATAGCAATATTAGGAAGTAGAATTAAGATGTTAATTAAGTCACTGGTCTAAGGAGAGAAAAAAACACCTTCAGTGCTGTTTTGCCCTCATGGGCTGCTGGTGGTCAGGAAGGCTTCACAAACATGTTGATTGTGCTTCTGGAGGGGCTGGGGGAGGGGCGGAGGCGGCGGGGCGGGGGGGAGCATGGTTTGGGAGAGGCGTGGTTAAAGAAGAGTTAGTTGAGGTGGTGGTGGCAGTCAGAGTTGAGAGTTGGGAGTGAGAGAGAGGGTTGGAGAGAGCTGACAGGGAGAGAGTGGGGGCGGGGGGTTGCTGAGAGCTGAGCTTGGTGCAGGAAAGTGAGAGACAGAGTTGCGGGGAGTGCTGGGGAGAGCATTGTGCAGTGAGTTAGAAAGAGGGTGGCCAGAGTGAAAGAGAGTTGTGGAGACAGTTTGGGAGAGATGAGAGATGGAATAAATGGCAACTGATCACCAACCAACTTGGCCCTTTTTTCTCCTTTGTCTGCCCGTTGCAACAGCCATCCTGGATGGGAAAGTGGTTCGAGAGCAACCATAGGCAGGCGGCAAGAGAGAGCCACCTGGATAGCCCTAGAACTTCCATTAATGTTCATAGTGTCACCCGAGCTAAGGGGTTTACACAGCTCCGAGGCAAGATGTTTACACAAACATTTTCTTTTTTTTTTTTTTCTGCTTAGTTTGTGGACCATATCCAGCAGTAATTGAGGATTACTCCTGACTCAGTGTTCATGACTAAGGGGGATGGGAGAGGGTCACTCCTGGTGATGTTAAGGGACCATACAATGCCACAGACAGTTCAGGACCTCCCTCATGAAAAGCATATGTTCAGAACCATTGAGCTCTCTCCACGGCCCTTGCCTTCATTTTCAGCCGAGCCTTGGCAGCAGAGAAACTTGGCCCTGGGTCAGGCCAGGGAGCCCTGGCAGCACCTCCCTGCTGGGCTCTCTCAGAAGAGCAGGTCTTCGAGGACTGAGCAATGCCAGTGTGAAAATGAGGCAGGTTCCCAAACAAGCACGTTTTCCTATAATATGAACAGGGCTCCTGGACCTCCCATGGCCTTCTAGAAACACAGGTCACTTATCCAAAGGAAGGGAGGGCCGCATTCCAACCACAGAGAAAGACCAGTCCTGATCCCACACCCTCCCTCCGGGGAGAAAACAGAGGAGGGTGCTCTCTCCACCACAAGCACCAACCAACACTAGAACAATTTCTTCTCTCCCTAGAGATGGGAATTCCAACTGTAATTGAGATGGGAATTTCAACTGTAATTGAAGCAACAGATGACAGAAAATCCAGAAATAGTGAACGGCAGCTGACTGTCAGCCTCCACAACAGACACTGATTCACCCCCATATCTTTACATTTCCAGAGTTTCTGCCTTCGCTTTGGTGGCTTCATTTACGGTGCTCACACCTGCTCTGCTTCTGCAGAGGTCTGTCCTTAAATCACTGTTCTGTCCACAAAGCCTGAGCAAGGGGTCAGGGTAGACTCTTGGCAGTGACTGTGTAGGACAGTAAGATATAGCTCTCCTCCATCAACCCAGAAAACTGAGGGAACAACCTCTACCCTTCAGAATGTCCCAGAGTTAGAAGAACTTCTTAGACTAAATAATCACTGGGATTTTCCAGAAACTACCACCACTCTTGGGCTGGGTCTGCTGCTCTGACCTGCTTGCTCCATTGTCCCACTAGTTTGTCTTAGTGCTGAGTGTGTCCTTCACAAGCACCCAGTACGCAAATCTTCACCTCAGACTGTCTTTCTGGGAAATTGTCTTAGTTCAAAGACCACCAAGCTAGCACTGGACAAAAAAAGACAGAATAAATCAATGTACTCAGCACTTTTACACTGTCGAATTCCAGCACGATCCGGTAATGACACACATGAACCTCAGCTGAGAAGAAACAGAACCTGGATTTGGCCCAGGATTTACCTTAAGGACCACCTTCTGCTGCTCCTCACAGAGCTCTGGGAAGAAGCAGCAGGTCTTATTTACTCCCCTGTATTACTTCATCTCCATACTTAAAATGTCTTTATTTGAAAAGACAGCAAAAGCTGTTCAACTATTACATTTTATCAAAACTCTGCACTCTTAATTTTTCACCCGTCCTGATTCCACAATCCCTGATGAAGCATCTATGCATTCTAGGCTTTACAATATGGAGAAGGGGATGGGGGGGGAAAGGGACCACTGCCTTCTTATCCTCAAAAGCCAACACCATTACTCGACAAAATGTAATTATCATTTTCTGGCCAGACATTTATTGGGAAGAGACAAAAATCTAAGTCTCGAGATTCTTAGTCTCATGCTTTTTAAGTAATTCCTATTTGTGGCGATCTAATCTGTTCTTCTGTAGGGTTTTTCTGTAAAGTGGGATAGATAGGGAACGGCAGGTAAGAATAGAGAGGTGAGACAGTAAATCGAGATCAAAGGTATTGTATTCTTGGAGTTGACTGTCGACATGGAATTAGAGAATATGCAGGGTTTGGAGGGCAAATAAAAGCCCATATATAGATGGAAGCAGTGCCTTCTCCTGAAATAATGAATAGCCAATATAAGCCATATGGTGAGAGTAAAACAGAGAAGAGCTTGGCTCTTCAGGAGTTGAGTCTAAATGTTTGTGGAATGACTAAATAAAGAAGCGTGTTCTATTGTACATAGAGTGTGGCTGATTTTAGGAAGAAATTTAGTTATTTGGAAACCATGAGATGGAGAAACTCTCCCACAGGTAAGAGGTACAAAAAGAAGAGTTCAATGAGGAGAATCTTGGGAACTATTATAATACAGAAGAGAGTAAAGGGAAAATGCAAGGGAACTTGACAAGACACGGCCAGAGAACAAGTGGAAAATCAAGAGGGTAGGAAATTGGAAAACCTCAAAAAAGTCTTTGATGGAAATGCAGCATTTGGAGAAGGAGAGTGTGGTGATAAGTCAATAGCTATTGAGAAGTGAACAGATAAATTATGGAAATTGTTTACACATACATATTAAGAATATCACCCAGGGGGACCGGAACTGTAGTACAGCAGGCAGGGCACTTGCCTTCCACAAAGCTGACCTGTGTTTGGTCCCTGGCCTCCCATATGGTTCCCTGAGCACCACCAGGAGTGATTCATATATATATATATATATACACACACACACATATGTGTACATAAATATATATACATAGATATAGATACATATTGATATATACATATAGATATGCATATATTATAGATATATACATATAAACATGTGTATATATTATAGATATATACACATAGATGTGTATATATTATAGATCACGATCATGATCATCCTGTTGTTCATTGATTTCCTCGAGCAGGCACCAGTAATGTCTCCTTCTTCCTAGCCCTGAGATTTTAAAAGAGCCATTTCAATGTTCTTTCAGGATTAGGAGAATGAGACCCATCATTGTTACTGGTATTTGGCATATTGAGTATGACACGGGAAGTTTGCCAGACTCTGCCATGCTGTATATATATTATAGATATATACATATATATCACCACAAAATTTTTAAAAACTACCCATTTTGAGCACTCTTTTTGCCATTTGTGTTTAAAATGTACATATCTGGTATTGCTTTCCCAAATCCTCCCCTTGGGTCTTGGGAAAGAATCCAGATCACTTAGAGTACCTGTTTGTCATCTTTGACACCAATCCCTTTCCCTTCCCTTAGGGCTAGTTGCACTGTTACTTCCCCTGAAATTTCTCCTAGCAAAATCAGGCTAGCATGTACCTGCCTCTTCTTCCAAAGAAGACTGTGATTTCCTGACTCTTCGGATGTACGTTGGAAATTCTACATTGGGTGAAGACTATGTAGTGAGAGTAAGAGAAGTCTCTCTCTCTCTCTCTTTCTCTCTCTCTCTCTCTCTCTCTCTCTCTCACACACACACACACACACACACACACACGCTTGGTAAGTGGTACGCCAGAAGATTTTAACAGCTGGGATGGTCAAGATTCCAACTGACTGTCATGACTAAATGTTTTCCTTCTGCCCATAAAAGAATAACCTCAAGAGCCTGGTATGTGCCATACGTGCCAGCACCTACTCAGGACCCCATGTACATATGCCATTTTGACAATTGGCAATACAGAACCGTAACTGACTTGGAGGATTGAGTTATGAATGATACAGCACCAAGGCAACCTGAAAGGACACATTTTTAAATGCAGGTCTGAATGCTGATTGACATAGTCTGTACGATAGCAAAATCTGGCAGGTGCATTAGCTTGCAAGCCTCTGATCTGTACACATCCGCACTTGTCTTCTTAGGGTACTTGGTAATAAGCTTCTTTAAAGATCCCTGAGTAAGCACTGAAGATAATATCTGGAGTATGTAGCACTCAGTCCTTTTAGAAAGGCTTTTTCCTGCTCCTTTCGTTTTCTTAAGAAAATGTCAGTTTAATCATTTCCTAATGCTTTGATAATGTGTTTCTTTACATAGCTGTAGAACACTCTCTTCAGTGTTTTAAAAGTGGGGATGTAGATGTAAAAGTGCCAGTTAAATGAGATTACATTTTTTCCTAATGAAATAACCAAAGAAGAGTTTCCCATTTCCTAAACTTACACGACATTATTCAGGGCAAATAATAAAGTGCTACCTCGGCAGAGTGTCTCTTATTGGAGAGATGAACATTTCCATAGTGTGTCTTCCTGGAATAGCACCAACAATTGGGAATGGGGAATTTTTTTTTCTCTGAGACAATCTGTCACATATTAGAGACGGTCCCCCCTCGAGAGTGATTGAGACTTTAGCAATCAAGAAGAGGACATGGGGATCTGAGAAGGTGGGGGCCATTCTCAGCTAAGGAAGTACCGATGCTGCCTGGGTTAGCAGGGGAGCCATTGGGAGAGATAGAGGACAACACAAAATACCTAAAGCAGCAAGCGGGGAGAATGAGCTACTCTGGGGCTCAGATGGTGAGCATGGCATAGTAGTTGAAGTCCAGGAGGTCAGAAAGAAAGAGACTAAGGTCTCTGTTCGGGAGAGAGGCTGCTCTGGCAAGGGGCTAGAGAAAGTACTAATCTGTTGGTCATTGATGTTGGGAAGTTTGTGGCAGGGCTATGGAAATCTATCCATACCCATAGCTTTGGGAATCTGGGCATCGAATCTGGCTTGCCACTTAAAGTGAGCCACCCTGGGACCGAAGAAAGCTCTGAGTGCTGCAAGCTCACCCCAGAACTCCAGGTGCAGGGAGAGAATCAGTGAAACATACTGTATTTTCTAAGAAACAGTAGGTTCAAAATAGGCCAAAATACTCCGTGGCCATTAAAGAGAAGAAGGCAAAGTCAACGGAAGTAGACGGTGATGGGAAGACAAGTGCTTCTTATGCTGTCCTACATATTTACTTGGAATGGTATCTTTGCCAGAGAGAGAGAAAAAGAAAGAGAAAGAAAAGAGAGAAAGAAAAAGGTAGAGCTGCATTAGCCCATTTCTTCCATATTGTTGAATCCAATCCCAACTTAAGATAAGTCAAAATAATTCATAATACTTTTGTAATAATACTTGAAAGTACTACAATTCAGTTTCTTTCTATAACTGGAACCCCCAAGTGCAGTTTATTTTAATGCTTTTCTTATAACTAGTGACACAAGAAATACAGTCTCTCTCGTGAGCCATGGAATACAGGAGTATGAAATACACTGAGGATGGCCTCTGAACTCTAGGTGGGAGCTGCAGAAGAAACTGTGGACATCTCTGCTCTTCAAATTGACTCTAGGAGCAGATATACATTTAATTTCCATGAGAGAACTCTGAGGACTCACGTTGATAAAGGCTAATGTAAACATAATGTCATGTAAACATAGTGTAAACACAATGATGGTTTTCTTACATTTACCCCACCAAATTTAAGCAGTCAAATAAGTACCACCTCTCCCCTTCGGCCTTCTCCCTTCCAAGGAAGCAAGTCCTCATCTTTACGTGTATGTAGTAGCACAATAGCAGGAAGTGGCAGGCAATCATTTCTTGCGAAATGCCTTTTTTTTCTTTTCCCTTCTATATTGACTGGGTCTCTAAAAGAAGAATCTCTTGGGAGCCGGAAAAGGAGAACAGTGGCTAAGGTGCTTGTCTTGCACACAGCCAGTCCAGGTTCGATCTCTGACACCCCTTACGAAACCCCAAACCCTGCCAGGACTTAGCCCTGAGCACTATTGGGTATAGCCACTAAACATATCAATAAGACACTAAAAAACAAACTCTTGCATGAACGTATAGGAGCTGGAAATTAAGACCCATTCACTCACCTATCACTGTTTCCATCATGCGCTCATCCCTACCCAAGACTTCCAGATCCACTTGTCACCCTTCACCACCCTGCCTGTTCTGTGTTCCAAGACCTGTGGACCATATCAAGCCCTTTTCTATTTTCAACATTTATTTATTTATTTATTTTGGCTTGGGTGCCACACCCAGCAGTGCCCAGGGTTTACTCCTTGCTCTGCACTCAGGTATAACTCCAGGCAGAGTATAGAGTACCACATGGGATGTTGGGGATGAAATGGGTTTGATCATCAGTATACAAGGCAAGCATTCTACTAGCTGCACTATCTCTCTAGCCCCTCAACCCCTTTTTTAAAAAATCCATTTCTCCATTTTCTCATTATCAACTTAAAATTTCAGGGGCTTTGCTTCATATCTCTGCATGGGTGTAATTGTCAACACTCTCTCTGTTACAGGAGAAGAGGAGGGTCGAAAAGAGGGGTCCCTCATGGGAAGGGGGGCGTTCTGGTCCGTCCTTCACGCCCTACCGAGGTCACCAGTTGCCCCCCACGAGCGGCTCCCCAGCACGGCCACAGTCCCAGAAGCACAAGGACTTAATGCAGAACCCGGCAGCTTGGAGCAGAAAAGTGAAAGGACTATGCGTTAATCCAGGCCATCAAGTCTGCCGGAGGGGAAAGGCTGTTGTCCCATTCGCCCTCTCTTCTCTGGAAAGAAGGATGGCGGCCGCATGGGAGCCTTGTGGACAGCAGGTATGAGCCGGGGGTGTGGGGGTGACTAAAACCTCATGGGAAGGGGGGCGTTCCAGTCCGTCCTTCACGCCCTACCGAGGTCACCAGTTGCCCCCCACGAGCAGCTCTCCAGCACGGCCACAGTCCCAGAAGCACAAGGGCTTAATGCAGAACCCAGCAGCTTGGAGCAGAAAAGTGAAAGGACTATGCGTTAATCCAGGCAATCATTTCTGCCCAGAGGGGAAAGGGTGTTGCTCCCTTCCGCCCTCCTCCCTCTGGAAAGAAAGATGGCGGCCACATGGGAGCCTTGTGGACAGCAGGTATGAGCTGGGGGTGTGGGGGCGACTAAAACCTCATGGGAAGGGGGGCGTTCCAGTCCGTCCTTCACGCCCTACCGAGGTCACCAGTCACCCCTCACGAGCGGCTCTCCAGCACGGCCACAGCCCCAGAAGCACAAGGACTTAATGCAGAACCCAGCAGCTTGGAGCAGAAAAGTGAATGGACTATGCGTTGCTCCAGCCCATCAAGTCTGCCGGAGGGGAAAGGGTGTTGCCCCATTCGCCCTCTCCTCTCTGGAAAGAAAGATGGCGGCCACATGGGAGCCTTGTGGACAGCAGGTATGAGCCGGGAGTGTGGGGGCGACTAAAACCTCATGGGAAGGGGGGCGTTCCAGTCCGTCCTTCACGCCCTACCGAGGTCACCAGTTGCCCCCCACGAGCGGCTCTCCAGCACAGCCACAGCCCCAGAAGCACAAGGGCTTAATGCAGAACCCAGCAGCTTGGAGCAGAAAAGTGAAAGGACTATGTGTTAATCCAGGCAATCATTTCTGCCCAGAGGGGAAAGGGTGTTGCTCCCTTCTGCCCTCCTCCCTCTGGAAAGAAAGATGGCGGCCACATGGGAGCCTTGTGGGCAGCAGGTATGAGCCGGGGGTGTGGGGGCGACTAAAACCTCATGGGAAGGGGGGCGTTCCAGTCCGTCCTTCACGCCCTACCGAGGTCACCAGTTGCCCCCCACGAGCGGCTCTCCAGCACAGCCACGGCCCCAGAAGCACAAGGACTTAATGTAGAACCCAGCAGCTTGGAGCAGAAAAGTGAACGGACTATGCATTGATCCAGGCCATCAAGTCTGCCGGAGGGGAAAGGGTGTTGCCCCATTCGCCCTCTCCTCTCTGGAAAGAAAGATGGCGGCCACATGGGAGCCTTGTGGACAGCAGGTATGAGCCGGGAGTGTGGGGGCGACTAAAACCTCATGGGAAGGGGGGCGTTCCGGTCCGTCCTTCACGCCCTACCGAGGTCACCAGTTGCCCCCCACGAGCGGCTCTCCAGCACGGCCACAGCCCCAGAAGCACAATGACCTAATGCAGAACCCAGCAGCTTGGAGCAGAAAAGTGAACGGACTATGCGTTGATCCAGCCCATCAAGTCTGCCGGAGGGGAAAGGGTGTTGCCCCATTCGCCCTCTCCTCTCTGGAAAGAAAGATGGCGGCCACATGGGAGCCTTGTGGACAGCAGGTATGAGCCGGGAGTGTGGGGGCGACTAAAACCTCATGGGAAGGGGGGCGTTTCGGTCCGCCCTTCATGCCCTACCGAGGCCACCAGTTGCCCCCACGAGCGGCTCTCCAGCACGGCCACAGCCCCAGAAGCACAATGACCTAATGCAGAACCCAGCAGCTTGGAGCAGAAAAGTGAAAGGACTATGCGTTAATCCAGGCAATCATTTCTGCCCAGAGGGGAAAGGGTGTTGCTCCCTTCCGCCCTCCTCCCTCTGGAAAGAAAGATGGCGGCCGCATGGGAGCCTTGTGGACAGCAGGTATGAGCCGGGGGTGTGGGGGCGACTAAAACCTCATGGGAAGGGGGGCGTTTCGCTCCGCCCTTCACGCCCTACCGAGGCCACCGGTTGCCCCCCGCGAGCGGCTCTCCAGCACGGCCAGGACTCCAGAACACAGAAACCAATTTCTTAACTATCTGACTTTCAGTAGAAATACTTCCAGGGTCAATAGGTAAAAGAGCAGAAATCCAAAACCAACATTTAATTCTTGAACCCAGCCGTAGAAAGCAAATCACTTCACAATGCTTTTTCAGCATGTCTGATTTGGGGGGGGGGGGTAAACTCTAAATAATAGTGGTGAATCTTTTATTGAAACAATGAATCTAATCAAAGCAGATAGAGTGTTAACTAGAATTCATCTGCCTCACAGGGACGGGGAGGGGTGGGGGGTGGGGTTTTATTGGGGTTCTTCATGGTAAAAAATAAGTATTGGTAAAGGGAAATGTGTTTGATATTTGCATGACTGAGACATAAACCTGAAAGCTTTGTAACCTTTCCCACAGTGATTCAATAAATAAATAAAAAAAAAAAATGAATTTCCTTGAGAACATTTTAAGGCAATATACAATAATAATTTTACGTCAATCATCAAATTCTGACAATTAGAATACATGAAAAATATTTTATGTCAAAAAGAGCTATAGAAATAAAAATATTAAAATAAAAAAAATTAAAAAAAAAAAGAAAAGAGGGGTCCCCGGTAGTCTATTAAAACAATTGGTCGTTTAAAAATTCACCTGCATGAAGGGTAACCAGTCAGATCCATCATGGACATGGCTGGGGCAGATACAGTGGACACATAGAAGGGGTGCCTAGGGCATGTGACTTCCTCTCTCCACCGCACCCAGACCAGATACATGGCAGCCTCTCTAGGATCCTCTTCCCAGTGCCTGGGCAGGTAGTAGGAAAGAGCAATTCTCACCCACATGGCCAGAAAAAAATAGGAAAGCCAAAACGCAAGTAAGCACCGGCAAGGACAGACCACGGAGACTCAACGACAGATCAGCAGACGGGGAACAGAGCAGGTAACAAGCAGCAGGAGTTCCCTTCCTTCCCCAGGACAAGGACGACAGACAAAATCATTGGGGGAACCAAGACTCCTAAACACTGAGGACAAGACCAGTGGAGGGCACAGGCCATCAAAGAATCCAGAACTTCCTTTTCAGGCTATCAAATAAATAACTATGCCATCATAAATAACTGGAGTTTTGCTTGCTACTCTTATGTGCAGTATTCCAGGATCCAGTTTCGCTCCAACACCACCACCAAAATCTCAGGGCCTTATCATCACTTCAAAGACCCATCTTTCCATCCCTTGCCCCATTCCCTGCAGTCACCACTCTAGTTTTCTATTTCTACTATGTCTAGTCTAGAATTCAGTGTAGTTACCTGCCACCCCATTGTTTGCTTCAGTTATTTAGTCCACACATCAGGGAAACCATTCAATGATTGTCTTTCACCCTCTTACATACTTCACATACCATATAACTTCACAGGACTCATAGAGTTTCACTCCAAAGGACACAATTTCATCTGTTTCCATTTTAAAGACAGAGCCATATTCCAACTATACACACCACACAGTCTCTTGACCCAAACATCTATCTAGGGACATTTAGGTTGATTCCATGTTTGGGCTGTTGTGAGTCATGGTGTTATGCACATATGGTGCAACTCTCTTCATATGAATTAGGTATTTTCATATCCTCCAAATAAATGCTTCAGAGAAAAAGGAAAGATTATATTTGCTTTCTAGATTTCAGATGGGGTTGACTCTCCAGCAGAATTGAGGAGAGAGGGTTTGGTTTCCACTCTGGCTCTTACAGTGACTGCTTCCCTGAAGAAAAAATCTCTCCGTGCACAATCCTGTCCGCTAGTCAGATGTTCTTGCTTCTGCTTCCAGCTCTTTTGCTCTTCCTCATCTGAGGAGTCAGAGCATGTTTCCCCCACCACATGCAGAGCCTGTTTGCTACAGCTCATGCTTTTGAAAACTGTCCATTCATTCAATTGCTCTTAATGATCTTCAGCGTGGATATACCCTCTGTTTCCTGCCACAACCCTTAATTATGGGTAGAGCCACTTGTAGCTATTTATTTCATGGTTGTTCAATGCTTTCAGGACCCTGTGAGATGGCCCCCATCACTAGGAGGAAATGCAACTCCTTCCTGGGTCTCTGAAAGGGCTTGCAAGCCAGTCGGTTGCAATTGAGGGTTAAAATGGAACCCGCGGATTATCTGTGGGTTTCAATTATCCTGGTTCCCCTCGTTCTATCTTGCACAGAGAATTGGGAATTGGCTGTGTCAAAGCTAAGTTGACACACATCACAGGCTCTACAGCAGCCGATCTGCTCATTAAGAGTTTGCACCGAGCGCGTCCCACTGATCTCCTCTTCGAGCAACGCTTTTGATGTGGGTTTAATTCTAAGTTCTGACAGAGAAACGGTCTCACATCTGCGGTCCCCAATGCACTCTTCACATGACTGTCAAAATACAACTATTTGTCCCCAGGCTTAAAGTGCCAGCTCCCAAGACACAGGACCGGGATTCTCCCTAAAGACAACTCCAATGTTCAAGTAGAAAATTCTTAAGATTACCATTTCATCCCACCGTTTCTATCAATCTCAGGTTAATTTGGATTATCATATTTCCATAGCCCAATCTGTGCAGGGCAGTATAACAGTGAAGCATAGCGGTGTTCTCATTTCATTTCTAAAACCACAGAAGTGTCTACTGCTATGCTGAAGAAACCCTAATAGATCAAATGAAGTCCCCCTCCAAAAAAAAAAAAAGAGCCATTCACCTTAATAAAAGGCACTTTTCTATACTGATTTTCACATTAACTTTAGGGATGATTTCTTGTTTTCAGTCTCTATTGCTTAAAATTTAATTACAATGACCAGATAAAGAAAAAAATCTTTTTAAATTTATTTTTGGTTTGGGGGCCACACTCAGCAATACTCAGGGGGTACTCCTGACTCTGTACTCAGGAATTACTCCTGGTAGTGCTTGTGGAGCCATATTGAATGCCAGGGCTCGAACCCAGGTCGGCTATGTGCAAAGTAAGTGTCTTACATGCTATGCTACCTCTCCAGCCCCCCAAAGAAAATTTTTCTTCAAGCAATGAACAGTAAGTCTTTCCTCATTAATTTTCAAGGAAATAGGATGTGTCTCCACATGGGGCACAGTTTTGCTCGGTTTACAAACAAATCTTGCTCAAAATATGTTAGTGGAGTCTTTTCCACGTTGTATCTTCTTGTAAGTAACAAAAGGCTTAGTCTTTGACTGCTGTCAGCATCAGGATCTGAGGGCTCAAGGGAGAGAGGATACAACACCTGCCTTGCAGCCATGAGGCTGTAAGTTCTAGCCCGACACTATCCTACACTTCAAGTGCAATCTAAGTGGCACTGTGGAGTGATGATCTCCAGCACGCCACAGCCAAGTATGGGAATTCTTGGTCAAAACAACAGTGACAACAATGAAGGAGAGAAAAAACTAAAAATGACTTTTTATAAAAGGACTAACTATAATCATGAAATTCAGAATTTTTCTGGAAGTGGTAATAGTATTATCACCAACATTTGCATAAGATGAGTAACTGTGCCTTTCTTGTTTTAAAGAGGGTGGGTAACTTGGCTAACGTGTGTTTTAGGATTTCACTAGATGTTTTGCAATTTGGGGAGGGGGCATGTTTATTGTTGGGTACAAACTTCATCGCATCCTCTTCCTTTACACTGACAGACTTGAGATTGGTGGAAGTTCTGTTAAGTTGTGTTATGTCAGCTTTGTCTCCCAGAAGGGAGCAACATGACACCTGTCATAGCCATAGCCATGCCACCAGACCCCGAGCCAGGCTGTTTCACTTGGGGAACCCCAGAGGTGGGTGGGACTCAGCCCCGTCAGCCAAAATTCTCCAGAACCCAACCACCGCCATGATCAAGGCCATCATTCCACACATGCTTGGGCCGAGCCTCACATACGAGTGAATGTATTCCTGGACAAATAATAGGACATTCTCTACCCATTCTATATAAGTACCACACTACAGTTAATGGGGTTCAAATAGTAGGCAAAAAATCATAGAGGAAAAATATATACATAGCTTCAGATATATATAAGAAAGCTCACATCACTCAACCTTTAACAACATGATAGTGATATTCTAAAGAATATCTTAATGGCCCCTGCCAAAATAGAACAATCTTTACACTGTTTCCTCTATGAAAACTTTTTTGGAGCATTTTCAGTGGTTTTCCAAAACAGACAATACAAAATATATTATTTCGGTTGTGCTTTGGGACAGGGATTGGGGCTTGAGATGGAAACATTCCAAATTTGGTAGTAAAAGGTAAGGTAAAGGCCCTCCCGTTGATCGTCGATTTGCTCGAGCGGGCCCAGTAACGTCTCCATTGGAGACTTTGTTGTTACTGTGTCTGGCATATCCAATACTCTCGGTAGCTTGCCGGGCTCTCTGAGAGGGGCGGAGGAATCGAACTCGGGTCGGCCATGTTGGCTGTGTACAAGGCAGACGCCCTACCCGCTGTGCTATCGCTCCAGCCCTTCCCGGGAAGGTGTAATGGTGGTGGGATTGGTGTTTGAATATTAACTGTAATCAAATATTGTGAACCACCTATAAAATAGCACTGTAGCACTATCCTCCCATTGTTCATCAATTTGCTAGAGCGGGCCCAGTAACGTCTCCATTTTGAGACTTGTTGTTACTGTGTTTGGCATATCAAATACACCACGGGTAGCTTGCCAGGCTTTGCCATGTGGGCTAGATACTCTAGGTAGCTTGCCGGGCTCTCTGAGAGGGGCAGAGGAATTGAACCTGGCTTGGCCGGGGTTTTATTTTTATAAAATAAAAAAATTAGAAAGAAAAAGTTTTGTTGTATGTTTGACTCTAAAGATGAACTGGAATGGCAAAGGAACAGCCTTTGAAACTGTGGGCCTTTACAGTCTCCAAATGATTCACTTCCTACTGAAGCAACTACTTAAGCAGCTGATTATGTGACTAGCGCTTTATAGTTACACACACACACACACACACACACACACACACACACACACACACTGAGGGTACATATGTCTGGGAGCACATTCTCCATAGTTTATCACCTTTGCAACATATAGCACATGTACTAAACAATTACAGCAGCCGTGAATGTTATTATTATGACTGCTCTTTAGGGATTCTGTACACAATTAATTAAGTACTTCCAAACAGGGTGATGCAGTTGAATTATGTTTCCAGGTGATGAAAAGTGGGAGGGGGCACCCCATTGTTTCTTTTTATAAAAATAAAATAGATTACTTAAACATTTTGTGAAGGAGGTTTGCAAAACCCAAGCAGCATTAGCCGCATGTTAGGAAAGACCAAGGAACGAGAGAATGTCCTGACTATGTCAGCAGTGACCTTTTAACTTTGAGGGAATTAGCCAAACAGGTTTCACTCCTATTAAAAGAAGCTGGGCTTACATGAACTCTAGACTCGCATGTTTTCAACAGTCTGATTCAACTGTTGATCTATTCAGCTGAGCAATTCAATGCCCTAGCTTTGGGGTCTCTCTCTGTGTAGAGACTTATCTCTGCCAGTTAGTCTACAATCCAGGTTCCTTACTCTCTTCACACAGTTCTTCACTAATAAGAACTGGTTGGTGGTGTGAGCTGGAGCTGGCTTGCAGACTTGGGAAAGGGCTGTACATATCTCTCCAAAACTCCTTATTCAGGGATAGCAGCCCTCTAACTTGAACTGACCATGATGGAACTTACCACAGAAAAGGGAATAGACCAAAATCGCAATCAGAGCTTCTCAACTTCCCCAGAGACCCAGTTGGAAGACATTTCCCAGCATAGCAAAGGGGATGATACTCATTTAACAATCACATAATCCAGTTTGAGATGGATTGTGCAGAGTGCTTTCCATAACTGGCTTTTTATCATAGATTGTAGTCTAAGTTTCAAGAGGAAAATGGGATTCTACTCTTGCTAATGCAAATAATGCATCTCAGAGACTACTAAAATGATACACAGACTTAACTTCTGTACATTCTCCCCGCTAAAGAATTCCCTGTTCCCCAAGGACCCCCAGGTAGTTACGGATCCTGAAGAGTACTATGCCCACAGGCAGTTCTCTTTGCAATTTGTGCAAGGATTCTTCCTGGTTGTGTTTGTTTGTTGTTTTGTTGGGGGCCACACCCAACACTGCTTCAGGGAAGCTGGTAATGAAACCCTCATCTGCCACAGGCAGTGCACATGCCCTACCCACTATACTAACTCCCCAGAACACCAGATTCCGCCTCTTTTATCGGAAAAGCTGCGTGCACCCTGGTCTTGCAATGGATCAGGCAGGGAGGGGCGCCAGACTGTCTACTTAAACATAACTGGGTCATTTTAATACCCTCTAACTGGAGGGGTAGAGATAAAGGCTAAGGAGTAGAGACAGTAGCCTTTAAAAGGGGTTACACAAAAATAGGAAGATAACACCCAAGAATGGCCAAGATTAGTACCAGGAAGTTTGCTCCATGGCTTGGAGGCCAGCCACACATGCTAGGGGAAAAGGGAGCTCAGCTAGAGAAGGGAGCACCAAATAAAGGGTCTTGGGAGGATCCTCCCAGGATGGGAGAAGCATGCTGTAAGTAAACTATAGACCAAACATGACTGTCATCCATTGCCTCTTTTGCAAACCACAACACCCAAAAGGAGAGAGAGAACAGAGGGGAATGCCCTGCCACAGAGGCAGGGTGGGATGGGGGACATGGGGGGTGGGAGGGATACTGGGATCCGTGGTGGTAGGAAATGGGCACTGGTGGAAGGATGGGTATTTGATCATTGTATAATTGAAACCCAAGCACAAAAATTTGTAAGTCTACAACTGTACCTCATGGTGTCTCACTAATAAAAAAAAGGGGGCGGGGTTACACAGCTGAGGTCTCCCCTACTAGGACCCCTGCCTGTGCTGAAACAGATGGCAGGGAAAGCAGCAGTTCTCGCCCATATAGGGGGGCCAGGGGCAGTCAAGGCAAACCAAAGAGACCAAGCCATGAGAGGAGAGTCCCAGTGTCCCAGCAGCCAGTAGGCATAGGACCTAAAGGACAGCGGGGGGGACAGGACATAGGGCAGCATGCACAAAGAGCAAACTCAGTGAGACCTGGACCCAGGGGATTCTACAACTACCCACTTAACTGTGCAATCAAGAGACACTTTGCTCAGAAGCCAGGGGGCTGGGGGCTAGGGGCGTTGTCTGCTGTTTGTAGCACACCGCAAATTCCAGGGCCCTGAGACACTAGATTAGTCTGGCAGTTACAAGAGATTCTTCCCTCATGTGGGAAAAGGGAATGAAATTCTTTTCTGTAGCTGTTTTTGGTTCTGAGGCCACACCCGGTCATGCTCAGGGCTCCCAGCTCTGGGTTCTGGGACCATTCCTGGTGTGGCCCAGGGGTCCAAGCTGGTCAGCTGCATGCAGGGCCAGTGCCCAATGCACTGGAATATCTCTCTGGCCTGAGGGGCCAAATTCTTTTCTGGCCAGCCCTGCTCCTCCTTTGGTGCTCCCTGTCTCTATCCACCTGTGGTCCCCAGAAACCAAGAAGCCCTTTGTCATACGTGCCCTTCACTGCCCAGGCCAGCCTCCAGCCTGCTCCAGCCATTACTGGCTGCTCCCCAGAACCTCTGAGGAGTTTCCTCCTGGACCGTCCTCTGCCCTCAAGTCCCTGGATGAATCTGTTCTGGGCTCCAGTATTGTCCATCAGCCCATGGCCCACAGCAGCTCAGAACCCAGCGGGACCTGACCACGGTGCTATGACCTTAGGCTGAGCTTCCTCTCAGCCTCCAGCTGTCAGGTCCCTTAGCCGAACCCCCAGAGCTGTGCTCCAGCCTCTGGAACCAATGCCCAGGCCCGCTTCTGCAGTGAGCCCTGCTTCCCCCAGACCCTCTCTCCTGTCCTCCAGCCCCACTTCCCACTAAAACTTGCGAGCCTCATTCCACATGTACACCATACTGTGCTGAAATCCCCCTGCTCCCCAAGACTCCTGCCTCCCCCTTCCCTTGCCCCTGTTGCTGCTCAGCTGCAGTGAGCAGGAGTCAATGCTCTTGGTGACAGTGCTCTCGACATTTTTTTGGGTTTTTTTATACTAATTTTTTATTTTATTGAATTACTGTGAGAGAGAGAGCATTACAAAGCTGTTTATGATTGAGTTTCAGTCATATAATATTTCAACACCCATCCTTCCACCAGTGTAATTTCCCTGCACCAATGCCTCCAGTTTCCCTCCCCCAGCAGGCCCCCACCCTCCTCTCTCTCTCTCTCTCTCTCTCTCTCTCTCTCTCTCTCTCTCTCTGTCGCTCTGTCTCTGTCTCTCTCTCATTTCAGGTATTATGGTTTACAATACAGATGCTGAAAGGTTATCATGTATACCCCTTTGCCTATTTTCCACACTCAGTTCTTGTCCAGAGTGACCATTTCCAGCAGATGTTGTCATAAGGGACCCTCCTCTACCTTATCTACCCTCCACCCCTCATATCCTTGTGGGAATAGCCAACCACTGACCTGTCTTCCTGGCCCATTTAAAATAGTTTAATGCTATTTTTTATATCCCATAGTCATTCATGCTATCTGTATCTGGCCATCTCCTTTTGACTCATTTTAACATGATACCTCTCAACATTGTTGATTGCAGGATTCGCTAAAGGATGCAGATTGTATGGCCAGGCTTCCTCCCATGCTTCCCAAGGTAAGGTCACACAGGCTTTCTTTGTGCTGCTTACACACATGCAATGGGAGATCTTTGCCCGGCCTTGCCAGGACAGTCTCACACATGCAGGGTGGGGGCCACACTCCTGCTCTTTGTTATGGATGATCGCACACACCTGGCTGTGCTCTAGGTGTTAGCGTGAGACTCACAGACAGCTGAGCTGCAGGGATTGTGATTGGTTAGCACTGATGGAGCCAAAGTTCAAATTCACAACCTCTGTCTTAGACATAGGAGCTCTGAACTACTGCACCCAAGCCCCTCCTTTCTAAAGTCCCAGCCCTTCGGAGCACATATGCACTTGTGATTTTCCATTCATTCCTTTAATTATTGATGGGATATTTATCTTCCCCCCCCCCAGACTACAAATTCCGCCAGGTAAATTTATTTTGCTAATCACTGGTATTCCTTGGAAACAAATGCATTCATTGTCACATATTTTCATTGCACATGAAAACAAATTAGCACAGGGTGAAAGATGGTGCATTCAGACCATGGAATAGTATTCAATGTGTAAAAGAAATAATCCATCGGGCTATGATAAAAACATGGATGAAACTTAGACACTACAATTTCTTTCCCCCAAAATAAAACAAATGGCAACTAAATGGAAGAGGTGTGTGGGAACAAGGCTTACCTATACATAATTTCTTGACAAAAGCATTGGATTGAATACTCAGATCAGGACAAGTATTTGAATAAAATAATGAATACTTTTTTTTCTCCACTACCTCCACTACCCAGCCGCTGCCACATTCCAGGTCGCTTTCCGGACCGTGTGGCTGAGACACATCGTAAGACACTTAATAATCATCTTCCAAGATTACTGCACCATATTTGATCGAGTTCATATATGGTTTGAACCATGGGAACATCTGAAGGGCAATTAGAGGCCTCCATAAAAGCCTCTATCCCTCTTGGAGAGCTCGGTAAGCTACCGAGAGTATCCTGCCCACATAGCAGAGTCTGGCAAGCTAACCCTGGAGTATTCGTTATGCCAAAAACAGTAAATACAATGATTCTCATTACCCTGACCCTGAAAGAGCCGCCAATATGGCAGCGTTAAGAAGGATGAAGAAGGAGAGGCTGATAAAATCTCAGGGGTGAACTAGGCTGCCAAAACGAAGAAGGACTAAAATGACTGTCTGTACTTTCAATGCACATATGCTGGCATTGGATGCATCCATCGAAGACCTGATGGTGCAAGCACAAAAGATCAAGTATGACATCATTGGTCTGACCAAGACAAGAAGGCATCAACCACATCACGCCATTTTGGACACCGGAGAAGAACTGTTCCTCAGAACATCTGACAAAAGAGACATCGGTGGTGTTGGTGTCCTTGACAACATGAACTTGACCAAGAGCATTGATTCATTCGGATGCCTAACAACCCAAATCAGACAATTACACTTGAATAGATGTGGCTCACTTCCGGCACTTTCTATCTTCATTGTCTACACACCAACATCCAATTATGATGAAGAAGAAATTGAGAAGTTCTACGTGGAGCTGGAGAAGTTATATAAAGAAGACAACACCTTCTACAAGATCATTGTAAAGTAAAAAGTAAAGTAAAGGCTCTCCTGTTGATCATCGACTTGCTCGAGTGGGCCCAGTAACGTCTCCATTGGAGACTTTGTTGTTACTGTGTTTGGCATATTGAATACGTCACGGGGAGCTTGCCAGGCTCTGCCGTGCGGGCGAGATACTCTCGGTAGCTTGCCGGGCTCTCCGAGAGGGGCAGAGGAATCGAACTCGGGTCGGCCATGTTGGCTGCATGCAAGGCAAACGCCCTACCACTGTGCTATCGCTCCAGCCAAGATCATTGTAGGTGATTTTAATGCCAAGATTGAGAAGATCAGCTGAAGAACACCACATTGGGACCATGGCCTAGAATGAAACGAACAGGGTGAGAGCCTGTCTGAGTTCATTGTGTTGACCAAGACCATCCATGGTAATTCACAGTTCCAGAAGGCCAAATCTAAATGTTGGACATGGGACTCTCCTGTTCGACAGTTCCACAATGAAATTGACCACATCATATTCAATCGACAGTTTTGCCTGACTGATGTCGCTGTGGTCCCAAAATTCCAAATGAGATCGGACCACCATCTCCTTTGTGCAAAATTCTACTTCACAGAGAGGGGAGATAGGGCTGCAAGTTTACAAAGAGAACTTCCCGCCCTCCAGTCCCATCTTACATCACACAGCAGCGAAGAAAACCAGCTGGTGGGCTCCACAACTCCCAGAGAACTCTCCGGGCCCCGTACTCAGCCGATATCACTGGAAGGTCTCAGATGGGGTAGGTGCTGTCTCCCCGCCTTCTCCCGATGGAATCCCAGTGACCATGAGCTTCTACAAGCATGGCTCTGCTATGCGGGCACCAGGACTATTTTCTGAACCGGACATTTCCTGATATTCAAAGTGATCAATGGGAAATAAATTATTTAGCATTTGTTCCTGAAAAACAGGCTTGAATGGTGGTGGGAAAATCTGAGCAAAATATAATGCCCAACCGAAATGTATCTGGACTGTGCATTTAACTATGGTACTATGCCGCCTTGGGAGGGGAAGGGTGTCTGTCCCTTCGCCTGTCCCCCCTTACGGTGGTGGCATGGTGGCCTGCATCTATTAGAGCTTAATGAACAGCCAGGTATGAGACTGTATTGATGAGGCACGAGGGGCCTCGTGGGATGGGGGTTGAAATCGTCCCTGCTCCCCACCATGAGAATGCTCCGGGTTGTCACCCTCAAACGCCTCCTTTGGCTTCTGAACAACCATGATCCCAGAGACACACAAACCAATCTCGGAACCCAGGGGCTTTTGGCAGCAATCCCTCTAGGTTTATTACTAAAATATCAGAAATCTAAATTCACGTGCCATTATTTTGGCCACAAACTTCATATGCTCTTCATAATCAGCAATAGAAAACAAATTATCTAATGATGTCTTTTTTGGCAGATCTGAATGTTGGGGAAAATTCCAAATAACAATGTTGGGTCTTTTGTCGTAATATTGAATGTGAACATAGAGAGAGAGAGAGAGAGTAAAGTGGAAATCTGCCACACAGGTGGGGGTGGGGGATATATTTGGTGGTGGAAAATGTGCACTGGTGAAGGGACAGGTGTTTGATCATTGTATGACCAACCGAGACTTGAACTGAAAGGCTTTGTGACTGTTTTCATGGTGATTCAATAAATAAAGTTAAAAAAAATAAGACGAAGAAGAAGAGAACTCCCAGAATGACCACCAACTGGGAGCTCTTTGGCACTATTGCAGCAACACGGGAAGATGCCATTGTTGACAACATTGATGAAGAATACGATCAACTGGTTCAGCTCCACCATGATTGTGCGAGGAATGCCAAGAGAGAGAAAGCCACAAAAAGATGCCTGTCTTTGAAAATTCTTGAACTCATTCACCAAAGTGGTGTGGCGCGAGCCTCAGGCAACCGAAAGCGAACATCCGAGCTTGCAAAGCAGTGCAGAGAAGTGATAACGGAAGACCTCAAAGAGAGAAGAGCAGCAGTGCTGGCAGATGCAGCAGAAGCTGGGGAAAGCATTCACAATGCCTGCTGTCCTTCACCAACTACAAGACCAAGATGACTGCCCTCCAATGTCCTGATGGATCTATCACATCTTCCAGAAGGGCAATGGAGAAGATTTTCCATGACTTCTACTCGGATCTCTTCAATAGCCACATTCACCAGTCCACATACCAAATTCTGAAGGATGGATATGTCATTCCCAATGTTCTCCCTTCTGAAATCCAGCATGTCATTTTGTCAGTAAAGAAGAGAACAGCATCCGGCCCAGACAAGATCAGACCCAAACACCTGAAGAACCTGCCATCAGTACTTATCAATACACTGGCTTGGCTCTTCACACACTACCTGTATGAATGCAAGGTTCTGTCCCAATAGAAAACCAGCAGGGCTGTACTACTGTACAAGAAGGGAGACATCCATGACATTGGCAACTATAGCCTAATCTACCTGTTGTCTTTCGTCTATGAGCTGTTTACTTGAGTCATCCTGAATAGGATTGCAGAACACTAGATGAAGGACAACCATGCGAGCAAGCCAAGTTCCAAAAAGGCCATTCTGTCTAACATTCATTGATTTAAAGAAGGCCTTTGATTCTGTTTAGATGAAAGCAGTCATCGAAGCCCTAGCCAAACAGGGCATTCAAACTCAATACATCAGGATCCTCCATCAGCTATATTAAGGATTCACTACCAGGATCTCATCATTCTACAAGAAAGTTATCATCGACATCAAGGGAGGGGTTCGGCAGGGTGATACCATTTCACCGAAACTCTTCCGTGCCACCCTCAAGAACGTCATGCAATGACTGGAATGGGAAGGAATGGGAGTGAAGATAGATGGTCGGCAACTACACCACCTCTGCTTTGCTAATAACACCAAACATTAGCCAAGTGGCAAAAATGCTGGCCGACTTCTATTGTGAGTGTAGAAGTGTCGGACTGCAGCTGAATCTCACAAAGACAATGTTTATGAGAAACAGACTCGTTTTTGATGTTCCATTCGCTCTCAAAGAAACGATCATTTCCAAATGCAGCAGTTTTGTGTACCTAGGTCGAGAAGTCAACATGACTAATGACCTGGCACCTGAGTTGCGCAGGAGGAAGAGAGCAACTTGGAATGCCTCAAGAAATAGGTAAGAGGACAAAGAACATCCAGCTTCGGGCACATCTCTTTGACTCCACCATTCTTCCTGTATTAACATACGCCTCAGAGACCTGGGCCCTACGAAAACAGGATGAGAACGCTATTCGGGTCTCCCAAAGAGGAATTGAAAGAGCTATGTTTGGAGTATCACATTTCACTCAAGTGAGAGAATGAATCCCGAGTTCCGACCTCCATCAAAAATCAAAAATCAGGGTTGCTGTCTCGTTTGCCAAGGCGTCGAAAATCAGATGGGCTGGACACGTCATTCAATTTGGAGACAACTGCTGGTCTAGAGTTGTTACTGACTGGATTCCACGGGATGTCAAAAGATCGTGTGGCCGCTCACCTATGAGATGATCAGACTTCTTGGTCAAGACCCTGAACGATCGGTTTGAGGCTCTTCATGTTCCTGGAGTGACCAGACGCCACTGGGCTACGCTAGCACATGACAGGGACAAATGGAGATGTTACTGGCGCCCGCTGAAGCAAATCAATGAGTAGTGATTTGATGAGATGTCAAGTGATCAAATGATGGGTTTATTAAGCTCAGTCAGTTGCTCAACACTTGGTAATTTTTCAGTTCTTTCAACAACTCTCTATTAAGAAAACAAAAATATTTGGGAATTTTTCCCCCCTTTCGGTTATACCCGGTGGTGGTGGGGGACTACTCCAAGTTGGGTACTCAAGGAACCAGGTGGTGTCAGGGATGGATCCTATCCTCCAGCATTGGAAGCAAGACCACAAGCCCTTTGAGATCCTTCCAGGCCAAGGAAAAGATTACTTATTACAGAGATTGCAGATGTTTCTGAAACATTTGGAGCTATAGTTTTCACAAATGCCTAAAAATCCTTTGAAACTCCAAGAAAGGGCTAAGTAATTCCTTTTGCCCACACTCCCAGGATTAGTAGATCCCTGAAAATATGAGTTTTAGTTAATATGATCTGAAGTAAATAGAATAATGTGGTTGGCAATTTTTTTCATGAATTAAGCTATTTGGGGAAATGATAGTCCCCTAGTGTGGATTAAATACAAGGACACAAAAGCAAAGCAATTTCTCCCTTTACGATGCCTACATTCTGAAGAAGGAATTTCTATGTGAAACTTTTCTTCCTATGTAAAATCACAAGTTTCATTCCAAATCTCTGCCTGTCTTTATTATAGTATATACATTTATTTATATCTCTATCTTCAAGTAAGTTCCCGAAACTCTACACATGGCATAAAGGATCTGAACATTTGAATTTTCTGCTCTGCCCTCCTCTCTCTTTTCTAATTGAGATAAACATAATCTCTTCGGAATTTTATTTCATGACACGCATAATTGGAGACTGACTATTCTTCCTTTCAATTCAGAAATATTCAAAACACAAAGATAATAAAAATATATTAGTGAGCATAATATTATATAGTTATAATTAAATGCAAAAAATAAGCATTAACCAACCACAAGTTAATATATAAAAAATTCTTTTCTTTTGACCCATTTCCTAGGAGTTACATTTTAAATCTCAACCATCCACTGATCGGTGTTCATTTTTTATAAATTTCTGATAAACATTTGTAGCAATTGGTCAATTACTCCCTCAAACATTAAATAATAATGTTGTTCAATTCTTGGTCATTTACCATACACACAAACTGTCAGCATTGAGTCAGTAGCAAATAAATCACACTTCTAAACTAGTATGTCTTCTAATCACAGATATCTTTAAAAAAAAGATAAATATTTCATTTTAAATAGATCTCTAAAGTAAACACTTTTGATTTCAGTTCTTGAATGGGCTAACTTCAACTGTAATGAAATGCAAATAACTATGTTAATGCAAATGTTCAAGCTACAAATCCAAACATAAAAAAGTCAAGAAATGCAAAAGTTAAGGTTCTAGCAGACGCATTAACTCACTCAAATTGTACATATAGAATATTTCCAATTACATAGAAGACAGCAAAGCGCAATCCCTAATGTACTATATGTACAACCCAGGTAAGTTAATGCTGTTAGAAGAACATTAAATTTTACAACCCTTGACTTTGTTTTAAAAGTTACTGCCTGAATATTGTTCTACTCCCTGTCTCATAATGCTGGTTCCTTAAAATGGAAAGGAAACAGAAGAGGAACAAATGCCATTGCATTTTACTATAAATTAGGACTCTAAATTTATACTACATTTTGGTTAATGACTGAGACAAAAATAAGTTTGGACATTCTACATGGGTTTCTATTTTTTTTCAGTTGAAATATTTCCACTTCTCTTAAATAGATAGTACCTTGAGATATTATAGGTTACAGTTTCTAGAAATGTGTAATCAATAGGCATAAAGTGATATTTTTGCTATTACTTATGTATAAAGTCCATATTATACAGAGAACGGAAGTTTCATTTCTAAGGGGAGAAATTTTACATAGCATAGACTTGAGGAGGCATGTTCAAATGGTTTTTAAAATATAATTCTAGGGTCTGGAGAGATAGTACATAGGTTAAGGCACTTGTCTTGCATGCAACTGACCCTTTCAATCCCCAGCACCACGCATGGTCCCACGAGCACCACCAGATTATTATTCTTGAGCACAGAACCAGGAGTAATCTCTGGTGTTTCTAGTCACCATCAGGTATAGCCCAAACCTATAATAACAACAATAATTAATTAATTAATTAATTAATTAAATTTTGTGACATTTCTCCCTAATCTAGAAGCACAATCAATTTATTTATTATTTTTTTAATATAGGAGCACTGCTATTTATTCAGCCACTGATTAGGCCGATTGAATTGGGCATGAACTCCAACTTACTTTTTTTTTTCATTTTTTATAATTTTATTTATTGAATCACTGTGAGATCAGTTACAAAGCTTTTGGGTTTAAGTCTTGGTCATACAATGAAACACCCAGTGCTTCACCAGTGCCCATTCTCCACCCCCAAAAACTCCAGTATACCCCCATCCCACACCCTCCCCCTACCTGTGGGGCAAATGACTTCCACATTACTCTCTCTCTACTTTGATTACATTCAATATTTCAACACCAGACCCACCATTATTATTTGGGACTTTACCCCAACACTCAGATCTGCCGAAAAGGCAACAGTAGACAATTTGTTTTCTATTGCTGGTTATGAATAACATAAGATGTCACGCGGCTACAGTAGTAGCCACGTGATTTTGAAATTCCAAAATTTTAACAATTAAATCTGAAGGGATTTCTACCAAAACCTGCTGGGTTCCAGGATTTGTTCCTAAGTCTCTGGGATCATGGCCGTTTAGCAGCTTGATCAAGAGCCAGAGAGGAAGTTCTTGGGCGGCGACTCAGGGTCTTGTTGGAACAGGGAGGAAAGGGCCAGTTCCACCCCCATCCTGTGAGACCCTGCATGTCTCGTCACTGAGGGCCCAAACCTGACTGCCCAGTGGCCTCTGGAGGATGGCGGCCACTGAGCCGCCAAGGGGGAGCAGGTGGAGGGACAGCACCCTTTCCCCCCTGGGGTGGCCCGGCGACAGTAACCTACTGAGAGGTCTGGACGCATTTCTGCCAAAAGTTGCTGAGTTTCGAGATTTGTTTCTGAGTCTTTGGGACCATGGCTGTTAAGCAGTTCGATCAGGAACCAGAGAGGCCATGCCTCCAATTATATAGCTGAGCCGGAGGTGGTTTGTCAATGTGTCTCCCACATACCTAACTTTTGGCCGTTTACTTTCTTGGTAAACTTTGTCCCAAGTTTTGGGGGTCTGGCCAAAGGCACAGCAGAAATTTTGGGGTATCTGGAAGTCTGAAGGCGCCATAAAGCTGCTGATGCACTTGCCTCACAGGTACAGATTGACCTGCTGGCGGCACCATACCCCCAGCACAGTCATTTTTAGTATAGTTTTATTTGGATGATTTTCTCCTCTAATTTTAGAGGAAAGCGTGGTATTTATTTATTTTTAATATAGGGAGTCAGAAGAGTTTGGACCACATCCAGTGGTGCTTAGGGGATTCTTCCTGGCCCTGTGCTCAGGAGTGACTCCTGGCGGTGCTCTGGAACCATCTGCAATGCCCAGAATCAAATAAGGACCAGCCATATACCAGGCAAGCTCCTTAGGCCCTGTAAATCTCTCTTTGGTCCTGAAATATTGATGAAAGATTAAAAAAACTACAGGGATTGAGTGATAGTACAGCAGGTAGGACTGTACTTCCTTGCACAAGATCCATCTGGGTTCAATCCCCAAAGTCCCATATGGTCCCCCAGCACCCCCAGAAGTAATTCTTGCATGCAGAGCCAGTAGTAACTCTTGAGCATAGCTGGGTGTGACTCAAAAAGCAAAAAAAAAAAAATTACATAGTCATTGTTTTCAAATTTAGCTAGCATCTATAGGTATAGGGGAACATATGTTCTCTAAGTTGCATAAAGTTTGTCTGGATGAATCTTGGTTACGTCGTTGCAGTGCTGAAAATAAAAGGTGGCGATATGAAAGATAGTATGTCAGAAAAAATGCAGCAGACTTATTTGGAGAGATGGTCTCTGGAAAGAAAGCCAACAGGACGTATTTCATCCAGGGTCTTGGGCACATCGTAAATGAGGTCCCACACTGCCCAGGTCCCACACAAGTGTGGCACTGGGAAAACAGAGGACTTAAAATGGGAAGGGAAGTGCAGGAATAGATATATGGGAACCAAGTTCCGGGTCACACTGACATCACAGCACTCCATGGTCTAGACCCATGCCTCACTGCTAGCACTTTGCTGAAAACCCTTGATTACTGCAATTTTCTCCAGTGTTACTACCCCTTTTAGCTGGCTCACTTAAAAATTTTGTCAAGCCTTTAAACTCCCATATTAACCTGTATTTTCTTGTCTTCTGACAACAATTATTCAATCAGGCTTCCTTTGTGAAGACTGTGAGATAAATTCCTCCGCAGTCTGAAAACTATAGTGTCATGTCTCAGCAACTTGATCTTAGACTTTATGCTACAAATAAATTGGTATGTTCTTAAATAATTACCAGACAGCTCGCCACCCCCCCTCCCCTGACTGCTGAAAGGTCTAACATCATCGCTCACTACCCTTAGACCCTTCTTTCTCTTTGTAGGACTTCTGTATTTTCAGCACAGTGGACCTGGGAGTAAACTCAGGTTGGGAGACCAGAATTCAAGCTGCCAATTCATATGCCCTCTTTGTTCTTTGTCTATAAAATCAGTGCCATCCAATGGATCTCCACCCCACCGCCTGCCCCCCATTAGAAGCCTATGCTGCTTCCAATATCTGTCTTTTTTTTCTTTTCACAAAATCTTCTTCTAGAATGAAGGCTTAACTCTTCACTGCCAGGCACTGATCAAACATTGCCACAGTTTTAAAGGCTCCCCTTGATCAGAAAAGAGAAGATTTCACAAAACAGAAACCAACAAAGAAAAAAAAATTAAGAAACAAAGAGGCAAAGGAGGAATATCTTTTCCTCCATTTCTGATGGAAACTGCTGCTTATTTTTACAGTTAACTCAAATACTGCCACATTTGAACACAAACAAACAAAAAAACCCTGTCAAACTAGCTAGAATTCCTAAAGTCTGAGAAGAGGGAAAAGAAAGCGCTTTGCTAACTGAAGGAAGTTCAGCATTTTCAATGTAATTCAAATTGCACTTGTAATGCAGGTCCTGGAATTAACCCACTCAAGCAAAGCTTGAAAAGATTGAGATTTACTCAGACTAGCAACAATACAATACTTCCTTACAATTGCACAACCACCCTGTTTCTTGGTGATACATCCAATACACTCTAAATTATAATTCTAAAACTCAGTTTGTTGTTCCAAAAAAAAAAAATCTGTGCATCATATCAGAGTCTGTCTTGCTGTGATTTTGAAGGGGGGGAGGGGTGCTCATTCCATATTAATCAGGCGACAATAACGCCTGGTTCCTTCCCAGAAACACCTTTTGAAAAATGACTTTCACCACCATTTTTTAACTGTAAGAGGTGAATTTGGACTAGAATTGCTATATTTTCAGCCCATTGAGTACAGTGAAAAGAGTAAGTTTCAAGGCATTGTGGCGTTCAGGGGACAATTCAGGTCATTTGAGTTGCCATTTTATATTTCCAAAGTTGCACCAGGGAACCATCTCGTCCAAGGGGCCAGGACGAAATGCCTGGGGTGTGGATTCGCCGCCATCCTGTGTATTTACACTGCCGGTCAATGAAAGTTCTTTTAAGGCTCTCCACGCAAGCCATTTTATTTTTTTTTAACTCAAGCATGTTGACCTTTATCTAGTTTGGCAACAGTTCAAAGCACCCTGGGGAAAAATAATTTTTTACAAAAATGAAAAACAATCATTAAGGTTCTTCTAAAGGCAGCTTCGCTTGCCTTGTTTTTTTTTTTTTTTTTGATGATGGACATTTTCTGACTGTAATGAACAACAGCTTAGCTGTTCTTAATATATTTTTTATCAAAATATCCTTTAAAAATAGTGGATCCTGGCTTCCAACAGAATTCACTTGTTTCAGCCCTCTAGTACAGGAAACCAGAGAAAATGCTACAATAGTTAAGAAAATCGTCAGGCTGGTTCTCCTGCACCAAACACACTATTCATGTCAGAAACGCAGAGGCAATATTTTGAACCGCATGTTACAGAGTGGGTTTTTATTTTTTTTTAAAGAATAGTAAATGGTATATTCATGATATTCTAAGACACCGATATTTGATAGTGTTAAATGCCTTCACCTTATAAATCAGTTCTTTGGTGGAGAAAAAGACCTCTAATTTTACTTCTTTAATCCTATGCAAAGCAGCCCAGTTTCATATTTATTTAGATTAGCACTTTCTTTCTATTTAAAACATTTATTAAGCAGACAGACCTCAGTGACATGTAAATTTCATTTTCTATGCCCTGTAGATTAAAATACATCTGTTTCAGCCATCATTCAGGAAAGAAATAATTTTAATAGTTCATTTTATTAAAAAAAGATTTATGTCAGCATTCAGTTATGACAAGAGAAGGCAAGTAGCTTGCATATAATACTATGAGAGTTTTTTTCCTTCCAGAATGACATCCAACTGAACAGAAAGGTGTCCCTAAATTCTTTGAGGGGAGGCAGGTAACTTTGCTCCTGCCACATTGTTAGATAGATAACAATTCATTCAAAAAGCAGGCAAGGCATCTGCTGTGAAGTTTAATCTCTGATGTTCTGGTATTTTCATTATCGTATCACTAAAATAATATGGCGCTTCTTCCTACAGCCTTGATAGTACACTGGGTAGGGTAGGATGCTTGCCTTACTTGTAGCTGACCCAGTTCAATTCCCAGCTCCCTATATGGTCCCTCAGCACTGCCAAGAGTGATCCCTGAGCACAAAGCTAGGGGTTTTCCCTGAGCACTGCCAGATACGCCCCCAAACAATAAATAATAATAATGCAAAATATTTCAGGGATAAATTTTTTAACCTGCCTTTTGCCAAGGCTTTCTTTTTCTCCTTCTTCTAATTATGTACAGCATCATTTGAAAGCCAAGGAATGTTTATATAAATTCTAGTATAGGGGCATCTGCCCCCGTGCCTGGCTGTCCTCACCAGGGCCCCTTGGAGGAGGGCAGATTGAGTTTCCCTCTCTGCCCTGAGCAGAGCCCCGACAGCTGAAGACCTCCAGGACCCAGCTAAAGCCATGCTGCGACCACTCTCCACACCCTTGGACGAGGAACCAGCAAAGGAACACAGGTGTGCGGGACCCAGAGCTGAGATCTCCAAACCTGCTCAGTTCGGGGCTGGGTCTCCTCCACCCAGCTCCCCCACCTTCCAGTAGCTAGACAGTTACACCCACCAACTCCGTGTAACCCCCATCAAAGGCCATCCAGAGACTATAAAACCAAGATCCCAGAAGACTTCTTATTCTCTAGTTCTCATTCTCAGAGAACCCAGCAGGCTACTGAGAGTATCCTGCCTGCATATATATATATGACTGGGAACACCTGTAAAGGTGATTAGAGGTGGCCCCAAAAGTTTCCATCCCTCTCAGAGAGCCCGGCAAGCTACCGAGAGTATCCCGCCCACATGGCAGAGCATGACAAGCTAATCATGGAATACTCGATATGTCAAAAACAGTAACAATGAATGGTCCTCATTCCCCTGATCCTGAAGGAGTCCCCAGTATGTCATCAAGCTATACTAGCACGTGACAGGGATGAATGGAGACGTTATTGGGCCCACTCGAGCGAATCGGTGAACAACGGGGAGATAGTGATAGTGATGATAGGTGCATCTATGGAGACAGAAAGTAGATGAGATGAGTGTTCCCTGTGGCTAATGGGGGAGAGGAGTTGGAGAGGACAGAAAGAGACTGCTTATGAGAACAAGCTTCCTTCCTGGGAACATTCTAAAATTTCTTATAGGGATGACGGGGCAACTCTATGAATGAATTAAAGTCCATTGCATTATCCACATGAATAAGGAGAAGCACATAGTGTATAACTTGTATTTAGATAGAACTGTTATATGACAAGCAAGAGAAAAACAGAAAAAAGAAAGATGAACCAAACTATAAGACCTGGAATTTTGCTAGATAGAGAGACAGACATTAGGGAAACACATCAGAATGACAATGTGACAATAAGAGTGAACTAAATACCCAATACTTTATTAAGAGCTCTTTGCTGGGAAGAACTACTGTGTGAACCAAATCTCAATAGCAGGAGAGACTAAAGGAGACTTTTCCTGACTGAGGGAATAGAATATGCCAAGGTGGGAGGGCTAAGAGGACCATGAGGAGCCGGCCGAGGCAGGAAGGGTTGAATTCTGAGCATTCAGCACTCCGGGGTCCTTAACTGGGCAGAGTCTGAGAGGGACATAAAAAGGAGTTTCTGGCATGTTTTCATCTTTGTTTGAAGTTATAAAGGGAAGCAAGGGAAAGAATTAACATTCATAGCAGTTGAAGGTTAATGATAAAGGCATCAAATTATAATTAGGTGCTTATTTTCTTTATTATCTTGTTCTAATTGCATATTCCATACAAGAAAATTAGTAGCCTTGGCCTACATTTATGCCTTAGTTATTTTAATAAAGAGTTTTATTTTTCTTCAAATGGACTATGAAGAGTTAAGAGAGGGAACCGTGTCAAATTGTTTCTCTTCTCTGAAAAATTAATCATTTAAACTGCACCCACAGTAGGTTTGGCTGTTTTCCATGAAAGGAGCCTGAAGAACAGAGTAGGCATAAACAGCCTACTATGCAACCATATAACAAACCCAAGCCTGTTCCCTGACAGTAAAAGCGTGTTAAGTCAACTGGTGGTCAGAAAACTAATACAGGAGTTATGACTCTGGCCTTGAAGATCCAGCACTGACCGCCAGGGGACACTCATGAGCGCAAAGTCAGGAACAGCTCCTGAGCACCACCTGGTGAGGTCCTCCCCAACTAATTCTGGGTAGGAAGACCTTTCTGCAAGAGCAGGAGTGAAATGACTGAGGCTAGGCTGCAAGTAGGGTCCTGCTTAGATTGGACACATCATTCTGGGGTCAGGAGACAGGAAGTGCACCTGCTGACCCATATTCATCCCTGAATTTATCCATCATGGCATGCTGCTGAGTACAGGCCCACCCTGGGCCCCACCTTCCACAACCCCTCTCCTGGCTATCTGCTTGCAATCTGTCTCTCACACAGAGAGGAGGGAAGCACACAGGTTTTTCAGGATCTTGTCCCATCCTGTCCTAGGTTGTGTGCCTCAAAGTTCCCCTCCCAAGAACGTTCCCTCTTTTTCACTTTGTTTTTTGTTTTAGGGCCTTACCCAGTGGTGCTCAGGGCTTGCTCATGACCTTGTGTTCAGTGACCACTCCTGGAGGACTTGGAGGACCATAAGGGGTGCTAAGGTGCAGAGGATCGAACCCGGGGCAGCTGCATGCAAGGCAAATAATCCTCCTGCTGTACTACTGCTCCTGCTGCACAGAACTTTCCCTTCTTGATAGAAGCTTGCCCGCATCTTTGCTTCTCATCTCACATCATCCCCTGAATCCTTCAGCAACCCAACAAGAGAGACAGAATTAGTGTTTATCCCAGAACCTGGGGCTCGAATGCCAAGCACCACACATGATCCCCTGAGCACTGTCAGGGGTCGCATGTAAACCCCGAGCTAGGAATAGCACTACCAGGTATGTCCCACCCCCCATATTGAAATTTTCTTCTTAACTGTGTTTGACGCGGCCTTGTTTCTCCATTGCTTTCTTCTCTAAGCTAATTCTGTCTTTTCTGGTGCAATTGATTTCATTGCACTCTTGCAGACTCCGACTGCAAAGTGCCTAATTCTCTAGACACCAGTGCCACCATGAATAAGACCAAGACTTACTATCATGTACTTTTATTTTCAGGGAGCTGGACAGATCATGCACAAACAAAAGGAAATAGATATTTCTCATTGTCTCAACACTCCCTGGGTGACAAGGTGAAAATGCCATGAATTCTGAGATCTAAAGGCTGGAAACTCATATAATTTTACGTTAAATATAAAGAATTGGGGCTGGAGAGATAGTGAAGTGGGCGGGGTGCTTGTCTTGTATACAACTGACCCTAGTTCAATCTCCAATACCCCATGTAGTCCCTGAGTCCTGTCAGCAATGTTCCTGAATGGCAAATCAGGAGTCTAACTTGAGCACTGCCTGGTGCCCCTCCCCCCAAAAATAAAACATCTAGGATCAAGTTACAAGTATATGCTTAGAAGTCTTCGTTGGTTTTTCTACAACAGAGTTCTGGGGCTGGAGTTATAGTGAACCACCACACCAATCTATTTGTCTTTGAAAGTTGATGCAAGAGGGAATTCTCATGCATTACTAACCCCAGCTATTCTAATGTGTGCACAGAGGCACTCAGAGGCTCACCATCTTTGATAGAATCAAACAAATTATTAATTCTTCATCTATTTTTGCTTTTCCCTTTAAATAAGCTTATTCATCTTAGGTGAAAGACAATTGATCTGTTTTTTTTTCCCCTTTTCTTTCCTCAGTAAACTTAAGCGAGTTTTCTTACAATGGGAAGCACAGGAGGAGCTTCTCCAAAACTCACTTCTTAATGTGACAACCATTCCCAGCTTAAAACAGATGGTGTCAATATTTGGGTAAATGATATATGACCAACTCTGAGGAAATTTTGATAAGTAAAGTGTAGACACAAAAAAAATTTGTATAAACTGTTGCCGGTACAGAATTGAATAGCGATGTCTAATTTTTATGTAACAGACATGATTTATCCTCTTGTCTATGTGAAAGCCTTTAAAAAGAGTAGGTTTCTTAAGAGGTATAGGCAAAGAAGCCTAAGGATCTTCTATCCAATTGTGTCTATTGTCATGAATGGTGAAAGGAAGTTGGAATTGACTCACTTTAAAAACAATAAAATAAAAAAGCAAATTGGGGCTGGAGGGATAGAACAGTGGTTAGTGCATTTGCCTTGCACACAGCCAACCCAGGTTCAATTCCTGGCGTTCCATATGGTCCCCTGAGCATGGCTAGTAGTAATTCCTGAGTGCAGAGCCCATAGTATCCCATGAGCATCTCCAGGTGTGACCCAAAAAGAAAAAACAATACTGATTTGCTAAAATTAAGGGCTTATGGGAGAAAGAGGCAAAGAAGCCTTTATGGCCACTTTTTCTTGCTCTCATCCACCTGATTTTCATTTAAGGGTAAATTTTAGTGGGAAAAGATGCTACAAATTCATTTTCCTTACATAACAAGATTGACATTTTATAAAAATAAAGAGCATATTTTTAATGAACCAAGACTCACTCAAGGATCTGAACTTATATAATAAAAGGACAAATTCAATGGAATAAGGTTATTAACTTGTTCATAGTTTAGTAAAAGATGAAAGAGTTGCTTTTGAAATTTTACAAATCAATTACTTTCAGCTAAATTTTAAATCAGGTTTTATAGTCAAAATCAAAGATTTTTTTTTAAATGCACTAAGATCAAAATCCAACTGTTCGTGTTTGGAACCAATTAAGTTCCATTTCGAAGGCACAGAGACATTCTTGCTTTTTTAAAAAAAAATTAAAGGTGCTTCATTAAATGATACTTGAGGCAGCTTTTCCTATTTTCAATAAGTTACATTCGCGAAAGGCCATTATGAGTAGACACTAGTGATAAGAAGAGATGTATCTCAATTGAAGGGACATTCTTTCGAGCGCATCAGAGGAAAGTCAAAACTTCTAGACCCAGAATGTAAGCTTTTGTTTCTCAAAATGTGTCTCATAACTTAATTCTTTGGGGCCTTTTAGCCTGATGATGACACAATTATTTCTGACTAAATAGACTGGAAGATCCACACGCACCCTTGCCTATAAGCTTTTGTGTTGGGAGTGGGAGTAACAAACCACGTTCCCCTCGATTAGACACTCAACTGTGGTTAAAGAACTTTTTCAAAGAAAAGTTAACCATTGATTGTACGTTTCTTCTATCTCCGGCACAGTGCTATGTATCTTTAACTTTCCTCATCAAATCTTCTTTGGGAGGTATTGAATTTTTTTTATTAGTGAAACACCATGAGGTACAGTTGTAGACTTACAAATTTTTGTTGTTGGGTTTCAGTTATACAATGACCAAGTACCCATCCCTCCACCAGTGCCCATTTTCCACCACCACGGGTCCCAGTATCCCTCCCACCCTCCAACCCCCCACATCCCACCCTGCCTCTGTGGCAGGGCATTTCCTTTCGTTCTCTCTCTCTCTCCTTTTGGGTGTTGTGGTTTGCAAGAGAGGCATTAAGTGGCAATCATGTTTGGTCTACAGTCTACTTCCAGCATGCTTCTCCCATCCTGGGAGGATCCTCCCAACACCCTTTATTTGGTGCTCCCTTCTCTATCTGAGCTCCCTTTTCCCCCTAGCATGTGTGGCTGGGGCCGGAACCATAGCACAACAAGTAGAACGTTTGCCTTACACGTGGCCGACCGGGTTCAATTTCTCTGCCCCTCTAGGAGAGTCAGGCAAGCTACCGAGAGTATCCCACCTGCAGGGCAAAGCCTGGCAAGCTCCCCTTGACATATTCAATATGCCTAAAACAATAACATCAAATCTCACAATGGAGACCTTACTGGTGCCCACTCGAGCAAATTGATGAACAACGGGAGGACAGTGATAGTATGTCGTGAATTTTTTAGGAGTCACTCAGTAGTTCTGAGGGCTTCTCCTTCCTCTATGCTCAGGAGTTACTCCTGCCAGTGCTTGGAGGCAATATAGGTTGCTGGGAATCAAATCCGGGTGCAAGACAAGTGTCCTACCTTCTGATTATCTCTCCAGCCCTGCACACATCTTTATTCCTCTTTTTTAAAAAAAAATATTGAATCACCATGAGATAGTTACAAGCTTTCATGTTTGGGTTACAATCACACAATGAACAAACACCCATCCCTCCACCAGTGCACATTCCCCACCACTAATATATCCGGTATACTCCTCTTTCCCACCCTCCCTCTGCCTCCATGTCAGACATGATTCCCCATAATCTCTCTCTGCTTTTGGGCATTATGGTTTGCAATACAGACCCTGAGAGGTTATCATATTTAGTCCTTTATCTACTTTCTGCACACATCTCCCATCTTGACCAAATCCTCCAGCCATCTTTTTCTTAGTGATCCCTTCTCTATTACAGCTGCATTCTCCCTTTGCTCATGAGACAGGCTTCCAGCTATGGGGCAATCTACCTGTCCCATGTATCTACTATCCTTAGGTGTCAGCCTCATGTTATGTTGTTTTATACTCCACAAATGAGTGCAGTCCTTCTACGTCTGTTCCTCTTTCTGACTCATTTCACTTAGCATGATACTCTCCATGTCTATCCATTTATAAACAAAGTTCCTAAAAACAATAGGTCAGTTTAGTAACGTGGCAGTCTACAAAATCAACACCCGAAAGTCCATGGCTTTCCTATATACAAATAACTAAAGAGAAGAAATAGACATTGAAAAAACATTCCCGTTCACAGTAGTACCTCAGAAAATCAAGTACCTTAGAATCAGCTTAACCAAAGAGGTGAAGGACATATACAAGAAAAATTGCAAAACACTACATCAAGAAATAAAAAAGGATACTAGGAAGTGGAGACACATCTCCTGATCATGGATAGGGAGGATTAACATTATCAAAATGGCAATACTGCCCAAAGCACTATACAAGTTCAAAGCAGTCCTTATCAGGATACCCATGACATTTTTCAAAGAAATAGACCAAACACTCCTGAAATTTATATGAAACAATAAACCCCCACGAATAGCTAAAACAATCCTTGGGAGAAAGAAGATGGGTGGCATCACCCCCTCCCCCCAACTTCAAACTGTACTACAAAGCAGTAGTAATTAAGACAGCATGGTACTGGGCTAGAAACAGACCTGCAGACCAATGGAACAGAGTTGAATATTCCATCTCAGACCCCCAAATACATGACCACTTAATCTTTGACAAAGGAGCAAGAAATGTGAAGTGGAACAAGGAAAGCCTCTTCAACAAGTGGTGCTGGGAAAACTGGATATCTACCTTTATTCCTCTTTTTCAAGGCAATACAACTAGACCCTGACAGCTGCCACATTCAAAGGGAACCCCCCTCTGGGGCCAGAGTCTGGTCCCTTCACCAAGGGCCTATCTATATTCTCCTGGGAGCAAATAGGAAGGCCCAAATGGTCTTCATTATGCCTCTTTGTCAAAATCTGCTTTGAGCCAGCCGATTGTGTATCAAAAACCTCACTACACAGAGCTGAGATGGAGGACCTCTCCCACGAAAGCAGTTGAGGAGAGATGAGCTCGGGCTTCAATACAGAGTGTGCAGTTTAAAAAGCACAGTTAAAAAGAAAGAAAGAGAAGAAAATGAAGATGGAAAAGAACAAAGACTATTAAATTTCGAGATGGGGTGATTTTTTTAAGCCTGCACAATTAATAGTGCTTAATTTCTCTTTTTCTTAGCTTTGGGCAAGCACAATGTATTGGGGTGATATTTGGGGGTTGTGCTTCGGAAATTTCCGTGGACACATTAACTTAGATGGTTTCATTACCCACCCTCATTATTAAGTAGCATTCAATTACTGCATGTTGTAATGCCAAAGAGCATAAAAGAGAGACAGGAATCTCGGGAAGATCTAAGGGTGAAATGGCATTTTTATATTGCTATAAAGATTACTTAACTCTAGTGTGCTACTAATGATCATTTCTGTGACTAAAAACATCCCCTTATGATTAATTATGTAAGCTCTCATCATTTCAGACCCAATAAAGACTTTCAAAAACATTTTTTATGCATCCTGTATTCACAGTTTTTTTCCCCCCATTTACCCACAGGAGAATTGACTCTAAGGATTAAAGCTACTATTTTCTATGGCATTAAATGGGGTCTCTTCAAGAGCCTTTGGATATGTACATACAATTCAGGGAACTCAATGCTCAGGTAACTCAGGGATTATTTAAATGTGGAGGAGGGGAATAGGGAGAAAATGTCTGTACTTTTATAAGTGTTGATTTATAGGAGCAATATATATATGATATGGACATGAATTATACATAATATATGTATATCATGTTTCTTATATTACTGCAAAATATCTCATATTAGATCTCTCCAATAATCAAGGGTTTCCAAGCAGCATCCATCTGAAAGTTATGATTACAATAAGTTATGATTACAATAAAAATCACCTTTAATTGTTAATTCTGATTTGGTTTGCATGATCAATAAAATGGGGAGAGAAGTTATGTCTTTTAAATGAGAGATTATTTCTTCTTGAATCATGGCCGCAAGGGAAGTGATGCTATAGATACAAATGCCTAGTAAGAGAGAGAAATCATACAGCCCTTGTGAAGCACAAGGCCTAATGCAGCACAAAGGGAATCCTATTTTTGTCAAAATTCCACCCAGGTCTATGTCCTAAACCTTTGCTAGAAAAGATACAGTTTTCCTCTAGGGAGAAGGAAGATGAGTGATTTTTAATTATTTTTATTTTTAATTATTTTTTTCTCTTCTCAGCACCTATCAGTACTCCATTCGTTTTTATTGCCAAATACTATTCCACTGCAATAACATACCACAATTTGCTTAGCCTATTCATTACTTAGTGGACACTGGAGTTGTTTTCATTTGGGGGTTATTATAAATAAGGATCCTATAAATATTTGTATACAGGCTTATGAGTGAGTGTTACATTTTAACCCTGAAGTCTTTCTATGTCTGATGAATGCAACTTACATTTTCTTATTACTCATTTAGTGCCCATTAAAAATAAATAAATACATGATAATGCTGAGACAGGGATAAATCCTAAAAACTGCAGCAATGGCAGGTACTCAAAAAAGTCCACTTGTTATATCAGTCTATTCTATAATGATTAGCTTTGCATGAGTCCTGCCCTGGTTTGATCTCTGGCAGCACATAGGGTTCTCTGACCCCCACCAGGAATGATCCCTGAGTGCACCAGTGATAGTTTGTGCCACACCCCTGAGAACTACCGGGTGTGGCACAAACAAAAGATAATGCATTTGTGAATAGAACATTTACTGTGAGAAAGTCACACACACACACACACACACACACACACACACACACACACACACACACACTGTCCGCCCATTGTTCATCAGTTTGCTCCAGTGGGCCCAGGAACGTCTCCATTTTGAGACTTGTTGTCACTGTGTTTGGCATATTGAATATGTCACAGGTAGCTTGCCAGGTTTTGCTGTGCGGGCGAGATACTCTCAGTAGCTTGCTGGGCTCTCTGAGAGGGGCGGAGGAATTGAACCTGGCTCGGCCAGGCCGGCTGCGCACAAGGCAAATGCCCTACCGCTGTGCTATCGCTCCAGCCCATGTGAGAAAGTAAAGAAAATAAATAGACAAAGCTGTTTTCTTTAGTTTTAAAAAAGAGTAGAACTATTGCAGGGAAAAAGGAATCTGAATTAGCTTCTCCAACAAGGGGTAGAGTGATAGCACAGTGGTAGGGCGTTTGCCTTGTTCACAGCTAGTCTGGCTGATCTGGGTTCAATTTTTCCACCCCTCTCAGAGAGCCCAGCAAGCTACCGAGAATATTTCACCCGAACGGCAAGCTACCCGTAATGTATTCGATATGCCAAACACAGTAACAAGTCTCACAATGGCGACGTTACTAGGCCCTCAAGAGCAAATTGATGAACAATGGGATGACAGTGCTACAGTGCTTTTTCTCTTCAGCTAGCCGTTTACTAGAATTCTTGAGCATGGTTTGCTTTTGTTAAAGTCAAAGAAATCTTAGGGACAGCCTAACAGTCAGTCAAATATCCTCTCTCCTTGAAGTGATTCTTCCAAAGGTGACATTTGAGGCCATTCCTCTACAGGGAAATGGGTGCAGAGTTGGACCCAGTGGCAAAGCTGCCCCTTCACCAAGGCTTTTTTCTACCTAAGAGAGGACAGCTTGGTAACTGTAAGTGGCCAGAGAATATAGGTCTAGGGCTGGAGTGACAGAGGAGCTGCTTGCCTTGCATGAGGCCAAACGGGTTCAATCCCAGATGGTTCCCTGAGCCCCACCAGAGTTGATCTCTGAGCACCAGACCTGGGGTAAGACCTAAACACTGCTGGGCTAAGCCCTAAAACAAACAGAGCAGGCCTGGGGTCCACATTGCCCTGGCTAGTAAAATAAGTTTGAAGAAGCTGAAATCAGCCCTGAGACAGGAGAGCAGGGTCACTGCCTGCCTGCAACCCTAGATCCCCTGATTTTGAGTCCGGATTATGCTGTTCAATGACACTGACCCTGTGGACATGGGCTTTGGGGGACCCTAGGAAGGGGGAGGGTGTCTTCAGCCAGGGTCTCTGGAATCCCTCCTCCTGCCTGAAGCCTGCAGCTTTGCAATTCTCCTCTCTTTCTTCCTCTCTTCCCCTCCAATGAGCCCCCTCGGCAAGTACAAGAGTATCTACAGGGAACAGGACTTGAGTTTTCAGAAACGGACTTCCAGGCACCTTCTAACAGAAACTGGCTCCCGGCCCGAGCTGCATGTTTTATTACGCCGGCTCTATTTGTGTTTCTTCTGAAATGAGCTGAGACACTCCCAACTCATTTCAGATAGCAGCCACAGCTCAATGGCCTCCTGGTCCCCAGAGAGAAGGTCACCAGGCTGGTACAGGCAAGACTGTCCAGCGCCCAACTTGGCCAGAAAAACTTACGACTCAAGACGAGTGGCTTCAGTCATTGTTTGGCGGTTTTGTTTGATTTCTCACCAAACCTGGGATTCTCACCCACAGGAGCCCAGAAGGACTTGACCAGACAGAGCACAGTACCAAGGAGCTTGCCATTGATATGTCTTGATTTCTCTATGAAGTCAAGTGGTTGTGAAATTAAAAAAAAAAATCACTTAGGAGTTTAGTTCAGACCAAGGAAGCACCAAAAGCTTGAACTTGAAAGAAAGGACATATTGGCTGATATGAACAGCACTGGGTTCACTTGTTGGCTGGTGAGCACAGTCTAAGGAGCATTTCCCCTCTCCATCGGCTTAAAGGTACCAAGACACTCTCCAACACCAGCCACATGCCGTGGGCGCCCTGATCCACTCTGCTCAATAAATCCTGGGTTTTTCCAGCACAGAGTTTGCCTGTCAGGGGCGTGCGTCCCTCACCTGGGGGCCCCAGATGAGAAATTTGTGAAGCTAATACATTCAAAACTAAATGCAATTTACTCCCAAATTACCATTCCCCAAAAGTTCAGCGGGGCGTTGGGGGGAGAAGCATGAAAAGCCAGATTTGTAAACTTCCTTTCTGTGGGTCTTCAGGGCCTGCGGAAAACAGATTCCGAGACAGAAAAGCTGCGTTGGAAAACGCCAGCCTGCGATGTCTGACTCAAGCTCCCCATCTAGTGGCGTGAAGCTGAATAGCAAGTTGCTTGCCTTTGTGGGCGTTAAGGCTTGGTTTAGGCCATTGTTTTGGGGAGATCCTTTTAATAACTCCTCCTTTTAATAACTGTGCTTAGAAAGCAATTTATCCCATTGCACAGTGGTGCCGGGTCACCTCTGAGCCTGGTCCTATTCTCATCCTTTTCTTTTTTTTTTTTTACTTTTTTTCTCTTTTCTCTCTTTTTGGTGTATTTACCTGCAACCAAAATTTTGACCTCATTTTATATCTCACCAAAAATTAAGAAAGGTAGGGGTGTGGGTAGGCTGCGGGAGCAAAATGGGTGACAAGGTTTAGAAAGCACAAATTCCCACTTGAGAAAAATGAGTCCGAGGGATTTAATATACAACCAGGGGGCTCTGATTAGCAGTAAATCATCTGGGTTTTCTTGGAACATGACTAAGAGAGTTCTTGAAAATCTCCACAGACTTTCGATGTCTAATGGCTGAACAGTCACTGGGAATATTTTTATGGAAATTTTGTGCTACCCATGTATATCAAACCTTTGCACACACGCCGAGAACAAGAAATTGTATACCAATGACATCTCAATAAAAAACAGAAAGGCCAGACTGGGAGTATAAGTCACTTGCCTTGTGTGCAGCTGACCTGGGTTCAATCCCTGGCACCCCATATGGTCCCCCAAGCCCCCTCAGGAGTGAGCCCTGAGCATGAAGCCAAAAGTAAGCCCTGAGCACCACCAGGTGTAGCCCAAACTACAAAAAAAAAAAGAATATAAAAGGATATTTATTATATCTCAGTAAAAACAGGAAAAAAATATTCATTTTATCTTAATAAATATAGGAAAATATGTCAATTATTCTTCACTAACAGCAGGTGGGATATGTCAATGATACCTCCATAAAAAGTGGACGGGCAGGAGCAGTGCAGAATTCAGGCCACTGGCTTTCAGCCCAAGGCAGGCATCATACCATCCAGGAAGGGGGGCGGGGGTTCTGGCCAGCCAATGGCAGACAAAGGTCCAGCTTATAGCATCAGCTGCCCTTTGGGTGATACCGAAGCAGCTTCCTGCATGTGCACTGCTGGGGAGGAGGGAGGAGGCAGCGGGCAGGACAGAGAGTGTAAATGTGGAACCAACTTACCCATCATTTGTCCATGTCTTCCTGAGGCCCAGAGATGGTACAGCAGGTAAGGTGCTTGCCTTGCATATGACCAATCCCAGTTCAATCCCTGGCGCCTCCTATGGTCCCCCCAAGTCCTGCCAGGACTGATCCCTGAACACCGAGCTAGGAGCAGGCCCTGAGCACTGCCGGCTGAGGTCTAACCCAACCCCACCCCTTCAATTCCTGAGAATGCTTCTTACCTGCCCGCCCACAACTTTATCCCTTTCCCCTTCTTCTTCCTGCCCTCTGCAAATTTAGAACGAAGTTGCTTTCACAAAGCTGTTAGAGATCGAGCACATGATAGAGCCATTACCCAGAATATTGTTTTTTACAAGAAAACTTTTTTTTGGCTTTTTGGATCACCCCCATCAATGCACAGGGGTTACTCCTGGTAATTCCTGAATTTGTACTCGGGAATTACTCCTGGCAGTGTTCAGGGGAACATATGGGATGCTGGGGATCGAACCCTGTTTGGCTGTATACAAGGCAAACGCCCAGCCCACTGTACTATCGCTCCAGGCTCTACAAGAGAAAGAAGAGAACTGGGGACAGGGGTAGGGGGCAGCTCATGGTGGCAGGAGGGAGAGTCTTGGGGGGTGGGGTCACCTGTCCCCACCCCTCATAGTGCTTCACTATCAGTAGAATCCAGACTCCCTCTGAAAGTTTTCCAGCTGTTTCACCAAAGGGGAAAGAAGAAAGCAAAGAAAAAAGTCCCTTAAATCATTTTGATATCACCATTGCCCCCAATGCATCTTGCCTTTACTATTTTGACATCACAGCTTTCGGAATTTCCTCTATGAATATAAATATTTTACGTTGTTGAGGAATCATTGACAGGTGGAATGGTGTATAATCAAAGTATAATTAACATGATTATTTGATCAATGGAGCCTTTATAGAATAATTACCAAAATAAAAATAATTAGCATATGCATCACATCTTTAGACAGGTAATGTGTGTGTTGAAAAGATGAAGATCAACACTCAACCTTTAAGTAGCTACAACTTACAGGTATATAATCTGTATTGTTAATTATAGCGTTCACACTGCACCTCAGGTACTCATTCTTATGTTAGCATTTTCCATGTTTGATTGCTGTGGGGTCATGCCTGGTAGTGCTCAGGGCTTACTTCCGGCTCCCGGCACAGGGGTCACTCCTGGTGGGCCCAGAGGACCATGTGAGGTGTGGGAAATTGAACCTGTTGGCTACAGGCAAGCCATAATTCCATTACCATCTCTCCAGCCCCTCCCGTCTGCTTATTTTTAGTTCATCCATATCAACTGTGTGACTTCTAAACTGTTTTTATTCCTAATGTATCTTAAAAGCCACACTGTGGCCGTCAGTCTATGCCTGCATGTCCACATTACAGCTTCATATTTGCCCGCAGGTGAACTGTAGTGGGAACATGGATGCACCACAATTCATGCCCATTACGCAGACGGATATGATTAGTGTCCACCGGCTCCTGCCATCACGGAGTTGGGTTCCACTTGCTCACAGAGATGTATTTCAGTCCCCATCTGATCATGCCCTTTCATATAAATTCCTCAAATTGCCAACTCACAGGGAACACCTGAGTGTTCCATCCGGGGCACAAAACTGCCTTCTAGAAGGAATGGAATGATGGATAGTCCCACCTGCCTTCCTCCCCCATCCCCACCCCTCCTTTCTTATCTCTGCCAGTTGGAGCATCCTCATGTGGGAGTCGTTGTTTAGGTTTCCCTAGTTGGATCCCTTGCAAATGTTTTTTTTTTTCCCCTGTGAGGCTTCCTGCCCACCTTTCTCCTGAGTTATGTGAAGATGCTCACACACACACACACACACACACACACACACACACACACACACACACCACTCTCCCCTGGTGTCACCTTCTCTCGTGACTCTGCAAAGTGTCCTTGGCTTTCCCACTGGACTCTGGCTGGGCAGGCACTGGCTACAGGGCTGCTAATGCGACCTCAGAACTATCTGCCACCCTGCCAGCCATGTCCCGCATGCAGTCGCCTCCCATCAACTGGGCACAGAAGACTCAGGAGTCCCCACTCATCTGAGACGCAAAGCCCATAGACACAGGAGCGACCCTCCCTCCCAGCAGTCTCTGCATCCTTTCCCCCGATTCCTCCACAAATGCTGAGGCCATGGTTGGAACTGAGTTTCATTTTGATTCCCAGTCCCCAGGGGAGAGGCAGAACTTTAGTGTACACCAAGAGCCATGGTACAGCCGTGAAAGGGCTTGACTGTGTGGGGATAAGGGTAGGTAAGATAGAGAAGAGACCAGTATGACAATAATAGCTGCGATTGATCACGCTGGACAAGAGGTGAGGGTTAAAAGTAGGTAAAGAGATCTTCTTGATAACTGTTCACTATCAATATTGCAATCACGATGCCCAAAAGGAGAGAGAGAGGGGGGTGGAGGAAGCACCTGCCATAGAGGCAGGCAGGGGGTGAGAGATGGGGGATGATGGGAAGGAACCTGGGGACACTGGTGCTGGGAAATGTGCACTGGTGGAGGGATGGGTGTTGGAACACTGCATGACTGAAACCCAATCATGAACAACTTTGTAATCATCTTTCACAATGATTCAATAAAAAAAAGTTTAAGAAATAAAAAGAAGGGGCTTGCCTTGCACAGGGCCAGGCCAAGCTCAAGCTCCAGCACCAGAGAGGGTCCTTGAGCCCGCAAGGACTGATGCCTGAGCATAGAGCCAGGAGTCGGACCTGAACGTTGCCAGGTGTGGCCCGAAACCAAACAAATACACTGACTTGGAAGACAAGGTCTTCCTCAACTGTACTCAGGACTGGGCTGATACCACCTGGGCTCCTTCCCTACACATACAGCACCACCCTTCCCACCAGGACTTGATGATCAGCACACACAGTGTAGAACAGGCCTCCAGCTTCCATCCCTGAACCCCCCAAATCTCTGCAGATCCAGGACTGAGAGGACTCCCCTGGAAGAGAAGACCACCCCCCCCACCTCCTCACACTCAGCACAGCCATGCACTAGGTCCCCATTAGCATCACTGTCTGACCCACGTCATGTTAAAGCGCAGAGAACTCCAGTCCAGAACCCCCTCGGGTATCTGGACACACTGAGATCTCTGCCTCTCGGACTCTGGCACTTCGAGAGAACCCCCTTCTCCAAACCTCTAGCCCACACACTCCCTTCTGCTCACCTCCACACTAGACCAGGAGCCTTTCTCTCATTCCAGTTCTGCAACCCATTTATGGGTTGTTGAAATATCTTCTTCCTTCCCAGGCAGGTTCTGGTCATTGCCTTTGAGCTGGGCATGGGGAGCAGAGTGAGGCTGGCTGTGAAAATGGAGAGAGGGAGTGAGAGGAAATCTATCTGGGCACATGTGGGGTGGCTCTGGGGTCAAACTCAGGGACTTGGGTTTGCCAAGAGCTCTGCCATCCCAATCCCCATCCCTCCTTTCCCTCAGACTAGCCTGGGCCCTCGGAATCATTCTTAGCATGCCTTCTCCTGGCCCAAAATAACCTACTGCTGTTATTCCCCGGTTCCTAGCCATGTGCTCATGGAGAGGCATGAATTACGTGCAGAAAAGTGTGTGCCAGCGGATCACATGTGTTTCATATCTCTAACCAGGAACTCTGTTATGCTGTTTATTATTCAGCCAGAATTATTCAAAACTGATGACAGAAACATTTATGTAAAACTGGGAGGAGGGTCCGAGGGCGTCGTGGGTTCTGCAGTGGCTGAGTTCTGCAGCGACCTAGCCTCCTCCTCTTACCAGTCTCCCTTCTGCTGCCATGGCCCAGGGAGAGCCCCGGGAGGGCCCCTATCAAGTGTGGTCACGGTCTTCTGCAGGATGTTCAGACCCCTCCCAGAGACTGCACCCCAATTTCCAGTGCCACAGTGGAGAATGGATCTTGCATGGGCCAGTGAGGTGAGGGACTTCGAGAAGCTCCTGTCCGGCGAGAGCGAAGATTCAGGGCTGAGCTTACTCTGGGCAATACTCTGCAGGCAGGGACACCCTGGGCCTCCCTTTCAGGTTCTCTCTTCACACAAGCAGGGAGAAGAGAGCCACCCACATCTGGGTCAGGATCAAAGGAGCTGTTTCTAGTCCAAACCACTCAGGTCTGCTTAGGTGGAACAGTCAGAAGAAGAGCAAAAGCACATAAGTAGCTGACATGTGTCCACTCCAGGCCAAGCATTGTGCTCAGTATTTGCCAATTACTTTTGGTTTTGGTTTTGTTTTCATTTTGGGGGAGGGTGGGAGTGGGAACAACCCAGCAGTGCTTAGGGATAACTACTAGCTCTGTGCTCAAGGATCACTCCTGGTGGGGCTCAGGTGACCATATGGATCGAACCCGGGTTGACTGTGTACGAGGCAAAGGTCTTTCCTGCTTTACTGTCACTCAGACACCACCAATTATGACTTCATTTGCCTCTCTGTCCTGCCTCCAAATGGACGCTATCCTCATGGGTGCCTTACAGAGAGAAGCGTCCACTGACTGAGACTAGGGTGGTAGGGCATTGGGCAGCCTAGACGCACACCTGCTCAGAGGCATCTAGTGCCCCCAGGTAGTTCAAAAACCAGTATCCAATGCCCCCTGGAAGAGCCCCTCCTTCAGCTCTAAGTGTGGGAAGAAGTTAAGCTGAAACCTTGACTCCTGCTCTCTGCCGTCTCTCCTGTGATGGCCCCTGTCCATTGTGCAGTGCGTCTCAATCCCATCACTTTCTGGCCTGATTAAATGCATGGAGCTTCCTTGGAGCACATGCCTAAGAAAATAAGGTCCGGCTGTTTCTTTGTCCACTTCCTATGCCCCTGAGAAATGCAAGTATCTGCTCCAGGTTCCCGGCCACAGAGGCAAGAGGGAAGGTGTCTGACTGGGGTGTTTGTTAAGAATATGCTGCTCCCCCCCCCCATAATGGCTGACCATCCTCAGGATGCCCCTCACAGTCTGGGGAGCAGGGGACATTGGTATTGTCCATCTCCATGAGCTCTGATCACTCACAAGGAGACACCTTCACCCTTTCTCAACTTGGGGGAAAATGAGCAGGAAAGATCCAATTTCCACTACCTCCCCATAGTCTGCTCTAGAATTGGTCTTGTCTTAAAACATCCCTCCCCTCTCCTCCCCTCCCCTCCCCCTCTCCCCTCTCCTCTCCTCTCCTCTCCTCTCCTCTCCTCTCCTCTCCTCTCCTCTCCTCTCCTCTCCTCTCCTCTCCTCCCCTTCCCTCCCCTCCCCTCCGCTCCCCTCCCTTGCCCTCTCCTCTCCTCTTCTCTCTTCTCCTCTCCTCTCCTCTGCACCCACCCCCGCCAGTACCTAAGGTTTTTCAATGTACATAGGATGGGAAGTTGTCAACAGCTACCAAAGCAGTGGGCTTTCTCCTTCTAGGACAACAGAGGGAGATGGCACTGCAGGACCATGCCTTTACATAATCCAGGATGTCTTTAGCTAGTGTGAGGACTTCCATGCGAGAGGAATATCACGTCCTGCTGGGCACGGGTAGGCCTGGGTTGGGGCCCATCTTTGAATCAAAGGTCGAGTGAAAAGGTGGCACCCTCAGAACGATGTAGGCCAACTAGAAACAATTCAGGGAGTGGGGCTGACTCTGTCCTACTGAACCACATAACTACTCCATGGAATTTTAGGAGTACCCTAAAAATCTAAGACACTCCCAAGCTTGGAATAGGCCCTGAGTATTGCTAGGGCTGCCCTCTGCAAAAGAACCTGGATGAAGTTAAGTAGAGAAAGAGTTACAAGACAGGTGGGAGGTGACTGAAATTACTAATATTCAATTTGCATAGTGGTATAATTAGTATAACAACAGCTTTAAAAAGTTAATGATCAGGAGATGTAGCCCAGAGGCAGAACATTTGTCTGTATGTAAGGCCCTGGGCTTGATTTCCAGCAGAAGGAGGAAAAGCGGGGAGGGAGGGAGGGAGGGAGGGAGGGAGGGAGGGAGGGAGGGAGGAGGGAAGAAAAGAGGGAGGGAGGGAGGGAGAGAGGGAGGGAGGGAGGAAGGGATCAAGGGAGGGAGGGAGGGAAGAAGGGAGGAAGGAAAGAAGGGAAGGAAGGAGGGAAGAAAGGAGGTAGGAGGGAAGAAAAGAAGGAGGGAGGGAGGGAGGGAGGAAGGAAGGAAGGAAGGAAGGAAGGAAGGAAGGAAGGAAGGAAGGAAGGAAACTATATGGACATGGACACTCAAAAAAAGACATGGAGGTTGGGTAGAACAGGATGGAGCAACTTTGGGAAGCCACAGTAACTGGGAGCCATGTTTGTGACCGAGGCACATTGGCAGGCAACACCTTCTTCTGGCCAACTTTACAGTTTTAATTTCCTAATCAAGACACACTGGGATGTCTGGGTGACACCTGAGAAGCCCTTGCATCACTCTACTGCCTTGGGTTGGAGAGCTCTCTTTCATTTCCCCTTCTGCCTTCTCTGCCACCTCCCTCTTTTCCTCAGGTAAGGTCAGTTCTACACTTCAAGTGCCCTGACTTGTCTGTGGCTTGGTCTGGTTGTCATTTGACATGTGGGAAACGGGGGAGAGGAGGAAGTTGAGTGTGGTGACCGGGCTGTGAGCAAGAACCACACCCCCCAGCTCAGGGGCTAATCCTGGCCCAGTCACATGCGAGGCAAGTGCCTTCACACCTCTACTATTTCTCAGCCCCTTGCAAAATCATCAATACTCATCTTTTCCATCTGACTTGTTTTTCTTCCCCTAACCCCACAAGCTCCTGCTGTAAGTTGCAAAGTCCATCTTTGTGTGCAGGCGAACAGCATTCCATTGTGTAATTATACCGCCCCTTTCTTTGTCCACTCCATCTCCAGGCAGGCAGCACTTGGTTCTTTCCGTATCTCAGCCATTGTAAAGAACGCCACAATCAACCTTGGGATGGATCTGACTTTGGGTGTCAATGTTTTGGCATTCTTCAGATACCCAGAAAAAAGTGGGGTTGCTGGCTCCTAGGCTCCCTCTACTTTCTGCTTTCACTCGGCGATTTTCAGATTTCCTGTGTTTTTGTGCAATATCGCAGACTTTGTGAAGGGTGGTCAGTGAGCCGCGTTTCCACCATTGGAGGGGAATTATCCCCCCATCACTGCCAGAAACGCGCACGGCAGAGCACTTTCACATGAACAGATGTTTCCAGGGCACGGGGGCTTACTGAGATTCATAAATAGTGATGCTCATTATCCTTAATAATTGAACTCAAACAGAACCCCAATTAAGGGATTTATCTCCAAGTGTTTCCTTCAAGACACTCACATAAGCCCACAACGCGAATAGACATATGCTCACTTTGAAAGCCAGGCTGAGCATGCCGCAGTGGAGAACAGGATTGTCCCAGCACTGAAAAGCTCCTGCAGGTACCACAGAGTGGGGAGAGGAGCCCATTCAGGGGCATGAGTGGGCATCTGCCAGGGAGGCCTGAGAGGTAGAGAAAACCCCAGGTCAGATGGCCACCGCCCTCGCCATCCGCATGGACTTGATGCTCACCAGGTGACCTAAAAGTTCCCATTTCTCTTCCATGGAAAGCATCTGTGCCGGCTTGGAAGATTCCTTCCAAGATTTGCCAATGATGCTCTGAAGAATTTAGAAACAAGGTGGGATTTGTTTCCTTTATGTCTCCCACCCTAAAAGTAATAAAATAAAATCTGATGGTGAGATGGAAGAGCATTTTCTGGGTGGGCCTTTTGGTGATTTTCTCTCCTCATCCTTTTCCAGGGGTTTCCTTTCCCTCTGCCCTATCCATTGTCTCCTGGGACTCAGCCTTCCCAGAGGGGAAGAAGAGGAAGTGATCCTACAGGGAAGAACAGACCGCAGGCCGAAGAGAGGGCAACTCCCAATGTTCTTGAACTGTCCCCGGGTCCCTAGTGGTGGTACATGGGTGAGCAGCTCTGGCCTCTCTAAGCCCCAGGACTCATCTGCTGGGTTCTGTCTGGATTCTGTCTGGCCTCCATTAGGTCCACATCCCAAATTTCCCTTGGCGCTTCCCCTTCTTTAAGTTCACTAGGAAGACTGGCCAATGGTTGGGATCTACCACAAGGGTGTGTGGGGGGCGGAGGGTAGGTAGGCTAGAGAAGGGACCAGTATTACAATAATGCTGGGAATGATCATGTTGGACAAGAGCTGAGGGTTAAAAGTAGGTCAAGGGATATTCCTGAAAGCCTTTCAGTATCTGTATTGCAAACCACAATGCCCAAAAAGAGAGAGACAGTGACAGAGACAGAAACAGAGACAGAGAGAAATAAAAGGGGCCGCCATAGAGGCAGGCAGGGAGGGGGAGGGGGGGAGGGGGAGCAGATGGGGAGGAAACTGGGGTCACATCCCACACCAGTGAGTGCAAATCACAAGGTGCTCAGCAAAGAACCCTGCAGGGTGACCCAAGCACAGGATGGGATGGACTCGGCTCTTGCAAATATGGACAGAAGAGCAGGAAGCTCCGAGGGGGAAGAAAGGCTGGGATTGGTGGAGGTGGGGCTGAAGGAGAGGTGGGAACCAGGAACAGATGCTGGAGAAGAAGGCAAGGTGTAAAGATCCTCCCTCCCTCCTTCTTCCCTCCTCCCTCCCTCCCTCCCTCCCTCCCTCCTTCTTCCTCCCTCTCTCCTTTCATCCTTCCCTCCATCCCTTTATCCTTCCCTCCTTCCCTCCCTCCTTTCCTCCTTCTTTCCTTTCCTCCCTCCTTCCCTCTCTCCCTCTCTCCCTACTTCCCTCCTTCCTTCCTTCTTTTCTCCCTCTGTCCTTCCCTTTCTCTTTCCCTCCCTTCCTTTCCTCCTTCCTTTCCTCCCTTTCTCCTTCCCTCCCTCCCTACTTCCTTCCTGCTTCCCTTCCCTTCCTTCCTCCCTTCTTCTCTTTCTCACTCCTTCTCTCCTCCCTCCTTCCCTTCCTCCCTTCTTCCCTCCCTTTCTCCTTCCCTCCCTCCCTCCTTCCCTCCTTCCTTCCTTTCCTCCCTCCCTCCTTCTCCTTCTCACTCTTTCTCTCCTCCCTCCTTCCCTCCTTCCTTCCTTTCCTCCCTCCTTTTCTCTCTTCCTCTCTCCCTACTTCCCTCCTTCCTTCTTTTTCTCCTCCCTCCTTCCCTTCCTCTTTCCCTCCCTCCTTCCCTTTCTCCCTTTTCCCCTCCCTTTCTCCTTCCCTTCCTCCCCACTTCCCTCCTTCTTTCCTTTCCTTCCTTCCTCCCTCCCTCCTTTTCCTCCTCACTCCTTCTCTCCTCCCTCCTTCTCTCCCTCCTTCCTTCCCGCCTGCCTGTGAAATTGTCATTTCTTCTATATGCCATGTTACGGCTGATGCCTACTTACTCCGTGGCACCCAGCGCTCTGTGGTGGGGGTCACCACCACACGGGAATCACACACGTGCGCCTGCCCTGTGTCAGGCCTCTGGTCTAGACCAGTTTACTGCCGACTTTGGAAAGGTGGAGCTCAAGGCACCAGAGGCACCAGCTACGAGGCCCTAAGGGCTGAGTGAGTTCACAGAGATTCCCGACCTCACTCATGACACAGGCTCTTGGCTGTGGGGCGCGTGGGTTTATAGTTTATTTATGAAGCTTCTTCAATGTCAGGCAGGTGTGTAATTGTACAGTCAATTTGACCAGCCTAAGAGATTCCCCGAAGCTGGTGAAATATTGTTATTTGGGGGGAGGGAGAGGGAGAGGAGACGGCTGGATCCAGGGCTCAGGGCTCATTCCTGGCTCTGCACTCAGGGATCCTGGCAGTGCTGGGGGCATATGGGGTGCTGGAGAGTGAGCTCTGCCCGCTGTGCTCTCCCTCGCTCTCTCTGGCCCCACAAAAAATAGGAGCTTTAACTTTATTTTATTATTTATTTATTTTATTTTGGGGTTTGGGGTCAAACCTGGTTATGCTCAGAATTTACTTCTGGCTCAGGGATCACTTCAGGCAGGCTTGGCAGATAATGTGGGGTGACAGGTAACCAAACCCAGTCAGCCACGTGTAAGCCAGATCCTTATCCATTGTACTATCACTCTAAGCCCTAAAATACTATTTCAAATGGATATTTCTGAAGCCTGGTACAGTATTTCTAGCAGGGTAAAGCAGTGCCAGTACCTGTTCTCCCTCCATCTCGCTCACACACATTTCCCCCCCTTTGTCTCTTTCCCTCTCTCTTCTCTCTTTCTGTCTCTCTGTCTTGCTCTGTCTCTCTCCCTTATCTCTCTGTCCCTCTCTCTGTCTCGTGTCTCTGTGTCTCTGTCTCTCTCTGTCTCTCTCTGTCTCCCTCTGTCTCTCTGTTTCTGTCTCTCTCCTCTCGCTGACACTCCTCTTCTCCCCTAACCCCACTACTTAAACACTCAAACCCTCTGGAGTAATTAACCAGGAACCAAGGCTATAAATTCCCTTTCAAGAAGGACCCGAACGTTGCTCTCTCAGCTTTCTCGCTCCACAAGCCAAGTTAGTAAGAGCTTCCTCTTACTAAGTTGGCACTCAGCTCCTACAAGTGAAAAAACACCAGTTGGACTCCAGCAATGAATTCACAAAATGATGGAAGCCTGACCAGCCAATTAGGATTTCCCTCCCCATTCTTACTTCCTTATGCCAAACAAGCACAATCCACAGAGATCCCTAATCACTACATGTTCATGGGGGCTTATAAAGTGGCACTAGCTGGATTTTTCACTTCAATCTGACACTCCTTGCTTCCTTTGCTTCTTTTCTTGTTTAATCAATAGGGAGTGTGCCTCGCTTCCGAGTCACCTCAAATGGATGACAGTCTTTGAGGAAAGAGATTGTGTCTTCCTGGCCTTTAGGGCTTTTGTAGCTCTGAGAATTCTCGACTCAAACCGGCACTCTGCTCACACAGGAGAAGGAGCAAATGCAGTTAGGGAAAGCGTGAGAAGCAGGATGGTTCCGTGCATCCATAAAGTAAATACAGACACACAAAGGACTGTCACCAGCACTTTTCCCTCCTGGCTAAACTTCACGGGATTTTCTATATCGTCTACCCTCTTCTCGGGTTATAAATCTCCTGGCACTCAACTACATTGTGCAATGCAGGAAGACATCTGTAGAACAGAGATTTCTACATCTTCATTTTGAAGTGCAGATTCAGGAGGGAGCTGAGACGAAGAAACCCCTCTGGAGAACTTGACGACACTTGGGCTGCAGATAGCAATAAAATCCCCCTCACTGCGCCCAGGGTCAGCAGGAGGAGAGGAGGAGGGAGAGAAGGGAGAGGAGGAGGGCGGAAGAGATGAGGGAAGAGGAGAAAGAAAGGGAGGAGAAGGAAGAGGAAGAGAAGGAAACCTATGCTTGGGGGAAAGGGCATCAAAAGACACCCACCATCCACTCTCCTGACAGTTTCCTTGCCAGAGTAATAGCATGATGGTTAAAATTACGTCCTTCAACAATAGTTGGAAGTGATCATTTTGGACAGGCACTGAGTGTTGAAAGTAGGCAAAGGGATATGCCTGACAACCTTTCGTTACCTGCATTGCAAACCATAAGACTCAAAAGGAGAGAGAGGGGGGAGGAGGGAGCAAGGAGAGAGAGTGAGAGAAAGAGAGAGAGGGGAGAAGGAGGGAGGGAGAGAGAGAGTGGGGGGAGGGAGCAGGGAGAGAGAGAGTGAGAGAGAGAGAGAGAGAGAAGTACCTGCCATAGTGGTAGGCAGGGGGAGGGCAGAGGGCAGGAGGGAAACGGGGGCCATTAGTACTGGGCAAAGTACACTGATGAAGGGACAGATGTTGGAATATTGTATGACTGAGATCCAATCATAAAGAGCTTTGTAGATGTGCATATCACTGTGATTCAACAAAAATAATTTTTAAATGCTCTCCTTTTACCCAAGACCCAAAAATACTCATTTGAAAGGTCATAGGCACACCATTGTTCACTGCAACACTTAGCACATCACCAGCAGATGGAATCCACCAGGTGTGCAGTAACCGAAGTGAGTAATGCAGGTGTGGTCCATACACAGGACAGAATGCCGTGCAGCTGCAAGGAGGGGTGAAATCATGCAACTCTCTGCAACACAGATGGAACTAGAGGATGTAACGTTCAGGGAAGCCAGTCAGAAGAAGAAAGACGAGCCCATCATGATCTCACTTATCTGTGCTATATAGAATATCAGAAGAAAGGATTGCAAAGTCTCCAACGGAGGATACAATACACCTAGATTACCCTTGACCCGAGATTCTAGAACTGAGGACAGGAAGAAAAGAAATTGGTGGGGCTTGGGGCAGGCAGAGAAGATGGGAAGTTTTAAGGGGGCAGGGCCACGGGGCGGGGGGGGGGGGGGGGCAGCACATCAGTGATATGGCAATATTTGTATATATCTCAAACACAAAGCTGCGACATGAAAGCCCACATTACAAGAATGTTGTAAATGTTAAACTTTAAAATGTGCCCATCAGGGGGACAGGCTGTGGGAGGGGACCTCTGGAACTTGTGATGGAAAGTTCTAGTGAGTGGTGGGATAGTGCTGGAACATCATTCGCCTGAAATTCTCTTATGAACAACTTATTTGTAATGCATCGAACCTTAATTAAAAAACAAACATCGTCCTAACCAGGCAGGTCCATTCTAGAAGGGTCACCTCCCAAGGAGGATTCGGAAACTGCTAATTTGCACCGTGCCTCCTCACTTCCCGGGCTTCTTCCCTGCAGAGCCCCATTTTATGGAGCGGAACAACTGCTTTCATCCAGGGACCGTCTCCTGTTTCCACGACACTGCTCTGGACCCAAAGGCTGAGGAAAAACGGGTCCTGCGACCAAGCCGAGAAACTATCTGTGAGCGAGGTGCAAGCTAAACTGTTCTCAGAAGCGAACTTCGCATTTTTTTGAAAGAGAACCGTCTCAGAATCCTCTCACCTGCAGTTTGAGGTTTGGGACACCAGATGGCGCAATTGAATCTTGCAGTGAGACCTGACATTTGGGGCTCGGAATATTGGTGTGTGTGTGTGTGTGTGTGTGTGTGTGTGTGTGTGTGTGTGTGTGTGTGGTTTGAGGTTTGGGACACCAGATGGCGCAATTGAATCTTGCAGTGAGACCTGACATTTGGGGCTCGGAATATTGGTGTGTGTGTGTGTGTGTGTGTGTGTGTGTGTGTGTGTGTGTGTGTACCTGAGTTCCTTAAAATATGATTTATTTGTCTCTGCTGAAATAAAACATCTGTCTTCTCATGAAGTATAACAGGAACAGAACAAGAAGAGCAACACTATCTCAGGTCTGCTGAAAAGAATTGGAGTAATACCAGTAGTTTTCTTTTTAGGGGTGGGGGCACACCCAGCAGGCCCCAGGGCTTACTTCTGGCTCTGCATTCAGGGATCACTCCTGGTGGTGCTTGGGGGACCCTATGGGGTGCCGGGGACCAAACCCAGGTCAGCTCTGTGCAAGGCCAGCGCCCTCACTGCTGTGCTATGACTCCGGCCCCCAGTAGTAGCTTTCTTTAACTTTGATCTTTGGGGACTTTCAGGCCCTTTCATAAGGACACCAGGGTTTTTTTCCCCCACGTTTTTTGTGGGGTGGAGGCTGTGGGGTCACACCCAGTGGTACTCAGAAGTCACTCCTTAGAGTGCTTGGGGGGACACAACACAGTGCCCAGGTTGGCCCCTGGCGAAGCAAGAGCCTTCCTTGCTGTACCATCTCTTGTTCGCCAGCTTTTTCCTCCTCTTCCCCCTCCTCCCTGGATCTGTGTCCCTGGGTGCTGCTTAGGGGCTGCTGGCCCTGCCCCCTGGCCGGTGCTGCAAGTCTCAGGGCTAAGGAAACTTCCCCCATCCCCACCCCTAATTCCTGGATGTTGGCAGTCTTCAGAGCAGTGTCGGAGGCGCAGTGGGGGGAACTGGTGAATTTTTGTTTTGTTTTGTTTTTGACTGGTGGATTTTTGGAGCAGAGAGCTCGTCACTTCATCTGTACACATGCAGTGTCCAGATCTGAGGAGCCTGCTTTCAGCTGGAAGCAGAGAGGCCTCACAGCCTGAACTCAGGAGGGGACGAGAGTAGTGGGCATTTTCTGCAGAATGAGGTGACTCCTGCGAAGACGGAGAGGCAGGCTTCTTGGATCAGGAGCTGCCCCTCTGCAGGGCCCGTCAGCAGAATCAATCGGGACACTTGCTAACGAGGAGAGGGCTGAGGGTCCCGTGACTCACCACAACCTGTGTCAGAGAGGGCACTGGGCACTGGGCCGAGCAGCTCGGGGAGGCCTCTCCTAAGTCCTTTCAACCTTTTAACAACCTAAACACCCCATTTGCTTTTTGGCCATGCCCAGTGGTGCTCAGTGGCTCCTCCCAGCTCCCAGCGTGGGGGTCATTCTCGCTGTGCTGGGACGGGTGGGTGGGCCTCTGTGTCACAGGGAATCAAACCCAGGCTCCTGTGTTTAAGACATGCCCTCAGCTGGCCCAGTTAAACTCTCTCTCTCATCCCTGAACCTCAAATTTTGTTTTGTTTGGGGGTCACATGCAGTGGCTCTCTGGGGTTATGCTTGGTGTTCCTGGGGCCCTAGACCAGGAATTAGCCACAGCTACACACTAAGCAAACACTTTAACTTTATACTCTCTTTCCAGTCCTTCAAACTGACAGTACTCAGGGCTTAGTCCTGGCTCTGCGCTCAGGGATCACTCCTGGTAGTGCTTGGGAAGCCTACGGGGTGCCAGGGATGGAACTCTAGTTAGGGACATGTGAGGCAAACCCCCTACCCACTGCGCTACCTCTATGGCCTCTCAACCTAATTCTTTCATTCACACCTGTCTCAAAGTAGGGCTTCCATTCCTACTTAACTTAACATGAACTCGGTCCTCTGCTAAATTCCTCCCCAGCTGGTGAGTTTTTGCATCCCCTTCTACTTTCCAACACAGCTTGCTTTCTTTTTTGTGGGGGAGGGGGGTCACACCTGGCGATGCACAGGTGTTACTCCTGGCTCATGCACTCAGGAATTACTCCTGGCGGTGCTTGGGGGACCATATGAGATGCTGGGAATCGAACCTGGGTCGGCTATGTGCAAGGCAAACACCCTACCTGCTGTGCTATCGCTCCAGCCCCCAACACACCTTTCCATTGCTAACTCTGAGTTGGAGCAACTGGATTATTCAGCACTTTCATTCCTGAAACTATTGAAGAACCTGGCAACGGGGGACCTCGTCACAGAGCCACCTCGACCACTCCTGTTTCAATAATAAAAGGAAGGAGGGATAGCACAGTGGGGAGGGTGTTTGCTTCGCACAGGGCCTGTCCAGATTTGGTCCCCGGCAGTCCACATGGTTCCCCGAGACCACCAGGAGTCAGCACAGAGACAGGAGTCAGTCCTGAGTGCCTTCGGGTGTGACCCAAAAAAGATTAAAGGAAACAAACAACAACAACCAAAAAGTAAGGGCCAGACTCCGGCACCATGATCAGAAGACTCATAAGTAAATATCAAAAGAGATCAACAAGTTACAGGGATGCTTCTGGAAACTGTGCCAGGGACAAGTTGTCCAGGGCACCCAAAGTCACCATCCATTAAAAATTTAACTCCAGCTGTATAACCCCATTCAAAATGTTTGAATTCTGGAGCAGCTGTACACACTCAAACTCTACACCACTGATAAACTACGAGTAGCACATCACGTTGGACAGGATGTAAAGTAGAAGGCATCCAATTGCAATTAAGAAAATACAAACACACAAGGCTTAACCTGCAACAGCATGTTAGTGAACTCTTCTACAAGGGCTTAATGGCTCCATGGTGAGACACAACAATATTCACACACTTTCTTCTAAGGAAATATTATTTGATCATTTTCAGCAAATTATAACAAGCAATGTAAAAGAAATTTTTCAGAGCCTGCTATTGGGGCAGTCTTGATGGGTGGTTGGGTAAATTGGATGTAAAGATTCAATGGTGATGGAATTAGTGTTGGAATATTGAATGCAATAAATCATGAACAAATTATAAAAATTAAAAATAGGAGCCAGAGCGATGATAGTACAGTGAGGAGGGCACTTGCCTTGCACGCTGTTGACCTGGGTTTGATCCCCGGCATCCCATATGGTTCCCAAAGCACTACCAGGAGTAACCCCTGAGCATTGCTGGGTATGACCCAAAAAAGCAAAAAACATAAAATAAAATAAAATTGATTTGTAACAGAACAAAGGGCAGAAGAGGGTAATAAAAAATAAGATAAGGACTGAGAGATAGGACAGCAGGACAGCAGGGAAGGTGCTTGCTTTCCATGCAGCCAACCTAGCTTCAATCCCCAGCACCACATACAGTCCCCTAGATGCAGAGCCAGGATCAGCCCTGAGCACAATCTGGTGTGCCCCCAAATCAGGAATTAAATTTTCTACCCCCCTTGAGTCCATCATTCTCAGACTTGCTGCAGTGTTCCCCTCCTTGGGGTCTTTCGTGCTTCTGTAATACTCCAAGGCTTGTCCCTTGCCATTGGTCATCAGCTCACAGTAGGAATCAAATGTGCCACCTCCAGATATGTCTCTTTGCCTTCAGGATTATTTTGAGCTGTTTTTTTGTTTGTTTGTTTTGATGGTGTGTGTGTGGGTTTGCCTCGCTCTCAAAGGTGGCTGGGGGTAACTCTAAGCTTAAGGGGGATCATGCAGTACTGGGGGGGTCAATCCAGGGTTAGCCACAGGCAAGGCGGCTGGCTTAACCCCTGCACTGCCTTTCTGATACTACACTGGGATTTTGGAGGAGGAAGAGGGGAGAAAAAAGATATATTTGAAAAACAAACAAATGGTGATGAGAATAAACAAAATGGATGAGAATAAAAGCTAATAAAAGGCAAAGCAGAGAACATTAGCTTGAAATTTTTTAAGTTTTAAAATTGAATTAAAATTTTTAATTTTTAGAATTTTAAAGTTCAAATCAGAGGTTAAAGATGAGCAGTTCTATAGGTATTTTTTGGCAGAAATAAAGGTCCCCATAGATGACTAAAGATCTTCTCAGATGAATAGAACCGAGGCAAAGAGAAGCAAGTTTTGTACAATTAAAAATGAATAATTATAAATGCTTTATTTTTTCTAAATAGAGGTAACATGAGCTGCAAGACTGTGTTGGGGTGCAAAGCCACATTTCTTGAAAAGGAACAACAGCACATGAAGCCCAGATAGGGCTCTTGTTTCCCACGGTCCTCTCTCTAATCTTTCCCCCATTCCACTTAGTAAACTGAACTGGTCTGGTCTTTTTTTTTTTTTCAAGGCAAACTGTTTTTGTTGTTGTTTCTGGGTCAGCTCAGCTGTGTTCAGGGAACACTCCTGGCTGGCTCAGGGATTACATGGGATTTTGGGGATTGAACCCGGGTTCCCTGCATGCAAGACAAGTGCCCTACGCACTATTGCTCTAGCCCCTGAACCGGTCGTGTTTAAGAAAGGGCAGGCATCAGAGTGAAGCTGAAAGTGGAGATGTTCCCTTTGGTAAGAAATGTTTACAGGCTTAGGGACTTATTCTCGGGTGAGGATGAAGCAGAAAGGCAGAGACCAAATTCCCTGATCATTTCTCTAGGGAGAAGTCAGCGGCTTCAGTGAACCACACACTCTGCCCCACTGTGCCTTTCGAACCTGACCCGCAGGCTGGACCTTCTCAGGACCAGCCTTTGTCTTTAGCTGAAGCTGTCACTCAAACAAGCGGCTCCAGTCACTTAAAGGAGTTACTCAGTTTTCCCAAGACTCACCGGCTTGAAGTCAGCAAAAAACAGAAGTTTATTTCAAGTACATTTTTGGCCCCAGAAGATACTATAGAAGGTAAACCTCTGGTCCCATGTGCTGAACACAGAATTTACAGGTTCCATGCTCAAGTACCACAAAGTCACTGAGCACCAAGGAAGCACTAATGAACACAGCCTGGAATGGTCCCTGAACATGGCCAGTGCAACCCAGCACTTACCGGCAACCCCAAAGTGCATTTTCACCAATGTTCGAAACTATATGTGAGTTTATACGTGTGTGCGTGTGTGTGTGTGGTGTGGTATGCCAAGTCTGGGGATATGAAACTCAATTTCCTAAAGAAATTGAGAGATGAATCCAAAATTAAAAACCGGCAAGCTCTTCTGGGCAAACATAGTTGAAAATGTTGAGAATCTCTTCCTTATCTTATCCTTAAGCGATCCTGGGTTAATCCCTTCATCAGAAGTCTTTGCTTAGATTCGCAATGAGGAGGGCACCTGCCTCTGAGGACCAGTCCCTCAGGGCCATTTTTAATCATTCTGTAGGTGCCCACAGGCTACAGCCCACCCTTAAAAAAAAGTGTCTTCTCTGTTCTTTTTCGTATTAAAAACACTTCTCAGGAGCAGGCAGAAACAAGGGCTCTCTAGGATGGAAGCCCTTCATCCTTCCAGCTGATTGGTGGCAAAGCTCTGTTTCTACCTGTCAACTATCTCTTCGTTGATTGGTCCTGAGTAAATCTGAAGTGTAATTGGATTGCTGATTTTATTTAAAAACAACTCATGGATGAAAAGCAGCCTACAAGTGAGTAGGAAGCTTTTGTACTCAACTCTCCCTGGACCTGGCTGGGTCTCTCCTTGTTATTACACCCTCGTTTTGTTTTGTGTTTTTCTCCTGCTTATATGTCTTTTATTATGGGGGGGGGGGGGCAGTTTAGCAAGGCTCCTGGAATGTCCTTAATATTCAGATTTTGAATGGGGGTGAAGGGTATATTTACATGATAATACAGGCAATGGTGTACTATGGAATGCAAACTGTGCACAAGGTTTAGAAAAATTCCAGGACTTCAGAGTCATTTCAAAGTCATAGCAGGAGGCCAGGGATATGGCTCAGTAATAGAACCTTATATGTGTGAGATCCCAAGGTCAATCTCCAGCAACACAGGAGGCACATCTGGGGAAAGGGGGAATAGCTATTTTGAAATCATACTAGCTCATTTGCCCAGATGAAAAATGTTCAACTCTTGTTTGCTGCTGTGTGTGTACTTGGATGAGAAGGTTGAATACTACTATTGGTTTATTGATCTCTCTTTTTTTACTGTGAAATTATTGGGGGAGGGATATTGGCTCACACCTAGCAGTGCTTAGGGCTTACTCCTGGCTCTGCTCAGAAATCACTCCTGGAAGTACTCAGGGACCATATGTTTTGCCTGGGATTTGAACCAGGATCAGCCATATGCAAGGCAAGTACTTTACCTCTAAACTTTTCTCTAGCCCTGTGAAGTCAATGTTATCCCTGGACTGAAATTTGGCTTCTTTCTGCTGGTTTTCTTCATTACACCAATAGTAATTCCCCTAACTTGCCTGATGTGCTTGTTTTTATAAACATCATCTTCTCCTCCCCTTTTATCAAACTTTGGAAATCTCTTGGAGAACAGGGACCATGCCTAACTTTTTCCTGGGATTCCTAAACAATGTTCACAATGATGATCCTGCTTGCACGAGTAATGTCAATTCGACTGAAGGAAACCAAAGACTGTGGCAACTCGTTCTTCAACCGCCGTTGGTTTTAATCAGCCATGTGATGAATATTTGCTTTGCAGAAGTACTATTTTGATGGAAGCGATCCCATCGGATTCTCAAAAAGCTTGTGAGGTAAGTCAAAGCATCAGTCTCAGAGTCAAACTAGAAACTGTGTATTCAGAATAGTTTTCACTTAAATCATCAATCCAGTAATGTTTACTGAGAAGCTACTAGCTTAGACCCTCTTCTACACTTTGGAAAATATGGTTTTATACACGTAAATACATACATACACACACATTCACACACACAGACAATTCTTCATGGAGGAAGTGGCACTGTAGCACCTGGTGTTGATAGATTTGCTCGGGCGGGCACCAGTAACGTCTCCATTGTGAGACTTGTTATTACTGTTTTTGGCATATCCAATATGACACGGGGAGCTTGCCAGGCTCTGCCATGTGGGCGGGATACTCTCGGCAGCTTGCTGGGTTCTCTGAGAGGGATAGAGGAATCGAACCCGGGTCGACTGCATGCAAGGCAAAAACCTACAAATGTATAAAATTATCACCCATTGCTTAAGTCACCAATTCAAGCACTGATTGCCCACCCTTTTCAAAAACGTACCTTCCCTGTTCTGTTTCTTATTAAAAACACTTCTCGTGACCAGACAGAAACAGTGTTCTCTAGGAGGCAAGCCCTTCATCCTGTAGAAGGATACCCCAGAAGCACAGACAATGGATGCATATGACTGAATATTAGCTCCCCACCTACTCTGGACAAAAATCTCCCTTTGGCTCTCTTTCTTATATCCTCCTCAGCCTATTTCATGTCAGAAATTTCAGCTGGGAAAGTGCTGAAGCTGATGTAATGAAGAAGTCTATTAATGAGACCCAATATCACCCCAAGATCTGTTTGGTGATCAGCTTGTCTCTGGTCTCGGGAGGGGGAGGAGGCTCCGGGGAGCCTTATTACCATAAGAATGTGCTTCTTCTCCATTATCTTGTTTGCCATAGGCTTGAATTCTGATGGGGCCCTTTCCAGGGCTTAAACACTTGATTGCTACTAATAACCAAAAGTAATAGGACAGCTGTGTTTAGGTTTAATTTATGGGCATTTAACCCAAGTTCAAGTATAGATTTCTCCAAATGCACCTAATATTTCACTAGCACTGGCTGTAAGGAGTTGACGGATGTCGGACGCTGCTGGAGTCATCACAAGCGATGCAAATGACCCCATGTACTTATCGCCCCCTCCAAGTCCCAGCTTGATGACCAAGGCTTGCTTACACCACTTTCACCTGTATTTTAGCCCGTCTTGTTTTGCAGTTTCAGCAGTGAGAAGCCGCCAGTACTTGGGGGTTTTTGTTTGTTTGTTTTAATTAAGCAATCCCCTCCCACTGACTATTTAAAAGAAGAGTCGTTCACTCAACCGAGGTGGAAGCTTATGGGCACAGTTGGGTCGGAGTAGTTCACCTGAAGTCCACCAGGGGCCGCTGTTCTGCAAGCAGTGACGGCTCTGGGGCGGAGCATCTGCAGGACGAGCAAGGCTGGGGACGACGTTCCAAACAGGCTCTCTGAGCTCGCAAACCTGCAAAGCGAAGGAAGACAGTCGGCACAAAGCGCAGTGAAAGATACTATTTAGGTTTTTTTTCTTAAAAAATTCCGGAGGCAAATCTTCAGAGACAAAGATCTACATGTCTTGGTAGTTGCAGAAACTCCAAACGCCTGGTGGGTGGGGGGAGGGGAGGAGAGGGAGGGAACTTGGCAAAATTCAAACCCTGAAATTCAGAGTTTCTTTAGTAGTAGATGATGAGGATCAAATTCTAGGATTTGGTCGTCAGGTGGAAGTTGTAACGGGGTGGGGCGGGGGAGAGGAGGGGTCGCGAGGCTTCTTACCTGATTCAATGCACACTTGAAAATTGCTGAGAGTTTTTGTGCTGTGGGTATTTCATCACAGAACAGGGATGTTTCCTTGTTTCAGTCTGTGGGAGTTGAGACATTCTGGAGGCAAGTTTCCGATCTGAGGACCTGAGCATCACACCTGACTTCCCTCCTACAGCTCCATGCCCAACTTGCTTCCTAGAAAGGTGGATGGAATCAGAGCCTATCCAAGGCTGAGGGCTTTCACTCAGAGGATTTGGGTCAGTCTCTCCCATGGTGATTATTTGTTCTGAAGGTCTGCACCAATCCATCCTACTTCCTCTACAAATTCCCATCTGACATCTCCACTCTGTTCATCTCCCTAAAGACCCCTGAGTGAGCTGATGCATCTTACAGTTCTCTCTGTCTCCCATATGAGCACCCCTCAGATACATCACCTGTGTGACAACAGTCACCAGGTCCAACCCCGCTGGTCACTGGTCACCAGACTCTTGGGAGCTGCAGGGCCATGCACTGTGCAGGCCTGTGAGGATGCTCTGTGGAAGGGACAGCGCGTCCCCGCTCCGTTCACTTCTGGGCTCTTCAGATGCCCTGCAAATCAGGATTTGTATAAGGTGGTCACATCCAGCATTGCTGGGGCCATTCAATGTCAGGGATCAAACTTGGGGCCTTGCACATATGAGGCCAGTGCTCTACCATGAGAGCTATTTCTCAGACCCTAAATCAGGTTATTTTGGGAGGGGCAGGGGGGTTGTTGTTGGTTTGGTTGGTTTGGTTTTTACACATAGAATCCTTTATCTAGAGTGTGTTGCATCCAATAGATCAAAATCTGAAGACCTCCTAGGGAGGGGTAGAGAGGAGAGCAGGGATCGAGAGATGGGCGGTAAAGAGAAGCATGAAGAGGGGTCATCCTCCAGGTAATGCCCAAAAAGATGCCCACACACCCTGGCTGGCATGAGGCCCTGGGTTCAACACCCAAGACCCCCAAACCTTACATATACTTTTCAGAATGTGATCCTGGGCACATCTAGGTGTGAGCCCTGATGCCACCACAAGCCTTGGCATTGCTGCAGCAACAACAACAAAATGTAACTGAAAACTTTCGGTAGTAAAACTGAAGATGGGGCCAAAGAGCTGGTACAGGAATTTGGGCACTTGCCTTGCATGCTGTTGACCCCGATTTTAATTCTGCCACTACATACAGCCCCAGGAGCATTGCCAGGAGTGATCCTGAGCACTGTTGGGTGTGTGGCCCCAAAATCAAAGAACAATTTTTTTATTAGCGAATCCCTCCAGCATCCCTCCCAACCACCCCCTCCCCATCCCTTCCACCCTACCCCGCCTCTGTCGCAGGGCATTCCTTTTTGCTCTCTCTCTTCTCTTTTTGGGCGTTCTGGTTTGCAATAGAGGCAATGGAAGACCTGAAGGAATGGGTTTGCTCTTCATCCTGACACACACTCTTCCCGCGCCGGGGGTGGGATCTCGGGGTGCGGCTGTGTCTGCGATTGGAATGGGGACTGTTGTCTTCTCATTGAGTATGGTTGAACCTGCGACCAGCCCAGCATCTCAAGACAAATTTTCCTCTTCCTTCTTTGACCAGGCTGGGAGGCTGGTGCCACGAGGCAGTCAAGGTAGGAGCCACTTTGTAGGTACTCTCGGCGTCCTGCCTTTGTCCCTCATTTCTGTCACCTCATGTCACACTTTCCACATCCTGTGTGTGCATGCACAGATTTACAGTCCCTGTCTGAGAGAATTTACACACACCATATGTTTGCTATCCACACATTGGTAAGGAAACAGAGTCAGCTCCTTCTGCTAGGGTCCAGGGTCCGAAAGGCCACACAAAGCAGTGAGCTCTGCAGTAGAAGATTTGATTCAAGCAAGTATGAGTTTAGAAAGCTGACCGTTCAGGGCCATCCCCACTAGTAGGAGATTGAACCCCCCCACCCCTAGTTTCCAGGGTCCTTTTATACTCTAAAAACTCAAGGGGTTTTCCTGACCATCTTGTACCACTCCCTGGTGACCTTTTCCTGGATTAGTTCTGTGGTTATCTCCACTGACTTCATGCAGAGGTCATTCTGTATTTTCAGCTGATCCTGAGAAATGAGTGGGAGTAGTTCTGCCTTTTCAGCTGATCCCCAGAAATGAGTGGGAGTAGTTCTGCCTTTTCGGCTAATCCCCAGAAATGGGTGGAAGTAGTTCTGCCTTTTTGGCTGATTCCCATAAATGGGTGTTATCTGGTTCAACTGACGATTAATGGCAGAAGCTCTGCTTTTCCAAAATGGCTATGCTGTTGCTAAGCAAGGCTAAGTATTATAGGAGGGGAATAGGCCTTCACACTTCCATGGAGCCAAGACACAAAGGTACGCACGAGAGGTACCAGAATACTCATTTTTAGTGTCTTCTTCAGTAGCCAAGAACTCCCGCAAGCATTCTCACTCAATTGCCTTGTCATGGACAAGTCTCAGTAACTCTCTCGTCTTAGACGCTTACCGTGAGTCAGGTAAGCTAACCACTCTACCTCCATTATCATATTTCTTCAATGAGGATTGAGGGAATGTCAAATTTAATGATGACGATGAAATGATGACAACAATAAAATTAGCCTAACTGCCCAGGCAATCATGACCCGGGAGATCTTTGTCTAAAAGAACTTTCACTCCCAGAAATAAATTATCAGACCTTCCCCCAAATTTTTCTATCTTGAGATCAGCATCCTCTTATATAACTAACCCTCATCCAAAGCCAGAAACTCTCTCTGGTAGGTAGAACAACTTTTTCTTGTCTGATTTACTCTAACATGAGATAGAGGTATCCATGAGACTAAGTGGACACAAGATGAGTCTCATCAGAATTAATGGCTATCGTAAAATCATTCCAGTTACACAGGTTACTTTCTCTGTTTGGCCAGAGTCAGTTCAAGTGAAAGCTGGACTTACTGTATGTTTTATGTTGGCAAAGAAAAAGGAACGGAAATCTTTAGTCACAACTCCAGCACTATGTGATTTTTCTTTGATTTATGTGCCAGGAAGTGGACCAAGTAGCCAAGGACTCTGGCCCCCAAGGAGCCTGTATCCGGTTCAGTGTCTAAATTCTTCCTGTGCTTATGTACACTTTTCCATCTAGAAAATGTAGACTTATTCTTTTGTAAGCACACCTTGTATACATCATCTTGTTTATCAAAACACCCCAAGTCATGTGTGGGACAACTAAAATTATCCATTTCCAAGGCAATTTAAAATGCATCATGGCTTCAACCTGCACATCAACCACTGAGGTAAGTATTATTCTCACCCAGTTTTACAAACTCAGACTCAGAGAAGTGTTCAGATATCTTAGGATCAGGTATTTGGTAATCCTGAGAGGATAAGCCTGGATCTGGCCTGACCCCAGTTGAAAAGCCCTAGCTGTAAATTCATCAGAAAACTTGCTTTTCCAGGAAAACGCTGCCAAGCCTCCAAATATTCAGGGTAAACTAATCAGATTTTTAAAATTATAAGCTCCCCCCTAGCAAGGCAGGAGAAATAACCTAAGGATGTTTCCTACGGAGTTTGTGTTAGCCTTGCACAGCCTGACTAAAATATGACCTTCCAGAGATGGAAGTAATGAGCAGCTCTGCCAATTTGGACCATGTGGTAATGCAGCTCCATCATCTTGGGCCAGGTGGCAATGGTCAAGTCCATCATCCTGGGTCACATGGCAATGGTCAACTCCATCATCCTGGGCCATGTGGTAATGGTCAGTTCCCTCATCCTTGGTCACATGGTAATAGTCAGTTCCATCATCCTGGACTAGGTGCTGATGACAGCTCTGCCAATCCCAAGTTTTCCCTAGAATCCAACAAAGCATGTCCTTCATGTACTGTCCTGTGTGCCACAGAAAACCTCAAACTATGCACTCACAGTTCCTGATGCAGAGTGCCAGATTTCCTGGAAATGAACAAGGAATTTACAGAACTGGATTGGGTGAAAATAGTTCCACATCCAACTCAGAGACAGGCTCCTCCAAGGACCATACTACTCTGTCTATACTAACCTTGTGTTTAGACACAAGTCCCTTCTACTACCCTTCCACAAGTCCTTCTTACTAATAAACCTTGTCAATCAAAAAGAGTTCTGCGCTCTTAAAAAAAACTTTGTTCCTTGGCTGCCCAAGAACCTGGGTATCAAACCTGGGTATCAACCATTCCAGGGAGCTGAGCTGCAAACTTAGGTCTCACTGTTCAAGGTCTTTCTTCTCTCTTCCAACCACATAACCTGGAAGCTTTTGGATGCCCCCATTTTGAACGTGCTGACTGTTTATCCCCTTAACTAGATTCATCTCAATAATTAATTCAATTTGTTGTTCAGGAAGGCGGTCAAAGTTCTGATTGTTCAACCATCAGCACTGACCACACAAACTCCACAGGCACTGTCTTCAAATTCCAGGTCACAGACACAAGGCCAAGTTCAGAGGTGGAAGGAAATGGGATTCACCAATATTCCAGAAACCATCTGCTGGCCTTTGTTTTATTTCTTTTGGGTCAGGGTGACCTCCCAATTGGTGCCCAGGAAGCCTAGTGACCACTTCAAAGGGTTCTCAGTTAACTGGCCTGCAGATTCAAAGCAAAGACCCAAGAATGTAGTGCTACCCAGGCCCTGCATGGTGAGGGGTAATATAGGCCACCCCAGCGGTGCTCAGGGGCTCCAGGACTGCACTTGGCAGTGCTCAAGGGACTATGTGATACTGAGGATGGAACTGAAGTCTACAACACAGAAGGTATATCTGCTGTGCTTCTAAGACTGATGAAGCTGATACATCCAAATGGGGAAATAACCTATTTTTCCCTGGACCCCTTCCTACGTCTCCCTGGAAGACTTCCAGCTTGTTTGTTTAATAACAGCGTATCTCAACATAACAAGTCCAAAGAAAAAATATTTTCCCCATTACCCTTCTAACATTTTGGCTGAGAATTTCAGTAACAAAATACAGATTAATAGGGAGAAATGCGTGCACTCACATGTGCACATGCAAACACACACACACACACACACACACACACACACACACAAAGTTAATAACATATATGCCAAGAGTAAACCTGGAGCAGTGCTGATGTGGTTCCACAAACCAAAAATATGTATATGTATGTATATATATATATATATATATATATATATATATATATATGAGGCCCTGGGTTTTACCATGAAGGAAAGAAGGGAGGGAGGGAGGAAGGGAGGGAAGGAGGGAGGGAGGGAGGGAAGGAGGGAGAGAGGGAGGGAGGGAAGGAGGGAGGGAGGGAGGGAGGGAGGGAAATAACTGCCAGCTTACTTATTAAAAAAGTAAGCTGCCCTCAGAGAAGAGTTTAAGAGAACTAAACTGGTATGCAGAGTGAAATTGAATTAAGAGAACATACGATTGCTCAGCAGGAATTCCAATACAACCCTTCCTTAGGCTAACCACATCCTTCTCTTTCCATATATTAGTGATATAAGCCAGGAACTCAGAACAAAGTTATTATCTCTTTTACCTGTCACATGACCATTGCATGGAATAAAAGGGAAAAAGAAACTTGAATTTTCAGAGTTTTGGTGGTGGCCTGCCCAGAGGAAGAAGTCAGCACAGAGAAAGTTTTGATTAGCTGTTTCCCTGCGGCAGGCTCCAGCCTCTCAGCAGCTTCCATAAAGGGGGGAAAATTACATTAAAGTAACAAGTGTTGTCTTCGACACACATACAGCAATTTCTAACATCCTAGCTGAATGAGAAATGCATATTTTGATTATTATCTCCAAGGGAGAAATCCTTCTAGGTGTGAGGAAACACAAATGGAGAGATACATGATGAAATATGCAGCTGTAAGAAAATATTAAGTCATGCAGTTTTCTGCAATATGGATGGATCTAGAGGGTGTCATAGTAAGCAAAGGAAGTCAAGAGAGGAGGAGAAATGCTGGATGATTAACTCATCTGTATTTAAAGAGAAACGAAGCAAGGGAATGAAGGTTTTGAACCAACAGACTCTTGGCCCTCTGTTAGAGAATGGAGAATACCAAGTAAGACGGGAAGTGACTGGTGGGCAACAGTGAAGAGAACCAAACATGACATAAGGAACTTGGTAGAGGTTCTTGTACAATCGACTGGGGGTGAGGTGAGGTCACAAGTTTCCATCAAAACTGTAAGTGTTCCCTTTTGGAAAACAGTATGGACGATTCTCAAAAAATTAGAAATTGAGCTCCCATTTGACCCAGCAATACCACTCCTGGGAACATATCCTAGAGAGGCAAAAAAGTATAGTCGAAGTGGCATCTGCACTTGTTTGTTCATTGCAGCACTCTTTACAATAGCCAGAATCTGGATAAAACCTGAGTACCCAAGAACAGATGACTGGTTAAAGAAACTTTGGTACATCTACACAGTGGAGTACTATGTAGCTGTTAAAAAAGATGAAGTCATGAAATTTACATACAAGTGATACTACATGAAAAGTATCATGCTAAGCAAAATGAGTCAGAAAGAGAGGGACAGACATAGAAAGATTGCATTCATCTGGGGAACATAAAGTAACAAAATAGACTAATACCCAAGAATAGCTGAGATAAGTACCAGGAGGTTTACTCCATGGCTTGGAGACCAGCTGCACATGCTAGGGGAAAAGGCAGCTCAGATAGAGAAGGAAGCACCAAATAAAGGGTGTTGGGAGGATCCTCCCAGGATGGGAGATGCATGCTGAAAGTAGACTATAGACTGAACATGATTGCCACTCAATGCCTCTTTTGCAAACCACAGCACCCAAAAGGAGAGAGAGAACAAAAGGGAATGCCCTGCCACAGAGGCAGGGGGGATGGGAGGATGGAGGGGTGGGAGGGATACTGGGATCAGTGGTGGTGGAGAATGGGCACTGGTGGAGGGATGGGTACTTGATCACTGTATAACTGAAACCCACGCAGAAAAATTTGTAAGTCTACAACTGTAACCTTATGGTGTTTCACTAATAAAAATTAAAAAAAAACAACAACAACAACTAAGTGTTGGTGCTGGAGCAATAGTACAGCAGGTAGGGCATTTGTCTTCTATGCGGCCAACCTGGGTTTAATCCCTAGCATCTCATATGGTCCCCCAAGCACTGTCAGAAGTAATTCCTGAGTGCAGAGCCAGCAGTAACCCCTGAGCATCGCTGAGTGTGACCCAAAAAGCAAAAACACAAAATAAAACTATAAGTGTTATTACCATTGTTAGCATGTGACCCAAACAGGAATAACTAAATTGAATTTTCAAAAGTTTACCAAGGGCTTGGGCTGGAGCATTAGTACAGTAGATAGGGTGTTTGCCTTGCACATGGCCAATCTGGGGTCGATTGCCAGCATACCATATGGTCCCCTGAGCACTGCCAGGAGTAATTTCTGAATAAAAATCCAGGAGTAACCCTTGTGCATCACCGGGTGTGACCTAAAAAGAAAAAAAAGTTTATGAAGGGGCAGGAGTGGGGTGCTTGGTGGGAGGATGATGACACTGGTGGTGGATGTTGAGCTGGAACATTGTTTAACTTTATTATCAGTCATACTGTAAATCACGGGCTGGAGCGATAGCACAGTGGCAGGGCGTTTGCCTTGCACGCAGCCAACATGGCCGACCCGAGTTCGATTCCTCTGCCCCTCTCGGAGATCCCGGCAAGCTACCCAGAGTATCTCGCCCGCACGGCAAAGCCTGGCAAGCTACCCGTGATGTATTCGATATGCCAAACATAGTAACAACAAAGTCTCCAATGGAGACGTTACTGGGCCCGCGCGAGCAAATCGATGAACAATGGGAGAACCATTACCGTGACTGTAAATCACAAAGCCTAATTTTAAAAAATTTAAGTGAAAAATTTTAAACTAGAGCTGCACATTAATTTTAGGGGTTTTTTGTGTGTGTGTGTGTGAGATGAATAAATGTGTGCCCCTTGACTCTAGAGTTCCTGTGGTTAGCCTGGAATCGGGCTAGGGAAGCAGCCGGGGAGGGTTAAAGAGAAGGGTTTTAGGTTCCCTTCATGGCTGAGCCAAAGGTTTGCAAATTCGTCTCCCCTGTGTCCAGTGTTATGCCACAGCTAGTTGGGATGCATTTCTTGCCACTTGTGAGCAGGGTGGTCTGCTTCTTTTCTGGCTGTCACTCTCTCTCTCTCTCTCTCTTCATTATCATCCCCAAACTCAGAAGTGTCTCCTAATTCTCTCCAATGTCCCACTTCCTAATCAGTGCCAAACCCTTTGTAACACAACTCCCATCCCTGCAAACTCTATTAAAGGGGGCCTAGCAAAAAATGATGAAAGGGCTTCTTATTTGGAAAGGCAGTGGCCTGTGTTGGGTGTCTGAACTATTCGATCTCACCACAGTGTTGACACTGCAGACCCATTTCATTTCCCTCTCGTCCCTCCCCTGGATCTCATCCCAGAGAACCAGAAATGGTCACTGTATCTCAAGCTTCTCTGGAAGCCTTTTAAGGGCCCGGGGGAACTCAGAAATCCATCTTATTTCTCTTCTCACTTGACATGCTTGGCCTGAACAGCTCATCTCTGGAAAGGCTCTGTGATTTCTGTTTATAAATTCAGTCTTGCCCCATCCTCTTAGCCATAGACTTGCAAGGTAAACATTTCTCCTTGGAGGTTCTACAGATGCCCAAAGCCAGATTCCTCACCCACTTTGTCATCTTACCATTCAACCTACTCACTGCAATATGCATGACCAGGTATTGTGTGCCAGGGACTCATACTAAGGGCATACCTGTGAGTAAAGTTCTGATAAACAATATTGAATTTGGGAAATACTTCTTCCCAATAGTCAGAATTACTGAGGCTTTAACTTATGTTTCATCTGAAATGTGGCATTTATTAGGATAGTATTCATCATATTGTAGATACCCAAAAGAAATATGGTCACGGTCCTCCCATTGTTCATCGATTTGCTCGACGGGCCCAGTAACATCTCCATCATGAGACTTCTTGCTACTGTGTTTGGCATATCGAGTACGTCACGGGGAGCTTGCCAGGCTCTGCCGTGCGGGCGAGATACTCTCGGTAGCTTGCCGGGCTCTCGAGAGGGGCGGAGGAATCGAACTCGGGTCCGCCATGTTGGCCGCTTGTAAGGCAAACGCCCTACCGCTGTGCTATGGCTCCAGCCCAAAAGAAATATGAGTACACATGTAATATAAAATGAAATTTTTTAAATTTCTTTTTAGTTTTGGGGCTATACCTGGTAGTGCTCAGGACTCACCCCTAGGTCTGTGCTCAGAGATCAGTCCTGGAGGAAATGCTCAAAGGACTATGTGGTGTCAAGGATTGAATCCAAGTGAGCTGCATGCAAGGCAAGCACCCACCCCACTGTCCTGTCTTTCCTGTACAAACAAAATAAATGTCTACAATAAATTTTGCAGAAATGAAAACCTGCATTTTTTCTCTCTTCTTTTTTTTGGATTTTGTTTTTGTTTGTTTGTGATGAGGAACAGAACCCGTGGGAAGCAGGCATACGTACCACTGAGCTATATACTTAGCCAAGAGACCTACATTTTTGCTGGAAACTCCTCTTCTAATCCAGTTGAGCTCCAATTCTATAAATGTTAACTTCAGGAATACAGTTAACATTCTGCCCCTCCTTCCATCACTGCTGCCCCCCCCCCTCATTCTCTTGCTTTGCTGCTAAACCTTCCGATTTTCTTTGAAACACCTTCATCTTTCTCCATGATGCCAAAGCACAAACAGAAAAATTGCTTATTTTTATTCTTTTTCTTCAAAATCCTTGCTGGTTCTCACTCCCCGGGTGATAAAATTCTAATTCTTTAATTAGGCACATTCAGTTCTGCACAATCTGGTGAGAACCTGACTCTTCAAACTCATAAATGCTCCCTATCTGACACCCACCTAACTCCACCCCTACTCTCAACAAGCCTCCTCTCCCTCTCTAAGTGTGGCAGTTCTGACATCTCTGGCCCTTCACAAATGCAAATGGTCTAGGCCCAAAGTAAAAGAGAGCGAGAGAGCAAGAGAGAGAAGTGGAAAGAGAGAGGAGAGAGAGAGAGAGAGAGAGAGAGAGAGAGAGAGAGAGAACTGGGGTGGGGTGGTGAGGGAGGGAAACTGGGGACATTGATGCATTGATGGTGGGAAATATACACTGGTAAAGGGATGGGTGTTGGAGCATTATATGACTGAAATCCAAACATGAACAGCTTTGTAGCCGTGTGTCTCACTGTGATTCTATAAAAACATTATAATTAAAAATAAATTAAAAACAAAATTAATTGGTCCTCATCTAGCTATGTCCTACTCTTCCCATTCCAGTGCTCTCCCAGCACCACTGTTCATCTCTTGCTGCTTCTTTTCAGGTCATCAGCCCTTGTAGCTAGTGCCATTTGCTTCATCCTTAAGTTTATCAGGTGTCTTGGAGATAACATGATGCTTCCTGATACCACTGTAAAGCATGTCTACTTTTTATTTTATCTTTAGACAACTGGGGAGGGGGGGCAAGGATTGTGCCCCGTGCCTTGCTGCATATCTTAATGCTTATAGAATCTCTATGATTATCGCCCATCTTCAGTTGGAATGAGGAGAAAGGCCTGCTGCATTTACTCGGTTTTGCATCAGTTACACTTTTGTATGACACAGCTGATTTACCTTGCCATTGTCAAAGACTGTGCTGGCAATAGTCAATGGAAAATGGAGTTAAGAAGAAAGGCCAATATTAATATTTAGCCGGTGTTAAAGATTATATATACCTGAGTCAGATTTGGATGCATGTCATTGATATAACAGAAAACACATCAAGAAGTTTAATTGCAAGAGAGTCTGAAATATCCTTTGTAGTTTTCAAGACTCCATTATGAAGTATTCCAGAAGGTGTCTAGGGTGATTATTGAAGAACATTTCTTTTTTTTTTTTTTAGTTTTTGGACCACACCCAGCAATGTTCAGGGGTTACTCTTGATTTTGCACTCAGGAATTATTCCTGATGTTGCTCAAAGGACCATGCGAGGTGCTAGGAAGCAAATATGGGTTAATCATGTGCAAGATAAGTACCCTAGCCACTGTACTATCTCTCTGACCCTTTAGAGCCATTCCTTAACATCCACAACTGTCTCCTATGTGGCATGTCCACTGGAGAAGATAAATACCAATGAGGGACATTACCAATGACATTACCAATGAGGGACAGAAACTCAGAGCCGGTAACTTGCTCTAGCTGACAAAGGGGTGAATTGTCATTCAAAATAGAACCTTCTACATTCCCAAAACTCTGTTCTTTCTGCCACTCTAGCTATTATTTACAAGTGCTTTAGTTAAAGATCTCTTCCAATTAAAGTAACTTGAACAGAGAAGCAAAAGAGCCATAACCAAGTTTATGCTTCATGGCTAGTATTTTATCATTCCTCTAGATTTTAAGGCTCATCCTATTGTGGGAGAAATCATTGATTAAGGTCAAATTATAGGTTGAGTGTGAGGTTTCATGGAATATGGTACTAATAAAAACCATCTTACACTAAAGGTTTATGGATTACAAATGAAGAGCAAGGGACAATGACTCCTGAAAACAGTCTATTTCCCTGATATGCTCCTCCTCGAAATGTCACCATCATTCTGCCTCATCTGAGCAAGAGCAGTACACATCTCAAGTAGCAGCATCTGTCGCTGCATGAAGTGTCCCTTCTGGGGCTTCATCATTTATGGGTCCATCTTTCAATGAGGAAAGTCAATGGAGTCAACTAATCCCAAACAAAAAAGGCCACAAAAAGTCCTGCAAAAAATATAAGAGTTGAGCTCAAATCAAGCCACTTAAGAGAGATGTGCAAAAGAAGAGCCTCAGAGAGGTCATCCCCAAAGTATGGCCACATCAATACTCAGGGTGCTTGAGTGAAAGTCTGAGAGTCTAAGGAACCCCATAACGGAGGCTTACAAATTGCATGATAAGTTGAAACAGGATCTTTACCAGAGAGTCAGGGTCCCCTATATGAAGGGGAAAGTGTCAGAGTGTGTGAAGAAAAACCCAAAAAGGCAAAAAGTGTGATCTCTAGTTGCTCTCTGAAAAGGCCACAGCAAATCACACAAACCCTCCCCCCACAAACTCAGTGTTGAGATGTGACTTAAGAGCTGGAGATGTATGTGGGTGACTTCCTACAGCAGCCAGCAGTGGGAAATGTCAACAGAAATCTATTTCACAGAGAGAAAAAAATCTATCAACAATTTAAGGGACAAAGGAGCAGCAATAAACTGGGGACAAATATAAGGAAATTAGTGGCTAAGTGGAAATTATAACACAAACAAGAGGAAAAGGAAAGAGTGAATTAAAGCCAGGCACCAATGACAGATGATTCTGCATTTTCAGATTTCCCACGGCTGATTTATATTGATTATTGTGTACCTGAGTAATTGTCCTGTCTATGCAATGTATCCTGCAAAATCCTAACCCAGAAAGGCTTCCCCTTCCCATCACAGTCGCCTCCTTTCCTGTGGCTCAGCTCCATTTCAGCTTGACTCACCTGTTCTGAGATTTCCCACAACCCCCGCAACTGCACTGCCCTCCCAATTCAAGTGGACTCCATGCTATCCCCTTTCAATCACCCTTGTATACACACCTGTCATCTTTGCTCAGTCCCCTTTGGGGTGGGGGTTAGGGGCAGGAGAGTGGGGGAGTTAGGTCACACCTGGTGACTCTCAGGACTGATTCCTGGTACTGGAATCAGTAATCACTCCTGGAGGTGCTCGCAGAACCATATTGGATGCCAGAGATTGAACCCAGGTCAGCACATGCCCCACCCACTATACTATCACTCCAGCTTCCAGTGTCCTCTTGGTCAAACCCGTATCTCTTCGCTGAGCAAAACTCACTTCACTGTCACTCCTGGACTCCCAGAGGTGAAAACCTCTCAGTGAAAAGACTAATGTCACTGGTATCAATAAAAACTCATAGTCGACAAACTGAAGTGGAAATCTGGGGGTGAGAAATCTGATGAAGAAATATGGAGCTAGACACATGCACAGATGATTCTCATGCGGCGATCAGATTTCTTAGAGGAGAATCTCTATCTTTTCTCTCTCTCAAATTATCACAATAATCTTATTTCCTAATTATCATGGGGCTAATGAGATAGTACAGGGAATTAAGCACTTGTCTTGTACGCAGCCAACCCCAGTCTTATCTCTGATACTGAATAGGGTCACCGAGTACCACCAGGGATGGTCCTCGAGCACGGAATCAGGAGTAAGTCCTGAAGACCCCCATGAGTAACCCAAAGATACATACAAAAGCTTCCACCTTTAAAAAATTTGACCTAATTGTAATTTTTTCAATAATTCCTAAAAATAAACACATATGGAAAACAACTTCATGAAGAGGAGATAGCAGTGTGAGAAGGGCACTTGCCTTGCATGCAATCAACTAGGGTTTGGTCTCTGGCACCTCATATGGACCCTGGAGCCCAGCCAGAAGTGATTCCTGAGTGCAGAGCCTAGAGTAAGCCCTGAGCATCACTAGGTGTGACCCAAAATCCAAAATAAATGAATTTACTTTTAAAAGAGAAGGAGAGAGTAGCCAAACTGTGGTGGAATCTGAAATCTTTGGGTGTGTGTGAAGGCTCAGGGGAAGGGGTCCTAAGGGCAGTCAAATGGCCATGGTGTCCGTGGGAAGGAACTCCTGAACTCCCACCGGATCTAATGCCTACTCCAAGTTCACGGCTAGATGGGTCATCTCCAGGAACCCCTGTGAGGTTGTATTTTTCAAGGAAGCTCTCAGCCAGGAGTAGTGCAGCGTAGACACCGAAGAGAAAAGAGAAGAAAGCCCTTGTTGAAAGTGGGTTACCCTGGTCCTAACACAGGTGTAACAAGAACCAATGGTGCCAACCCCGAGCACAGCACCAGGCAGGCAGCCAAGGCAGAGACTGCGTGGAGCAGCAACCAACCTGTTTCCTCTCGAAGCAAGGGGAGTTCTTGAGTCTTGTCTGGCTCCTCCACCCAATCTTGAGTTCCCGGCACAGATCCACTCTGTTCAGAGGAGGAAGAACTCAGAAACAGAACTGAGACAATGAGATGGAAATATGTATCCTTACCTGCACTAGGTTAAACCATGGGTGAGATGAAGGGTAAGAACTAGGACAGGGCTGGGGACGAGGGCCCCTACCTGGGCTTTGAAGCAAAAAGAACCAGGCTTTATAAAGAAGGTTGAGGTGCCCAGAGCGATATAGTACAGCAAATAGTGCATTTGCCTTGAACGAGACAGAGCCCGGCTTCAGAGCCCAGCACCTCCAGGAGTAATTCCTGAGTACAGAACTCAAACCCGAGTAACCCCTGAACAGGTGTGGCCAGATAAGTCACTTGTCATTCCGTTGATCATCGATTTGCTCGAGCAGGCACCACTAATGACTCCATTCGTCCCTGTCACGTGCTAGTGTAGCCCAATGGCATATTGGGGGCTCTTTCAAAGTCAGGGGAAGGAGGCCCATTATTGTTACTGTTTTTGGCATATCAAGTAACACCACAGGTAGCTTGCCAGGCTCTGCCATGCTGGCAGAATACTCTCGGTCGCTTTTTGGGCTCTCTGAGAGGGATGGAGGCTTTTGGGGTGGCCTCTAATCGCTTTTACAGGTGTTCCCAGTCTACCAAATGCAAGCTTTTGGTCAACTGGCATGTTGTAGCAACCTGCATGCTGACAAACACACAACTACCTGTGTCTCTGGGCAGCACCTGGAACATCAACCTGCAGTCTCAGAGTCTCAGATTGATCTCCTTGAAGTGGATGGAGTTCACCTGGAGGTTGTTGAGCAGCTGGCAGAGCAGGACCTCATCGTGGAGGCCAAACAAGTAAATAAATATCACTGTCACTGTCCTCCCGTTGTTTATCGATTTGCTCGAGCGGGCCGAGTAACGTCTCCATTGTGAGACTTGTTGTTACTGTGTTTGGCATATTGAATACGTCACGGGTAGCTTGCCAGGCTCTGCCATGTGGGCGAGATACTCTCGGTAGCTTGCCGGGCTCCCCGAGAGGGGCAGAGGAATCGAACTCGGGTCGGCCATGTTGGCTGCGTGCAAGGCAAACGCCCTACCGCTGTGCTATCGCTCTAGCCCAAATAAATATAAATATATATAAAAGGTTACTTTTTTATTTTTAAAAAAGAAGACAGCAGATAAATTTCAGACTCTGTGCAGACTCTGACACTCATTCGGGAGTTTGATGAAACCGGAGCTTCTTTCTGTCTATCTGCCAGACCCCCTCCTCCACAACAATTTTGATGCTGCTTTTAAGTTGTGTGCCAATCATTGAACAATCCCAGCATTTTCTAGAGAGATTCAAACACACTTTCAGGAGACATGGAGCACTCAGATTCACAGAGAACAAAAGTCAAAGAGATTTTGCTGCTAATTTATGATCCATCCCTGAGCCTCATGCAGCTAAAAATCATAGGTAGGCAAGAATGGGCCACCTTACCACGACCATTTGACTCTCTGCCAGGTTCTTAGCCTCCATCATCTCAGTTCATTCTCATAACAATGCTATGCCATGGGTGACATTAAGACTTTTATTTGGGTTGGAGTGATAGCACAGCGGGTAGAGTGTTTGCCTTGCATGCGGCCGACCCAGGTTTGATTCCCAGCATCCCATATGGTCACCCAAGCACAGCCAGGAGTAATTTCTGAGTGCAGAGCCAAAAGTGATCCCTGAGCATCGCTGGATGTGACCCAAAAAGCAAAAGTTAAAAAAAAAAGGACTTTTCTTTTTAAGACTGGGGGTTGGAGGGGGCAAGGAAGTACAGAAAATCACAGTTGCTATCCAGGGTCAGAGACCAGCTCAGACTGACCCTCCCGCAAGGCTGCCCTCTAAATTAAACTTCCCTGCCACAAAGTTTCTGCTCGGCCTGTACCAAGGAAGAAGCACACTGGTGAACAGCGCAGACCAAAGCAGGCAGCACCGGTTCCTGAAAGGTAAAAGGGATCATGGCAACCAGAGCGCAAAGGAAGCCGCACTTGTAAAGAAGTGGCCCAGATTTTTGCCTCTCATATCTGCCTCTTGAGTTTGGGTTTTCCAAAATCCCATGCTCTACATTCAGAGGCAGTCTAAAGCCTCTGTCTGTGAGTATAAGGGAGAGAGGGGAGTGAATAACTCTGTGTGGGGACCCAAATCACGTGGTGGGGGTGACACTCTCTTCGTTGGGTTTCCATTACAACAAGCTTATGAGGTTGGAGTGTTAGAAATGCTGCTACAGTTGGATATGGAAAAATAGGTGAATAACTTGCCTTAGTCAACCTGGCTGTAAGTGATAGAACGAAAAATCAAATTTGGGTGATTTGATTCCAGGGCCTGATCTGGGTTTCCTTAAGTTTCTTCTGAAGTGTCTTCAGTGTGGCCCAGAAGAATAGTATAGGGCTTAGTGTGCTGGCCACAGAAGCATGTGGGCAAGAGTTCGAATCCCTAGGGTCCCAGCAGTTCTGCTGCCTGGCCCTTGTGTTCTCTGATCGCCTGTGCCACAGCTGTACCACAACCAGGGGTGTGAGAGCACCACAGAAAAAAGGGAGTGAGACCCCACTGGTGAATACCGGAATTAAAAAGATGTGTGACCCTCCATGACATGGAAGCTAAAAGCATCTTTAAGGATGAAACACCACTGATCAAGCAAGTGGAAACAAATATAAACAAATGGGACTACATCAAACTAAGACACTTTTGTACCTCAAAAGAAATGGTTACCAAAATACAGAGAGAACCCACGGAATAGGAAAGAATATTTACCCAATACCCATCTGGTAAGGGGTTAATATCCAGGATATACAAGATGCTAGTAGAATTGTACAAGAAAAAAATCCTTCAACCCCATCAAAAAATGGGGAGAAGAAATGAACAGAAGTTTCCTCAAGAAAAAGAAATACAAATGGCCAAAAGGCACATGATAAAATGCTCTACATCACTAATCATCAGGGAGATGCAAATCAAAACAACAATGAGATATCATCTCACACCACAGAGACTGGCACATATCCAAAAGAACAAGAACAACTAATGCTGGCACAGATGGGGGGAGAAAGGACGCTCTTTCACGTTGGTGGGATACTGACTGGTCCAGCCTTTTTGTAAAACAATATGGGCATTCCTTAAAAAACTAGAAATTGAGCTTCTATATGACCCTGCAATACCACTTCTGGGAATATATCCCAAGGGTGGAAAAAAGCACAGTAGAAATGACATCTGCACCTGTATGTTCATTGCAGCACTGTTCACAATAGCCAGAATGTAGAAACAACCTGAGTGCCTGAGAACAGAAGACTGGTTAAAGAAACTTTGGCACATCTACACAATGGAATACTATGCAGCTATTAGGAAAGATGAAGTCATGAAATTTTCTTGTAAGTGGATGGTCATGGAGAGTATCATTCTAAGTGAAATGAGTCAGAAAGAGAGGGACAGACATTTGTGGAATATAAAATAACATAATATGAGACTGACACCCAAGGACAGTAGACAAAAGGTCCAGGAATATTGCTCCATAGTTGGAAGCCTTCCTCATGAGCTGGGGGAGAAGACAGCTGGAATAGAGAAGGGATCACTAAATCAATGATGGTTGGAGGAATCATTTGAGATGGGAGATGTGTACTGAAAATAGATAAAGGACCAAACATGTTGTCCTGTCAGTATCTGTATTGCAAACCAGAATGCCCAGAAGTAGACAGAGTATGGGAGAAACTGCCTGCCATAGCAGGGGGAGGGCTGGGAAGGGGGGTACTGAGAACGTTGGTGGTGCAAAATGTGCACTGGTGGAGGGATGGCTGCTCGATCACTGTATGACTGAAACTCAAACATGAATGTTTTGTAACTGTATCTCATGGTTATTAAAAAAAACAGATGTGTGAGCACCCCAGTTTGGAGGTGCATCCTCTGGGGAGCACAGGTGAGCACCACAGCTATATCAGCCAGTATCATCACCCCAAAGCCTGAACCTCAATGAAGGGCTGCCCCCAGTGAGTGTGTGAGCAAGCTCTGACCAAAAAGGGGTGCAAACCTCAGGCTAGCAGTCCACACCTCAATCTAATGTGTGATCCCTGGTAGGCACACAGCAGGGCAAGTGTGTGACCCCTGGTCACTTCAACAGAAACCACAACACTAACAAAGGGAAGGGAGCTGGGCGTGAAACAAGTAGAATAACAATAACAACAAAAACATTCTGGGTATATGTAACCCAGGACCGTTTCAGGTTAAACAGCACTTTCCTGTTATGGTTTTCAGCAGACACTGCACATTCTCTGCAGAATTGAGACATTGTGTCCTGTCCCCAAGCCCCCCGCCCCACCCCCTCACCCACCCCCCTTCCAGCTCCATGCTGAGGCAAGCACTAAGAACTCCAGGGAGGGTTTGCAGAGAGGTAGGTGGTGAGCACAGCTTTGAAGTGGGTCACTTCACCTCCGTCTGGTCTGCCCATCTTTGGCAGAGGACCAGTGGGGGCACAGTCCTGCCTTCGGCCAGGCTAACTCAGTCAGAGGGCTGCAAGAGAAGCCTTTGAGCAAGCCAGAAGGATTCAATATTCCCGCTAAACCCTGACAAGTCTAAGTGAGCAAGAGTCTGAGATTAGGCAGAGGCTCCTTAAGCAGCCTAATCCAGAGTGGGGCATCCCCCAGGGATCTTGAGGAGCCTGTCAGAAGCCTATGCGGTTTGGGGACGAACAGCCAACACTGTGATCCCAGCACGGCATAATGGATTTGTGAGACAGTGTGCGAGCTCAGTTCAAGCTATGTCACTAGCTGATGTGAGTGCAGCCAGCTGACTTACTTTCATTAAGAAAAAAATGGGTTTTTTTCTCACATGCTTTCTGAGACTTAGCGCCTTCTTCTGGATTTTTGTTCAATGTATGCACATGCTCTGTTTTGCTCTCTTTTCCCCCCAGCTTTGATCACTTTGAAGCCAAAGAGATACTCAATACATATTTATTGAATTAATTAATTTTCCATAGAATGGTAAGAACAACACCTATCTCACACTCTGTTTGGATTTGAGCGATTTGGAGAGCAAAGACACATGGCAAGATAATATATAGGCATTTTAGAAAAATTTGAGGGTGGGGAGCTGGAGGCCACACCTGGTCGATGTGGCTCCCGACACAGGGAGCCAAACAGCACAGGGAACCAAACACAGTGCTGGGATCAGACCTGGGCCCCTATGTGCAAGGCAAGTGCCCCTACCTGCTGTACTATTACTCCGGCTCCTTTATGGGTACTTTAATTTTGCTCTTATCCTTGCTTCTCAAGGAAATTCCCTACAAACTTAAAAGATGATTTTTCCCCCTCTTCTACTTCTCCTAAATTCAGCATTAATCAGCTTCTTGTACTGGCTTTGTTGGCCTTAGAGGGGAGGAATTGCATCCATTTCATGAACTTTTCCTGAACTCAGCCTGTTCACAGGTCCACCTGGGACAACCTTAGAGGGAAACTCCAGAGAAATTATAAACAGTTTCCTTAAAAAAGAAAGGAGTACACTTATCCTCCAAGTTCTGTGCAGAGTAGAGACGGGAAGCCCAGACTATACAAAAGAGGAAGCAAAGCCCAGGAGGTTGGCTAAGGGATGGGTGGGGATTTCACCCCAAGAACTTACAGGTTGGGAAGCCTGGGCAAGACCAAGAGAGATGACCCAAGAAACAAATCTGCTTCACAGGACACTGAAGAACTGGGTCCTTTCCAGCTTCCTGAACTGTCTAATCCTGAGCTCATCAACTAAAGAGCAGAAATTCCTTCTCTCCTCCTGAGCAGTGCAACTCCTTTCAAAGAGGGGAAAGAAGACTGATTCCTCTCCAGTGAGAACTGAAATTGAATTACCCACCAACCCTGGCTGGTCTCTGCCCCAGCCCTGTAGAATACAGTTTCATGTTAGGCCAAATAAGAAGATGGGAGAGCTGATTCAGAGGGATCCTGATGAAATTTCTTAAGAGAAACCGGATAAATCCTTATTTTCTTCTCTTACTGACAGAAAACTGGAATAAGCAATGGCATAGTCAGGTTGGTTGACTTTAAAAGAAATTTCTGAAATATTAAATTTACCTAATTTTCCAGTCTGTCTGCCAGTCCTATATATAGATTTTAGATTTACCAATCTTAAAATCATTCAAGCCAGTTCCTTAAAATCACTCTAATTCTTTTCTATTGGTAAAATTTCCTAACTTTTCAAGAATGTTCCATACTATTTCCATACCAGGATACTCCAGAAACACATTCCCCACCTCCCCCCGGAGAAATCCACCTGATACATCCAGCTTAGATAACACGATTCAGTCCACATTTATTTTGTTAGGTTGGGGGGAGGGTCCTCCCAGCAATTTTCAAGGCTTATTCCTGGCTCTGCACTCAGAAATTTCTCCTAGTGGTTCTTGGGGGATGTTATAAGGTGTCATGCATCAAATTTGGAATGGCCATGTGCAAGATAAGTATGCTACCCGCTGTACTATAACTCCAACCCCTCAGTTCACATTTAAATTTGTTTTATGATCAACCCATAAGATCTCTGCTATTATTTATCTCAATAATGAGTTAATGCCTTTTCCTTTCCTCAATAGAAAGTCTCTCCCAACCTCTACATCACAAAGTAATTCCAGAACAGAAAAAAAAAATGGGACTGGGAGATAGCTCAAAGAGCATGTTCTAGATGTTTCGGGCCCTGAGTCGGGTCAGTAGAACTCCATATCCCTGAACCACTGCTGTGTGGGTCCCAGCATAGATGGATCACCCTGCCTGGTTCATCAAGCACTGCTAGGAAGAAATGCTTCCAAGAGCTTTGCCTGGGAGGCATGGACAGAACAAAAGAACTGGGAAATTGTGCCTATCTTTTGAAAAGTCCCTTTCTTTGCATTATGAGGACTTGCCAGAAAGTGGCCTTAGCCAGGTACATGCTGTACATGCATGAGCCACCCAGTCCACTTTTGGTCATGCTAACTCTCACATACACATGTGCCACCCCCAGTACCAGTACACACACACACACACACACACACATACACACAATTCTTGATCCAAAGAGGTTCCAGCACCGGCCACTTTGTGCCTAGTGGTGCCCAGGGCTTATTTCTGGTTCTGTTCTCAGGAATCACTCGTGGCAGTGCTCAGGGGACCATATGGGATGCTGGGGATAGGGATGGAATTCAGGACGGGCGCATGCAAAGCAAGCACCTTACCTGCAGTACTATCTCTCTGCCCCCCCCCCCAATACTCTACATTTATTTCCTATGATGACTCTAGCTTGGGCTTCCCCTCCTGACTGGCCTCCTCCTTACAAGGGAGCTTTCTCCTGCAGCCATCCTTTATAAACAGCTGCCCCCAGCCATGGACACCAGTTTATGCTATGGTGCAGGACACAGAACATTGAACTTCACCTGCAGACCTCTCAATCACCTTTCTTTAAGAACCCTCTCTCATACCTATCGTAAATTTTCCCACATTTACATGAAAACCACTTAGAGTCAGTTCTTCCTAAAGCAAAGAAGGTGCACCTCAAAGTAGATTCTGATCCTCATCAAGAGAATTTAGGAAGGCAGGGGGAGTTGGGGGTACATCTGGCTATACTCGGGGGTTACTCTGGGCTCTAAACTCAGGGATCAAGTGGTGCTCAGGGACCATATATAGTGCTGGAAATCAAGCCGAGGTCAGCTGTGCAAGGCAAGTGCCTTTACCCAGATACTACCACATGAATTTCTTAAGAGAATAGTTTAGCTCATTCTATCAGTGACTTGCCCTCATTCTCAGGGAGTCAGAGTATGGAACTTTCAGGATTATTAGGGTACTCAGCCACTGAACCATTTGTCATCCAGGTCCCTGCAAGAACTGACTAGTGACATATTTTCTACTTCAGATTTTTGGGTCTGTTGCTATTCACTATGTGTCTGAGGAAATACATCTCCCTGTAGCAGTGAATCGGCTCATCAATTCTCCGCTGGTCCAAACATCTTATCTTCTCTTTTTCTAGGCCTTGGGAACTTTGCCTAAGTCTGAGCTTTCTGTTCTACGATATTTATATTTAACAAAAGTGCATTACAACCTCACGTTTGGCCTGTAGGTCTTGGGTGTATTCAGCTCCAGGCCTTTTTGAAAGCCAGGCAAGGGAATCGGTGCTTCCTTCGGAGAGCAATGGGGAGCCATTAAAACTAAGCACTTCATTTCAAAATAATGAAAGACTAATTCCCTGCTTTATCAAGACTCCAAATTCAGCACACTCCAGACCAGGATATTTTCAGAGCACGGAAAGCTCCGTTAATATTCTCCTCCTGACAAGATACAGCTGGAAAAGCCCTTGACGCCTCCCAAGCAGCATCAGAGTTTCCATAAACTCCTGTTTGAGGTAGGAGGAGGGTGGAGGGGGGGTTGGGAAACGACTAAAATATGGTTCCAGATTGTAAAGCCTTCAAATACTCAATTTCACGAATCACATATCCCGACAGAGAGTCTGTGCATATTGGAGGTGCAATCCTACGAAGATTCCATTCACGCCCCGTTTTATTGAGACGTTATTGCTACATTTTTTGAACAGGCACCCCCTTCGAAACACAGCAGCTCCAACTGCACAATTGACAGAGGTATTAATTAGCCAAGCTAATGATCCAGGCTTGTTTAGACTAATCAAGGGATGCCACAGCTTCAAGCTGCTGCGTTCTCCTTGCGGAACGAGCAGTCGAAACGCGGGCTTGTTAAGACTGGTAAATCGCACGGACAGCCTGGCAACTGGGAGAAGACGCCACCTTCCCGGAACGCCGGGCCTGGCTCCCCAAGCACCTGACACTCCCGCGGCCAAGTCCCCCTGCAGAAAATCAATACTGCCTGCTGGAGAGGAAGCTGCAGCGTTACAAATGCTTGCCTTCAACACCAGCTCGAAGGGCTGGTGGACGCCACGAGGCATACTCAAAACCTTGGTGCCCAGGGGCCAGGCAAAGGCTCTGAAGCCCGGCACTGGCACTCAGCGCCCGGCAACTCCTGTTATTTCTCTCCTGGGCCCTGCAGAGCCGGGTGTGCCTGCAAAATCGCATGAATTGCAGAATGGTCATTCACCCCATCGTTATTCCAGCTAACACGTTCTTTCTGCACTGATTTGTCAGCCCGACTAATAAATCCACAGGGCTGGAGGGAAGGAGAGGCCAGATTTTCATGAAGGAGAGGCCAGATTTTCATGATTAGAGCGTGTTCTCACTCTCAGCTTAATCTCAAACTCCTTGCCTCTCCAGGAGCTGGGGAAAATCACAGGACTTCGAGTTCCAGAGACCAGGCACTTGCCTCTGGGTCCCTCCTGCCCTGGGAAGCAGTTCTCAGCTTTCTGAGAACCTGGGCTGTGTGTTTCTCCTGCCATGGCACATAAAGCTTCCTATGCTCTGGGCTTCTCCCTTAACCAGTCTCCCCCCACACCCCCTCACCTCCAGAATTGCGCTGGTATTTCTAGCCTCTGCCCACACTGAGTCAGATCTGAGTATGGGCTGCAGAAAGCTCCCAGCGTCATCACTAACTGGCAAAGGTAGGCAGGTTCTGACAGCTTGTAGCAGCCCACATCCTCAGGCTAGTATTTTTCCGCTACACTGATGATAAAAAGGAGGACATTGTTCAAATGTTCCTTTGGTGGGAACCTTCGGAAAGCTGGGCTTTGAAAATACAAAACAGAACTAGTTCCCGGGGACCAACATCACTTTTTTTTTTTTTGGTGCCACTTCAAAAACTCTTCCACAGCCGGAGAAGGGGTTCCTAATTACCCGTGGCTCTCCAGATGGGCTGTGAGGAGTACAAAGGAAGCCAGTGGGTAGCTGGTGAAGCCGGGTGATGGGGTGTCAAGTCAGTAGTTGCTACCTCTTCCTCAGGTCTCCCTGTGTCTTGCTTAAAGAAAATCCAACTCCTTTTTCCCCCTGGATCTTTTCTCACTGTTAATTAGACCAGAATGTAAAATAATAGCTGAACTATTCATCTCTCCTAAGATTAAACTAGGTGTGAATCTGTGCTTTGCAGGCTTTAATATACCAATAAGGTTAGGGACTGTACCTGGATTTACCCAGTGGACAGGCTTTGGGAAAATTCAATCACAATTCTATTTTATAAATCAAAATCCTTGAGGACTCATTATTTAAAGGCATGTTATGATACATCTGCTTGTTAGACACACAAAGAATAAGGACACACAGAGAGAGAGAGAGAGAGAGAGAGAGAGAGAGGAGTGTGTACAGGAGGTAAGGCCCTTGTCCTGCGTGCAACTGACCGTGATCTGATCCTTGATACTGCACATGGTCCCCTAAGCACAGTGCCAGGGGTAAGCCTAAGTGCAGTCAGAAGTAACCCCCAAACAGAAAACAAAGACCAAAGAAAAATGTAACATTTCTGATAAATATTTCTCATTCCTTTTTGAGTAGGAACATAATTTTCTCATTTTAAAAGGCACAGAGGGTACATTTCTTCAAACAGAAAATTCTGGAAGTGTTCCTAGATTCTTATCTGTCTATTGCAGCACTTATTCAGGCCAGATTTTTGAATAATGCACAGTCAATATGGAAATAATCCTTGACATCTCTTCGGTATCCCGCATAAGCCCTAAATGTGTTACATGCTCAAACACACTTAGCAGCCCTGCTTTCAGTGAGAACCATCCTTAATTGGGCAGGCCTTGAGGCCCCTAGGCCCCAGCCCAGAGCTGCAGTTTTTTCTGAAGGGAGGAATGGAATGAATCTAAAGGTAAGGAATATATGAGATCCCTGATGCCTTTCTTCCCAATCGCTCAAAACCCCCTCCCCACCTCTTCCCAGAATACAGATCTTAATTCACTTTGATAGAGTTTTCTAGCATCTTAATGAGAGCCTGTTAACAATGAAATAAGATTACTGTGGAGATGCCAACTTTCTTCTCAAGAGGATATGCTGGTAAAATCTGGACTACTTCTCATCAGATGCATTGCAGAAGTACTTAAGAGAGTATAGTTGAATCAAACAACAGGTAAAGTGATGCTGGAGTGAGAGTGAGTGTGTGTGTGTGTGTGTGTGTGTGTGTGTGTGTTGTTTGTGTAGAAATATGCCTAACGTAACAGTGACTGTGACATTGACAATGCACTGTTATCTGGCTCCTTCAATTTCTATTGCCCGAAAGGAACCCCCTCCTCCTGCCCCCTCCCCACCTTCTCAGGCAACTATTAATCCACTTTCCATGTGTCTCTCTGCATTTGTCCCCTCTGGATAACCCACAGACATAGAATCTTACCCTAAGTGGTTGTTAGTGACTGGCTTTTCTCTGGATCAACCACCTTTGGGGTGAAACTGTCTCTGGGTGATGAGCTGAGACCATCTTTCATGTCCTCCTCCTGTTCCTCCTGCACCTCTTCTTATTTCAGGTCCCCTGACATCCACCCGGGGAGCTGGAAGAGCAGCAAATCACCCTCACACTAACCCAAGGTTTTCATTGTTATTGTTTCCTATTTGTTTGCTCTGGTCTTTGGTTTTTGGGACCACAGAGCTCAGACTGGGAGGGGTGCAAAGCTTGAATACCAGAACATGCGAGGGGTCAAACCACATGTCCCACAAGCAGACTGTGCATCAATCCTTGGAGCCATCTCTTGGAACCTGGTTCTCTTTTCTTTTTCCTTTTTGGGTCACACCTGGCGATGCACAGTGGTTACTCCTGGCTCTGCACTCAGGAGTTACTCCTGGCGGTGCTCAGGGGACCATATGGGATGGGATGCTAGGAATCGAACCCGGGTCGGCCATATGCAAAGCAAATGCTCTACTTGCTATGCTATCACTCCAGCCCTGGTTTTCTTATTTTTAACACATTGATGCCAGCACATACCACAGACGGCTCACAACTGGATGTTGTCTAATTAATACATTAGCAGTGCCAACGTCCAGTGCCTAAATATCTATGTAGCGTTAGACAGTTAAAGTTAAAGACCTGAGAACAAGTGTTAGGGTCAAGAAGGAAAGAGCTGGTCATGGATGATTCCACCCAAGAGGTGACAGTTCACAGTGCCTGGGAATCTATACCCCAGAGAAGCTGGATCCTCTTCCTGCAGGCAGACTTTTACCCGTGCGCCCTCATGCTCCACCTGCATTATTGAGGTATACAGAAAATAAATCATAAAGAGCAGCCTGCAAAGTGCTGGGGACAGCTGGACGCTAAACAAGGTGAACCCAAGATGTGACATTGCTCCCATTGATGAGAATTTCATAGAACAACCTGAGCCTTAGATTTCAAAGAAAACTCATTTTAACCGTGGTTAATCTCATGAGGTGTCTCCAAGATCCATCCCATACATGAGAGCTCCTTGGAAAGACCAAAGTTTGCTCCCCAAACTTCCACTAGCACATCAGCCTCCTGGAGGAACTTGTCTGGATCATCTCTGTTCCTGCCCAGTGCACAGCGGGCCCCTGATAAGATCTGAATGAGGTAGTGAAAGTTAGTTACCTGCTGTAGACTAAACCTCTGATGAGAATGGGCTAGAGGAAACTATTTACTATCCAGACTATTTATTATCCAGACTTTTTAATTTTGTTTTGCTTTGGGACCACATCTAGAAGTACTTAGGGCTTAGTCCTGGCTCTGCACTCAGGGATCACTCCTGGCAGGCTTATGGGACCAAATAGGGTACTGAGAATCCAACCTGGGTCTTCTACATGGAAAGTCAACACCAGACCTGCTGTACTATCTCTTGGTTCCCTGCAGATTATTTTATGTACTGTAACCAAGATCTCTATCTGGGCGTATTTCTTCTACAGGATCCTCAATCCAACAAACAAAAGAAGAAAACTTTTCTTCTGGTGAGAATGAGAAATAAAATGCGATTTCAATTTGGGATGATCTCCTACCGTAAAGATGCCTAAGAAGCCTGGCTCAAGATGTTCTAGTTTGTGGTTTCTCCTGGAACTGCAATCAAGCTTTTTCTGCTGGACTCATCACAGAGCACTTCATTCACTTCTGTGTGTAACATCATCTATGCTGTGTTTTCAAGTCTAGAAGCTTCTCCTAAAATGCAATGGGCTTACGTCCTCTACTTCCACTTCCCTTCTTTCTCCTTTTATCCCTGCCACCTTTGCTTTTTCTTTTCTCTCATTCCTTTCTTTTTATTTAAAATGTGTGTGTGTGTGTGTGAGAGAGAGAGAGAGAGAGAGAGAGAGAGAGAGAGAATAAGCAATGCTGGAGGTTATTTCTCCTAGTACTTGGGTTCTCATCCAGTAGTGCTCAGGGGACCACAGAGTTCAGGTGATCATACCAGGGGCTCCTGTGTGCCACACATAAACTTTTTAAATGTTCTGGGCCATCTCTCCAACTTTTTAGCAGTCATCTCAATATGTTTGTTAAGAAAAAACAACAGGCATAACATACTAATTTCTTTGTCTTATGATTTATTTTTGTATTCATTGGAAAGTGTCTTAATAGCTCTAAGTGAATGAACTTCTTTAGTTCTGAGAGAACTCTGGGGGTTATCTCAAATAATTTTTTCATTTCTGAATCAGAAAACTGAAGCTTAGAGAAGTTAAATACCACATCAAAGATTTCATACTTGGCAAAGGGCAAAGCAGAAATTCAAGCCAGCTAATTCCAGAAACTGTTCTCTTAACTATACCAACCTTCCTCCCTAAGGCTTGATAAGTTACAATATTATATGTAGCCCCCTGGAGTGATTTTAGTTCAACCCTAAATGCTTCCAATTCCATCATTCTTTTTCCCCAAAATGATATTTGTCTCACAACCACCACGCTTTTATTTCTACAAAACAACAATAATCATTTCTCTTTTCATCTTGTACCCACTCAACCCACAGATTTCTCTGGAACAACCACAATGTCCTTTGACAGTTTCATTCTCAGTCTCATCTCTATCTTTGATGTATTGGACACAGAATCACCGTGTTCTAGCCTTCTGGACTCTAGGCAGCTGGTGCCTAACTGCTCAGCAGATACTCGGGAAGAATTTTGCACAGAACAGACATCTATCAGCGCCGGCCTGTGCTACACAGTGTCTTCATTACAGGTGATGCAAATATTAATAAGAGAATTTCAGTCTACTCAAACTTCTAATTTGGGTTACCTGAAAGGAATATTTAAACAAATGAATGAGGACAATCAAAGTGAACCAACGGCCCTGGTGTCTGCTCTGCTTCCTCCAGAGAGGAAGTGTTCCTTGGGGCAGCGTTAGTTGAATTTTCTTCTTTTTTTTTCTTTTTGTTTTTTGGGTCACACCCAGCAATGCACAGAGGTTACTCCTGGCTCTGCACTCAGGAATCACCCCTGGCAGTGCTCAGGGGGATCTTATGGGATGCTGGGAATCAAACCCGGGTTGGCCGTGTGCAAGGCAAACACCCTACCCGCTGTGCGATTGCTTCAGCCCCTGATTTTTCTTAATAGCAGCATCTACGCAGCATTTCATAAAGCTACATCTATCAGAGCTCTGGGTGGAAATAGTACTAAAAACAGGCTGTAGGGCCGGTTTTCAACCCCTGAGCTGCGCGGGACGGGCACGGAGGCCCAGCTCTGGGCAACAAAGCTGAACGGCTCCAATTCCAAACAGGTCCAGCCCGCCTCCAAGGGCCTGGGACCCTTTCTGGGCATGCGCAACCTAGATCCAGCCCCTAGACAGCCGGTTTTCAACCCCTGAGCTGCGCGGGACGGGCATGGAGGCCCAGCTCTGGGCAACAAAGCTGAACGGCTCCAATTTCAAACAGGAGACGTTCCCAACTCCTCGCCAGCGCCAGGGACTCTTTCCAGAGCCGCGGCCGCTAATGCGGCCGCGAAATATTTTCCCACTACGTATGCCATAGGAACCATAAGCTACCTTCTTAGATGGAAAATTCTCTAGTTTAGCTCAGCCACTAGAAACACAGTAGCCAATAACTCATAAGCCTATCTTAACTCACACTGCATATCAAGCAGAATAGTAACAGTGAACGTGAAGGACTAAACCACACCTCTCACAATGGTAAAGCAACGCAAAAGCCCACCAAACTTTCATATTGAAGAGTCTAGCCCAGATGACACCAAAAGTAATGTAGTGTTAGACAACCTCTCTGACAAGGAATTCAGGAGGGAGCTACTTAGGATGCTTAGGGAATTAAAAGAAACAATGGAAAGCAATGCCAATAGAAGACAAGAGGATCTGAAGGCAGAAATGAGGAAAATGCAATCAGAAATGTCAGACCTGAAAAATCTCGTAGGTGAATTGAAAAGCTCAGTGGAAGGCCTCAGCAGCAGAGTAACAGCTGCTGAGAACAGAATCAGTGAACTCGAAGATGAAGTTCAGAGACTCTCCAGAAAAGAGCAGAAAATGGAAAAGAGACTCACAATTCGCGAACAGATGGCAAGAGAAGATCGGGATGAAGCCAAGAGGGGTAACATAAGAATTATTGGAGTCCCAGAGGTACAGGAAGAAAACCTTGATGAAGAAGAAACTGTCAAAGACATCATTGCTACAACGTTTCCAGAGTTGAAGAAAACTTGTGACCACATTCAGGAGGCCCGAAGGGTACCAGCTAGAAGAAATCCGAATAAAAATACCCCAAGACACATTCTGATCAAAATGACCAAAACCTTAGACAGAGACAAAATTCTGAAAGCAGCAAGATCGAAGAAAGAAATCTCTTACAAAGGAGCATCCTTAAAATTCACAGCTGATTTTTCTGATGAAACCCTCATGGCCCGAAAACAGTGGTGGGACATAGTGAAAAAACTCAATGAAATAAATGCCTCTCCAAAAATACTTTACCCAGCGAGACTCTCATTCATAATAGAAGGAACAACACACAGTTTCACAGACAAACAACAGCTCAGGAACTTCATAGACTCAAAACCATGGTTACAAGAACAACTAAATGGGCTACTTTAAGGCAAGAAAGGCCCCTCAAATACAACAAATTTTAACAGAACAATGGGACAAAATCCCATAACAATAATCTCTCTCAATGTCAATAGGCTAAACGCACCAATTAAAAGACATAGAGTGGCAGGATGGATTAGAAAATTGAACCCAACATTCTGCTGCCTGCAAGAAACGCATCTCAATAGTCAAAGCAAACACAGACTCAGAGTCAAAGGCTGGAAAACAATCCTACAGGCAAACAGCTCCCATAAAAAAGCTGGGGTAGCCATCCTTATATCAGACCACATCGATTTTAGAGTGAGGAAGGTCATAAGAGACAGTGAAGGCCATTTCTTAGTGATCAAAGGATCTGTACAACAGGAAGAACTTACAATAATAAATGTATATGCACCTAATGAGAGACCAGCAAAGTACTTAAAACAACTACTCATAGATTTGGAAAAAGACATCAATAGCAACACAATACTAGTGGGAGACTTCAACACTGCTTTGTCACCTCTTGATAGATCAACCAGACTCAAGCTTAGCAAGGACATACTTCATTTGAGGGAAACAATGGAAGAACGGGACTTAGTAGATATATATAGGACACTTCATCCACAAAAAGCTGAATACACATTCTTCTCAAGCGTCCATGGAACATTCTCCAAGATAGACCACATGCTGAGCCACAAAACATGCCTCCATAAAATTAAGAAGATAGAGATTGTATCAACAATCTTCTCAGACCACAATGCGCTGAAATTAGAAGTAAATCACACACAAAAACAGAAAACTAAATCAAACACCTGGAAATTAAACAGTGCACTATTGAACAACGAGTGGATTAGACAGGAAATCAAAGAGGAAATCAAAAGATTCCTAGAAACGAATGAAAATGAGAACACGAGTTACCAAAACTTATGGGACACAGCAAAAGCTGTGTTAAGAGGAAAGTTTATAGCTCTACAAGCATTCCTCAGGAAGGAGCAGCGAACACACATAAGTAACCTAACCTCACAGCTTAAGAGCTTGGAGAAGGACCAAAAAAAGGAGCACAACCCGAACAGGAGAAAGGAAATAATAAAACTCAGAGCAGAGATTAACGAGATGGAAACCCAAAAAACAATCCGAAAGATCAATGAAACCAAAAGCTGGTTCTTTGAGAAAATTAACAAGATCGATAAGCCGCTAGCAAAACTCACAAAGAAAGGGAGAGAGAAAACCCTAATAAACCAAATCAGAAATGAAAAGGGGGTCATTACAACAGAAACCACAGAAATTCAGAGGATCCTCAGGGAGTACTTTGAGAAGCTTTATGCCACAAAACATCAAAACCTCGAGGAAATGGATAAATTCCTAGACTCCTACAGACTCCCAAGGCTGAACCAAGAAGACCTGGAATACCTGAACAGACCTATCACCATCAAGGAAATTGAACTGGTAATAAAAAGTCTCCCCAAGCACAAAAGTCCTGGCCCGGATGGATTCACTAATGAATTCTTCCAAATCTTTAAAGAGGACTTACTCCCAATGCTTTTTAAGCTTTTCCACGAAATTGAAATATCAAAAACACTTCCAAACAGTTTCTACGAAGCAAATATCACACTGATACCAAAAGCAGACAGAGATACCACAAAGAAAGAGAATTACAGGCCGATATCCCTGATGAACACAGATGCAAAGATCCTCAACAAACTACTAGCAAATAGAATCCAACTACTCATCAAAAAGATCATACACCATGACCAAGTAGGATTCATCCCAGGGATGCAAGGATGGTTTAACATTCGAAAATCAATCAACATAATCCATCATATCAACAAAAGAAAAGATAAAAAGCATATGATTATATCAATAGATGCAGAGAAAGCATTTGACAAGATCCAGCACCCCTTTATGATGAAAACCCTAGCCAAAATGGGTATAGAGGGGACCTTCCTCAACATAATTAAAGCCATCTACCACAAGCCTACAGCAAGCATCATCCTCAATGGGGAAAAACTGAGAGCCTTCCCTCTAAGATCAGGGACGAGACAGGGATGCCCACTCTCTCCACTTCTGTTCAATATAGTACTGGAAGTACTTGCAATAGCGATTAGGCAAGAAAAAGATATTAAGGGCATTCAGGTAGGAAAGGAAGAAATCAAGCTCTCACTATTCGCAGATGATATGATACTCTACTTAGAGAACCCAATAACCTCCACCAAAAAACTCCTAGAAACAATAGACTCGTATAGTAAAGTTGCAGGTTATAAAATCAATACCCAAAAGTCCATGGCTTTCCTATACACAAACAGTGAGAGAGAAGAAAGCAACATGAAAAAAACAATCCCGTTCACAATTGTGCCCCAGAAAATCAAGTACCTAGGAATCAGCTTAACTAAGGAAGTAAACGACCTGTACAAAGAAAACTACAAAACGCTACTTCAGGAAATAAAAGAGGACATGAGGAAATGGAAAGATATCCCCTGCTCATGGGTCGGGAGACTTAACATTGTCAAAATGGCAATACTACCGAAAGCATTGTATAAATTCAATGCAATCCCTATAAGGATACCCATGACATTCTTCAAAGAAATGGAGCAAACACTCCTGAAATTTATATGGAACAATAAGCCCCCACGAATAGCTAAAGCAATTCTTGGGAAAAAGAAAATGGGAGGAATCAACCTCCCTAACTTCAAACTGTATTACAAAGCAGTAATAATTAAAACAGCATGGTACTGGAACAAAGGCAGAACTGCAGACCAATGGAACAGGGTTGAATACACTGACATCTCCCCTCAATCATATGATCATCTAATCTTTGATAAAGGTGCAAGTAATGTGAAGTGGAGTAAGGAAAGCCTCTTTAATAAATTATGTTGGCATCATTGGACGGCTACATGCAAAAAAATAGGCTCAGAACTCTGCCTAACACCATGTACAAAAGTAAGATCAAAATGGATTAAAGACCTCAACATCAGACCAGAAACCATAAGGTACATTGAAGATAAAGTTGGCAAAACCCTCCATGACATTGAAGCTAATGGTATCTTCAAAGATGCCATGCCACTGGCCGAGGAAGTGAAAACAGAGATAGATAAATGGGACTATCTTAAACTAAGAAGCTTCTGCACCTCCAAAGAAACAGTGACCAAAATACAAAGACAGTCTACAGAATGGGAAAGGATATTCGCCGAATACACATCTGACAAGGGGTTGATATCCAGGATATACAAAATACTGGTTAAACACCACAAGAAGAAAACATCCAACCCCATCCAAAAATGGGGCAATGAAATGAACAGAAACTTTCTCAAAGAAGAAATCCGAATGGCAAAAAAGCACATGAGAAAATGCTCTACATCATTAATCATCAGGGAGATGCAGATCAAAACCACAATGAGATACCATCTCACACCTCAGAGACTGGCCCACATTCAAAAGAACAAAAGCAACCGATGCTGGCGCGGATGTGGCGAGAAAGGGACACTCCTTCACTGTTGGTGGGAATGTCCACTGGTTCAGCCCTTCTGGACAACAGTATGGACGATTCTCAAAAAATTAGAAATTGAGCTCCCATTTGACCCAGCAATACCACTCCTGGGAATATATCCCAGAGAGGCAAAAATGTATAGTCGAAGTGACATCTGCACTTGTTTGTTCATTGCAGCACTCTTTACAATAGCCAGAAACTGGAAGAAACCTGAATGCCCAAGAACAGATGACTGGTTAAAGAAACTTTGGTACATCTACACAATGGAGTACTATGTAGCTCTTAGAAAAGATGAAGTCATGAAATTTACATACAAGTGGTACAATATGGAAAGTATCATGCTAAGTGAAATGAGTCAGAAAGAGAGGGATAGACATAGAAAGATTGCATTCATCTGGGGGATATAAAGTAACAAAGTATGAGATTAATACCCAAGAATAGCTGAGATCAGCACCAGGAGGATTACTCCATAACTTAGAGGCCAGCCGGGTATCCTAGAGGAAAGGACAGTTCAGACAGAGAAAGGAGCACCAAATAAAGGATGTTTGGAGGATCCTCCCAGGAGGGGAGATGCATGTCGAAAGTAGACTATGGACTGAACATGTTTGCCACTCAATGCCTCTTTTGCAGACCACAACACCCAAACGGAGAGAGAGAACACAGGGGATTGCCCTGCCACAGAGGCTGGGGGGGATGGGGGGATGGGGGTGGGAGGGATATTATCCATGGTGGTGAAAAACGGGCACTGGTGGAGGGATGGGTATCTGATCATTGTATAATTGAAACCCAAGCACAAAAAAAATTGTAAATCTACAACTGTAAAAAAAATAAATAAATAAAGAAAGAAAAAAAAAGAAAAAAAAACAGGCTGTAGGGAAGAAGTGTTGGAACATCATATGACTGAAGTCCAATCACGAACAACTTTGAACTGTGTACATCACTGTGATTCAATCACTGTATCACTGTCACTGTCATCCTGTTGTTCATGGATTTACTTGAGCGGGCGCCAATAGCGTCTCTATCCATCCCAGACCTGAGATTTTAGCAGCCTCTCCTTACTCATCTTTTCCAATGATCGGTGGCTCTTTCAGAGTCAGGGGAATGAGACCTGTTATAGTTACTGGTTTTGGTATATGGAATATGCCACAGGGAGCTTGCCAGGCTCTGCCTGTGTGGGCCGGATACTGTTGGTAGCTTGCCGGGCTCATATATATATATATATATATATATATATATATATATATATATATATTTCTCTATATAATATATATATATTTCTATGATATATATATTTCTCTCTATGATTTGTTGCCTACTGTCTGAACTCCATCAAACATGATGTGGTAATTATGGAAAGTGAGTAGGAAGTGTCCTATGATGTGTCGCACAGCCACTTTGCAGTCACACAGTCTGGAAAGCGGCCTGTAGCATGGCGGCGATTGGGTAGTGGAGATTGGCTGCTGGGGCTGGGTCTCGGGGTGGGAAGGGCTCTCTCCCGCCCTGCCCAGGCGTCCAGAGTGAAAACAGCCTGACATGGAGTCCAGTGACATGATTATGGGGGCGTTGTTTTATACTCCTATCTGGAACGAGCAGCCGTGAGTTCTGGAAGGTGGTTGATGAAATTATCTGGTGCCGGCTGGGTGTGGCTTATGGATGTGACCCCTGGGTTACCAGAGACTGGAGGAAGCAGGCAGAGGATCTCTGCTCCAGGGTCCCATTGAGTCCAGAGGCCAAGGTCACAAAACTCTGTATTACCTGGGAGAACATTCCTGCGTGAGACTTGGCCCAAGCATCCAGAAAGCAGCTTGGAGTGTGGAGGCGGTTGGGTAGTGGAGGTCAGCTGCTGGGGCTGGGTCCCTTGGGCCAGGGAGGTCTCTCGTCCACCCCTCTCTGGGGTGCCCCGAGTGAAAACAGCCTGGCACGGAGTCCCCTGTGATTCAATAAAAAAATTAATTAAATAATTTTTAAAAAATAATTAAAAAATAAAAGAAGGGTTGTAGGACCCTTCTGCTGATTTTTTCTCCCCTACTTGTTGATTGAGAGCTTCTCTCTATATTCTGCTCTCAGAAAGAAACACATTTTTGGGGTGGGGGAGATATTTAAATGCTGGGTCATCCTGCACAATGGAGTAAAAGCCCTCAGTTTAGTAACTTCCTACCCTCTACAAGATAAAGGGCCCTTCCTGGAGTAGCCTTACTATCATGGTTCTTGCTCCTTCTCCTTGACCAGCCTTACGTCTTAGGTCACACCAGACTGAACATCTAATGTTTATCACATCCCCAAATATTCATCCTATGATTACACCTTTGACCTTCTCCAGGCCTCTACTCTTTCAGTCATTCTTCCTTCTCCTCCCACTTCAGCTGATTCCATGAGTGCCTCTTATTAGGTGTCAAAGGCACTATGTATAAACCTTTAGCCGGGGGGCGGGACGGGGGGCTGTTGCGAACAGAGGTTGAACCATACTTGGCAGTATCTAGTGCTTACTCCTGACTACACTCAGGGGTTACTTCTGGCACTGCTCAGAACATGCATGGTACTGGAGTCAAACTGGGGCTGGATACATGCAGGACAAGCCCCTTAAACCCTGTGCTATCTCTCCACCCCCACCCATATAAATGTTATTTCGCACAAGTGTGCGTACTAAATAATTAGTGCCTTGACCTTCCTTCTTCCTGTATGCCAGACACAGCCATTTCCAGGACCAGGCCTACATGCCCACATCTAAGTTTTTCCAGACATGGCCAAGACCTGGTAGTAAAAGTCCTTCAAGAATTCTGGGGGAAGGGGCTGGAGCAATAGCACAGCTGGTAGGGTGTTTGCCTTGCACACCCGGGTGCAACCCGGGTTCGATTCTCAGCATTCTATACAGTCCCCTGAGCACTGCCAGGGGTGATTCCTGAGTGCAGCGCCAGGAGTATCCTCTGTACATCGCTGAGTGTGACCCAAAAAAGCAAAAAAAAAAAAAATTAGAAAATTAAAAAAATAAAAAGTTAAACCCTTTGTAAAGTATACTTAGAAAACATTTTTAAAAAATTCTGGGGGACTTTGATAAAGGTGCAAGTAATGTGAAGTGGAGTAAGGAAAGCCTCTTTAATAAATTGTGTTGGCATCACTGGACGGCTACATGCAAAAAAATAGGCTCAGAACTCTGCCTATCACCATGTACAAAAGTAAGATCAAAATGGATTAAAGACCTCAACATCAGACCAGAAACCATAAGGTACATTGAAGATAAAGTTGGCAAAACCCTCCATGACATTGAAGCTAATGGTATCTTCAAAGATGCCATGCCACTGGCCGAGCAAGTGAAAACAGAGATAGATAAATGGGACTATCTTAAACTAAGAAGCTTCTGCACCTCCAAAGAAACAGTGACCAAAATACAAAGACAGTCTACAGAATGGGAAAGGATATTCACCGAATACACATCTGACAAGGGGTTGATATCCAGGATATACAAAATACTGGTTAAACTCCACAAGAAGAAAACATCCAACCCCATCCAAAAATGGGGCAATGAAATGAACAGAAACTTTCTCAAAGAAGAAATCCGAATGGCAAAAAAGCACATGAGAAAATGCTCTACATCATTAATCATCAGGGAGATGCAGATCAAAACCACAATGAGATACCATCTCACACCTCAGAGACTGGCCCACATTCAAAAGAACAAAAGCAACCGATGCTGGCGTGTATGTGGCGAGAAAGGGACACTCCTTCACTGTTGGTGGGAATGTCCACTGGTTCAGCCCTTCTGGAAAACAGTATGGACGATTCTCAAAAAATTAGAAATTGAGCTCCCATTTGACCCAGCAATACCACTCCTGGGAATATATCCCAGAGAGGCAAAAATGTATAGTCGAAGTGACATCTGCACTTGTTTGTTCATTGCAGCACTCTTTACAATAGCCAGAAACTGGAAGAAACCTGAATGCCCAAGAACAGATGACTGGTTAAAGAAACTTTGGTACATCTACACAATGGAGTACTATGTAGCTGTTAGAAAAGATGAAGTCATGAAATTTACATACAAGTGGTACAATATGGAAAGTATCATGCTAAGCGAAATGAGTCAGAAAGAGAGGGATAGACATAGAAAGATTGCATTCATCTGGGGGGATATAAAGTAACAAAGTATGAGATTAATACCCAAGAATAGCTGAGATCAGCACCAGGAGGATTACTCCATAACTTAGAGGCCAGCTGGGTATCCTAGAGGAAAGGGCAGTTCAGATAGAGAAGGGAGCACCAAATAAAGGATGTTTGGAGGATCCTCCCAGGAGGGGAGATGCATGTCGAAAGTAGACTATGGACTGAACATGTTTGCCACTCAATGCCTCTTTTGCAGACCACAACACCCAAAAGGAGAGAGAGAACACAGGGGATTGCCCTGCCACAGAGACAGGGGGGATGGGGGGATGGGGGTGGGAGGGATATTGTCCATGGTGGTGGAAAATGGGCACTGGTGGAGGGATGGGTATCTGATCATTGTATAATTGAAACCAAAGCACAAAAAATTGTAAATCTACAACTTTAAAAAAAATAAAATAAAATAAAGGGAAAAAAAATAAATAAATAAAAATACAAATAAAATAAATAAATAAATAAATAAATCACTGTATCACTGAAAAAAAAAATTCTGGGGGAGCAGAAGGAAAGAGCAAGAATAAAAGAGAGAGAGAGAGAGAGAAGGTGAGAGAGAGGAGAGAGACAGAGTCAGAGACACAGAGAGAGAGAGAGAGAGAGAGAGAGAGAGAGAGAGAGAGGAACCTGCCATTAGAGTCAGGCTGGGGAGGGGTGGGGATGTGGGAGAGAAACTGGGGACATCAGTGGTGGGAAATGCACACTGGTGAAGGGACGGGTGTTGGAATATTATATGACTGAAATCCAATCATGAACAACTTTGTAACTGTATATCTTACTGTGATTCAATTAAAAAACTCATTTAAAATTAAAAATCAATTTTAAAAATAAAAGAATTCTGGGGATGGGGAGATTTCTTTGTTTAAGAACAAGGGGAATTAAGTAGGCGAGTATCAGAATTGAAGGGCTAAATATGGTGCTATTCTTTTCAGCTATTTTATAATGCTGGAGTTGGAACACTGTCAGGGCCAGGAGGTCACCTCTGATTTGGCAGGAAAGAACACACACGGAGGGCATGTGTGTTTATGGACAGTCAGAGGGTCCATCCCAACAGAACAGGGTGACAACAACTGAATAAGAAAAGCCCAGGAATGTGCATTTGTTTTGCAACAGGGCAGTTTGCAGAGCTTAGAGCAAGGGGTGAAGGAACCCCAAGGGACAGTACAGCAACCTACAGCAAGACATAATAGAAAGGCTCCTGGTCCCTCCCAAGACTAGTATAACCACCTCATCCCTGCTTACTCGGGCTGGCTCTGCGTCCAGACTCAAAAAAAGCTCAAGTCCCAGGAATACCCTCTATTCCAGCAAGTTGGGATGGCTGATCACCATACAGAGAGCCAAGGAAGGAAGGAAATTATTATTAAAAACCAGAAAGAAGAGATATCTCTTTTACCCTCACTGTTTGTAGACAATTGTCTGGTTCAACCTTTATGGAAAATGCTCTGGAGACAGCTTTAAATAATAAGAATAGGACTTCCATATGACCCAGCAACTGGGTCCTGCACATCTGCCCTAAAATACTAAAATATTAATTGACAAGGACATATGCACATCTATGCATCTGTGTTCACTGCAGTGCTGTTTACAATAGCCGGGATCTGGAAACCCAGGTGCCCAATAACAGATGCATGGTTAGTGAAATTGTGGTCAACATTCACAATGGAATATTATTCAGTTATGAGAAAAAATGAAATCTTGCTGCCCCTAAAACTTAATGGAATTGGAGGGCATCATATTATGTGAAACCAGTTATAAGAAAAAGACAAATACCAAATGATCTTGATCATATATGGAGTATAAAGAAATACAGCTATAATTTAAGACAACAGAGACATTAACAACAAAAAGATCAATAAATCCTGGCTTCAAAGAAGCTGGCAAGGAGTGAAAAGAAGAAATCCTGGGATAAGAAGGAGGGATATTGGCTCTCAGATGGTGGGAATAATGTAGTAGCATTGCAAGAATAATATGGGGGCTGGAATGATAGTACAGTGGGCAGGGTGCTTGCCCTGCATACAGTCAACCTGGCCTCAATCTCAGTACTCCATATGTCCTCTAAGCCTTGCCAAGAATGATCCCTGAGCATGGAGCCTGGAATAAACCCTGGGAACTATTCAGTATAACCCAAAAAGTCAAAATAAATAATATGACAACTGTTATCAACCATTTTCCTTTAAAAATAACTGAAAAAATCATATAAGCATATTAACAAGTGCTGATATACTTCTGAAAAAAAAATCCCAATTTATACATGTGTGTATATAAGTATATTTATATGTATATATATAAAGATATATGTATATGTGTGTATGTGTGTGTATAAAGACAGTCCCTTTAAGAAGTGGTGATTTTCACACATGACTAAATTAACCCAATTTACAATAAATTCATGGGAGCAATCAGAGGAATAGACTTGACCTCACTCTCCTTCCCTCCTAAGCTCATTCAGTGAGGTGAATGTGAACCTTTGTGTGAGATTCCCCTGATCCCACGTTGAAGAAAAACCAGGTTCACATTTCCCAGCCTTCCAGAGGCAAGAGCAAGAGAGGAGAGTGAGCAGTAGACAGAGGGCTCCATCCACAGGACATGGCAGAACTGAATAAGAGATTGATACCTCATCCTGTAGGGTTCTCTCCCATGTCTGAATGCAATGAACAAGATGGTCTTCCTCAACCCCTCAACCTCTCACCATGATTTCCAAACATCACATAAGGGAAGTGGGGAAAGATACCTCTTAATTTCCCCCCTTGCCTTCAAACCTTCTTCAGTCTACTCGTGATTTTGGCATCTGAGGGACATTTGTTGGTGTATGCAGATCCAGAGGTAAGAGGTGGCCCCAGGCTCAAATTCCAACAGAAATGTCCATTCCCCATGCTGTTTATCAGGTTTCCTTGGAGATTTTGGAGGGATACAGGGTAACACAAATAGCTCTGAGTTGAACAAGACCCTTATGCTTAGAAGCCCTTCAATTCCCTCCAGCAACCCAAATACCTCCAGAGTTACCTGTTGCTCTCCCATTCCTCAAGCCCCAGCCCTATCCTATCCCCATCTTCCACCTCCCCTCCCACACCTTCCCCAACAACACATACCCAAATGCTTTTTGTTTAGTTGTTTGCTGCTTCTTGAAGTGAAGAAAACGATGCATCCCAGTTAGAACCCAAGTCCCCTGAGATTTTCTCTCTTTAGAGGCAGGGGGAGGGGATGCATAGGGGTTGGGATACTGGGGTCATTGGTGGTGGAAAATGTACACTGGTGGAGGGATGGCTGTTCGATCATTGTATGGCTGAAACGCAAACATGAAAGCTTTGTATTGAATCAGCGTGACTCAATAAAAAATAAATAAATAAATAAAATTTAAAAAATATTTTTACCCTCTTTGGGGCTGGAGAGATAGCAGAGCAGGGAGAGCACTTGCCTTGCATGAGGCTGACCTGGGTTTGATCCCCAGCATCTCATATGTTCCCCCAAGCACTGCCAGAAGTGATTCCTGAGTGCAAATCCAGGAATAATTGCAAGGTGTGGCCAATAAACAAACAAACAAAAAATAGATTCTACCCTCTGGAGTTTACCTCCCAGAACTACCTCCCGACCTGCAATGAATTCTCCTACCAGAAGACTCTCTTACCTGTTATATGAGATTTTAAAGAAAGCAACTGTTTTGGGTGCAGTCCTTGGAGAGGTTTATTCACAATCTTGTAAAAAAACAAATAAACAAGTAAATAAACTGAAATCCACGACTTTTCTTGTTTCATGGTTTCAGTTCTTCCTCTGAACATATTTCAGTGCATTCCCCCCTCCACTCTGAGTTAAGCAGTTAACATACAGGAGCACCTTGTCACCACACCACTACATCAGGAGCTGTCTCTGAGTTTCTGAGGTGGATTTGGGTAGTTCAGGAACACAGCTCTTTAGAGTTAAGAGGGGGATGGATGTTACCACACACAAGCTGCCCATCCCCAATCCAAACACGGATTTCCAAATCCTCCAATGTGCTGTATATTAGAGTTATGTTCTCAATGCCATCTGCACATCTAGGCCTGACTGTAGGTGCAGTTGTGAATAAAAGGCCAACCCAGCTCAGAATATCTGTCGGAGAAGCTTCCTGAGTAGTCCAGCTGGACTTGACACAGCACACCAAAGGGAAGTGGGTAAATGTGTCTCAGAGTGCAGGGTTGCTGCTCCCATTTTGAGCTGTTTCTTTTGTAGATAAGAAGAGCATGTACCCACTAGCAGCTTGACTTCAAGGTGGAAAAGGATCAAAAGAGACTCCAGAGTTCCAAGGCTGGAGACAAATAAAATTGTGATTAAGTCATGTGGCTCCCAGAGCATGGGGCTTCAGAGTGTCTGCGCTGCTAAGCCTTAATCCAGACTTTCATATTATGGGGATAGTTTCATCCGTAGAACCCACTTCCTTTCTTCCTTCTGCAGTCTTGTTTGTTGAGTTGGTTCACTGTAATGACTCTTTGTCAATGAAACATCGTTTGAAAGTATGTCCCTTCCTCTACAGTTAGCCACACATTTTCTTGTTCAGTGGTAGGGGTTTCATTCTTTCTTTTTCCTTATTGTGTTTGAAATAACTTGATTACAATAATGTTAATCTTTTTGTTTGTTTCAGGGATCAGACCCAGAGACACACAGGGGTTACTCCTGGCTCATGCACTCAGGAATTATTCCTGGCAGTGCTCCGGGGACCAGATGGGATGCTGGGAATTGAACCCGGGCCAGCTGTGTGCAAGGCAAATGCCCTACCCACTGTGCTATTGCTCCAGCCCCTAGTGTTAACCTTTATGGTTTTGATGTCTAAAGTGCCCAAGACCCTCCACCCCTGTTCTTTTTGCTTCCTCTAGTGTATCTCCTCCTTTCCCTCCACCCCCTCATCCCATGCTTGGTAGTCTCAGTTCTACAATGATAGGCCAAGAGTATACTATCATTTGATACTGTCTATTTCCTTATCTTGGTTCTCTCTATGCCACAGATGAGCAAATGAGTGAGATCATTCAGTATTTGTTCTTCTCACTCTGACTCATTTTGCTTAACACGATGCCCTCCAGTTCCATCCAAGTTTCAGCAAACTGCATGATTCTGTGTTTCCTTATAAGTGATTCCATTTCTGGGCATCTATCCCAAGAACACACACACACAAAAAAAACATGAACTCTGTAAGATTTATGCGCACCTATGTTCATTGCAGCGTGAAGTGTTTTGGGTCTTTAGCTTTATAAACCTCATCTACCGAGTTTGAGAGCAATAAGGAAAGAGGGTTCTGCTAAGAGAATAGTCTTAGCCTTTAGCATCAATTGTTAATAAGCCTGTGAACCGTGATGATTGAGTTTTAGTTACTATCATTTTGTTTTTAACTATAATTATAGAAACTGGTAACACCTACCACTGAAGTGGGAATGAAGGTCATTATGGTTGAAGTCTCTCTAAATTGAGATTTTTTTTCTGTCAGGAAATTTAGCCTGGCTTTTCTGAAGCTGTCCTGAGGAGACAAGGTGGCGGTCACATCTACAGCCATATCACTTGATTCTCATCAAAGACAGGAAGCACTGGGGTTAGGGAACATTGTCTACATACAAGACTGTTAGAGTGGAAGACTCCCCCGAAGCTGTTCTGTCTTCAGTGCTCTTTCTTTGCCATCACATTGGTTGGAAGCAGGTTTAATTTCAAGGGAAGCTGGAAAAATGAGCCATTTATTCAGGCAGACAGACATAGGGCGTTGGAGGTGGAATTGGGAAGATACTTAGGCCTTGCTGGGATGGTGTTTGTGCCTGAGAAATCTCAATTACCAAATGAGAACACCTGATGAAAACTGAGAGCTGCTTTATTTAAACGTTTATCAGAGCATGCCTCGGTAATCATATAGAAATGCACATTAAATCAAGCAGCATTCTACAAAGTTCAAATAGTGACAGCAGGAACACTATTCATCTAAGGAAATTCTTGGGAGGTGGGGTATGAGGGAGGAAAAATAAGGAACTCTGCAAGAAGCTTCGGATTTTGCTTCAGGATGCCAGCCAAATGGTCTCCAGTCACAGGAAAAGTGGAAGAATGAGAAGAAGTTGCTCACCCAAAATTCATAGCGTTCTCCAAGTTGGGGGGAAATAGTCTTATGACTTTAAACCCAAAAAGAAATGGTCAGGATCCTGCACATAAATGTCTCTCAGCAGCCACCCCTGAGCTCACGCTGCCACAACCCCTGCCGTCTTTTGTGTGTTAAGCTGAACCTAGTTAACAAAGACACATAGTTTCAGCGTCTCGTGGTGACTGAGAGACAACAGAAGCACGGGAGAAATGCCACCAACTCTACAGACATAAAGTCTGAGGGGAAGCATGCCAATAGAGTTAACAGAAACACACAAAAACCCAAGAGACACACAGGCCATCTAAAGCAGTGCAGGCTTTTACAGGGAGTGGAAGATCAGGGAGAGGGAAAAAAGAAAAAAATAGGACTTCAAATTCTAAATGAGGGTCTGAAGAGATAATACTTCAGGTAGGGAGTTTGCCTTGCATGCAGCTGACCTGGGTTCGATTCCCAGTACCCATTATGGTCCCTCGAACTGGCCATGAGTGAATTCTGGATGTAGAGCCAGGAATAAGCCCTGGACACCACTGGATATGCCCCCTTCCCCCAAAACAAAACAAAACAAAATTCTAAATGAATGCCTCTTCATTGGTGCCCAGATAAGTTACCTCTGGGGTTATGGTAAGTGGCATATCCGTGCTAAGCACTTTTAGGTTAGGTTGTCATTAAGTGCTTTTTGATGAGCCAGCGGCAGAATCACTTTGGCAAAGAATATAAATTGCCTTCTCTATTTGCCTGTCCTGGGCAGCCATCACTCTTAACAAATACAGGGAGAGAACAATTTTTCCCTGTACACAACAACCCCAGATACATGCTGTTCATTTAGCTCCAAATCCAAGGGAGCCTGACTTGGGTTTATTTCCTAGAGATGTGAGGGAACATAATAAATGGTGGGGTGGGGGTGGTGGAAAGAGGAAGGGCAAGATAGTACAGTCGTCTTGCATGCAGCTGACCAGTTTGATCCCTGTCCTCCCCCCATCATCCTCTGAGCCCCTCCAGGAGTGGTTCCTGAGCTCAGAGACAGGAGTAAGTTCTGGGACTCTGAGTCCCACTGGGAAGTTGAAGCAGAGAGTCTCAACTGGGCCATTGACTCCTGTGGGCTCCCAAGATATTCTCAAGGGGTACAGGTACAAATTACATCAATAAGTGGGTCTCTTAACAGGACTCTGGGGCAAACCAGTAAGACATAGGAGCCACAAAAAGGAAACAATTCAAAAGTGGCTGCCTTTAGAAAAAAGTTAAGAAATTCGGCCTTAGAGAACAACTGTTGGTGCAGTACCAGCATAATGGAAACTGCACACTTGTGCCACTCAACTAAGCATATTTTGCCCTCTATAAACGATATTTGACCAATCTGGGGCATTTTTGGTGGATGTGAGGAGTGGACCACACCAGCTGGCATTCATTGTTGAGCCCTGACTCTGTGCTCAGGGATCACTCCTGATGGTGTTTGAGGGACCCTACACAAGACCAGGGATTGAACCTAAGCCAGCCGCATGCAAGGCAAGTGCCCTACCTGCTGTCTTATCTCTCCAGCCCTGAAATGGTTTGGGTTGACACCTCAGGGGTGGAAGTACTGCTGGCATCTAGTGGGAAGAAGCTAGGGGTGTCGCAAATCCTCCTCAATGAACCTGTCAATAGTGTCCAGGCTGAGAAGCTGTGGCCCAAATCTCCAGGAGAGAAGTTGGGGCAGGGAAGGAGGAACTGTTGCCTGCTTCTCCTTCTGCTCCCCGTGTTCCCAACACATACGTGACTCTGAACTTGAACGTGATCAGATTCCTTCATCTCAAACTGCCCCAACTTGCTTGCTGTCAATCAGGGGGAACAATCACCTCACCTCATAGAATGGTTGTACAAATTAAATAAAACAATCTCTGCATTATTATCCAGGCTTCATGATGACCTTCTGTCAATACTATTTATCTCCAGGGACCACTCAATGACAAGATGAAATAATGCTTGTGAATTTCGCGAGCTGTTCATTAGCTAATAGAATGGCACTTTAAACACTACACACACATAAAGGACAGAGGCTTAGAATGTTGCCTTTGTGCTTCATCTTTAACTAAATGCTGATACTTTAGAAAGAAAATTAAGCACAGTGCCCAGTTGGGGACAATATTCTATTCATTAAGATAGGATTGCTAAGTTCTAAGATTTTTTTAAAAGAATTTAAATTGACTCCAAGGTCCATGGAAGAACGTCCAGGTTTTTCCCAGTTGTGATTTTTTAAACCATGGTTCAGTCTCGGAACCCTACCCCTTTTGTTGTCTCTCTTCATTCCCAAGGCAAATGTACTGATCTATAGACTTATAACGTTTCCTCCAGCCCAGATTCCTACTCTGAGACATGGATTCACAGACAACATATTAAATATCTAGTTGGCTAATCTCAGACTCAGCCTGTTTAAAATTGAGTGTAGGAGCAGTCCATCAGTCCCCACTCTTGGATCCTAAATCCAGAGTTCCAAAATCAAACCACCTCCAGCTGCAGACCCCAACAGCTGCCACCATGCCCCTAGCCAGACTCCATGCCCCGATCACCTCACAACTGAGCTCCACAGAGATGCTAACCTGAAGAAAATTGCATGTACACTGGAGGGGCACACAGGGTGGGGGAGGGGGTGTGCAGTTTGGCTGGAAACTCAGAGCCTTTTTGGAGTCAGGATGGGTGACCTCCCCCAACCTTCCTATACTTCCAGCAGCCCCAGCAGCCACATCCACGTACCCCCACCATGGCCATGTAAGCTCATTTACTTGCCATGTTCCAGAGACTTATAAATACATCTTGGAAGAATTCAATTAGCTGCAAAAATTCTCAGATACCCAGCCCTGGCTGTTACTTCTGGGACAATCTCAGGAGGGGACGGGCCAAGTTCCTGCAATACCAAAACCCCATGCCTCTGGCCAGATTGTCCGGTCAAATATTCTAAATTTTCTGGAGTGTGTGGCCACATTCACAGTCATGCAACATATCCAAACTCTACAATACTAACATCCCAGGGGTAGCACTCCAGATTGGATGGGAATGTAATGTCAAAGCCAATAAATCTCAACTAACCCAAAAACATTAACACAAAAGGCTCTACTTGCAACAACACCTTAGTAAATCCTCAAATAAGGACTTATTGTTCTACTACATTAAGATACAACAATTTTCACAAATTTTCTTTTACTGAAGTGTTTGTTGATCATTTCATTAACCATTTGGCAGTAACAAAAAATACTTAATAAATTATTGTGGGCCCGCTACAGAGGGCAGGATTGAGGAGTGGTTGGGACAAAGAGACAATGGTGGAGGGAAATTGGCAGTGGTGGGTGGATTGTTGTTGGAATCTTGCATGCCTGTAACAAATCATCAGGAACAACTTAAGCATAATAAATAGCCATGGTGTTTAACTAAAGTGAGAAAAAAATAAAATAAAATCTGGTAGCATTCATTCGGGAAAAAATAATCGAACCAACTTTGATCCGTTCATCATGGCTTTTGCCCAGGATTACAGCAGTTGTTTCCAGATGACTTCCCTGAAGTTGGTTTTCAACAGATCAGTCATCAGTCCCATTTGCAAGGGAATAAGAACCGCTACCATACATCCCATCGGCTCAGCATCAGAGCCTTGGTCCTTCCATCCAACTGGCTGCCATCCCCCACCTATTTGACCTTCTCTCTCTTAGCTGCCCCCATTTGCCTCCAGTCTCTCTAATCTTCCACCTAGACTTTGAATTGACTGCTCTCCCCTCTACGGAACCCTCCACCTCACATTGGGGCTCATAGATCCCCTCATGGCTGTTCTATTTTAAAATTTCAGCCTCCCCTACCTGCACTCCCTTGTGCCCTTACATGCTGTTTGCTTTCTCCATAGTCATCCTTTCCAGCTCACATACTGCTGATGTCACTTAATTATAGCTTTAATTCTCTCCACCCCAACCCTACAACAGGTGCAAATAAAAGGAAAAAGAAACATCCTCTTTGTTCCTTACTTTCTTCTCATCAAGGATTTAAGTGTTTGATTCAGAGTAAGCTCTCAATAAATAATTACTGAATGAGTAGATGAATGGACAATCAGAACACATATTCAAGAATGCACAATAATTCCTTCAGGGAGAGTCAAGTTTTATACCAGAGAAGGAAAGCCATTTGCCAATGCAAGCTGATCCACAGAGCCTTCCCATATGAGATGGGATGTGCTGTTGAATATGGGTTTTCAGCTTTAGAACCCAGCCCTGTTTCAGGAATCTCAGATACATAGATAATAAGGCCCTTCAAAGACCTGGACAACAGAAACAACTCTCCATTGCTTTCATGTGGGAAAAGTCTGGTAGAACCTGTATGTAGAATTGTCCTTCCCTTTGGACAGATCCAGTTTTTTAGATGGGATTTCTCTCCCAGCACCCGTCAAACTCCCTGGGATCTAGACTAAAAAAATTATTTTTAGGCTCTCTAGAGAAAAGCAGACAAGGTGTTGGAACAGAAAGGGCATTTTTCTAGATGTGGAGACTGGCCACAACTCTTTTCTAACAATGCATTTTAATGCCAGACACCTCAAAGACTCACCCATTTGCATCCAAGGACATAAACTGTATGTACTTAGGTCTATGTCATTTGGGGTCAAGTTTCTTCATGGCTTGGAGCCTCTGCTTAACTCCAACTCCACAGTAGGAATACTAACCTCATTCTACCCACGGTGGGAGAATTCAACTAAATTCTACTTTGAGCCTCTTCATGGCAGAGAGAAGGAAGATGCAGGACTCCAGGTATCAGGCACTAGTCCACAAAATGCCTCTCTCTTTATTCTTCCCCTAAGAAAATGCTTTCCCAAACAGCAGACACTCCCCCTCCCTGCTCCCATCTCTCTTCCTATGTTGGAATATTCAACTGTCCCAAAACTCTGAACGGAGACAGCTGACTTGGCACAAGTGTCTTTTGGAAATAGGCAGCACACATTCATTATCTCACTACTTGGCACCTCAGCTGTGGCTCTCCTGCACATTTCTTATGAGGTTGCAGTCAAGGTGTTGGCCAGGGATGCAGACATCAACACTCAAGTGGGCTGGAGAAACTGCTTCCAAGTCCACTCAAGTAACTGGGGCACAGAGATAACAGTGCTTTTTCTATATAAGAGTTCTTGGTACAGTGTGTTTTAATGGGTAAGGAAATGAGAGAGAGACAGAGACAGAGACAGAGAGAAAGAGAGAGTGAAAGAGACTGAAATCATAGTCTTTTCACAACATAATCTCAGAGCTGACATCCTCCTTTTGTTAACAGTGACTCACCAAATCTAGTTTAGACTCAAAAGGACGAGAATTTCAGACTGACATCTTGAGATCTTGGGATCTCTGAGGCTCAGTCCACATAGCCTGACCTACTAGCTTACCCTTAACACTCAATACTCTTCACTGCCAATTGATCATTTTTATAGCAAATAAAATGAAACTTTTTAGCACGAAAACCAACATTCCATTGCTTTTCATTGTTGTTTGCTTTATTAGTTTTGGGGCCACAAAACCATCTTGGGGATCATTCATGGTAGTACCCAGAGATCCACATGTGGTACTAGAGATTGAACCAGGGTCTGTCACATGTCAGGCAAGCATACTGTAAGAACTCCCTGACCCAACTATTCCATGTTTTATCAAGTCACACAGCTAGGTTCTCTGGAGTTCTTGGTCTTTTTATTCCACCAATAAAACAGAAGTCCAGTGTTTGACCCATTCTTCTTCAGACCAGGACTCTCCAGTTTTCAATGCACATTTTGGAAGTGACTCATTTTACCCTGCTCCATTTCTGCTTCAGTTACCCAAAATCCACTTCCTTTGCTAACACAGTAATCTAGGAGATCTCCTCAGCATTGTATCTGGGGAATGCGTACTGTACTTTCCTTTCTGTTTTTTAAGTGTTAATTGCATAGAGAAGCAGCCTCGAAAGTGAAAATGCGAAGTGATTCAGATGGTAGCTCCTTCTAAAGTCAAGTCCTCACCATGGACACCAAGCTGGGGAGAAGCCGCCTTTCAGTAATTAGCACCAGAACCTGCCCACGTAAAGACAGAGCTCTTTGTTTACTACCATCCAGCCCAGAGCTCTTCAAAATTCTAAGATAATAAGGCTACAGAGATATGTGGTTAAACCAGGACCTGTCAACTCACGGAGCCAGTGGGATTTAAGTCCATCTTACAGGATTACTGCTAGGACTCGGGTATCTGTCTTTCTTGACAAAATTGAAAAGGAAGGAGGGAAGAAGGGGAATCTAATGACAGAGCAAACGACTTTAACTAAAGGTCAAGGATAACATATTCAAAGGGTTTCCTCTGTATTGGGAAGGAGAGGACTAAATGGGCAAACATGGAAAGACATCTTTCAGGAGAAAATTGCCAGGTAAAAATAAGCGGCTGAAAAAGACAGGTTCTAGCAGATCAGAAAACAGATCAGACAGACAAGGGATGTTGGGGGAGATAAGAGTGACCTTGAGTGTGTTGTGACTTCACCTTTCTCAAGAGTCAGCATCAGATTCCATGCTGTTTCGGGAGTGGGCACACATTGACCCCCTGTACTCCATTTAAGAGCTGGGTAAGATTTCCGTGAGTCTAACAGTATGGGGAAGTTGGCAAGTGGCGATAAATCATTTTTAATAGTTGCAGTTTGAAAAATGATGGGTCCTGTGGGGAAAGACTGAGGAGTTTTCACCACAGCTGGGTAGTCCCTATAATTTCCCTCAATTTTCCTCTAAAAATCCCACTTCAGCAATGTAATTGTCTGCCTCACTGTCTCCCTTCCACCCCAGATGGAAAAGAGAGAGTGCTGAAGAGAATAACAATGTGACTTTCAATGAAGTGTTCTCCCGGCTGGACTGGGGAGGAGGCAGACTACAGAGAGGAAGGGAGAAGGGCAGAGTGGTCACACTTACTCCGTCCCTGGTGTGCAGGGGCACCCAAGCATAGTTCTATAAGATTGCTATTGCGGGTAATTTATGTAAGGCGGAGACTAAGGGAGGAAACTTTGGGGGAAGAGTTTCACCTTGGTGACCCAGAGAGATACCAGGGAGGGTGATTTTGGGGTTTGGGTTGGGGGGGAAATTCTCAGGGGTTTCTCCTAGCGATGCACTCAGGGATCACTCCTGGTAGTGCTTGGGGAACCAGGTGAGGTGCTAAAGATCAAACCAAGGTCAGCCAGGCGCAAGGCAAGCACCCCACCTGCTGTACTCACTCTCGAGCCCAATGGCAAGGAGGATTAAGACTGCTGTGAGCACCTGGGAAGCAGAAACGCTAGCAACCCACCAGCCTCATTAGGTGGCCTGAGTCCACTTGAACCACATAGCACAGGAAGTGGTCCAGACCACTTGCGTCCCTGGGTAGTCGTGGACTCAGGCTGGACTTGCTCTTTGCAGGAAAAGGAAGTTCAATCCTAAACTCTGGCCAGGTTTCCAAGTTCATCATCTGCGGAAAAGAATTTAAGGAGGAGACAAACTGGAGAGAGAGAGAGAGAGAGAGAGAGAGAGAGAGAGAGAGAGAGAAACAGAGAGAAACAGAGAGAGTTTCTCTAGAGAAAGAATGTGGGTTTCTCTAGAGGGGGAAGGTGAGACCCCTCCCCATCCCAAAGGACCCAGCCTAGCAGCTAAAAACCTCCAGACCCAACCACCGTCCTGCTCATGGCCACTCTCCACATGTTCGGGCTGAACCTCACCCACAAGTGAACCTTTACCTGGACTTTCATAGGACACACTCTACCCATAGTCCAGGAGTACTACACCACATTTGATGAGATTCAAAGTAAGAGGCAACCTTTTTGCTTTATGGGGCATGAGGCTGTGGGCTGGAGGGAAATGTTACATTATTTCGGTTCTGCTTTGGGGCAGGGATTGTGGTTTGGGATGGAAACACTCAAAATATGGTGGCAGGAAGGTGTAATGGTGGTGGGATTGGTGTTTGAATATTAAATGTAATCAAATATTGTGAAGTACTTTATAAAATAAAAAAAATTAAAAAAAAGAATGTGGGCTTCTTCGGAGTGGAAAAGGTACATATCTCAGAGTGGAGAGACAGCAAATCTGAGATTGAGAAGCAGACAAACCCCAAGATGTAGAGTTTGCTTCACTAGCCTTTGAAGGGGTTGTTTTGCACGGTTCTCCCCAAGCTACATTGACCTGTGCTTTCTTTGCAGATAAGAGTCTGTTGCTAGGGTGTTGTCAAGGGAAAGAGCCTTGGACTCTTGCTGGTCATATTTCTTATCCTTATCACGGTCTTTGGTCTTTGTTCTCCTGAAACTTCCCCTTCTCTAAGGGGTACCCCCTCCTCTGGGTGGTGCTTCACTTTCTACATCTCTAAGAGCCCCATATTTGCATCTCAAAAGGATGTGGTCTTCACACCTTTGGGCTACTTTCAGGGCTGGTGACTGGATAATTTTAAATGAGATCTTGGTTTTATTACTTTCTGAAAAACATCCCCAGCAGCACCCCCCCCACACACACACACACCTAGGTGACTACAATAGCTTCTCTTGGACTTTATTACAACCCTTCTGAAGGAGCATTTAGACTCATATTTACTTTACTTTATAGGGTTTCACTCAGGTTTCATTTTGAAGAGCTTGGAGGCAAAACAGAAAATGTTTCTTTGTAAAGATAGAATATGCCAAAGATCAACCTTACTCTTTTGTTCTTTCTTCCAAAAAGCTAGAGTTATTTTAGTCATAAGAGAAGGGGAAATATCAAAATTGGTAATGCATATATTCTGATAAGAGCCCAGGATCTTCCAGGAGATTGTAAGCCATTAGCCCGAAGCTGTCTGCCTTGCCCCGTCTCCCTGTGGGTCTTCTAGCCTTAGAGTCTCAGGATAGATAAGGACTTGCTAGGCGTATTTAAACACAGTGGTTTTTCAACTACCTGTTGCTGGGAGTATAGAGGCATGAAAGTCACAGGGATGCCACAGTGCTTATTTACTGCCAATTTGCTTGGGCATCTGCAGATTCTTGGGTACAAAAAAGAAAAAATTAGAAACAACTGATCCAAATGACATGGAAAAACAATAGTTTCATGAATTCATTAGGGAGCCACATATCCGTAAGCTCACAGCCATGCCATCCCTGGTCTCCAGCCCACAGCTTCATGCCCACAAAAGCAGCTAAAGCTGTAGACCCAAATCTACTCTGGACAGTAAAACAAAGGAAGAGAAGACACTAACTGTTCTTCACAGAAGTTTGCAGGGTTATCAGATCCGTGCAATGTGCTTACTTAGGCTATGCAGATTCTGCATATGTGCCTGGATGCCAGGCCGAGGCTGGGCTCAGCAGGATGGCTCTGCTGCAGAGAAGAGGGCTTCTCAGCTTTGGTGCCAGGCTGCAGTTTGGACTCGCATCTGTTTTATTTCTTCATTCTGAGGGCTATGATGAGAGACTCAGAAATTTCCTGAAGTTTTGCTCATGGAGGAAACCAAATGCTCCTGGAAGGATGAAAGGATGAATCGACAGAGGAAATGCTTCCTAGGTTCTAAACTTGGAGCTGGCTAAAGTCACTTCTCTCCAGGTTATTGACAAAAGAAAAAGCCAGGCATAGGGCCAAATTTAAAATCAATCAGATGGGAGAAGTATATTTTTCCCATGAAAGCCGAGGAAGAGGACTGAAGAGTTTTAAAATAATGATAGAATTTATTACATCTCTGTGCCAATAGTCCTTATCACCACACATAGATTTGGTAATTCACTAGAAGGACATCCAGGTCCCAAATAGGTTTATGGCCTACTATGGTGAAATACTTAGTTTAGTAGAGGTATGTTCAACAAAAAGTGAAATGCACAGTAAAGGAAATGCAAACTTCAGGAGTGCCATGGCAGTTATTCAGGAAGCATTTAACGCCCCCAGCCACAAGTAGTGACAACCCATGCAAATTATTGTCAGTCAGGGAAGCTTAACTCTGATGCAGACGTAAAGTGCCTCTGTGACTGACTATTGTCACTGAAACTTTAAGTCCCTAAAGGAAATTGCACAAAATAGCTAGACAAGCCATTGTGTGATTCAAAGCCTTAAACATACAAAGCACTCTTATCAGTGAGAACATTCCAAGACCTTAATTCCCAGGAGCCGGTCAAGGGTTGCAACAGACCCTTCTTAGGCAGGATTTGACATAGGAACCTGCTAAGTTAAAGCACTTCCCTGCACTGTCTGCCACAGGCTTCTCCTCTGCCAATGAAGACCAAGACATGGTGGCACAGGCCACATCAGCAACATGCATACCAAGCTAACAACCAGGAGTTTTACTCTGCCAGAGATTTTGGTGTGCCATAGTGACCTCTCAAGTCAAGCTAGAAAAGTGAGACTAAGAATTAGAACACAAATAAATGCTACAACAACAATATTACTGTCGTCGTCATCATCATCAAAATACCAGAGTAGTTCAACTGAGATGTCTTCAATTATAAGGCCATATCCTTATTTTAACACTGCAAAAAAAGGGAATGCTAACAATTAAATAATGACACTCTGCTTTCATATTACATATTTATCAAAAGCATACATACCTTAGACCTCATAAGTATGGCCCAGTGAATTTTCAGAGTCTTTTGGGGTGAACACATCGAATCAACAGCACTCTGATGAAGAATTAAAGTATTGCCAAAATCTCGAAGACCCTGTGTCTCCTCACAGCCACAAACTGTCTCTAAAAGGAACTGTTCCCTCAAAAGGAATCGATGCTGGCGCGGATGTGGCGAGAAAGGGACCCTCCTTCACTGCTGGTGGGAATGCCGACTGGTTCAGCCCTTCTGGAAAACAGTATTAACATTCTCAAAAAATTAGAAATCGAGCTCCCATTTGACCCAGCAATACCACTCCTGGGAATATATCCCAGAGAGGCAAAAAAGTATAGTCGAAGTGACATCTACACTTGTTTGTTCATTGCAGCACTCTTTACAATAGCCAGAATCTGGAAAAAACCTGAGTGCCCGAAAACAGATGACTGGTTAAAGAAACTTTGGCATATCTACACAATGGAGTACTATGTAGCAGATAGAAAAGATGAAGTCATGAAATTTACATACAAGTAGTACTACATGGAAAGTATCATGCTAAGTGAAATGAGTCAGAAAGAGAGGGACAGACATAGAAAGATTGCATTCATCTGGGGAACATAAAGTAACAAAATAGGAGACTAACACCCAAGAGTGGCGGAGATTAGTGCCCGGAATTTTGCTCCATGGCTTGGAGGCCAGCCACACATTCTAGGGGGAAAGGGAGGTCAGATAGTGAAAGGAGCACCAAATAAAGGGTGTTGGGAGGATCTTCTGAGGATGGGAGAAGCATGCTGAAAGTAGACTATAGACCGAACATGATTGCCACTCAATGCCTCTTTTGCAAACCACAACACCCAAAAGGAGGGAGAGAACAGGAGGGAATACCCTGCCACAGAGGCAGGGTGGGATGGGGGGGTTGGGGTGTGGGAGGGATACTGGGAGCATTGGAGGTGGAGAATGGGCACTGGTGGAGGGATGGGTGTTTGATCATTGTATAATTGAAACCCAAGCACAAAAATTTGTAAATCTACAACTGTACCTCATGGTGTTTCACTAATAAAAATTAAAAAAATAAATAAAAGGAACTGTTCTCCTGGCTTCAAAGGACAGATCATTTTTCCTTCTCTAAACTTTCTATAAATGGAATTACACATGATGTGCTCTTTTAAGCTCATTATGTTTGCTCAACATCATGTTGATGCCATTGATCTATGTTATTCATATAATTATGCTATGCTCATTCTCATGCTATCCAGTAGTATTCCATGTCAAACTATAATGGTATTTGGGAGTTTTATGGATAGGGGGTATTATAAATAATGCTGCTGTCAGTATTCTCAAATTTTTATTTGAAGAGCATTTTTATGCATTTCTGCTAGTTATAAGCCTAGAAGAGGAAAGGCAGTACCTGAACAGATATTGCCAAATTTCCAAAGTGATTGCACAACACATACTTTCATTAGTAAGGTGCTCAACTAACTCTTGGTAGCATAGTTTTTATCTAAAAAATGTTTAGCCATACTAAAAAAATAAATCGAAACTCCAATATTCTTATACTATATAAACATATTCAAGTTAAACCACAAACGATAACACTATATACCCACCAGAATGGATAAAATATTTTTATCAATTTCTCATTAGTTTTCAACATAGTTGTATATATTTCTTTTTAATAATTAGGTATATATATTATATATAATTAGGGATATATATTCTTATATATTCTTATATATATCCCTAATCATATATATACATATATAATATATGGCCCAGCGGGTAGGGCATTTGCCTTGCACATGGACAACCAGGGTTCAATTCCTCTGTCCTCTCAGAGAACCTGGCAAGCTACCAAGAGTATCCCGTTCACATGGCAGAGCCTGGAAAACTCCCCGTGGTGTATTCAATATGCCAAAAACAGTAATAACAAGTCTCACAATGGAGATGTTACTGGTGCCCACTCAAGCAAATCGATGAACAATGGGAGAACAGTGCTACAGAGCATATATATGTGCATATATAATGCATATATTCATATATATATATATATATATATATATATATATAACTCCTGCACTGTACTGAGAACTATAGTGCTTGTACAGTCATGGGGAATGCAGCGGCTTGGGCAGAGAGACCTCTCAAGTGATGAAACAGTCCTCTCGTGGAAGGTGAATTCTACACACATATAGAAGTGCTAAATTCTACTGAAATTCTATACTGTTCTCACTAATAAAAAAATCAAAAAACATTAAAGCCGTGCTAGTATCATGTGGTGTTACTGGATATGGTTTTAACATGCATTTTCATGCTGACTAATGAAGTTCCTTCCATATAGTTATGGACCATTTGATAATGTCAATTTTGAAGTGTCTATTCTTGTTTCTGTGTACTTTTTTTTAATAGTAGAATGATTATCTTCTTATTGACTGGCATGCGTTCTTTTTTTGTTTGTTTGGTTGGTTTTGGCTACAATGACAGTGCTCAGGGCTCACTCCTGATGACTTGGGGAACCATTTGTAATCAAGACAGCGTTGGCTGCAAGCAAGGCAAGTGCCCGAATCACTGTCCTATCACTCTGGCTCTTTCAGGAGCTCTTTTTATCATATGAAATAAAACCTTTTATCAAATATCCACCTTGAAAAACTTCTCTCCAGCCTTGTCGTTTGTTTTACACTCTTTTAATGATGCATCTCAATGAAGAAAAGTTTTTAATTTTGAAGTTGTCTATTTCTTTTTAATATTTAGGGATTCTGAATTTCCATTTAATAAACATTTGTACAATCCAGGCTAAGGAAGAGTCTTCAGTAGCTTTATTGGGTTATCTTTTATATAGATTTATAATTCATCAGAGATGGGTTTGAAATCTGATAAAAGGCAAAAGTGTGAGCTCAACAATCAGTATACACATCCAGCTGACTCATACCTTAATTGAAAGATTATACCCCCACTCTACTGCAAAAATCATCACTTAGAAGTTTTTTTTTAATTAAGAAAGTTCTTTTAGTATTGCTTTGGTATAGTTTATTATACATATCTGTTTGATATTTAATATATGCAAAAAGGTAAAAATCAAAACATAGATTTAAACATGTTTTAGCTGCCACCGTCTCTCCAGTCTGAGTCTTCAACTTTTTAGTTCAGTATCATTGATGAATACTTTCCTCTGTGCCATAAAAAAGGTCAGAAATGCAACAAAACAATGCTGTATTGCTGTCCCAGGGAGTTCTGTGTATTTTTATTTCAGTATGCAGAATAGGACAACTCAGCCAAACCATAAATAATTTTAAGATATATCCTGAGTTCATAATGGTTAAAATATAAAAATACATGTGCTTAAAATCAACAGGAGATAAAGAAACCAGAGATAATAATTTCCCAGAGTTGTGGAATGCATACATCATGAGGCATCTTGAGGCCTGAAGAGTCCCAGTGAAAATAGACCCAATAGAAAAACTCCAAGGCACATTACAATCAAAATGATAAAAAGCCAAAGAGAGAGACAGAATGATAAAAGAAACAGTATTCAAAAAAAAAGAGAGAGAAGAAAAGAAAGGAACTGACTTACAAAGGAAAACCCATAAGATTCACAGCAATTCTATCAAATGGCGCGCTATTAGTCAGAAGAGAATGCAGGATAGAGTATAAAAACTCAATGAAATGAACACCTCACCAACAATACTCTATCCAGCTAGATTATCACTCAGATTTAAAGGAATGACACAGACCGTCATGAACAGACAAGCTTAGGGGAATCATTGCCTTGAAACCAGTTTTCAAGAAACTTCTCTAAAAAAACAAGACAGGATTCTCAGCATTTTGACGCTGAGTATAGCATTCACTCATGCAGCTTATAGACAGTTAAGAAAGATTTTATTATTCCTAGCTTCCTATGGGATTTTTTTCAATAATGAATTAATGTTTTATTTGTACTGAGTGTTCTATGCCTTTTCAAATGACTTTTTAATATACCTGTCACTGTCACTTTTACTGTTCTCCCGTTGTTCATCCATTTGCTCGAGCGGACCCAGTAACATTGTGAGACTTGTTACTGTGTTTGGCATATCGAATACGTCATGGGGAGCATGCCAGGCTTTGCCGTGCAGGCGAGATACTCTCAGTAGTTTATCAGGCTCTCCAAGAGGGGCAGGGGAATCGAAGGCGAGGAATCGAACTCGGGTCAGCCCAGTCAGCCGCATGCAAGGCAAACACCCCACCTACTGTGCTATTGCTCCAGATCTTAATATACCTATAGATGTTTTTGTTTTTCAGCCACACATGAGAGTTCTCAGGCCTTCCTCCAATTTCTGTGCTGAGGTATGGCTCCTGGCAGTGACCAGGGAGCCCTATGTGGTGTGGAGTATTGAACCTGGTTTCACATCAGACAAGGCTTACATGAGGCCTTACATGCTGTATTCTCTCAGTCCTTTATAGATAGTTTTATTACAATATTTTACTTGTTAATACAGATACTTGAGCATTAGCCATAATATAATATTTTCTAACACAAAGCCAAAATTCCCTTTTATGTATTAAAATATACTTTTATAGGCCAATATATATTTTCCTTTAAAATTTTCTTAATTCTCCTCTCCTGACTCTTGTTAAATTAAGTATTTGTAGGATTTATATATTTCATATAATTTTAAAGTGTATTATCATAGACCTGTTCACATTATTAATTTTTAATGTATATACTTGTGAAAAAGAAAGATATAAAATTCTTTTAAATTTTTAACAATTTACTGTTTTATAATTTTATGAAATTTCTAGAGTTTGGTTTTATTCATTCAAATATGTGTAGGTATCACCATGTCCACAATAAATTAAAAATAAATTTTTCTCAGAGTCAGAGAGATAGCACAGCGTGTAGGGCATTTGCCTAGCACACTGCCAAACCAGGTTCCTGTGTCCCTTGTGGTCCCCTGAGCACTGCCAGGAGTAATTCCATAGGGCAGATCCAGGAATAACTTCTGAGCACTACTTGATGTGTACCCCAAACAAAAACAAAACAAAAGATACTTTTTCTCATATTTTGATATAAAGAAATGTAGTAAGAGAAGAAAAATGGCCTAAATCATCAGAATAGAAGATTTTCCCAATGTACTGAGCTTACATGGGAGGACATGGCCGAGAGGGGTCCTTGGGAAACTGGTGGAGGGAAGGTCCCCCCACTAGTGATGTATAAGTGTTGATATGATGTATGCATTAAAAATATATGAAAAGTATAATTAGCAATATTGTAAGTCCTGGTATCTCAATAAAAATGGCTTTAATAATGTATTTTTTAAATCGATGAAATATAGCTGCCCTAGATCAGGCTCCTAGAGGCTTGAAACGGACACACATGAGCATATGATCATGGAGGGAAAGGTTTTTAGGGAAAATTTTTGCCTCCAAGGGAGGGAGAGATGCTGGATAGGAAGGGGAAAGAAATATGATGTGAGGAAGACCAAGGAGTCTACTTCTGGCTGTCAGAGGTTGAGGCTGGTGCAGGTTGTAATTCCCCAAGTAGGTGTCTACCTCTGTCAAAGAGCACATTCTTTTTTTTTTAATTTTTAAAATTAAATTTTTTTATTTTTTATTTTTTTATTATTGACCACTGTGAGCTGCAGTTACAAAGCTTTCATGTTTGAGTTTCAGTCTTACAATGATTAAACAACATCCCTCCACCAGTGCACATTTTCCACCACCAATGTCCCCAGTATCGCCCCCATCCCACCCCTCTTCCTGTCTGTATGGCAGACAATTTCTCCCATACTCTCTCTCTACTTTTGGAACAGCAAATTCTTACAGAAGAAATTATCAATCATCTTTTAGCATCAATGTGCAATAAGGCTGAATGATGGGTGTCCTTGGAACGTGGGCTGGGCACCAATAGTGTATATTAAAGTCATAATGTTTAAAATGTATTGAGTACTGTATAAATGGCATTCTCCCCTTTTCAAACAAGGAACTGGAGCTTGAAGAACCCAGTTAACTGACCCCAGGTATACACAAGGTTAATGGCAAACACAGAACATCAGACTCCACCTTGATTCCTGTTTTATATTAATGCCAAGTGGCAGGTAGTCGTACGCATCATCAATAGAGTGGGAAAACCAAATCTCTTCTAAATTTTGGCTATTGTGAATAGTGCAGCAATGAACATAGAAGTGCAGATGTCATTTCAACTGTACTTTTTTGCCTCTCTGGGATATATTCCTAGGATTGGTATTGCTGGGTCAAATGGGAGCTCAATTTCTAATTTTTTGAGAATCGTCCATACTGTTTTCCAAAGGGGCATTCCCAGCAGCAGTGAAGGAGAGTCCCTTTCTCGCCACATCCACACCAACACCAGTTGCTTTTGTTCTTTTGGATGTGAGCCAGTTTCTGTGGTGTGAGACAATATCTCATTGTTGTTTTCATCTGCATCTCCCTGATGATTAATGATGTAGAGCATTTTCTTATGTGCCTTTTAGCCATTCGAATTTCTTCTTTGGAAAAGTTTCTGTTCATTTCATCACCCCATTTTTTGATGGGGTTAGATGTTTTCTTCTTGTAGAGTTCAACCAGTGCTTTGTATATTCTTGATATCAACCCCTTATCAGATGGATATTGGGTAAATATCATTTCCCATTCTATAGATTGTCTTTGTATTCTGGTCACTGTATCTTTTGAGGTGCAGAAGCTTCTTAATTTAAGATAGTCCCATTTGTTTATCTCTGTTTCCACTTGGTTGGTCAGTGGAGTGTCGTCTTTGAAGATACCGTTAGCCTCAATATCGTGGAGTGTTTTGCCGATCTTGTCTTCAATATACCTTATGGATTTGAGCCTGATGTTGAGATCTTTAATCCATTTTGATCTGACTTTTGTGCATGGTGTTAGTTCGAGGTCTAAGCGCATTTTTTTGGCATGTGGTTGAAAAACCTGAGTGCCTGAGAACAGATGACTGGTTAAAGAAACTTTGGTACATCTACACAATAGAGTACTATGTAGCTGTTAGAAAAGATGAAGTCTTGAAATTTACATACAAGTGGTACTACATGGAAAGTATCATGCTAAGCGAAATGAGTCAGAAAGAGAGAGACAGAAAGATTGCATTCATCTGGGGAATATAAAGTAGCAAAATAGGAGACTAACACCCAAGAGTAGCCAAGATAAATAACAGGACGTTCACTCCATGGCTTGAAGGCCAGCCGCACATGCTAGGGGAAAATGCAGCTCAGATAGAGAAGGGAGCACCAAATAAAGGGTGTTGGGAGGATCTTCCCAGGATGAGAGATGCATGCTGAAAGCAGACTATAGGCTGAACATGATTGCCACTCAATGCCTCTTTTGCAAACCACAGCACCCAAAAGGAGAAAGAAAACAAAGGGAAATGCCCTGCCACAGAGGCAGGGTGGGATGGGGGAAGATGGGGGGGATGAGAAGGGGAGGGATACTGGGATCATTGGTGGTGGAGAATGGGCACTGGTGGAGGGATGGATACTTAATCATTATATAACTGAAACCCAAGCACAAAAATTTGTAAGTCTACAACTGTACCTCATGGTGTTTCACTAATAAAATTTTTTTTAAAAAAAAATCTGTTCTATATTTAAAACTCTTCAAATAAGCAAAACAGGAACATTGCATTCATTTTTTAAATTCTGATTATTTTTCCAAACTCACAATTTTGGTTTGCCTTTCATCTTTTCTTTAAATCCCTAGAGAGATTGATTCTCATCTCATCTTTGGAGACAAGGGATATTAATAAAGGTAATTGTCAATATTTCCCATGACCTTTAATAGGGAACATTTATTACTGCCTTTGATTTGGCTTCTTGCGCAGTTATAGGTTGCTTTTCAGTGTCTGATACAGAAAATTAGCTGTGAAAGCTTTGTGGCAATATGGGGAACCTATAGCTACACAAAGCTGATTATTTTATAGTGGCAATGATGACTCTGGTTCTTTGTAGGTTTGGTTTTTATTCATTCCCTTCTTTGATGTGTTCTTCCTCCATATCATCAATAACTTTAAATAGCAGTGCCTAGACACAGACAGAAGATGGCTCAGATCACCATTTTTTGTCTATTTGATTGACTGACCCTCAAAATTACAGAAGTTGGTTTATGCAAAAACTGCTTCCTCTCATTAAAATTCATGTTTAGTTTTTTTTTTACATCAACCATCACTGATTCATTCTTTCTCATCCCTTCTCGGTCTTCATAATTTTATCCACCCCCCCCAAGAGAAAGCAGAGCCTGAAAGTGACAATCTTCACATAAGTCATGTTAGCATATAAATCTATAACCCCAAGTATAAACCAATCACCAAGGAACCTTCCTTTGCAATCTCCAAATCAACTGCAATGTACCTTAGGATTCTCTTACAATAACCAATGCAAGGCAAGATTATCAGGGTTACTGAAAGACTACACTAAATTCAAAGGTTTCTCTCTGATTGTACCTGATGGAATCAAGGTTGTCATAACTAACTTCATGCTTCATAAATGAGTCAAGCAACCAGCAATTCACAACTCCCAGTGGTTCCTTGATGTCACATAGAAGAGAAAAAAATTGGTGCTAAAATGTTAGTAGAAACGAACTCTGGTGAATGGCTAGAGGACATGTTTTGTAGAACCCATGACACTCTAAAAACAAAATGCCTCTTTGTCTTAAAAATCATATTTAGCCTTCAATTTGCAAATAAGATGCCTAAAGAATTACAAGAACCCACATTTGTGCTTCAGTCCTGCTTGCTGTAGAGTGTGTTTGGTTGTACTCAGAAAGCACTGGGATTGGGGCCAAGAATTATTAGTGTGGTACAGCCCCAGGTAAATATCAGAGTGGACAATGCTGATCTCCAATTTCTTCTATTTTTCTTTAAAAATATTTTCCATTTCTCTGCTAATTGGTTTGTAATTGAGATAAAATTTGCATATCATAATTATACTATAAAACCCATCCATTTAAAATACATTAAGTGGGGTTTAGTACATTCCACTGCATAATCATGACTACATCTAATTTTAGAACATGCCCACCAACCCCCAATAGACATTTTAGTTCATATACATTTAGTCGTAGGCAACCACTAATCACTTTTGTCTCTCTATATTTGCCTCACTGCAGTACTATTGACTATGACCTAGAAACAACCCAAATGCCCAAACTCAGATGAGTGGAGAAATAAATTGAAATTTATTACAATTTATTGTATATTAAATCTTGTCCTTTTCTCCAACATAGACAAGAACTAGAAAGTGTTAATGTTTAGCAAAGTAATCAGAAGACAAAGACAAACATCATATCATCTGGCTCACCTGTAAAAGCAAGGGAACAGACAATGATTATTGAAGTGAACCCTTGAGTCTCTGTCAGTAGAACTGAGTTTATCAAGCAGATGATGGGGAGGTGTAAGTGAGGTAGAGAAGGGGGAAGCTAATCGGAGGGGACATATGGATAGTGGTGGAGGAATATTGGCCTTTTGGTGATGAATGCGTTACAGTAACATGGTATAGCTAAAACATGAATATCAACACGATTGTAAACTATGATATCTCAATAGTTAAATATGTAAATAAGTAAGCGGGGTAAGTAGATATAGTAGTCTTTTTGTGTGGCTTCTTTCATAGAGCATAATGTTTTCTGGATCCATTCATGTTCTGACCTGCATCAGTAATACTTTATTTCTCTTTCCTGCTGACTAGTGAGGTATGCATTTCATGGATGGGCCACTTTTTGTTTACCAATTCACCAACTGATATTTGGGACATTTCCATCTCTCAGCTCCTAGATTGCAGTGAACACCCGTATACAAGCTTTTGTGTGGGAAAATTTCTCAATTTTTTTAGCAGGGGTAAATGTCTCTGAGTAGACTTGTTAGCTCCTATGGTAATAATTGACCGCAGATGTAAGGGCTGACTGCTGGCAAGTTGTACTTTCTTTCTAAGTGATTCTTTCTTTTGAAACTTCTTTTGAAACCTGGGCTGTTCTTTCAAGTCCCTGTTCTCTCTTGAACATTTATCTTGCCAGATTGTTCTATTAAACCCATGTTCTCTCTTGAACACGTATCTATTTTTCTCTCAGGCTTTTTTTCCACTCTGGAGAAGCCGATGTTCTCTCTTGAACATTTATTCTCTCTTTCTCTTCCCTCATCTCTTTCGAAGTAAATTTCTTTCAATAAAAACCATCTTGCTTCATTGAAAAGAAAATTCATCCTTTCCCTACCTATATGTGACTCTGGATCTTATTTTTCCCTTCCACTTGTGATAACTCAAAGGAACCTGAACAGAAATAAAATGTCTTACTGCAAAGACATGACATTTCTAATGGTGGGATTTTAAGCAACAAAAAAAACCTATTAGACAATAGGGAAACCCTCGGGGTTTATGCCAATGATGCTCCAAAATCATCACCGTTGAGAAGAAAAACTGCTATTGTGGGCCAGAGAGATAATTCAAGGAGGAGTTGAGGCACTTGCCTTGCATTCAGCCAACCCCAGTTGAAATCCCTCGGCACCACGTATGGTCCATGTCCCTCTCAAGCACCACCAGGGGTCACTCCTGAGCACAGAGTCAGGATTAGTCAATGAGTACCTCTAAGTATGGCCCAAAAATTAAAAAGAAAAACTGCTCTTATGAAAAAATATCAACAACAAAAACATTTAAGAGATCTGAAATTCATTTCTTCTGCTTACACTTAAGCTACCCTTGTGAGGATTTTTTTTCTTTTTTTGTTGCAGTGTTGGCGAGGGGGTTGCAAATTTTTCATTGTAGTATTTGAACACACAAGTCTGGGCTGCATCTCAGAGCACATACACTGGATACCGAAGCAGCAGAGACACTGGACAAGCCACTGGACCCACACTCAGTACATGTGGGAGGATCTGGGATCAAACTCTGGACCTTAGTCTTACAAGGTAGGGTCTTTTTGTTTTGTTTGGGACCACACTTAGTAGAGCTCAACATTTACTTCCAGCTCTGTTCAAGGATCACTCCTGACTGGCTCAAAGGACCATACAGGTTGATGGAAATTGAACCCAGGGTAGGCGAAGACCCTACCCACTATACCATCATTTCAGACTCTGGTCCATGAGGCATTTTGCCACTTAGTCAATCCCAGGTCTCTGCTGCTGTGCTTCTTAATCCTGATGAAAAGGAGGATGGCTATGGACTTCCCAATTAGTAATTAATAATTGAATGTAGACAACTACAAGTAAAGAAACTTGCTTCTTTGGTATGAAAAATAGAGCAATATTGAATTTTTTATGAAGATTCAAGTGAATCTTAATGTCTTTGTTTTGGTAGCTAATAAAAAATTCTTATAATCCTGGAATAAATAATATTTTGATATGAGTAGAGTTCTTAGCAAAGTTCTTTCCCAAATATTTTCTTGCTTATCTTTCAACAGTTCTCTGAAATGGCATGAACTGCATAGTGTCATGCCCACTTTTGAGCTAAATTGACAGATTAATTCCTGCACCCAAGTAAGTGGCTATCTTGGTAAGTGCCCCAGTCTGCTGGCTTCCAGTCCTATAGTTCTGCCATCATCTCTCTGCTTTGTAGAGGAGCCTAAGGATTCAATATGTATTCATCAACATACAATTCTGAGCTTTCAGTGAATACTAGAATCTGTGAAACACTTATTTCATCCCTTTTTTTATGAACCTGGCACTGGAGATTGGCTTTATCAACAAATCTATTCAAATTTCATCTATCTAATTTCTCTTTCTTATTTCCATTAGTTATCACTAAGTTGGCTCAATTTCTATTCCTTATATTTAGATAAAATGACGTTGTGCACATAAACTAACAAAATGTTGAATGTCAGTCATATTTCAATTAAAACACATACACAGATAGATGTCTCTTCCACCTGGGAAAGGTACAGTGCAAGGCCTTGAAAAAACAAGAAAGAACAAGAGGAAAGCAAGATAGGAAATCTTTTTTTTTTTCACCTACATCTCAAAGGAGACTGCTTTTATGATAAAGCTACTGTGCTTAGCTTCTGTAAAAATTCTAATAAACAATACTGAAAGATTATTTTAGTGAAAGGGCCATTTTGGAGAATTCAAGAGCTGACATGTGTGTAGGAGTTGAATACAAGAAAAAAATATGGTTGTTACGAAAGTGAGTTTGATGATCCATCATTTCTTAAAATCTTGACTTCACTTTGTGCCTAGTGGGGAAAAAATATTTTTTAAGTGTATGCTACACTTCATCAGTAGAATGGATGCTTTGTGAAGAGAAATCATAAACATTCCCAACCCCAGAGACAAACAATGAAGCAAAAAGTAATTAATAACTCAATTTCAATAGTGTTTATACAGCTGTGGAAAAAGAAAAAGTGGGCTAAGAGATGAGGAATTAGGAATGGCAACATTTCCAGCTTGTGGCTCTGAATTGGGCAACGGGCTGAGAGGTGGCCAGAAAGCAAAAAGGGGTCAGGGAGATGGCTTAAGGGTTAGAGTGCATAGTTAGTGGCTATGTACTAACTGTGTTAGTAGTGGCTTCACGTTGGGAGTAATCCCCAAGCTCTTTTGGGCATCCCCTCCTCTAAAATAAAGTGGAAGACTTGAAAGAGGAAGGTTGATTACTGAGGAAGTCAGTGCAAAGGTCCTGAGGCAGACATGCACTCACCTTACACATCTGTATAATGACAAAGAGGAGCAGAGAGAACCAGGGAAGAGCGCACAGGAGAAGAGCTTTCAGAGGTAATTGAGACACGTTTCTGTAGGGTCTCCAAAGCCGTTGCAAGGATTTTGGATTCCACTCTGAGCAAGAGCACTGGTGGATTCTGAAAGGTAAAAACTCTGGTGGACTGTGAGGTGGTTTCTGATGAGATCACTGGGGTGCGGATGTTGTGAATACTGGGGAGAAAGGATGACATCAGGCAAATTCTTGGACACCACTTCAGTTTATGAATTCTTGTGTTTGTTTGTTTGCTTGGGTTTTTATGGTTTTGTTTGCTTGTTTGTTTGGGGCCCACGCCTGACAGTGCTCAGGATCTGCACTCAGGGATCCCTCCTGACAGGCCTGGGGGGAAGAATGTGGGGTACTGGAATTCAAACCCAGGTTGTCTGCGTACACAGCAAGCACCCCACCCACTGCACTACTGCTTAGGCCCCAGTTTATGAGTTCTCAATCTTTTCTTTCATAGTCCAGATATTACTGAGGCAACTAGAATTTTTCATTATCCCTTTGCAAATACTTCACAGGTTATGGGCTCTTTGCTCTCGTATACAGCAATACTTGGAATACAGCATTGTCAACTTGGAGCCATTAGACAAAAATCCAATCTGGGAAAAGTGACACTCACTGGTTATTACAAAGAGTTGCTTCTCAGGCCTTTCTGCCCCAGGGGCAATGCACTTAGAAATGTCAGTGGCAGGAGCAACTAGACGATTTCAGGGTCAGCAATGTCCTCTCTGCAGGCCCAATCAACAAGACCTCGCTGTAGTTCATTGGTTATCTACTAGATAGCAGCGTCTGTGCTAGAGATATTCAACTGGGGTGAAAAAAAAAAGATAAATACCTGGGGGTAGAAATGAGAGCCCCAAGCATACGAACACTATCATGAAAAGAGTCAGAGGGAAAGGGACAGATACAGAAAGACTACATTCATTTGTGGGATATATATAAAAAAAGAAATAGTTGTATCAGACTAATATCCAAGGTCAGGGAACATAGGATCTGGGAGGATGTGTCAGTAGTTGGAAGCTTGACACAAGTGTATGGGGAGTGAAGGGCACTTAGAATAGAGAAGGGACCAGTATGACAATAATCACTGGAAATAATCACTTTGGACAGTAACTGAGTGTTCAAAGTAGTAAAGGGATGTGCCTTTTAGTTCCTCTTATGGAAGAAGAAGGAGGAGGAGGAGGAGGAGGAGGAGGAGGAGGAGGAGGAGGAGGAGGAGAAGAAGAAGAAGAAGAAGAAGAAGAAGAAGAAGAAGAAGAAGAAGAAGAAGAAGAAGAAGGAAGAAGAAGAAGAAGAAGAAGAAGAAGAAGAAGAAGAAGAAGAAGAAGAAGAAGAAGAAGAAGAAAGAAGGAGGAGAAGAAGAAGAAGAAAGAAGGAGGAGGAGGAGGAGAAATGCCTACCATAGAGGAAAGGGGAGGAAGAGGGAAACTGGGACATTAGTGGTGGGAAATGTACACTGGTGAAGGGACAGGTGTTGAAACATTATTGACGGAAACCCAATCATTTGTTACTGTTTATCTCACTGTAATTCAGGCTTTTTAAAAAATTAAAATTTAAAAAAAAGAAATGTGACCCCAGTAGCAAACAGGTTACCTGTTTTGAGCATGCAGATTTAGGGCTCAGTGACCCCCTTGTTTTATCTTTAGCACTGCATGTCCCCGGCATTGCCAGGTGAGGCCTTACTCTGAACATTGGCCAGTGGAAGCACATTTCTCAGAAGATTAGTATTTGAGCTCATGAGATGATGACATAGAAGAGTCATATTAGAATGAAATTGGAGTTACCACCACACAAACACTACCTTGCTCAATTGCTTGGAAGATCTTTGAACTGGGCCAAAAGCCAAGTTTAGTTTACTTGTTTTTTATTTATTTATGTTGGTTGGTAGGTCTTTTGTTTGGGGGCACTCCGGCAGTGTTCAGGACTTATTCCTGGCTCTACACTCAGGGATCACTCCTGGTCATGCTCAGGAGACCATAAGTGGCACCAGGAACTGAATGTAGGTCAGCTGCATCAAGACAAGTTCCCTGTGCACTGTCCTATCTCTCTGCCTCCCAAAAACAAATTTTAAGAAGTTGCTGAGCAAGAAATAGTATGCAGTAAATCTTGATTACGAGAACTAATGATTACGAAGTTTTTGCCAGAGAAAAGAATTAGTAACCACACGTATAGTCAAGAATAGTTTAAGCTTGTTAATCCTAATTAACTCTTTTCTTGAACCACTTACCTCATCTTCCTCTTTTCATCCCATAAGAACCCTAATTTTGTCGTTCTTTGGAGCCTGTTTTAGGTTTCTCTCTAAATCTGTGAACCTTCAGTAGAAATGACATCTGCACCTATATGTTCATTGCAGCACTGTTCACAATAGTCAAAATCTGGAAACAACCCAAGTGCCCTATAACAGATGACTTGCTGTGGTACATTTACACAATGGAATACTATGCAGCTGTTAAGAGATGAAGTCATGAAATTTGTTTATAAGTGGATATACATGGAGAGTATCATGCTAAGTGAAATGAGTCAGAAAGAGAGGGACAGACATAGAAGGACTGCAGTCATTTGTGGAGTAGAGAATAACATAACATGAGGCTGACAACCAAGATTAGTAGATACAAGGGCCAGGAGGATTGCCCCATAGCTGGAAGCCTGCCTCATGAATGGAGGGGAGAAGGCAAATGGAATAGATAAGGGACCACTAAGAAAATGATGGCTGGAGGAATCAGTCGGGATGGGAGATATGTGCCAAAAGTAGATAATGGACCAAACATGATGACCTCTCAGTGTCTGTACTGCAAACCATAATGCCCAAAAGTAGAGAGAGAGTATAGGGAATATTGTCTGCCATGGAGGTAGGGGGAGGGTAGGAAAGGGGGGTAGATTGGTGGTGGCGAATGTGCACTTGTGGAGAGATGGGTGTTTGATCATTGTGTGATTGTAACCCAAACTTGAAAGCTTGTAACTTTCTCACGGTGATTCAATAAAATTTAAAAAGAAAAGAACAACATCTGTGCACCTTAAACTGCAATTCTTTGATCCCAAATAAGCACTTGGACCTTTTAATTGTCTCCTGAATAGTAAGGCCAGCAACTTCCGCCTTGGTAGTTCAATATTGTTGGGATAAATGAAGATGGAAAAACACAACCCAAGGAAAGGGAACAGTCTGACCTGATGTATTAAGGCTGACAGCTTCACCACGTGGTCCAGGGCCAGGGAGGAGGAGAGTCAGGCTTCCTGTGGTCAGAACAAGGGCTGATATGTGATTTTACAGTGAGAAGGCACCTAGGGAAGGACAGACGGGAAAACAAGCTAGGTTCGGGTCACAGTGCAAACAGGAGAGAGCTAGCAGCAATATTTCGAACAGGGAGCAATAGAAGTCACGTTTCAGATTCAGGGAAATGCGGTGGAATGTGGGAGACGGATGCAAAGGGGAAAGAATCACAGAAAGGTGTCTTTGAAGAGGAAAACTAAGAGAAGGCTGGAACCCAAGAAAAAGAAAGGAGAGACCAAAATCAAGGTTTGCTTTGCAGGAAGGCTATATGAGTATTGGGGGAAGGTTATCCTGGAAAGCCAGAATAAAGAAGAGATTTTTTAAAATATGTAAAGGAGGGGCTGGAGAGATAATAAAAGAGAGAAGCTTTTATCTTGCATGCAGCCAACCTGGGTTGATCCCTGGCACTATATATTTGCCCCGATCTCCACCAGAAGTGAGAGTGACCCCCGAACAAAATGCCAGGCATAAGCCCTGCTGGGTGTACCCCCAAACCAAAATATACATATATACCCAAACACAAAGGAGTAGGACAGTGAGGCCATGAGCAAGCTACAGATACCACGGGGTCACGGGGGGGGGGGGGGGGACCAGGGAGGGAGTCAGGAGGACAATCGTGGGTTTTTTTGAAGATTCTTTTCTTCACTTATTCTCATGCCAATGCTTCTCGACTATAAACAGCAAGCTACCAGATGCTGCATGTGTAAAATCACACAAATGGGCAAGCCAAGCGGGAAGAAAAGATAAAACAGGGGAGGTAAGAGGCACATCTCCAGAATTAATTAATATCTCAAGTCCTGAGCCAGAGAGGACAAGGGTTAAGGGCACTTGCCTTGCATGTGGCTGACCTGGTTTTGATCCCTGGCACTGCTGGAATGAATCCCTGAGCACAGAACCAGGAGCAGTCAGTGAGCACCACTGGGAGTGCCACCCCACCAAAACCCCCCTCCTTTCCTGCAGAAATATCTTTGACAAGAGAAGCAGGAACCCAGAATCCAAGGTATATGCGCCTGTTGTTCCAGGATCCCAGACCCATGACCTATGACCCCTGCCACCTTCCATGCTGCCCGCTATGGGCAGAGAACCCTAGTAGGTGGGCAGATGTGGCAGCTAGAGTGGGTAGGGAGTCTAGCGCTGTCCTTTGCTATGAGCTGTTCCTATTCCTGTCCAAGGCTCTTCCTACCACACTTTGTTAGGTTTGCTCACACAAAATGGCAATCTGAACAAAATGATGACTGCTGATGAGACAGCAGTATTCTTGGAACCAGAGATCACTGTGCCCCCAGCAGGAAAGGCAGGACTTAAAACCTACCTGGCACCAGGAGGCCACCAGGCTGCATTCCACACTTCCTCACCATCGGTCCGCTACAGACAATGGGTGCTAGATCAAGAACACCAGTTCCACTGGTTCTTGGTTCCCTTTTCCCACCCAAGACAACTTAAAAGCCCCCTTAGTCTTTCTCAGGGCACAACTCTACCCCAGCCTCATTCAAGATTTGTAAAGTCTGCCTGGAGCGCACTCCAATAAACGTCTTCTACTTCCTTCACTTTACTTGTCTCTGTCTCTGTCTGTGTTGGCTGACATCATGGACCCATCACATTTGGTCTTCAACAATCGTATTTTGTCATGCCATGGAACCATTATCTTCTTTATGAAAATTTACAAACTTCAGCACATAGAGAAATATGAAAGTGATTTGAAAGGACAGCACAGCAACTTTCGATGACAGAGAACACCCAGAAGAATCTGTTTAGGCTACAGGATCCCTCAGTTCCCTTTTCCCAACTCTTATCTTTTGAGGGAGAAACCGAGGAGCCAGAGAAAAGCACTTCAGGGAGAGGAAACTCAGAGGACTTAAACAGAGGAGAGAAGGTAGAGTAGAGTGGAGAGCTGGAAAGAGATAGGGGAGCAGTGGTTCCAAGGCCAACCAAAATACAAGAGCAAATCCAATGGGAAGGAAGGAATGAAGGGAGGGAAGGAGGGAAGATGGAGGGAAGGAAGGAAGGAAGGAAGGAAGGAAGGAAGGAAGGAAGGAAGGAAAGATTCATGGAGGAGGAAGGAAAGAAGGAAGGAAGGAAGGAAGGAAGGAAGGAAGGAAGGAAGGAAGGAAGGAAGGAAGGGAGGGAGGGAGGGAAAAGGGAGGAGGGATGGAGGGGGGAGGGTGTTGGGAAGGAGAGTGGGAGGGAGAGAGGGAGGGGAATTCTCCTGTGCTAACATGGAAGTGAGGGGTATGGACCAACATCTAAAACAAACTTTAAAAGTATCATGTTAAGCGAAATAAGTCAGAAAGAGAGAGATAGACATAGAAAGATTGCATTCATCTGGGGACCATAAAGTAACAAAATAGGAGACGAACACCCAAGAGTGGCCGAGATTAATACCAGGAATTTTGCTCCAAGGGTTGGAGGCCAGCCACACATGCTAGGGGAAAAGGGAGCTCAGTTAGAGAAGAGAGCACCAAATAAAGCGAGTTGGGAGGATCCTCCCAGGATGGGAGAAGCGTGCTGAAAGTAGACTACAGACCAAACATGATTGCCACTCAATGCCTCTTTTGTAAGCCATGACACCCAAAAGGAGAGAGAGAACAGGAGGGAATACCCTGCCACAGAGGCAGGGTGGGATGGGGGGATGGGGGATGGGAGGGATACTGGGACCCGTGGTGGTAGAAAATGGGCACTGGTGAAGGGATGGGTACTTGATCATTGTACAACTGAGACCCAAGCACAAAAATTTGTAAGTCTACAACTGTACCTCATGGTGTTTCACAAATAAATAAATAAATAAATTATACTACAAAACCTGAGTGCCCAAGAACAGGTTGAAGAAACTTTGGCACATCTACACAATGGAGTATTATGTAGCTGCTAGAAAAGATGAAGTCATGAAATTTACATACAAGTGGTACTACATAGAAAGTATCATGCTAAGCGAAAGGAGTCAGAAAGAGAGGGATAGACATAGAAAGATTGCATTCATCTGGGGAACATAAAGTAACAAAATAGGAGACTGACACCCAAGAATAGCCGAGATAAGTACAGGAGGTTTACTCCATGGCTTGGAGGCCAGCCGCACATGCTAAAGGAAAAGGCAGCTCAGATAGAGAAGGGAGCACCAAATAAAGAGTGTTGGAAAGATTCTCCCAGGATGGGACATGCGCGCTGAAAATAGACTATAGACCAAATATGATTGCCACTCAATGCCTCTTTTGCAAACCACAGCACCCAAAAGGAGAGAGAGAACAGAGGGGAATGCCCTGCCACAGAGGCAGGGTGGGATTGGAGGGATGGGGGGTGGGAGGGATACTGGGATCAGTGGTGGTGGAGAATGGGCACTTGTGGAGGGATGAGTACTCGATCATTGTATAATTGAAACCCAAGCACAAAAATTTCTAAGTATACAAATGTACCTCATGGTGTTTCACTAATAAATTTTTTTAAAAAATAAATAAAACTATACTACGTATACACAGTGGAATATTGCTCAGACATCACTGTCACTGTCACTGTCCTCCCGTTGTTCATCAAGTAACGTCTCCATTGGAGACTTTGTTGTTACTGTGTTTGGCATATCAAATACGTCACGGGTAGCTTGCCAGGCTTTGCCGTGCAGGTGAGATACTCTTGGTCGCTTGCCGGGCTCTCCGAGAGGGATGGAGGAATCAAACTCGGGTTGGCCATGTTGGCTGCGTGCAAGGCAAACGTCCTACCGCTGTGCTATCGCTCCAGCCCCTGCTCAGACATAAGAAATGGTAAAATCATGCAATGTGCTACTCCATAGAGGTTCCTAGAGAGTATCATGCTGAGTGAAGTCAGAGGGAGAGAGATCCACACAGAATGACCTCTCACATTTGAGGGGTATAAGGAAACATCACGATGGAATAATGGATGCCCAAAGACAATAGAAACAAAAAGCATGCGAACTGGTCTTTAGTGGGAAACATGTCACTTGGGAGAAGGAGGGGCAGGAGTGTAAGACGGGGAGGGGGCAAGGGTGGCAGAAGGAAGGGTTCAACCAGGAGGAGGATGTGGTACTGAAATGTGCTAAAGAGTTCTGCATGAAACCCTCTCAGCAAAAGTACTATAAAACACAGTGCAAAAAAATTAATATCTAATATAGCACCTCTTGTAGCGGGTGGGAGGCAAACGGGGGTGGGGGGTGGGAATTGGTGAAGGGAATTGGATCCGTGTTGAAACGTTCTATGCCTGAAACGCCATCATGAATAACTTTGTAATTCCTCAGTGTAGCACTGTAGCACTGTCCTCCCTTGTTCATCGAGTTGCTCCAGTGGGCACCAGCAACGTCTCCATTGTGAGACTTGTTGTTACTGTTTTTGGCATAACGAATACGCCACAGGAAGCTTGCCAAGAGCTTGACAGAAGCTTGCCAGGCTCTGCCATGTGGGCGGGATACTCTCGGTAGCTTGCTGGACTCTCTGAGAGTGATGGAGGAATCAAACCCAGGTCGGCTACGTGCAAGGCAAACACCCTATCTGTGGTGCTATTGCTTCTCGGCCTTTTGGCTAAGATCAAGTGTAGTATCTGTTCTTATCAGCTTAATAATTCCTCAGTGAATAAATAAAATTTTTAAACTGTTTAAATGAAATAAAACAAACCTCAGGCTCTACTCCTTGCATCGAATAAGACTTGCCCCAGACAGCGCTGAGACGGAGCTGGAATTAGACGAGCTAGGAGTTGCTTCATCTATTTCTGATCTGACACTTCTAAGTCAGCACTTTCGGCGTAGGTCTCCCTCTCTTTTCTCAATTAGTTTAAAAGCTACTCCTGCCCTTCTGCCTCTCCTGCTCACTGTCTCTCAGTGTTCTTCCCCTTCCCTGCTGGCCCCCACCACCTCCCCTGCTGCCCTGACCTTCTTTGGGTCCTTCGTGGCTCATCCCGTCACCTCCTCGCTGCTCCCACTTTGCCTCTGTCCTGCCCACGTCTCATCCATCACAGGTAACTTGAGATTCCAGCTGTGTGTTCTAGAAATTGAAGGACTTTCAGAAACAGTTCTGCCTGAGAGCCGGGAAAAGAGCTGAGCAAACCAAAACTTTCAGCTTGACTATTTTCAGTTTTGTTTCAGAAAAGCCTAGGATTCCTCCAAGAGCTTCAGCAGGCCGGAAAGGAGTGAAGGCCTGGGTTTCCTGGCTGCTGAGACAAGGGATGCATGCAGAGAACCAGTGTTAGCTCAGTGAGGCATGGCCAGCCAGAAACCAGGATAGGCCAGAGAGGAAGGTTGATAGGCCAGAGAGGAAGGTGATAGGCCAGAGAGGAAGGTGATAGGCCAGAGAGGAAGGTTATAGGCAAGAGAGGAAGGTGATAGGCCAGAGAGGAAGGTGATAGGCCAGAGGGGAACATCAAAGACAGACCAGAGAAGAACATCATAGGCCAAAAAAAAAAAAAGTCATAGGCCAGAAAGGAAGGTGATATAGGCCATAGGCCAGAGATGAACTTCACTGGACAAAGAGGAACATCATGGGCCAGAAAAAAAAATGGTGATGGGCCAAAGAGGAATGTCAGAGGCCAAAAGGAATAGCATAGGCCAGGGAGGAATGTCATAGGTCGGAGAAGACTGTCACTGGCCAGCAGTGTATGTCAGTGGTCAGAGAGGAACAGCCTGGATGTGTGAGGTTGTGATGGGCTTCCAAGAATCACCACACACAATGCAGCCTTTACACAGGGACTTCACCTCTGCTAGCACTCCCACAGCTGACGACTCTCACTTTAGTCACACCACGACCAGACTCCTCTCTCAAATGCCCTCACCCTTCTTGTAGCAGAGGTGAACACACACCTCTGTCCCCCCACACCTCTGACCTCCCATCTCTCCCCCTGCTTTCTGTCTCTTGGACCTGCACCAGTTCCTGGTGAGATGGAAGTCACTTCTAAATATAAACAATGAATAGCAACCAGGAAAGGGCAGGGTGATGGCTCCATTGATGAGTGCAGTTCTTCCGACACGCAGAACTGCGGAAAGCATTCCGGGGCTCTGCTTGACCTTCTATTCGGCCCCTAGGACAACAATATCATTAACTTGCATTGCCACCTGGCTTACCAGTAAAAGATTTAGAACTCTGGTCTCTGGACATATTTATGGACAGTATTCCTTAGAACTGGGGAGTTATTTGCCCTGAGTATTGCAAACATCTTTATGTTTATTTTAAGCTGTCTATTCTCTGCATTTGTAATTCCTTAAGTATTAGTTATGGCTTATCTGAGACTTAAGAACAAGAAAGAGGCTACTACTCAGAAGTGCAGTAAATAATGCGAGGCATAAGCTCCAGCCGGGTTTAAAAAAAAAAAAGAATGTGAGGCTAAGAATTCAATTTAGTTTCTGACTCCCTCTGGGCAAGGTAACCTTACAAACCCTTTGAGGCAAGCTTCTGAATTCCAGCAGAGCTAAACTGGAATATTTTTTAATGTATTGCTTGAATTAAATGGGGGCTGGGGTCCCTAGGCTTCCAAAAGAAGACAGTCAACAGTTATACAATAATTTTCCATAAGCAAATGGCTCCTTGGTCCAAAATGCCACCCACCTCTAAATGAGTGGGCTCAGTAATGAATCACTTCCCCACCTTCAACCTCCCAGTTTCTTCATGAGCTTTATTGGTCATTGGCCATTATTGCGTGAGATTCAAGTGTTCCCCTCATTTAACGTTTTATTTGCAGCCTTGCTCCCAAATGCCTCCCATGTCCTCCATGCTGTCGTCTCAACCCACTATTTGGGTATAACATCTTGGAAACTCCCACTCAGCACATTGAGGACAAATGCAGAAGTCAGACAGTCATCTGGAAGGAGAGACCGGGAGTGCTCTGTCCCAAAGGGTTGACACTGTCATTTGGCACCTCCACTTCAAGCCCAGCCAACTTGGATATGTTGTGAATACCTCTCTATAGGAAACAAGATAAAAATATTTTCAGAGTGATGGTAGCTCTTGCCTCTAGCACAAACACACGACATACAATAAATAGCCTACATTACCGGAACAATCACACTGCTGTTTATGTCATATAAAGTATGTTCACATACACTATCTTATAATAAGATAGTCTGCACTTGGGAGTGCAGACACATGATTCCTGATTTGTACAACAACTATAGTTGTTGCTCAGGCTTAAAACAACTATTGCAAAGTAAAACTCAGGTTGAAATCAATGGGTTTTCGCTCCAATTCTGGTTTGGGGCTACTTGTATTACTCATTATTCCTTCCCAGACTGATTTTGCAGTAATGTCTGGTGAAAAAAAATTCCAGAACCAGGGTGATAGAATGATCAGCCATACTTTCTAAGGGCAGAGTTAAGCAGAGGGCTGAAGGAAGTTGACTGGTGTGAAAACCCTTAAGAGCTGGAGCTGTTACATTTATGGAGGCTCAGCAGACAATTTGCCTAAAAGAATGAGTGATTCATTATCTATCTTTTAGATACTGGAAATCTACATAGAGTTACATAGCAGACTTGAAGACCAATGAATGTAAGGCTCTTATTTTAGGACATGTAGTTTAGGATTGTGGAAGATTGCATGGTTGAAGATGCAACCATTGGGTGGGCCCTCAGACGTAGGAATTAGACAAGCCTCCATACAGGAACCAGATTGCAAGGAAGTAAAAATTCTATTATTTGCACCCAATTATATCTTTATGAGGTACAAGATAAAGCCACATATAGAAATTTCTCCCTCCATTCTAATCTTGACATTTTAACTGCCTGTGATTTTCACTTCATACATGTATTCTTAAAAGAAACCACCAAGACAATTACCTACCTTGTAAGCAAAGTTTCACAAAACGTAATATGCATATAAGAGAGTACGCATGACTCAACTTCCACAAACCGAACACCCTCTAGCCAGCACCCAGATCATGAACAACATACACATTGAGGGACCCCTCATCTTTCTTTTAGGTCAGTGCCCCTCCCTCAAGGGGCACCTCACTTTGAACTTCAAGATTACTTCTTCTCTCTAAAATAAACCCACTGATCTCCATTTAAACAATTCATTTTGAAGCCCTTCTCATTCATACTTCCAGATTGGACCTTCTTTCTAAATTAAACCCAGTGACCTTCTGTTAAAACTCTTCATTTTAAAGCCCTTCTCATCTGTGTGAAAGATTAGGAAGACCTCAAATTAATTCTGTAGCAGTTGATATGAGGCTGCTGTAATATCAAACCAGCCAGGCTAGTTTAAGTCCGAGAAACCTAGTTCCTTCAGCCCTTTATGCGTCTTGGAGTCCATAGAGGAGACACAGACAAGCTGTGTTTGGAAACAGTCAGGCCTGACATCTGAATCTTGCTTTTTTTCTCAAAAAGAATTCCTTTATAAGAAGATGAGCAAGAGTAAATATATGTTCACACCATTTCAAGCAATGCTTTTTGTAATCTCTCCTATAGGAGGTTGGGTCAAGCTCTTCATTTCTATCCATCTTCATACTCGCTGTTAAAATCTCAATCTATTGTTCAGCACAAGAATTATTTCCCTGTCAAACCCGGAGCTACATACATGTTGTTAGAAAAGTAGTTAGTATTCAAGGCACCAAGGAGAAGCCCTTTCTAAATTAAATGAAATTTCTGTGTGGTTATATAATACCAAATCAGATTGTCTGATTTTAACAGAGATTTGGTTAAACTCAATTTTATATGTAATTTTCTATTTGTAGAAACTAATAGAAGGAAATTGTAATAGACATGAAAGAGAAGAGGAATCTTATAGAGTTTGTCATATTCCGTTATGTATTAAAATGATAACACTGATTTCATGGCCCGCTATTTCATTAAATTTCCTGCTGTCATTAATGCTTTTATAATTAAAATAGCCTTAAATTTAATTCAGAACTTACTCCATATTTACAACTTTCTCCTAACACTTGGCCATCAGATTTTAGAGGGTTTCCCCTTAAATGGATGCGATTAACCTTTGCTCCAGAGCCTGCATTTCATTTGGCAGTCCAAAGAAACAGGGATGAAGAGCTTATTTGATGGAAATTTTGCATAAAATATTTCTCAGTGGGTAGTCTTACATATCAAATGAGGTTTTGGATGCTCTAAGGGATTTTTCTTCTTATTTATTAGTCTTTGGGGAGCTATCGTCATTGAATGCAACACTGATTTTATTTGAAGTTGACACTTTATTACAAATGTGTATAATGCTATATATGAATATTTAATATATATTTGTTTATATAATACATGTATACAATGTATATATAAATATGTATATTTATTAAATATTTATATTTATAAAATTTTTTAAACATTTGGTGGTTTATTTAGGGGGTCACTCTCCCATGTATGACTCAACAGTAAGAATTATCCCAGATAAAAGGATATTCACCGAATACACATCTGACAAGGGGTTGATATCCAGGATATACAAAATACTGGTTAAACTCCACAAGAAGAAAACATCCAACCCCATCCAAAAATGGGGCAATGAAATGAACAGAAACTTTCTCAAAGAAGAAATCCGGATGGCAAAAAAGCACATGAGAAAATGCTCTACATCATTAATCATCAGGGAGATGCAGATCAAAACCACAATGAGATACCATCTCACACCTCAGAGACTGGCCCACATTCAAAAGAACAAAAGCAACCGATGCTGGCGTGTATGTGGCGAGAAAGGGACACTCCTTCACTGTTGGTGGGAATGTCCACTGGTTCAGCCCTTCTGGAAAACAGTATGGACGATTCTCAAAAAATTAGAAATTGAGCTCCCATTTGACCCAGCAATACCACTCCTGGGAATATATCCCAGAGAGGCAAAAATGTATAGTCGAAGTGACATCTGCACTTGTTTGTTCATTGCAGCACTCTTTACAATAACCAGAAACTGGAAGAAACCTGAATGCCCAAGAACAGATGACTGGTTAAAGAAACTTTGGTACATCTACACAATGGAGTACTATGTAGCTCTTAGAAAAGATGAAGTCATGAAATTTACATACAAGTGGTACAATATGGAAAGTATCATGCTAAGCGAAATGAGTCAGAAAGAGAGGGATAGACATAGAAAGATTGCATTCATCTGGGGGATATAAAGTAATAAAGTATGAGATTAATACCCAAGAATAGCTGAGATCAGCACCAGGAGGATTACTCCATAACTTAGAGGCCAGCCGGGTATTCTAGAGGAAAGGGCAGTTCAGATAGAGAAGGGAGCACCAAATAAAGGATGTTTGGAGGATCCTCCCAGGAGGGGAGATGCATGTCGAAAGTAGACTATGGACTGAACATGTTTGCCACTCAATGCCTCTTTTGCAGACCACAACACCCAAAAGGAGAGAGAGAACACAGGGGATTGCCCTGCCACAGAGACAGGGGGGATGGGGGGATGGGGGTGGGAGGGATATTATCCATGGTGGTGGAAAATGGGCACTGGTGGAGGGATGGGTATCTGATCATTGTATAATTGAAACCAAAGCACAAAAAATTGTAAATCTACAACTTTAAAAAAAATAAAATAAAATAAAGGGAAAAAAAAGAAAACAAAAACAAACAAACAAACAACAAAAAAGAATTATCCCAGATATCCCCAAATACTAACAAATATGAAAATTCTATTTAAGTGGCAGTAGGGGTACTCATATCTAACTGTATTCAAATCTGCTATGTACATGACTAATCAGTTTATCTGTTGAGTGTATTTGGAATTTCTCTGTCTATTTGGGTTACTTAGAGTTTCACAGAAGCACTTATAATAAAGGAACTATCTCGGGTACAGAAGGGAAGCTGAAATACATATTCATATATATGTATATATATATATATATATGTTTACACAAATATACAATGAAGTTCAACTTCAAAAAATTGGGATTCAATGTTAAATTTAAATACACTTTGTGTGTGCATTTGATATCTGTGATGTTTTTTCTGCTTTAAATTACATTCTGTGTATGGGTAGATGCTAAAATCATCTGCATGATAGATTCTGATTCATTTCCCTGAATTTTCATGCCAGTTCCAAATAGCTCTGTGGTACATTTAAATATCAGTTAAAACTAATAATAGCCAACATTTATTGAGTGCCAACCCTAAGCTTCAAGCACATTGCTGAGTGCATGCAGAAACCTTACAAAGCAGTTGCTATTACAAGCCCCAGCACCCATGTGAGAAAGCTGAGACTGAAGGAAGACAAAGGCCTTCGTCAAGACCCACAATTCTCAGTGACAGAGCCAACACTCAAACTCAGGCCATTCTAGTGGCAAAGTCACTATTACTCCTACATTGCCACCCTTGTGTCCTCGCCTCTGAGCTACTTACTGCTCTTTTCCAGCATTTTGTTCATTCTTGTAATGCTCTCCCAGGTTAACCTTAGAGTTAAACAGCAGTGTTTCTAAGCATCCCATAGATGGTGGCTGAAGTTGTGTTTACCTTATAGAAATACTTCAGAAGAAATTGATCTTTATGTAAGTATTTCATCTTTCCATGTGCAAATAAGACATTTTCTTTCTGTTCATTGCCTTTCATAATCACAAGAAAAAAACTGCATTTTTTCCCACACAGGTCAAAGGTACTTTTTTATAAATTATTCCTACACATTACATTTGGTTCAGTGCTGATCATAAGATGTCTTCTATTATGGTATTAATTACCTACTGTAATTCTTACAGAAACCAGGCAAGGCCTGAGATTTTACACCAACTATAAGTTATTATGCCAGCCTATTATTACTGCTTCATTCTATGATGTTGGATAAGGCTAATAAATTTGAACCCCATATTTACACTAATTAAAAATCCAAATATGAAACATCAGCATATTTTATAAACCATTCTTGTCTTTATTTCCTGAGCACACACAACACTTACATAAAATTTATATCAAAAGGGGTTGCCCCTCAAAGAGGTTATAATTTGCCTTTCCTAAAACTGATGTGTACTGCCAACTAAGTTCTCAAAAATGCAGAAATGGCCCCTGCCCCACACACATTTTAAAAGGTTTCCTTTCACTGTGCTAGTCAACATGACATTTCTCCAAATCTAAACTTCAACTTTTTTTTTAAGTGGGGGAGAGAGAAGGTGCGAACACCTGGCGGTACTCAGGGATCACTACTGTCTCAGAAGAACATTTCACATGCTGGGGACCAAAGCTGGGTCAGCTGTGCAAGGTAAATGCCTTACTATTTCTCTGGCCCCAAGCTTTAACTATTTCTAAAGGACTATAGTTCCCCAAGCAACTCCAGTCTTGCATAACTTTCTTTTCTAATTGGAATCTCTTTTCCAGAACCTCTCTGGCCAATCTTAACTTATCTTTGAAAAACATTTCAAATTTTACATCTCATAGAAATATTCCCTGAATACATCTCTCAATAAATCCACTCTACTCTTTTTATTCAAACTCTATGTATATCTCATTTGAGGCACTCCTGTTTTTGCGCTTACAAATTTGCAATCTGTGCATTCCTACTGTGCCTAACCCATTGTTTTATCTCTAAATCTAGCACAGACCCAATATAGGATAAGGGGGTAGCTAATTTTCCTTCTCTCCCCTACCTTTCCTTTCATGGCCAAAGTCCAATTATTCACAAGTTTTCGACTCTGAGATCAATCCCCTCTACAAATGTGTGAAGAGTCAGCCTCTTAAAGTGTTCATGGTCTTCAGTAACTAGGAAGCTAAAGAGAAAGGCATAATACATTCTACATGAGACAACAAATTCTACAGGCACAGGAGATAGGTATCCATACACGTTAGAGGGGATGGACTAACAGTAATTGACAGTAGAGTCAAATTTGTTTTGATATTGTGAAATCCCATAGATACTCCAGATTCTTCCAGATCCCTCCTAGAGAACTGAGAGGCTAATGGCTCAACTCAGAATCTCTTTGAAAACTGCCATCATTCCTTTCTTTTTTAAATTTTATTGAATAACCATGAGATAGCTACAGGCTTTCATGTTTGGGTTACAATCACACAATGATCAAATACCCATCCCTCCACCAGTGCACATTCCCCACCACCAATCTCTCCAGTATACCGCCCCCCTTTCCCACCTTCCCCCTGCCTCCATGGTAGACAATATTCCCCATACTCTCTACTTTGGGGCATTATGTTTTGCAATACAGATACCAAGAGGCTATTATGTTTGGCCCATTGTCCACTTTAAGCACACATCTCCCATCCTGACTGATTCCTCCAGCCATCATTTTCTTAGTCATCTCTTCTCTATTACAGCTGCCCTCTCCCCTCCGTTCATGAGGCAAGCTTCCAGCTTTGGAGCAATCCTCCTGGACCTTGTATCTACTGTCCTTGGGTGTCAGCCTCCTGTTTTGTTATTTTATACTCCATAAACTCATTCTGAGGACAAATTCCAGCTCAGAGTTCTGGGTGGGACCAGCTGCATGCTTCTATATTGCCCAGAAGCTCTTCCCTGATTCTCTTGCAAGAGCAGCTCCTAGGATCCCTCCCTAGTGAACATTCTGTGCGAAAAATCTCCATCTCTCCATTTCCTGAATAACAGCCCCACTAACAGAAGACTTCATAACTTCAATTCTACTTGAGGGAGATGAGTTGTTAAAGTGAGTCAACATGATACTTACAAAAACTCTGAGAAACTTAACCCTTTTCCAAATGATACTCTCTTGTCCCAAAGTACATACATAATGTTTAGACTTGGTTTCATTTTGAGGTATTGAAAATCTCACTTTACTATGTTCAAGTGCCACAACAATTGAACTGACTTTTAATCTCTTCCTTTTGTCTTATAACTAGGAAGCCAAGGCAAAAAACAGAAGGCAAAAGAGTTCTCACCAACAGGACTTTATAGCACAGCGGTAGGGCGTTTGCCTTGCACGCAGCCAACATGGCCCACCCGAGTTCGATTCCTCTGCCCCTCTCGGAGAGCCCGGCAAGCTACCAAGAGTATCTCGCCCGCACAGCAGAGTCTGGCAAGCTCCCCGTGACGTATTCGATATGCCAAACACAGTAACAACAAAATCTCCAATGGAGACGTTACTGGGCCCGCTCGAGCAAATCAACGAACAACGGGAGGGCCTTTACCTTTTATTTTATCATACCTATAGGAACATTGCAGTGAAGTTCTAATGTAAATAAACTAGCTATACCTTTTTTGACTTCAACAGACTCACAAATGGCCAGAAGGCCAGGAATAATAGTACAAAGGCTAAGGTGTTTGCCTTGCACACAGCAGGCTGAGGTGTGTTCCACAGCATCCCATAAGATCCTTTGAACCCATCAGGAGTGATTCCTGAGCACAGAGCCAGTAGCAAACCCTGAGTACTATCAGGTGTAGCCCCCAAAACAAAGCAAAACTATGAAGGCCAGATAACTTCCTCTCAACTCATAGACTGACATCAATGATGAAGTACCAAAAGGAAGATAATGATTCTTAAAATCTGCAACGTTTTTAGGAAATTGTCTTATAGTGATTTTTGACAGTACTGGAAAGAGAGTACAGGGTTAGGCACTGCCTTGCGTGGCCAACTCTTTATTCGATCCTTGGCACCCCATATGGTCATGGCCTTACAGCATGGAGTGATTCCAGAGCACAGAGCCAGAAGTTAGCCTTGAACATCGCCAGGTGTGGCTCAAACATCATCCTACCTCCCCACAAAGAAAACACTTGCTGGAGGATAGTATGTGCTAACACAGAAGAAGGCAAATTGTCCCTAGAGTATTCCACTGCTACTTATAAAATCACCACCATTGGGGGATATTTAAAAAAAAATCAACAGACATAGTATGCGACTAATATTGAAGGACAATAGAAACAAAGGCCAGGAGGACAGTCCACTGTTGAAAGCTTGCCACAAGTAAAGGGGGACAGTTAGTATAGAGAAGGGACCACTGTGATAATGATAGCTGAAAATGATCACTTTGGACAAGTTAGTGCTGAGAGAAGGTAAAGGAATATAACCTGTCAGTATCTGTATTGCAAACTATAGTGCCCAGAAGGGGAGACAGACAGACAGACAGACAGACAGACAGAAGAAAAGTGTCTGCCATAGAGAAGCTGGAGTGGTGGGGGGGGGGGCAGTGATGGGGATGGGAAACTGATGGCAGACATTGGTGGTGAGAAATGTACACTGGTGAAGAGATGGGTATTGAAGCATCCTGTGACTGAAACCCAATCATAAACAACTTTGTAACTGTGTATCTCATGATGATTCAATAACAATAAAAAATTTTAAACATATTTGATATTTTAACACAATCATGTCTACACAGATACCACATAATTGTAAACTTTTGATAGGATTTTTGTGAAACTTTAATCATTAATTAACTGCTATGGAAATGAAACTTAGGCATACCACCATTGGCCTGGAAAGATGGTACAGGAGGTAAGACCTTAGCTTATATGTGGCTATGGTGGCGACAACCCTGATTTAAATGCCCAGGATCACCTATGGTCCCCAAGAGCACTGCACAGAGGTCACTCCTGAGCACAGAGCCAAGAATAGCCTCTGAGAGCCTCCAGGTATGCCCCAATTCCACACCAAATAATATAAAATAAAAATCATCTTCTTTACTCACTTTTTCAAGGATCTTCCCTCTTCCAAAGAACACAGACTCAGACTATCCTATCCTGCCTTTCTCCCCAGAGAAACATATCTCCCCTCTCTGGAAGCTGTAGGAAATCCCTCGGTCATTCACAGACCCAATAAGTTTCACTTCATAAGGGGAATCATTAGCTAGATTTGGGCACCATCTGAGATTTTCCTTCTCATAAAACATTAAAACCTTCATTGTTAATCTGGGCAGATGGATTTTCCCTTTCTTAAAAAAAAAAACCCTATAGAAATGCAATGATGAATTCAAAAGAATAATGCAGTAAGCAAAATTGGGAAAGATATTCAGAAATTTTCAATCCACGAACTTATCAAATTAAACTCCTCGGGAAAACTGTCTCCTTTACTTACCCTATGTAGCTCATGGATCTTTTGTGTGATATCACAATGCCGAAAATGAAAAGCTAGAGAGAATAGTGGCTTCTCTCTACCATTGTCATTCTCTCTCTCTCTTTCATACTAGTCCTTTCCTTTTTAAAGAAAAAAAAATCAAAAACAATCATAATTCTTTCATTCGTAAAAGAAATTCCAAGGACAAAGTTAATCTGGAGAGATCAAAGTAAACTGGATTCGTAAGAGTACAGACCACTGGTCCCATGAAAGCAGTAGTGGGAGGTAAGGACTTGACACCCACTGCCTAATGACTAACACCCTACCGGGAGCTCTTGCTCTGAGAGTGAGCACATGTTTCCTTTACTGCCCACACTCAGATGCAGGCAAATGACAAACACTCCTTTGGTAGCACTCATTAAAAATAAACTATGTGTTCTTCAAGGCAAGATGTTCTCTGCATTGATGCTATACTAGGTGGAGGGTGGGATCCTCCACTCAGTAAAGGGATTTGGACACAATTGCTCCAGCCCTGAGGTAACTCAGTCAGTTACCTGCTTCTGGACCTGAAAGGAAGTAGAGTGCCAAGTGCTGTGTACGGCGTGTTAAGTTTGCCTGTTAAGGAGAAACAATGCCGGTGGTGATAGGGGTTAGGAGTCAAGCACCTGCAATTTTCTTGCATTTGACACATGGGCTTAATAAAAGTCCCAGTAATTTTCTGAGGATTTTTTTTTCTCTGCATCTTGAGTTCATGGGTAGTTTAAGGGAAGATTAATCGGAGGGTTTGCTGTAGTCTACTTGCCTCGTTAAAATATTGCATTGGAAGACATGTTTAATACCCAAGGATCCTGCTGATCCTCTTTATTAAGCTCTTTAAAGGAACTCTTTAAACAGTGAATGGAGCTGAATATTACATTTTTCGTTTAAGCATAAGATTTCCTTTACTACCAGGATGCTTATAAGCAAGGCTAGATGATCCCTGAGGACATTTACACACAAGCTCTGTAATCTGTACATCGCCCAGAGCTTTTCCAAAGCCAGACAAGTACTAGGCACCCATAGAGACAGGAGCGTAGCTGATTTGCCCAGCTGCCTTTCTCCAACCATGCTAAGTGTCTCTAAGGAATTTAAGCCAAACATCATCTGGGAATGAAGTATGTATGGTGAGCACTATACTGACTGTGTATTGGAGTAGTAATACAGGAAGTGCTGAGAATCCTATCTTACAACTGGGGAAAATGAGACAAGTAACTTGCCCAAGAGTCATCAGAGTCCACTTGTGATCATTCTGCAGAGCATCAACTCACCAAGTCTCTCTAGCAATAATTATGGCTCCAGAAAGAGGCTCAATTCATCCTGGATACACTTCTTTACTGACATAACCCAAAAAGGTGTTGGCACTTTAGATCACAGAGAATTCTCCAAGGCTCTCAAAACACCTGCTCCTTTTCCTGACTTGGCTACCTTTGCCTGAGCCTTCTTGGACAAATATAAGTTTCCTGTCCTTTTTAGTGGGGTGACAGGGAAAGGCTCGCTGTAAAACACAGGAAAGATAATGCTTCTCAAGAGTAAATCGTGATTTGTAAGATGTTGGCCAACATTCATTGCCAGATTTGATAAAATGTGAAGCATATCCAATAGCAATGCAAGAAAACACTCCAGTACCCAAGACAGTCAACACTTGTGCTAGAAAACCAGGCTACATTAGCAGGGGTGTGAGGCAATAAAATAGACGAGGATGTAAATATGAAGTTGGCAACATAGAGAGAGGGTCAGGCATAAATCTTGGTGATCTGCATAAGTTAAATCTGTACAATGTTTTATGGCTTCTGAGCTCTCTAATGCTGGTGTTTATTTGCTAGTATAAAGTTTCATAATATAGGCAGGATGTTGTCAACTTCAGCTTGAAAGTTGGGAGAATGAGCACTTTGAACAGAGATGTCCGACTGGACACTGGCTAACTGCCGGTCCTCGGGATGCTAAGCCCTTTTTATAATCCACTCATTTCCTGCACGATTATAATAAGGGACTCTCAGGGAAGGAGACTCAGAAATATCCCTTCACTTTCCCACTCCCAGCTTGCATTTTCAGATGTTTTTGTGAGAGACTGGTCCTCAAGGAGCAATGTATTGTCTATGTAACTCAGTCACTGGCTGAAAATAAAGCCCTGGCAAGTTTCTGTCTGTATTTCCAGGGTCAGTGACTTCAGGCTGCATGTCCCAGAGAAAGGGTTTCATTGAGACCCTAGGACAAAGAAGATTATCTGGTTGATGGGTGGAGCTGTTACCCCCTCTCCCCATCCATTTTTTTTTTGTAGTTGTTTTTTCTGCGTTGGTCCCTGAGAATCAACTTTGGAGATTATCAGACTCATACTTGTTATGCAACTGCTTTACCTCTGAGCTCTATTGGGCCCCCCAAATCATATATATCACAGATTCAGGCCTGCTTTCTTAAGAAGCCTCTTGAAGGAGGCAGGAAGATAGCTCAGGGGTACAGGCATGTATGCTTTGCATGTGCAGGGCTCTGAGTTTGGTCCAGCACTGCATGCCCCAGTGCACACACACACACACACACACACACACACACATACACACACACACACACACACACACACACACACACATACACACACACATCACCTTGATAGCACCTGGTGGTCTGAGCACCAGTGGGTCTGGGGAGTTTCACATCACCGGGTCCCAGCATTAAACCACATCTCCAGAAGGAAAAGTCTTAAAACCCTTTTGGCTTAAAGAGAAGAGAATAAGAACCAGGTTGCATGCTTACCAGGTGTTTTCAGCTGCAAAAAGGCAAAACAGAACAGGGTCAGAGAGCTAGTTCAACAGGCTAAGTGCATGGTTTGCATGCGGTAGGCCTGTGTGTACTTCCTGCAACTACAGGGTACTCTGAGCACAGAGTCAGGAGTAGCTTCAAAATATCAGAGTGTGTCCCCCCCCAAATAAACATATGTGTGTGTGGTGTGTGTTTGTGTGTATGTGTAAACAGAACACCAACTACAAGATATGGATTTAACAATATAACCCCTTAAAATCTCACCTAATAAATGTGTTTCTACATGAGTTTCTGTGGAAGTGTTGATTGTTGTTATTGCTGGTAATAACAATAATTTTAACTGTGATGCAGTAGAAAATCAAGGCAGGAGGTACCACGCTTGCTGCAATAGCTCAGGGACCAGGAGTTTGCTCTTTGGCACTCATACTATATATGGATGACTCTCCTTATGGCCTCACAAAGGCTGCAGTGGTTTCAACAATCACAAGTAGACAAATCAAATTTAAAAGGGAAAAATAATATACTATGACCAAGGATGTGGCTCAAGCATGCCAAGCAAGAATAAGACCCTGAGTTCCATTCCCAGCACCACAGGTCATTCTTTTCCAAGTGTGACCCCTATTTTAAAAGAGAGTGCCTCCTCTTTTCTTCAAAATAGTTGCCTTTTCCCCCAAATGCTCCCAGACATCCTGGGTTACACAGGTCAACACTAAGTGACTAGCCAGTGCACTGGTCAGAAGGACTGGGAAGCAGTTAGCTGGCATTTTCTGTAGCATGGTGCAAAAAGGGAAGAGAAGGGGTCTCTCCTGAGAAGCAGGTAAGCGTCAGCTCCTCGTTGTGCCAGGTGAGTTATCCCATAGAATTGCTTCGAGAAAGGGGAGCTCTCAGTCTTGTACAACTGGTTTCTCTGTAATCCTACAAAAGACATATGCTGTTGGCCACACACAGAACTTAAGATTTTGGAGTCAGTCTTTTCCCATCTGCCTATGTCAAAAAGTGACTTTAACATAAAGGGCAAAACTCACTCTCCTGGCAAGAGACTAAGGGCATCCAAGGAGCACATCTCCTTGGAAATGACCTCTTCTGTCCAGGAGTTTTCTAAAACCAGAACTGACACATGGGCAGCCATGCACCTGGGAAGGGCTGCCTCCACAAGATAGTCCTGTCCCTGGAGCATGGGGAAGGACTAACATCCAGAGCCATGGGAGCCCCACATGGAAAGAACCTAGTACCTGTGGCCTGATGATGTTTGGAGGAAAGGATTGAAGCTAGCCACCAGAGGTAGAAGATATACACAAACCTGCATGACAGGAGATGTTCTGTGGAGTCAACCCGTAGAGGGGCTGACTGGCTCCTGTGGTAACCTGGATCACACAGAGAAATAGACAATGGATATTAGAGTTTAAGAGTTCCAGAGTGAGGGACTCTTTATTTCCCCATACTCACCCCTAAAGGATCTGTAGCAGGGCTCTGTCTACAGGCAGGGTGGACACCCAGAGGGTGAAATCCTGTACACAGGGAGATCTAGACACACAGTAGACTGAAATTTTGCCCCAGCACTGGCTCTCAGAGAATGCAAAAAACTAGCTCACAGTGGGACTCCAAGAACATCACCCTGGTTGAAAACTGAGGTTCTACTATTAGAGAGATTGTCCTCCAAATCTGTCTTTGAAATCTGGTCTAGTCTCTAATCTCTCTAAGCCTCTACAGCCTTGGCTACAAAAAAGAGAATCAAGAATATACCTTCTTACAGGGTTGATATGAGGTTTAAATGAATAAAGAAATCAACATTTCTTAGGACAGGACTTTGCAATATGCAATCACAGTGCCAATCATTAGAGAGTTGACAAAGAGTCGGCCTATAACCCATCTGGAATCCAATAATAACCATGGAAGTTGACCAAAAAGAGATTTTGGTGCAAGTATAAAGGAGTTGGCAAAAGAAATTGGGGTGAAAGGAAGAGTTGTAAATCTTTTTCTTGTCGTGATAATATTGCTTTTATCATTGTATGGATTGGGGTTTCTACAAGGCTCTTTCCCAAACCTCTATGAAATAATCTGGAAAGTCCCTGAGAGTTGCCCAGCAATAAAGCCACAGTGGGAGAACCCCATCGTTCCAAGCATAGCACAACTCCAGCCAACCTGAAGGCTCAAAGGACCCACAAGCCACCTCAACATGCTTAAGTTGGAATCAGACCCAGATGGAGGCAGGAGGCAGGAGGCAGGAGAAAGTGAGAACTCAGTATGGGCACTGTGTTAGGGGCACAGGGTTACCCCTGAAAGATCAGAAGTTTGACCTTTCAGAAGGCATGGAACTCGGGAACAGTACATGTCTCAGATCCATGGCAACTCTGGACCCTGACTCCCTGATTTCTCAGGTTCAGGAGTTCAAGTCAATCATAATGAGTCAGCTTTTACCATCTTCCTCTTAGCTCTCCTGCTGCTACAAGTAACTATGTCATCTGGTTTGCACTGATTCATCACTTTGGTTTACTCATGACTTCTGACAGTTCAATTATTCATGATCGCTTGTAGCCTTCACTGCCTTTAAGACTTCAGAAATTCTGATTGGGGAAAGAAAGATGGCGGCCGCACGGGAGCCTTGTGGAAAGCAGGTTTGAGCCGGGCTCGGGGGAGCGGCGGGGACCTCATGGGAAGGGGGGCTTTGTGGGCCGTCCCCCACACCCCACCGAGGTCGCCAGCTGCCCCCCACGAGCGGCTCTCCGGCACGGCCACGACTCCAGGGCACAGAAACCAATCTCTTAACTAGCTAACTTTTAATAGAAATTCTTCCAGGGTCAATAAGTAAAATAGCAGAAATTCAAAACCATCATTTTATTCTTAAACCAAGTTGTAGAAAGCAAATCATTTCACAACGCTGTTTCAGCATGTCTGATTGGGGGGGGGGTCATAAACTCTAAACAATAATTGTGCATCTTATATCGAAATAATCTATCTAGTCAAAGTAGATAGAGTATTAACTAGAACTCATCTGCCTCACAAGAATTGGGAGGGGTGGGAGGTGGGAGTCTATTGGGGTTCGGGGTTAAAAATGAGTATTGGTAAAGGGAAATGTGTTCGGTATCTACATGACTGAGACCTAAACCCGAAAGCTCTGTAACTTTTCCCACAGTGATTCAATAAATAAATAAATTATAAAAAAAAAAAAAAGAAATTCTGATTGGTCTAATCTAATCCCCAATGTTATGGTTGAACAAAGTTCTGACACAGGAGCCCAGAGTCATAGATAGCACAGCGGGTAGGGCATTTGCCTCGCATATGGTTGACCCGGGTTCAATCTCCAGCATCCCATACAGTCTTCCAAGCATCAGTATAAGTAATTCCTGAGTGCAGAACCAGGAGTAACCCCTGAGCATTGCAGGTGTGACCCAAAAGAGACAAAAAATAAATAAAAGGTCTGACACAGGGACCTCATAACTTACCTTACCAATGGCCTTTGAGTGACCATCCAGGCCAAAGTCACAATGACAAAATCTCCCACTGGGAATGAATTTTGCTTTAAGTACTTTAGCAAGGAAGCTACTTGACACTGGAAGAGAACACAAAATTGTGAAGGCATTCAGAAGTCTGGGTTAGCCTCTTAGCAAATAAATCTCAAACTGGAAACTATATTTGAGCAGGAAGAAGCTTCTTCCACTGGAGGTTTGAGTGCTGGAACTGAATATGGGGCATCATGAAAAATTTGGCAACTGTGAAGGTTTCTGAATGAGCAACATCCAAAAGTTCATTCCAGATCAACTACATCATGAACTTGAGATGTCTCTGGCAATGCTCACCCGGCTTGCATATTTTGGATGAAAAGGAGTCACAAATAGAAAGTGTCTAAGGAGAGTTTGAACTCGGAAAAGGTCTGAGCTGAAGTGATGGAAGGACTTGGTTCCTTGAGATACAACGGCCTTCAGAAGGTCAGATATATGGACAGAGTCCAGACAGTACAAACCCAAGTCTCCTGAGAGAAAAGCAGAGAGAAAAGCCATCCTTTGGTACTAACTTTATATTAGAATAAAGACTTTTCAAGGTGGAAATAATATATTGATACTTCCATAAGGAGAGATAATAATAAAAATATAATTTAGATATTTTGTTGAGTTTCTTGGTTTTTCCAATATTTTAATATTTTCTTACCCTTCCCATTTGTGGAGTCATTTGTGACCATGACCACAAGTCTCCCCAACACTAGATAGATTGTGATCACCTCATGTGACCCACTTCAAGGATAAGGTGTCTCTTGGGACCCTTGGGTCGCTCACAGTCCAGTTGATTCATTGGGATTCCTCTCTGTCTGTAGCTTTGTTTTACGTGGTGGAGAGTAACCTAAGAAGAGATGACAACTAAAGGTGTTGTGAAAATCTTAAATCCTGGACAAAAAAAGGGGGAAGCACTCAAGAACATTCAGCAGTTCTGACTCAACTTTATTTTTTACTTTATAAAATAATGTACCCAAAATTGCTCATTGCTTGCAACAAATGCATCATATTTGTGTGAGATGTTGACAGTAGGGAGAATTTGATGTGAGGTAAAAGAAACTTCTTGTAGTAGCTGTTTCATTTTTCTGTAATCCTGACATTTTCTGAAAAATAAAGCCAATAAGATTTTTTTAATAAACCCCATCCCTAACAATCCACAATTCAGATACTTTTCCTGTCCACTTATGACAAGTGATTTAGGACTCTACAAATAATTTCTACTTATGGACAAAAGGTCCTTTACGCAATTAGGAAATTCTTGGAGAAACTGTGAAGAGACTCCATTGTTGGGTCACCATTTGACACTACTAAAGGTCAAACAAGGCCAACAATTGAGGATCCAAGCTGTCATCCTGGTCTTTGCCACATGCAACCTGAATTTAGAAGCAGATAAACATCATAGCGTGCTTTCATTTTAATGCTTGAAGCTTCCCATCAAGATGGGGTACTTGACTAAAAATTAATTAAAGAAAAAAAGAGTAGAGCATGCCAAACAGGTGGTATTTGACAGAGGGATGAAGCAGAACAGGGAGTCTTTCCTAAAGGGAACGATTCTAACCAGAGCCATTTAAGACATCATCAGTTCAGGAAAGGAACTCGACAGAACAGAATGAACGTTCTAATTCCATTTATATTATTATATTGATAATGTATTTTTATAGTGCTTCTTTACCCCGCCAAGGTTGTCAGGCACACTCGGCAAAGTTCTGCACAACGAAATTAAGAATATTGAATAGGAGAGCTGCCCTGTAAAATTCCTCACCTTCAAACATCTTCAAGGAAATTCACACAGCCACACTAAGGTAGATGTGATTTAGGAAGAAGAGCTGCCTCAGAGGACAGGGGTCAAAGTCTTAAATCTCATCAAAGTTTTCATTCTCGTCTTGGATAACTGGATCTTGAAGGAGAAACCGCTGTCCACTGCCCAGTCTGCATAGTCCAGAATGGCAAAGCAAAAGGCAATGCCAATTTGAACCTGCTGGGGTGATGGTGAATGAACAGTGGCCTTTCTATAAGCACTCCTGGCCTGTTCAGTTCTCCTTCAGCAAGGCCAGCACAATGAATACAACTCATTCTAATTCGTGAGCAAAGGGGAATTTTAGTTACAACATAAACAGTATCATTTCATAGGTATTTTAAAAGCCATGAAAGAAACGGTCAAGTCACATGGGAGTCAGAGCTATGGACTAGCCTTCGAGAAGGTACACTGCCGTTCCCAAGTTTAACTCTCAGCACCCCTCCCTGATGGCATGTATGTGCCACTGTCCAGTTCCTCTCTGCAGGCTGGCTTCCAGAATTGATTTGGAGCTTCTCTGCTCTCAGAGTTGAACACAGATGATCCCGTACTGACTCTGAGTGTGAATCTTGCTACTAGTGCATGATGCATCTGACTGCCTTTTCTGATCTCTCTTCCAATTCTGTGGAAGATGTTCAGGATAGATGGGCTTCCAGGGTATTCAAAACACCTACCACTCCCAGGGCTGGAGATAGGGAGAAGATGGAGGAAGAATAACGTCTCAAAGCATGGAATGTGAGAAGGGAGGTAGGAATTGATGTATTGATGTCCCCAACCCTCTTAACACTTCATTTAAGTAAAAAAAAAAATCTAGGTTTAGGGACTCACTCAGTAGTGCTCAGGAATTACTCCTGGTGGTGCTCAGGGAATCATAGGTGGTTCCAAGGAATGAACCAGGGTTAGTCACATGGAAGACAAGTGTCCTACCTGATATAGTAACCAGACCTCATATTATTATACTAGTATCTTGTATTACTTATGGGAAAAACAAAAAAGTAAGATAAACCAACACATATGTAAACTCCAGTAATCCAATAAGGCCATATATGACTACTGCAAACATTTTGGCACAAGTTTTTAGAATTTTTTTTACTATGGATATGTTTAGAAAAGAGAAATTAAAAAACAATAATAATTATATATATTTAAATACATGCCAATGTTTTTAACAAAACTAAATCACTCTATATACTCTCTAAAATCATTTTTTCACTTAAAATATATGTAAATATATTGGATATATTGGACAAGCCTCACGCTTGAAGGAACCGGCAGAGGAACCCAGGTGTGCGGGACCCAGGGCTAAGGTCTCCAAGCCTGCTTGGATCAAGACTGGGCCTCCTCCACCCAGATCCCCCATTTTCCAGTAGCTAGGCAGTTACATCCACAAACTGCCCCTGGAGCCATGTGATCCATCAATGGCCAATATCCAGAGACTATAAAACAAAGCTCCTGAACCTCTTACAGTCTAGTCCTCCCTCTTGAAGAACCCGGCAAGCTACCGAGAGTATCCTGCTTGCACGGCAGAGCCTGACAAGCTCCCTGTGGCGTATTCAATATGCCTCCAATGCATCACCATTAGGAAGGATGAGTAAAAAGAGGTTGCTAAAATCTCAAGGCTAGGACTAATGGAGATGTTACTGGCACCAGCTCAAGCAAATTGATGAACGGGATGACAATGATACAGTGATATAGTGATATTGGATATATTTCCATGTCTATGATTTTAAGAGTATCATTTCAGGAGCTCTCCCAAGTGGTGTTCAGGAGGCCCAACGATTCCCCCAGAGATTCTCAGCTAATGGTGCCAGCAACTTGATGTAGGACCCAAGTATGCTGGGGACTCTCCAGTCACAGCCACCAGGCTGGGAGCCTCTGCAGCTATATCAGATGATGCTTAGGGTACCATATGGACTTAAAATCAAAGCCAGGTCATATGTATGCTATGCAGACAGCATAACCTCTATACTATCTCTAAGTCATTATCATTTTAAACTGCTGGGAGATTGTGTTTCAGATGTGTTGTTTTTCATACCTATTGCTGCTAAGTTACTTCTATTTCTTTTTTGTTTCCAGTGAACATCCCTGAAAAATATGTCTACACAATGTGAAACTTTCTTTAGTATAAGCCAAGTGAATTTTCTTGGTTAAGAAGGCATAAGATGGGGGCAGAGAGGTAACACAGCAGGTAGGCACTTCCTTTGCATTCAGCCAAACTAGATTCCATCCCCAGCATCTCGTATGGTCCCCGAGCACTTCCAGGAGTAATTCCAGAGTGTAGAGTTAGGAGTAACCCCTGAGCATCTCTGGGTGTGCCCCACCCCCTAAATAAATGAAAGTATAAAATATATGAAGATAATCACTTGATCACTTGATCACTTGACATCCCGTTACTCATCTATTTGCTCAAGCAGGCACCAGTAATTCGTTCCTGTCATGTGCTAGTGTTGCCCAATGGTGTCTGCTCATTCTAGGAACACAAAGAGCCTCAAACTGAATGTTCAGGGTCTTGACAAAGAAGTCTGACCATCTCATAGGCGGGCAGCCACGTGGTCTTTTGATGTCCTGTGGAATCCAGTCGGTAATGGCTCTAGTCCAGCAGTCGTATCCAAATCTTATTACTTGTCCAGCTAATCTACCCGCTGTGCTATCGCTCCAGCCCCGAATTTTAAAAATATTTTAAAATATTTTTTATTTAAATAAATAAATCTGACAATAAGTACAAGAAGGAAGACATCCACGACATTGGCAACTATCACCCAATCTGCCTATTGTCTGTCATCTACAAGCTGTTCAACTTGAGTCATCCTGAATAGGATTGCAGAACACTAGATGAAGAACAACCATGCTTCCAATCACTGTATCACTGTCAACCCATTGATCATTGATTTGCTCAAGAGGTCGCCAGTAATGTCTCCATTCGTTCCAGTTCTGAGATTTTAGTAGCCTCTCCTTACTCATCCTTCCCGACGCGGCCATATTGGAGGCTCTTTCAGGGTCAGGGGAATGAAACACGTTATTGTTACCGTTTTTGGCATGTCAAATACATTACAGGTAGCTTGCCAGGCTCTGCCTTGCGGGCAGGATACTCTCAGTAGCTTGCTGGGCTCTCCAAGAGGGACAGAGACTTTCAGGGCGACCTCTAATCACTTTTGCAGGTGTTCCCAGTCTACCGAATATAAGTGTTTGGGCGGCTGGCTTGTAACGATCTGCATGCTGACAAGCACGCACCTGCCTGCATCTTCTGGGCAGGGCCTGGGACACCTACGGTCTCAGGTTGATCTCTTTTAGGTCAATGGAGTGCACCTGGAGGTTGTGAGCAGCTAGCAGAGCAGGACCCCATCACCGAGGGGTGGCCAGGCGGTTCCAATATAACCTTTAATATTCAATAATATTCAATAGCACTATCCTCCTGTTGCGAATTGATTTGCTCTAGCGGGTCCATTGTGAGATTTGTTGTTACTATGTTTGGCATATCAAATACGTCATGGGTAGCTTGTCAGGCTTTGCCGTACGGGCAAGATACTCTTGATAGCTTGCCAGGCTTTCCAAGAGGGGTGGAGGAATTGAACTCAGGTCAGCCAAGTCGGCCATGTGCAAGGCAAACGCCCTACCTACTTTGCTATCGCTCCAGCCCAATATTCAATAACTCATCAATATTACCTCCCAGTTCCTCCTTATCCTGGGGACCATCATTCCCTTGAGACTACCTCAGTTTCTACTTATCAGGTTGTTTTACTTTAACTTACTAATTTATTTGATGAGGACTCCTATCGCTAGTGGGTTCCAAAACTCATCCATATTTCCACCTGCTTTCTCATTTTTTTTAAATTATTTTAATTGAATCACATGAATGACAACGTTATTCATGATTGAGTTTCAGGCATACAATGTTCCAATACCAGTCCCTTCACCAGTGTTTACTTCCCTCACCCATGCCCGCAGTATCTTTCTACCCCCAGCCTGCCTTTACGTCAAGCACACTTTTTCTTTTTTCCATTTGCTCCCCCCTTCCAGCTGTTGTGACTTACAGTACTGTTGCCAATAGAGTTTCATGCGTGTCACTTTACCTCCTTTCAGCGCCTACTCCTGGTCCAGAGGGACCACTTCCTTCTATCATTTCCTTTTCAGGTTTATTTCCTCCTCAGTTGCCTCCCACAAGACAAAATGAGCTTAAGTCTCCCTAACTCCCTTTAGATCAGGAATGTTGCTTCTGTGGTTTTCCAGACCCAGATGTTTTCTTTTCAGCCTGACCTCTCACTCGTCCTCACTGACTTTGGCTAAAATATTTGTACTGAGCATCTGTCTTTCTTTCCCAGCTGGGATAAATCCAGAAGTGGAGCTTTCCAGCACTACTGGAAACTGTCAAATATACCATTTCCAGCCTTCACCAGTTTACTGCCTGTTCTTTGGTCAAACAAACATATATGCTAAGATAAATTGATAGTCAATTATATATTGAGGGCCTTACACTGAGTCAGGCTTTGTTCAGTGTTTATGGGAAACACTTAGTCATCTTCCAAGTCATTAATTAATATGCTCACTATTTATTCACTTATACTTGCCAAGAAAAATTAAACTGTCTCCTGACTCTTGGGCGGGGGGTGATTTTTTGATTGTCATCTTTAGATAGATCTCTTCATCTTAAGTCATTTACCAACAAAGACCACTACAAAACAGATAGGCATTTATGTGACAAACCTGAGTGATCAATGACAAAATATTTTAGCAATTTTTAAATATAAGTGAAACATATTTGTTGTAGGGACTTCCTTACGAAAAAGCAAACAAAATGTCAGCTGTAATGATTTAGCCCAGAGGTAATCGACAGAAACAAGACATTTATTTTTAATTTCTGAATCTTTATCTTCAGCATAATCCCAAGTAATAAGCACTGAAGAATCACTTCCTAAAGGGCCGTCAGGAAGGATGAGATTAGAAATATCTTCAAATGGACAGTTTACATAAAAGGAATGATAATTAACCACTAGGAAAAACAGTGGGCATCTGGATAGTGTTTTTAAAAGCGGGGGATGGCAGAGAAAGGAAGAAAAATGAAAACCAGGGAGAAATGGAGAGGAAGTACCAAGAAATTATACACAAAAGAGGAAAATTGTTGGAGGTTTGTAAAAGCAAAGAGAAGAGCAAAAAGAAGGGGGAAAGGAAGAGAAAACAAAGATATTGATAGATGATGATTGACTTATAAGTCACTTTTAACTAATTCATTTTTTCTGTTTTGTTTTGAGGGCTACACTCAATGCTGCAGAAGAAGTTACTCCTGGCCTGGTGCTCAGAGGTCACTCCAGGTGTGACGAGAATCAAATACAAGGACCTATTCATGCAAGACAAGTGATCCATAAATAAGCCATATCCCAGGTCTCTATTAAACATTTTTTCATTTTAAAAAATATTTTTATTAAGGTACTGTGATTACAAAATTATTCATGGTTGAATTTCAGGCATACAATGTTCCAGCACCAATCAATCCCACCACCAGTGTCAACTTTTCTCTACCAGCATCTCTAGGTTCTCCCCCACCACCCAACCTGTCTCCTTGACAGGCACTTTTTAAGTTTGGTTGTTATAGTTTGAATCTCACACTTATGCTGATACTCCCGGGACCCTTGACTTCTGCCCCTGCCCCTGCACTTTTACTTTCTGTCTGCCTTCTACCCCTCACCCTCACCTTGATTTCTTCCCTTTCCTGTCCTTCTTCTTCCTGTACCCTGGAGCCAAAGGGAATGTAGGTATCCCCCACTTAATACCTTGCTTTCCCTTATCCAATTATTCTATCTACCATGAACGCATGAGTGAAGTCCCACGGAACCCAGGTAATGCAGAACTTTGTGACCTTGGACTCTGGGCTCAACGGGACCCGGGAGCAGAAATCCTCTGCCTGCTTCCCCCAGTATCTGGTGACCCAGGGGTCACACCGATAAGCCACTCCCTGCCAGCGTCAGATAATCTCCTCATCGGCCACCCTCCAGAAGTCATGGCTTCTTCTCCCAGAAGGGAGCATAAAATGAGGCCCCCATAACCATGCCACCCGACTCCATGCCAGGCTGTTTTCACTCGGGACACCTCAGATGACGGCGGGTGAGAGCCCTCCCTGCCCCAAGGGACCCAGCCCTGGCAGCTGACCTCCACTCCCCAAACGCCACCAAGCCTCACATGAGTGAACATATTCCTGGACATGTCATAAGACATTCCCTACCCATTCTCCATAATTACCACACCATATTTGATGAGGTTCAGGCAGTAGGCAACAAATCATACAGGAATATATATATACATATTTTTTATTATTTTTTTATTTTCCCTCCCGTTGATCGTCGATTTGCTCGAGTGGGCCCAGTAACGTCTCCGTTGGAGACTTTGTTGTTACTGTGTTTGGCATATCGAATACTCTCGATAGCTTGCCGGGATCTCTGAGAGGGGCAGAGGAATCGAACTCGGGTCGGCCATGTTGGCCGCTTGTAAGGCGAACGCCCTACCCGCTGTGCTATCTCTCCAGCCCAAATATATATATATATATATATATATATATATAGAGAGAGAGAGAGAGAGAGAGAGAGAGAGCCTAGCAAGCTACAGAGAGTATCCCACCCACAGAGCCTGGCAAGCTCACATGGCGTATTCAATATGCCAAAAACAGTAACAATAACAATAATGGGTCTCATTCCCCTGACTCTGAAAAAGCCTTCAATACAGCAGCGCTGGGAAAGACAAATAAAGAGAGGCTGCTAAAATCTCAGGGCTGGGACGAATGGAGACATTACTGGTGCTTGCTTGAGTTAATTGATGAACAACAGGATGACAGTGATACAGAGATACCATGAATAAGTGAGATCATCCTGTGCTTGTCCTTCTCTGATTTACTTCACTTAACAAAATATTCTCCAGTTCCATCCAAGATGCAGCAAACTGCATGGTTTTATCCTCCTTTATACTTGGCGAATGAAAGACCCATTTCTGATTTCTGGATTAATTTAATAAATTTGAAGGGCTGCTCATGATAGTGAGTCAAATGAAGCGGAAGAAACAGAAAAGGTGGATCCTTTAGAAGTCTGCTGGGGAATCTTAGATAACTAAAGGGATAGCTGGAACTCCCAAAACCTGAAGCATTAGGCTAGTTCTCATAAGCAATTGGATCCAGGGGTACCAATGCCACTTGGAGTCTCCAGGTATCTTTCTTACCTGCCTTTCTCAGCATATCTCCAGACCACTGCCCACTAGAGACCATCTGATACCATATGTTATATGTGATCCAACAGAACTGCAAGAGAGGCACCCTCCTACTCCACTTCTGCTCCTGCCTCAGTGCCACTTTGAGATTTCTTGGCAGGGCCTACTTGGGATCCTTGGCACACCCCTAAACCCTTGGGTGAGATGTATAGCATCTAGTGAGAACATGGGGCTAGGAGGGTAGCTCTAAAACTTCAGAAGTGGAAGAGAAGGAAAAGCAAAGAGAGAGAGAGAGAGTGAGAGAGAGAGAGAGACAGAGACAGAGAGACAGAGAGAGACAGAGACAGAGACAGAGAGAAAAAGATGAAGAGAGAGACTGTTTACAGAAATCTCTGGACTGCAGAATAGCTCACTCACTGTTCTGCTCTCAGCAGCATAATGTCAAACCATCTGGAAGGAGTATGGCAGAGCACAGCTGATTATTGTCACTTCCTGTATCCCCAGAAAACACAACAAGCATCCCATGGCTCACCCCTCCAACGCTTGTTGAGCTTGGGGGTTCCTGTACCCTGGAGCCAAAGGGAATGTAGGTATCCCCCACTTAATACCTTGCTTTCCCTTATCCAATTATTATTATTCAATTATTATTATTATTATTAATCAGCATAATTCCCCATGCCCCCAACTCGGGCCCAAGAAACACTTATCAGAACATACTCTTCCAAGGCCAACTTTAAGCTTGCTCTTGCACAACAGTCATTGGTTGGCAGCGCCTACACTTTTGGAGCAGGACTCAAATGCATGATGCATGAGCCAAACTGGCACAGGTATCTGTGCGGAGCACAGAAGAGGGAGCACCACAGTGAAATGGGAGCTCATGTCGAAGCTCCACAGTGCTCCTCATGAGAGATGGAGAAAGGAAGAAATAATTGGTGTGTTCTTGGGGCGGGAAGAGGGAGAGCCCGGGAGTCCAGTGCTACCGTGGGAACAAGGACTTCCCACTTGTCAAGAAATGACTCCAGAAGCCTTTCACTTCCTTCAGAAAACAGCATGTACTCAAACCTGTTTGTTTGTTTTATTTTTTCTTGTTCTCCAGCTCTGGCCAAAGCATTTTCTGTCCCCAATATTTACCTAGGACTCTTTGAGTGAGTGAAGTAATACATTTAGCTTTCACAATTACCCACTTTCTTTTTTTTTCTTTTTCATTTTTTGGGTCATGCCCAGCGGTGCACAGGGGTTACTCCTGGCTCTGCATTCATGAGTTACTCCTGGCAGTGCTCAGGGGACCATATGGGATGCTAGGAATCGAAGCCGGGTTGGCCGCGTGCAAGGCAAATGCCCTACCCAGTGTGCTATCTCTCCAGCCTCTCAATTGCTCACTTTCTGAAAAATATGCTTTCACTCAAGTCCATCTGTCCTGCTGGATTAAACTGTCCAGGAGAGGAATATGTTTGATACATTTTCATATTTCTTCCTCTCCTCTTTCCAAGCTCATGGTGAAGGGACCATTGGAACTCCATCCATTAAGTAGATGAAAAATGGAATCAACAGAGAATCCTAAAACAGTTGGACACAATAGCAACATCTATAATTGGGGCGGGGGGGTGGCTACACAATCTATAAATAAGATTTGGTGAATTCACCCTCTTCATTCACTTCAAAATCTCATTTCATTCACATTAGCCATTATTTATCAAGCAGCCTCCTGTGCGTAAGGCACACAGATGATTGCTACACTCCCCGAATGCAGACTCCTAAAGAAAAGTTGGGAGAGCCAGACATCCAAAACCAGCAATGGAGAACTGCACCAGTGTTCACTGTCAAAACGTGGGGGTGTGACACAGCCTCAAGCTGGCATCAGATCCCACCCAGCTTCGGGATTCTTGCTTTCAGAAACCCTATAAGCTGAACCCAGCACTTTGCAGCTCCTGTTGTTGCTGTTTTAAGAACAAGAAGAGTGAGTCAGAAAGGCCAGTTGTTTTTCCCAGCCTGCTTTCAGAGCGGGGCACGAGGAGCACTCCATTTGGAGAGTCACAATTAACGTGGAGTCATTGCCATCTATTAACCAGATTATTCAGGAACCATTTTTTTCCAGACTATTTAAAGCCCCAGTGCATGATTGCACCACTGAACACTTAACATCATGGAATAGGATTTTTGGTTTTTGTTTCCTTTCCCCCAGATGTGGTTCCCCACTTGTGAATTTGAAGGTTCTATTTTCACTTGTCCAACGCAAGTTTTGTTTGAATTTTTTCAAACAGAGTTATTAGCATTGTCAGAAAGGATTTCCTTCCTTCCATAAAGTATGTTACACACAGTGGTTAAAAAGAGCAAAGCAAAACAATCCAGCCCCAAAGTCTAAACACCACATCATCCAGTTCCAGAAATGTCAGGGGCAACACAGAGAAGGAAAAGAAGTTTCTCCAAGCAATGACAAGACTTTGTTTTTTTGTTTTTACTTTTTATGATTTTTAGGGCTTGGGGGCCACACCCAGCAGTGCTTAGGGATGGCCTCTGGTTCTGTGCTCAGGAGTCACTCCTGGCAGTGATCAGGGATCATATATGGTACTGAGGATTGAACCCAGGTCAATCACATTCAACGCAAAGTTTGACCAGCTGTACTTAAGCAATAAAAATAAGATAAAACTTTGCTTTTAAGCAGTTAAACTAGTTTAACTTTTTTTTAAAACAAGGGGCTAAAAGCAAATAGCATCAAAAGATTATGTTTGTGTAGTACATAGCGTGAAAAAAAAGATGGAAAAAAAGGAAATGTCATGAAACTGAACTTTGCCTTTGTAGTCATCTTGGATTAAAGGACACAAGGAAAGAAAGAGATGAAAAGGGAAGGGGGAACTTAGGACACTAGTGAAGGGCAATGGACTGAACTATGAGTTCAGAGAGTGCTGAACTATGAATGCATGGAAAGTGTAATGAACAGTATTATAAACCATGTTACTTTAATAAACATTGCAACATTTTTTCTAGGTTTATATTAAATAAATCAATAGGCTGGAGCAATAGTACAGCAAGTAGGGCTCTTGCCAGGTTCCATCCTCAGCACCATATACAATCCCCCAAGCCTTACCAGCCATGATCTCTAAGCACAGAGCCAGGAGTAAGCCCCGAGCACCACCCCGTGTGGCCCGAAAACAAAAATTTAAATGAAATGAATAAATAAAAAATATGAGAAGTGACAGAGACATTCCTGGAGGGTTATGGGCACTTTGAGGGCAAGGGAGGAATTTAGTAATTTTGTGCATTAATGCCCTAAAGATTCACACTATTGTAACCTTATTACTTAAAGTATGATTTAAAAAAGTTTCAAAAATGATCATCTCTCAGTTACCTATATTGAAAATCATAATGCCCAGAAGAAAAGAGAGAATGAGAGAAGGGAGATAAGGAGAGAGAAGGGAAAGAGAGAGAGAGAGAGAGAGAAATGCCTCCATAGAGGCAAACTGGGGCAGGGGTTGGGACAAGTGAGTGAAGAGGAAGGTGACAGGAGGGTAACTGGGGACATTGGTGGTGGGAAATGCACACTGGTGAAGGGATGGCTACTGGAACATTAGATGACTGAAACCCAATTGTAACTGTATATCCCACGGTGATTCAATTAAAAAAAATAAGGGAAAAAAAGTTCGTTAATATTACATATGTGTGTATATATATGTGTGTGTGTATATATAATATTCATACAAACTATGGGGGGTGGAGAAGAAGGAAGATTCAAAGTTTAATAGACTCTCCCACGCAGTGTCAACCACCCTGGCTATGTGTGACCTGGGGAACCATCACTGAACCGTTAGTCTGAACTCCCATGTCCACACTCAGTCACTGCCTCCCTGGAGACCTGGCCTCTCTGGCCTTGGTTATACTCCAGAGAATCAACACTTCCTGCTGCCTAGTTCCCTGACCAGAGAGAAGATCATCTTCTAAGTTCCCATCAGAAAAGATAGAAACCAACACCAGCTAGAAGTTGAGCTTTACATATCTATGTCTAATAATGCAAATGGTTCTAGAGTCATGTTTTGGAGGCGTAAAAAGATTCATGTATATATTATATATTATAACATATCCATATGTTTATAACTTTCAATGTTTCCTTCTTCTGATTAGATTGCACACTGATAGAAGCCCCTAACTTTAGACTTTCAATGACTTTGTCCCTCACATGATTCTGCTGCAATTTCCCCCTCTTTGCTTCCTTTCTTGTTCTCTAAACTCTGCTCATATTGACTGGGTTTTAGCTATTCCAAGATGTCACTCTCCATGGGGATTAAGCCCAGCTGGAATGTTCCCGCTTCTCACACCCTGCCACTGCTCCTGTGCATCATCATCACTTCAGACCATTCCCTCCACAAGACTCAGCTTGGAACTCTGAATTTCTCCTGACATGCTTTCCTCAGCTGTCTGTTGAGACGTCAGAAGCCACTTTAGTCAGCTTGCATACATGGTGTGCTTGTCAACTGTAGGCTTTCCCACAGAGTGATCTGACGGGACCATTTTATTGGCCAATCTCCAATGTCAGCATCGTTAAGCCAATCTGTCTGAACTGACCGAGTTCCCCAGAGGAGACTCTTCCAGGCTCCTGCCTGAAGGGTAAAGACCCAGTTGACAATCTTCTGGAAACTATGTCGATGCAGACTAACATGAGTGTCAGTGTTTAGTATGCACAGTCACCAGGTTCTCCAGTTTTCAGTAAACACTGTTTTCCGTTTCTGGATCTAAGAAATGACCACATCCTAAATGGTTTAAGAGAATATAAGTTTAGAGGATGGAGAGATTGTGTAGCCATTAAGACACTTGCCTTGCATGCAACCAACCTGGTTCAATCCCTGGCATTGCATATGGTCCCCTGAGCGCCACCAGAAATGATCCCCAAACACAGAGCTAGGAGAAAGCACTGAGTACTGCTGGGCACGGTCACACCCCATCCTACCTCACCCCTCAAAGAAAAGAATATAAGCTTAAAAGAGTTCCAGGGTGGTTCAAAATCTCCTGCCTTGCAAGCATGACTACCAGATTTGACTCCTGATACTGCCCACATGTGCCTACATGCATGATGCATGATGTGGGTAGCTCTGCTCAGTACAACACCCAGTGCCACAACAGAGGGTGCAATCTCAAACCCCTCATGTCCAGGTGTGTACAAGTATCACAACTAAAGTGTACAAGCATTGGGTTTAAGTATAGGATCTCCAGCAAACATACAAGGTAGATCCATAACCAAATGTAAGACCTCCGGTGAGCACCACAACCAAACATGTGTGCCACACCTGGTCACTGCAACAATCACAAAAGAAAGGCAGATGGGGGCGGTGGGCACAGTTTCTTATAGTTTTAAAGCTCAGAATATGAAAGGGCTTCCCTGAAATAAAATCAAGATGTCCCCTGGCCTGGCTTCCTTTTTGGGATCTGTAGGGAGAATTCATTTTCCTGCTCTCCCCCGTTTCCAGAGGGCCCTGCATCCCCATCTAGTAGCCCCTTCTTCCATTTTCAAGGCCAGCAGAGCATTCAGATCCACACCTGGCTGCCATCTCTCCCACTCTTCCTCTTCTGCCTTTGTCTTGCACTTACAGGAAACTCTGCCATCACACTGGGCCTTACCAGAAAACTACCTATCTCAAGCCAGCACTGTAGCACTGTGGCACTGTCCTCCCATTGTTCATTGATTTGCTCGAGCAGGCACCAGTAACATCTCACAACAAATTATGAAACTTGTTGTTACTGTTCTTGGCATATCGAATACATCACAGGGAGCTTGCCAGGCTTTGTCATGAGGGTGAGATACTCTCGGTAGCTTGCCAGTCTCTCAAGAGGGGTGGAGGAATTGAACCTGGGTCGGCAAGGCAAATGCCTTACTGGCTGTGCTATCGCTCTAGCCTGTTCAGCCAGATGTTGAAAAAAACAATTGTTCCTGTAACCTTAAATCCCCTTTACCGTACAACCTAATGTATTTATACGCTCTGTTCAATGGCTGTTCTTTTGCCTACCACCATACTTGTATCATGAGTTGTACCTGAAATATGATTATCATACACAGAGACCCTTGGTTTTCTCTTCTTCACAAACCGAATCTTCCTCTTGTGAAGAAGGGTTAAAGAGGAATGCTAATTAAGGATGAGGAAATTGAAAGACATTTTTGATAGTCTGACTAGGGCAATTCTTAAAGAAGATCTCAATGAGTTCTCCTGTTTTCCTCTCTATTATCACTCCCCACATTCATAAACACAGAATCTTCCAAGTCCTGAGATGTTCAAAGGTTCCTGGGTCATGCTTCAAGTTGGTCAACCTTTGACACTGCCTCTTAGTCTTCAATTTTCTTACATGTCTAAGTCAGTCACCATTTATATTCGGTTTCCCAACCATTATCACTGTTTCCTTTTTCTTGTTGTCTTTGTGCTTTTGGGTTTGTTGGGAAATATCTCTCATACTTCCCATCCTCATAGCCATGACTCCCTTAGCACTAGAAGTCTACAGGGCTCCCCTCACCCTTGATCATCACAGACCATGGGACTTTCTTGGAGCCAAAAGAACAAGACCCAAGTGACATGGGCCAGCAGACCTCAGGGTTGGCCCCCAAGACTTGCCTCTCACCTTTACAGAACCCCCTACTTCACTATATAAATAAGACCCAAGAAAGGAAGAGAGCCTGGTTCTAAACACGCATCCTAGTGGAGACCCCCAGAGATGTGATCTCTGCCAAGAACAGCAAAGTTCAACTTGACTCAAGGCTGATTGGAGAGACATGAGGGAAACTCACCAGGATCGAACAAATCATTCACCTTAACCTAGCTCCCTCTGCTGATGTACAGAACAGAAGTTCAATACACTGGCTCTCTGGAGGTTTCCTTCACCACATATTGAGGAAATTTGCTATGTTGCATAAACTAATTCATACAATCTATTTTAAAAATCTCTTTATTATGATTGAGTACTTTTCTTTTGGGGGAGGGAGGGTGTGGGGACTTTGAGGCCATACCCAGCTATGCTCAGGATTTACTCCTGAATCCTGACTCCATAATCAGGAATCAATACTGGTGGGTTTTGGGGGACCCTATGGGATGCTGAGGACTGAACCTAGGTCAACTGCATGCAAGGCAAGAGTGCCAACCACTGTGCTACTCCAGTCCCAACTGAGTGCTCATTAAAGGACTGTAGTAGGTGAACATATTCAATTCTGTTGTCTTTTTTTGTAGAAAATAGGGATTTGGCCCATACCTGGAGATATTCATGGGCTATTCCTGCCTTGCATTATACTCAGAGATTTCTCAGGCAGTGCTTGGGGGGGGGGGGGGGTGCCTATGTGGTGCCAGGGATCAAAGCAGGATTAGCCATGCACAAGGCAATAACCTCACCCACTGTACTATTTACTATCTCTCTGGCCCTCAATTCTGTCTTTACCTAGAACTCATGGTCAATTGTTTCTTCAACAATGAGACTTGTTCAATGGAAAAACAAAGAAAAGTATAGACATCACATTGAAATCTGATTCTGAAAATGTATCCATCTCTTTCTTCCTTCCATTCTCTTAATTTTTTGAAATGCAAAACTAGATCCATAGCACAACTGTCACAATTCTTAGTTTATGATGGACTTTGTTAATAAAAGAAGGCATCACAATCACTTGATCACTTGACTTCCCATTAATCGGCGATTTGCTCGAGCAGGAGCCAGTAACGTCTTCATTTGTCCCTGTCGCGTGCTAGTGTAGCCCAATGGCGTCTGTTCATTCTAGGAACATGAAGAGCCTCAAACCGATCGTTCATGATCTTGATGAAGAAGACTGACCATCTGGTAGGTGGGCGGCCACACGGTCTTTTGACATCCCATGGAATCCAGTCGGTAACGACTCTAGTCCAGCGATTGTCTCTAAATCTCATTATGTGACCAGCCCATCTGATTTTTGACGCCTTGGCAAACGAAACAGGGTCCCTGATTCTTGATCATCGATGGAGGTCGGAACTCCGGATTCTTTCTCTCATTTGAATGAAATGTGATACTCCAAGCATAGCTCTTTCAATTCCTCTTTGGGAGACCCGAATAGCATTCTCATCCTGTTTGCATAGGGCCCAGGTCTCTGAGGCATATGTTAATGCAGGAAGAACAGTGGAATCAAAGAGATGTGCCCGGAGCCGGAGGTTCTTCGTCCTCTTAGCTATTTCTTCGAAGCTCTTGAAGGCATTCCAAGCCGCTCTCTTCCTCCTGCGCAGCTCAGGTGCCAGGTCATTTGTCATGTTGACTTCTCGACCTAGGTACACATAACTGTTGCATTCGGAGTTGGTCGTTCCATTGAGAGCGAATGGAGCGTCAGGAATGAGGCTGTTTCTCATAAACACTGTCTTCGTAAGATTCAGCTGTAGTCTGACCTTTCTACACTCACGGTCGAAGTCGGCCAGCATTTGTGCTGCTTGGCTAATGTTTGGTGTTATTAAAACAATGTCATTAGCAAAGCGGAGGTGGTGTAGTTGACAACCATCTATCTTCATTCCCATTCCTTCCCATTCCAATCATCACATGATGTTCTCGAGGGTGGCACTGAAGAGTTTCGGTGAAATGGTATCACCCTGCCAAACCCCTCTCTTGACATCAATGATTACTTCTTTGTAGAATGGTGAGATCCTGGTAGTGAATCCTCAATACAGCTCACGGAAGATCCTGATGTATTGAATTTGAATGCCCTGATTGGCTAGGGCTTCAATGACTGCTTCCATCTTAACAGAATCAAAGGCCTTCTTTAAATCAATGAATGTTAGACAGAGCGGCATCTTGAACTCCCAAGAAACCTCAATGAGCTTGGTTATCGTGTGGATATGGTCGATGCTGCTGAATCCTTTGTGGAACTCGGCTTGCTCACATGGTTGTCCTTCATCTAGTGTTCTGCCAATCCTATTCAGGATGACTTGAGTGAACAACTTGTAGATGACAGACAATAGGCAGATCGGGCGATAGTTGCCAATGCTGTGGATGTTTCCCTTCTTGAACAGTCATCAGTCCTGCTGGTTTTCCATTGGGACGGAAACTTGCATTCTGACAGGTAGCATGTGAAGAGCCGAGCCAGTGTATTGATGAGTACTGACGGCAGGTTCTTCAGGTGTTCAGGTCTGACCTTGTCTGGGCCGGGTGCTGTTCATTTCTTTACTGACGAAATGGTGTGTCGGATTTCAGAAGGGAGAACATTGGGAACGACATATCCATCCTGTGGAATTTGGTATGTTGGCAGGTGGACATGGCTATCGAAGAGATTTGAGTAGAAGTCATGGATAATCTTCTCCATTGTCCTTCTGGAAGATGTGATAGATCCATCAGGACGTCGGAGGGCAGTCATCTTGGTCTTGTAGTTGGCGAAGGACAGGCGGGTGTTACGAATACTTTTCCTGGTTTCTGCCACATCTACCAGCACTTTTGCTCTTCTCTCTTTGAGGTCTTCTTTGATTGCATCTCTGCACTGCTTTGTGAGCTCAAACGTTCACTTGAGGTTGCCTGAGGCATGCGCCAAACCACTTTGGCGAATAAGCTCAAGAGTTTTCAAAGACAGGCGTTTTTTTTGTGGCTATCTCTCTCTTGGTGTTCCTCACACAATCATGGAGGTCCTGAACCAGTCGATTGTATTCCTCATCAATGTTGTCAACAATGGCATCTTGCCATGTTGCCGCAATAGTGCCAAAGAGCTCCCAGTTGGTGGTCATTCTGGGAGTTCTCTTTTTAAACTTTGCAGCCCTTTCTCCCCACTCAGTGAAGTAGAATTTTGCATGAAGGAGACGGTGGTCTGATCCCGTTTGGAATTTTGGGACAACAGCAACATCAGTCAGGCAAAACCATCAATTGAATATGATGTGGTCTATTTCGTTGTGGAATCGTCCACCGGGAGATGCCCATGTTCAACGTTTAGATTTGGCCTTCTGGAATCTTGAGTTACCTTGGATGGTCTTGGTCGACATGATGAACTCAGACAGTCTTTCACCCTGTTTGTTCCATTCTAGGCCATGGGTCCTGATGTGAAGTTCTTCAGCTGATCTTCTCGGTCCTATTTTGGCATTAAAATCACCCACAATGATCTTGTAGAAGGTATGGTCTTCTTTATAGAACTTCTCCAACTCCATGTAGAAATATCTATCTACAATATTTATTCTTTTAGGTAAATGTCCAACATTTAGATTCGGCCTTCTGGAACCTTAAGTTACCATGGATGCACTACCTCCACTATCCAGCTGCTGCCACACTCCAAGACACTTTCCGGATGCTCCAACCGAGACTCACACATGACTGAAGCCCCACAGAACAAGATAAGCATCACAATGAGAAAACTTAATATTCCATGTGAAACACATTTTTATTCTCCATTCCTACAAATAGAAGGTAAAGTAAAGTAAAGTAAAGGCCCTCCCATTGATCATCGATTTGCTCGAGCGGGCCCAGTAACATCTCCATTGGAGACTTTGTTGTTACTGTGTCTGGCATATCGAATACGTCACGGGGAGCTTGCCAAGTACCACGTGTCTTTTCCTATCTTATCATCCAGTCACACTCTCTCATAATTTGTTGTCATTATGGCACCACATCTGGTGGTGCTTAGGACTTACTCATGGCTCTGTACTCAGATATCACTCCTGGTTGGCTCAGGAACCATATAGGGTGCCAGGGATCAAACATAGGTCAGCTGCATGCAAGGCAAGCACATTGTTCACTGTTTTATCACTCCATACCCTTCTCATAATTCTTAAATAGGAATTTCTGGAACTTACAGGTTAGTGTAGGAAATAGTTTTGCAATATTCTTAGTTAACAACACATTAATGTCAGTTCTATTGGTGGGCATTTTTGTTAATTTTGCATGAATATCCCATTTAAAAGTTGGATATAAAATAGCTTATTTAAAACAGAGCTAAGTTTTAGAAAACACTAATACATCCATAGTACATAGTTCACAGATTAATGTCTCAAATCAAGAGAATAAGCAGTAAGCAACAAAATCTGAATTTATATTTCCTAAAATGTACAATGTCTTGTCTTGTTGGCATTCATTGATTTTATTTTTATCAACTCTCCATCTGAATTGTTATTTTTGAGTTTTAATCATAAAAGAAATTGTCTGAAATATTTCAGTGAGTCATTCAACAGAACAGCACTTTCATATATTTGAAGGAAGATTGCTTTGTCTTTGGCTCTGATTTTCAAACCAATGCAGGATAGAACACTACCCAACAGAATAATTATTAAATTCTATCCTAATTTTGAGGTCTCAGAAATACAATCACAGTTACAAAGAAACTTTTAATAAATGTTCTCAGCACTTAGCTTTTATTTTTAACTTGGTGATAATTAAATGTGCTTATTTTGGCCCTAAATTTGAAAATAATAGCTGATTCACAGCCTTCATAAGCAACATAAAGGATCTCTGAGCAATATACAGCAAACAATAAAACTAAGAGGATGGAATCACTTCGTGACCTTGAACACTAATGAATTTTGTATTTCTCTTGCATAACCCAAGGATGACAATGATTTCCTAGGTGAGACAAAATGCTAACAGCTTGAATGTAGTGACTTTATAGGAAAACAGACAAGATAAACAGTATGAAAACCCTAAAGAAGAACCAAGTGGCAGTGAGAACAGATATTTTGAATGTTAAATACAGGAACCAGACAGATTGTACAAGATGCGAGCCACTTGCCTTGCTTGCCGCTGACCTTGGTTCTATGCCCGTTATCATATGTAGTCCCCTAGTGATGCCCCAACAGTCACTCAGGAGTGCCCATGGATGTATCTCAAATGACCCCACACAATGGTAATGACAATAGGATATGATGAGAATGCAGAGAGAATTCCTGATAAATAGTAATAAAAGATTTTGTAGTAAGAAAATAACAACTGTAATAAAAGCTAATAATTTTTGAGAGCTTACCATTTTATAACCTCTTAACAATCCCATGAGATTGTTATTATGATTCTCCCTCTCTTGATAAAGCAACTGAAAAACAGAGTTTCAGTAACTTTCCCAATATTACACAGAGATGCAGTTGGGATTCATGCCCAGACAGGCTGCTTCCAAAAGGCTCTTAGCCACGACACTCAGCACATGAAGATTCCACTCCTAAATGAATCGATACACAATGCTTCCCATGGAATTTGACCTTCTCTAATATCCATTTTCCTCTGGGAACTCTAAAAATGTCCTGCAAGACATGAAAATTATCATACTGCTGTGAGTGGATGGAGCGATGTACAAAATTATATTCTTTTAAAAATTATTTGTGTGATTCTTCTTAAATCATTCCTCCTTAGCTTGCCTTTGACTTTTTACTTTTTTCTTTCTTATAAAATGCCTATGTCCCAGGAGGACCATTCCACATCTTGGAAGCCAGCCTCACATGCTGGGGAAAAAGGCAGCTGGGATAAAGAAGGGACCACTAAGTGAATGATGCCTGGAGGGCTCGCTTGAGATGGGAGATGCACACTGAAAGTAGACTATAGACCAAATATGATAGCCACTCACTACCTGTATTGCAAATCATAACACCCAGAAGGAGAGAGAGAGTAAAAGGAAATGTGCCTGCCACAGAGACAGGCAGCTGGTGCGATGGTGTGGAGGTGGCAGGAGGGTTACTGGGAATATTGGTGGTGGAGACTGGGCACTGGTGGAGGGATGGGCAATCGATTGTATGACTGAAACATAATCAAGAAAGTTTGTAAGTCTGTAACATCTCACAGTGATTCATTAAAAATATAAAAGTAAATAAATAAAATGTCTATGTCCAGTCTATTCAGGTAATTATTGGCAGAGTGATATGCCTTTGTGGTCTAGCCATAGTCACAGTCTTGTTTATGTTGTACAGGTGTGCAATCAATGCACCTTTTAAATTCTATGGAGTGTGGTCCTCCTAATTGCAGTAAATTGGTTGCACTAATCACTTTGAGTTGTTGGCCAACATATTTATAGATTTCTACCAGGTGTTCTACCAGAAGATAATTGCTTAACAGTGCAGAGTTTTTGCAACAGTGTTGATTGTAAAATCTAATGACAATGCCAAATGCTAGCTTCATAGTTCATTCACCGTTTTTAAAAAGTACACTATGCATCGTGTGTGTTCTGGTCATGAAATAAATCTTGGAATCATAAACAGCTATTCTATAAAATGTACCAACTTTAAGAAGCTCACAATTTTGTGTAGATTACGATGAAATAGGGCTGGAGCAATAGCACAGCATCAAATGCCTTGCACGAACTTGACATGGCCAACCAGAATTCGACTCCTCTGCCCCTCTCAGAGAGCCTGGCAAGCTACTGAGAGTATCTCACCCGCACAGCAAAGCCTGGCAAGCTACCCATGAGGTATCCTATATGCCAAACACAGTAACAAGTCTCACAATGTTACTGGGCCCACTCAAGCAAATCGAGGAATAACGGGAGGACAGTGACAGTGACAATGAAATAAAGTATTTTATGGGTTTTGAAGAGAGAAGAAATATATAAACATTTTTGCTTTTTTTTGCTTTTTAGGTCACACCCAGCAATGCTCAGGAGTTACTCCGGGCTTTGCCCTCAGGAATTACTCCTGGCGATGCTTGGGGGACCATATAGGATGCCAGGGCTCGAACCCAGGTCGGTCGCATGCAAGGCAAACACCCTACCAGCTGTTCTATCACTTCGGCCCCATATAAACATTTTTACAAGCCCAAAGGAGTGAATGACTAACTCTGCTTTGGAATTAGGAGGTCAGAGTCCAAGAGAAGATTATGTCCCTTGGGCTCAGTCTTGAAGAATGTGTAAGAATTCTCCAGTTGTGGGGAAGGGTACAGGTCCCGGGAACAACTGTCACTGTCACTGTCACTGTCCTCCCGTTGTCCATCAATTTGCTCGAGCGGCCCAGTAATGTCTCCATTGTGACAATTGTTACTGTGTTTGGCATATCGAATACATCATGGGGACCTTGCCAGGCTTTGCAGAGTGGACGAGATACTCTCGGGAACTTGCCGGGCTCTCTGAGAGGGACGGAGGAATCGAACTCCGGTCGGCCATGTTGGCCACTGCAACAACAGACAAGCATGATGGAGTTGTATCAGTGAGAACACACACCGTGTCGCCTTAGAACTTTCTGTGGTCATGTAAAGTCTGTCTCCCCTACTGGACTTAAAATGGCCATTTTACTGACATCTCTGTGCTCTTTTGGGAAGAGAGACAGATTCCTTTCCATTCCCTTCCAGCTAAGTCTCTGTATTGTCCATGCTTGAACTCCTCCATATTAATGGGCCCAGAGCCCTCATCTCCCCATCCACCAATTTTCATACTGCTCACAGATAGATTCCTGTCTCTGAGTGAAGACAGGCAGGGTGTAAAAGAGCAATTCCCAGATTAACACCTCAAAGTCTTCTAAAGGGGGGCTAACTAGAGATTCTCCCTGAGCACAGCAGGACACTGCTAATCCAATTAGGGAAATGCTAAGAACCCCACCAAGTTCAATGAGTGAAACCAATAACATGCAAGGCTCAACCAGCACCAACCAGCTCTGTAAATGCTCAGAGAATGGCTTTAGTGATACAATGGGGAGGATTGAGTTCAAAGAAATGATGGCATTGGTAAATAGCAAAGCAGGAGAAAATATTAGAGCCAATATGGAAAAAACAACAAGCAAAAATGAAGAGTTCAGTAGGTGATATTAAAAAAAACTCATGGAAAATATGAGCAGCTGAGGAAAAGATCAAGGTGCTCCTAGATTATATTGAGGAAACCTCTAGAAAATACCAGAAGATGGGGGGTGGGGAATCTGGAAAAAAAAATGTGAAGAGCACACCAGAGAATCATGGGATGAGTTCAAGAGGAACAATCCAAGAATCACCATAGTCTCTGAAGAAGAGGAAGGCAAATTTGATGAAGAAATAACAGTTAAAGAAATCATAGATAAGAATTTTCTGAAGTTGAGGTATGTAGGCAACCAAATACAAGAATCACCAAGGGTACAGCAAACATAGACCCAAGGAGGAAAGCCCTGACACACACTGTGCTCAGATGGAAAAAAAAAAAAAGACAAGACAGAATATGGAAAGCAGCAAGATCAAAAAAGGAAATTACAGCCAAAGAGAAGCCTCTAAAATTCACAACAGATCTATTAAATGAGACTCTATGAGCCAGAAGAGAATGCAGGAACATAGTACTAAAACAAAATGAACACCTCCCAAGAATAATCTATACAGCTAGATTATTATTCAGATTTGAAGTAATGATAGAGAGCTTCATGGACAGGCAACACTGTAGGGAATTCATAGCCTTGAAACCAGTTTTGCAAGAAGCTTTAAAGAAGTTTCTTTGTTTTGTTTGGGGGCCACCCCCAGAGGTGCTCCAGGTCTACTCCTGACTCATACTCAGGGATGGCTCCCGATGAGCTGAGGGACCCTCTTAAAGGAGCAAAGACAGAACAAACTTCCCAGCATGTGGCACTTACTCCTGGTGTTTGTGGTTCCCTCCTCCAGATTAAGAAAAGTCTATTCACTCCTAACGTGCTAAGGGATTTTATACATTTTCAATAACAAATAAACATCTTGTTCATACTGAATGTTCTATGTCTGATCAGGTGGGGTATCCTTTACATACATAGATATTTTTATTATGACCTTTTACTTATTACTTCATACACTTAAACAGTATCTATAATATTTTATTTTCTAGTATAAAATCAATATTTTCCTTCTTACGCTGGAGCGATAGCACAGCACGTAGGGCATTTGCCTTGCATGCGGCCACGTGGCCGACCCAAGTTCAATTCCTCCACCCCTCTCGGAGAGCCCGAGAAGCTACTGAGAGTACCTTGCCCACTCGGCAAAGCCTGACAAGCTACCCGTGACATATTCAATATGCCAAACACAGTAACAACAAAGTCTCACAATGGAGATGTTGCTGGGCCCCTCAAGCAAATCGATGAACAATGGGAGGACAGTGCAGTGCAGTGCAAGCTAAAATACCCTTTTATACTTTTACAGGCTTATTCAGATTTTCCCCTTAAATTTTCCTTAACTCTCTTCACTCTTACTAAATTATACAGTTGTAGGACTTACCCATTCCATGTAAATTTTAAAACATATTATCACAGAATTATTTATCATATTCATTTAATTTATATGCCTCTTAAAAAGATACTATTTTTGAAAAAACTACTTTATCAATTTACCATTGACTGACAATTTTGTGGAACTTCAGGACATTAGCTCTATTCATATATATGTGCATAAGTACCACCACAATAAAAAGAGAGAGATTTCTATCTTATGTGGAATAAAAAAAGAAACATCATAAGTACACAAGTTGTCAAAGTAATCACAACTGAATATTTTGTCTATAGAACTGAGCTTACATAGCAGGTAGGAGGTGGGTGGGGTCTTTGGGACACAGGTGTAAAGAAGAGGATTCTCTGGTGTTGGTGTGATGTTTGAATGATGAATGCACAAAAAGTCTGATTAACAGTTCTGTCAATTTTATAACTCAACAAAAATAAAAGATTTTTAAGATCCAGGTACTTGCCCGGTGGCAAAGTCCCTTCCTGGGTATGTGCATCTAACTAGATCCCCTGAGAATGACTGGTTTTTCACCCTTGGTCTGATATCATAAGCAGACAGAGATTCCACAAAGAAAGAGAATTACAGGCCGATATCCCTGATGAACACAGACCCAAAGATCCTCAACAAACTATTAGCAAATAGAATCCAACAACTCATCAAAAAGATGACTAAGCGGGATTCATCCCAGGGATGCAAGGATGGTTTAACATTCAGAAATCAATCAACATAATCCATCATATCAACAAAAGAAAAGATAAAAACCATATGATCTTATCAATAGACAGAGAGAAAGCCTTTGACAAGATCCAGCACCAATTTATGATGAAAACCCTCGCCAAAATGGTGATAGAGGGGACTTTCCTCAATATAGTTAAAGTCATCTACCACAAGCCTACAGCAAGCATCATCCTCAATGGGGAAAAACTGAGAGCCTTCCCTCTAAGATCAGGGACGAGACAAGGATGCAAACTCTCTCCAATGCTGTACAATATAGTACTGGAAGTACTTGCAATAGCAGTTAGGCAAGAAAAAGATATTAAGGGCATTCAGGTAGGAAAGGAAGAAATCAAGCTCTCACTATTCGCAGATGATATGATACTATACTTAGAGAATCCTATAACCTCTACCAAGAAACTCCTAGAAACAATAGACTTGTATAGTAAAATTGCAGGCTATAAAATCAGTACCCAAAAGTCCCATGGCTTTACTATACACAAATAGTGAGACAGAAGAAAGTGACATGAAAAAAACAATCTCATTCACAATTGTGCCCCAGAAAATTAAGTACCTAGGAATCAGCTTAACTAAGGAAGTAAAGGACCTGTACAAAGAAAACTACAAAACGCGAATTCAGGAAATAAAAGAGGACAGGAGAAAATGGAAAGATATCCCCTGCTCATGAATCAGGAGAATTAACATTGTCAAAATGGCAATAGTTCCCAAAGCTTTGTACAAATTCAATGTGATCCCTATAACGATACTCATGACATTCTTCAAAGAAATGGAGCAAACACTCCTGAAATTCATTTGGAACAATAAGCCCCCACAAATAGCTAAAGCAATTCTTGGGAAAAAGAAAATGGGAGGAATCAACCTCCCTAACTTCAAACTCTATTACAAAGCAGTAATAATTAAAACAGCATGGTACTGGAACAAAGGCAGAGCTGTAGATCAATGAACAGGGTTGAATATACTGACATCTCCCCCCAAGCATATGATCATCTACTCTTTGATAAGAGAGCAAGAAATTTGAAGTGGAGCAAGGAAAACCTCTTTAACAAATTGTGCTGGCAAAACTGGACAGCTACATGCAAAAAAATGGGCTCATATCTCTGCCTAATGACACGTACAAAAGTAAGATAAAATGGATTAAAGAACTCAACATCGGACCAGAATCCATAAGGTACATTGAAGACAAAGTTGGCAAAACTCTCCATGACATTGAAGCTAATGGTATTTTCAAAGATGTCACACCACTGGTCAAGCAAGTGAAAACAGAGATAGACAAATGGGACTATCTTAAACTAAGAAGCTTCTGCACCTCAAAAGAAACAGTGACCAAAATACAAAGACAGTCTACAGAATGAGAAAGGATATTCGCCAATACACATCTGACAAGGGGTTGATATCAAGGATATACAAAGTACTGGTGGAACTCCACAAGAAGAAAACATCCAACCCCATCAAAAAATGGGGCGAGGACTTCTGGAAAACAGTATGGATGATTCTCAAAAAACTAGAAATTGAGCTCCCATTTGACCCAGCAATACCACTCCTGGGAATATATCCCAGAGAGGCAAAAAAGTATAGCCAAAGTGACATCTGCAATTGTCTGTTAATTGCAGCACTCTTTACAATAGCCAGAATCTGGAAAAAACCTGAGTGCCTGAGAACAGATGGCTGGTTGAAGAAACTCTGGCACATTTACACAATGGAGTACTATGTAGCTGTTAGAAAAGACGAAGTCATGAAATTTACATACAAGTGGTGCTACATGGAAAGTATCATATTAAGCGAAATGACTCAGAAAGAAAGGGATAGACATAGAAAGATTGCATTCATCTGGGGAACATAAAGTAACAAAATAGGAAACTAACACCCAAGTATGGCAGAGATTAGTACCAGGAATTTTACTCAATGACCCGGAGGACAACCACACATATTAGGGGAAGGGGGAGCTCAGAAAGAGAAGGGAACACCAAATAAAGAGTGTTGGGAGGATCCGCCAAGGATGGGAGAGCATGCTGAGGGTAGACTGTCGACCAAGCATGATTGCCACTCAATGCCTCTTTTGCAGACCATGGCACTCAAAAGGAGAGAGAGGGAAATGCCCTGCCACAGAGGCAGGGTGGGATGGGGGCTGGGGGGGAGGGGATGCTGGGATCCGTGGTGGTGGGAAATGCGCACTGGTGGAGGGATGGGTGTTTGATCATTGTATAATCGAAACCCAAGCACAAAAATGTGTAAGTCTACAACTGTACCTCATGGTGCCTCACTATTAAAAAATAAATATTTAAAAAATGGCAAAAAAAATGGGGCGATGAAATGAACAAAAAATTTCTCAAAGAAGAAATCTGAATGGCAAAAATGATGAGAAAATGCTCTACATCATTAATCATCAGGGAGATGCAGATCAAAACAACAATGAGATATCATCTCACACCACAGAGACTGGCCCACATCCAGAAGAACAAAAGCAACCAGCGTTGGCACAAATGTGGCGAGAAAGGACTCTCCTTCACTGTTGGTGGGAATGCCGACTGGTTCAGCCCTTTTGCAAAACAGTATGGTTGATTCTCAAAAAATTAGAAATTGAACTCCCATGTGACCCAGCAATACTGCTCCTGGAAATATATCCCAGAGAGGCAAAAAAGTATAGTCAAAGTGACATCTGCACTTGTTTGTTCATTGTAGCACTATTTACAATAGTCAGAATCTGGAAAAAACCTGAGTGCCTGAGGATAGATGACTGGTTAAAGAAACTTTGGTACATCTACACAATGGCGTACTATGTAGCAGTTAGAAAAGATGAAGTCATGAAATTTACATACAAGTGGTACTACATGAAAAGTATCATGCTAAGCAAAGTGAGTCAGAAAGAGAGGGACAGATATAGAAGGATTGCATTCATCTGGGGAACATAAAGTAACAAAATAGGAGACTAACACCCAAGATTAGCCGAGATAAGTACCAGGAGGTTCACTACATGGCTTTGAGGCCAGCTGCACATGCTATGGGAAAAGGGAGCTCAGATAGCGAAGGGAGCACCAAAGGGTGCTGGGAGGATCCTCCCAGGATGGGAGATGCATGCTGAAAGTAGACTATAGACAGAACATGATTGCCACTCAATGCAAACCACAGCACCCAAAAGGAGAGAGAGAGAACAAAAGGGAATTGCTCTGCCACAGAGGCAGGGTGGGATGGGGGGAATGGGGGTTGGGAGGAATACTGGGATCAGTAGTGGTGGAAAATGGGCACTGGTGGAGGGATGGGTACTCGATCATTGTATAACTGAAACCCAAGCGCAAAAATTTGTAAGTCTACAACTGTACCTCACGTAGTTTCACTAATAAAAATTTTATAAAATAAGGTAAGAAAAGAAAAGAAAATATATAGAAAAGAAATAAAGAAATATTTTTAAAATAATTTAAATTATAAAATTAAAAGGCCTTTTTATGTCATCACTGCTCTAGGGACTTAAGTGAATCCTCAGTATTGATGAATAAATTTATGCTTTTACTTTTGTGGGTCTTTAAAATAACTTGGTCACCCACACAAACCATAGACCTGGCTACATTTGACTGGATGACAATGAGATCTTTTCAAAACTTCTTATTTCTGCAGCCCTCCGTGTGCAAGATCCCATGAGCAAAGAAATGTGAAATGGCCTGAGGTCTGCAAAGGAATTAATTTCAGACACTGGAGGATTTGCCCTAAGAAATCCTAGAAACAGGTGAGAGAACTGGAGAAACTGTTCTGATGTAGCAAAGGACATTTACAGGTTCTTTCTCATACTATCTCTTGTATATTTGCTAAAAATAAATTACAAAGGGCCTCGGTGGCTCTCTCTCTCTCTCTCTCTCTCTCTCTCTCTCTTCCCCCCCCCCCCCCACCGCCACCCTCATTTAGTAGTCTTGGGCCGCTTCCTCCACCATAGGGAGATCGATGGTGATCCGAGGACAAAGGAGGGAACAGAGTCAGGCTGGTTGGTGTCAGTGCAGTTTATTCCAATCTCCTCTCCATTCTCCTCTGATTCTTCTCCTGCTTCTTCCTCCCCCATGCTACTTCATTCTCCTTCTCCATCTCATTTTATTCTCCTTCTCGCTCTCTCATTCTTCTTCTCCTCTGGGTCCCCCAGCCCCCTCTGCCAGCCTAGTTAAATCTCCAAGCATGAGGGGTTGGGGATTACACATAGGTGTGGTCACAATCAATAGGGGTAAAGTCTTTCCCTCAGGGAAAGCTGCTTCTAGGACAGATTCTCATTCAGCAGGACAATCCATCCAAGAGTGAAATCTCCTGGGTGGGTTTCTCCTCTCCTTATCCAACAAACATATAAACATTCATAATATCAATTATTTTGTATGGACACAGTAAGACATACATTAAGCTTATAGAATTGCTCTCCTGGGGTCATCTCGATCTCAGACAACAGTGCGCAGGCCAGATTAGTCTTTTCTATCCCTAGCAGGGTCCTAATCTTCTTGTTACTTTTGGATCATGACAGCATCTGTCCATGACCATGCTTTCAAAGCAGATGACTGGGAGTGAATAATATTTGGAGTCAATTCAAATTACAAAAGCATAACAGTAACTGTCTTTCTGTGTCTATACAAAAAGGACATTGATTTAAAGTAAACTATGCAAAAGATATAAGGAGAGGAGAAAGTAATATTAACTTACAATACAAGTTCAGTGTCCTTAGAAGGATCTGACCTACAAGTCAACAGAATCTGATTAGGGGTAGAAGCTGATTAACTAGTTGAAGAAGAGAGCATAGAGAAGTTATAGATAAGCACAGAAGAATGGGAATCACTCTGGAGCACTGTGATGGGTATAACCTGATAAACCTAAGCTCCCTGTGGCAAGGGAGAAAGGACAAAGCAATGTTATCCCACAATCTCTGAAAGGCGCATGGTCTGATTTGGGTCCAACCCTGTCATATTCCTCCTAAGTGGAAATCAAAACCCCAGTCCTTGAGGTAACTTTTTTTTGTAATCAAACGCATGCTTCAGAATGAGGTCAATCTGAAAGGTCAGAAATTCAAAGTTTGCCTTTTCCTCTTTCCCAGGGATGACATTCACCACCAACAAAATCCTGCACCAAAGATAGCCTCTGTGTAATACTGGGCCAGAAGGCTTGTAAATAAGAGTGAGACTGAGAACTGACAATCCTGGAGAACATAGATGAAAAACTCTCACAAGGGCTTAGTGCACCCTTAAGTATCTTGTTTGACAGCTGAAACGGGAATCTTTGATGGTCCAGAGAGCTAAGAAATAAATGAAACAACTGCAAAGAAACTACTTCAAGAATGTAATAGACCAATATTAAAGCCATTCAAAAGGAAACTTCCTCTCCCGCTGCAGCACTGTTATTGGTACATATTTATAAAGAAGACCAGAAATGGCTCTTTATTTGATTCTTGAAAGTCCCACTTGAAATACAAGAAGAAACATAAAAATATATGCTCTTTTCTCTCTCTAGCATTCTTACTTTGGACTCAAATTATTTTTGATTAGAATATGTTTTTTCAAACCCTAAAATGTATCCAATAAAAATGTGATCTCAGGATGCCAGGGAGGGAGGGAGGAGGCCATGGGATAAAGGTAAAAGGACTCTGGTACTCTGGTGATAGGCCCAGTGTAGCAGAGCATAATACATATAACAATAGTACTGACAGCAGTAAGGCACTTGCCTTGCATGCGACTGACCTGGGTTCAACCCCCAACACTGCATATGGTCCCCTGAGCAATTCCAAGGATCACTCCTGGGTAGAGAACCAGGAAGAGCCCCTTAGTACTGCCATATGTAGCCCCCATATCCTCTCCCAAATAAAATAGGACAATAATATTGATGCTACTGTTAAGGGTTTTTTTCTCTTTTTTATTTCTTTTTTTTATTTAAAATTTTTATTAGTGAAACTCCACGTGGTACAGTTATTACAGTCAAATTTTTAATAAAGTAAATTTTAAGAACTTCCCGGCACATTTATTGAAAAGATTGTCATCTCCACGTTGTCTTTTCTTGGCTCCTTTGTTATAAATTAATCAGTTATATACATGTAAATTTTCTTATGATTACCCTGTTCTGACTAAGGTGTACCCTATGCCGTACAATGTTGATTTGACTACTGTAACTTTGTGATATAGTTTATTTTATCTTGTGACTGGCTAATCAGGGTATTTGGGGTTCCAAGTTACATTGCACATTTCTGTGAATCTAAGAACATTCTTGAAACTGAATTTTATACTTTCAAAAATATAAGAATAATGGTTACTTTGTCTTTGGAGGGTTTTTTGGTGGGTGGAGAGAGCCCATACCCAACAGAGCAGGGTTTTTACTCCTGCTCTGCGTTCAGGAATCACTCTTTATGGACTCAGAGGACTATATGGGATGACAAGGATCCAACAAGACACATATAAGGTAAATGTCTTACCCAGTGTATTATATCTCTGGCCCCAAATAATGGTTACTTTGTACAAGCAAAAATATTCAGCTTCATCATATATTAGTTGACCGTCATTTGAAATAATGATCTAATGTTAGGTAATGTATTATGCAAAACTAAAAGCAAATAAATAAAACTTACTTCCCTCCAAAATCCAAAGTAGAAATATAAGCAACTATTCATCCATATTATCTCTGATCCCACTATTCTTAGCAACTCAGGGCCGGAGAGTTAGTACAGGAAGTAAGGCACTTGCTTTTCACACTGCTTTGATTGGGTCCTCAGCACCACATATGTATGGTCCACACATAATCAGGCTTAGTCACACATGTTCACCATAGAGTATGCCTCACCCCCCACTCCCCCCCCCAAAAAAAACTAGTAATAATGTTTGCCTAAGTGTAAAAATTAAGAGTGGAAGAATGAAACATTAGGAAACAAATGTACTTCCATTTTAAGCACAAACATGATTCATTCTCATATCATGATTCATAATAAAAGTACTATCAACAGTTGATCACTCTACTGAGAGACAGGTGAACAGCCTTTGAAAAATCATCAACTATGCACAGAAACTGGGAATCAGACATAGAAGCTGGTCTTGAAGGGAAATGATGAGTTTGGCTTTGGGCAATGTTGTTATTTAAAGGAAGGAAAATATGTCTTGGTATGTTCTCTTTCCTTGTTCTCTTTCCAGTTTCAGATAAGAAAAAAGATAAAAAGATAAAAAAAAGGTCAAAATGAAAATGTTTAAAACCTATTGACTTTCATTTTATGAAATTAGAACAAAGAGTTTGGGGATGTGTCTCAATGGTAGAGTTGCTGCTTTATGGGTATAAGGACCTGGAACCTATCCCAGTGTCACAGAAAAAGGAGACAGACAGCTGGGATTAAAGAAAAATAGAGAGAGGGAGGGATGGAAGAGGAAATCGTATAAACAAGAACACTACTAATCCATACAAATTTACAATTTTCATATAGGTTAATTTCATCCTTGCTCTTAGTCTGCAACTTGGTATAATCTACATGAGTGCCACACCCTAAAGATCCACAGGCAACAAAACAGTTTATTTTGGGGAGTGGGGTGGGGTTGGGGGTCACACGTGGCTATGCTCAGGGCTTACTCCTGGCTCTATCTGCAAGGATCACTCCTGCTGGCTTGTGAGACCATACGAGGCGCTAGGGATTGATTCCAGCCACATGCAAAGCAAACACCCTACCCACTGTACTATCGCTTTGGACCCTGGAAAGTTTTCATATTTAAAATTTAAAAACTATGTGACCAGCGAGATAGAATAGTGTGCAGAGTGCTTGCCTAGTATGCGGCTGATCAGAGTTTGATCCCGGGCACCCCATATGGTCCACCGAGTCCTACCAGGAGTGATTCCTGAGTGCAGAATCAGGAGGAAACCTTGAACACAGTCAGCTGTGATCAAAAAACAAAAACAAAAAAACAAAATCAAAAACAAAAACAAGAAATCTAACCTCAACACTCACCAACCTAACTATTTGACAGTCATAAAAGTTCCTTATGCTGTGAACGGGGCCAGAGAGTTAGTACAGTGGGTAAGGTTCTTACTTTGCATGCAGCTGACCTTTTTTATCCCCAGCATCCCATATGGTCTCCTGAACAACACCTGGAGTGACTCCTGAGTGCAGAGCTGGGAGTAATCCCTGATCACTGCCAGGTATCACCAGGTGTGACCCCAAAACTAAATAATAATAATAATGATAATAATAATAATAATAATAAGCTGGTGACTAAAGCAGGAGTCCCTATCCAGCCCAACTGAAATGTTACATCATGAGGACTCCTCAGGGGGGCTGAACCTGGCCCCAAATTGCCACCTGAGTTCCCCACGAACACACTGGGCAGCATATTAATTTAAACGAAGTTCAGAAATAGGCAAATAAATTTCCTTATGAAGATTCTACTTCCCCAAAATATTGTTTCACCTGGCTTATTAGCCTCAGAACAAAATGATGCCTTTTATTATTGGGGCCGGGGCGCAAGACTCACTGATTGGCCCTCACATTGGTTTGATTTTGTTTTGCCAATGAAGTAACTAGTACAGAAATATTGCTTCAAATGGAAATGCTGTCTTACCTGTCAAGAATATCCTCTTAGGGTGTGAGAATGCAAAAAAAAAAAACAAGAATCTCAAAAAAAAAAAAGAATATCCTCTTTAAAAAAAGAAAAGTATTATTTCAAATCTGCTCCCCCTTGTTTACATGCATGTGCATGTACACACACACACACACACACACACACACACACACACACACACCAAAACACACTTAAATATTCTTTTTGTCCGTGCATGTATTTGAGAGAGGAGAGATCTAGTTCTGAGATGAGGGTGTGACATTCACTCAGGAGATGAAACAGCAATGACATAGCGGGCTCTGGAGGCTGAACGAGATAGGTTCAGTCCTGAGAGAGAGATAAAGGTGACATCTCCAGGGAGTTAATCTTTGAAGATGTGTCAGGGAGTCAAATCATGGATGGGAGAGAACAGCGCTTGATGGAGTCAGGTTATTGTAAATGGGATGTATATTTCAGGTGACAAATTAGGTTAATGACAATATGAGCATTGATTTTTTTAATTGAATCACCATGAGATACACAGTTATAAAGCTGTTCATGGTTGGGTTTCAGTCATACAATGTTCCCATATCCATCCCTCCTCCAGTGTATATTTCCTACCACCAACGTCCCCAGTTTCCCTACGATCACCACCCCTTCCCTCCCAGACTGCCTGTATGACAGACACTTTTTTTCCTTTCTCTCTCTATCTCTCTCTCTCTTTTTTTTTTTGAAGGGGGAGGTCATTATGGTTTGCAATATAGGTACTGAGAGGAACACAAACAAACTTGGTCTTTTGTTTTATTTTAAGGCAGGGCTTCAACTGTTTTTGCCTACCCTGAATCCAATCTCATGTGGAGATCAGGTGAGAATAACACCTCCCTTTTCCCAGAAGTCAACAAACCTGCTATCTTCAATTTGTGCCAAAAAGACTCAGCCCAAAGACTTTTGCTATCAGGGTAGATCACCCACTTTCACCTGCAGCTGCTAAATTGGCTGAACCTAGAGCAATTGTTCAGTTTTATCTTCTCCACCCCTCTGGATTGCTTGTCTTGGGAAGATGTTAACACAATGGAAAAAGGCTTAGGGATAGGGCAGAGAGGCATCCTGGGACATCATTTGATCTATCAGATTATATGTGTGTGAAGCCGGCCTACGTCTCCGAGTCTTACCTGCAGTTGAAAGGATCCAGATTCATCCAGCTGCTTGGCAGACGTGAGGTACATCAGAGTAGGAGAAAATAAGCATTCTCACATAGATATCTGCATATTTAAAGGATGGAACACTCTTTGCACAAAAATGGAAGATTTTTTCAGCAAACTGTGAGTGTTACAGTGTAAGATTTCACCTGCAGTTTTGTTCAAGGCATTCAAACATTCATCTTCCTGGATAAAAGCTACAGAAAGAGAATTATGGCAAAATAACAGAATTGTGGCAAAGTAACAGAAAATGGATGTCCAAGAGAAGCAACCAAACAGTGTCCTGGAATAAGGGAGACTCATTTCCCAAAAGGCTGCCTGTCTAAGCAATGGTGGCTAGAAGAACTTATCTGAAATACATGTGAGATTTAACTCATTTGTCAGTTTCTCAAGATATTTCTGGAGTCTCAATCTATTAATCTACACTCTCAGGCAAATTTCATACACCATGTTAAAAAATAAAGAAATTCATAAGACATGCGAACACTGAAGTTCCCTGTATTCCAGAGAGAAGGTTCACACACAAAAAAAAATTTCACTCTACATACCTTGGCAGCAATTTGAAAACATCAGAACCTGGAGTAACAATGGCTGTCATACAATGAGCAACCCCTGGGAGCCAGGTACTACATTCAATGAAGCCAGGTACTTACATAACTTACATAACAATAGCCCAAAGGGGTTTGGGCTTAGCCCATCAGGCAAGCATGAAAAACAAGACCCAGGGAAATCAAGTGACTCACCCAGGCCACAGAACAATGCAATCATAAGCGACATGATCCTAAACTGAATTCTAAACCGTGTTCCCAAACACTACATTATACTGCTTCTAGCTAATGTCTCTGCTTGACCTGATTGCCTTGGTACCAGAACTTTCAATGGCACCGCTTCTTCCAGGTTTTAGGAAAACAAGGGGACATTGGGGAAGAGAAACTTCAAAATATTTTCCAGGGCTGGAGATACTGCACAAAAGGTTGGGCACATTCTAGAAGCCTGGGTTCCATCCTCAATACTGCATGGTCTCCTGAGCACTGCTAGGAGAGACCCCTGAGCACAGAGCCAAGAGTAGCCCCTGCACAACTGCCAGATGCGGCTAAACACCTCGCCCCTCACCCCCCACCACACACACACACACACACACACACACAGTATTTTCAACCCTGGAATATTGGAGTTTCTGGCCCAGTGGTAGGATGCCCGCTTTGTATGCATGGGACCACATGTTTAATTCCCACTCTCCTGGTCTCTGAACCTTTGAAGCTGGCTAAAAGCCTCCCACAAAGAAGTTGTTTTAGACATTTCTGTGGATGAGGTAGATGTGCTCTGGTAAGCTTGCTTTGTGGGTCCTGGAATGCAGCTCCATGGCAGAGCATCTGCCCTGTGGGCTTGAGAACAGAGTTCGAGTCCCCATGCTGTTCCACCTGCTGAGGGCCATTTCAGCAGCACAGCCCTTGGCCCCAGTGGCATGGTCATGAAGTACATGGATCTCTGGCACCTCACAGCCAGGTATGAGCGTGTCCCACAACAGCAAGAGAATGGAATGGGGGAAATAAAATTTTTTTTAAAAAATTTTAATCCCCATGTTAAGCATAAGTGACAGGGTTCTTGAATCAAGGTGGGTCAGCTTCAGACCACCAAAAGGACCTCTGGAAGAGTCCAATCTAAGGTACCATGTGACTCTGAATAAACTTACTTATTGAATAAACTTACTAATGCAACAGTAAGGAATCTATTTGTCTATCACAAGCATAAGAACTGTTCACTATAGAAAATAAATAAAAATAATAAAAGAGCTTTCCACCATTTGCCATCAACTCACTAACCAGAAAAAGACACATGTAACCTTTTTCCCTTGCCAGGTTGTATACATAAGCAAACATATCACTGTCTGCTTACAGAAATTACAGTTCACAGGGAAGTAATGATGAGCATTTCCCCTATGTTACAAAACAAATGGAAAGAGAACTTTAGCAGCTGCATTAAATTCTATCATGGGAGTATTTCAGAATGCACTTACTCTTTCTGCAATAACGACAATCAGTCACATTTACTGAGCCTGTATACATATGAAGCACCCACGTAAGCTTTGGAGCAATGCACTCAAAGTTGCAGAAATATTGTGCACGGCATTTATAAGCCCCTCTTACAAAACACTTAGATTTTGCAGAGTTGTATTTCCTTAAGAGTGTAATAAAAATCTCCTACAAAATTATTTCCAGAAACTTTTGATCATATAAATCAGAAATACACTTTTTAAGTCATAGACATATGTCTCTGTGTATATATATGTACATGCCTATATATGCAGACATACATATATATGTGCATATGAATATATGTAATGATATAAAATTTTATTTCAAAATACTAGTTTTTGCAACAACCCATTTCATTGTCACTGTCATTATCCTCCCGTTGTTCATCAATTTGCTCGAGTGGGCCCAGTAAGATTGTGAGACTTGTTACTGTGTTTGGCATATCAAATACATCATGGGTAGCTTGCCAGGCTTTACCGTGCGGACAAGATAGTCTCGGTAGCTTGCCGGGTTCTCCGAGAGGGGCGGAGGAATTGAACTCTGGTCAGCCGCGTTGGCTGCGTGCAAGGCAAACACCCTACCTGCTGTGCTATCGCTCCAATTTTTCAATTCTATAGTAGTCTGGTCTTTTTAAAATTTCTTTAATTCTGGCTGGAGAGATAGCACTGTGGGCTGAGCACAAACTTTGCATGCAGAAGGCCTGGGCTTAATTCCCAGCATCACATGGTCCTCTGAGCACACCAAAAATGACCCCCAAGGGCTAGAAGTAGCCCCTGAGCACCAGCATGTATAACCTAAATACACACACACACACACACACACACACTTCTTTAATTTCTTTTTTGAGCAACTGGTTCTGACTCATTACAGTAGTATATGATCCACTAACAAAGAAAGGACTGTCAGTGGAAAACTGAAAAACACTGTCCTTTCTGTTTTGTCTGTTTGGGGGGTCACACCTGATAGTTCTTAGGATTTATTCTCAGGGAATCATAGTTGACAGGGTTTGGGGTACAAATTGGAGGGCCTGGGATCAAACCCAGATGAGACACGTGCAAGGCAGGAATTCTACACACTGGACTACCTCTCCAGCCCTGAGAAACATTGTCTTAGAGTATGGCAAAGCACCAAATTTTCAGAAGAACTCAAGCACCATCAAAGATACAAATTCAACGATCAGCTCTGGAGGGAGCATGGAATTTTAGAAAAGGTGAAAAAAAAAGAATCATATAAAAGTTGATTATGAGGTTTGCTCCATAGATGCTAGAAGCAGCTAGAAAGAATTGTTAGATCTCAAAGTGACAAGAGGATTGTCTGTTGTCTAGAGGGAGGAGGTCTTGCTCAGAAGAACGTAACTGATATGAAAAGCGGGGCGAGAGGAGGGTCTGAACCTGCAGAAGATCCTCAGGCAGAGATTGCCCGCAACAGCTGCTGTGTCGCTAACAGTTGATTTTCAGGTTAACAAGAGTCATCATTAAATTATCAGAATACTTCACGGAGGGATTCAAATGCCCAAGAGGTCTCCCACTTTCTTTCTCTTCCTAGACCTTGTCATCTTGGAAATCAAGGCAATTGTTGAGTTTCTCCTCACAGCCATCACCAAGGGGGAAGAATGGCAATTTTCTGCCTGGAAATCCAATAGGGTTAGAGGCCCAGAAAGCCATGGAGACACTGAGCTGTCAGCCTTTCGATTTCCTATGGCCTAGAAAAGAGGGTAAATGGGCTGCAATTTGTAGTGAGAGTCTCAAAGCACGTGGCCTGCTGAGCACAGATGCTCCTTTGGCTGGGTACAGAAAGGCGGGTGGCAGGTGGGGCATTAAGGGGAGAAGGCCAGGCACATCTTCAGGGAAGTGCCCGTAGTTTAGTGCAAGGAAGCAAAATGAGGAAGAGGAGAGAGGTGTGGAAGTCAGACCACTTTCGTGGGTTGCCCAAACAATTTCTCTTTCCTTACCCAAAGCCCTACCTCCCAGGAATCCCTTCATTCTGAGCAAAGTGGGGCAGCTGGCCACCTGAGCTTGAGTCCAATTAGTTTGCAGCTGACTCGCAATTGGTCCTATTTGCTCAGCCTTGGTGGGTAATTGCCTCGAGATCTCTGTGCTTCTGTTTCTTCACCTGTGCAATGGGGCTAATAAAGCTTACCCAGCGCCAGTACAAGGAGATTGAAGGACTTTGTTTTTCCTGCACAGAGGCAGGGACATTCCTCCATGTGAAATCAACCGTAGCTAGAATGCACAGAGCTCATGGCCCATTGGCAGAGTTGAGGTGGCTGGAATAGGAGACGGTGTTCATCTTTAGGAGGGATTTTAGGAGGAATGCGGTCAGAAAGAATGGAGTCTTTGGGCACCCCTGATGGACTAGGAGTGAGTAGGGTCATGTGGAAAATGCTCATTGTGGGAGCAGGTGGAGAGATAATACCGGGTTAAGGCCCTTGCACTGCACTGGAATGACCCCAATTTGATCCCTGGCATGACATATGGTCTCCTGAGCACCAGTAGTAGTGATGCTGAGCACAGAGTCAGGAGTAAACCTCGAGCATTAGCCAGGTGTAGCCCAAACCTCCCCCTTTCAAAATGCCCTATGAGGAAGCTGAGTTTTCAAACTCAAAGGCAAGGTGGGAGCTTAAGGAAAAAGACAGATCAATTTATTATAATGTCCCTGTATTCTGAAATATCTGTGACAAATATGCAAAACTATCCATTTATTTTGCCTTAGAAAGAGAGTGAACATTGAACGCACTCTGTTTCAAGAGGTATTATAGATGATTCATATTTTATTGCCTTTCCATGGTTTTGCTCCTATAGGAAGGAGCTTCTTGCCTTGCTTGGACTCAGAGAGCCAACTATTTTTTTTTTAACAGTTTCACTCTCAGGTGTTCCAACCAAGTTAATGACCCTTGTTTTCATTATAAACAAAGGCCATGATTAAGTCAGTTTATGTTTGGGTGCTCATTTCTGGCCACAAAGGCGATGAAACCACTAAGAATGGTTTCAAAGAAATCCAATCACAGGGACAGGAATGTTCACTTAGAGTCAGAAGCCCCAGTTCTCAGAAGTTTGGCTTCAGAGATGCTTTTCTAGGTTAACGTCCAAAGATACTCTGCCTGAATTCCTGCATGATAAATAGTGAAGAGACAGAAATCACTCACCAGATGACAGTCAGGGATGATTCCACGAGGGAAAGAAACATGAATTTAGCAGCTACAATGGTGGCCAAGAGATTTCAGCACAGGGACACTTCAATATTAGAAAATGGGATAAGATCTTAAACTGTCGTTGAAGCCAGAAATGAAAAACTAAATAAAATTATAGCAGGAATACTGGGAGAACTTAAAATGTAGGGGAAAGGTGCTTACTCTGCATGCTGCTGACATTGGAAAGAGACAGGACTTAACCCTGCACACAGATTAACACACAGTCATGAAGCATTCTGTCTTTTCAAAAGAGAGAAACAGGAAAACTCAAATTTTACAATGAAAAAGGTCTCCAGCCTAATTATTATTATTTTTTTTTGCTCACACCCAGCAGTGCTCATGGCTCAGGGGTCACTTCTGGTGGGGTTGTGGAGAAAGCATGTGGGGTGCTGGGATCTAACATGGGTCAGCTGGGTGCAAGGCAGGCACCTCACTGGCTGTACTATCTCTCTGGCCTCTCCACCATAACTCTTGAAGGAAATCATGTTTGGCATCTCACCTAGGAATCAGACACGGAATTGTTCTGGGGAAAAAAAGTAATATAAGTATTAAGATCCTTACTGAGTCTTTTTGAGCGTGTGGAAGATGGCCAGTGGCCATGTCTTGGGATCACTCCAGTTATACTCACCCCAGATATGTGGGACTCATCTTTCAGTACAATTAAGTGCTTGGACCACATATTCAGTCTTAAGGGATATTTTTAAGAGAAGAAGAGAGACCATGGAGATAGCAAAAGGCTGAAGCACAGTGGCTGGAGCGATAATACAGTGGGTAAGGCACTTCCCTGGCACATGTCAGATCTGCGTTGGATCAATTGCAACCCATATAACCCTCCAAAGCTCCCAGGAGTGATCCCTGAGGCAGAGCCAGGAGTAAGTCCTGAGCACTGCTAAGTGCAGCCTAAAAACACACAAAAGAAAATGTATCCAAGGGCCGGAGAGACAACACAGCAGGTTGGGTTCTTGTCTTGCACACGGTTGGCCCATGTTTGATCTCCAGAATCTCATATGTTCCTCTGAGCCCTGTCAGGAATGATTCCTGAGTGCAGAGCCAGGAGTAAGCCCTGAACATCGCCGGGTAATGCTGACATCATCCCTCCAACCTATGCTCAGACATGGGCATTATTAGTTCACAGCAGATAAACACTTATATCCTAGAGCTTCTAGGCCCCATCAGAATGGGATGTCAACTTTGCCAACTGGACAATGAGAATCCACTTTGGGAAGAGTCACCTGATTTGCATCATTTCTTCCTTTAATAGTGCTGAGAAGCAAGAAAAGTCACTCGTGTCAACAGTGTCTCCAGCCTTTAGTTCCTTATCTGAAAAATGAGGGCATGCTTTCCCCTGCTCTCTGAAAGTGGAACGTTCCTATTTGGTGTGAGCGAATAGGTAATTGGGGCTGGGGAGCCTAGGAATGCTATTAAAGCATCACTTAACTTACGTGGGAGAAAAAGTAGAGCATTCTCAGGTCCCCCCAAGTAACTTCCCAAATCCTATTATGTAGAAACTTTCTCCTTTCCAATAGTGGGGAAAACCTGTATTAATTAAACCTATTTCTAAATGGGTCTGATGATGCTCTTGAATGGCATGAGAACAATTAACCAAGTACCTGGTAAATAATGAGGTTTTATCTGGGTCCTTGGGGACAGTCATTTACAGGAAATTAAAAATTAGGTCTATGTTTTCTTTTTCTTTTTCTTTTTTTTTCCTTAAAGCAATCTACAAACATTCGATGTTGAAAAAGAAATCCTCAGGATTAGTTCAGGTTGATTTAATGTCCCGGGGAGTTCCAAGTTACCTACAGAGGCCGCTCTGGCCTGCTACCAACCGGCAATGCCTAGAGGCACCCAGATAAAGATCACTTTACATTGAGGCTGGAGTGCTTGTTTAAACCAACCCTAAATGCTAATTATTCCCACCTTAGAGGGTTGAGCTGGAAAAACAACACAGCACTTGGCAAAAGACACTCTGCCCTCATCTTTCCCCAGAGCTGCCCCTGTTCTCTCCTCTCCAATCCCTATCTGCTGAGGATGAGACTCTTCCATTTCCTTGAGTTGGCATATTGAGTGTGCTGGAATTCATCCAAGCACCATTTCAGGGACTGGAACGTAGGGGAGTGGGAAGGGCTGCAGAGGTCAATGAGACCACTAAAAAGTCTTCCCCCAGGCAGCACCCAAGCAGTTAGGGATACAAATGAAAACAAGATAGAAACAAAAAAAAAAAAAAAAAAGAGAGAGATGTTTAAATAGCAAGTAGAGATATGAAGAAATGAGTGAGTCCTTGGGGGATAGAGAGTGATGAAAAGATCCAACATGACCTGGGAAAATAATGTTTGAGCTGAAACCTAAAGGCCATTGATGATATGGGACTGGAAAGTCAGAAGTTAGGGTGATTGTCTTGTATGTAGTCGATCCCAGCTTAATCCCTGGCATATGGTTCCCTGAGCACACAGTCAGGTGATCTCTGAGTGCAGGATAAGCCCTGAGCACAACAGAAGAAAAAGGAGGAGACAACAAGGACAAGGATGATGAGGAGAAGAAGAAAGAAGAAAATGATTTTGAAGGGGGGATGGAAGTTGGTAGTGGTCATGAACATCATAAATGACAAGAAAATCAGAAGACCCTGCATCAACTCAAAGATAGTTATAAGACTGTGAAGTCAGAGCATTTAAATACATGCAAAACAAGACATGTCATAGCATTAACAGAAAGTAGATCATGAAAGGTGGACCTTTTCTAAAACTGTTTGTCCAGACCTGGCACTCTTGCCTGTTTGTATTTCCTTCCATCTTTGTGAAAAAGAAAAAAAAGACATCAATGAAAATGACTTTGCCTTCTCTTTAGGCCTTTGTGTAATCATCCAGTAAATGGAAATAAGCTCACAGAGATATTTTATGGGTTGGCAGTGAGGACTAAGAGAGAAATGGTACACAAAATTCTTTGCTCACCTGAAGTCTCTTGCACACGAATAGCAGTCATTTACAGAATATTACTTTTATCCACCTGGAAGAAATGGCCAGGGACCTGCGTCAATGGGCTGAGCACAGGTTTTGCAAGTGGAAGCCTGGATTTGATCTCCTGCACCACAAGTTTGCACCAGAGTCACCTGAGCACCAGCAGAAGTCACCATGGACCATCTAGCTGGGAGGAGTCCCCAAGTACCAGTAGGTGTGGTCCCAAAACAAATAAAGCCCCCACAAAAACAAAAGCAATCCATTTGTGCAGTTTCTGGTAGACAGGGGAGAAGCACAGAGTAGATACTTCAAATGTATCTCTGTGGGATTTTTTCATAAAAGTGTTCATCTTTGACATCTTCATATAAAAATACTAGAACCACAGGATCAAATTTAAAAAAAAAAAAAAACAGATGAAGCTTAGAAAGAGCCAGAAAAAAAAAGAACAGAGAGAATGAAAAATAGTGATATTCAGTCTCCAGAATAACAACAACCAAAAAAAAAAGGCAAGTCGAAAGAGAATTTTGATGCTGTCTCATCATAGAGTAAAATCACTGAGTTCCCTAGTCAGACAATCCCATGGAATTCATTCCTGAAAAAGGCATCCGGGGCCCACTAGGAAAATGGAGAGTTTCCCATAGACACCATTACTTTCCAGTTTCTTGGGATTCAACCAATTTGCAACCACACCATGTCTAAGGATCATGGCGGTTACTTTCCCACCATCCCACAAGCATCCCTAGAGCCCCTTTGTATACCAGCTGTCTCCCAAGGTTCTGGATTTGGGGAGCCAGGGGACTCCTCCTCACTCTCAATCTCCTCAATTCTGGTTTAAATTCCCAATGGAGGGGGAGCCACTGAACATGTCTTATGTACAAGATCCTGAGCGAATTGTGAATTAGAAGAAATGGAATGTTGAGCTGTTGCCTTTAAGTTAATAGTGAATTAGCATATTCCCTTTGGAGTGTGAAAAGGAAAAGAAGAAGCTTGGTTAATTCTCTGCCTCCCAGAGGAGCTTTGAGAAAACTAGTCCATTTTCTAACAACTTAACATTCATCAATGCTGCTTAACAATCAATGATGGGAAATGAAAGTCAGCCTGGGTAAGACCAATGGAGCACTATCAAGAAAGAGTTATAGAAAAAAATACATAGTAGAAGACTAATATCCATTGCCAGGGAAAAATGGGGTTAGAAGGACTGCTCAATGGTTGGATCTAGCCATAAGTTTGTGTGTGGGACTGAGGGTAAGTAAGATAGAGAATAAGATAGAGATGACAATATGACAATAATAGTTGGGAATGATCACACTGGACAAGATCTGAGGGTTAAAAGTTGATAAAGTAATATTTTTATAACCTTTCAGTATCAATATTGCAAACCACAATGTCTAAAAGGATAGAGGAGGAGGAGGAGGAGAAGAAGGAGGAGGAGGAGGAGGAGGAAGAGGAAGAGGAGGAGGAAAGAAACAAGGAAAGAAAGAAGGAAAGAAGAAAGAAAGAAAGAAAAAAAGAAAGGAAGGAAGGAAGGAAGGAAGGAAGGAAGGAAGGAAGGAAGGAAGGAGAGAGAGAGAGAAAGAAAGAAAGAAAGAAAGAAAGAAAGAAAGAAAGAAAGAAAGAAAGAAAGAAAGAAAGAAAAAGAGCTCCTGCCATAGAGGCAGGCAGGGGGTCAGGGAGTGAAGGATGTTGGGAGGGAACCTGGGGACACTGGTGCTGGGAAATGTACACTGGTGGAGGGATGAGTGTTGGAATACTATATGACTGAAATCCAATCATGAACAGCTTTGTAAGGGTCTATCTCATAGTGATTTAGTTTAAAAAATGTTAAAGAAAAAGAATTTTAAAAAGTTATAAGTTTAGCATCACCAAAACACATGTTTTTAGCCACTAGGTAGTGAAATCAGTTAACATATAAAAATTTAACATTATGCATCACAAATACCTCAGTTATCTTTCTAGTAACTGTATATCCTCCATTTTAAATTATCACATTCTCAATCTGAGTCAGAATTTAGCTATTTTTCCCCAAATTCTACTTTTGTAAACTAAAACTTCTTGTGGTTGCCACTTAGGTCATTTAAATAATTCTATATTCAGATGACTACTTCAAAATATACCTGTTTGCAGCGGAGGAGAGTCTTAGATACAAAACCTATAATAAGAAAGTTCATTCTGGCCTTAAGTGAGGGAGAAATTTCACAAAAGCATAAAAATGTGAGATCATTAGAACCATGTCACTTGCATAAAACCTAAGAACAAAAACTAGAATTCTACATAGCAAGCACTATGTGGAATTCAGCATGTGGTATCTCACTTGATCTTTAATAGAGTAGTTATTGCTATTCCCATTCTACAATGACAAGCCTGAACTATTGAGTGATTAAGTGCATCTCCTAGATCATTCAGGCAGTTTTTAAGTGTGTGACTCATAGATCTAGGTGTGTTGAGCAACTTAGTGGATCCCTTTTAATACTAGAGAGGCGTCTTGTGATGGGTTTCATTCACAATGTTTTTTGTCTCAATAATGGGCAGGAACCACATTCATGACTCAAATTTGTTTTCATTTAGAGGAGACTTGAGTTCAATAGCATTAAGTTGAACTTTAGATTTCAAAAGCTTCAGGAAGACATCTAAATTAGCCCAGAATCTCGTGATTTCAGGAGACAGAAATACAACGGAAACTGACTTAAGCAAAATAGCCAATTTAATGGCTTAAGTAACTAAATAGTGTAGCTTTAGCCACAGCTTGACTAAATAGACTCTCTCCTTATCTTGGCAAGAGCCAGCACCCTTACGCTTTATGTTCTACCAGTTTAAACACCATAGAAAGTGAATATGATGGCTTTCCTCCTAGTTCCAGGAAAAGTCTAGGGATTGAACATTCCTGGGTCAGCTCAGTGACGAACCAAGTACTTAGATTAACAGCTGAAACAGGATGTTGGCTAGGTTTGGGTCATTTGCTCATCTCTTGGACTCATAGCCTGGAGGTTGGTGGGGAAGGGCAAGAATAATGTTCCAAAAGAAAATTGAGATATATATTCCTAGAAAAAGAAAAATGAATTCCAAAAAGAAAATTCAAAAACAGCAGGTGTGTGCACTGATTATACTTACTGTTGGCTATGCTATTGAATTGTTTGTTTGCTATTACCAAAACAAATTATAGAAAACTCACAAAATACTGTTCTTAGAAGTACCTTTTACTTCATAGAACATTAAGATCAATTTAGTTTAACCAGTTCAACTGATTTGATGTATAACCTAACTTTCAGGCAATGGAGTACCAGCTGCAAACATGAATTGTCAGACTTCCATGGCTCCCAATGGTTACGCTGCCATGAGATAGGCACAATCACTTGCTACCGAGAGAACAAATAAGACTGTTACACAGAATGTTTTCTTGGAGTGAATTTCAACACAGACACAGCATCAGTATCTGGCTTTTGCCTCCTTGCTTCCCTGTGCCATAACTCAGGGATTGTTGAGAAGGAAACATTTTAAGACTTTCTGAAAATAGGTCCATGGGTAAGAGATAAACCAGAACTAAGAACTAGAGGGAGAAGATAACTGGAAATAAAAACCCAGAAAAGATAATCTAGAACATATTTTCCCCCATCTGGGTATTCTAGACACTGGTGCTACTTGAATTTAAGCAACTGACAGTCTGAAGTTTTCCTATAATTTGTCTAACCAACTGCCTGGCAAAGGATTCTGTAGAAGATTCTAGGAAAATATATTAAATCTTGATAAAGTTCTAGTTCCAATAGGACAACTGGAGTACCACTTAGGACGACAAGCCTATAGGATGGATTTTCAACCATCCACTCACATCACACATTACTTGCAAATGTAGCCGTTGTCAGGGGCTGGAAGGTGGATGTGGGGAAACACAACAATCTTAGAAATGCCAATAACATTGCATAGATTGTATGTGCTACACATATACTTGGCTCTAGGTCAGGTCCTTAACATGTAGTACAGATTAAAAGTAAACTAAAATCTATCAAGATTTACTCCAGGTCAATTATATTAGGAAGCATCAGAGCCAGAATTTGAAATGTCTTATTTGAATTAAAGAACCCATTCTTCTCCCAAGGATTCCTAGTTTCCTGTTGCCTAGTTCTTGACTGTTTGCTTGCTTAGTTCAAACAAATTTCTCTAACACCAATCTCCCACCTACTCCTCTCCTTGTTACCATATGTCTTCTGCTCTTGCATTCCCCCTAATTAAGCTTAGTCTTGAACCTCCTCGGTGCCTCTGACTCTACTTCTATTCTACTGGATGAGACTCTTCATTCCTTGAGTTGTCTCCTGGACCATATATTCTTCCAGAATTTGCATCTGGGCTTTGTTTTCTTGCTCACACTCACCTGGATGGGCTTGGCAACTGCTAGTATCTCCTGGCTTATTCTGTTTGACTGAAATGATTGAAATCTTTACCAAGTTCCAAGACAATCACTGTAAATCCTCTGTTGGCTTCAAGGATATGTATGTCAGAAGAAGAAAAGTTCTTCTGGCTTTCATTACAGTAAAAAAATAAAGCTTAGACTTTAGGCTTTTGATCCACACATTCAAAGTGTGAACTCCAGGGTAAAAAAAAAGTGACCCATGTAATTTAAAAGTATATTCTCTTACAGAGAAAGTATCCTAGGGATGAGAACAGCAGTAGCTGGCAATGGAAAGAAATCACTTTTAACCTCTCAGTCCTGCTTCTAGGATTCTGTAAAGACAACGGCTGCAGTGCCTAAGGCATAACAAGAATGTTTGTTACAGCACAGAGGGAGCTGGCAAAAGCTTCTATCAACCCACATAAAGGAAAGAGTTGAATAAATCATGGTACATTTAAGCCTAGATGTAGCCCTTTAATAAAAGGAGCCATATAAGTAACTAGTAAGCTGGTCCTTTAGGCAAGCCTGAGAATGCAATTGCAAAGCCCTCACCCACTGACTACAGCATGAACCATGGACCATTCACAACTGCTCTTCTCCTGATCGGAACTTCCCAGTTCTAAGTTCCTGGTTCAGCCCCTCACTTAGGGGCTGAACAAATATCTAATCACACTTAGATATTTGTAAGAGTCAGACGAAATAGTAGACTTTATTTTTACTCACATGAATACAGTTGTGGAAGGATGTGTGTTCGCGGGCTATCTGGGCGGCTTGCTCTCACCGCCTGTGTTCGGTGATCTCAAGCCATTGTTTATGTATACGACTGGGATGTCTGTAGGTGATAGGCAGGCAAAGGAAGAAAGAGGACCAGGCAGGTTGCTGATTAGTTACCCTTTATTCAATCTCTTGTCTTTCCAATCTTTTGCATTCTTCCTTCCTTGCCCCTCATTGCTCATCCCCGCTCATCTCTCCACGCTCCATCGCCAAGCCTGGGCTCTCCCTCCCTCTCGATTCTGATCCCCGCTGCTCCTCTCTCCACCTGTATTTATCTCTCTCCACCTTGCCTTCCTGGGCCCATGCTCCACCCAGTCTGGAAATAAAAACAACATAAGGAAGCCCTTCCTGACGACCCTTGGGCAAAATACCTCTTACGGTGTTTTTCTTCTTTAGTTTTTTTTGTATGGACACAGTAAGATATACATTGAAGCTTGTAGAGCAGCTCTCCTGAGAATATCTTGCCACAGACTCAGACTACAGAGCTCAAGCCAGATTAGTCATTCCCAACCCTAGCAGGATCCAATTCTAGTTGTTACTTTTTGGATCATGACAGCATTTGTTCATGACCAAGATCTTAATTTATAGTTAAGCATTAGGCATTTTGGCCAGGCCCATCTAGATGCCAGGAAAGCATATAGCACACCGCTCGCCCTGGGTATATCCAGTCCCTCGTCAGGACCCTGCTTTTGGGGGTACTAGAAAGTAAGGGCAGCTGAGGCTTAGGGCAAGAGAACAGATGCCCAGAAGGAAAATATATTTAGAGTCAAATATCTCCCACATAACAAGAGCATAGCATTTACTACTGTCTTCCTGTGCCCATACAAGAAGGGCATTGCTCTGAATAAACTAGATAAAGGACTTAAAGAGAAGAGAAAAGCAATATTTACAAGTCAATGGAGTACAAAGAAAGAAGTTACAAATAAACACAGAGGAAAGGAAGCACTGTGATGGGAGCAACCCAGTAAATCTAAACTACCTGAGGCTATGCAGGAAGGACAAAACAATGTTGTCCTATAATCACACACCAATTTAATTGGTAATCTCAGAGGGTGAGGATAGGAATGGAGGAAATCTGAAGGTATATTCTCTAAAACTTAGAAATCTTTGATTTATTTCAAAAGTTACATGGTCACATATAATCAATAAAATTTTGGGAGACGACTTTAATAGCAATTTTAAGCCAAATAAATACACCTATGAAGGAAAGGAACCCTAATAAAAAACCACCCGGGGCAGGGGAAGAAATAGTATAGTGGGTAGAGTATCTTCCTTGCATAGAGCTGACCTAGGTTCAATTTCCAGCACTTCAAGAACCACTAGGAGTGATCCCTGAATACAAAGCCAGGAGTAAGCTCTGAGCACTGCCAGGTACGCCCAAAGCAAAACAAACTCCAAAATTCCTCTTTGTAGAACTTAATGGACATTATTCCCTATATTGATGTTTTCCCACCCCTTTTCCAGAGGACAACTCAAGAATAAACAGCATTGGTGCTCTCTGGAGGTAGTACAACATCTCAGGTCAAGACTTTACAGGTTTGGCAGGGACAAACGAAGAGGATGCAGAGATGAGTCAGTGGCTCAGTAGGATGAGTCTGACCCCTCTGCAGAGAGGAGAGAGGGATGAGATTTTAGCTAACCTTAAAAGTAACAAACTAAGATTTTGCTATCAGATCTCAGCATTGTTTTCTCTGAAACAGACACAGCAGCAAATATTGTAATTCACCTCACAGTCGTATGGGCATGCCATGGTTTGATGAAGCCCTTTTATCATTTTTAATCACCTTTTGATAATAACTATCAGCATCTTAAGAAACAGAGTTACACTCAAAGGGTTTCAGCACACCAAAGATAAACCTCTGGTTCTATGCAATGTCCCAAGAATGATGTGTAACATTGCACCTTTCATTTCTGCGCCAAAAACACATTAAATGCAAATGAGGTAAACAAAATATGAATTGGAGAATCATTCTACTCTAATCCATATTGATAAGGGGGCATAGCAAGTGCTAGCACTTTTTTAAGAGGAACAAATTCCAAGAGACATACATGTGACTGCATACACCTTGATAATCACAACACAATCAGGATGCAGTGACTCATGCCTAAGAGTATTACAGCACATTGAGGGACTCTGAGCATAAACCTATGCATATTTGTTAGCAAGGGAGTTATAGAATGGCAGTCATGGTTTTAAAATCTCTCTGACAATAGTGAAAGGACTGTTTCATTTCCAACTTGACAGGGACTGGAGAGATAATACAGTGCATAGGATGCCGGCCTTGCATTCAACTGACCCATGTTCGATCTCTGACAGAATCAGAAGTAAGCCTTGAGCACCAGCAGGTGTGGCACAAAAACAAAAATCAGTTGCAATCTAATACTCCAACCACTATCCACCCACCTGCTGACCCATAGACCTGAAGCATGAGTCGTCCTTGGATGTTCTTTACTGTCTCACACAGGCCTGCCTGTCCCCAACTTAAGTTTCACACATGACCTAGCTTTGACCCTGTATTTGGCTTTTTTCCTGGCTCTTTTTTTTTGGCTTTTTTTTTTGGGGGGGGGGTCACACACGGCCATGCTCAGGATTATTCCTGGCTCTGCACTCTGCACTCCTGGGGTTCTCAGGGGACCATATGAGATACTGGGGATCAAACCTGGGTCAGCCCTGTTCAAGGCAAATGCCCTGCCTGCTATACTATCTCTCCAGCCCCCAATATCTTTGGCTTTTTGATCTCGGTATTTTCACTGTCCATTATTCCCCTCTCAACTCAGATTTCAACATGTCTGGTTGCATCTTCCACCTTTGCACCACATTCGGCAGGAGACTTTGTGCTGGTTTTGCCTTCTTATCCTCGATTTCCATCACTGAACTAGGGAGAAATCCCAACTAGAACAACCCTGGCCTCTCTGGACTTAGAAATGATGAGTTTGGGGTAATGAGAACAGGAGAAAAATAGAGCACAATTATAAGAATTCAGACCATAGACAATGAGGAATAAACAAAATGAACTTGGAAATGTAATTTGACACAAAAGAGAGCTGAGTTCACAGGGACTAATTATTTGCGAAGGAATGAATTGGGGAACGTCACTAAGGTGCTAACTTAAGCAAATATATACCACACACACAGAGTAACACAAAATGAACTTTTGGAATTAAGTCTGGTCTCTTCACACTTGAGAAATCACTAAAGGGAGAAAAATCCTTTAGCTATGCATGCTTCTAAGACATGATTATAAAATATTCTCCTTTGTCTTGTTTGTCTCCATTAAAAGGCATAATTCCTTGTTTCAGGGGCTTTACAATCATTGCCAGTGATTCTCTCTCACTTGCGTTTGCTCAAGTTCACACTCTAAGCTAATGCTTTAGGGGTTACAAATTAACCTGGGTGTGTTTTATAGCATCATTTTGTACAAATTGTATCTTAAAATGTACCACAACTGGAAGTGTGTCATGCTTGGTGACACAAAAGACATTTGGATTTTCCTAGCAGCCTGTTTAAACTTTTACAGGATTCCTTCCCCCACTTCACATTTATGTTATTTTCTATCTGCATTTCCGTTTACCATTTGAGTCTATTTTCATAACTTACCTATAATTATTTCTCCCATGTAGATCTACATGATATAAGATTTCAAGTGTCTTCTCTCTTCCCCAACATTCATTTTCCAGTTACTTCCTGGTGCTGTTGTTTTTTAGGTAAAATTTCTCTCCTCTGTCTTACTTCTCTCTATTCCTCACAGCATTCTTCCTGTCCATGTTACCTAAGATTTATTTTTTAAAAAAATCCAACTGAGTGCTGTCATACACACACACACACACACACACACACACACACACACATGCACGCACACACACAGAGTGTGTGTGTGTGTGTGTGTGTGTGAGAGAGAGAGAGAGAGAGAAAGAGAGAATGAGAGAGAGTCCAAATCAGAACTTAACTCATTTGCTGAGTAGTACTGGTGGATACCAAGCTGTGGCCTGGATCACCATCATGCACAGGGATACTATTTAGTAGTTCCATGGAATCACTGCAAAACCTAACCTATTTGTCAAAGAGGAATTCACTGTAGCATTTAAGAACTCTCTGACCCAGCTCAGTTCTTCCAATCACATGACTGAGCAGGATTAGACACCTTTCTAATCAAGCATTTCATCTTATCATTAGCCCATATGAACCATCCACATCACAAATTGCTTCTATTACCCGCATGCATCTTTTTCCCCCTCAGTTCTCAATGTTTTACATCTGTCTACTTGGGAAAAAGAAAATGTAGCAGCACTAATAACATTTTGAGTTTGGATGGGGGTGGAAGGACACCATTCGCCATGGCAATTACCCTCCTCCCCTGGTGACAAATGCAATAATCATAAAAATCAAAATTAATAAACTGTACTTGCAAACCTAATGACTAGTCATCACCACATTAATTTCCCGCTATGCTGAAGTAGTGGTGTTGTTTATTTGTTGGTGACTTCAAATGAAATAGGCTGCATTAAGACAACCATCTGCTCTGTTTGGTTTGATAAGTAGAATTAAGAAAAGAAGGAGACCATTTCAACTTCAACTTAAAGAACAGACGGTAAAGGATATTTTACTTGGGTTGTTGAACAGAATAATATCCAAGGATACAAGTTCAACGAATGCTCTCTCCATAATAATTCAAGTTGGATTTTTTATTTTATTCCTTTTGTCTCCAACAAGACAGAATAAAAGTGGAATGTTCAGTTTCGTGAGTTGAGCATGAAATTGAGGCATTGGATCATCCTTCCATGGTTCATCAATGATGAGAAACAGCAAGCACTAGCTAACGTTTTTAAGGCCTATTAGGTTATTGAATAGTGACTTTTGTTCTCCATTCTGCAGAGACTTGATGGCATCTTGCTGTTGATTATGGTCTCGAGTGTTTGTTGATTTTTCCACCAGAGGAGTGGGGCTGTTTCCAGTTTTCGATGGGAATGACCATCTTCCTACAAGCTCTTTAAATAGATTGTCAGGAGTTTTTTGGGCAGCAGAAGAACTAAAAAGCAAGAGTCTCTAACTGGAAACAGCTGTTTTGCTGAGAGGAACAGAGAGGAACAGAGCTCTCTGAAAGAATCAAAGCAGAGATGAGCTACTAATGCTGCTTCCATGAGACCTGGTTCTTAGAAGTGTGATGACTACACACCGGTTTTCAGGATTAATATTAACCTTCGTTTCTTAGCTAGCGATCATTTTCCAATGCTTAAAAAATGATATGTTTTCCCCACTTTTACGGGTAATTCCCTGTAATTGCCAGGAAGAGTAATCAAATTCTTTTTAAACACTTTTTCCAGGCCTTCTCATGGGGGCAGACAACCTCCCCACAACCCCCACCCCCAAAACTGCTGGAAGCCAGCAGCCACACTGACACCCCACAGGCTACTTCATGTAAACCTCCCAGCTTCCAGCTTCACCCTTTATCTCAGAAGAGAAGTCAGGCCTATAAAACACCCAGGTACACCCTTCTTTGGCTAAAAGCCCTGGGGCCTCATCCAAAGGGCATGAGTCCAGCCAGTTCCCATCCTGCTAAAGCCCTGGTGACCAGGCACCGCCCCCCCACACACACACATGGCCACCGCCATAGAAATGGCCCAGTTTCACTGCTTCCTGGCAAATATTGAAAACTGGAGCGTTGTCCCTGTTTTAGTCCTCTTCGTACAACATTCCCCATCCCAGTGTTGATGATATGCAGACCTTAGATTTGTGACACCAAACCACGGTGCTATTCCAATACATTGGAAAGTTTCACATTTAGGGTTTATCCATCCAAAGGAGATGGGTCATCCTCCCAGTCATCTACCTCTATTCCTGATGTGTTCCATTGGGTCCCCTTTCATTCCTCTCCAGGCTACAAAGGATGCAATTTTTTGTATACTTCATAGCAAAAGGATACTGAGGAAAACAGAGTTGTGAAAAAGTGAGGAAGTAATGAAAGGCAGTAGGAAGCAATAAGTAGTTAAGTCTAAGCACATGGCACAAAACAGATCATCCATAGCTTGTAACAGTTTCTGAGATGTATGTAAATGCTCCAAATCTGGCCGATTTCGGTCCATTTCAAATGGTCTTTAATGTTAACTTTTCAAGGCTGAAGCTTTAACAATTAGCTCTTACTATATGAGCATACCTACCACACCACTGACCTCTATTCTCATTTTACACACACACACACACACACACACACACACACACACCTCTGCAATATTCAAAATAAAGTAAATTCATTTTTTAAAAATTCTCTGTGCATTGTAACGGGGGAAGAGGTAAAATTAAAACTTGTAAATACAAAATATATATTCTGCCACCTATGGTTAAATTTGTTTTGTAATCCTCTGATAATCTTTTTTTTTCTGTACCCCTCTGGTTTCTCTGAGGTAATTTCACAGTCTAGAGTCTGTATATTTCATTTTAGTCTAAGCTTTTAAGCAGCCAGATTGAAAATGTTAAGTATGGTAATAATAAGAAGCCTTCCTGCCCACTTACTAGGAACAATAACTTACTGTTCTCTGTACCCTCTCTCCACTCACTATCTGTCCTAAGTCATTCTTATCGAGGAGACATGAGGTCTTTCACAAGCCACTTGGGGGGCTGATAGGCCCTGATCGTGTAGACATACACAACCTCCAGCTTCATGTTGTTCACAGCCAGAAGAGGTGAAACAGACATAAAGTCCCTGGGCTGAGGGAAACACAGGGATGTAGAGAATACATACAACATGTGGTGTGTTGCCCCAACATCCAGAAACCAGCTGGATGGTTCGACTAGAAGGATGACTAGGAAACAGCTCTGGGCAAAAGAAGGACAAAAAGCATTACAGGGAAAAGGAAAGCAAGTATTAAATTATGGGCGGGGATGGTGTGGTCCTGGCACACACAAGTAGAGCCAGGTTGCAAGAAGAGGATGGCGGGGGGAGGGGGTTGTATCCTGAAGCTGCAGAGACAGACGGTGGTCTGGGTTGGGGTGAGGTGCATTCATAAAGATCAAGGTGCCATGAAAGGAGCCTGGCTGGGCTACTGAAGGCAATGTACTGGAACACTGAGGGCTTTGTGGCCAGGGAGGTATGGGTGGAACAGTGTCGAAAGGTTATTTTGCTCTCAGTAAAGACACTGGATTTGGATTAGAAGGGAGTAATGAGTGCCTGCTGGGCCATGCCCATAGCGTCATACTCGCCTCTTACTCCAGAGCTGTTTACTCCTGATTTCTCTGCCCACTGGACTCTGTTCCTCCCAGGTCACTTCTTTGCAATGAAGAAACATTGTGCCGTTCTGTAAACTCGTTTGGCACTGAATTCTCTTTCCCTTTTAGCACTTACTAAACAACAAGTCATTGTTTAGTAATGTGATACAAATATTTCGCATCAGAGACTTCAGGGAGGAAAGAGGCGCAGGCTTCTCTCAGTATCTGTATTGCAAACCATAATGCCCCAAAGTAGAGAGAGAGTATGGGGGAGGTTGTCTGCCATAGATGGAGGGGGAGAGTTGGGAAGGGGGGAACTGGGGACATTGGTGGTGGAAAATGTGCACTGGTTGAGGGATGGGTGTTCGATCATTGTATGACTGAACCTCAAACATGAAAGCTTTGTAACTGTTTCTCATGGTGATTCAATTAAAAAAAAAAGGCACAGGGCTTCACAAAGTCATGGAAGCAGACACCCTCCCCTGCCAATGCACGCGCACACACACACACACACTCACGCACACACACACACACACACACACACGCACACACACACATTCACAGAATCTTAAGGTTTTTCAAGGAAGTCTCCTGAGGGTTCTGGGTATCTATTGCTCATTCAGAGCCACCCCACATTTAGGAGTGCCACACTGCAACAATCAGAATCATCATTAGCACTCACAGTTCTGAACGGTGAGTAGATCTGCGTTGTGTGCTTTTCATTTCTCATAGAATTGCAGTCAAATGGTAACTGGGGGTAGAGGGACCCGAAGCCTGCAGCTGCCCCTGACTGTTGGTTGGGATCACAGCTGGAGCTAGGTATTAGGGCTCTCTGGGTGACCTAGAATTTCTCAGAGCATGGCCCAGGGTTATAAAGTGTATGTTTGTAAATGGAGAGAATGTCTGGCCTTTCAAACCCAGCCGGGTTATTCATGATAAGGTCTCCTCAGTGGGTCAGTCTATTGTTTAGAAGTGAGTCACTAAGGCCTCTCCCTATACAGGGGTGAGGGAATTATAGACCACCCCTTGATGGGAGTCATGACAAAGCATTTGCAGACTGGTTTTAAAACCATCACAATCGCTTTCAAGTTTTTGACCAGTGCAAGAGCTGTTTATTTTCATTTTCGTGCATGCAGGAAGTGGCAAAATAGAACCACAACCAATAATCTCTAGAATCCACGGAAAAGGGAGCAAAATTTCCCACACCTGCCCTTTGATAGCGATGCAGACCTTTGGAGACGTGACTAAAAGAAAAATACACAAGCCAAGGCTGAGACCAGATCATCAGGTTTCCCGTCTGCAGAAATAAATGTCTGTGAGGGGCAATAGAAAGAGTCCGTTTCCTTAGCTCTTGGGAAAATGAGCTAACCCAGTTCCAGAGTAAGAGGAAACAAGCGTGGCAGCAGAAGGCTTTCACATTGGGGTAATATAGCAAGTTGTCAATAGTGTCGGCATCGCTCTGGATTCGAATAACTCTACTTGTCGATAGATAGTGCCAGCATCATTCTGGATTGAATAATTCTCTAAATTTTCTTTCTCTCACTTTCACACAGCTAATAAATAACACCTCTAGCTATTATATATATAGATAACTAGATCTCAGAGTGGACAAAAGTAAGAAGCTTCCCTAAAAGAATTTTCTCTTAACAATATTCATTTCTGTTCAGGTGTGATATACTTTACACATTTATCTTAAAAGATGAGGGATAGTTGAAATGCATACTGTTTACAAGTAGGTAAAAGTAATGTAATTTACAACACTCCAGCCAACAGTTTTTTTTTAATCTAAATAGAAAAGAGGAGAAATGATCACACTGGTTATAAGTGTTGTGGCTGAAGGAAGTTGTTTCTTCTATTTGACAGTGTGATTTTGGAAGGAAGAACACAGCACTTTGAATCTTAGCTCCTTTTTGCTTGCCCAATTTCTCAGCCTGTCTTTCAAGAAAGACAATTTGGGTTAAAAGAATAGAATCAAATCAGAGCCCGGAGAGATAACACAGTGGGTAGGACTTGCCTTGAATGCAGCTAACCTAAATTCAATTCCTGAGACCCCATATTGTCCTCCAAGCCCCAACAGGACTGACCCCTGAGTGCAGAGCCAGGAGTAATCCCTGTGGCCCCCAAACAAAAATAAACCACACTTTTGAGAATCAGAAATTAGTGTCTAAATACAGCACTAATATTGGTCCCATATTTGTTGGTCCAGCAACGATCATTTTGGCAAACGCTTCTCAAGTTTTACAGTTTGTTTTTTTAAGTTCTCAGAGCTTACTTTCAAATAGAACTGAACACGAATTTCAATGATTTGCCCGGGACATTGGAGATTGCACCAAGGAATTGCCTGGTACTCAAGGGGCAGGAAGCAGCTTCCTGCTACCACTGACTTGGCTCTGAAGGTAGGGAATGTGGGTGGCCAAGCAACTAGAACTGCAGGGCCACAATGCTCGGGATGCAGATGGACATCTCACACGGGGTTACAGTTCTTAAGAATCATCTCTGGGACTGATGAAGAATAAAGATGTTATCAGAATGCTGATTCAGTCATAGGTTTGGTGTGAAGTTGGTTGGAGGATGAATGAGAAGAGACAAATAGTGAGAGTTTTTCAGGATAGGAGCTGCTGAAACGAGAGCAGAGATCAAGAATAGCTCCATGGAAATCATGACTCCAGAGAACTGTTTAAGCTTAGCAATAAGGTAGCATGTTTATATGCCAGAGAGTAATTTGCAGCAGACAGAAAGAATTTCACATTTCAGGAAACTCGGGGAAATAATGGTGATATCAGGTCTTTGGGTGGATTTAAAGGATGGATTCCCAGGCTGCATGGAAAATTATCCTACATAGACACAGGGGCAATTCATTCCTCAAAACAGTGGGAAAAACACAGGAAAACCAAATGTGGATGATCCTGTGTTATTCTGAGATGAGTGGTCCCCTTAATCACATTTTGAGAAATATTGATCAAGAGAAGTAGTTCCTTTTTAATTTTAGACACAATGTTTACAATTTTGACAATGGCAGGGATTCATGCATAAAACATTTTAGCAACACACCCTCCACTAGATAACCCCTCCCCATCTTATCCCCCTCACCAGCCCTATAATGATATACTTCCTATTATTCTCAGTTTCTTAGCCTTTTGTTGTTTCCTTACTGTGTTTCTTTCTATCCCAGAGATGAGGGACACCATTCTGTGTCTGCTTTCCTTCATCCTAATGTCACTCAGTGAGATTCTCTCTAAATCTATCTACATAGCTTTAAATTACATGATTTCATCTTTTCTTATAGCAAAGTAGTATTCCATTGTGTATATGTACCATAGTTTCTTTATCCAGAAACTATATATTTCTGTATTCAGAAACTATAGATACTTGTGTTGTTTACCGATTTGGGCTATGGTAAATAGTGCCACAAGGAACATAGGAGCATAAAGTCTTTGAATACAGGCTTTAGTCTTTGGGGTAAATGCCAAGAAGTAGAATTGCTAGAGTATGTGGAAAATCAATTCCTAGTTTTATGACAAGTGTTCATATTATTTTCCAAAAAGGTTGAACCAGTCAGTGTTCCCACTAGCAGTACATGAGGGCTCCTTTCCCCCATAATCACAGTAATACTAGTTTTTGTTCTTTGTGAGGACTGAATCAATAGCACAGCGAGTAGGGCATTTGCCTTACACATGGCTGACCCAGGTTCAATTCCTCCCTCCCTCTCAGAGAACCCGGCAAACTACCAAGAGTATCCCGCTCACACCGCAGAGCCTGACAAGCTCCCCATGGCATATTCGATATGCCAAAAACAGTAACAAGTCTCACAATGGAGATGTTACTGGTCCCCGCTTGATCAAATTGATGAACAATGGGAGGACAGTGCTACAGTACTACAGTTCTTTGTGATGTGTGCCAGTCTCAATGGTATGAGATATCTCACTTATTTTGATTTGCATTTACTGATGCAGAGCACTTATTCATATACCTTTTGACCATTTGTCTTCTTTGAGGAAGCTCCCCCCACCCTTTGAGGAAGTTTTATTCATCTCTTTCCCCTGTTTTTTTAAATGAAGTTTTTTTTATTTTATTTTTCTTTTATAAATTCCTACCAAGGCTTCATATATCTTTGTCAGATGAGTTGTGGGTCAATGTTTTCTTCAAGTCTCTGTAGTGTCTTTTTATTATGATCCCCATTTCTTTTGCAGTGCAGAAGACTCTCAGTTTGATGTCGAAGTCCTTCTTATATGAGAACAGAAACTAGGTTGTATGTGGGTGAGGAGAGGCAGGAAATGGAAAGAATCCGGAAGTCTCTGTAGGAAAACTATCCCACCTTAGTGCCATCTGGGCTGTTAGCATCACCTCTCAAAAGGAGATGCAGGTCCAAAGCATGGGCATCCAGGGAGGTCTTGAATCCACTCCCCAAATTCCCTAGAGAGCTCACTCTAGCATTGGGTCTCAGAATAGGGTCAAATCCCTTCTCAGTTGTCCCTGACCCACAAAATTTAATTGTAGGAAGTTGATTTGTTGACAGAAATGAAACTTTTAAAAAAAATTTTTGTTTGTTTGTTTGAAGCTTCTGTGCCTCTTCCCCCAGAGTTAATTACTAGACCTCCTTGGTTTTCAGGTAGAGAGCCACTTTTGACCACAGAAATAAAATTACTTTATGGAGGGGTGGGGAGAGGGGAACTATAAATACAAAGGAGAAACTAACAAATAGACCAAAGCATGGGAATCCAACCATTCTAAGGGGCTCCAGTATAGGGACTGCTTAGAGGACCAGTGCAAGGTTGGGTAAACTTCAAACACCTTCAGACTTGGATTCCTGGGTCCATGATGCAGATTACAACCTGTGACTGTTGAAGGAGCCCAGCATGTACTATAGGCCTAGACCAGGGCTGGAGAAGTGTGGGACACCTTCACTGGAGCTGACCAGAGTGTACCCAATAAGAAGCAAGTTATACTTGAAAAGACAATTCTAGAGAAGGGAGGGGGACATTACTAAAACATGAAGAATGTCGCCTATTAGAGGATACCCCCAAATTTAATGATTCAGCTACAAACCAATAGACAATTCTATGTAAAGGTTAAGGTTTGCAAACTCTCTGAAACCAGTACATGTTTTTTCTGGGATTCCTCCCCCTGACTTGATCAAGTGCCCCTTGTTCTACCACAGCAAACCCTATATAGGTTCACTGAGCATCCCACCACAAGCAGAAACCGCCGGGTAATTTTGGAGAAGGGAAAGAAAGTGGTGACTTAGATTCCCCACCTTCTCCCCGACCTCCCAGTCTCAAGAGGTTCAGTTGTTCACCTCCCCCTCCACCCCCAGAAAGATAAATATGGCATTGATTGGTGGCCAGACTTCACTCTGGCCCCAAATAACACAGAAGAGCTCAAGCTCTGAAGCCAGAAGCTATGGGTTTTGACCACATTTCTACCCATCTTAAATAAGAGACCCTTTGAAATAGGCTTTGTCCTTAAAATTTCCTGCTTGAACACAAGAATGGGGGTTGGGGGCACTTTGGTGGCACTGGGGTGGAGAAACTTCCTACATCATTACTGTAGACTTAACACTATTGAAACCTTGTAACTTAAACTGTAATTTTTTTTTAAAAAATGCTTTACAGTGGGAACAATATTACCAGCTGGTAGTAGGGCACTTGCCTTGCACGCTGCTGACCTGGGTTTGATCCCTGGCATTCCACATGGTCCCCTGCGTACTGCAGGAGTAATTCCTGAGCACAGTGCCAGGAATAACTCTGAACACTGCCAGGTGTGGCCCAAAACCAAAACCAAGGAAAAAAATGTTTAATTCCCTGCTTGTCTCAACAGAGTGTATTGTTTGTACAATTATCTTAAAATTCATTACGTAAACTAGAAATGTATAAACATACTTCGATTATATATATATATATGTAAATGCACGGCAGAGCCTGGCAAGCTACCTGTGGCATATTCAATAAGCTAAAAACAGTAGCAATAATGGGTCTCATTCCCCTGACCCTGAAAGAGCCTTCAATACAGCAGCATTGGGAAAGACGAGTAAGGAGAGGCTGCTAAAATCTCAGGGCTCGGGGGTATGGTGCCGCCAGCAGGTCAATCTGTAACTGTGAGGCAAATTCATCAACAGCCTGATGGCACGTCAGACTTTCAGATACCCCAAAATTGCTGCTGTGCCTTTGGCCAGACCTGAAAAACTTGGGGCAAAGTTTACCAAGAAAGTAAACGGCCAAAAGTTAGGTATGTGGGAGACACACCCACAAACCACCTCCGGCTTAGCTATATAATTGGAGGCATGGCCTCTGGTTCCTGATTGAACTGCTTAACGGCCATGATCCCAGAGACTCAGAAACAAATCTCAGAACCCAAGGGCTTTTGGCAGAAATGTGTCCTGTACCTGCAGTAGGTTACTGGCGCTGGGCCATTCCAGGTGGGAGAAGGTTTTGTGCCTTGTCCTGTTCCCCCTGGCTGCCTGATGACCGCCATCCTCCAGAGGCCACTGGACGGTCAGGTTTGGGCCTGCAGTGACGAGACACGCGGGGCTTCACCAGATGGGGGTGGAACCGGCCCTTTCCTCCCCATTCCAGCGAGACCCTGAGTCGCTACCTACAAACGGCCTCTCTGGCTCCTGATCAAGCTGATTTTCAGCCATGATCCCAGAGACTCAGAAACAAATCTCGAAACCTGGCGGCTTTTGGCTGAAATGCATCTGGACTGCATACAAGGTGGCCGCTGCCTCAGAGCTTATTGGAAAGCCAGGTATGAGATGGCTGTGATGGGGCAACTGCAGTCTCACGGGAAGGGGGAAGGTACCAGCTCATCCTTCATGCCCTACGGAGGTCACGAGTTGCCCCCCACAAGCAGCTCTTCAGCACCGCCATGGCTCCAGAGGCAAAGGACTTAGTCCAGAGCCCAACAGCTTGCGGCAGAAAGGTGAATGGACTCTGCGTTCAGCTATGGCGCCATGCCTCCCCAGGAGGGAAAGGGTGTTGCTCCCTTCCACCTTTTTCCCTCCCAGCAGCAAGGTGGCCGCTGCCTTGGAGCTTATTGGAAAGCCAGGCATGAGCCAGCGGTGATGGAGCAACTGCAGTCTCATGGGAAGGGGGGCGGTACCGGCTCATCCTTCACACCCTACCAAGGTCACGAGTTGCCCCCCACGAGTGGCTCTCCGGCACAGCCATAACACCAGACGCACAGAAACCAACCTCGTAATGATCTGGCTCTTTGCAGAAATCCAAAATCATTATATGACATTATATGATTCTCATACCAGCTATAGAAAACAAAGTATTTCACAATACCTTTTCAGCAATTCTGATTGTTGGGGGCAGGGGGGAAATTCTAAACAATAATGGTGCATCTTTTGTCGAAATAATAAATGTAATTAATGTAGAGAAGAGTTAAGTAGAAATCATCTGCCTCACAGGCATTGGGAGGGGTAGGAGGGGGGTATATTGGGGTTCTTGGTGTTGAAAAATGAGTACTGGTGAAGGAAAAGGTGTTTGATCATTGTATGACCGAGACTTAAACCTGAAAGCTTTGTAACTTTTCCCACAGTGATTCAATAAATAAATATAAGAAGAAAATAAATAGAATTATGGAAAAAAAAAAGTAAGGTGGAGTTCATGCCCAATTCAATCAGCTAATCAGTGGCTGAATAAATAGCAGTACTCCTACATAAACAAAACAAAAAATAAAATAAATAAATTTTATGAAAATATAAATAAAAATAAAATCTCAGGGCTGAGACAAATGGAGATGCTATTGGCGCCAGCACAAGTAAATCGATAAACAATGGGATGGCAGTGATACAGTGACAGTGATATAAGTAAATAATTTATAATAGAGAGTAGATAGATGGATAGTAGATATTGTCAAGTCTTATTCGTAACAGAAACATCCAGGGGGTTTTAATTCAGATTCTTAGATTCTATCCTAGATCGACTAAATAAAAATCCCCAGCAATGGGGCACACACATGTATATTTGAAAATCTTCTGACATTATTTTGAAGTCACTGAGATTTGAGGAGACATCATCTTCCAAATAAGAATTACACAAAGCAATGAGCCTTTTGCAAAAATGTCAATATTACTGCTGGTGATACTATCTAGACTTCGACTGGATAAAGAAATAGACTATTAACTTTGTCCATACCATAAAAGAGAGAAGGGTGGGGGCTCAGGGGGCTGACTGTATGTTACGAATTTGGAAGTCCAGAGTTCTATCTCCAGCACCTCGTGACTCGCAGTACTGCGGGGAATGATGCCTGAGAGCAGAGCTGGGGGCTGTCCCCTCCCCCTCCACCACAAACACTGCGCAGCTAGTGTGGTCCAAAGAGAGAGAACGAGAATCAGGAAATATTCCCATGTAGTTAGAGAACCCGACAACACAGCCAAGTACCAGCATAGCAGTAAGTTGCTTAGAACAAATTTCTGCTCTCATTTATATGCTAAGAACCATTAAAGTAAGATTTTATAGCTCATGACCATTTTAAGCACCATCGATTTATGAGTATGGCTGTTTTCAGAGTTTAAAAAAACTTTGCAAAAACAGCTCCAGCTTCCTGCAGTCCCTTCATATGGAGATGATGTCATAATATGTTCTTCGGTTGGGGCCAAATGAGAGGAATTAATGAGAAAGTAAAATAGAAAATAATGGTGCAGAGTTCAGCCCAAACAACATTTTCTTTATTACAGTAGATGTGGCTTCATAATTAAGGTATGAGAAATCACTTTTTTCTTCCATCTTTCTTCACTGAGAAAGAAATAGTCCCACCCCAAATTTTTTTCACAGAAAGGCAGGGGAAAGGAGCCATTTATACCCTGCCTTTCCTCAATCTTCTCCAGTCTGGGCATTCTGCTGCTCGTCTGAGATCTTAATAAAGTCCTCTTGCTGTCTCACATTTTTCAATATGTAAACTCTTATAAGATAAGCCATAGATAAGTGTAACAAAGGCCCTGTCATTTTTCTGCCAGTAAGGATGGCGTTTTCTTCCTGCTGGAGAAATTGACTTTAGTTCTATTTTCCCAAAAGAATGAAGGTTGCATCCTGCTCAGGCACATTTTCCCAGATGTCTGTCTCCAAAGAAGAGCACCAGCTCCTTCCCTGAAGCCTTCACTGGGTTACCAAAGTGGATGCTCACTCCACCTCCCCCCACGTCCCCCACAAATAGTGCCAGAACAAGACAAGATTGGCGGGGGGGGGGGGGGTAGTAATCTGGCGTGCAATGTAGAAGGTGCTTTCTATTTGATCCCTAAAAGAGGGTGAATTTATTTAAGTAATTTTAAAGGCATTTGAGTAATTTTTTTTTCTGAAAAGGAGGAGGTCAACCAAAATAAAGTTGAGAATACCTGTATCAGACAGAAGCAGTCCCTAAAGAAATGTCCATCTCGGGGCTGGAGTGATGGCATAGCGGGCATTTGTCTTGTAGGCTGCCGATCCGGGTTTGATTCCCAGCATTCCATATGGTCCCCCGAGCACCGCCAGGAGTAATTCCTGAGTGCATGAGCCAGGAGTAACCCCTGTGCATCACTGGGTTTGACCCAAAAAGCAAAAAAAAAAAAGAAGAAGAAAATAAAAATGTCCACCTGAAGCCAAGTATCCTGTCCATAGCTAGAGTGGTGGGGTATGATCCTTGCATTGATCTATGAAAAACGTGTCAGGTTGGCACCCATTAAATACAAGTGAGGAAAGTGTAATCAATGAAAATGCACCTGACACCACAATCCTAAATGCCTTTATCCCAAGACAGTAAGAACCTCGCCTCTCCTCATCCCAGGACCCCTCCCCAGAAGGTTTAAAAAACTTCTCCGAAGTTCCCAAGAAGCCAAAGTTCAAACTGAACACAATCCAAATTGAAGCCAGATCTCACAGCTGTTCTCTTGATTCCTGTGATGCCTAGCAGTTGGCAGAGAGTGGGTTTCTTCTGGGGTCTACATGGTCCCGCGTTGCCCCACCAACTTCTGTACCACCCTATTGGCCTCTTCACAGAAGTAACAGCCTCTGCTGTCAAGGGTGCTGAGTCTAAAGAAAGAAAAGGGTGTTCTGGTGGGTTCCAATCTCTGGCCCTTCATCTGATCAATTGTTTTCCAGGACAGCAGGTGTCGCATTTTTAGCTAATGTCTGAATGACTGGAAAACTTGTTAAACATCAAATGCTAGCTGGAGAGGTAGTGCAGTGGGGAAGGTGTTTGCCTTGCATGTAGCCTGCCTGGGTTTAATCCCAGAAACTCCACCAGGAGCAATCTCTGAGCACAGGGCCCAGGAGTAAGCCCTAAGCACTGCCAAGAATGGCCCCCCCAAACAACCCACCAAAATATGTTGATCCCACTGACAGAAATTTTGATCCCACTGAGCCAAATAAAGTGGAAGCCAAGAATAGACCTTTCAACCATGTTTGAGAGGATCCTAATGCTGCTGCTGGCAGATAACACTCTTCCCCACAAGAGTTAGGCCCAAGACAGGAAATTCTCCATGCATTTGTTTCTGCTGTGGCTTCTCTGAGCACATATACCCTGATGCAACATTTCAAGCAAGAGGAGGGCTGAGCTGAGTCAGCATGATGGTGGAGATTCCCGGGCTAAACATATTCGTTCTTCTCAGAGAGAGGAAGAACCTTCTCTGATTTCACTTCTTAGAAGTTCTTAGAATCTGTCATTCAGATTCCTCCCCAGGAAATCAGGTAATGACAGGTTACAATGCCCACTACCTCAGAGACCACCCTCCCCGCAACCTTTGAAAAAAATAATAATAACCTTTGTTCTTTATCATTATGCTCAAACAGTTTCCAAGTTTTAAATATTTCTCCCTTCTACTGCAATTGTATCTCCCAATCCTGTCATCTAAGTCTCTGTGACTGCTCTGCCACAGCCTTGCTCAGAAAAAAACAAGGCCCCCTTGATAGGTTTTTATAATTCTGACTTCTGAAGCATTCTATATTTCTGTCTTTAGAGGGCCCCTGGGTCCCTAAGGCAAAGTGATTTAGCCTTGTCTTTGGAACCTGAAGCTCCATGTTTAAGATATTGGAAATAGACCTCCATGTGATAAAGGGCTGATAATAGATATAATAATTTGGATGATAAGCTCTAGTTAATAGAGAGGACACTCTTAGGGGAGCACCTAGATATGTGACCAACACACCAGAATGATGGCAGAACAAAGGACAAGCATGCAAAGCTCCCCTCTGTAATGAAACTGCTGTGCTCCATGCATAATATTAGCTTCAATGATAAGCTATTCAGGAATCAATAGCTGTTGGTACATGTATAACACGTCCCAGTTCCTAATACTTAGCAGTAAGCATCCTGATGTTAGCACAAATGTGAATTTTCATGACTTAATGGATAGACAGGTCAGTCTTTTTTGTGATTGTTGACCTTGACTATTTCAACATGGTACTTTAATATATACATGTTTCTTATAGGTCTGTAAATAATTATTAATGATAATAAAAGCCTCGCAGCCTGGCCACCATTTCCTTATTTGATATGTATAGAATTTCCAGTGCATAACAAGAGCAAAATCTGCTCAAGGTTATTCACTACCAATGTTTACTCTGTTAGGTGCCTTGAGGCATTCTCAGCATAAAGGGTATTACATAAAATATTGTTTTCCATTCATATTGCTAATCTAATAGCTAGAGTGCCTTCTGGTCTAGTTTAAGGAAAGAATAAATCACTCACCACTATCATTCATGGGTTATAACGATGAGGAGGCAAACAGAAAATTAACCAAATATTAAGATTTTTCTATCGTAGATAAAAATCATTTGTATTGAATAATGTGTTGTAATGTTCCAATTATGCATGGTTGTTCTTTTATGAATTTTGTCTTCTGTGAAATATAGCAAATTGTTATATGCACAGAATAAGTAATGTAGAGTGAAGTATTTCAAAAGGAAGATCCTCTGGGAAAACACCCTGGGCTAATAAAGGCTGTCAGGATAAATAGACAGTAGTCCCAGGGGTTATCTGTTCCCAAAGTCTCTCACCTGTTCACTTCAGAATGCTAAGTCTCTTCCTCTCCAGAAAATACCAGTATCCTGACCTATATAGCGACCATCGTACTGCCTGCCTTAAGATTTGCCATGTGTGCAAGCCTCTCACAAGTCCAAGAATTCTGCTTTGCTGCCCATAGAAAGGAAGGCTATACCGTTTATTCTTTTGTGCCTGGCCTCTCTCACTGAACACAAGGCACGTGAGCTCATCCATGATGCCTATGGAGACATATTTGACTTTTCCCATTCATTTTTATAGTTGTAAAAGATTCTGGGGTTTAGAGCCACATCATTTATTGTGGACGGACCTTCAGGTTTTCAATGCCAACCCGTTTTCAGTCTGAGATATGAACTGTGAATCACTGTAGGTGTTTGGAGTGATAAATTTTTCAGTAAGTCAATAACAGTGAGAAATGTTTTTGCTGTGCATCCCAACTTCATACTTGTGACAATGAGCACTGAGAAGGTCCCACAACAGGAGAATCATTTATTTGGGGTGGGGGTGGGGGAGGATTCTAGAGGCACACCTGGAAGTGCTCAGGGTTTACTCCTGGCTCTTTGCTCAGAGAGCAGCTCTGTTGGTGCTTGAGGACTATTTGGGGTGCCAGGGATTAAACCCAGGTCAGCCATGTGCAAGGCAAGCACCCTACCTGCTGTAATATCTCTCCAGTCCTAAAGAATTGTTTCTAAGAATAGAGTAGATCAAAATCCTACATAGTTCTTGGGCCAAGCAAGCCTGCAGTTCTGGTTATTCTGGGGCAAGGAATCTGCATACCACAGAGATACATGTCTTCAGCTTTTCATAGATTGTACCAAAGTGGTATATTAATATAAACTTTTAGCAGTAATCAATAACACTCGTTGCTCTTTATTCAGCTCTCAGCTCTAATTTTATCTCCATGGTGCACTTTTTATCCTTAACATTCTATTTAAAGTAGCTATCCTAGTTAAAGAATTCCATCCCATCTGTCCCCTTACTATTTAGCCTAACACCTGAATGTTCTTTGAGGATTCTCTCTTTATGAAATTATTTCATTTGTGCCCACATGGAAGAAAACATTTTTTGGGTGCGGGTCACACCCAACAATGTTCAGGGGTTACTCCTAGCTCTGCACTCAGAAATTAATCCTGGTGATGCTCGGGGACCATATGGGATGCCAGGGATCCAACCTGGTTTGGCCACATGCAAGGCAAATGCCCAACCCATTGTACTATCTCTCCAGCCCCAGGAAAGAGAACTTTCTGTTGTCCAAGACTGGCATACTGCATCTGAAACACAAGAGACTCTCAATAAATATTTATTGAGTAAGGAGTTAGGTATTTCCTACATGTAGAATAAACTCACAGTAATTCAATAGAAAAGGTTTTATGGAATATAAACTTTGAATCTCCTCTTTGTCAGGAGCAGTATTTTTTGAATAGGAGTGCTTTCAAGATTCATGTAGAACGTTTAACATCTAGTGTTCAGCAATGCAATTATCCTTTTAAATTTTTCTGTAATAAGGCCACCACGACACTTGTTGAATAATTTTCCTGTCTCCCACAGAGAGTAGGCACCATTTCATTTCCACTGTGAGAAAATAGGTGGCTATAAATAAAGACTTCTTGCTTTTTTTTTAAAGTATGATCCATGATAATCAATTGACATGCTTGCTGTAAATAATAATGTATGGTCTCTCAAGGAAACTGGCATGTAATTGACTCTCTAATCTGAAGATATTATAGGTCTGTGATTGTTTTCATATTTATGGCAACCCTCAACCAACTTTATTATCTAGTTTTTAGCTGGCACTTGAAATAAAGGTGCATGAATCTTGATTATGCATCCAGTTCCTCTGTACACAGGAAGCAGTCATGTGTGACTCTTGGAATAAGCCCAGCTCTGTCTCTACATTTTTAAGGGAAGACCATGGTGACAAACACTCAGGGATACAGCAAACTGTGAGAGGCTCATTGTGTGTCCAGAGCCAACCACAAGTGTCTCCCAATAGTTGAGGCAGCCTGTGATGTGTTGGGCGATTTTCAAATGGATTTAAAAAAGAAAAAAGAAAAGAAAGAAACCAACACACACAGTAGGCTATCACCAAACACACACTGGAAAAGTCTGGTTGATGTCTGAGTTCCAGACAGGTTCACAGTATCACTTTTTATGGAGAACTGGTCACATATTCTGGCTATGTTAACTGGAAAAAGAAATGAATACCTGACCGATGGCTGGCAGTGGCCTGTGGAATGACATGGAAAATTTGCAATGTGTCTCCTGGAATAGGGGAAGTGACCAGTTCAAACCAGTTTCACTCTTCTAGAGAGTTTAAATGCAGAGCATGTATAGCACCAGAGGGAGATAGAAAACATATGATGGAAATAATGATAAAATGTACCATCCAAATAGTATAACTTGGGAGTATAACATGGTTTCATTTCTTCAGAGGCCCTGCAAAAAAAAAATTACTCACAAAGATAGAAACTAAAAACAATAAAATATGGGCAAGACCTGATACAGAGACCTTCTAATCGAAGATTTAAAACCTTATGTACCAATTTCTTCCTAGACAATGATAAATTCATCAATTTCCCAAAAGAGGCAGAGGAGACGGAAATCCACAGGAAAAACTTAGGATGCTAAGCCAGGAGTCAGTGAACACAGTCAGGTAGTTGCAGAATGAATAATCACAAATCAGGAGTTAGCAAGTAGGAAAGAAGAGAATGGAAGTTGTAAGTTGTACGCTTACAATGAAATTGTGACAGATTCACAGTGAATCACATTTCTTACAGTTTTTTCTAAGACGGAGTGTGCACCTATGGAGTTAATTGGCTTTCCTTTTATTATACATATAATGTGGATGACAACCACCTAGACATCGTTTTAAAATCTATTGGCTCAAACTCCAAAGACTTTCTGATTTAATATATTGGGGACATTACCCAGGATTTTTCATTTAAAAAAATTATCTGAGGCTTTACAAGTGAATCAGACTTTAAGACACACAAAGGCAGACCAGAGAGATACTACTGGGGATGAGGAGCTTCCCTTGCAATGTACCAAGCCTATTTTGATACCTGACATTGTGTGTGGTCCCCTAAGTACTGTCAGGGGTCATTTTTGTGTACAGAGCCAGAAATCGTTTCTGAGCAACACAGCGTGTGGTCAACCCCCCCATCCCAATGATGCCTCCCTGTACACATACACATTCCAAAAATAAAACATATTAAAAAACACTGAGGTCATGTATATTCCTGAAACTGGGAAGAAAAATCTACCTAATCTACCTAATATAGGTATCTTGTGACTTTAGTTTTGCAAACACAGTGCAGTTAGATAATCTCAAATCCATTGCTATATGCTATTTATGATTATTTTTGTATCAAAATATTATCAATAGAAAAGCTACATTACAAGTACTTCAAGACTAAAGGTCCTGCCCACCTTGACCACTAGGAACTGTGTGCCAAGTTTGTCTTCTGCTCGTCTTTCATAAAACTCTTTTCTGACCAAAATCATTTCTTCTCAAGAATAGATTAAATTCTTATTGTCTAAGCTCTCTGCCTTTATCCCTATTTAGGGAAATAGTGTGGGAGGGGCCTAATGTTAGCTTTAAAGTGCATAATGTTGGATAAATACAGTGTCAGGTTTGACAAGATTGAGCTTGGGGTTGGAATGGAAAATACAACTTCCTGCTAGAGGTAGTCCAACAGACCTAGAACCAAGACACTAACCAAGTCACTGTTCACTAGTGAATACCAAATGCTTCTCCACCCTTAAAAGACTGGAAAGAGGGCAGGGAGAGCATACAGCATCAAGGTCAAGCACTTTTCTTGCTTGTGGCAGACCAAAGGTCAGTTCCCAGCACCCGATATGGTCCCCCAAGCCCACCAGCAATGATCCTTAAGCACAGAGTCAGAAGTAAACCCTCAATAATATTAAGTAAGGCCCGGAAACAAACAAACATACAAAAAGGACTGGAAAGATAAAATTGGTGATCAATACAGAAGCTGAAGGTAACAATCAAAATAATGTTCTCAAAACTAGAAGGATGGAACAGAGAAATTGTAAGAACAAAGCAATTTCAGTATAAATGGCACCAAAGATATGAGGTATTTATTTATTCTTTCGGGCGAGACTGTTTATGGTGAATGGGAGCTTCTGCTCAACTTAAAGAATTTGACAAATTCTCTAATTCTTGTAGGACTGGCAGCTTGCCAACACTCGTCCAGTTGCTACAACTTTGTGTGGACAAAATATCTTTACCACTGGTAGGTCTCATTGACTTCTGGACTGATACCTCAGTCTCCCTTTCTCTCATAAGGGTTATTAAGATAGAGACTAATCTAGAAGTAAGTTAGGATAAGAAGAACCAATGAATGAAATAAGGAACTTTTAGCTAACACTGAAAATTGTTTACTAACTATCGCTGCCTGTGGTTACTTGTCATTGTTGCGATAATTAATTCTATCTTCATACAACTGATTATCTTGACATATTTTCCCTTTGTGTATGATCTTCTTCTCCAGTCCTGTCATTTTAGTTTCAGATGCTCCCTCCTGTCTAGCAATTTCCCCATCTTATTCTGCTGTTTGACCCAAAAACTAGACTGAATGTGTTTGGGTCCCCCAAATTCATATGCCAAAAGTAAATGGCCAATGAGATACTATTAGGAGGTGATTAGATCAAGAGGATGGAGCCCTAATGAATGAGGTAAATTCCCTTACAGTGGGGCTGGGCATTGGCCCACTGTTCATAAAATGACTTCCTTACAGGCAGGAGGCTAGGAGTTCTAGAGTTCAGTCCCCGACACCATCCCATAGGCTGCTTGTGATCTTCAGAGTCATTACAAGGGCTTCATTCTCTGGTGCCGCAACAACCATTTGTGTATGTATGTGAGCACACACACATACTACAAATAAGCCAAATATGTGCAACCCCCAGTCATCACAATAACAAGGGAAGGGAAGGGAGGAATTAAGAAACGAAATTAAATTTTTTTAATGTGAGACTTTTAAAGAAATAAAGACCTGAAAAAATTATTTTCTTTTTTCACCAAATACGGATTTAACAAGATGTCTTTTACCCATAGGGGTCCCAGCCACAGCCATATGTGTACCCTGATGTAATGTTTTCAGCCTCCAGAATTCTAGAAATAAATTTTTATTATTCATAAGCTGCCCAGCGGGTAGGGCGTTCGCCTTAAAAGCGGCCAACATGGCCGACCCGAGTTCGATTCCTCCACCCCTCTCGGAGAGCCTGGCAAGCTACCGAGAGTATTCGATATGCCAGACACAGTAACAACAAAATCTCCAATGGAGACGTTACTGGGCCCGCTCGAGCAAATCGATGATCAACGGGAGGGCCTTAACCTTAAGCTGCCCAGTTCATATCATTTTGGAAGGGCAACCTGAACAGAGTAGGAGAACCTACGGCCCATTACTTCCTAAGAGTATTACCTTTAACCCCAAGTAAGACCTTTAGCCCCTGTCCCAAACAATACAAATTCATCTTCACACTCCATATATTCATCAAGACATACCTTAAGTCATTCTTTCTTCTGAAAAGTTTCTCTTTAATATCTGAAATTTCTATTACGCTGTCCTGAATAATTAATAAACCAATTCACCTCTGTTTTCTTATAAAATCTCTCTACAAATCTCTCAATTTGGTCTTTTGGTCACACATTATTACTTATTTTACCATACATCTGTCTTGGGTATCCCATAAGCTGATACCCTTTTTGATAAAAACACCTCTGTCTTATTCATCTTTGTATACCTTGCAGCTTTGCACAGTGCTTGATAAATACATATGACTTGATTTGAAGTGCTTAAGTTAGAATATCATGAAAGATTATGCAGTCCACAAACTAGGAAAGTCATTAAGATTTAAAAGAGGCCATTAAGGACTAATCCTATAACTGAAAGGACAGTAAAATTGCTTACTTTTAGCCAGATGTGCTAACTTTCTAGGCCACTAAGGTTTTATTTAAGCCATTCACTAAAAGTAAATTGCTTAATGAAGCCAGGTCTCTCAAAAAGGTTAATATCTGTTATTTCCTCTTAAGAGCTATGCTATGCCTCCCTTCCCTGCACTGAGAAAACACGGTGAGCACGTCTAAGGAGAGTTCTATTCACACAGAGTAGCCATTTGGACTGAACTTGCATTACCCAACAAGGCAGAGCTGTCAATCATCAGATCATAGGACACTGCTTTCTTAGCTACTGATCTGCCTTGAAATTAATACTCTCTTCCTTCTTCCAATCCCTGATTCTAAAGGGCTCTGTAGAAATGGGGGGAAGAGGGGAAATCCACCTTATTCATTGTTACTTGAGGCTAGGACAACACACAGGAGTAAGGATAATGAAATCTAAAATATGGAAAACATTGTACCTCTTCATGAAGCTGCTGCACTAATTGAGGAAGGGATGGGGAGGGGAGTGTCATAGGAAACTCTTAAATGGTTATGATGCTGGAACAATGAGGATGCTTTGTAGTCCACAGGACAGCTCTGCTTGCTGGCATTTCAAGAAGATAAATGAGCAGGAAAGGGTGCTGCCAGCTTTGGAGGAGAAATGGGAGCAACAGGCATTTGAGTTATACCTAAGAAGTGACTAGGAGTTCTCCAAGGGAGACAAACAGAAAAGGCATTCCAGAAATACATGAATACACCAAGAAATAGTCTGCCTGGGAAGGGGCAAAAATCTTAAAAGTGCAGGACAGAAAGGGTCCCTAATGGTACTTTAATCCCAGCTCTGAAATTTATGACACACCAAAAAAAAAAAAAGACCAAGGAACAATAAGGTGACACTTAGTCACAAAATAAACAACTGAGAATCATATCTTGAACCCTTCTCTTTCTGATATGTTAAATCTAGAGCAGAGTCTGCCTTGATAAGTTGCATATCAAACTGTTTGATGCAAAAAGGAGTGAGAAGTGGATGCTGCTCCATTGAGTCTTGTACCACTCGTTATTTCACTCCACACATCAACTTTGGTGCCAGGTCCTCCACTAATACATGATAACTAGGCCTGCACTCAGAACCTAAACTGGCATAGACCAGGATCTCTCAGAAGTAACACATGCATGCAAGTAAACATGCCATTCGAATCCAGGGTAAGTGTTGTGGCAGGGCAATTAGTACTATGGGAGAAAGTTCACTGCAGAGAGTAACATCCCTCTGCAAGTTACCCTGAAAGCTGAGAAAGTGCTGTCAGTGTTCCACAAGGAATAAGCACGTTCTTCCAGCATGTGTAAAGGCCCAGGGATGAAATGTCCAAATAAATATCCCAAAATACGTCTACAATTATATGGGGAAGGATCGAAATGACTTTTGGCGGCAAAATTCATTATACTTGACTTAAAAAGATGTTGACATTGATTTATAATGCTACACACCTAAAAGCTATATAATGTTATAAATCAGTGTTGCTTCAATAAATAAGAGTGCTGTGAGCATAAGAGAGACTAAAATAGTTTAAAGTATTTTACAGTCCATAACGATAGCACAGCGGTAGGGCGTTTGGCTTGCACGCAGCCAACATGGTCGACCCGAGTTCGATTCCTCCGCCCCTCTCGGAGAGCCCGGCAAGCTACCAAAAGTATCTCGCTCCCACGGCAGAGCCTGGAAAGCTCCCCGTGACGTACTCGATATGCCAAACACAGTAACAACAAAGTATCCAATGAAGACGTTACTGGGCCCGCTCGAGCAAATCGATGAACAACGGGAGGGCCTTTTGTTTTTTTTGGCCTTTTGTTTTTGTATGAAGTATGGCAATGTGGTTGGTTTCCTTCCTCCTCCTCACCCCGCCTGAGGTGACTCCCACTTTCCTTTCAAGTTGCAAAGAGCACACCAGCTCCATCCCCCTCTGGCACCATGGAAACCAGGACCCATTGATGCAGAGTTTTGTTTCAATTGCAGACTGCATCTGCTCACCAGTAGCAGACTCTGTCACAGGTGGCCCTGTCACCAAAGTCAAAGCAACTCCAGAGCAGGAATGTCCAGACTCACTGTGGCATCCCTCATACCTCATAAGTGTTCAGGCCTGTGTGGGGACAACGGATGACATGGTGATAAACTGGAAAATGTCTCCCAGAGACACCCAAGTTCTCATCCATAAAACCATTAACTGTTACTTTATGGAGGAAAGGATTTCCCATGTGAATCCATTAAGGATCTTGAGTTACAGAAACTCTTCTCCAGATGATCCCGAAACATAATCACAATTGTCTGTATAAGAGAGATGCAGAAGACTTGGACACAGACAGGAGAGAAGAAAGTCACAGAATCACAGGGGTGAAGACACAAACCAGGGGTCAGACAGGATGGAACAACAGAAAATTTGGATGAGGAAGAACTGGTTTTTCACAGAGAGATTCTAAAGATTCTCTAGAGAATCCAGAGATTCCCCAGAGAGGTGTTCAGAGAATCTAGAGATTCTAGCCTTGCTCCCACTTTGATTTTTGACCCAATGATAAAGATTTTGCATGTTCTATGAGAACAATTCTTCTTTCTGAACTATGAGAGAATGAATTTTTGTTATCACAAAGTTTCCAAGTTTGTGAGGAAATATTACAATAATCACATATTCTAATACAATTCTTTTCCCATAAGGATTGTTTGGGGTGTTTTTTTTTAACATTAATTTCCTGATAGATTTCTAGGTGTGAAGTTGTGACTTAAAATAATGAAGCTTATATTTTTAAGCTTGATAAAGATTACAAAATTGATTTCTAAAAACAATGTATATAAATACCAATAGTATAAATAGCTATCCATTTACCCATCCCTAAACACTTTCACTCATTTAAAAAGAAACTATTTGGAGGGCCCAGAGATAGTTCAGCAGGTAGGTCACTGTCCTTGCACTCAGGTTCAATCCCTGACCCAGGTTAGATCCCTGGAACCACATATAGTTCCCAATCTTACAGGAGTGATCCCTAAGCACAGAGCAGGTATATGCTCTCAGCACCATTATGGGTGGCCCAAACCCTAAAATAAATACACACTGTAATCCCGTTGTTCATTGATTTGCTCGAGCAGGCCCAATAACGTCTCCATTTTGAGACTTGTTGTTACTGTGTTTGGCATATCGAATACGTCATGGGTTGCTTGCCAGGCTTTGCCATGTAGGCGAGATACTTTTGGTAGCTTGCCAGGTTCTCCGAGAGGGCCGGAGGAATCAAACCCAGCTCGGTCAGACAGGCTGTGTGCAAGGCAAACACCCTACTGCTGTGCTATCGCTCCAGCCCCAAAATAAATATACAAAGAAACTATTTTGTATGCAAATATAGTCTTATAATCTTGTTTTGATTTACATTTCTTTTGTTGGTAATGAAGAAAAAGATATTGCTATATTTGTTCATCTGTTTTATTTCTTTTGTAAGTGCATGAATTTATTTTTTAGAGAGAGCTTTTTATATGTTCTTCTTTTGATAAAGGTATTAAACTTTTGTTTCTCACATTTATTAAAAATACTTTATCTTATTCCATTGTTTGCCTATTTATTTAGGTTGGATTTAGGTTTTGCTTCTGTTTTGAGAAAGTTTTTGATCTTTTCTGTTAAGCTTTTTTCTTTTGCCTCTAAATTTAGAAAGTCCTCCACCATCTAGAAGCCTTATAAAAAATATGTAATTCTATTTATTTTTTAGATTATCTGTGGATTGTCTTTATGTTTAATTCTCCTATCTTTCTGAAATATATATTTGTGTATAAAGCAGAATAAAAACTAAATCTACCATTTTTACAGAACGCAAAACCACAAATGTTGCACTATTTAGAAATAACTAGTTTGTCTCCACTGATTTAGATTCTTTTGTATTCAGTTCTCATATGTTTCTCATCCATAAGGTGTTTTTCTTTAATCCAGCTACCTATAATTCATCAGAATCATATTAAATCTACACTTCTTATTCCTACTGGGGGTGGGGGAGCCACACTGGAAGTGCTCAGTGATGGGGAATGGGACAACATGCAGGGGTGGTGGGGCCAGCGGTGCATAGTGCTGGGGTTAGCACAGGCAAGACATGTGTTCTGTCATTGAGCCACATTCCGAGGTTCCGAAATACTGCATTCTGAAATTTGTTTTCAAACACAACAGGTCTCAACCCCATTTATATCACTTTTTTGTTTTTGTAGTACCTCTTTACATTTTAAATTTTTAGTGGTTTAAAAAAATTGTGTGTGTGTGTGTGTGTGTGTGTGTGTGTGTGTGTGTGTAGTCCTTAAGGGTTGCTCCCAATTGTGTGTTTGGGGATCTCTCTTGGTGCTGCTCATGGGACTGTGTGGTTCTGGTCATTGAGCTGGGGTTGACTACTTGCAAACAGGCACCTTAACCCCTACACTAGATGTAGGGCCTGGTATCTGTTTTTACAAAACAGATGACTCTACATATGACTAAGAGGATGTTTCTCCCATGGTGATCTCAATGAACCAACTGTCTTGTAAAACCTGTTACATTTTCAAAACTGCTGAGCTGTGTTTGACTCATGAACCCAAAACCACAAATGTCATTCAATGAGGTCAATGGTGAATTTTAACTTGTGTGAGAAAACCACTCATCGTGTGTATTACTAATCATTGTGCTCCAACTTTCAACTTACAAGATTTCACTGATCTAACTGATTTCTTTCTCTTAGCTCTTTCCATACAAGATCAAAGCTAATTCTCAGCGATCACTTATTGAGGAGTGCAAAATTATTCATTCTAAACATATTTGCATCTTCTGTGAGCCATGTGCTGGGGATACAAAATTAATAAGACACAGATCCTGTCATTAAGAAAATTAGACATAGCATGAAAAGCAGAGGAATAAACAGCACCATGGAACCCAAGATAACTGCCGGTTTCCTTCAAGTAGAGTCAGCGAAAGTTTCTATCTTGAGAACAAGGCAGGGTAGAAACCACAGGAATCCCTCCTCTTAACCCAGTTTCATTCTCTTTGAAATAGCTGGTACCTCTTATAACAAAAACACAATAGAATGAACATTACCATAGACAATGGGAGTACAGCAAAGCTGCTATTTAAATGTAGCCCTAGAGAATATGGAAGGTATATTTTTTAATGCAGGAGGGGAAATGGGAGGAATTTAAGGAAAATGGGACATGAGGATATGAAAGAACGCACAAGGTTCTGGAGAACATAACTACTCCAGCACAGCAAAAGTATAGAACTTCAGTTAAACGCATATGTCAAAAATATAAAACACAGTGTAGGACATTAGGTTTTGTGAAATAAATTGCAGAGAGATTCCAAAAGCTTTTCAATACCTTTGGTCTTTTTACTATTGCCAAAGAGAGTCTTACTAGGGCTCTAAAGCAAGAGAAAAGGATAATTCATCTGCAGGACATTGTTGGTTTTCACAATCACTCCCTCTACTAAAACTGTTCTTGACAAGGCCACAGACAGTTTCCATGTTGCAGACAGGTGATTTTAAAAGTATTATTTTTAAGAATGCATATTATCCAGAACCTGGAAAAAACCTGAGTGCCTGAGAACAGATGACTGGTTAAAGAAACTTTGGTACACAAAGAAAGAGAATTACAGACCGATATCCCTGATGAACACAGATGCAAAGATCCTCAACAAACTACTAGCAAATAGAATCCAACTACTCATCAAAAAGATCATACACCATGACCAAGTAGGATTCATCCCAGGAATGCAAGGATGGTTTAACATTCGAAAATCAATCAACATAATCCATCATATCAACAAAAGAAAAGATAAAAAGCATATGATTATATCAATAGATGCAGAGAAAGCATTTGACAAGATCTAGCACCCCTTTATGATGAAAACCCTAGCCAAAATGGGTATAGAGGGGACCTTCCTCAACATAATTAAAGCCATCTACCACAAGCCTACAGCAAGCATCATCCTCAATGGGGAAAAACTGAGAGCCTTCCCTCTAAGATCAGGGACGAGACAGGGATGCCCACTCTCTACACTGCTGTTCAATATAGTACTGGAAGTACTTGCAATAGCGATTAGGCAAGAAAAAGATATTAAGGGCATTCAGGTAGGAAAGGAAGAAATCAAGCTCTCACTATTCGCAGATGATATGATACTCTACTTAGAGAACCCAATAACCTCCACCAAAAAACTCCTAGAAACAATAGACTCGTATAGTAAAGTTGCAGGTTATAAAATCAATACCCAAAAGTCCATGGCTTTCCTATACGCAAACAGTGAGAGAGAAGAAAGCAACATGAAAAAAACAATCCCGTTCACAATTGTGCCCCAGAAAATCAAGTACCTAGGAATCAGCTTAACTAAGGAAGTAAAGGACCTGTACAAAGAAAACTACAAAACACTACTTCAGGAAATAAAAGAGGACATGAGGAAATGGAAAGATATCCCCTGCTCATGGGTCAGGAGACTTAACATTGTCAAAATGGCAATACTACCAAAAGCATTGTATAAATTCAATGCAATCCCTATAAGGATACCCATGACATTCTTCAAAGAAATGGAGCAAACACTCCTGAAATTTATATGGAACAATAAGCCCCCATGAATAGCTAAAACAATTCTTGGGAAAAAGAAAATGGGAGGAATCAACCTCCCTAACTTCAAACTGTACTACAAAGCAGTAATAATTAAAACAGCATGGTACTGGAACAAAGGCAGAACTGCAGACCAATGGAACAGGGTTGAATACACTGACATCTCCCCTCAATCATATGATCATCTAATCTTTGATAAAGGTGCAAGTAATGTGAAGTGGAGTAAGGAAAGCCTCTTTAATAAATTGTGTTGGCATCACTGGACGGCTACATGCAAAAAAATAGGCTCAGAACTCTGCCTAACACCATGTACAAAAGTAAGATCAAAATGGATTAAAGACCTCAATATCAGACCAGAAACCATAAGGTACATTGAAGATAAAGTTGGCAAAACCCTCCATGACATTGAAGCTAATGGTATCTTCAAAGATGCCACGCCACTGGCCAAGCAAGTGAAAACAGAGATAGATAAATGGGACTATCTTAAACTAAGAAGCTTCTGCACCTCCAAAGAAACAGTGACCAAAATACAAAGACAGTCTACAGAATGGGAAAGGATATTCGCCGAATACACATCTGACAAGGGGTTGATATCCAGGATATACAAAATACTGGTTAAACTCCACAAGAAGAAAACATCCAACCCCATCCAAAAATGGGGCAATGAAATGAACAGAAACTTTCTCAAAGAAGAAATCCGAATGGCAAAAAAGCACATGAGAAAATGCTCTACATCATTAATCATCAGGGAGATGCAGATCAAAACCACAATGAGATACCATCTCACACCTCAGAGACTGGCCCACATTCAAAAGAGCAAAAGAAACCGATGCTGGCGCGGATGTGGCGAGAAAGGGACAGTCCTTCACTGTTGGTGGGAATGTCCACTGGTTCAGCCCTTCTGGACAACAGTATGGACGATTCTCAAAAAATTAGAAATTGAGCTCCCATTTGACCCAGCAATACCACTCCTGGGAATATATCCCAGAGAGGCAAAAATGTATAGTCGAAGTGACATCTGCACTTGTTTGTTCATTGCAGCACTCTTTACAATAGCCAGAAACTGGAAGAAACCTGAATGCCCAAGAACAGATGACTGGTTAAAGAAACTTTGGTACATCTACACAATGGAGTACTATGTAGCTCTTAGAAAAGATGAAGTCATGAAATTTACATACAAGTGGTACAACATGGAAAGTATCATGCTAAGCGAAATGAGTCAGAAAGAGAGGGATAGACATAGAAAGATTGCATTCATCTGGGGGATATAAAGTAACAAAGTATGAGATTAATACCCAAGAATAGCTGAGATCAGCACCAGGAGGATTACTCCATAACTTAGAGGCCAGCCGGGTATCCTAGAGGAAAGGGCAGTTCAGATAGAGAAGGGAGCACCAAATAAAGGGTGTTTGGAGGATCCTCCCAGGAGGGGAGATGCATGTCGAAAGTAGACTATGGACTGAACATGTTTTCCACTCAATGCCTCTTTTGCAGACCACAACACCCAAAAGGAGAGAGAGAACACAGGGGATTGCCCTGCCACAGAGGCAGGGGGGGATGGGGGGATGGGGCTGGGGGGGGGTATTATCCATGGTGGTGGAAAATGGGCACTGGTGGAGGGATGGGTATCTGATCATTGTATAATCGAAACCCAAGCACAAAAAATTGTAAATCTACAACTGTAAAAAAAAAAATAAAGAAACAAAAAAAAATTAAAAAAGAAAAAATTTAGTAGCACTCGGATGGGGGAGATGGGGGGTGGGAGGGATACTGGGATCCATGGTGGTGGGAAATGGGTACTGGTGGAGGGATGGGTACCTGATCATTGTATAATTGAAACCCAAGCACAAAAATGTGTCAGTCTGCAACTGTACCTCATGATGTCTCACTATTAAAAAAAAATTTTTAATAAAAAAAATAAAATCTAAAAAAAAAAAATCCTAAAAAAAAAAAAGAAACTTTGGTACATTTACACAATGGAATACTAAGTATCTGTTAGAAAAGATGAAGTCATGAAATTTACATACAAGTGGTACTACATGGAAAGTATCATGTTAAGCGAAATGAGTCAGAAAGAGAGGGATAGACATAAAAAGATTGCATTCATCTGGGGAACATAAAGTAACAAAATAGGAGACTAACACCCAAGAGTTGCCGAGATTAGTACCAGGAGGTTTACTTCATGGCTTGGAGACCAGCCGCACATGCTAGGGGAAAAGGGAGCTCAGATAGAGAAGGGAGCACCAAATAAAGAGTGTTGGGAGGATCCTCCCAGGATAGGATAAGCATGCTGAAAGTAGACTATAGACCAAACATGATTACCACTCAGTGCCTCTTTTGCAAACCACAACATCCAAAAGGAGAACAAGAACAAAAGGGAATTCCCTGCCACAGAGGTAGGGTGGGATGGGTGGGGGGGGATGGGGGATGGGAGGGATACTGGGACCCGTGGTGGTGGAAAATGGGCACTGGTGGAGGGATGGGTATTTGATCATTGTATAATTGAAACCCAAGCACAAAAATTTGTAAGTCTACAACTGTACATCATGCTGTTTCACTAATAAAAAATTTTTTAAAGCCCCCCAAAAAAGAATGCATATTATCAGAGAAATGCTGATTAAAACAATATTGAGATACTCCCTCTCTTCTATGAGAATGGTCTATATCAGTAAGACAGGAAACTAATTGACAGAGGGAGTGGTAAAAGGAACCCTCATTCTCTGCTAGTGAGGATGTAAACTGGAAAACATCTATGGAAAACAGTGGTGATAGTTCTCAAAAAATTAAGGGGCCAGAGAGATAGTATAGCCAGTAAGTTGCTTGCCTTGCATATCGCAAACCCTGGTTTGGTTTCTAACACCACACATAGTCCCCTGAGCCTCTCCAGGAGTGATCCCTGAGCATAGCTCCAGGAGCAAGCCTTAAGTACAGATTGGTGTGACCAAAAAAGAAAACAAATAAAAAAAGAGCAACCCTATGATCTAACAATTCTGAACATAGGTATCTGTCCAAAGAACACAAACACATGAATTCAAAAAGTTATAGGCGCACAACTATGTTCAATGCAGCACTTTTATAATAGCCGAGATCTGGTAACAGCCCAAGTGCCCACAACAGATGGATGGCTAAAGAAGCTGTGTTCTCTATGCACAATGGAATCCTACTTGGCTATAAATAATATGAAATCTTGCTGTTTGCTGCATCATGGAAACTCCAGGGGGTCATGCTGAGTGAACTAAGATAGAAGGAGAAAGGCAATGACTGGTCTCATGTGTAAACTCACACAAAGGGCACAGCACTCACACACAGCGACGGTGGCTCTATCTCTCCCGCCACCCGCATTCGGTAGTCTCACCCTTCTCCCACCCCGGAGAAGTCGATGGTGATGGTCAGGCGGAGGAAGGAACGAGGGCCAGGCTGGTTGGTATTAGTCGTAGTTTATTCTGATTCTCTCCTCATCTGTCTCTGCTCCTGTCTCTCTCTGTCTCCTCATCTCTGCCCCACCCCCCCTGCCCAATCTACCGTCTCCTTGTCTCCTTATATCTCTCTTCAAGAGGAATTGGGGAAACAATTACACATAGGTGTGGTCACAATCAATAGGGGTAGAAATCTTAGCCTCAGGGAAGGCTGCTCCTAGGACAGATCCTTCCTCAGCAGGAGGACCCACCCTAGAGCATAATCCCATGGGCGTGCCTCTCCTCTTCTTGTCCGACAAGCATATAAGACTATAATATAAATCATTTTGTATGGATTCATTCATTCATTCATTCATTCATCATCCTGTTATTCGTCGATTGCCTCGAGCAGGCCCCAGTAACGTCTCTTTCATCCTAGCCCTGAGATTATATTCAAGGCTCTTTAGGAGAATGAGACCCATCATTGTTACTGGTATTTGGCATATTTGGTACGCCACGCGAAGTTTGCCAGACTCTGCCCTGTGGGCAGGCTACATTCAGTAGTATGGATACAGTAAGAAATATCACACCCACCACCTGGCCCCCTGGTGCCGTGTAATCCCATCAACGGCCAAGACTCAGAGACTATAAAAACCAGCTCCTGGAACCGCGCGGCCGCATTTGCAGCCGTGCGACATCTTATCAGGACATCTTTTATGACATCTTATTATCTCATTCCTACTTTGGACAAACTTGCAGGCTATCGAATGTAGCCTGCCCACAGGGCAGAGTCTGGCAAACTTCCCGTGGCGTACCAAATATGCCAAATACCAGTAACAATGATGGGTCTCATTCTCCTAAAGAGCCTTGAATATAATCTCAGGGTTAGGATGAAAGAGACGTTACTGGGGCCTGCTCGAGGCAATCGACGAATAACAGGATGATGAAATGAAAATGAAAATAGAATTGCTCTCCTAGGGCCATCTCGATCTCAGACTACGGTGCTCAGGCCAGATAGTCTTTCCCACCCCTAGCAGGATCCTAGTCTTGTCGTTACCTTTGGATCATGACAGCATTTGTCTATGATCAAACTCTTAACTTATAGTTAAGAATCGTGGCACTTTGGCCTGGCCCATTTTGCTGCCAGGGTAGCTCACCGCTTGCCCTGGGTCCATTCAGTCCCTCGTTGGGACCCTGCTTTTGGAGTGTTAGGAACTAAGGACAACTGAGGCTTAAGTCGAGAAAGCAGATGCCCGGGAGTGAATAATATTCAAGGCCAAACAAATCCTAAGTTACAAAGCATAATGTTAACGGTCTTCTTGTATCTATACAAAAGGATATTACTTTAAGGTAAACTGTTCATAAGGCATAAGGAGAGGAGAAAGGCAATATTTCACTCATACATATAAAATCATAGATTTCTGGGAAACTGATCTTACAAATTAACAGTCTGATTAAGGGGAAAGCTGATTAACTGGATGGGAAGGAGAGCATAGGGAAGACTGTTTATAGATAAACACAATGGAAGTGGAAGTGCTTCAGGAGCACTGTGATGGGTGTAACCAGATTGATGGGTGTAACCAGATAAACCTAAGCTTCTTGTGGAAGGACAAAGCAATGCTACCCAACAGTCTCACTCTAGGGTGGGATATAAAAAAGGAAATCAAGAGAAGAGACAACATTCAATGAAAGCAAAACTCTAGATTCTAAGCACAAAGCTAGGGCACCAAAGGGGAGGAAACTAGGCCAAAGGGCCCTATGTGATAGTTGGAGGGATATTTGTGATGCACACAAGATGCTGGCATTTTACCCCTAAAACATACAAGCATTTACATCCTTACAAAACTAATATTATTACAATAAAATAATTAGAAATAGACCCCCAAAATTTGTTTTTTTTCAGGGATTTAAATCAGTGATAGAATACATATTTTGTGTGATTTAGATCCTAGTTCAGTGTTTGGAACCCCAAAATGAAAGAAGTAGCTTAATTTAAATTTGAAGAGTCTCTTCTTTGAATAATTCTGTGGATAGGAAGAAGGTTAATTGGAAAGCATTCAACCTTCGAACAGCAGTTGCTCTTGGAAGATAGCTGCACAATTAAAGTAAGACACTGTATGGGTTAGAAGAAAGGAATCGACCGTGAAAATGGATTCTAGAGTTATTTACAAGACCCAGAGAACTAGCTCAGTGGGTTAACTTGCAAGCACATGATTGTGAGTACAATTCCAAGAGCCAAAACATGTAGTCAGCCAGCCTGGCAGTTCGGCTGTCTGAAATCCCCAGCAATGCAACTGATTTCCTGTCACAGCGAAGCCAGGTGGTATGAGTACCACAACAAAGGGGAGGGGGGGGTGTTAAACTCTGCTACTAAAAAAATAGGTGTGAGGAGGATGGCCTCTTGAGTGCATGTGTGACCACGGCAACAACCCCTGACAAGCACAACAACCAGATTAGAGTATGACACCCTCTGCCACCCAGCAACCAAGTGTGCAACCACAACAACTGAAGGAGTGCAACCATCACTGGGCCTCCAAGCCGAGTATGTAAGTAACCTGTGTGCAAGCCTTGGTGAGTATCATAACTGAAATGTGCAAGTACTATATCCAGGTGTGTGTGTGCGACCCCTAGTCATCACAACAAGGCTGGCAAGGGGAGCATAAAGCCACATGACTGAAAATGAGTTGATTGATTAAATGACAGTTTAGTACAAAGAATTGCAACTTAAAAGAGGGAGAAGTCTTGATTTTTGAAAAGGGAAGAGTTTTAGGGAATCTAGTGTGGTGGACTTCCAAGTTTGGTCTATTGTATGAGGACAATGACCAATGAGAGGAGTAAGTTACTAATTTCCAGGGTGGGCTACATTGAATCAGTTAATCCTGAGGTTGTAGGTAGGAATATGTGTCTATGTTTTAAAAGTAAAGTAAGGGCTGTTGAGAAGAATATGGGACTCTTCTGAGTTTGTCCAGATCGATTTTTCACTTTGTGTTTGTTTCCATGGAAATTTATGTACTAGCCTAGATGTTCAAAGGGGTGATCACATCCCTTGACTTCTTCCTATCTGTCAAGATTCTAATCCAATTAATTCACTTGACAGTCAGGTACACAACTAAAATTCATGAAAAGATTGTGAATTTTGTGGGACTCCAGGTTGCAGTCAGAGAAAGATGCTCAGTATTCTACCACTGTGGCATAGACTCCTGGGCACGTACCACCTGGTCAACCCATGTGTCTATGTACAGGGGTAGCTCTGGGTGTAATCTTTGAGGAAATCAAGAAATTCTTGATGAGAGTATGGATAGAGTTTACATAAGTACATGTCCCAGAGATAAAAAATATTTTTAATTGAATCACCATGAGATACACAAAGTTGTTTACAAAGTTGTTCATGGTTGGGTTTCAGTCATAGGATGCTCCAATACCATTCCCTTCAGCAGTATACATTTCCTACCACCAATGTCCCCAGTTTCCCTCTCGCCACCACTCCCATTCCCAACCCCCATCCCAGTCTGCCTCTATGGCGAGCACCGCTCCAACTCCTTTTCTCTCTCCATCCTTCTGACCATTATGGTTTGCAATACAGGTACTCACAGGTTATCACGTATATCACTTTACCTACTCTCAGCACTCAATTCTTGTTCAGAGTTATCATTTCCACTATCATTGTCATAGTGGTCCCTTCTTTATCCTAACTGTCCCTCTTTACTTGTGGCAAGCTTCCAACAGTGGACAAGTATATATTTTTTTAACCAAAAAGATCAACAATAGTCTTAGTGTTGCAAATCCAATCTTCTTTTTTTTAAAAAAAAATTTTGTTAGTTTTTTTTGGGGGGAGGGTTGGGGGGGTGGGAAGAAGTCACCCTTATCTTAAGCTTCCCCTTTCACCTTTCCATGGAGAAAAGAAAACCTCTCTCTCTCTCTTTTTTTTTTTGAGTCCCACCCAGCAATGCTCAGGGGTTACTCCTGGCTCTGCACTCAGGAAATACCTGGTGGTGCTCAGGGAACCATAAGGAATGCCAAGGATCAAACCCGGGTTGGCTGTGTGCAGGCAAAACCCTACCCGCTGTACTTTGCTCTGGTCCACAACCTCTCTTTCTCATTTTGCATTACTTTTGAGCTGGTCTTACTTCATCCACTGTTGCTGTTACTATTGTTGTTATTACTTGCCTTCACTATTGACTTTCCCTCAATACTCAGTGTCTAAATATTTCTTCAAAGCTAAATCTCAGAGCTTCTCCTTTCTTGTTTGTCCACTTTGCCTCAAGTTATTTAAATATTTTTTAATGATTTCCAAATGAGATCCAAAAGATTTAGACTACAGACATATTAATTCAACTGCTTAGTTAGTCTCTGGATGTCTGCTAGGCATCTCAGATTGAACAAATTCAAAACAGAACTTTTTTCTCCCTCCCATCCCTTATTCCAAAAATTGTTCTCTTCCCAGCGTTCCTGATCATAGTAAAGATACTCATTTTCTTGGCCATAAATGTACAAAAGGATCAAAGCCAGTCTTGAGTCTTTTTGTATCCTTATCCACTTTCCTCTTGCAGGCAGTCATCAGATGGTTCTATCCGAAAAGGTGTTTCAAATACTTTCTGTTTCTCTTTATCTCCACTGCCACTACCAAGCCGTTGTTGTCTCTCACTTGGATTAATCTAGTCTTCATCCAGGTATGTGTGAGCGTGTGTGCGTGTGTGTGTGTGTGTGTATGTGTGTGCACATATGTGCACAAGGCTTATAGCATCCAAACTCAGCAAGGCTTATAGCCACATTGCCTTTCAGTAATTCTATATCCTGTTAGATTCACTTGTTTAGAAACACTCTTTCCTTAGATTTTGACAGTTGTTTCCTTAACTCTCCACATCTATTTGAATAGTAAGTGTTACCTGGGAGAGACATTCCTAGCCACCATATCTAAAGAAGTTGATTCCCTCATAAACATCTCATCATTGATCAACCTTTATTTATTTTATAGAACTTTATAGCACAAGTTAAAAATATTTTGTTTCTATTTTTGGTTAATTATTCTCTCATCTTCTCCTTGAAAATGTAAACTCTATGTCTAGAGAGATAGTACAGAGGGAAGGTGTTTGCCTTTAACATAGCCAATCTTCGTTCTATTCCTGGTGCCATGTATGGTTCCCTGAGTACCACCAGGACTGGCTCCCTGAGCACAGAGCCAAGAGTAAAACCTGAGCACCACCAAAACACTACTGGGGGCTGGGGGGAAGAAGGGAGGGGAAGGGAAAAGCAACAACAAAAACCCCTGCAATGTAAATGTAAATCCCACAAGTTATGTCTCATTGTTCAATGCTATGTTCTAATGCTATGAGCACCCATCAGAAAGGTGGAGGAAGGAGGGAAGGAGGGAAGGAGGGAAGGAGGGAAGGAGGGAAGGAAGGAAGGAAGGCAGGAAGGAAGGAAGGCAGGAAGGAAGGAAGGAAGGAAGGAAGGAAGGAGAGAGAGAAGAAGGGAGGGAGGGAGAGAGGAAGGAAGGAAGGAAGGAAGGAAGGAAGGAAGGAAGGAAGGAAGGAAGGAAGGAAAGCAGGCAGGTGGGAGAAAGGAAAGAAAAGGCTATAGCTAACTAGAAACCAAAGATTTGGTTTCTAGAAATTTTCAGAGCAAATTACATAAAGAGTAGCTTCAGTTTTTGTAGCTCTTAAAGGCATAACAGAAGAACTTCTGTAAGCAGACATTTGGGATTTGCCTTATGACACCAACACTCACACAACTGAGAGAATTAAATCTGCTAATTAAGGCTGGCAATCAGGGTTTTTCAGCTCTTGTGGATTTAATAACCCTTAATTTGCAAATGCCAGAAAGACTGCATCTTCAAAAAAAATCAAAAACATGAAAACATAACTAATAAACAAGCACCAGTGTTTGATTAAATATCAGAGGAAGAATGAAAACGGGAAGAAAATATGCCAACAATTCAGTTAATCCTAGCAAAACAATCAGGAAAACGTGTATCCGAATGTTCTTCAGGATGCTTCAGAAGATGCCTGGGAAGAACTACAGTTGTACCAATCGCTCAAATGAGGAAATGCTCTTCTTGTTCTGCTGTGACCTCTCTTGCTGGATTTCTTTGCCATCTTCTCTTGGGAACTTCAGGCCAAGGATACTTCCTTCCTCTTTCTCCCGTATTTCAACATCTTGCTCTGTCCATGGACTTCTTTCAGGAGCTTAAACTAGCCCAAGTTCCTCTCGAAGCAGAATCTCATGTTTAACTCCCTCCAGCTCTCTTCATGACATCTTGCAAGTACCTCCAAAGAGTTCTAGTCTTGGTTCTCTTCTTGACTTTTCCATGAACTATAATCCCACTGTTGCTCTGTTTCCTCCCCTAACACTGCTCTGACCAAAATCACTGGACTCCTTTGACTTAAAACTCTGGCCTCTGACCTCCCTGCATCACTCTTTCTGCTTGGAACAGCCCCTGCTTTAGTTAACAAGAAACCACTCTCAGAATGTCCTCCTGCTAATATTGCCTCCTTCTTCTTGAGTTACTTTTCAGATCTCCTTCCTCCCTGGCCCTCTAGTGTTGCTTACTTTCAGGGAAGACTTCTCTACTGCTTTCCAGTGTTCACATTCCCCTCTATGATACATGAATCCTAACCATTCCTGGAGCTTCAGTGGACACTTGCCCAGTAATGCTCAGATTCTGCAGTCCACAAGTATCTATATTCCTCCTTAGTTTCCTTTAAAACATCTCAAAATAATTTCTAACTTGTTCTCTATATTTTCTCCTCTTCTGCACTTTCCCAATCTTAATAAATGACCCACCAGCTATCCTATCCTTGAAGCCAGAAATCCTAAAATCAATCTAGACTCCTCCTTGTCTTTTTGTTCTAATCCACAGTCCAGTCCTCTTGATTCTGTCTTTTCAGAATCACTTTTCCAAGCTATCATTTTCTTTCCATCCTTATGACCAATACCTTATCCATCATACATAATTTTTTTCCCTAAAACTTTCTCTGCCTATAAACCAACATTCCATGTTATAGTCTGATTTTTTTTCAAACTGATACTCCCCCTTTACTCTCTATGCCATACTTCTTTATATTTTTTCTTTCTATGTTTAATTTATTTGTTTGGTTGTTTTTTTTAATCACACCTGGTATCCCTCAAAACTTGTTCCTCCCTCTGTGCTCAGGGACTCCCGATGGGGCTTGGGAACCATGCGCAGTGCCAGGAATCAAATCAGGTCAGCCCTGTATAAGGCAAATGCCTTACTATACTTAGCTTTCCTCTTTTTAATTTTTTAAATATAGTTAGATTAACATGGCTACGGGAAAGTTAAACCTTATGATATGATGTACAAAATGACCAATTCCACAATCCCACTATCTGCCACTGTCCCTATGCCATCTCTAGTCTAATCTTCATTCCCTCACATCCCTCACTCCATTGCTCATTAATCAGTTTCATAACACAAAGACAAGGACTTGTCATCATTTGATGCTGTTTATTCCCTTGTCTTGGCTCTCTCTATCCCATAGATGCGTGAGACCACGTTGCTCTCCCTCTAACTTAACTTATCACGACACCCTTCAGTTTTATCCACTTTGCCACAAACTGCCAGATTTGATCTTTTCTTAAAACTGCATGTACTTCATTGCGTATAAAGATCACAGTTTCTTTATTCCATCATCTGTCGTTGGAAATTTGGGTTTGTGTCTACGCACCCACATTGCCCAGTCTGGGGTGTCTTAGTCCTTCTTTGCTCGCAGAGCATTTGCTTACTTTGCTGGCACATCCTTCTCCAGAAAGGTTTCCTATGCCTCCCAACTACATAAAGTTGATGACTCATCTTCAAATCCTATTGCATTCTATGCTGACATCTGTCATGCCACCCTAAACACATCATTGCTCCTAAAAATAATCCGACTTTATTCTAAGGTCCCCTAACTCTATTTTAGGTTTCTTGATGTGGGAACTGGAACTTACTCATCTTTCTGCTTCCAGCACAAACATAGGCTGCAGCAGAGTTGTCAGCCTCACAAGCTTACTGCAGGAGTGAAGAGCCTTCATGCTGTCAGAAGAATGAAAGCACGATCACAAAAGACCAGCCTTTTGTCTAAAAATGGCTAGAATAGAGCACCTTCAGCAATTAACTATATCCACACTTACTTCTAGCTATCAAATTTTTGCATTAAAATGCATTTTATTTTTTAATTTTAGCTTTCTTATGTTCATTCACTGTTAATTACAGGGTTATAAAGATATTAAGATTGAGTTTCAGATGTGTATTGTTCTAACACCAATCCCTTCACTAGTGCCCTCTACCCTCCATCAATGTCCCCAGGTTCCCTCCCATCCACCAGCCTGCCTCTGTCACACACTTTCCCCTCCCAATTGTCCTAGTGTTCACTTCCCTAACTTATCCCCCACCACTGCCCCAGTCCCAAGCTTCCTAATGAAAACTAGTTTACCTATTCTTCGTTTCTATTGCCATTGGGCATTTGAAATTCCCCTAAGAGGTTTCTTTATATCCCACATAGGAGAGAGATCATTCTGAGTCTTTTAATCTCCCAGATCCAACCATGTTGCAGAAAATTGCACGATTCTATCTTTTCTTAAGGCTGCATAGTATTCCATTATTTTCTTTATCCAGTTTCTTTATCCAGTCATCTTTTAATTGGTAGCTATCAAAATTTAGTTTAGTTTGGGGGGCTAGAACAATAGCATAGGAGGTTAGGTGCTTGCTTGCAAGCATCTACTCCAGATTTGATCCTGTCTACACACCCACAGCCAGCACCACTAGGAGTGATCTCTGAGTTCAGAGCTAGTAGTAAGCTCTGAGCACTTCTGGGAGTTGCTCAAAAATGAAAGAAAAAGAGAAAGGGAGAAATATAAAGGAAGGAAGGAAGGAAGGAAGGAAGGAAGGAAGGAAGGAAGGAAGGAAGGAAGGAAGGAAGAAGGGAAGGAAGGAAGTTAGTTTCAGTTTAAAACAACAATCCTGACTAGCACACTATTGAAATGATAAACGCTTGTTGAATAACATTTTTTGAGGCAGATGGGAAGTGTGGGTTTTCATGATTGCCTGGAGAGTGTCTGTAAAATCTAGTCAGACCTTTCCATTAACTGCAGCCCCTCAGTGAGTGGCCCAAGTAGTAGCAGTGTACCCTGACTGACCTTTGAGTGTTCCTCGGGCTACAGTCACAAACTCAAGGGGTCTGAGTCCTCGTTGAGTATTTCAGACTGTGCAGAGAGCAAAGAGCAGAGCGAGGGGCTATTTCACATCAAGTCTGTGCTCTGGAGGCATCCTTGCTCTGGAGCCAAGCTCACAGTAGGTTCCATGGACGATATTATCCAGCACTCCTGACCTTGCCTTACTTAACTTTCTTTTCCTTCCAGAATCCAGTTTGACTCCCTGAATCTGATGCATTTTTTGCTCCAACCTTTCATCTGCCCTAGCTTTAATTCCTGGAGGACTTGCAATACATCTTACTTAACAGCAAAGAGAGACAGTAGCTGAGTGAGGAAGAATTCACTGGTACTTGGGAGGAGTCTAGGAATGGGCTATAAATGGGTCCCCAGTGACAAGGTAGGAGATCAAGAGTCACAAAGCACTCCTTGAAGATTTCGATGACCTGATCTTAAGAGCAGTTTGCTGAGTAGGCATGTAAAGGATAGGAGGGGAAGTAAGCTGAAACCTACCCGATTCAGGGACAGGATATTTCAGGAACTGATGAAACCCACAAAGCCAGAGTCATAACTGGTCCTTCACCATGAAACATCCCCAAAGCCCCTGTTTATTGGAGTGCATACCCCAAACCTTCAAAGGTTCTCATGAGCAAAGGCAAGGTGTGCAAGCTAGCATATAGGATGTGGTTACTGTTCACACTATTATTCTCTCACACTTGATCCCACACTCTTCCCTCGCCCCCATCCCCCTGGATTCAACATTTTCCAAGATGAGGAAGTTAGGCTTCCTCTTCATTTTGATCATCTTGCTGACTGGAATACTTTTGTCATTGTTACCAAGAATGGAACCAGGACCTAAAGCCTTTGAGGCACCATAGAGCTGCAACCCTGGCTGCCAACGATTGTCTTAGAGAGGTTGATGACTTATTGTTATGACTTTCTTCTCGGGAACTCCAGCATAAAACTTTCTCTGTGCAGAGAATAGAATTTGCTGCTGTTTTCTTTCTCTTCTTAAGGTTAAATTTTATTGGTTTTTATTTTATTTAGCAAAGGTGGAAGGAGGTTAGGACACATGCGGAGGTGCTCAGGGACTACTCCCAGCTCTGTGCTCTCAACAATGCTCAAGGAACCAAATGGTACCAGCGATTGAACCGGGGTTGGCCACAGGCAAGGCAAATTCCTTAATTCCTGGACTATTTCTCTGGCCTTTTGCTGCTATATGCTTAAACTTTCTCACATATATTCCAGTAGTATCACTATGGTTTTAAAATTAAGTTCTCCTATAGTGATCATTTCTTTGGATATCAAGCTTCTCTCCTCTCTCGGATAAACCTTCTCACTGTCATCAAAGGACCTCTTTTCCTCACTGGAGTTTCAATTCTTAGAATTCCAGTATTGACTCTCTATACTCTAAAAAGTTGGGAGGTGATAACTTGCCCAAAGCTTAATGATGTTCAGAAATACTCTTTTTTCCCCTTAAACTGCCACATATGCATAATGGATCAATTCCAATGCTTTTTCTACTAACATGTTGATGTCATAGTAGCTATCATTTATTTCCAATAAACAAAAACCCAGATCACATAAGAAATATGTTTAGCATATTCAAAACAATGAGACACTTACTAAGAGGAAAAATAATCTTATGAAAACTAAACAACCTATCAGAAGAGGCATATAGGAAACAAAAGAGCCTTTAAAATTGAACATATTTAGACAAAAGATAGACATACCTTTCAAAGAAGTGTCAGAAAGCACAATAAGAAGAATTTTGTTCAATTTTTGGTCACACTTGTCTCTTGAATTTCAAATAATTCCACATAGAGACTGAAAGAACAGTTTTAATATTATATTTTATACATGTAATAACTCACTAAAACTCAATGTAAATTTAGTCACATAGAATCTGTCAGAAGTATAACTGCAGCAATATTATTCAGACTAATATTTTGTTTTATAATGTTGTTTTTAGACTATTTATAGTTTTAAATTTGAAATCTGAACCCCACAGAGAATTAATTTCTTGTTCTTTTTCCCTTCTCTCTCTCTCAAATTTTGGTGTTGTCAATTCCTATGAAACAAGACTAAATGCACTCAGCCCCAACCATAGCTCCTAGAAATAATATCCTTACCTAGATAATGAGAAAAAAGATCACAGTATATCTTTACAATAATTCTTTTACTGTTGAAACTTATTATTAGTAGTAAACAGACTTACCCCTAAAATGAAAAGAGAAAGACATTAGAGTTCAGAAACAGACTCTTTTAAGTTCTTAAATTTGGAGTTACAAACTTCTCAGCAAAATATTTCTGGTTATTATATTTTTTTGCGGGCTGGAGCGATAGCACAGCAGGTAGGGCGTTTGCCTTGCATTCAGCCAACATGGCTGACCTGAGTTCAATTCCTCTGGCCCTCTTGGAGAGCCCGGCAGCTACTGAGAGTATCTCACCTGCATGGCAAACCCTGGCAAGCTACTCATGACGTATTCAATATGCCAAACACAGTAACAATAAAGTCTCACAATAGAGGCGTTACTGGGCCCACTCGAGAAAATCGATGAACAAAGGGAGGACAGTGACAGTGATGTTATTTTGCATTTAAAATGTAAAAGTAAAATCAAGATGCCCTACCTGCTGTGCTATCACTCCAGTCCCCGTAAAAGTAAAATCAAGAACCACCCAAACTGATTTGGCTTTTAACATGGAGAAGGGCAGGGGGAGGGGGGGGAAGATGTTGGCTTAAAAGGTTATACTTATTTCATAGATTAAAAAATATCTTTGCAGTTGCTAGTGACATTTATTTCCAAAGAGCAATCCAATTTCTGATTTCTGCATGCTTGGTTGGACTGTCTTTTATTACTGCTTCTTGGTGCTCCACAGTTCGTCTTCATGGTGTGAAATGGTTCTTGGTGTTATTAATGTGTTTCCTCTGCAGCCCTAACTTGTGCTCACCATTGAGTAGTACGTACAGTAAAAGCTTAGTGGTCTCTTGACATATCCTTCAAGAGCCATTAAGAATTATATTGTTTAGAAAATAATTTTTATACAGCTCTTGTTAAAGCCAAGATATTTGGACCTGGAAGATCCAATCTTGCGAGCGATAGCACAGCGGTAGGGTGTTCGCCTTACAAGCAGCCAACATGGCCGACCCGAGTTCGATTCCTCCGCCCCTCTCAGAGAGCCCGGCAAGCTACCGAGAGTATTCGATATGCCAGACACAGTAACAACAAAGTCTCCAATAGAGACGTTACTGGGCCCGCTCGAGCAAATCGATGATCAATGGGAGGGCTACCTACCAGTTTTGATTTTTATTGCTATCAGTTTCTTTACTCAACTACACACACAGGACTCTTAATGATAGCTTCCTGATTTATTCAACCTCCACCAATCAAATGAGTTGATTTTAGCACATTAGTTAATCTCTCTCATTCTCCAAACCCACTATCTCTTCCTCCCTCTCTTCCTATCTTCCTATTAACACAATGGCTTTTTTATAACACACACACACACACACACACACATACACACACACACATACACACACACAGCCTCTCTCTCTCTGTCTCTCTTTGTCTGTCTCTCTCTCTCTCTCTCTCTCTCTCTCTCTCTCTCTCACACACACACACACACACACACACACACACACACACACTGTTTATGTATACTCTGGGCAACCGTAACTGATAGGCCCAGCTTGGGGCACACATTCAGTCTTGTTTAGAACCAACCAGTTCAGATCCCTGCTTCCATTTATTTCACTAAAGCATTTCTTCACTCAGTAGAAAGTTTCTCTCTCCCACTCACAGTCGCCAGTCAGGAACTCCAACAGTCTAGAACATTGTGTCTCCCTGCTTTGATCTACGCTTCCCCATCCTCTGCTTCCTATTCCATGAGGGAAAAAAGACGAAGCCAGAAGAGAACCAAATTCCTCAAAGGCCATCGCCTTTGGTCCGTGTGCTCCGCCCTCCGCCCAGTGAACGTCTGCCTGAGATCATCTACTCGCCACCCACACAAACACAACACGGTTCCTCTCCAGGATCTTCTGCTCATTCCTCCTTTTCTCCAAAACAAGAAAGACCCAAACCAAGAACCCCCTTCTTCCTCATTTGTCCTCACTTCCTTGGTGGTTTCCTTCAGCGTCTTGATTCGCAATCTAACAATAGGCCACTTCTTCCCACAGGCTGACTCGCTCTGACCTCTCCAGTCTGGTTTAAGTGTCGCCTTCTCAGTGGTGCATACAGCCCTTCAAGCGGACCTTTCCATCCCCTCCATCCAACTCTGAAAATGGTCCCTCTCCCTCCTTTATCCTTCTTTGTATCACGATCTCATCAACCACATTTTCTTATTTGTTTTACCGTGTCTCTTCTGCTAAAATACTTTCCCTAGGAATAGGGATCAGAATGCTTTCTGTCTGCTGATTAAGTCCTGAGCCTTAATCATTTGGCACACTTTAGGGGCTCAGCATGCCTGCTGGATAATGGGCTTCCCTCTTTCCCTGTCAACTGTGATTGTTGACTCTGTTTTCTTCCAAATTGGGTTTTTCAAAATCTGCTGCTAGACTTCAGCAGAAGTTGCAGCTTGTCCAGCCTGGAGGGAATTTAGTTTTGTTTTGTTTCTCACCCCCACAAAGTGTATTGGGAAGTTCTTGGGCTTATTTTAGTAAATATAACGTGATCCAACATGTCTTTATGAATTCACTCTGACAGAGTTTGAAATCACTATTCAAAGTCATCTCACTTTTCCAAACGTCACTAGGAAACCAGTAAGTTACATTAAAAGAACCTTTCAGAAGAATCTTTTAGGTTGTACCAACTTTAAAGAAAAACTATCAGTATGAGTGGAGTAAGATTTTTTTTAATTCCTGGTTTAATTAGATGCTTTGTGTTGCAGATAAACAATAAGTCAATGGCTGGATTTGATACTACTTTTATTTATCTATTTTTAATACACACCCAGCCCATACACACACACACACACACACACACACACACACACACACAAAACTTCCCTTTCCTCAATTGATGATGTTGTATGGCAGGTGTCCCACACAACCACTTAATTGTGGTGCTTATTAGAGAGCTCACTCCTTTAGTTGCCCTGCTCATACAAATGCTCTACAGGGGTGATACTCCTAGCCACTGTGCTCACACATATTTTTAGTTATGTTACTTGTAGAAGGTTGAACCCTTTAGTTGCCATATTTACTCACACCTGGCTTCAGTGAGGTCAGAAGCTGCCTGTGGCAACAGATGTCACAGAAAACAGAACTGCCATGTACAAAGGGTCCAGCTGCCTTCCAGGCTCATAACTGGTGGCCCAGGAATGGAAGTCGTTGCCTCATGCTTGCAAGGCAGGTGCTTTAGCCACTCAGTCATCTCCTGACCTGCAGATGCTATTTTTAAAAAGTAAATACTTGACAACAGTTAATCCATGTTGTCTGACAATGCTCATAAGGTGTCCTTCAGATTCACAAATTCACCTGACAGATATTTACACAGGTTCTCACTGGAATCAGGCTTGAAGAACTCCTGAAAGGAGATACGACAGAGATCCTACAGGCCTAAGAGGTACCATGATTCTAACCAGACAAGACTCATGAAGTTTGGGCATGGAAAACTGAAGGATAATCCACTGAAAAATCTGTTGTTTGCTTGATAAATAACACTTTAAAAATGCAAATGCTACTGACATAACCAGAGCAAGCTACCTGAGATTCTGAACATCTTTCTGCATTTGATTGATTCCTAGTATGAGAATAACCCAGTTGTAGAACATGCCTGCAGGCAGAAAGTTCAGGAATGCTTTGGTGTTGCAGTCCAAATTCTATTAGGTTACAGGACAAATACTCAGCCAGGATTATGTTGTATCTTGAAAAAAATTCCTTCTTCAGGGAAGCTTTAGTTTTTGCATTTAAGGTTTTGAACAGATTGGACAAGGTCCTTTCATAATATGAGAGGGTAAATATGTTACTCAAAGTCTACAAATTAAAATGTTCATCACAGTATCTAGACTGCGTTGGACAAAACAATTTGTCACTGTGACCTAATCAACTTGTTAACCTAAAAAAGGTTGATATACCATGTTAACCTTCAGTTCAAAACTCCTTCACAAAGTAGGGCCTGTAAATGCTGAACTAAATATTAGTCCTCTATCAACACAAATTGTCTCACTCATCAGAAATTTTGCTTGATATTCCAACTCCATGTTCTTCAGTTTTCTCTTTTTGCTGGAAAAAAGGGCAGTTCCAACTCAAAGTTCTCTTATTCAATTCATGCACAAAAACAACAGTACTTGTTAATGAGGAAGGGAAATTTTTTCCTTCTCTTTCTCCATCTTATGTTGTTAACAAAAGTCATATTCAAGGGTACAATGCCTAGACTAGGTTCATCTATTAATTGTGAAAAATAGCCTGGTAGTGCATAAAGGTGTTCTAAATGATGTAGAGTCTGCAAAATCTGAGTGACTGGTTGGATTTTCCTGCATCTTCACATCCTCTTTTCCTTGTAGCTGGAACTCTGCATTTCTAGATACCAAAGTTTCTCAGAGAAAAACAAAAAAGTCCTCTCCTTAAGAGGAATCTAGGGAGTATTCTATTTCAGTATTTTGGAACATATATGTCCACTTTGTTTCATTAGTGCTTTCCCTGGGTTTTCCTACACAGGCTCTGTCTTGCTTTAGAGCTGTAAGCACTATCTTGAACATCCACTTGAAGTTCATCCTGATAGATGTTTAGCCTTGTTGGCATCCCAAAGAGGTATATATTTCTGGAATGACAACCCTGTCTTGCCCTTGTTAGACTTCCCTTCTTTCCAGGAATGGGGCGCCTGCCTCTAGTTGAAGATGAATGGCCAAGAATCAAGGTAAATGCTCAAGACACCCTCCCTTCTGGAATTTCCTAGTCCAATGCAGGTCTCCGCATTATAGCTACTTGTCTTCTGACTCTCCAGAAAAGCCAGCAGCCTCAGTCCTTCCCTCCCAGTACACTTTTTTTTTTTTCAGGATATGACCTTTCTTCTCTTGTTGTTCCCTTTGTAACTCAAGCTGCTCCAGGGACATGTGACCACCAGCCTGGGGTCCGGTCTTCCCTCCCACCCCCATCTCCAGCCCATTCTCGACCCCTATTTCACACAGAACCCACAGGATATTATCACTCTGATATAAATGGGCCTGGATGTTCTCACCTGTAAAATTAGGAGATTGGATTCCAGATGACCCTTTCAGCTCTGACAGTCTTATGATTCTATAAATGCTGCTTCTACTTAATGATCCTTGACCGTACCACCGAGAAAATAAAATCCCACCCACTGTTCCCAGCTCTACATTTCCGTGCCCGAGCACTCTTTTTGAAGATCTATTTCCTACCATTGTCTGGGAGTGATGCTTCTGTTTCTTAGAAAGTACTTTTCTTTAACTTCTACAGGTATTATCAGAGCTCCCAATTTATTCTAATCAGACCACTAAAGGATATGTTAAAGACAACCCCCCCCCCTTCTTCCTCCCCGTGTTTCTTACAACAGCACACAGGGGACTGGAATGGAAATCACTGCTACCTAGTTCCAGCCCCTCACCTGCTTATCTCTGAGCTTTTTCACCCAGCAGGACCTTACTTGCCTCACAGACTGAGCCTTAGGCACTGAGGATATGTTGGACTTGCCCACTTCCCTCTCCTTTATTTTTGGGAAAAGAGTATTTTTACAGTATATACATTATGAGGAACTTTGTTCATTGAGGCTTAGACAAAGTTGGAGAGTTATCTTATACCTAATTTATAGGCAGTATCACCACATCTAGGGGGTCTGGAGAGATTAGATAGTACAGGGGTAAGGCAGTTGACCTGGATCAATCCCCAGCACTACCTATGGCTCCCAACCAGGGGTGATCCTTGAACAAAGAACCAGGAGTAAGCTCTGAGCACAGCTGGGTATGGCCCAAAACCCCATCATAAAAACAGAACACTTTTTAAATGCTATACTGATCTCATGTTATTTTCCTTTGTGTCTCTGAATCTGAATATCCCCTAGTCATTTGCCTTTAGAAACAACATTCATAACAATAAGACTTTTCACCCACTGAGCCATTATTTTTTCCAATCAAAGAATGTCCACAGAGGCTGTTTAAGAAAATAAGGGGCCTCGAACCACATGCCTAAATGAATCTCAAAAAGTGATTAATGAGATGGTTTCTCTGTCCTAAACAACGAAATTAAATTAAAAACGTGCACAAGGCCCTTGGCTATACAGAAGTCAGTCATGGATCCTCCTTTACAACATTCAACAGGAAACAGCTGATTTGGTGGACATGGCTCTTTGCCTCTGTAGAGCTGAATTTGTCTGTCCCAAACCACATTTGAAGTTATGCCAATAGCTCTGAGCAAAATTGTGACAGAGTAATTGGCATTAAACAAGATAAAGGATATTTGTTCCTTGGCTATTGTGTTAGCAACTAAGTACAGTGAAAAACTATCAGCCAAAAATATAATTTCCAAGAAGAGTATTGCCAGTCAACTCAATGTTGGTAACCCTTAACTCTTCTCAGGGTTCAGCCTAGTTCTGGGAGGATCATTAGGCTCTGGGGGATATACAGATTCAGATACACAAAGGAAAATAACATGAGATCAGTATAACATTTATTTATTACACTGCACTATCTGCTAGCTTAGGCAAGAAGTCGTTTGAAGGCCCAAGGATGTGTCTTAGTGATGGAGCTGGGGAGATAGTACAGTGGGCAGGGCACTTGCCTTGCACACTGTCAATTGGGTTTGATTCCATATGGTCTCCTGAGCCCCACCAGGAGTGATCCTAGAGCACAGAGCCAGGAATAAGTCCTGAGCACCACTGAGTGTGACTCAAAATTAAAAATGAGAAATTAAGTGTGAGGCCATGAGCTCAATCCCAACACTACCCGTGGGCAATCTCAAAGGTCCCTGGTACCACGACAAAGTGTGCAGCCTCAGGCACACTCCACACAAGTCTGTGAGCACAGGTGCCAATATGCACCCCTCCATAAGAGTTGAGAGTAAGTGTGACATCCCTGGCAAGCAATACAACCAAAAGCATGTGTGAGCACCACAGTTGAACGTGCATCCTTTGGTGAGCATCAACGCTAAAACATGTATGATGCTCCCCACTCCCTTCTCACTCCATCATCAGAACAGCAGCAAACAACCAAGAGAAAGAAGGGAATAAAAACAGATGGGGGAAGATGTCACCTAAAAGAGTCTTCACTGGATCTGGCCCCACATCTCTCTCCTTAGCCACTGACATTTCTCCCTGAAACATAAGGTTTCTCTCTGTCTGCCTGAGAGAATCCTTGTTTGCCTTCCAGATGGATTGTCTTGTGTAGTTCTCTGCTGAGAATCACTTCTGGTAGGAAAAAAGGGAATGGGGGTGGGAAAACATAAATCTGCTAGGAGTCTGAAGTCAAGGGAAAAGGGAGAAAATGCAAGTAAGTCTTGCAGAGAAAAGGAAAATGATGACAGAGAAGGGACAGAGGAGGGAGAGAGAGAGGTGGGGGTGAGGTGGTGAAGACAAGCATATGTACTTGATAGTGTGCTCAAAGTCCAAGTTAAGCTGAGAAATTCTTCACTTCAAAATCAAAACACAGATAATGCTGTAACTTCACAGGCTGGTGGGGAGTGCAGTCAATGTTTGATAAAATAAGAATATAGAGATCACCACCGAGGCATTTGCCTTTGATCTAAATTAAAGGTCAAGCAGACATTGCAAAAGTGCTCACATAAATCCATTACGCTGTCTTGTAGCCAATTCTATTAGTTCCTCTTTGCCTTTTGGCCTTGGATTCCTTGGGCTTGCTTTGGCACTGGTACCTTTGACCTCCTATCTCTTCTTCAGATTCTCTCGCCTGGTTTCTGCAGTTCCAGGCTTCTCTGCTTCTCCTCCTCCATGATAGCCATTTCTTTTCATTCTCCTCTTACTCTTTCCCACCTATTCCCTGGAATACAACTGCTTGGAAAATTCATCCTCTGCTCAGGTAGTTTCAGCCATGCTGGTAGTAGTCGATCATGAACCATTTTTCTCCTATGGAATAAACGGGGTATCCAACTGCTTGCTGGGCTTCTCCCATGGAAATAGCTCAAAGCTGTAGTCTTCATTTCTCTGTCCCCTTCTCCCTGTTCCCTCCCACTCACACAGCCCCTATCTCTATCATCTAGTTGTTCAAACTAGAAATACAATCTGCGGGTCAGAGATTCTCACCTTCTGAACAACAGTGGATTGTGTGAATGGTTTCATTCCTACCACTACAAGTGCTGTCACCCACCTCATTCTTCTCTCCTCTCATATTCACCTGCCTGGTATCCCCATTCCCTCCCCCTGACGTTTCAGGCTCACCCTGACAGCCCTGGGAGAACAGGCTCCCCAGCATCCCCAAGTTCCCTTAAGGTTCATATTTCCTTTGTCTTAGAGATTGCTGCTTATAAATAATTGCATTGTTTATAATGTAATTTAGATTCATATGTTTATTTCCCTTCTACCTCCAACACACCACATGCACACATAAACACACACATACACACACATATACATACACACATTTTTAAATCATCACTACTAAACTACTTTCGCACCATTCACTTTTTTCTCTCCTATTACATGATGCTCTTTTACCTGGAATGTTTTTCCATCACCCCCTGCCTGCCTCATTTTTCATCCATCTCCTACTTAAGCTTCATTTCTCAAGTCTTCTTCCTTTGTTACTTCTCTAATTCTACCCCAAGGTTCTGGCATATCTTATGTGTAAATACTTCTAGGAACAGTTGCTGTGTTTGTTCAGCAAACAGTCCTACATCCGGGGAAAACACCACCCAGTAGGTGCTCAATAGCTATTTGTGGAATGGGGGCCAAGGAAATAGTACATTGGAGTAAGGTTCATGTTTTGCATGTGTCTGACCCTGGTTTGGTCCTCTGAGCATCACCAAGATTGATCGCTGGGCACAGAGCCAGGAGTAAGTCCTAAGTAGCACTGTCTCTGTTCTCCCCCAAACCAAACCAAACCAAACCAATAAAACAGACAAACCAAAAAAACACCTGAAAACCAAATTCAATAACAGATTCTTAAATTCACCACAGGGAATTATTATTAAAATGAATTCTTTTCAAAGTGAATTATTAGTGAAGCCCCAAGATTATTTTACATAAATTTTAAAAAATAGATTTTATTTTGCTGAGCAATACAGATCATCTTTGAATAATAGCAGGTAATAAACTGAGAATTGACATTGGAATTTTGGATATTGCAAAATGCTTTCTATACTTACATCTTAATATGGGAGTGACCAGTGACCCAGCAATTTATAACAATTGAATGGCTCTCCAGTTCCTTCTCCAGAAATCAGCCCATTCAGATTCTTATCTCTGCCCTTTGACCCCAAATTTGCTCCGGGCATTTCGTTCACCACCTTTCAGATTGATTTTGAGAAGACACTTAACAGCAGTGATGATAAAACCAGAGTCCTTTGCCTACCTGAAGCAAGATCTTGGTGCACGACTTTCTGATGAAGAATTTTCAGGAAAACCTTCTTTACTGTGGGTTTCTGCTGAGTTAGAAAATTAAGGGCTTCACCTCCTATAGTTATTGCCATATCAACTTATTTGTCCTGACCATAGAGCCTGAAGTCAGCTTGATAAACTCTTAAACAAGGACTTAAATCTGTGATCAGATATAACAATTTTCACATAAATTGATTTTTCTGTATCTATTTATTTTAATATTGCAGCTCTGTTAACTAAGGATAATTCTAGAACTGTATCTACAGTTATGGCCTTCTTCTGTGTTAAAATAAATAAAAAGTTTTTTAAAGAAAAATAAGGGCTTGTCCCTTCAACAGACAATAAAGTAAGCTGTACCCAACTTATGGATCACATATGGTCAGTTGAGGTCAGACAAAGCCCAGTCAGCCTGTAGTATAGTGGAACCATGAAAGGGACATCTTCCATATCAGAATCATTGTGGCGTTTTTTTTTTTAACCTCATTATCAAATCTGGAATATCAGCATGCAGAGTAATATGGGCCTCTTCCTGCAGTGAGGTTTTATCAGCATTTTCTAGATGACCACACATTCATGGTCCACTCCATTTCTGCCTGGATATTGCTGTGGAGAGAGTGTACCTCTCTCCTCCCTTCATTTACCCACGTGCTTCTGTAAGGCAGGAGAATTTGAACAGGCTGGTCCTATACTTCAGGCTAGCAAAGACATAGGGCCACAGAGGAGATTGCTGAATTAGAAGACTGCTTCTATCTTTGGAAATGGGTCCAAGTCTCAATTCCTGACACACTTGGTTTGGCTTCCAAGAAGGTCTACTGCAGGAAGAACTCTTCTGATGGGCTAGATTAACTGACTGAAAAGGGTGGGGAACCCCACAAGTAGACTTGTTAGGTATCATTTTGAGGAGGAAGAAAGGGAGGGTGGCAGAGTCCATGATCATGGCCTTTTTTCATCACTGTCTGTAGACAGTGATGAAGCAGGGCCAAGCATCATGGGGATCCCTATGCTCACATATCCTGGCCCCTGGAGCATCCAAGGTTCACACTGTTGGGATCTGATCCGGAGAGCACGGCTGCTCTGGGGTGCTGCCCTTTGCCTTGGTCAGCATCCTCTTGCAAGGACTTACCTGTCATGTGCCTGGTAGGTTCAAGGGCTCATGCAGATTAAGACATTTTGTTTATTAGAGTCCTTAGAGCTCCCGAAAATATTGGAAACAACAGCGAACAGGAGTGAAGGATGCTGGTACCTAGAATCAACCAACAGAGTGTTCTCAAGGGCACAACTTCTTTTTCAGAGACTTCATTCATTTGATTGAGTAGAAGAATAAAATTTTTACATTGAAATGCATTCCCACACTGTTTCTTTCATGTCCCCTGCTGGGCCAGAGAGGCACCGGACAGCAGGAACTGAAAGGATTAGACTGTTCTTTTCCATCACAGCTGGTACATACTCAAAATGCAAACCCGCCTGGGTATTTCCAAGGAGAATATTCTTTTCATGATGAGGCTGGAGTAATCTATTCTTCAGTGGAAATGACCTCTGTTTTCATGGCCTGATGGCTGAGTCGTTTCATTGGACTTGATGTATTCTCTGGATCAGAAAAATCTGTCATAGATCTTTTCTAAAGATTAGGGCAATAAGCAACCTAAGGTTCTCTGATCTTCAAAGGAAGCGATAAATAATGACTACAAGGTCACTGGGAGAAAATGTCGCACAAGCAGCAAAAAGTCAGACTTATGCTTCATCTGAGACTTGATGTTTTCCAGAATTCAAGGAAAGAAAATCTTCAAATATGACTTAAAATAAGTCCACAGGAGGCTTAAGTCTAACTTAAACTGAGCTCAGGGTAGTATTGGCTACTTTGAAGAAACAAAAGGAAGACAAAAAATAATTATATATATTTTTCCTCTAATCATATGTTTTATTAAAGTGTTTGAGGGGGCAGTAATATAGTACAGCAGGTAAGGTGCTTGCCTAGCACGTGCCTGACCCAGGTTTAATCCCCGAATGGTCGCCTGAACACACCAGGAGTGATCCCTGAATGCTGAGTCAGGAGTGATTCCTAGTACCACTGGGTATGGACCCCCGCCCTCAAACAAAAAGAACCAAAAAGAACTATTTGGCTTGGGTTATTTATGGGTTTAGTGACAGGATATTATTTCCTAGAGAATGTATTAAATGCCTGGCATTGACTTAAATACTTTACATAAAATATGGGAGAATGATGACAAGAGGAATGCTCTGGAATCAGATTCTGTGAATTTAAATGCTAATCTTTGATTATGCATGTGACCCTGTTCTTTAACTACAATACACCATATTACCAAAAGCACTAGAACAACCTGAAATTCTTTTTGTATTTGACAGAAGGCAAGCAAGTAAGTACTTTATACCTGGACTTAGCAGTGTATCCCTATAAATAGTCATTGGGTTACCACCAATTGCCAAATTGTACTTTTTATAAGCATGTCCGGTCCAGTTTTCATCCTAAGAGGAAGTACATGGGCAGGAGAGATAAGACAGTTCAAAAAGACTAGAGAGCATGCCTTTATTCCCCTGGTTATTGTATCCAAATAATTATTTCAGTACATATTTATTGAGTACTTGCTATAAATTAGGTTCTCTCCCCCCCACCACCCAAACTTTAATTTAGGTACTGCTAATAACAGCACCAGTGTGTCAGCTAACACTAGCGGCAGAGCCTGGAATGCTGCCCGTGGCGTATTCGATATGCTAAAAATAGTAACAATGATGGTCCTCATTCCCCTGACCCTGAAAGAGCCCCCAATATGCCATCTGTCTACACTAGCACGTGACAGGGATGAATGGAGATATTACTGGGTCCGCTCAAGCAAATCGATGAACAATGAGATGACAGTGACAGTGACAGTGATAGTGTGTCAGCATCCCCATGTGTCTCATGGTCTACTCCCACCACCCACCCTAAACACTGGTCAAACTCTGTTTTTCTCTATTCAATTGTTATTACAGTTTGGGTCATCTGTTTACAATATCAACACTCATGTTTTGGATGTATGTAGTTACTACACCTCAACACCACTGAAGTGCCCAAGACCCACCAAAGACTTTATATTACATCCAGTTTGCCTCATCATTCCCTTTCATTCTCTCCCCCACACCCTATCTCTTCCTTGGAATTCTCAATTCCATAATTCAGGGGCAAGGAATTGCCATTATTTAATAGCTTCCACTCCCTTGTCTTATTTCACTATAGGGCACAGATATGAGAGAACACCTGTTCTCCTTCTCCCTGTGACTTACTTTGCTTAATATTATGCTCTCCAGTTTCCATCCAAGTTTCAGGAACTGCAGGAGTTTTACCTTTTCTTCTGTATAGCTGTATAATATTTCATTGTGTGCTTCTTTAGTCACTTTTCTGTTGTTGGACATTTGGGTTGTTTCCACCCCATGCCTAATATACTAAGTGGAGTGCATGGTTTACATACAGTACCCTGAGTTTTATCCTCTGAACCACAAGGCCTCCTGTACATTGTTGAGAGAAACACCTACCTCTAATTCCTACTAATAGCAATGAACTGAGAGTTGCCTCTGAGCACTGTTGAATGTGGCCCTCAAACCCAAATCAAACCAAACCAAGCCAAAATCAGTGACGTGCATTTTGAAAGCTAGTGGCTAAACCACAAAAAAAATGCTTAGATGATATTTTCCCCCAAAATGTTATTAAAACACCATGAGTTACAGAGCTATTCTTAGTTGGGTTTTTGACACTCAATTTTCCATCACTGATCCTGCCAGCAGTGTCAACTTTCCTCCGCTGGTGTTCCTGGGTTCCCTCTCCTAGCCCCTCTGCTCCAGCCCCAGCCTGCCATCCTGACAGGCATCTTCTAAGTTTGGTTATTAAAGTTCGTTTCTCCTGATTTCAATGTTGTTGACTCTGTGGTTTGGATATTTAGCTCTACCATTCCTTAACCCCATCCATGTACCCTTGACCCCTCCCCCGTTGCTTCTCATCTCTTTCCCCCTTCGCCTTTATTCTATATTCTATTTCTTTCCTTTTCCCTCTACACTGGGGCCAAAGGTGATCTAGGCATCCCCCTTTAAACCAATGCATTTCCTCATTCAGTTACTCTAAATACCACATATAAGTGATATCATCCTGTGTTTGTCCATCCATTCTCTAAATATCACATATAAATGATGTCATTCCGTGTTTGTCCTGACTTACTCCATCTAACATGATATCCTCCAGTTTCATATATGTCACAGCAAATTGCATGATTTCATAATTCCTTACAGCTGCATGTCTCTTTACGACTACCAATGTCTTCGGTCTTCTTTTATAGTTAGTCCCCATTCCTCCTTTACTTCCCGATAACAGCAACAATTTCATTTACCTACAAGAATAGATATTATTGGCACTATGAGTTTTACAGGTTGCTTTTTTTTGTCATCAAGATGCTAAGTCTGTGAGGACAAAAAAGAATCTATGTGGTCTGGACTATTTGATTTAGAGCAAGGCTTATGCCTGTGACTGGTTGGTACAATGCTGAGTGTGCTGTCAAAACAAAGAACATAATAAATAAGGACCACGTTAAATGCACTGGGAACTGGTATAGAAGCTGCCTTGATGGATGGATCTCATTTGCTACCCTATATTATTCAACTCCAACAGAAATTACGATTTACTTGTAAAGATTTCTCATTTATTTAACTTCAGTCTTTAAAAATTTTTTCTTTCCTTATAATTTATTTGTATGTGTTCATCAAATTTGTTTTTCTTCTTTAAACATAATATTCCTTTGAGGGGGAGTTAAAAGATTTAGCTTTGCCTGGCAGCAGGCCAAGGAGGAAAAAAAATCATCAATTTCCTTTCCAATAAAAGATGATGCTTAGAGTGCTAGACTGAAATTCCCAGTCTAAATTCGCAGTGTTGATGAGATTCTCAAATGCTAGTGAGTGGAGCAGTGTCTGGGAAGGAAAAAATTTACACAAGTGACAAGAGTAAAAATTCAACTGTTATATGTGGCAATAACCAAATAAGGAGGAAAGAGAAGCTTCAAGTCAAAACAAAAGAATTAAGTACCTGTCTCCACAAAATGGAAGGATGTGACTCTTTTAAGAACACGGCAAGGGGAAAAGTTCGAGTCTCAGTATTTCTTCACTTCTGCATATGAGGAGTTTGAGAACCATTTGGAAAAGGTAGTAACTCAACAGTAGCCTCATTCCATTTTTTAAAACCTTTTTTTTTTAAAGGTTAGCTCAGCCCTTCAGGAATCTGCTGAGGATAATGGAACTTCTACCTATAAAAAGTGCAATGAGCAAAAAATATTTATTCAATTTCAGGAGACTTGAAAGACTTCTTGAAGTTCATGTATGAGTCTAGGGAGGCGGCTAGAGAATCCCAGGAGCTTCTGGGACATCTTTAAAGCAGTGTTTCTTTTCTTTTTTTGTTTTTATTTATACATAGGAGCATTTCCTAACCAGGATATTTCAAGGGGAGCACAGGGGAAAATCATGCAATTGGAGGGGATGTGAGGTGAAGGATGGTGTTGGAACACTAAATGCTTGAAACAATCTTTTAATGAATAACTTTGTAAATCACAGTGCTTTTCTTTTTTTTAAATAAAAACCATCCTTTATTTTTATTAAAAAAGCTAAAAATTACATAAAAAGCAAATAAATCCTAAAAAAATATACTGATGCCAACAAAATACCTGATAAACACTGCTTTATAGACTATAAGTCAGAAGAGGGGCCAAGTCTCAAATCCAAGATAGAAATTTCAGGAGAACTAGTAGCTCTACAAGCCATTTTCTTTTTCTTTTTTTATTTTTATTAGTGAAACACCATGAGGTACAGTTGTAGACTTACAAATTTTTGTGCTTGGGTTTCGATTATACAATGATCAAATACTCATCCCTCCACCAGTGCCCATTTTCCACCACCATGGATAATATCCCCCCCCATCCCCCCACCCCCTCCTGCCTCTGTGGCAGGGCAATCCCCTGTGTTCTCTCTCTCCTTTTGGGTGTTGTGGTCTGCAAAAGAGGCATTCAGTGGCAAACATGTTCAGTCCATAGTCCACTTTCGACATGCATCTCCCCTCCTGGGAGGATCCTCCAAACACCCTTTATTTGGTGTTCCCTTCTCTATCTGAGCTGCCCTTTCCTCTAGAATGCCCGACTGGCCACTAAGCTATGGAGTAATCCTCCTGGTGCTGATCTCAGCTATTCTTGGGTATTAATCTCATATTTTGTTACTTTATATCCCCCAGATGAATGCAATCTTTCTATGTGTATCCCTCTCTTTCTGACTCATTTCGCTTAGCATGATACTTTCCATGTTGTACCACTTGTATGTAAATTTCATGACTTCATCTTTTCTAAGAGCTACATAGTACTCCATTGTGTAGATGTACCAAAGTTTCTTTAACCAGTCATCTGTTCTTGGGCATTCAGGTTTCTTCCAGTTTCTGGCTATTGTAAAGAGTGCGGCAATGAACAAACAAGTGCAGATGTCACTTGGACTATACTTTTTTGCCTCTCTGGGATATATTCCCAGGAGTGGTATTGCTGGGTCAAATGGGAGCTCAATTTCTAATTTTTTGAGAATCGTCCATACTGTTTTCCAAAAGGGTCTACAAGCCATTTTCTATGGCTTTTGTAGACTTCAAAGCGCTTTGACATGAGTCGACTAGCTGGACTGGGTAAGAAAAAGGCTGCTATTGAATCTCTACGTGGTTAGATTTCGTAGAATTAAAAACGTTTCCTTGTGAAACATAAATATTCTCAGTTGGTGATTTATCCTTGGTTAGCTCAGCTGCAGATCCTTAGAATGATTATCGATTAGCGCCTTCCCAAGGAGAAACAAACTACTTAGTTTTAAAGGTGTTCAGCTAGATGTCTAGGATCAGCAGCCATCGGGGTTTTCTCTGAGGCCTTGCAGAGGTCCATGAGGCCATCCATTTGCTACTGATATGTCTGTGGGGTCTGAATTTCCTTCACATACTTCCACCAAAACAACATGGTGCAGCAGATTAGATACAGCATAGATAAGAGAATACAGCTCTCTTCGATGAAGTTAGGTTTGAGTATTTGCAAAAATGGAAACAAAGCCAGGCTTCCTTCTGAAAAACTTTTTGAGGTTCATTTGTAATCTATTTTCTAAAATTTTTAGGGGATATATATGTATATATATATACACGCACATATATACAATTGTAGTTTTATTTTAGAATGCAAATATCAGTGCATACGATGCATATTGCACTGCTAGATCATTCCTGGCTCTGTTTAGGGGGACCAAGAGGTGTCAGGGAGGAGTGGGTTCCTGTGATGTGGCAGTGAGTGACTGCCTGGTATATATACTGTTGGGATGGGAGCAGGGCAGCTGAGCTGAAACCGATGTGGGGGTGCCAAGGTGGGCAGGGGGGCCACTGGACATTTGGGGAGGGCCACACTCCACCTGGTGGTGCTCAGAGCTTACTCTTTGTACACTCAGGAGATCGCTCCTGGTGGGTTTCAATGGGACCATATGGGGTGTCAAGGATGGAACCAGGGTCAGCCATGTACATGTCCACTAATTCTTCCACCAGCTATGTCCCTGCCCTCTCTCCCCTACTGAACTGTCTTTTTAAAGTGACCATGAGGCCAAGCAGTTTGAGAACCTGGTAATTTCGAGAAGACAGCAGAGAGGGGTGTGGACGCATCAGTTCAGGGGCTAAGCGTGGCTGGATGGTCAATCAGGTGGGAGTGGGGGGCGGGGGAGGGGGCCGAGGTTGTAAAAGGTGGAGGTGGACAGAGGAATGAAAAAGGTCAGATTTCTTCATTTTCCTGATCCAAACATAAGCAGTGTAGGTGCGACTTGTAGAAAGGGATCTTATGAAAAATGCTGTCTAGACTCAGAAAATTAGGAATGACATCTGTGCTTTTTTTTTTTTAGAAAAAAAGTGAAAAACGGGCTGGAGCTATATAGTACAGGGGGTAGGGCGGTTGCCTTGCACGTGCCCGACCCGGTTCTGTCCCCAGCATCGCATGTGGTCCCCTGAGCACCACCAGAAGTAATTCTGAATGCAGAGCCAGGAGTAACCCAAGCACTGCTGGGTTGACCACAAAAGCAAAAAAAAAAAGAAAAAAAAAAGTGAAAAACATCGAAGCTGAGCCTCTTTTTCGAATGAAAGATGAAAGTAGAAAATATTTTTGAAACCCCAGAACCCCAGTATTTTTTGGTTTGATCATAGGGTACAAGATGTGGTAATTGTTGTTGTTGTTGTTGCCTTAACAAAGTATTTTTTAAAACCATTTCCTGGCGAAGAAAAAGAAAATTTGTCCCCTTAAAGGAGACAAATCTGTAGGCATTAAAAAAAAAAAAAAAGACACAACCCTTCAAACAATGGCCTGGGGAGGCAGCCCAGAGGTGCATAATGAGCTCTGTTTTATTCCAGGTGGGCGCAGACCCCCAGCACCTGCCAGGGAAGGAATGGCCCCCAGCGTTAGGCCCCCAGCGTTAGGCCCCCAGCGTTACGAGTGGTGTTCTCCCTCTCCTTACCCCACCCTCAAATATCTTAAAGTTACACGTTTACCTGTGAAGCACTGAGTTTTGATACAGAGAATGGTGTACAGAAGACAATACTGAATTTAGAATAAGAAAAAAGAAAAAAAGGAAAAAATTCTTTTACTTGCTTTCAGACATCTTCCTTCTTTGAGCTTCATTTTCTTATCCATCAGCCTTTCCCTAGTTGAGGATTCGGACTCTTTTACCCACAAGACGTGAGTAAAAAATACTTATCCCGGGGGCCTGTTGCGGGATTACTAAGAGATAAGCCCCCGGCGTCCAGTTAGCGGAGCGTAAGGGGTTTTTCGGAGGAGCTGCAGGAGCGTGGTGGGAAGGCCCCAGGCAAAGTGGAGGGACGGCAGGTGTAGCCGAGCCTTTGGCACAGTCCGCCGAGGGTCTGAAGTGTCAGCTTCACAAGGAGGTAATTCACAAGTGCTACTTTACTTTAGATCTGGAGGCGGAGGTTGGGGAACGGGGAAGGGGGGGTGTCACACGGGTTCGGGGACGCGGTTTAGGGGCTCTAAAGGGTCGAGAGGGGCTGGACAGCTAACGCAGAGGGTAGGGCGCTTGCCTTGCTCCCGGCCGGCCAGGATTCCACCCCCGGACCCCTGAACCCCGCCAGCAGTGAGCTCCTGAGCGCACAGCGAGGAGCAAGCCCTGAGCACCTCTGGGTGGAGTGTGGCCCTCCCCAGATAAGAGACCCGCAGCCCACCTTGGCACCCCCACGTCGGTGCCAGCCCAGCCGCCCTGCCCTGCTCCCATCCCACCCGTGCCCGGCGGGCACGCCGCCTTGGGTCGCTGCCACGCCGCAGGAGAGTTCCGCAAGAGAGCTCGGCGGGCCCCCTCCTCCCGAACGGGTCTCCCGAACGGGGCCAGCGCCCCCCGCTTCCCATCCGCCCCAGACGGGCACAACGTCGCCAGACCCGGAACGCGCACCCGGGCCCCCAGGGCCGAGGGGCAGCGGGAGGGATCCCAAAGTTCGCCGCCGCCACCCCCGTTACTTAAGCCCACTGGGTCTGCAGCTCCCCCTTGGCCCCAGACCTCGCCACCCCATCCCGGGCTCTCCCCGGCTCCCCGCGGGGGGTCGCCCGGAGGACCCCGCGGCGCCGCGACTCCCGCTCCGCAAGCCCGGGGTGGGGTGTGTGTGTGGGGGGGGGGGGGATGGGGGGGAGGTAAAAGCCGGCGCCGGCCGCCGCTCTCACGCTCGCGCATCGATTGGCCAGGCCTTGCTGCCTGGGCGCCCGGCGCGCGCGAGCGGCCCGGGCCGCCGAGGGCCCGGCGGAGCGCGGGGCGGGAACCCTGGCAGGCGGGCCAGGGGATTGCCGAGCGCATGGATGGGCGCGGGGGCTGGCGCGCGCCGGGCTCGCGGGTTTCGGGGGGCGGCGCCGGCCAGCCAGTGCGGCGCGAGGCGGGAGTCGCGCCTCCTGCGTCGCCCCCGGGCTAGCGCCGACCCGGCCCCTGCGCCCCGCGGCGGGGCTGCCCGGCCCCGCGACCCGCGCCCCTCCCGGGTGGTAGCGGGCGCGCGGCGGAGGGAGCGCGCGCTGGCGGCGGCGGCGGCGGCCCGTCCCCTCCCCCTCCCCCTCCCGCCGCCGCGCACAGCTCGGGGAGCAGCCGGGGGCTCGGCGGCGGCGGCGGCGGCGGCGTCTGGCCCCGGCTCCTCCTCCTCCTCCTCCTCGGCCTCCTCCTCCTCGTCCGCCTCCCACTCCTCCACCTCCACCACCTCCTCCTCCATCGCCTCCTCGCTCCCTCCGTCCGCGGCGGTTATGGCCCGTCGCCGGAGCACAAAAGCGTCTCGGCCGTGGAGGTCTGCGTGGGTCCTGCTGCTCCTCGCCGGAGTGCACGGTAAGTGGCCGTGTGGTCCCCGCACCCGGCGATCCAGCAGAGCCGCCTTTCCCCCGACCCCCCTCCCCCTGGCCCCGGGGTTCCGGGGAGAACCGAGGAGGGACCTCTCGGCCGCTGGCGGGACAAAGACCCGGCGAGGGGTGGCTGCAGCGGAGGGGTGGGGGGTGCCCCCTGGCGAGGATGCCGGCGTGCCCCGACGGAGCTGGCTCCGGGCTTGCAGAGGAGCTTGGGCCCTGCCCGGGGGGCGTCTGGTGTAGGGAGAAGCCAGGAGGTGGTCCGCAGACTCCCCTCCCCGCTCCGGGGTGCTCCCCTCCCCAGCCCGCGGCCTCTTGGTGACTCGGAGCCCCGTGCACAAACCGCACACAAAGACAGGAGCCCGAGAAAGACGGGGCTCAGCCGCCCCCCCAGCCCCCGGTCCCCAACTCCCCCGGGGGCGTCAGGAAGTTCTCTCTCCGCGGAGATGGCCGCGGCACCGGGACCCCCCGGGTCCCCCTAACCCGAAGCAAGCCGCCCCCCGTCTCCTCCCCCCCCCCCCCCCCCCGGCCGCCGGGGGGCCGAGCTCGGCGGGTCCCGGGCGTGCAGGGTCCTGCCCTTCGCGGGAGCCGCGGGGGGAGAAGGCCAGAACTGAGTTTCCAGCCCCACCTCCGTCTCCGTACTCCCTCGCGGGGCGCACAGGTCCGCCAGACTCGCGGCGCATTTGTCACTTCACCCGTCCTTGTGTTCGTCCCTGTTGCTGGATCGCCACCACCCTCCCAAGCCCACCCCTGGTCGGGGCGCGTGGTCGACCGAGGTTTGGTCCGGTTCGCAGAAGGCTGCAGAAGGCTTGGCGGGGGCGGCAGGAGTTCTCCTGCACTGCACGTTCCTCTCCCGACCCCGCCGTTCACGGGTCCAGTGAAACGCCGGGGAGAGAGGGTCTGTCCGTGCACACAGTGGTCCTGCGCTTCGGAGGGGGCGGTGATCATCCGAAGTTGCCCTTCTTCGGTACCTTTGCCGGCTGCACTCGCTGCATCCGTCGTGGTGGTGGGCAGGAGTTGGGTCACCGGGTAATTCTCCAGCATGTGGCTGTGGAATTGAATGTGACTGTAACTTTGAAAGCGGAAGATAAAGGAAATTCGGTGAAGAATTCCCAAGTGGACATTTCCCTGACAGCCAAGGAATCCCCCTTCCCGATGGGATTTCCAGCGCGTTGCCCTCTGACCCAGTTGTTGGTGACTCAGGGAGAGGTTTGTGCGGCCGTCCTGGTACTGCTTGGCAGTGGTGGGCTGGTGTGTTCCCAGAAACCCCTGTGTGCGGCTTCTTGAGTGTTAGTTGCTTCAAGTGGTGTGGTCCCTGCTCCCGCGGTGACTTGTGGGAGAGGGTGAGACCCCAACATCAGATTAGGTTGTTTCTTCTTCCCTGATGATGGATGCGGACTTTCCAGGGGGACTGTAGGACTCAGGTGGCTTCCGTCCTGAGTGATCAGGAGTTTCCAGCAACTCCGCAGTAACCAAACTTGAATTTTAGGGCCATCTGGTCAGACTGGTGACACAGATGGAGTCTTTTTCTCTTTCATTAGGGCTTTCTGTCATTGCCCTCTGAACGGAAAGTCTGTTCACCTCTAGGGATGACAGGCTTTGAACCCTGTCATTTGCCATCTTTGGCCCTTGTACACAAAACAACTTTTCCTCCCATTAGCTATTTTGAAAGGGTTGTATTTGGGGGGAGGTGGGGATTTGTGTTGAGCGAGGAATTGTTGGGAAGCAAACGCTGACACTCCTTTCTCCTTCAGAGTAGGACCAGGTTATAGACAGTGACTGATGGAGGCCAGGGGGCATGCCGGGAGCCCCAGGAAAGTGTGAAGAACAAGGAGACAGCCCCAGGGAGCCCAAAATTTCACTGGGGGAAATATTTCTTGCGCTCTGCCCTTCCCTTCCTCTTCTGTCTTGCCACTACAGATGATTTTACAGTGGAGAAAAAAGCCCAAACCGGGGTGAGGTCTGTTAAACTTGACTGTGCATTAGTTGTGGTGAGCTGTGCCGGTGTCCTGAATAAGGCCCAATCCCCTGAGCCTCTCAGAACAGCTGCTGATTGTAATTTATGAAATTGTCCCTTCTGCATCAGAAAGCTCGTTTTTTTTTTTTCAAAGTGATTTCAAACATAATTGGAAAACTTTGTTAAACAACTAAGTGTCCAAAGTAAGTCAGCATAAACCATATGGAGAAAGCCAGGTTGACCGGCTAATGTTTAGGTAATTCCAAGCCAACTTTTCCTTCTTGTCTGTTAACTGTAACATGAGTGCCAGCTCCTGAACCTTATCTATACAGGTGTTGTTTTTTGTTTTGTTTTGTTTTGTTTTTTAACCTGCATTTATCTTGGCTTGTCCTGAGTGACTAGTGAATGAGGCCAGTTCAGTGGCAGAGCATGGCTGTCTCAGTGCCAAGTTACCTTTCTGAATGAGAAAGCCATATTTGGGACACAGCGTTGTGATACAGAATGAGTTTGTAAGGAGCTGCTCAAAGACCAGTACTCTGCTTGGAACGGCAGCGTCTTAACAGCATCAGATGTTCCAGAAAGTTCAGAGAAAGGTGAAGGTTCAGCTGCCTTTGGGAATTGGACGGAATAAGAACATGAGTGGGGGCACTTGTGAGCTTGACTGGCATGTCTGGGTTTTACAAATGCGAAGGTTTCCCAAAGGACCTCCTCGCCAGTAGATGTTATTAGTCATGCGCTCTGAAGCCACAACTGACTCATTGGAGTAGTCACATTGCTTTCTTCTTTTCCACATCTGGTTGTCATCCAGATGATATTTTCTAACTTTTCTGTTTACTCAGATTCACCCTCAGAAATACACTATATGTTGCTCCCCTTGTACACAGCAAAGCTTGTGAAATAATATTGCCCTTATGCTGGTGTCTTTCTGTTCTGTTTGTCTTCGCTCCCTTCACCCTTCCTCAGTTGGTTTGCTGGGCTGGACACATCATTTGAAACCCACTAATAGATTGCAGTCCTAAGTTCAACTCTTGCCCTAGATGCAGCCTTCAAATATAATGTAGAACGATTGTGTTTGTGTCTCATTTTACAGTAGCCTTGAAGAGTGGCAGATTGGTTTTTGGTTAGTTGCTTGCCGGGCCCTTGGTAGCAGTAAGACTCTTCCTGGCTCACACTGGTGATGAGATTCAGCTTTAAACTTCTTTTCAGTTCTAAGTCAGAAGTCAGCTGTGTCGGGCGCTGTTGTAAAAGTCACAGGCGTGAGACATACTCCTTTTGTTCTTGCATCTCCTATTTGATGGGTGACTCTTTCCCAGTGAATCTTAGGGAACATTCAGCAGCATTTCGTGTAAATTTCCAGTTTAAGGAGAGAGTAGAAATAACAATTTTAGAAAGCTAGTAAGTGGAACTAAATTAGATGGAACTTGATGGGGGAATCTAAACTAGATTCTAATTTTAAAATAGTCAAGCTTGATTACATAAAATATGTCGAATAAAACGGAATTAATTGCTTAACATAGATCCTTTCATGGGTTTATAATCTAAATTATAGCTATATCCTATAGAGATTCCACCAAATTGTAGATTTTTTGTTTGTCTGTTTTCAATTGGGCAGAAAGAATTAAATTTCCAAGGGGTAGCTAGCTGTGGTTCCAAGAAAAGCATGAGGAGGTTTGAATTGTGTATGGTAAATGATTAGGAAGATTCCTAGAAAGTAAAATCTCTGAAGAAGGCATAAAAGTGATGTCAGACTGAACACTGAGCAGCAGTTAGAGAAAATGTTTGGAAAGAAAAGACTCTTAGTGGTTAGAAAATTTAAAGCTTATCAAGAAGGCAAGGCAACTGGGAGACTTTTGGTCTTCCTGCTTTGTGGGTTGTGTTTTGCCTCTTCATGCATTTTATCAATGACTTTTCAGTAGCAAGAATCAAAGGTTTAACAGAGGCAAATATTTTAATCTGTGTGAGGTTTATGTAGATGCACGCAAACATAACCTGACTTCATTTCAGAATTTTAACTATCTTCTTCTCGTTGAGAGTCTTTATAAGTGGCATCTGTTCCACACTCAGGAGTTGAATCAAAGAGCTTTGATTACTAAGGTTAACTTTCTCTCTAATTTCTGCTTTTTCTTCATAGCCTCTCCTAGTTTTAGAAGGACAAGTAATAGATGTGCGTAAATGATATACTCTCATTTTCTGCGATACAGGATTAGATCTTACAAATGCAAACTTCCAGGCTGTTTGCATATGTGCTGTCAATATATATGTCATTGCAACTAAATACATACATGTTTATATACATGTATGTATTTAGTTGCAATACCTAATTAGCTTAGGAAATTCTCAGTATCTGAGCTGTAGGAAGAGATGAAGGAAGCTAATGTTAAATTCAGTTCAGATATGGTACTTGATCTTTGTTCTTTGCCAGTTAATCTTCATTAGGTCTTGTTTAGCAATCCTACAAGTCATTCCTTTCTTATGTAAGAGAAAATTAAAGCTCAGTTGTGACTTATCTGAGATCAAGCTGCTAGCAAGTAGTGGGATAAGGATTGCAGCCTTATCCGGTCTGCTCACTCGTTCATTCCTTTAACAAGTATTGATCAAGCGCGGGCATCTGGCATTGTGTGAGCCTCAGATGATTCATATCATCTCTGCCCTTGTGGAGCTTACAGTCCAGTGAAGAAGCTGCCCTAAGTGCCCTAACCGTAAGTGCCCCAACAGAAACGAAGGCAGTGGGTGGGTGGGGGAGGTCAGTGGGTCAGGCCCCTGCCTGGCATGGGACTGAGCCAGCTTCAGCTCCCAGCACCCAGCACCCCATCTGGTCTCCTGTGCTCCTTCCGGAATGATCCCGGAGCTCACTCGGAGCCAGGCTGATGTGTACCCCCTCCCTTCCCAAAAGAACCAAAGAACCGAGAGTAAATAAATAAAGATAATTGGCTGCTTATTGGGAGGTTTCTTTGTCTAGGATGGCTCCGCTTGCTGCACTTGAGAGCCTGGGGGGAGGGGGAGTTGGCAGCAACCCAGGAAGACTCCCAGACAGGGCCAGAACCACATGTAACCCAAAGGGCTGGAGCAGGTGATCTGCCTGCAGTAGACCCAGATTCAGTCCCTGGCACTGCCACCTCCCGGGCTCACTTTCCTGGGGATGTGGCCTCAGATACCTAAGTAAGGAAGGAGTTCATGTGGAATGCTGCCAGGAAGGGAAGGGAAGCCTTCTGTGTAGCTGGAGCCCAGAGTGAAGGACGAGGGGCGCTTCCTGCCAGGCAGGCCTTTGGGACCTGGACCAAGAGTTGAGGCTGTATTTTCAGCACGGCCACTGGAGCATTTGAAGTGGTGCGGTGTGGTCACATTGCAGAAGTAGGCCAGTTTAGGGACGGAGGGCCCGTTAAGAGGCTCTGGTGGTAGCCCAGGTAAGAAACTCTGGGGCTCCAACGGTGACAGTAGAGGAGCTGGAAGCAGGTGGATGCTGTTGGGAAATGGGGGGGTTGCTGGAGGGGCTATCCACTCTTCAAACAGAACTGAGGGGAAGGATGTTGGCGCACGTGTACTGAGGTGTGTAGGCTTTAAGGTGAGACAGGGACATCCCTTGACTGGAGATCAGCAGGTGTGGAAGAGGGATTAGCAGTGATTTCTCTGCCCCATTCAGCAGGACAGATCCGACCAGGGATATTGAACTGAGAGTCACGGCTGCCTTGGTGCTCACTCTCCTGAGTGGGGCATGGGTGCTGGGCCCCACGTGTGGAAAGGCTGAAGACTGAGCTTCTGAAGCTTTTCCATGTGCAACCTCTTTTTGCCTGAGAAGATGTTATGCAACTTTGGGTATATAGGTATATAAAATAGGTACACAGATAAAACATGGACTGATAATAAACAATGAAAAACTATTATTTTAAAATAGGATTTTTATTTTAAAAATTCATATGACTCCATGTGAGATCACAACCACAGTTAATGACCTTTGGGAAGTCCCAGTCGAGCCCTTAGGGAGTTCTGTTTCTTAATCTGGACAAGAAACGGCTAAGACAATCAATGCAGCGAAAAAGGGGTGCCGTAGGGACTGGTTCCACAGCACATCAAAAAGGGGGTGAGGATTGGATTATAAGGGAAGAGGATTAGGAGGGGTTCTGAGGAGAAATCCGCTCTAAGGCCTCACTCTTTTGTTCATTAAGGCACTGAAATATGGGGCTGGAGCCATAGTGCTGTGTGGAGGGCACTTGCCTTACATGTGACCAACTTGGGCTAGATCCCCAGCACCTCCATGAGCACAGAGCCAGGAGTCAGCCCCGAGCACTGCCGGGTGTGCCCCAGCCCGAAATGAATTTTAAAAGTACAGAAATAATTTTTTTTTAGCGTTTTAAGAGGCTTTCAGTTAAGAAGCAAAGAATAAGACGAAAGTTAGATTTTTTGTTTGGGCCATTCCTGGCAGTGCTCAGGAGTTCCTCTTGGTTGTGTTCTCAGGAAATACTCCCACCAGTGCTTGGAGACCGTATGGGATGCTGGGGGTTGAATCCAGATTGGCTGTGTGTAAGAGAAATGACCTACCCGCTGTGTGATGGGTCCAGCCCCAAATGTTTGCCCTAAGTGATCACTTAAAGTTCACTTTATGTCATGGATGAGTCAGGACTATATTGGTAGAGAATTTCAGAACACTTTGGAAAAATAAAGTGATTTTTTTTATCCTTCGCACCCCTGGATAGAGCAGGGGGATAGAACTTCAGATGAAACTTGAAAATTCGTGAAGCGGATTGTTTGGTAACTCACTACTCTGCTGCAGTTTGGTGAGGGGATAAAATTTGTTTTACACTCACGTCCTTGCCATCAAATGAGAGGAACTTGATTCCCGACCTTTTATTCATTCACATTTCAGTTTTCAGAGAAATGGGAAGTGGTGCTAATCTTTTAATAGTGAGATTAAATGGAGCACTGTAGAATGTTTAGTAGTTGGAATTTACCTTTCATCTATGAAAAGAGGAGTGTGCCTTTTATCATCTGACTGTTAAGACAATAAAACCAGCCTTTGGATTTTAAGTTAGTTACATGGAAAAAAAGATGAATTTTTACCTCTGGTAAATGTTGATATAGAATTCAGCGTCTTGAATTTATTGTTACCTGTTTTAGTGCCACTGAAACGTACTGAAAGTTAACATGTCGAAGACCCCTCCGCTGCCCAGGGCTCAGCTCCTAAAAAAAGCACAGTAAGGTCCTTGCTGTTGGTAGGAGACTCCGCTGCAGTCGGGGTTCCACTGCAGAGTTGGGGTTCAACTACAGAGTTGGGATTCTACTGCAGAGTTGTGGTTCCACTGCAGAGTTCAGCCTAGGCTTCAGGGCTGTCTCCTGCTCTTCTCTTTATGCACAGGCTGATTGTATTTTTGTCTCTGTTGCTGTCCCCAGCGCACGGCTCTTGTCTTGTCCAGCCTCAGTAATCCTCTGCCCCATGGCAGCAGCCTTCTGTAAGTTCAGGGGTGACTGCATCACTTTCTCCCAAAGCCCATCAGCAGTTCCCTGTTGCTATAATACAGGCTCACTAAGGCCCTTCAGGATCTGGCTGGGATCATTTGTTTTTTACCTATCTTAGTGGTTGTCTCTCACCTTCATCACCATCAACTCACCTGCCACACCCGGTCTTCCTGCCATAGTGATCACTCTCTCCGCCACTTTCCTGTTGAGATTGATTTCTGCCTCCTTCTGCTTTCCTTTACATCAGAAGCCCCCAGATTAATTTATTCTATCGCTCCCTTCTCATTGTTCCATCTCCATCAGCCTACCCTCTTTAAACAAAGCACCTACAATCATACCCCAGCCTTGACATCCCCCTCCCCATCGTCTCTCTGAGGCCCCTCCCCCCAGGGGGCACCATCGCCCACTTTGGGAAGTGCCAATGCTACCTCCTCTGAGAATTCTTCCCTGGCTCCTCTCAGCTGCTTTCCCCCTGGAGTAGCAGAACCTGCTGGATGTAGAACCTGAGCCTGGGAGCCTCGATGGATTTCCAATTTTCTAGTCGCCACATTAAAAAGGAAAAAGAAGCCATTGAGAGATTGGCATTATCTAGGAACATTTCGACCTGTCCTCGCCTTGGGTCTTCTGGAGCATAGCGGCAGAGAGTCGAGGGAGAGTCAGTCTACACTCAGCCCTGTCTCGCTAAGACTGACCATGTCTCCGAGGCTCACTGGCCATGTGGGTTGACACAGAAGAGGGTCTCTGCACGCTGAGTGTAAACTTGCTCTGGGATCTGACGGCGGCACTTGGGTTGGACACACTCAGCAGACTGTGCATGGAAGATGTGTGCAAGACCATTGCAGACAGCCTCACTTATTCAACCCACATGTCTGTCAGCATCAGACTAGATGAGCAAACTGAGGCTCAGGAGCATGGCTGTAAGAATAGCAGACGGTGGATGGGGGTGGCCTCCGGATACTGAGGGGGCCCCTGTTGGAGGGCAGTAGCCCAGTGTGTTTTTTTTTTTTTTGGCTTTTTGGGTCATACCTGGCATTGCATGGGCATTGCTCCTGGCTCATGCACTCAGGAAGTACTCCTAGTGGTGCTCGGGGGACCATATAGCCCTGGGTTCTTAAATAATGCTAGAAGCTGAAATTGAGAGATTGTTAAAACGATTCACTTGTACTGATAGAAACCCCCAAAGAATGAGGAGACCAGCCTTGCTTGATGGTTTTGTAGGGGCCGGTTTTGTTTAGCCAAGACAGCTGGTTTCTTGCCTCTGCCTTGGCAGTCACTCTGTCAGGGCATATTTTGTTTGAAGCATAGGAGAAACCTGTCTCCATGTAATAAAGTAACTGTAAAGGGAGAATATTGGGGCGGGGGAGGGAGGGCACACCCAGCAGGCTCAGGGGCTACTTCTGGCTCTGTGTTTGGGAATTGTCCCAGGTGGTGCTCTGGGAATCATATGGGGTGGTGGGAATTGAATAAGCATCTCTGGCATGAGCACTGAGACATAAGTGTCTCACCTCCTTGACTGTATATCTCTCTGGCCCAAGAGAGAAGTACTTTAATGACCCTTTCAGAGAAATGGGATTTTTTTTTTCTTTGGCCCCAGCACAGCTTTCCAAAACTTACTCTCAGCCTCTGTAAGAACTCCGTGTGTTTTGTTTAACTCTGGAAGGGTTTCAGGATTCTTGGCGGGACTTTAACTTACTGACCACGTTTTGAGGATTGCTTGTTAACGGCAGTGAAAAGGAATATGACACCCAAATCAGAACAAACTTAATTGCTCCAGATAGCATGGGTGAATCTCACTTGCTGGTCAAAAGAAATCAAACACCAGGTTACAGGTGCTGGCTGATTACAGTCTTAGGACTCTGGAGGCAGAAGAATGGCTCCTTCTGTTTGGGGCAGGTGGAGGAAGGGGAAATCGTGACTGAGATGTAGCTGCCGGGGCAGCAAACTTTCAGGTTGCTGGTGGTTGGTGTCCTGCCCTAAGTGATGGTTTATACAGAATGAGTTTTTTTTGGTGAGAACGCATGGAACTATAAACTCTCAGCTTGCTTGTTTTTCAAATGTCTAGTTTCTCGAGACATGTCACTGTCACTATCCTCCCGTTGTTCATCAATTTTCTCGAGCGGGCCCAGTAACGTCTCCATTGTGAGACTTTGTTGTTACTGTGTTTGGCATATTGAATACGTCATGGGGAGCTTGCCAGGCTTTGCTGTGCGGGCGAGGTAGCTTGCCGGGCTCTCTGAGAGGGGCGGAGGAATCGAACTCGGCTCAGCCGGGCTGGCTGCGTGCAAGGCAAACGCCCTACCGCTGTGCTATCACTCCAGCCCTAGTTTAATGAATAATTATTAAGTATTGCATTTATTTAAAAAATTGAATAGGGTATGTGAGATAGTACAGCACGGAAAAAGCCTTTATGGCCCAATGGAGTTTGATCCCCAGCATATTTCTGAGCACAGAGCCGGGAGCCAGCCCTGAGCTTAGCTGCATGAGGCCCTTCCAGAAAACAAACAGAAAATCTTGACTATCTTCATAAAAGGTTTCTGACCATGTAGTTTCCCTCTAGTCTTTTGTTTTGTGATTTTGTGTTGTTGTTCTTATTCTTTAATTTGTGTGTGTGTCCTATCCTGTAGAACAACTTTAAATCTTGGACTTTTTGTTGTTGTTGTGTTTGGGTCACACCAGCAACACTCAGGGGTTACTCCTAGCTCTGCACTCAGGAATCACTCCTGGTAGACTTGGAGGACCAAACGGGATGCTGGGAATCCATACCAGGTTGGCTACGTGCAAGGCAAGCACCTTACTCACTTACTCTGCTCCCCCTCCCCCAAATTTGTACTTTGACACACTTCAAACCCGTGGAAAAGTAGAGACTTTGGTGCAAATTAAAACCAATGTTCAGTGGCAGCAAATGCTCCTGATTGTAACCCAACTTGTTTTACCTAGATTTCCATTCATTACCTAAGTGCGAAAGGTTTGAGCATAGTGGACCAAAGAGAGATAGTACAGAGGATAGGGTGCTTGCCTCGCATGAGGGCTGTCCCTGATTTGCTCCTGGGCTCCCCAGGTGTTCCCCTGAGCCCCACCAAGAGTGATACTTGAGCTGGGTATGGTCCAGAAACAACCAACCAAAAGACCTAAAGCCTGACCCAGCCATTGAATATACTAATATTCAGAATTTATCTCTGTGATGTGAGAACGTAAAATGGGCCCAGAAGGTGAGCTCGGAGCTGTGTGTTTGGGCCTCCCTGTTGTCCCTGCATTCCAAGGTGCTCCTGACGGTGCCACTGCCTGATCTTCCCAGCCAGGGGGAAATACAACCATTAAAAAAATACTTAATCCCAAGTGTGATAATATTAAAGTACACTATCACTTTAATTTTTAAAAAGTTATTATTATTTGTTTATTTTTGGTTTGTGCAGGTGGTGCTCAGTGATTACTCCTGGCTCTCTACTTAGGGATCACTTCTGCAGGAACTGAGGGACCAAACGGTATGCCAGGGATAGAACCAGAGCTTGCTAGCTGCAAGGCAAGCACCCTGCTTGCTGTACTATTACTCCAACCTCCCATCAATGAGCAGTTCTAGGGCCAGGTAGTGGCTTAGAGGGCCAAAGAGCATCCAGTGCATACTGGAGGCCCCATTCAAGCCCCAGCACTGCTTGGTGGGGCCTCCAAACAAACAACTAATAAAAACTAACAACAAACAAACTGCCCTCCCGTTGTTCATCCATTTGCTCGAGCGGGCCCAGGAACATCTCCATTGTGAGACTTCTTGTTACTGTGTTTGGCATATTGAATACTCTTGGTAGCTTGCCAGGCTCTCCGAGAGGGGCGGAGGAATCGAACCCAGCTCAGCTGGGCTGGCTGTGTGCAAGGCAAACGCCCTACCGCTGTGCTATCACTCCAGCTCAATAAAAACTAATAAATAAAATATCAGTAATTTCTAATTATCATGAAGTGTAATGTCATGTAATCGAATGTAATTCTAATTATCACTCATATAGACTGTTGAAACTGACTCAGAATCCAAATAAGGTTCAGACTCTTGCGATTGTTGGTATGCTGTCTTTATTGACTCACCATCACTTTTTACTTTTTTTTAATGTGGCGTGGCGTGTGCTGTCGTTTTTTTGTTTAGTCTTAGGCAAATTGGAGCATGTTAAGTTTCCTTAAACTTTCATGTTAAGTTTTTGAGACTAGTTAATTTAGTCACTTAAAAAAAATTAGGGCTTGAGTGATAGTAGAGCAGGTAGGGTGCTTGCCTTGCATGCAGCCCACCCAGCTTCCATCCTCGACATCCTAAATGGTCCCCCAAGCACCTCCAGGAGTGATCCCTGGGCACAGTCAAAATTAAGCCCTGAGCATTGCCTGGGTGTGGCCCCCAAACCAAACCAAACAAAAAGCCCCCAAAATTCTGAGATGGCCATAAGGTATTTTCGAAAAGCCAGACATCTATTTTTCCCCTTTGGTTTTGGTGCTCAGGGCTTACTCCTGGCTCTCCTGGTTCTGTGACTTATAGATCCTAGATGTATAAACAGAATAGTATGGTTGTTTTGCAGTACTAGGGACTGAGTCCAGGACCTCGTGGGAGACATGTGCTCCATTGTTAAACCCCATCCTAGGACTCCCTCTTTTTAATTATCTTATCAGTGTTAGTGGCAAAACAAACATTTCTTTTAATGATTTTTTAAAATTGATGAAATTTAGTTTTTTCATTTTTTTTTTGATTTATGAATTGTTCTGGGGGCTATAGCACAGCAGGTAGGGCATTTGCCTTGCATGTGGCTAACCCGGCCTATCCAGGTTTGATTCCTCTGCCCCTCTCAGAGAACCTGGCAAGCTACCAAGAGTATCTTGCCCACATGGCAGAGCCTGACAAGCTACCCGTGGCGTATTTGATATTCCAAACACAGTAACAAGTCTCACAATGGAGACGTTGCTGGGCCCACTCGAGCTAATTGCTGAACAACAGGAATACAGTGCTACAGTTCTACAGAATTGTTTTGGTGTTATTTTTGATAGCGTCACCTAACCGCAGATCTCAAAGACTTTCTCTTGTTTTCCATACATATTAGAATTTCATGTTACGTATTTAGATTGAAGATTCATTTTGAGTTTACTCTCTCCCCGCCTTTATTTTCTTTTCTCTCTCTCTCTTTCTTCCTTTCTTTCCTTTCTTTCTTTCTTTCTTTCTTTCTTTCTTTCTTTCTTTCTTTCTTTCTTTCTTTCTTTCTTTCTTTTTGTAGGAGTACTGCTATTTATTCAGCCACTGATTAGCTGATTGAATTGGGCATGAACTCCACCCCACCTTTATTTTCAGGTCTCCTTTGACTGTGCTCCTGGCTCTGCACTTAGGGATCACTCCTGGCAGATCCCCACGTGGAGTGTAGGTGATCAAACCTGGGTCAGCCATATGCAAAGCAGGCGTCCTACCCATTGTGTTGTCTCTTGGGTCCTGCAGTTCCTCTTTCAAGGAACTGCAGTTCTTGGGCGCTGTCCACTGCTGGTTGTAAGTACTTTCTCCACAGAGCTGTTTCTGGACTTGGTGGGGGTCTCCCACTAGGTGTTTCAGTTCTCAGGGCCACTTCTGGCAGTGCTCAACCTACCAGGACAAGATGCTCAGTGCTTGGGCCCAGCGCTAGCAGGAACACCCCCAGTGATGCTGAGGGTGCCTGATGTGCCAGGGTTTCAACTCAGGGGCAAGGCATGCACCACCTACCCCTGGTCTATCTCCCTTACCCCCTTATTGGACCTTGTCAAAGATTAAATGGTCACATTTGTATGGGTCTGTTCCTGGACTTTGATCAGTTGCATTGATCTGTGTATCTTGCCATTCACCAAGCTGTCTTGATTATTGTAGGTTTTATAGTAAATTATAGAATCAGATAGTATGAGTCATTCAGCTTTATTCTTTTTAAAAATAGTCTCAATGATTCTAATTTCTTTCCATTGTAAATCAGCATGATTTTAATCTGTAAAATACCCTGTTGTGGTTTTGATGGTTGGTATTTTGTTAAACTTATTAATCACTATGGGAAGACTCAAAGTCTTCACTGTTGAGATTTCTAACCCATGAATGTGGGATCTCTGTGTATTATAGGTCGTGGATTTCTTACTTTAGAGTCTTTATGCTTTTTGGGGCCAGAGTCATAGTACAGTGGGGAGGGTGTTTGCCTTGCATGCGGCCAACCTGGGTTCAATACCCAGCATCCCATATGGTCCCCCAAGCACTGCCAGGAGTAATTCCTAAGTATAGAGTCAGGAGTAACCCCTGAGCATCACTGGGTATGATAAAAAAAAAAAAGAATAAGAAAAAAAGATTCTTAGCTTTTCAGCACATTTGTCTACTCATGCTTTATTAGATTTAATGTTTTTTGCTCATCTCTATGATGTGTGATTAACATTTGTGTCTTGAGTTTGTATTCTATAAACTCATTTGTTCTCAGAGTATATAGTAAGTACCTCTGTGATTTTCTTTTAATTATGTTATCCAGAAATACAGAGAAGTTTTAGTTTGGTTTTCTGAACTAATTAATGCCTTTCTCTCTTTTTCTTGCCTGATTGTGTCTGACTGTAGATGTGGTAGGAGTGGTGGTAGCTCTTCCGTTATGTCCTTCACAGTGGAAAGCACTCAGTTTCCACCTTTAAATGCATCAACTTATGGGAGTATTATAGATTTCCCTTTGCAAGTTGAGGAAATTCCTCTCTTTTCCTATTATGCTGACTTTTATCACGAGTAGATGTTGTGTTTTGAAAAATACTTTTCCCAATTTTGTTGGTGTTTGTGTTTTTAGAATGTTAGTATAGTGAGCTACTTTATGTATGTGTCTGTGTGTGTCTGTGTGTGTGTGTATTTAGCCATTTTTCCTCAAGATAAACCACTTTGTTTAGTGACTAGACAAATGCTATACTTTCACATAATGAAGCTCAACCTTTTTATGTGCATAATTCAGGTTTTTTTTCTTTCTTTGGGACCACACCCAGCAGTGCCCTGAGGTTCCTTCTGGCTCTGCAGGGTTCACTCACTGGCAGTGCTTGGGGGAGCATATGGATGCTGGGAATTGAACCCGGGTTGGCCGTGTTCAAGGCAAGCACATTCCTGACTATATTATTACTCCGTCCCCATAATTCAGTTGTTTTTTAATACATCCAGAGTGTTAGCCATCACTGCACTCCAATGTTAGAGTGCTTCCATCGGTCCTGGGAGGAACCCTGTAGCTGTTAACTATTCTACCCACTTTTCTTTACCCACAGCGTTTGGAGCCAGTGATTATGTTGCTGTCACATGAGTATGCCTCTTGTGTGCATTTTTGTATAAACAGATTCACACAGCAGACGAATTTAGGTGTATTATTTATTTAACCCACATGAATGAGTGGGGCATCCATCGCTCCTTTTCGTGGCCAACTAGTACTTCATTGTGTGTGTTCACGTACCGGCCAACACACAGTAGGGTTTTTAGTTTTTGTGAATGACGCTGTGCCAAGTTAGGGGTTTTTGCACCGTAGTAGCCGTCTGTGTTTTCCATTCTCTAGAATGGAAGCTTAGAGTTGCTGGGTCATAATGTCACTGTTTACCTTTCTGGGGAAAAAAAGATTTGGCGCCAACTAAACTCTTGGCCTCCTGACTGCCCAGCGGTGACACGCTGAGTGAGAAGGGCCGCAGCTTCTCCACGCCCTCACTCTACTTGGTTTCCATCCCTGCTCTCTTCCCCGTGGTCCATGGTGGCTGGGAAGTGATATCTCCGCGTGGACTTTGGATTGCGTTCTCTTCATGGAGACGAATGTTAATGTTCCCTTCTTGTGTATTTGCCTTGTGTGTTCTCTGGGGACTTGTCCTCTTAGAGCCATTCACCGTTTCGTCATTGACGGGATTTGCCATGTTGAGTTGGCCAAGTCCTGTGTGGGTCTTGTAGATTGTTAACTCTTGGTCAGCGCTTGGCAGACATTCCTCCCATTGCCCATTTAGACTTTTATTTCTTGCTAGTTTCCTTGGAGGAGTGGTTGCTTTTTTTTTTCTTTTTTTTTCTTTTTGGGTCACACCCAGTGATGCACAGGGTTACTCCTGGTTCATGCTCCTGGTATTACTCCTGGCGGTGCTCGGGGGAACCATATGGGATATGGGATGCTGGGAATTGAACCCGAGTCAAACGCCCTACCCGCTGTGCAATCGCTCCAGCCCCATGGCTGCTTTATTTAGAGGCAGTCCAGTATCTTAGAAATAATTTCCTGATTCGAGAGTACAAAGATTTACTGCTGTTCCCCCCACCCCCCAGAAAGCTTTCTGGTTTAGCTCTACTGATTGTGTCTCTGATCCATTTTAGTTAGTTGCCAGATTGTGAAGTAGGGGGTCAGATTTCATACTTGGCTCATGGAAACCAGTGGTCTCTCAAAGTTTGGTTTGAAGATTATTCTTTCTTCCTTGAACTGTCTTGATGTTCTTCCTGAGAATCCAGAAAGTCTGCAGACCCTGACAGGTAACCGGAAGGGCTTATTTTGGTCCCCTTACCAACATCGCTGCCTTCATAGCTAAAGCTTTATAGTAGTTTTGGAACCAGCAAAAGTGAATCCTCATTTGTTATTCTTTATCAAGACTGTTTTTCTATTCAATTCCTCAGATTTCCATATGAATTGTAGGAGTAGTTTGTCAGTTGCTTTGGGGAAAGAGGCAACAACAAATTTCATGGAGATTGCATTGAGTCAGTAGATCAGCTTGGAGAGTGTTTCTTATCAATTTCAGTTCTGACTCAGGAGCTGGTTTCCTGGTTATGTAAGCCTTTAAATTTGTTCAACAGTGTTTTCGTAGTTGTATAGTACAGCTTTTGTTAAATTTATGTGTGTATATTTTGTGCTATTGCAAAGGTACTTGTTTCCTTAATTTGATTTTTAGATTGTTCCTTGCTACAGCACAAGGAATACAATGTTTCTTTCATCTCGCCTGCTTGCTGAGCTTGTTTATTAGCTCTAAGTGTTCTTTCTATGTGTTTATGTGTGGGTTTCTCAAAATTTTTGAAAATCCTGAGGTCAGCTCTGAACAGAATATTTCAACTGTTCATTGACGATACAGATGTTCTTTATTGATTTCTTTCTTTTTGGTGGGGGCAGGCTGCCAAGTGGTCCCCGGCCCCTACTAGCGAGCCCACTGGACCAGCGGTGCCTGGGGCTCACCTGAGTTCCCTCGAGGTGCTTGTGGCTGGTGGCTGGCAACACTATACCTTTTGCCAGGAGCCTCCAGACCTGGGCTAGGCAATGCTCTTGGGACTGTGTGGGGTTGAGCCCAGGTTAGGGGCCTGCTAGGCATGAACCCTTAGCTGTATTCTCCCACCCACCCCATTGTAATTTTTTTTTCTTGCCCTCATTTCCCTAGATTATTTTGGTGGTTGTTGTCTGTTTCATTTGTTTTTGGCTCCTACCTGACTACGTTCAGGGCTTCCTCCTGGCTGTGTGGTCAGGGATCACTTCTGGCACTGCTTGGAAGAACCTGTGTGGTGCCGGGGATTGAACCTGGGTTGGCTGCATGCAAGGCAAGTGCTCCACCCGCTGCACTATCTCTCTGGCCCTCATTGCCCTAAGTTGAGCCATTGGTACTGCATTACCAGAAGAGGTAATAATAACCAGCAACCTAATTTGTCTCCCAACCCTTACAGGAGTGATCCCCATACACAGAGCCAAAAGTAAGCCTCAGCACCACTAGGTATGGCCCCAAATTTTTTTTAGAAACCTTTTTGTTTAAAACATAAATTAAGTACTCAAATCCTTCCCCAAATAATTACATTAAAATTTGTGATGGGAGAGAGTACAGAGTGGAGGAACTCTGCTGAGGAGAACCTACGTCTCTGGGTGTGTGAGCCGCATTGATTTTCTCCTCCCCTTAAAGACAGTCTGTCCAGTAGATACCAGGGCCAGGGCCACTAGCCCGTGGTGAGAAGCTTGCCACAAGACTGTGTGTGTGCTTGTATGTGTAGGTACATAGGTAGGGGGGTGCAGTTAGGACAGAGAAAGGACCTCCATGACATTGATAGTTGGAAATGATCACTCTGGACGAGAACTGGGTGCCAAAAGGAGGCAAAGTGACGTGTATGATACCCTTTCAGTAAGGATTGTAAACCACAGTGCCTAAAGGAAAAATGGGGGGGGGGGTGTGAGGAAGAGAGAGAGGAGAAAAGGACCTGCCATAGAGGCAGGGGGGTAGGGAGAGGGAAACTGGGGATATTGGTGGCAGGAAATGTGCACTGGTGAAGGGATGGATGTTGGAACATTGTATGACTGAAGCCCAGTCTGAACAACTTTGTACCTATGTAGCTCATGGGGATTCAAAAATATATGTACTAATACAGAATAAAGATAGTGTGTCATCAGGAGCACCTTTTAAAAATCTAGCTACTGTGCATAGCTTATTCAGGAGCAACATACATGTCTTATTCAGGAGAAACATGGTTCTAAATAGCAGGGATAGAGCATAGTGTGTGTCTGGCAAGCTCTGTTAAAAGGTGTTGGGAGACCAGAAGGGATCGGTTGTGAAATCCATCACTGTGTGTCAGGCAAGGTTCTCATCTCCATGTGGGGTGTAAATGTGCTCCTGTGTACTCCTGTATACACACACAACACGCGCGCGTGCACACACACACACACACACTCACACACACTCATTTTGCCTACAGCCTAGTTGCCCTCATTATTTTCATTTTATAGTAAGGAACCCAGAGTGTATAAAGAGAAGTATCTTGGCCAAACTCTGCAGCATCCTTGCTCCTCTCTGTTGCGCTCGAGGACTTCCTGGCTTTACTTGAGAGACCTCCCTAAACTGAGTGTCGTTTATATGCATGCTGATTAATTCCTGATACATTTGCTCTTTTTAATTCATTGCTGGGACTCATCTGCTCGTGGCAGTGATAGATGAGCCACAGATACCAGATCATTCGTGATTCTGAATTCATTTTGGTTTGCTATTAATTGGGAATTCTAAATGGCAAGATGCTGGGTTATTGGATTTTATGCTACCTACCCTCAGGATTGGTTGTGAGGCTATTAAATAACTTATGCAAATACTTTCTACATAAAAAGTTAATTTTCTTCCTTTCCGAGTGGATGAACAAAAGATAATTTATAGAAACAGCAACTGGACAGCTAATAAAATTAAAAACAAAACTTGACTTCACAAAGAAGTACAAATAAATACCATAGTTACTTAGTAAATATCTATTTTTTGAAAAATCAAACCTTTAAAATGTTTAATAAATAGAAGAAAATCAAAATATATTTAGCAGTGCAGTGAAATGAGCATTTATAGCAACTAGTAGAAATAGTAGTAACCAGCACCAGAGTGGCAGTACAGTGGGTATGGCTCTTCCTTGCATTCGACCTGGGTTTGAGCCCTGGCATCTCATATAATCCCTAGGCACCAGCAGGAATAATCCCTCAGTTCAGAGCCAGGAGTAAGTCCTGAGAACTATTGGGTATGCCCCCAAAACAAAACAAAAAAAATTGTGGTGACTTTTGTATAATGGGCTTGTGAGTATTCCTGGTTCTGTTTCCTGTCTTGGACATTTTTACTTATAGCTTTCTTCATAAAGTATTTCCTACTGTGAAAAATTAGATTATTATGGTTTTGTTCACGTTTATTGGTGCCGTGACTGATACTGCTTTTATTATTTAACCTTGATTTTAAATCAGTTTCCTTGTGGTTAAATGGTGACCCACTGAAAAAAATGAAAAAAAATCAAAAAACACTTTTAAAAAGGAAAAATAACATGACCTACTGAATCCAAAGGTTGAATTCTTTCCAAAACTCAAGAAAAAGTACTTTTTCTTTTCTGATGGTGCTGAATATCAAGCCTAGGGCCTCTCACATGCAAGGCATACGTGCAACTACTCTGCTATAACCCTAGTCCTTGTTCTAGCTGATTTTTATGGAGTGCTTACCTTATGCCAGTCATTACACTGAATCATACATATGCAAATGTGTAAATGCATTTACTTTTTACATCTATGAGATAAGCCCTGCTTTACCTCTATTTTAGGGAAACTAAGCCATAGAGGAATTTAATAAATTCTTTCGGTCACACAGAGGCATGGCTCCTTTTACAGAAAGAAAATCCCACTTTCAGTTTCTGCCTGTGGGTTTTTAGGCTATAGATCTTTCTCTGTATTGATAGACTGCAGCCAGAGCAGAGATAGCACCCTCATCCGAGGGAACAGTGTTGGAACTGTGTCAAGGTGCCGGTCTTCACTGAAAGGATCTAGTGGATGAACGGCTGATCCTACTCTGGAGTGGAAAATAACTGCACTCATTGTGGGATATAAAAAAAAAGCATGAGACTAATATCCAAGGCCAGAAAAAATAGGAACCAGGAGGACTGGTCAGTGGTTGGACACTTGCCACAAGTGTGCGGGTGACAAAGGGCAGTTAGGATAGAGAAGGAACCGGTATGACGATAATAGTTGGGAATGATCACTCTGGACAAAAACTGAGTGCTCAAAGAAGGTAAAGGGATATACATGAAAACTTTTCAGTATCTGTATTGTAAACCATAATGCCCAAAAGAGCAAGCAAGTGAGTGAGAGAAAGAGAGGGCAGAGAGAGGACAGGGAGAGGTAAAGTAGGAAACTAGGGACATCGGTGGTGGGAAAGAACGGGTGTTGGAATATTATATTACGGAAACCCAATCATGAACCATCCTGTAACTGTGTTTCTCATTGTGATTCAATTTTAAAAAATTAGAAAAGAAAAAGAATAAGCTATGGGCCCAGTCGAGCCACTGTATCGTAAAGCAGGCAAACTCTCCGTGACTAGTGATCCGTGCTAAAGTTCTTTTTAACTTTATAACAGGGGCCCAAGAGGTCACTCCAGGAGCTGGAGCACATGCTCTGCAGGCAGGACACCTGGGTTCAGCCCCAGCACGAAGTGGCCCCCTGGCGGAACTCCAGGCTAAAACTGGGAGTCCTGAGCACCAGTGATTTCCCTCATCGCACCCTTCTTAAAAAAAAAAAACAGGCTTCAATATCAGGGGTTCCCACTGACCACACGTGAGATTAAGTATTGCACGGGAAGCCTGGGGGTGGTGGAAGCCAACACATAGAGAAGTACGCCTTGGTTCCTAATGACAGATGTGGTGGAAGCAGCAGGAACGCTGCCCCCACCTCAGGCTGCTGCATACCAGAGGGACTGCACAGGGCTCCAAACTCATCCTCCTGGGAAAAGCCCAACACATTCCCCTCCCCTTTGCTGAAGTGCAGGGGTAAGCAGAGAGCGTTTGGGGGGTGCCAGGGAGTGCCTTGGAGAATTTCTGTTACTGGGCAGCCAGAGAACATCCAGTGAACTTTTGCCTCGTGCCCCAGTTAAATCATTGATTCACACAATTATCAGGGGTGGAGGAAGGCAGCCCTGGGCGGTCGTGACAGCGGAGGGGGCTCAGGCTGCCTCTGCCTGGACCTGTTGACGAAAGCTGGACGCGCTGATGGGGTGTGCCCTGCCCTGAGCGTGCTGGAGCCCGTGGTGCCCACGCTGGCACACTCCAGCCCAGAGCCCTGCGTCCAAGGGAGCTCGCCTGGCAGCGCTGGGCAAACAGACCTTTGAGCCAGATCCAGCCGCCTGCATGCTCTTTGTTTGGTCCCCACGTTTCATTGCAACCCCCATGACTTTGCTGCATGAAGTTTTGTTGCTTATTTTATTTTTTTATTGAATCACTGTGAAATACAGTTACAAAGCCTTCATGATCAGGCTTCAGTCCAGTCCTACAATGTTCCAACACCCATTCCTCCACCCCTGTACTTTTCCCACCACCAGCATACCCTGTATCCCTCCCGCTACCTCCCCACCTCTCCAGCTGCCTCTATGGCAGACACTTTTCTCCTCTCTCCCTCTCTCTCCCTCTCTCTTTGTTTCTCTCTCTGTCTCTGTCTCTCTGTCGCTCTCTCTCCCCCCCACCCCACCCCTCTGGGGCATTATGGTTTATCATTGCCATTAAATGGTCCCTTCTCTCTCCCAACTTAGCCCACCAAACTGGAAATAGTCTCCAGACCCCCCCCCCCCCCGCCACACACACACACACACACACACACACACACACACATAGAAAACACTAGCTGTCTTTGCGCTAGATAGGCAAAGTGAAGCAACCCCCCAAAGCAAGTGACCCCAGAGACTGTGGGTCCCTTCCAGAACAACAGACCTGACTTCTGTGACTAGTCCCTACCACGAACCGTGAGAAGGTGACCCTCTGGGTTAAGAAAGACTCCAGCACATGAACCCAGACATAAACCCGGGAGTTTATCTGGTCCCGCTCCCCACTGGAAGAAAGGATTTACTTATGAGGTCCACCAGGAAAGTCTTGATTTTGGCCTGGCTCTGTTCAGTTATAGCAAGCATTCATCTTATTAAGATTAATGACTAATATGACTAGGTCAAATGGTCTATTTCTAGGAGATGCTTACTGTTCGATAAAAGTAAAGTCATATGTGATAGAGTATGCTCTGCACTGTAGCACTGTCCTCCTGTTGTTCATCGATTTGCTCGAGCGGGCCCAGTAACGTCTCCATCGTGAGACTTGTTGTTACTGTGTTTGGCATATTGAATACGTCACGGGTAGCTTGCCAGGCTTTGCCGTGCGGGCGAGGTACTCTCGGTAGCTTGCAGGCTCTCCGAGAGGGGCGGAGGAATCGAACCATATGCACATATACATATATCTATAATTCCACTGGGCAGACAGGTTTTTCAGCTCTTACCCGGCCATGCCATACAATGTGTGGTTCCACCAAAACTGTTCACAGATCTCTTTGTTTTGTTATTGTCAAATGTCTAAAATTGTCAAGTTTCAGATTCCAAAATCCTTGGTTCCAATGACAGGATCCATGCAACAGTTTTTTAGTAGAAACGATAATGTACAAACTCTAGAGATGAAGGACATTTAAAAAAAAAAGTTGAAAATTAAGCTGTGAGCAGCATTAAAAAATACAGTGTTTATATATATACATATATGTAGACACACATATACGCGTGCTCCCCCTCCCCCTCCCCCTCCCCCTCCCCCTCCCCTTCCCTCTCCCCCATCCTCTTCCCCTCCCCCCTCTTTCTCTCTCTCACTGCATGGTGGGATTGGGTCACAGCTAGCAGTGCTCAGGCTGTGACCTGGCTGTGCTTGGGGACTGTATGTGGTGCCAGGGGGATTTTAACCAGGTAGGCCACAGGTGAGGCAGATACCTCAGCTCCTGTACCATGTCTTCGGTCCTGTGGCTTATGTGAGAAATGGCAAAGGCAGGACTCCCATACTTCCTATTGTATTTCTACCATCAGGCCCTCATTACTACCTAGTATTGCCATCGTGGTTGTTCTGAACAACCTCTGACCTTTTTTGTTGGTTTCTGTATGTTGGGGGCGGGGCGGGGGGAGGCTTGGGGCCACACCTGGTGGTGCTCAGAGATAACTCCCAGCAGGCTGAGGACCTGTAGTGGGGAACCTTATTCTCTGTACTGTCTCTCCAGCCCTCATCTCTCCAGGTCCCTCATCTCTTGGTGGAGCCCTTGGTTTTCTCCTGGTTCACTCTGTCTGGACTCACAGATGAGCATCACTTATAGACAAATTCTTGTCTTCAGTCTTGGTCTCAGAAGAACATGTTTCCTGTATAATCTTACCCCTTAGTTTATGTGGAATTTAATCCTGTGGATTTAAAGGTGGAGCCTCAATTTCCTGGGCCTTAATAGTGGGATTATCAATTGCTCCTGGGGTTGTTTAAGGATTAGAGATATATGTATTACTGCAAAGTGTTTTATAAGTGATGAGATTATTATTCACTATATGTGACTCATTTGGAGACGAAGATATTTACGGGGATGGGACTAAGGCATTTGCCCTGCAACAGTTTGACCTGGGGTTTGATCCCTGGCACTGCATATGGTCCCTGAGCTCTGCCAGAAGTGATCCCTGAGTACAGAGCCAGGAGCAAGCTCTATGGCCCAGACCCCCCCCCCCCCCCCCCCCCCACACACACACACCCCATCCCAGCTCACAGTATGAACCATTTACTCTTGAAGAGGCCCAGTGAAGGAAGGAGGTAGGGCTTTTCTGGCCTTCGCAACAGGCCAGAACTATGACATTTAGATCAGAGTTTTCAGCCATGTCACCTTGAACAAGTTCTTCCTATTTCTAAATTTTAGTCTTTTTATTTGTAAAGGAAATAGTACAGATCTGAAATACTTTTTCCTCATGAGTCTGTAATCTAAAATTTGTGAAAGTACATAGCATAGCTACAAATGTATACTTGAGACTGTTTCTTTTTTCTCTTTTTTTAAAATTTCACTTGGGTAAACATTTGTAGGTAGGAGGGATAGATAATATTTACACTGGATAATTTTTTTTAAGTTTTGTGAAAGAGATAATCCTAATTTTATATACTTCTCACTGCTCGAAAGTAATACCGTTTGGTAGATACTAGCAGTAGCAGACTATTTTAAGATTCTGTGAGAAATAGGATGGGAGAACTGGCTCAATGTGCAGGGCATTTGCCTTGTAAACGGCAGACCTGGGCTTGATCGCTGTCACCCCTTCTGGCTCCCCAAGCTTACCAGGGATGATCCCTGAGCACAGAGCCAGGAGGAAGCCTTGAGCACTACCAGGTGTGGCCCCAAAGCCAACCACAAGAGATGCTGTGAAAGAGCTGGCCAGTTACGGTCTGAGCGTCTGTGGAAATCAGTGAACCGCTAGCCACTTGGTTCTTTAAAAAGCGTTCTCAGGTGCAAGAACTGTACCTGTCACCAACCCAAGAGCTGTTAAAGAGTGAAAATGGTAAAACCTTCCGTCCCGTGTCCTCTCCTTGCCCTCAGCAATTTGTGAAAGTAAATGCAGAGTAGAATCCCAAACAGTGAAGACGAAAGCTATTCTGGAGCTTGGAATAGACATTCACCAAATATTTTCCACCTTGGAATACACTGATAAGAAAGAGCTCCCCAAAGCCCTATAATCCTAGTGAGCAGTTAGATCTAAAATCTCTTTCCCCTGGTGACTTTTCCATTTTCATTCACTAAGAAGTGCCTCTTTCTCTCCTCTGTCCTAGTTCTTCCTTACTCCTGTCTGCCGAGCAAACTGTGATGTGAAACCAAATTGCTAAGGATGCAGAGGGTGTTTCAATTTCAGAATCAGACCATTTTGATTCATGAAATCAGCCAACACTTAATGAAATCCCACTCTGGATCAGGAATGGGAGGATAGTTTTAAGGGGGGATAGGAAGACAGGGCAAGAGAGAGTGAAAGAGAAAGAAAAAAAGAAGAAAGGGAGGCAGGCCAGGGATGTACAGAAATCAGAGGGCTAATGGCTGTGCCTTCCACTCCAGAGCCCCGGGCCCATGCATGGCACCACATGCTCTGCCAAGCAAAGTTCTTGTAGAAAAAGAGAAGGGGAGACTCTCTTTCCACTTAAAATGCTCAGCTCTCTGGGCCGGACTGTTAGTACAGGGGTAGGTAGGGTGCTTGCCTTGCACACAGCTGACCCATGTTCCATCCCCAGCAGGGACCCCGGAGCTCATCTGGAATAAGTCCTGAGCACAGCCAGGGTATGCCCACCACATCTGCCCCTCCAAAACAAACCTTTAACTTTTGGTATGGAAAATGGCCAGTTAAGTTAGTAACCCAAGCTAGGCTGATAAAGACTGAGGTAGTGATATGTTCTACTCAATACTGATCCAATGCACTCAGTACTGATCTGGTGCACTTGGTACTGATCTATTGCACGCTATACAGATTCAGTGCATTTGGTATTGTTCCAATAAAGTTGGTACTGCTCTGACGCACTCAGTATTGATCTGATGCACTTAGTACTGATTCTGTGCATTTTCAGTACTGATCCAGTGAACTCAGTACTGATCCTATGCACTCAGTACCAATCTGATGCATTAAGTATTGATCTAGTGCATTCAGTACTGAGTGGATGCACTCGGTATTGATCTGACGTACTTGGTACTGATCTGATGCACTGAAGACACCCAGGAGTCTCCTGACTTATATCGAGGTGAGTGGTTTGTTTCCTGCGTGCAGTTTAGGGGCTCAGGTGTGGGACTGGTGGGAGGCCTGTTCTGACATGTTCACACATTGTCGTTTCCCGCATCCCCCAAGCCAGTGCTGAAACCAAAACACACATGTAGGAGGCAGGGAGTAAAAGGAAGAGGTGAAGAACTGAAGAAGCGCTGATGATGGTGAGCCTTTGACTCACTTTGTTTGTAGCCTATAAAGTTGAGCCGAAAATTTGTACCAGGTGTCCCATGAGGTTTTCCGGCCTGAAGATACAGAAAGTCCTGGCGTACATGCTTTGCAGGTGGAGGCTTGTGTCAGATCCCTGGCACCCACATGGTTCCCTGAGCAGCCTCCCAGTTCCCTCAACCTCTGACCTCCACGCCCCCCCATCCCCCCCACGTGTTCCCCAAACAACAAAAACGAAATGTCTCCTAGCACGTGGAGCAGACGACTCCAGAAGACCGAAGACAGGAAACTGCGAGATTCGTTTGCACATGTAAGAGCTGTTTCTCGAATAGGAACCAAGTTTATCAGCTGGATTGTGCACATCTGCTTCTGTCCTCATGGGCTTGTAATTTATTTTAAGGCAATAAAAGTGGAGGGAAGTGTTGGCGACACGAAGTCAGGAGAGGCAGCAAGTTTAGGAAGAGTTGAGTACACATGGGGCAGAAAGAGGACGAAATGAAGAGAAGAGCTTCTACACGTCAAGGTCGGAAGCCAGGAGGCCTCGGTGGTCTCACAAGGTAACAGATCCACAGGGAGGAGCAGGCCGGCGGCACAGGTGAAAGCATTTTGCTGGTCGGTGCCTTTGAAGTACTGCATAATGGTAGAGTAAAACTTGAGTTTCTGTTCAACAGGAAGTCAGAAAGCATCTTCTAGGGCAGGAGAGTTAGTCCAGGGGTAAAGGCTCTTGCCCTGCACGCTGCCAACCCTAATTTGAATCACCGTGGAGGATTTGCACACCACCACTCCTGAGCACAGAGCCAGAAATAGTCGCTGAACACCCCCAAGTGTGGCCCCAACTCCACCCTAACCCCAAAGTTAATTAATTAAAAATCTACAAGCAGTGCCTAGATTAATTGTAGAGAAGCATTGGGAATGCCTTAGACTAGTGTCTCTCAACTGATTCCAACTGTGATCCTCCCCCTTCCAATTTTCTTTCCTTCCCCTGTTCTATCAGTTGAGCCCCACTATCTTTCAGTGGCCCCCATATATGTGATTTCTCACCAGTTGCCCCCTTGGATGGTCTGGGGGCCTGTGGGGTGGGTATATTCTGCCCTTTGTTGAGAAACTCTGACTTAGCTCAGCCCCAGCTAAGCTGCCGTGGGCTCTGAACACAGGTCCGCCCACATCCAGGCTGCACACTGACCACTGGGCAGCCTTGTGGATTTCTGAGCCTATGAGTCCCCACGTGTCTGCATGTCAAGTGGGCTTAAGTATGTATCCATCTGGAGGGCGGTAAGGATTAGGGACGGGTGTGAAAGGTGCAAGGTGAATGCTGGAGACAGGAAAGGGGTCAAGTGAAAACTAGCTCCCGGGAACTGGGTTCTGATTAAGTCAGAGGTGTGGAAGGTTATCAGCATACAGAACCTGAACCTGTCAACACACACCTGGAAAAAAGTAAGCGTTTATGGGCAGGGGGAGGCGCATATGCTGGAAGACAGGAACTGAGGGTGTTGCTGGAGGCTCATGAAGGACTGATGAGATTTTGAGGGACTGAAGTAGAACTAAGTCTTTGCTGAAGGAAGTCTTTAGTGTGGGAGATGAGCCTGAGTGGAAACCATGAATACACAGGGTTAGTATCAGGAAAACCTGGAAATCTACAAGTGCCGTTAACTAAGGAAATTGAGGCTCTCTTAAAATGTTGTTAGAGGGGCTGGAGCGATAGCACAGCGGGTCGGGCGTTTGCCTTGCGTGTGGCCGACCCGGGTTCGATCCCCGGCATCCCATGTTGCACCCCAAGCACCGCCAGGAGTAATTCCTGAGTGCAGAGCCAGGAGTGACCCCTGAGCATTGCTGGGCGTGACCCAAAAAAGGAAAAATGTTGTTAGAAGTATTACACTTTAAAATTTTTAGAAGGGAATGGCTAGAGAGATAGTACATGGTTAATTAAGTTGCTTGTCTTGCAGGCGGCGGCCTGGGTTCAATCCCCGGCACTGGGTATCCTACCCCTGTCCCCCTAGCACTGCCAGGAGCGATCACTCAGCACAGAGCCTAGAGTAAGCCCTGATCATCTCTGGATGTGACCCTTCTCCACTTCAAATAAAATGTTTAGAAGTATACTGATTTGGGGGTGGGGGGACCCGGCGGTGCCCGAGTGCGATTCCTAGCAGGGTGCCAGAGGGCCGGGGACCCATGCAGTGCCAGGGGTCAGGCCCTGAACTCATGTCCACATGTGCTCCTGCTTTCTGATTTTTAAATTCCATCTCCTTTGTATTTGTACCTTGAAATTTGCACTATTGAAAAATCATTTCTCTTTGTTGTTGCCACAAAAGCCAGAGCTGTCGGTGGTTTGTGGAAAACCTCGGGATGCCGTGCGTGATTCGGCAGGAGCAGGAAGGTGGCGGTCACACATAGGGCTGTGAACGGTTCTCCTAAATAGAAGGGGGGTGGGGGGTGTCCCGGAGCTTTTATTTTTTTTTTTTTTGGAGGTTGGTTCTCTTCCATTTTCACCTTTTTTATTATTTAAATATAGATTTATTTTTATATTAAGACACTCATGATTTTACAAAGCTGTTCATAATAGAATTGTTGCAACACCAGTCCCACCCCCAGCGTCCCCAGGGTCCCTCTGACCCCTCAGCCCGCCCTCTGGACAGGTGTAGAACAATTTTATTTCATATTGCTTGCTCAAACAAAACTTAAAGAAATGGCAGATGGAATTATCAGAAGATAAATCAAGTGTCACATAAATGCCCGTGCATGCATGTATGCTTGTGTAAAAGCATGCATATTAACTGTAAACATGATCTTATAACTAAATTTAGATCTTGATGTTATTCTGAAACATTGAGCTTAATGTACATGTATTTCCAAGATAAAACATAATGCAGTCAGCTTAATTCCATTTATTGAGTATTTTATTATGAAACTATATTTTGTTAGCATGCTGATGGAGAATTAGGTTTCATTCTCTCCCCTACCCCCCGCCATTTTTCTAAGCTGTGGATGGAAGAGATGGGGTGTACAATACCTATTGGGGCCAGAGAGAGCTCAGTAGGCAGGGCGCTTGCTGTGCGTGCAGCTGACCTGGGCTGGGTACCTGGCACCCCATAGGATCCCTACACCCCCTTCCAGGAGTGATCCCTGAGCACTGCTGGCTGTTGCCCCCAACAAGCAAAAAAAAAAAATAGCAAAATTATTCCCTCTGTTATAGAGATGAAATTTAAAACATGGAAATTAAGTAACCTGACCTAAGTAGGAGAGGTGGTGGATAGTGGCGTTAGATATTGGCGGTCTAGTGCTATATCTGTTTACTGAGTTGGAGGTGGGGAGATTCATGTATCACACTTAACCGAACACTACAGGTCTGACAGGGCCAGAGGGAGAGTTCACTGAGTTTGATCACCAATGCCCCATGTAGTCCCCTGAGCACAGACCCAGGAATAAGCCTAGAACACCTCCAGGCGTGGCCCAAAACACAATAATAATACTAATAGTATTATTACTATCCTGAGGGTCATTTCATGTGCTCCCTAAAGCTGTGATATGTGTGTTGCATCTAATATAGGAGAGGTAAGTCCTGTCTTATGCAGAGGAATCACTGAAGGAGGCCAAGATAACCTTGTTCACGTGTCGATCTGAATCTGTGACCTGAACTTCTGGTGGTTTCCTGACAGCGATACCTCTGCTGGGCTGCCTGTGCTTAGCTAAGGTTTAGACGGCTGTCTGAACCGGGGCGAAGGCTTGCTTATCCGAACCGAAGCAAAGGCTGGTTATCCAAACCGGGGCAAAGGCTTGGTTATCCAAACCAGGGCAAAGCCTTGCTTATACAAATCAGGTCAAAGGCTTGGCTATCAGAACCGGGTCAAAGGCTTGCTTATGTGAACTGGGGCAGAGGTTTAGATGGGTGTCCAAATTGGGGCAAAGCTGATGAGTTGTTACTAAATTTGATTTTTTGGGGGAGGCAGGTGGGGATGGAGCTGGAGGCCACAACCAGTGATGCTTAGGGCTTAGGGGACCATAATCAGTGCTGGTTATCTGTGTAACCCAGGGCAGCTGTGTACAGGCAAGCACCCTTCCCGCTGTACTATTGCTCATGCCCTCCTCTTCCTCCTCCCCCTCCTCCCCCCTTCCTCCTGCTCCCCCTCTTCCTTGTCCTTCTCCTCCTCCTTTGACCCTTCTTCCTCCTCATCTTCCTTCTCTTCATCTTCCTCCTCCTCGCCTTCCTCTTCCTCTTTCCTCTTCCTTCTCCTCTCCTTTCTTTTCTTCCTCCTTTTCTTCTTTCTTTATTCTCCTCTTCCTTCCTCCCCCTCCCTCTTCCCTTTGACCCCTCCCGTCCCCCTCCTTCTCTCTTCTCCCCCTTCTCCCCTCCCCCTCCCCTCTCTCTTCCCCTCCACTGGCATCAAAGTTTGATAGGCAGACGTTGTTAAAAATATTGCTGACATGCTTTTCTCTTTTTAGTCTTCTTATTTTTTAATTTATTGACTCACCGCTGAATCCACTCCTTACAGTTTGTTCATGCCACCACCATCAGGTGGGTTCCTGAAAGAAATTCAGCAAGTTTCACCCCAATGTCTGCAGTATGGGATGTTTCTGGGGAAAATAAATTATGGCTTATGGGCAAGAACCTTACATCGATATCTGTCATCAGAGTCACTCATGCGCTCCGTGGTGCCCTCCACACAGTCCTTCCCAATGGAAGTAGCTAAGAACACTTCATTTTGTAGGCCCAGAAGCTCCCCACTAATCTTGGACAGTTCCAGCACTTCACCAAGTGGAGTGTGTCTTGCAGAGCTTAGCGTGTCTAGTGTGGAGGTGGTGTTGGGCTGGGGGTTCCCAGGAGTGCTGTGGGCCTGGACGAGTGATGGGTGCAGAGGAGACATTGGAATAAGCGCCGGCTTTTTCTCCCCACTTTCCATCAACCACCCCAGAAACTCTGCCTTCCCCTAGAGCTGCTTCAGCCTGGCCCCCGCCTGCCCACTTCTGCCCCCCAGAAACTGCTTCCTCTGTCAGTTGCCTTCCCAAGCTAGGGGTAATGGTAGGGGACCTTCGATTCGAGAAGGACAGAGCTTTGGAGGCAAAGACAAACAGTTCACAAAGAAGGGTAGGCAGGGCAGAGGTAGATGGAGCTGATTAACAGTTAGATTTTGAAAAGTACATAATAAATACCTGGTGGCCCAAAAACACGGCCCAGGAAAAGCCATCACACCCTTGTGTTCATTGCAGTACTCTTCACAACAGCCAGAGTCTGGGAACCACCCAAGTGCCGGGGAGCAGATGCGTGGATAAAGAAGCTACGGTGCATCTTCTTCAGTGGAGTACTACATAGCTATTAGAGAAAATGAAGTCAGGAAGTGTGGATGGACACATGCATGGGCACGAAGAGCATCATGCTGACTGAAATGAGTCAGAGGGAAAGGGAAAGATAAAGAATGAGTGCACTCATTTGTGGGATAGTTAGAAAAGAAAAGAAAAAGCATCGTATGTGAACGATACCCAGAGACATTAGAAACCAGGGCCAGGAGAACTGACTGGTCCGTGGTAGAAGCTTGCCGCCAAGTGGGAGGGGAAGTGCAGTTAGTACAGAGAGGGGACCACAGTGACAATGAAGTTGGAAATGATTGCTCTGGACAAGAACCGAGTGTTGGAAGGAGGTAAAGTGACACGCAGGATACCCTTTCGTGTAAACCACAGTGCCTAAGAGGAAAATAAGAGAAAGAATGAGAGATTGAGAAGAAAACCATCTTCCATAAAGGCAGACTTCGGGGGCAGGGCAGGGGGGTGGGACAGAAGGAAAACTGGGGGACACTGGTGGCAGGAAATGTGCACTGGTGAAGGGACGGGGGTTGGAACATTGTATGACCGAAACCCAATTGTGAACAACTTTGTAAGTGTCTATGTCGTGGTGACTCAGTTTTTTAAAAAAGAATTACAAATATAAATACCTGAAGAGACACTTCTGGTTCATTTGAGGGAGTAACTGAGGCCTTTCTCCAAGGGAGACGCTTGAAAATGGGGCTTTGCCTTTGAGGACCCCCGCCCTCCTTAAGCGCCTCACCAGAATACTGGCCCGCAAAAGGGGGACGCGTGTGCGATAGAAATGCCACGCGTTTGCTTACATTTTATTCTGGGAGAGTTTCAAGGACATGGGCACAGATATTGAAAATTATTTTGAGACGTATTTCATCCTGGGTTTTTTAAAAATGTATTTGTATCTCAGAACTTGAAGAGATCAGATGTTTTCTGTACAAAGTGTGTGGGGGAAAAAGATGCTCTGCATGTTGGCTGCATGGCCTCTGCGTCTTGCTGAAAGTGAAATGAAAGGAGCCTTGTACACTGGAACACTTGACTGTACCCGAAGCCCAAGGGATAATCTTCTGATTTCCATTTGGGCTGGTTTTTGCCTCTTTGGCATCTGTCATCAGTATTGACAGGGTGGGGAATAAATGTGGCTGTATAAATAATTGTATTTTAAATTACGCTTTCAGGTTTTTATGAGTGACAATTGGTAACTTATTGGGTGTTTTTTTGGGAAGGGGGTGTCGGTGCTTCAGGGCCATACCTGGTGGTGCTCAGTGCTTACTCCTGGCTTTGTGCTCGGGCTCACTCCTGGCGCTAGAGACCCCGTGTGGTGTTGGTGTTGGGGATGAAGCCGGCATCAGCCATGGGAAAGGCAAGCACTGTTCCTACTTGCTTCCTATCTAGCCCTCATTATGAGTTTGTATTCTTTTTTCAAATGCTTCTTTTCTGTGTCCAACTTGGTGGTAGAAGGTATAGAAAATCGCGCACTTGGGCAAGAATGTATCTTAGCAGGAGAGCACTTAACTTTGAGGTAAGTATATGAGGCCCTGGGTTTGTTCCCCAGCACAGAAAAAGGGTAGGAGTGGGGGAATAAATCTGGGCTTCCAAAGAAGGATGTGGTTCAGTCCCTATGCATAAGGCTAATAAAGCCTCTCATGAGAAAAAGTTGAAAGAGTTAGAAGACTTTTAGAAGCTAGAAACAAGGTCAGTGTTTTGAAAGTACAGAATTCTGCCTTTTAAGTAAAAGTCCTGAATTTTGCTTTTGATTGTTAATTAGCTTGATAGAAAATCTCTCCTGGTGTCAATCAGCTCTCTGTACTGGATCTTTATATATTTGGTGACATTGTTGTGAGTTTCTAAACATGTTTTTTCTATTACGGCTGTGATTTCGGGCTTCATGGCACTGTTCTGAAGATTACTATCAAAGAGTTTTGTTTTGTTTCTGTATATTACAAGTTGTTGCTCTATGTTTTTTTTTAAAGGGAGAATCTAATTTTTTTTTATAAATTTTATCATGTAAATTAGTTTATTCATTATGTTTAATTTTAGGAAACGGTGCTCTTGCAGAACATTCAGAAAATGTGCATATTTCAGGAGTGACAACTGGTAAGTCCTTTTTTGTAATGTTTAAATTTCATGCATGGCTTATATGGTAAATATTGAAAGCCACCTGGTATCTTATAAAGTGATATTTGGCTATAAAAATTATTACTGCATTTTGCAGCATGTAATAAGAAATGAAATAAATGTAACATGGAGAAATTTTCTTAAGATAAAATTGGAACTTGTATGGATTGATTACTAGCTGGACTGCCTAATTTTTCGTACAAACATTGAGCCAAGAGAAGAAGAGTTAACTCAAGTTGAACTAGTGTTTTATACACATACACACACACACACACACACACACACACACACAAAAGGAACCATTAAAAACAACCAGCTTTCATGCTATTCGTAGCATCCATGCCATAGAAATGACATTTTTTTCCCCTGTAGGTAGAAGGGACAAGTTAAGATGATTGTTGGTTGACTAGAAAAAGCTTGGGTGGCTCATCAAGTTGCCGATTCATCCTGGGTAGATGGATGTCTGGGCTGTGGCCCTCCCAGAATGGGGGCGGGCAGATTCCCTCTCTGAGAGATCGGCCAGCAGCCCCTGTCCACACCCTGCATCGTCTGGCATGTAAGTGGCCCAGCTCCACAGCTCTCAGAGCAGATGGCCACATCATCTCTAAATTCCACAGCACTGACCGTCCAGTAGGAGCACAGCAGATTTGATGGGAAACGAGTAGAAGCCCACCAAGCTCCATGAGCAAAAACAGTGAACACAGAAGGTTCAACTAGCACCAACTAGCTCAGTAAATCAGTAAATCCTCAGAGAATGGCTTTAGTAACACCATTGTGAGATATAACAATTATCATAAATTGATTTTTTCTGATCTATTTTCTGATAATTCCATTTTGTTCTAACAAGTAAAATGAAGTAGATTTTTTGTGCTTGCTAAATGGGGAGGAGGAGGCTGGGGAACTGAGGACATTGGTTGAGAGAAGGTCACATTGGTGTTGGAACATTGAATACCTGAAAAATTGATTCAGGTCTTCTTCCATGAACTGGTTATTCTTCTTTGCTGAAACAGTCCCTTAGCCTCAAAGCTGAACAAGCAAGTCTTCCTGCCGCTACTATCTATCCTTTCTCCCTGCAGACCAGTCTGAGCCTTGTCACCTCTTCCATCTCTGTGTTCAAATAAGTTCACTGTACCCTCAGTTTCTGGCAGGGGCCACCCAACCAGGAAACGTGCCTGTGCCCCTCTATTCTTCCAAAACCCTTCAGAGTCCTTCCTCCCACAGCCCCTAAGATGAAACTAAATTCATTAGGAAAACATGCAAGGAGTCCCAGCTCTCTCATTTCACCCCCACACAAATATGGAACCAGACACACTGGCTAAGGTCTCTCATACTGCTTAAGTTATTTATTTTTTATTTAAACACTTTGATTTACAAAGTTATTCCAAAGAAGGTTGTTAAGTCTTATGTTTCGGTAAATATTGCATTGATTGACAAGTCGTTTTTTAATACACAAGTATTAAAAATTGCAGGAAAAAATAGAACATTGAGACCAGCAAAAGGAATAGAGGAATTAAAAATCAGCCATTGTCTTATCAACCTGAATATGACCAATATGGTAACATGCTAGTATCTACAATTACCCTAATTTATTTCTCTCTCTCTCTCTCTCTCTCTCTCTCTTTCTCTCTCTCTTACTTTTCTATGTCCAGCAGTGCTCAGGGGATCACACATAGTGTTGGAGATTGAGTCAGGATTTGGTTGTATGCAAGGCAAGCACCTTAACCCATTACTGTGTCTCTGGCCCTACTACTACTACTACTACTACTACTACTACTACTAATAATAATAATAATAATAAGTTGATGGTGGTGTTAAAAGAAAGTCCTTAACCTTTCTATGGGACATGAGGCACAATTTTTATTTTTAAAAAACAACTAAATACCATACATATACCCCTGAAATTCAGAAACCCACTGAGGCGAGTGCCTTTTATTGAGTCACAGAAAGCTTTTATAACTTTAAAATTAACTTAGGCATTAAAGGTTTTATTCATAGGTGAATTCCAGAGCTTTGTATCCATGTCACTCTACAAACTTATTTCTTCTTGTTATCTGTGATTTAGTGATCTCCTCTGATGAAGCAAAACTATGTTTTCTCTTTTGTCTTATGTCATATTTTTTTTTATTCAGAAAGTTAATAGACTTAAGAGACCCGCGGAGGATGATGAGGCACCAGCCACGGCCATGAACAAGCCTGTTGCCTGTGAGGGAGGAGAGGCTCATGCCCCTTGCCTCAATTCTTTCCCAGTTAGTTCCCCGTTTTCATTCTCTTTCAAGGCGAGTTCTTTGGAAAGACAAACTTCGTTTTTCTCCCCTTTCCTTTCTATTTTGAGCAGCTAGAGAGAATTAGGTGACTTTCCTGGTTGTTAACTGTAAAGTAAGAAGAGTGTTCACAGACATTTTAATTGGCATGACCAAAAGGTTGATATCTCATGCGTGATTTTCATCTTCGCTAGTCTGAGATATTCTTTAAGTTCTAAGGAATACCAAGAGCCGGATCGGTCCACCTCAGTTGCCTGGGCCCAAGTGCTGTCGTCGGCTGAGGTCCTTCAATCCTGAGTAGCCGTTTCATTCTGAATGGAGGCTGAACGTCTGCCATCACCAGGCTGGCGGACTGGGTTCCTGGTGAGACCCTTCTCCTGGCTCACAGGTGACACCTCCCCTCCATACCTTCCCAGGGTCTTTCCCATGCACTCGGGAGACTCCCTGCCCTCTCCTCTTCTGCAGATAAGGACCTGTCTTTCTCTGGAGTTTGCCTCACCCTAATGTGTGACCCGGTTTAATAACCTCAGTTTCCACTTTTGAGGCCAGTAGCTCCCAACGCCATCACATTAGAAATCAGGCCTGCAACCCTGATCTTGATGGGCAACTGTGCTACTGTAGCTGTTCATACTTGGTGATTGGGAATTAAAAGAGAGAAACTGCTTAAAGGCTCATTACTTTCCTTTGCAAATAACAGTGACTTTCGCATGTTTGCACCAATGACAATTTTATTTAAAAAATGTGTTCTCCCGAACAAAAACATCAATAAAAAGAACGGCACTTTAAATTAATTTGGGAGTGGGGATGCCAGAGATTGGGTTAAAAGGAGATTGCTGAAGTCTCATATGTATGTCTGTCTTTTGTAATAAGTTGCTTTGTTTGATGTATGTGAAGACGGTCAAGCTCTACATTGATACATAATTGGAAAGGGAACATTTAATAGCCCTTTAGAATAATCATGAGTATTTTTCAGTAAGACACGGGCATTCGGTTTGTTGAGTTTCTTACGGATTAGTTGCAAGTGGAGTCTGAAACCCTATCGGCAAACTTTTGTTCTCTGTTACATAAAAACTCACTGGTTGCCCTTTGAGGGAATTTTTTAACCATGCATCATTTCATATTGTGTGTTATTTGCCAAATAATGGCTTGCTGATTTACGTGAATTTATGTGAAATATGAGAATTGAAATATGGACAGAGTCAGTATTTTCTTAAGTTCTGAATTTTGCTTCAACTGAAAGTAGGTTCTACTTGTTTTGTTTGCTGATTGGTTTAAAAAGAGTCTACTTGGCTGCTCATGGAACACTGAACTTCTCTTTGAATAAATTCCTATTTGAAAAGAAACTCTGCACCTATTAGTGTGGAAATGTGTTTGTATATTTTAATAGTTTTCCTTGGTCTTGGGTTTCCCTGCCTGTGTTTCAGACCTGATTTAGGCATATGTGGTGGTTGCTAGGGCTTCTTTAACAAAGCACAAAGGGCCGGCTGACTGGAAGAGCAAATTTGTTCTCCCACGGTCCTGGGGGCTATTCAGTACATGGGAAGGTCCTGGAAGGGTGGAGCTCTTGGGAGGCCTCCCTTTGGCTTACAGAAACCAGTCTTCCCACCGCCGAATCTTGGTATCTTCCCGCTGTGTGCCTCTGTTCTATTTTCTCTCTCTCTCTCTCTTTGTTTTGGGGCTACATCCAGTGGTACTCGGGGCTTACTTCTGGCTCTGCACTCACGGGCCACTCCTGGCAGACTCAGGCACCCTGTGGGAAGCCAGAGACCAAACCCAGGTCGGCTGTGTGCAAGGCAAGCACCCTGCCCGCTATGCTCTCTCCGGCCTCTAATCTCTAAGGACACTTGTCATATTGAATTAGTGCCTACCCTTATGACCTCATTTTTCCCCCTTCCATACTTCTTGAGGTACTAGAATTTGCAATTCTTTTCATTATACTTTTCATGCATAAAGTCATCATCTTTTTGTGCTAAATAACCAGATGTGACAAGACCTACTTTTGTGGTTTACTGTAATGGGTATACTACTTTTTATTTTTATTGATTATGGTACTGTGATTTATAAGATTATTAATGAGGCTTCCCTGTACTTAATTCCACCAACACACCCCTCACCAGTGTACCTCCCTCCCTTCCCCAAGGACCCCCCAAGCCTCTCCCTCTCAACCCTCTTCTCCCACTTACAAACCAGTTTCTACATCAGTTCTCTTGCTGTGTTGCCATTGGCCCTTTTTGCTGCTTTGCTGTGCATTCTTTTTGTTTCACATGTAAGTGGGATCATTCTGTATCTGTCCCTTTCCTTCTGGCTGACTCTAATAGCATGATATCTTCTACGTCCTCCCCTCTGCGGCAACCTGCGTAATTTTGTTTGCAGAGTTCCATTTTGTATACATTCCACGACTTCTTGATCCATTCATCTATAGTTGGGCATTTGGGTTGTTTCCATATTTTTTTTGACTGTTGTCCTCAGTGAGATGATGAGCGTAGCTATGTTTTGAATTAATGTTTTTGTGCTTGGGGGGTAGATGCCAAAAAGTGGTCCTTCGGTAGTTCTATTCCTATTTTGGGGATAAATCTCTGTATTGTTTTCCGTAGAGGCCAAGGCAGATGGCGTTCCCACCAGCATCGGGTGAGGGCTCATTTCTCAGCACCGACTTTCCAGACTTTTTGATCTGTGCCATTCTCCCTGGAATGAGATGATATTTCATGTTGCTTTGATTTGCATTTCCCTACTCCTGAGAGGTGGTGAGCACTTTCCCAGATTGCTATTGGCCGTCTGTATGTCTTCTTTGGGAAAGGACAACTTCAATTTAATTTCCTCTTGAAAGACCCTTGTCCTCAGGAGTAGGATTTTCACAGAGGAGTCTTAGGGCCAATACAACTCACCCGCAATATGTGCTATAATTAACTGCATTTATGCTGCAATTAAATGCTGGCTTGCAGAGGTCAATGAAACCTCATTAATAGCTTACTATTTTTTTTTTCCTGCAAGTTGGTCTTATAAAATCTTTATTCTCAGGGGCCAGAGCAATAGTCCAGCGGGGAGGGTGTTTGCCTTGCACACAGCTGACCCGGGTTTGATCCCCAGCATCCCATATGGTCCCCTGAGCACTACTGGGAGTAATTCCTGAGTGCAGAGCTAGGAGTAATCCTTGAGCATCACCAGATGTGACCCAAAATTAAAAAAAAAAACCACTTTATTCTCTGGGAAGGTAAGAATAAGAAATCTATTACAGTTTAGCCATTGAAAAAACAAAAAAAGAGCAAGTGCTTTAGATCCACAGATTCGTCACAGACTGCCTTGGGTCAGTGTGGAGCTAGAGCATAGGCCTTCTTGGAATTATTTGCATCCCCGGGAGAAATGAGAATGCCTTGGGTGCCAATCTTTGTGGAGAACTGCACTGCCGAATGAGGGACTTGCCACCTCTCAAGACCAGCACCTGTGGACACGGAGATGGCTGGCTGTGGTGGTGGTGGCGGGGGGAGGGGGGTCCCACTTCTGCCCTTGTTCTCTCACTTGCACACCCTGTCCTGAGCCCCCTGTCCTGACCCAGTCATTCTTTGCTGTTGGGAGTCTTCGCTGACAATTTTGGAAGTTCTTAACTGGTCTGCCAATGAGTGTTACAGACCGTTCTGTGTCCAGGTGAGTGAATTTTGGGAGTGTGCACTGCACTGTTTTCAATAGTGCTGCCCGTACCAGACAAAGCCAGAACTGTCCCCGACACTTCACGACTCGTCACCTCTCCAGAGTTTCAGATTCACTGCAGTGAACTTGGTCCAAGAAGTTGCAGGTGGGGAGGGGGTTGTGGGAAGGGTGGCTGGGCAGAGAATAAACAATGCGTAGAATGTTCTGGTCTCAGCAGACATGTGCAGAGTGCAAGGAGTGCCCTGGTCTTGTGGACAATCCCGGGGTGAATGTGAACATATTAGGCTGGACAAGGAGTTCATAAAAGGCTTCCTTCAGTCTCTGCTGAGTGGGAAATTGACTTTATAATAACTGGTCTTGTTTTATTATTAATAACATTAAGTACTTCGGCTTCTCAATACCAGTGTTGTGGAAGTCTCTCATTTTAATTGCTGGTATATTTTGGTTCTTAAATTTGACATAATCTGTTTCTATTTCTAATGATCTTCATTTACATCTTCTTCCTCCTCACATCTTTGCCAAGAAAGACGAAGCTTTTGTCCTTTAGCTGGTTATTGTGCTACATGTATCGACAGAAGAAAAGTGTAAATCATCCAGAAATGTATATCTAGTGTGTCTAATGGGAAAAAATATCTATCCGGTGTATCTAACAATATCTAGTATATCTAATATATCTAGCATATCTAATGGGGAACATTTTTTATATACTTATTTTGTTTACAACTCTTCATGGTTTACAATTTTAAATCTGCTTTAAAATATAAAATACAGGTGCTGGAGAGATAGTACAGCAGGTGAGGTGCTTGCCTTGCATGCGGCCCACCTGGGTTCAATCCCCAGAACCTATATGGCCCCCGAGCCCACCAGAAGTATTATTTGATCTCTGTACGGACTCTCTGAGCACAGAGCCAGGAGTAGGCCCTGAACAACACCAGGTTTGGCCCCAAAACATATATATATATATATATATATATATTTGTAGATTATACTACATTACACTTGATCTTAGCCAAAAGGATAATAGAACCAGGAGAAAAGAGAAATAGCGTTTTAATAAGCCTAATAATATATGAAAATCCAGAACCTGTCAAGTAATTGAACTGTATGTTGGAAAGAGTAGGTAGCCTACTTAAATTCATTTATTTAAAAGACTAAATTAAATCTCATATTCTTTACAAATGTCTAAATTTTTTAAATAGTTCTCGAACTTCTAATCTACTGCATAAATGAAACATATTTAGGTCAAAATGATTTATAACAGGATTTATTTCCCACCTTAAATGCAATCCATTAGTTATGTAAACATACCTGCTTTAAACTGAATTTTACTCTGATCTGTATTTATTTAGGTTTTTAATTAGGTTCTGAATATTTGCTGGTACTTTTTTTTTGTTTGTTTCTGGATTAGCATTGCTTTACTATATTACAGGCTTTCCCTGGATTAGTTTATAGTTTTGTTTCTTTGCCAGTTTATTTGCTTTAATAGTTAACATTTTGTATGTATATGGGTGAAACTTGTATGTTTCTTTCACTTCCTCATTTATTTCACTTAGTATAATCATCTCAATTTCTATACATTTTTGTAAAAAAGAGCTTGTTCTCACCTTGTGGAAATGCAGATTTTATATATATATTCACATTCTATATATATGTATATACTATATATTTATATCTCACGATACAATGAGCACAATATCTCACTGAGTCTCACGAAGACAATGTTCACGAAAAATGGACTTGTTCCTGACGTTCCATTTGCTCTCAACGAAATGAACATCTCCAAATGCAGCACTTATGTGTACCTAGGTCAAGAACTCAACATGATGAATGACCTGGCACCTGAGCTACGCAGGAGGAAGAGAGTGGTGTGAAACGCTTTCAAGAGTGTCGAAGAAATGGCTAAGAGGACGAAGAACCTCCGGCTTTGGACACATCTCTTCGACTCCACCATTCTCCCTGCACTAACATACGCCTCAGAGACCTGGGCCCTACAAAAGCAGGATGAGAATGCTATCTGGGTCTCCCGAAGAGGAATCGAAAGAGCTATGCTTGGAATATCACACTTCACTCAAGTGAGAGAAGGAATCCGGAGTTCCGATCTCTGTTGATGTTCGAGAATCAGGGACACTGTCCCGTTTGCCAAGGCATCAAAAATCAGATGGGCTGGACACGTAATGCGATTTGAAGACGCCCACTGGACTAGAGCTGTTACTGACTGGATTCTATGGTACGTCCAAAGAACGCGTGGTCGCCCACCTACGAGATGATCAGACTTCTTCGTCAAGACCCTGAACAAATGGGTTTGAGGCTCTTCGTGTTCCTGGAGCGAGCAGATGCCATTGGGCTACACTAGCATATGGCAGGGACAAGTGGAGACGTTACTGGCACCCGCTTGAGCAGATCGATGAGTAACGGAATATCAAGTGATAAAGTGATGTATTCATATCACACACACACACACGCATGCACACAGCTTCCTGACCCAGGCATCTGTGTTCAGTTTGCTTTCATTGTTAGCTATCACCAATAATGCTGCTAGGAACATAAAAGGACAGAGAGTTGTTCTTGAGGGCTGAGGAGTTAACTGGAAGGGCCAGGGCATAGGATTTGTGTGCTTGAAGGCCCAGCTTTGGTCCCCAATGCTGGCTGGCCCTTTGAGCACTGCCAGGAGTGACTGTCCAGGACCAGGTTGGAGTTGCACTGCTGGGTGAGGCTCAAAGTGCACAAGAGAAAAATTAATAGTTCTAGAAATTATTTGATTATTCCCTCTTTACTCTTAATCACTTCCAAATTATGTTTTTTACTTGTTTTCACAAATTGTATTATACAAGTTTCATTAAACTTTTTTAGTAATTGGAAACAGTTTAGAAAAGCTAAGAAAAGTCACTTATTAATCCTGCATTCTTAATATGATTAACAGAATTTTTCTTGTCTAGCTGGGCCCGCTCGAGCGATAGCACAGCGGTAGGGCGTTTGCCTTGCATGCAGCCAACATGGCCAACCCGAGTTCGATTCCTCCGCCCCTCTCGGAGAGCCTGACAAGCTACCGAGAGTATCTCGCCCGCACGGCAGAGCCTGGCAAGCTCCCCATGACGGATTCGATATGCCAGACACAGTAACAACAAAGTCTCCAATGGAGACATTACTGGGCCCGCTCGAGCAAATCGATGAACAACGGGAGAACCGTGACCATGATACCTTTAAAAAATTAAAAGTATTGGAATTACAGCTAGTTGCCTGGCCTTTCTATTTAACATGTTAAAGAGTGTTTTTTTTTTTTTTTATGATTATGAGTGTAATGGCTGTAAGATTCTCATCCAGTGGCTTTGTTGTAATTTTCTTAGTCACATCTGGGAATTGTTTGCAGAGTTCTCTCCAACATGGATCATGTGGCAAAGCACATTCTAAAATAGTATCGCCCTTTTTCATTTCTAGGACTTTTTTTTTTTAAATGTAGATTTCTACAATAGAGTCACAGCCTTCAGAAATTGTAAATAATTTAATAACTCTAGAAACCTTTGACAGATTGCTCTCCGAAAGAATTTCAAGGATTTACGTTGTCATCTGCACTGTATGAAAGCAGTAACCTTGGATATATTTTTCCTATTCAACTCCCCCCACCCCCTTTCTTTGCTTTGCTTTCTGTTTGTTTTGAAGACTACGTTCAGTGGTGGTGGTGATGGCTTGGTGCTCCAGGGGACGGGGGTGGTGGTGCTCCTGCTCTGTACTCAGAGGTCACTCCTAACCATGTTCAGAGGAAACTGCAGGGTAAGGGATGGAGCCCCACATGCAAAACATGTGCTCAGCCCTTTGAGTTCTCTCTCCAACCTTTATGGTTTTTTCCTTAAAGCCCCAGCCTTTAATTTTCCCTACACTGTTTGCAAATAGAACTATTTACTTCTTTCTGGTTTTGTGACCTGAAATTGTGACATTGCAAAAAGAGAGAGAGAGAGAGAGAGAGAGAGAGAGAGAGAGAGAGAGAGAGAGAGAGGTTATGTTTTGTTTTGTTTTTTCTTATAGTTAAGAAAAACACACACACACACACACACACACACACATCCTCTGAAAAGGAATGCCTTATTTGTGATAGGAAGAGACATGATGAGAAAATAGGTTTGTTGTTTTCTCAAGTAGAAAGTTCTTACAAATGAGGAGGAACACATTATTCCCATTTTACCAATGATGCAGTTTCTAAACAGTCCCTCCATATAACATGCATAGCTGAAAGCTCTTTGGGGAATTTGCTCGGTCTTGAGTCTCCTTTACATCTGACCTGGAATCATGTCAGGCAAAACTGATATTTCTGAGAGCTGTGACTTTCAGAAATCTACTTTCAGCATTATCTACTTTAGAGGTTTTTTATTCTTATGCATATTGACAATTTGCATGCTATATGTTGTGGACCAGTATTTTGGATTTTCAGAATATTTAATTTAAAGTTGGGCTGGAGTGATAGTACAGCGGTAGGGCGTTTGCCTTGCATGCAGCCAACATGGCCAACCCGAGTTCGATTCCTCCGCCCCTCTCGGAGAGCCCGGCAAGCTACCGAGAGTATCTCGCCCGCTCGGCAGAGCCTGGCAAGCTCCCCGTGACGTATTCGATATGCCAAACACAGTAACAACAAAGTCTCCAGTGGAGACGTTACTGGGCCCGCTCGAGCAACTCGATGAACAACGGGAGGACAGTGTTTGTTTGTTTGTTTGTATTCTTCCTTTATTGTCAAAACTTTTATTCCTTAAAATCATTATCCTTTCTTGCTTTCATAAAGTATTTGCATTTCCTAATTCTTTTTTTAATTTTATTTTCTAGAAAGTTGTTCACAGTAATTTATTACATTCAGTTTTTCAACACTTAAATTTCTGGCCGCACGCTCCAGAAATTCTAAAAATTTAAATAGGTTGCTAGAGCTGGAGTTAAATTTTTAACTGGATGGTGATTTGGGGGTTCGGAATCATCTCTGCAGCAATCTTCTGAGATTTATTTGTGGGTCTCTGAATCTTGACTGTTAAAGAGCTTATATGGTGCCCAGAGGCCATTCGTGGGCATGACTGCCAGACTCCCAGAAGCACAGGGAGAGGGGAGGAGGGTGCCCATCCCTACCTTTGTGCGAGCCTGGAGGCTTCAGTCACAAAACCCGTTTACCTGAGCTTTTCAGCAGATTCATTCTCATGCATGAGGGACTAGTCCTAAGCGCACGTGGCAGCTTATTGGGGTCTGGAGTTTGTGGCTGCTGGGGCAGAGGAACTCACCCACCCTCCTACGAGGTTCCCCAGGTGAAGGCAGCCTGGCACAGAGTGAGGAGGCATCTCTGCAGAGTGTTGCTCTCTTCCAGATTTGCCTTCCTAATTCTTATAGAACTCAGGGACCTAGAGCTTTGCTGATCCTCTGAACCTTTTAAAACCAGCAATTTTTCCTTTGCTCAGGTAATAAATGTATTCTTTTCTACGTTGCAATTTTCTTTAGTAAGCAATATTTTGCAATAGTGTGGTATTGTAATATATTAGAGTTTTTTAATTGGTTAATTTATTTTGGTTTGGGGAGCCACACCTGGCGATGCTCAAGATTTACTCCTGGCTCTGCAGTCAGGAATGACTCGTGGCAGTGCAGGGGGGGACCATAAGGGATGCTGGCGATTGAACTCGGGTTGGCTGCATGCAAGGCAAGTGCCCTAATCACTGTACTACCACCCTGACCCCTGTTAGCTTTTATTTTTAACGTTTTGAGAGAGCATGTTGACAGCATTGTGTACCATTGGTGGCTCACACTTGGATATGACAGCCCAGAGTGTAGAACTAGAGTCAGTGTGTTCAGGTCCTCTGACCTGGTCATTTGAAGTTTCCATGGAAGAACTTATGGTCCAGTGACTCTTTCATTACCCTAGAATTTCCAGATCTTCCACATAAAAAATTTTAAGGGTTAAACTGTAAATTCACTCTAGTTTAAACTAAATACATGTTACTGGTGTACATGAAATTGAAGGTATAAGTAAGCACCTTCAGTTAGCTTTCGTTACTGTCGTCTTTGGGCCATACCTGGCAGTGCTTAGGGGTTAGTCACTTCTGGCCAGTTCAGGGTACCATATGGGATGCCGGGGATCAGACCTGGGTCAGTTCTGTGCAAGGCAAGTATCTTAATTGCAGTACTATCACTCTGATCCTAGAATTAGTTTTTAAATATGAAAAAAAAAGTGGCATTAATAAAACAAGTCCAAGAGGATTTTGTGCCTGTCCTGTATGATTTAAGTATATTTTTAATTACTCAGTTGGATATGTGGAACTCTTAGTAAATTTACTTAGAAGAATTTTGCCAGCTCTTTTGATCAATTTTATACAGAGGGTCTGTGTGCTTGCTTCTCTGTGTGCCAGGATCAAACCCAGGGCCTCGCGCATACAAGGCATGTGCTGTACACTGAGCCACATCCTTGACCCGACAGCATGTCTTTTCTCTCTTTCACACGAAGAAATGAAAGACTGCTTTTAGATTTCAGGTAATAATGACTCCATTAGGGTTTTTAGGATTTCAGAATATAAAAATAGAACTTCACATAAATCCAAGAAAGCCTTCCTTCAAGTGGAGAAGGTAAGTGAAGAGTTTAAGACAGAGTCCATTAAACACACACACACACACACACACACACACACACACTGACATTTATGATGCTATTCATTTTTCAGACTATTGCCATCCTTCAGAGAGAGTTTATGAGACCTTTAGAGGATTTCCTGTAACTGTTAGAAAAGGAAGTAATGGTATCATATAATTTTATATACTATTCTTTTATGTACAGCACTACATGCTACAGTATAATACAATAGATTTTGTGTGTAAAATACTTCCTTTTTTATAGAAAATCAGGACCCCTCCCACAACACACTCCCAAAGAACTGACTAGAATGTAGCAGAAGTGGGCCGGGGCACAGGTGGGGTGACTGGCTGTAATGTCACAGAAGTACTTGGGGCTAACGTGGCAGAACTGGAGTGTGTGGAGCCAAGGAGGCTGGAGGCCACCCCTCATTCCCTTTTGCACCTGATCCAGTGAAGGTGTGGAAACAAGTAGAGTGCAGACACTTAACAACATTTCCTCTTGTGTGCTGTCCCTGAGGAGAATGATCTCTCCACTCTGAAAATGAACCCTTTCAAGGTGCTCACCTGGAGGGTTCCTTGCCATGTAGCTGAGGCATGAATGGGACATTCAGTGCCTTGGTTGCGGGACGTAGTTTGGTGCCGGATCCACTCACCACCTGAGAGAAGTCAGGGCTGGTTTGATCTCCAGCAGCAGTAATAACAGACACTGTGTCCAGAGCAGAGCAGATGATGCTTCTTTCCTACTCCCTTCAGCACATCCTAAGTATTCATGGTGGTCTCTGGCTTTCACCCCTGACAACAGACACTTAGACTGGATCACTTTTGAAGAGAATCTCCCAAAGACTGTGTCAAAGCTAACAGACATGACTGAGATCTGAGTTTCCCTGGGTGGTGAAACCGCCCCCAGCTCTGCACTGGGACTGTAGCTTTGGGTGCAGAGGGCAAGGGCGCTGAGGAGTGATTTCTTTCTCCTGATAGGCGGATGGTAGGTCAGTCAGGTTTGGGAGCCTCTGGTCCAGACAGCTGAGAGTCCCAGGTCAACACCCACTAATTCTGCTGAACCAGTTCTGTCCCCAGCAGAAATCACCACGGGCGTCAAACTGTCATCGTTGGCCCCATTCAGGAGCTGGAGAAGGGATCTTATTTAGCATTTTAGACTTCTCTAGTGCTTGAAATTGGAAAATGCCAGTACCACATCAATAGTTTTCATGTCCTCACATGAAGAAATTGCCCTTGTGTGACCTTTAAAAAAAAGGTACAGAGGTTAAATCTTACCCATCCATCTTGTTCTCTGCTGGTAAAATTCAAAATTACTCTGACTACTTAGGAACTTTAGTGAGGCCAGTTATGTAGTTCCGTCATGGCCGCCCTACCTCTGCTGTGACCTTAGAAAGTCGAAAGACTGCGTTACTGGTTCCCACCCCTTCTCAGGTCTTAGCTTTTCTTTCTTAGGTCTTTCCCCATATTTTTGCTCCTTTTATCTGTTTAATTATTTTGCTATCGTATAACCCCTGATTACTGTTTGTCTGTTCAGGGCATTGGTGTCCTGCAGAATTAGAACTTGGGCTGGAGCGATAGCACAGCGGGTAGGGCGTTTGCCTTGCACGCAGCCGACCCAGGTTCAATTCCTCCGTCCCTCTCGTAGAGCCCAGCAAGTTACCAAGAGTATTCCGCCCACATGGTAGAGCCTGGCAAGCTCCCCATGGTATAATCGATATGCCCAAAACAGTTACAACAGGTCTCACAATGGAGATGTTACTGGTGCCCACTGGAGCAAATCAATGAACAATGGGAGGACAGTGCTACCGTGCTAATTAGAACTAATGACTGCGTGAGGAGATAGGGTGGCCTTTAAAAATCATCATTTAGTTATAACATTATATCTCACGTTTTGGTTCAGTTTAAAAAATTATTTTTAAACATCCATCATTTAGGACCAAACCGTACCTGGTGAGATTAATCTCCAGCCTCCATTCTCAGCCGCCGTCATTTCAGCAGGACACATCCACTGTGCCTGGACCCCTGCTCGTCACCAGCCCTGCAGATGAGATTAGTCTCCCTCCTCCGCACCTGACCTCCACCTTTCAGTGATCCCCCAACCCCTCTTTCCTCATCTACCTGACACTGCTCACAGCTATACTTCCCGTCCCTGGGCATAGACAGGCGGGGGAGTGAAGGAGCAATTCCCAGCCTAATTATTCAGAGTCCCAATGGGGGCTGACTGCAAAGATTCAACCTCAGGATATGGGGGAAGCACTGCAGGCCCCCTGGGGAACACACATAATAGCCCACCAGGGCCACTGAGCACCAGTGATGACCCAGAAGGCTTGACCAACACCAGCCAGCTCAGCAAGGCTCAGACAATGACTTCAGTGACATCGTGATGTGGTATTTAGTGAGCCCAAGAGTTCTATGGCTCAGAAAGTCAGCGAAGCACAAGCAAGTATGAGTGCTAAAATGAGGAAACTAGTGGTTGGAGAGAGCGTACCGCGGGCAAGATGCTCCCCAGATCCCATATAGATCACACCCCCAGGTGCAGAGCCAGGAGGAACCCCGGAGCATTGCTGGCTGTGGCCCAGAAAACGAAAGAGAGAGAAATACAAACAGAAATTAAGAGTATGGTAGGTGATGATATGGGGGGGGGGGGGGGCGACAAACCTCAGTAGAAACTCTGAGCGGCAGAAGAACAGTAGCTGAGGAAAGGTTGAAGCGCTCCAGGATGAGATGGAGGAACCTGCTCGAAAGCAACAGAAGGTGAGCAAATGTCTGAAAAGAAATGAACAGCATGTCAGGGAACTGGGGGATGAGTTCAGGAGGAGCAATAGAAGATTCCTTGAAGTCCCTAAAAAATAGGAAGGCAAATCCGATGGAGAAACAAGAGTAAAGAAATCAGGGGCCAGAGCGGTAGTGCAGCAGTTAGGGCGCCTGCCTTGCACACAGCTCACCCCAGGTTCGATCCCTGGCATTCCATGCAGTCCCCTGAGCCCACCGGGAATCATTCCTGAGTGAGGAGCAAAGGAATAACCGCTGAGCATCACTGGGTGTGGCCCCAGAGCAAAAACAAACAAAATCGTTGATAAGCGTTTCCCAGAATTGAGCATTACAGGCACCAAGATCCAAGAGATCCAAAGGGTCCCAGCTAGTAAAGACTCAAACAGGAAGATTTCAAGACACATTGTGCTGAGAATGACAAAAATCCAAAGATAAGAGATGGCATATTAAAAGCACAGAGAGATCAGAAAAGGAACTTCCATATGAAGGAAAACTCTTGAGATTCCCAGCAGATCTATCAAATGAGACCCTACAAACCAGAAGAGAATGGAGGAATATGGTCCCCAAACTCAGCGAAATGAACACCTCACCAAGAAGACCCCGTCCAGCTAGAGTTTCCCTGAGATCTGAAGGAACGCTGGAGACAGACACGTTCCTTCATGGACACGCAACAGCTCGGAGAATCAGTCTTGAAACCAGTCCTGTAAACAAGCTTCTCAGGCCTTTGCCATTGAGGATGGCCTTTACACAGGGCACTCATGGCTCCCTCTGTTAGACTAAGAAGGGTTTGTTTACTTCTACCCTGCTGAGGGATTTTGTACATTTGCAATAATGAATTAACACTGCATTTATATGGAAAACATCTGATCAGATGGAATTTTTTAAATTAAAATTCAGAGATTTTTATTACAATACTTAATAATGCAGGCACTTACATTGTATCTATATTATAATGCTCTCTAAAATAAATCTAAGACTTTTTTTTTTATTTCTGTAGGCCTACTCAGATTCTCTTCTATTTTCCTTAACTCTTTTCACTCTGAGTAAATTTTACATGTAAAGGATTTATCTATTTCATGTAAATCTCACAGAAATATTCGTGTTACTTTTTAAACTTTATATACTTGTAAAAGAAAGATAGTTTTTGAAAAAAATTTTACTTTGTCAATTTATTGGTTTACAGTTTTGAGGAATTGCAGATTAGCTCTGTTCACCTGTATGTGTAGGTGTCACCACCGCCTTAATTTAAAAACAGAGAAAGAGGGGCTGGAGAGATAGCACAGGGGGTAGGGCATTTCCCTTGCACGCGGCCGACCTGGGTTTGATTCCCAGCTTCCCCTATGGTCCCCTGAACACCGCCAGGAGTAACCCCTGTGCATCACCAGGTGTGACCCAAAAAGCAAAAAAAAATGAATAAAAACAGAGAAAGAGAGAGATCCCAAATACGAGATTTTAAAAGCAGAAGAAACTTAGTAAGAGAACAACAAGTGGCCAAAGTGATCAGAACTGAAGATATCTACAGAACTTCCATAGGGGTGCAGGGGTATTGGAGGGGGCCACGGAGCACTGGTGGCGGGAAAGGGTCTCGCTGGTGGTTGGTGTGGGGTTGGAATGGCGTATGCATGGAGAGTATGTCAAGGGTATTGTAAATCCCAGTACCTCAAAAAAAAAAAAAGGTTTAAAAAAATAAAACATCACTTAGGGCCAAGGAAAGGGCCTCAGAGGTTACTGATCTGGCTTGACCCCTGGTACCACATCCCCACCAGCCATCTCTGGGTGTGACTCTGGTGGGCCTTGGCAATTTGGAGCCCCCAGCAGTTGCATTCTCTTGCCTTAGCCTCGAACTTCTGGCCCAGGTGCTAAGTGTCAGCTAACTGTGACCCCAACACCCACCAGGCATTAGTTGAGGCCCCTCAAAGCAAGAATGTTACACAATGCCCCCAAAAGCACGTGAATAGGAATAAATCGTGCTGCTGTGTTCATTGCTGCGGGTCTCTGAGGATGCTAGGAAGCGGCCCGCTGTCAGCAGCTGCCTGCGTACAGGTTCTTGTCCTAGGCCTTAGAGGGATGAGAAACCAGAGCCAGCGCAATAGAGAAGGATGCTTTTCTTTGCTCGCACTGCTTCATAGCATTGGTTTTGTTTTGTTTTGCTTTTTTAACTTTGATTGAATCACTGTGAGATAGACCCTTATAAAGCTGTTCATGATTGGGTTTCAGACACACAATGTTCCAACACCCATCTCTCTACCACTGTACATTTCCTGCTACCAATATCCCCGCTTCCCTCCCATTAATACCCATCCCCCACCCTCTGCCTCTCTGCCTGCGTCTGTGCTACTTTGACCCTCCGGTCTTGTCCAGTGTGATCATTCCCAGCTATTACTGTCATTCTGGTCTCCTCTCTATCTTACCTACCCTCAGCCCCACACATACTTGTGGTTAAATCCAACCATTCACCAGTCCTCCTAACCCCTGTTTTTCTTGGCATTTAAGTGAAAATGTAAAACTTGCCCACTGGAGACTGGTGAATGCCACTAACAAATAGTTGTTTGCATAGAAGCAGCTTGCTTTTCTGACTTCTTGCAAAAGTTGTAATGGCATTTGAAATGAATCTGGAATGGGAGTCTGTCTGTCTGTCTGTCTGTCCCCCTTCCTCCCCCTTAAGACATTGCTGAGCTCAGGTACCAGGGGTATTTGGGTCTCCTGGGCCACAACGGGTCAAAGGGAAAAAGAAACCCAATACTTGACTCCCTAGCCACAGCTCACTCCCATCTTGCCTGATGCAGGGAAGGTGTGAAAGGACCAGGAGTTTCCTTGGAGGCTGCTCGTGTGCTTGGACCCAGCTGCGGATTCTGACCTGCGTGTGGTCGCTGCCGGGGCCATCCGGGGCCCACAGATTGCGCCTGCAGCCTGTTTGCGTCCCCCACCCCAGGGGTCTGTTCCTTCTGAGCCAGGCGAGGAGTCAGCCTGCCCTCTCCCTTGTCTCCAGCCTTCTCTCTCTCCCCCACCTTTCTCCTCTTTCCTTTGAAACGCCCCCACAGCCCTGCCCAGTGCCCTCACACCCCCTGCCCGCCAAAGCTACCCTGTAATTCATCTAATGGACATGTTCTTGCCAGTAAAGACAGGTCTCAGAAAATTGTTCAGAAAGTCTGGTTTAATTCCAAAGAGACTTAAGTTGAATTCTGCCTGCTACTCCTAATAGGTTGGGTGGTTTGGTTGGGTTTTTTTTTTTAGTTTTTTTTTTTTTAAATACCTTTATAATTCTTAAAAAAAACTTCTTTCTCTGTTATCCTAATTGGATCTTTTCCTGTCCCTGTTAATTTGGGAGTAAGAGATTTTTTTTTCTTTTTCCAAAACAGACCTCTCAACCCCATCCTGAGTTCTGAGTATTGATGGAGGTGGGTGGGGGGGCATGCCCGGTGATGCTCAGAGGTTACTCCTGGCTCTGAGCTCAGAAATTACACTGATAAATTACTCAGGGGACCCTATGGGATGCCGGGGATTGAACCCAGGTCAGCCATGTGCAAGGCAAATGCCCTCCCTGCTGTACCATCGCTCCAGCCCTGTTGTGGGTATTTAGGGTTATCTCTGGTGGGCAGCAGATTACTCCGTGCCCGAGAGACATACTCAGAACCCTCCTATTGGGCTCCCAACCCAGTTCTGACCCTTCGCAGTTCTGTTTTTGTGACCTTAAAAAAATGACTGGAGTTCCTTGTGCCCCTGTTTCCTTTTCCCTTCATCTGTTACATGGGGATAATGATGCTAAGAATTAAGTGTGAAAATGGCAGAAAAGGATCTGAGTAGGGCTGGGGTCCATGGAGCGGAAAGGCGGAGATCCTACAGCCACGGGCTCTGCAGAGCTGCCCACTGCCTTGCAGGAAGCGCCACAAATTCAGGCTGGAACCGGGGACCTGTCTCTGCAGTGGTGGCCCTACTGTCACCTCTATCCTCAGGCCACACACACTCCTCACTATGTGCTCCGATTGGCACAGCAGAGTTGGTTGCTTTTTTTCTGGGAGGTTTTGTTTCCGTTATTTCCATGTATATATGCCCGGTTCTCTGCTTGTGAGTAACAGCATTAGCTGGCTCTCACTTTCCATTGTAGAGATGGGACCTCTCTTTAGAACAGTAATTACATTTCCCTTGAAATCAAGCCCCTCTACACATGTTTGCAGTCTTTGAAATTGCTTTCGCTTAGGCTGGAGCCATAGCACAGCAGGGAGGGCGTTTGCCTTGCAAGCAGCTGACCCCAGGTTCATATCCCCGGCATTCCATATGGTCCCTCGAGCAGTACCAGGAGTAATTCCTGAGTGCAGAGCCAGGAGTAACCCCTGAGCACCACCGGGTGTGCCCCCTCCCCCCAAAAAACCCAGAAAATAACAACAACTACAAAAAGAAATTGCTTTTGCCTTTTTCTGCTGCACTGAGTTTAAGGATTGCTGAGCCAAAGGACTGAGGGCGAGCACGTTGGCTGGCCGAGAAGGCTGCCCTCTGCTGGTGGACTCGGCAGCGTGCAGGTGGAGCCTTCACAGACTTTCTTGGGTACAGGACCCCCTCTGGGTTCTGCTTTGTTGCCGCTTTGCCTCCCCAGTTTCCCTCAATTCTGGTGGCAGCACCGTCACACTTCACCAAGTATTTGGCTCTAATCTCCTTTCTTGCAGACTGGCCCACCTGCTCTTAACTGGTGTCCAAATCTGTAGTCGCTGAGTTCTCGCCGCGAGTATGTCCCACGAAAGAATTCCTGTTGCAGTGGCCAAGGGACCCCATCCTATTCCGTGTTTACCCAGTGCACTTGTTTGGGTGGGTCTTTGTTGATGTTTCGTAATCCCAAGTATCTGTAAGATAAAGAATTTAAAATTTCCTTAGGCAAGGCTGTTAGTCCAGCGAGGAGGGCACTTGCCATGTGCACGATCACCGGCATCCCATATGGTCCCAGGAGTGATTCCTGAGTGCAGAGCCAGGAGCAGTGCCGAGTGTGGCCCAAAAGCCAAAAATAAAAAACATTCCCGTATGCAAGATCAGAGAGATAGTGCAGGGGTTAAGGCACCTGATAGCCATTTCGATCCCCAGAGCACCACAGAGGGTGACCTCCCCCAACAGAAGTTTTCCTTGTGCATTAAATGATTTAGTCCTAGATTGTCTTGTAGGCCCTGGTAACTGCTGCTGGTGTTTCTTGGATTCAGTTCATAATCATGTTTTGTTATTACAAGACTATAATCTCTGCGAGAACATCCGTTCCCATGCTCTTTGGTGCTTTTCATATGTGGCATGTTACTTAGGTGGCAAGCCTAGCTGATTTTTACTTGTGTTTTATTTTTATGATTTATTGACGCGAAAGGCACTGAGATTTTGTGCCACTTTCAGTCTCGGCTACTTTTAGTCATCCAGCATCAAGCCTTGTCAGTTTTTAAAAGTAACGCAGTTATTCACCTGTGAAACGGGGGGATTGTACTTTCCTTTTCCTTTTCCTTTCACAAGGAGTTCAGTTCTGATCATAAATTTCCTTGCCTGCCTCCCATCTTCAGACTTTAAAAACTGTTGAAGGGCAGACTTTTGGACATTACTTGGAAATTATCCCCTCCTCTCCCTCGTGGCCGCTAAAACAGAGGCTGTGGGAACATTCCTACTTGTTAAATGATGGCTTTAAAGATAACAGGTATGGTGCGCTCATCTGTTTGGGGGCAGTAGTTCTTTGCTCTTCTCTGGGAGTATGGAAGCTTTATCCGAATAAACATGAAGCAGGTCTTGAGTATTTGTCAATCTGTTTTCCCCTGTGTCTAAAGTACATAGTGAGTTCTTTCTATTTTAAACCCAGAAATCAAAACCAGAGTCTTCCTAAGAACTCTGTGTGAAAATCTCCATCATTCTCTCTTTCTTCATTGACATATACACCCTTGAGGGCTACGTGCGTGTCTGGGATCCCAGTACTTCCCCCCACCCCTTTTCTGCACCTGCAAACCCGTGTTGAAAACTGACTGATTTCACTCGCTGAGTGTAATTTCACTGCTCGCATTGTAAAATCCCACTTTCTTTTTGTTTTTACCCGTATCCTGTACTCTAGATTGACAGCAAGTGAATAGGCTTAGGGAGCTAACCAGGAAACCTAAGCACAAGATGCTCCTAGGGAGAAAATGTTCAAGTTGAAAGACTTTTTTGGTGCTGGCTGGGTTTTTTTTTTTTTCAGATGTTTCAAAAAATAAGGTTATAAATAAATAAAAATAAGGTTGTTTAAGATGATTTGTTACATTCAATGTTTCAACAAGTTGAAAGTTTGAGCAAACATTTGAGATGTCTTTAATTTGGAGTTTTCAAATTCTAGAGTTCTCAGAAATTTATCAAAAGTAGAAATATTTGTCAACATCCCAAATACTTGACTGCTTGTTTATATATAAGAACTACTGACTTATAAATTAATGTGTTTTCACAGTTGTTTGTGTTCTGAGAGTAGTTGATCCTGGTTCTTAAGAGATTTATTGATAGGGGCAAATGAAAAGACTGATCATTTTTGTTTGTCTGGGGGCCACATCTGGTGACATTAGGAGTAACTCCTGGCTCTGTATTCAGAATCCCTCGTGGTGGTACTCAGGGGTACCCTGTGGGGCGCTGGGGATCGAACCCAGGATGGGCACAGGTAAGGTGAGCACCCCTGCCTGCTGTACTATCATTGCAGCCCCAACTCTGGTCGTTCTGTCATAAAGACTGTCTGCACTCTGCAAAACCATGCGGTAGTCGTGCCTCGGAGCAAAGCGGTGTCTGCACACATCACTGGTCCCTCTGACTTTGTGAGTCCAGCCCTATCATAGACCGGGCTGAATGTTTCCACATCAGCTGTCCCACGTGTGCAGTCAGAATCAGTGCGTCCTATGGTCCGTGCTTCCTCCTTGAGGACGTTTGCTTCTCATGGATACCCACTTACCGGACAAGAAACACGGCCAACCCAGATTCGATCCCTGCTGTCCTCTATGGTCCCCTAAGCCCCGCCAGGAGTAATTCCTGAGCACAGAACCAGGAGTAAGCCCTGAGCACTACCGGCTGTGGCCCCCAAAACAAAACAGACGAAGTGCCAGACTTATTGGTATCAAAAATACGCAAAACTAAATCAGAATATATATTCATAACCAATTGAGGGATGAACATGTTGCTGTTGTTTCGTTTTTAAAGCACTTACTGAATTTGAAATGTTAAATACCGACTCTTAAAATAACCATTCTTGTTTATGAGTGATGTGTCTTATCCTTGGGCAGTTGTACGAAAATAAAATATTCACAGCAGTAATTTCAGTATAGTCCCAGAATATTACTTCTCGGGCTTTTGGTATAAGAGCACCACCTATGGGTTTTTCAGATACTTGGCTAAATTAGAAAGAAAAGGGAAACCACCTCATCAAATCCTTTCTGATTATTTCCCTATAACTGGGAATAATCGATTTATTTGAAAGCATCCTTTGTCACAGTTTATCTCCACCTGTTTTTCAAATGTATCTCCCTGCTATTGAATCCACTAATACGATCGCTTCTGTGCCTGTAAAGTATTAGAATTCCGAATTAAATATACTTGAGTAGAAAATTGTTATTTTTCACATTGATATTATCACTTTGGGGGTGGTTTTGGGCAACACCCTGCTGTGCTCAGGACTTACTCCTGCGTGCTCAGGGATCACTCTTGGCAGGCTCACGATACCGTATGTGGTGTCCGCGATCTAACTCAGCTCTTGAAGATAACATACTTACCCGCTGTACTATCACTCTGGCCCCCATAAAAGCCCATTTATTTGTAGATTGATATTTCAATAAAAGTGAGCAACAGTCGTAGCCCCGTTGAGTAACCTTCTTATGCCCTCCCCACACCCTCCCCGCACGTACATACCTACCAGTCAGCTACCTGGTCTCATACCATGGTCCCCCATTTATGTGGTTTCTTACTTTAAAATATCTTGGGGGCCCAGATCCAGCCAGTGGTTGAAATCTACCACAAGTGGGTGGGGGCGGAGAGTAGGTGAGAGAGAGAAGAGACCAGTAAGAGTTAGAAACGATCACTCTGGACACAGACTGAATGTTGAAAGTAGGTAAAGGAGGATACATGGTAACGGTTCTTTTCAATATCTGAATTGCAAATCAAAATGCCCAAAAGAGTGCAGGGGGTGGGGGGTGGGGGGTGGGGGGTGGGGGGTTGGAGAGAGACAGACCGACAAAGTAGTGGGAGGGAACCTGGGAACACTGGTGCTGGGAAATGCACAGTGGTGGAGGGGTGGGTGTTGGAACACTGTATGAGTGAAACCCAATCGTGAACAGCTTTGTCATGGTCTATCTCATGGGGATTCAATTAAAAAAATAAATTTATAGGAAAACAAAAATATATATCTTGGGGGCTCCCAGTTAGGAACTGTTGGTTTACACTCCGAGAAGGATAGTGATTGCGTTTTCCTGTTTGTTTGCATCTTTGTGAACTTAATTCACCAGTCTGCAGGGTCCATGTTGCTGTGGCAGGAGATAATGAAGAAGGAACCGGGCACTTCCTAAATGACTGAGGGTATATTTTCATTAATTATTCTGATAATAACTTCGAGCAAAGTTGGAAGCAAAGCTCTAGCCCTTCATTGTTAATAAGTTCTAAAAATAGACTCACATTTTGCATGAATTTAGTCTTCTTTAAAGTATTGCTCATTAACTTTTTTTTAATAAGTTACAAGGGAAATTTTACTCTATGAAAAATCTCACACATGAGGAGAAAGGTAAAATGGGGGCAGGTCCTGGGCATGTGAGGCCTTGGAGAACCTCCTGCCCCTCTGCCTGGATTCCTGCCAGCTCGCTGGGTGAGGGACTTAGTTAGTCCTGGGGTACAGCCATGTGAGGCAGTGGCACTGTTTACAGAGAAACACATTTTGAAAATCCTGGTCACATGCTGTCTCCAAGAATTCTATAGAAATAAGGCTGGTTGGCTCAGTGGTAGAGGACTTGAATGTAGGAGGCACTGAGTTTGAGCCCTGCATGCTCACTCTTCCTCCCACCCTCCCTCTCTCTCTCTCTCTCTCTCTCTCTCACTCCTCCTCTCTCCTTCCTTCTCTCCCTCCCTCTTCCTGTCTCTTTGTCTCTCTCTCTCTCTTCGTCTCTCTCTCCCCCTCTTTTCCTCTCTCTCCCCCTCTGTTCCTCTCTCTCTCTCTCTCTCTCTCTCTCTCTCTCTCTCTCTCACACACACACACACACACACAGACACACACACAGTTAGAAGGATTGACTCTAAGTTGGCCAAATAAAATGATTTGCTGTATTTTGAGTCTTATGGGTAAAAGCTTTTATTAAAATTATAACGTGTACTTTCCTGTGGCCTTAATCTAAATTGAGTAGACTTCATTGTTATTTTAAGTGTCTTTGCCCCCTCCCCGGTTATTACTAATAGGGGTCCTTGCCTGCATACAGATTTGCTTCCTTAATTTTTCAGCTAAGAGCAGAACACAAAAAGTATGGAAGCTCTAGTCACACATGGTTCTACCCCTTGTTTGCTCTAATTCATTCGTTCACTCCTTCGGCAGCTGTCTTGTTGCCAGCTAGAAATGGCCCTTCATGATGGTTACGACGTGGGAGCAGCATTCCCTCTTTCGGAACATAGCACTGGATGTGTTCTCAACTCCTGTGCTTTTTGTTGCTGTGTTTTGCATTTAGGTCACATGCAGTGCTCCCAGCACAGTGCTCTTGGGGGCCATGCTCTTCAGCACCATGCTCTTCAGAGTCCATAGGGTGTTGGGGATCCAACCTGGGGCTCCCACAGGAAGAGCGCGCACTGCAGCTCTGTGAATGACCTCCCAGCAATCTCTGAGTTGAGGCCCTGTTTTCTGGTGCCATTCTGAAAGTTGTCTCCCTCCCCCCCGCCATTTCCTCCCATGTCTGTCTCCTCTGGTAGCTACACTCCAGCCCTCACCTCTCATTTGCTGCATTTAATCTGCTGTGACTCAGATCATCTCGTTTGGGGGGACGTTGTATAAAATAAAGGGTTTGCGATTTCGAGACTTAAACTTCTGTCACTTCATTTCCCCTCCCAACTATTCTTTAAATTGAGGGAGAATAAAATTGCCAGATCATCAGCCGAGTTCTGGATAGGCAAGAAGTTAACGGAATTCCTGTGAGAGTTGGCGATAATGCCAGAAGAATCCGGAAAAGTTGTTACTCATCTGAATTTATTCTGTCTTCCTTCTGTGACACTTAGACAGCCAACCATATCATGTTCCCAGCCGTGAGTGGATTAGGCAACAGAACTGTTCACAGTGATTTTGGTGTTTTTATCCAATTCCTCATGACTTTCTAAACCACCCAGCATGGAGTTCTTGTGTTTTGGTGCTTCCCCAAAATGTCCAGACATTACCAAGACGTGTATTCAATCAGGAAAAGATACTTTGGGCTAAAAGGGGAGGAAAATAAAATATCCCTGCAAGCATCTTAAGATGGATAGACCTGGATGTGTGGGTATGATTTGACATCTCAAGTGTTGTGGAGCTTTTTTTTTTTTTTTTAAGTAAACAGTGGTTTCCTGAACGCTTCATTTGAAAGTGTGATAATTAGCTAAGCTTGCCTTGGCTCTCTTCCAGCTTGTGGAGAGACTCCAGAACAAATCCGAACACCGAGCGGGGTCATCACCAGCCCCGGCTGGCCCTCAGAATATCCCGTCCGAGTCAACTGCAGCTGGTTCATCCGGGCAAATCCGGGGGACATCATCACTATCAGGTAACTGTGACCCCAGCAGTACTGCTGTGTTGTATCGTATTGCAAAATATGGATCCCGTTTCCAGATAGCACTCAGCCAACAGCCAGTTGGCAGTTGGGGGCACATGTGCTGAGTGCCTGTCACAGGGACCCTGTCGCAGGCGGGTTTCTATCCTGCTAGCCTGTGCCCTGCTTCGGACTCCGCCATCTGTACCCTGTGAGGCCATTTTTTAACCAGAAGCACCTATTTCCTAAGAGCTGCTTAGCATCCGTTCCCGTCATCTTTGGCCCCCAGACCAAGTAACCATGACTTGCCTATTCCCGTGGAGATCTGTCTAGCGCAGGAAGGGGATCCCCTCGGGTTCCCCGGCCTCCCCAAGAGACGGCCTGGTTCCAGACTGCATCTCTCATCCATGCACTCACACACCTCGACCAGAACTGGCAGGGGATTAAGTTTTGTTTTGATTTGTTTTGGAGCCACACCCAGCAATGCTCAGGGCTTACCCTTGGCTCCACGCTCAGGAATTAGCTTCTGCCAGTGTCGGGGGAACCATATGGGAGGCCAGGTATCGAACCTGGGTCCGCCGTGCCCGTGGCAAGCTCCCTTAAGTGCTATACTCCTGCTCCAGCCCGCAGCCTAAAATCCTGTGTCTCGGAAAACTCATGTTTTCGTAACAGGAACGAAGGAACATTTGTTAAGAATATAAAGGTAGCTGTTCCTAGGGGAAATAACGTTGGGTTTATGATTCTAAAAATAAAGACTATCTCTGCACGTTAAAGAGTTTTAAGATTTATTTTAAAGACATTTAAGATGACAGAGGAAAGCTGGAAATCCGATATTAAGGAGGAAATGTTCAGTGATGCCAGATACTTCTTGTAGAAGGAAGTCGTGTCAGGGCGATTAGTGTCAGCGTATTTGCATGCAGGGAGGGTGGGGGGACCAGACACCGAGCACTCAGGGCGGAATGCTGCTGCCTTCAGAGCCGGCGCCCACCAAGCTCAGCCTTCTCGCATGCTTGTATCTGTAATATTTTTATAGGTAAGAAGCATATAATTTACGTTGGCAAGAGACTTGGCAAATCATAGACCCCATCATTTTCCTTTTTCTTTTTTTTAAACGAGATTATAAATTTAGCCGACTTTGGAATCTTTCCACCATTCTCTTTTCTTTTTTGAAAAATATCCATTAATGATCAAAAGCACCAGTCATTCTTGTCTTTAAAAAAAATCTAGCCTCTTCTCTTTACGGAAGCCACCACATAGGGACCCCGTGACTTGGGGGGAGGGTGATTGGTTCCTTCTGCCCCGTGACTGTTTCCAGGGCCCCGAGGCCATGAACTCTGGGAGGAATGGAACCCCTTTGACGGATGGGTGTCCAGCGCCACAGCACTAGTGCTAGAAGCCCTAGCAGAGGTCTCTTTTCTTTTCTTTTTATGGTTTAGGGGCCATGTTTGGCGATACGCAGGGGTTCCTCCTGGCTCTGCACTCAGGAATTACTCCTCTAGGTGCTCAGGGGACCATATGGGATGCTGGGGATCAAACCCAGGTTGGCCCCGTGCAAGGCAAGTGCCCTCCCCACTACACTATTGCTCCAGTTCCATAAATTTTATTAGTTTTATTGTTTGTTTTTTGGCTTTTCGGTCACACCCAGTAAATGCTCGGGGCTTATTCCTAGCTCTGCACTCAGAAATTGCTCCTGGTGATGCTCTGAGAACCATAAGGGATGCCAGGGATCGAACCCAGTTCCAGTTGGCCATGTGCAAGGCAAATACTCTCCCCGCTGTACTGTCACTCTAGCCCCCAGAGGCCTCTTTTCTGTCATCTGTAATATGAGTAAGTATAAATGTAATTACAAAATAGTACTTTTACAGGGATTCTGAGTTTGAAATTCAGCGGCCCTCAGCAACACAGAGAAGTGGACATTTTGGAGATTTCCCTTTTCTGATCCCAAATCAAACCTTCAGCCCATTGATACAAAACTTGGAGATTCTTGCCAGCACAGAAAGTGACATGGAATATGGCCAGCTGGTCTGTCCTGTCACGTCTGATCTTTGAGAACTCACAAACTAGATAGGCTCAAACCGAGAACAGTATTGAAATGCAGACCAAAACGAGGGCTGAGGGGCCAGAGAGATAGTACAGTGGGTAGGGCATTTGTCTTGCACGTGGCGGAACTGGGGTCAGTCCCCAGCAACACTCCCCCCTCCCCCCCCCCCCCCCCCCGTACTGCAGGGTGTGACTCTGGTGGCTCCCCTACATCACTGGGAATATCCCGAACTCCACTCAAAAATAAAATTAGACATTAAAGTCCACATAAAACAGGGAAGTGAAAATTACAGACTGCATAGCCAGTATTTAAAGCTTTCCTTGTGAAACTGTTCAAAGATGGTGGTAGAAAGGCGTTTCTAGGGCCGGGGACGTGACTCGCGCACAGAACATGTTCTGGTTACCTGGGTGAGGCGCTGGGATGGATTCCCAGCACCAGGAGGAAGTGTTGTTTTTATCCCCTGGGAGCCCGTCAGAATCAGTAAAGGCCTCCCTGTTTATCCAGGGTGATGGAGGATTGCATTCTCCGTCCCCATTTGAAGCCAAGCGCCAAGCCAGAATATTTTGCTGAGTTAAGGAGACTGCAAAAAAGGAAAATAACCCAAAACCTCCCACTGACCGCTGCCTGAACTCTTGTGGGATGGCACACTGGGCAGGGTGTACCCCCAGACAGAGGAATTCAGTGGAGCCACCTGCGGCTGCCAGCAGGCTGGGTACCAACCTGAATCCAGGCTTACAGCAGCTCTGGAGAGAGCCCCAGGTGGAGCAAGCTCCGGAGCAGATGCCTGGAAATATAGCGAGGAGAGGGTTTAAGACAGAAAGAAGCAAATCTTCTGCACAGTAAGCCTGGCACCGTCATTTCTGCAATATATAAAAACACGTCAACCAAACCAGTTTTTGTTGGCATGAACACAGATTTAACCCGGACACTATAATATTGGGGAGATGGGACATTCTGGACATTCTTTGCTTTTTTGTTTGTTTGTTTTTTGGTTTTTGGGTCATACCCAGTAGTGCTCAGAGCTTACTCCTTGCTCTTCCCTTGGGGATCACTCCTAACGGTGCTTGGGGGACCATACGGGGTGCCCCGGGATCAAACCCAGTTTGGCTGCATGCAAGGTAAGGTGCCCTCTTTGCTGAACTATCTCTCCAGCTCCTTAGCCTTTTTATTTATTTATTGCTTTTTGGGTCACACCCAGCGATGCTCAGGGGTTACTCCTGGCTTTACACTCAGGAATGACTCCTGGCGGTGCTCGGGGGACCATATGGGATGCTGGGAATCGAACCCAGGTCCGCCGCGTGCAAGGCAAACGCCCTACCCGCTGTGCTCTTGCTCCAGCCCCAACACTTGGATTCTTTAAGGAAACCTGCACATGCTAGATCCTAGCCTAGTATGATGTTTTCAAATTAATAAATAAGTATATATATAAGTTTGCAGAATTTCAGGTATATAGAAATAGAGCCATCAGCTGTTTAAAATTTTCACAATTCATCAACATATGCTTATTTAGAAATATTTTACTGACCAAGTGATAGTTATGACAACTGTGATTTTTTAAGTGGTTTTGAGTACCAGTAGTCATTCTTGACAACTGTTAAAAAGACCCCAGAGGCCCGGAGTAAGCTATAGTTCATAGCTCTATATCAAGGTAATGTTAAATTTCAAGTAGAGATCAATAAAAATAAAAAGAGTGTGTTTTTCCAAACTCAAGGGATTGAGAGAATAGAAGAACTGAATACTCTTTCTTGCACATCATTAGAACAAATGTGGTCAGCATTTGAATTGATTAACATATAAAGATTACTAATAAAAAAAATCAAAGCATGAATCTTGAGCATCCACTAGAGGAAAGGAGATTTTAGGCAGATAGAAGTACAAAGGAAGACAAGAAAGGAGGAAAATGAAAGTTTGCATACAGAGAAAGTCATCTGATCTTTAAAAGTCTGGTCAGAGTATGGATTGGTTAATTGCTATGATCCCTATAAAAAGCTGTAAGAAAAAAAAGTCTGTGGATAGAAAAGATTTGTGGAATACCGATTAATAGAAAGCTACTGTAGGATAATCAGCTTCAGCTATAATTGAACTGAAAGCACAAAATACTATGCCAGGGAAATGGCTTAGTGGGCTGGAGTTGCCCACCAGAGAGTGGGGAAGGGATTAAGGTGCTTACTTGGCACACTGTGGACCCAGTTTGATATCCAGTTTGAACCAACTGCGTGTTGATTCCCTCTGAACACTGCTGGGTGTGTCCCAAAGACCACCACACCCCTTCTCAATGCAGAGAAAGTATATCTGATACATTGATTTAAAAGGTATTGTAGCACTATAGCACTGTCCTCCCGTGTTCATCTATTTGCTCAAGCGGGCACTAGTAATGTCTCCATTGTGAGACTTGTTACTGGTTTTGGCTTATCAAATATGCCGCGGGAAGCTTGCCGGGCTCTCAGAGAGGGACAGAGGAATCGAACCTGGGTTGGCCATGTGCAAGGCAAATGCCCTACCCGCTGTACTATCGCTCCAGCCCTTAAAATGAAAAATAAATAATCTCATGATATTTTACTTTGAAACTGGAAAAAAAAAACAACAGCAACAACAAAAACCAAGGGCTAGAGAGTTAGTACAGTAGATAAGGCCCTTGCCTTGCACACAGCCAGCCAAGGTTCAATCCCAGCACTGCATGGGGTTCCCGAGTACCGCCAAGAGAGCTCTGAGTGCAGAGCCAGAAAGAGGAGCAAGGAGGAAAACGGGAGATGGAAGGAGGAAGGGCATCAGTAAAACAAAAAACCTGGCTTTCTGAAACTCGGGCAATTAGACAAAGAACCCGCAGCTGCTGTAAGCCTGTTTCCTAATGAAAACATCTCCTATGATCACAAGGACTATAAGAGATCTTAAAAATCGAAAGGCACTCCAGCCCCGCCCGTCCGCTTGACAGGCACACAAGAAAGGTCCAGTGGTTGCCGCTTGGGTCTCATGTTTTCAGTTCTGTTGAGTCTGCTTTGGGCCTGTGGCTGGCTGTACCCCTCACTCAAGTCACTGAGATAACTCAAGCCTGTTCACCCATTGCTTCTCGTTCTCTTCTCCCTCCCTACTTGATTTCTTTCTCTGTCTCCTCTCTGAACACTGAGGCCAAGGGTAGATTAGGCATCCCCCCTTTTACCACAACATATTTCCTCATCCTGTATTCTATATTCCACAGGTATGTGAGATCACCCAGTGTTTTTCTTTAAATTAGTACCTAATAAATTTATTTTATTATTTTCATAAGTAATATTTTTTTTATTAGTGACTCAACACATTATCTTCCAGATCCAACCAGGTTGCAGCAAATCACGTGATTTCATTGTTCCTTGCAGCAGCATAGTATCCCTCTGTGTATATATATCATATCTTCATAATCCATTCATCTGTCGATGGACATCTCCCTAAGATTCCATATCTTAGTTATTGTACTGGGTGTAGCAAGAGGGTTGGGGTGGGAGGGAATCTGAGAACACTAGTGGAGGAAAGTTGACACTGGTGGAGGGATTGGTGTTGACTTAGTGTGTGCCTAAAACTCACCTGTCATTAACTTTGTAAATCATGGCACTTTAATAAAGAAAAAAAGTAAGTAAGTAAAGTAAAAGTAAAGGCCTTCCCATTGATCATCGGTTTGCTCGAGCGGGCCCAGTAACGTCTCCATTGGAGACTTTGTTGTTACTATGTCTGGCATATCGAATACTCTCGGTAGCTTGCCAGGCTCTCCGAGAGGGGCGGAGGAATCGAACTCGGGTCGGCCATGTTGGCTGCGTGCAAGGCAAACGCCCTACCCGCTGTGCTCAGAAGGCAGTATTTGTGAGACTTTAACATGTCAAAAAAATATTCATGCAGTTAGATTAAATGAATCGTTTTCTAGAGAATGGATATTACCAATATTGTCTCAAGGAATGACTGTTAAATCAATAAACATTAGAGAAACCAAAATCAGGATTCAAAGTGAGATTTAAGGCCCAAATAGTTTTATGGACAGACTTCCCCCAATGACTAGGTCGAGTTTTCGTGCCCTGATAAAGGGCATCTGTTCAAAGCAATTTTAATCAAACTTAGCAGTGCAGCTAATTTTAGCACGAGGGACCAAGGCAAGAATGTTTGCTTTCACTAATTGTGCTTGATCTCCCAGTCAATGCAACAGAATATCAAAAAGAAATTAATGAGACAAAAAAAATGGAAGGAAGAAGTACGGCTCTCAGTATTTGCCATTATTTTCCCTGGTTACATATAAAATCCAAGCAAGTTTAAATATTGTAGACAAGAGCTTTTTTTTTTTATAATTCTATGAAAGTGCTGTATACATCTTTGTATACAGCATACAGTATCCAGATACAGTGATTGTAAGAAAATGTAAATGGTTAAAACTGATTCAGCAAGAGTTTAGGGAAAGCTTTATTAACACCCCCGCCCCAAATAAGGAAATTTTGAATTGCACCACAAACAAGACTGCTGAGCATTGTTTCTCAGCAGGGGGCCATAGACACCCCCTGTGATTTTCCAAGGACGCTGCAGTGACGATTGCATAACTGGGGGGTCCGTAGCATGAGACGAGGGGCACTGTGGTTCCCTGAGAACCACCAGGGGTAACACCTGAGCAGCGCTGGGTGTGTTTTTGACCAAAAAGTCAAAAGCAGAAAAGACAAGCAGCAGCAGCAGCTGAGACCTAGCCAAGGCTCCTGGCTTCGTAAATCATCAGTGTATTAGTGAACTGCAAGTTTCGCCTCACCCCTGCTCAGACTGGAGTTCGGAAGACCGAGTGGCCGGGGTGCACGCACAGCTCCCACACAGACACGTGCCACAGGCCAGCCTGCTGTGCTGTGACCACGGTCAGGAGCCAGGGCTTTGACAAGGCAGCCCACGGGAGAAGAGACGGAACTAGCCAGGAAGCGGGACACGGAGAGAGAGCACTGGGTGAAAGCGCTTGCTTTTGCACGGAGCCAACCATGGTTCTGTCACCGGCACGCAGTCCCCTACGCCTTATTTTTGGCTTGGGGCTCTCACCCAGTGGTGCTCAGGGTTTCCTCCCAGCTCTGCTCAGGGGTGTCACTCCTGGTGGGTCTTGGAAGATCACACAAGGTGTCCGGGATTGAACCTAGGTCAGCCACTGTGCTTTCTGTGCTACCACTCCAGCTCCCAGGAAAAACATTTTGTCAGTGTCTATTAATTGTAAAGGGGGATTGTCTTTTTTTCTTTTGGAAAAAAAAGAGGGGGTGTGGCGTACCCACTGTGTCCGGTGTCTCTTTCTGGCTCTGTGCTGCTGGTTGCTCTGAGCTGTGTTCAGAGGGCCATTTGGTGCCGGGATTGAACCAGGACTCCTTCATATAAGCTTTTTCTCCGCCCCTCTGCGCGCTCTCTCCAGTCGGGAATTATATCTGTGATCCTAACAGTTCTGCTTGTAGAAAATTTGTCCTAGAGAATTACTTGCTTGTGTGTGTGGAGAGAGAGTGGTGCCCATATAATAATTCTTTGAAGCTTCATTCATCAAGAGTGAAAACTGAACAAAATCTATTTGCTTTTTTGTTTGGGGGCCACACCTGGCAATGGTCAGGGGTTACTCCTGGCTCTGCCTCAGGAATTACTCCTGGTGGTATTCGGGGAACAGTATCTCCGCTCCCTCTAAAGAGAAAATGTCCTGGTGGAGTAGTACTTGGATCATTCTCTTCATTATCACTTAGTTTTAATAAAAGGCCAAGGCAAGGAGGTAAAGTAAGATCTTTTTGGTGAGATGTGCTATTGATAAATGAGTTTTTGGTTCTCTCTTAACTAAGTATATGCTTTTGTTTAACTTCTTTGTCGCTTTCCCATATCTGTAGTTTGTGATTGACAAAATAAAATGGGCTATAAAGTAAGTTATTTTGAAAAGGCATTTTCAGGGCCAGAAAGGTAGTACAGAGGGCATCAAACCTGACCCAGTTCGATCCCCAGCATCCAATACTGAGTACCACCAGGAGTGATTCCTGAGGGTAGAGCCAGGAATAAGCCTTGAGAATCGCCAGGTGTAGCTCAAAACTAAGCAAACAAAAATAAATAAAAGGGCATTTTCAAGCTGACTTTTTACTGAAAATGTTTATTAAATTTTTTTTAACTTTACTCAGATTTATGCTGCTTGCTCTCCTGAAAATGTAAACTCTAGACTTCATTGAGCAAGTAGATGAAGCATCTCTGTAACGTGTACTTCAGCTCATCAGAGTGTATAGCAATGATTCTGGCTCAGATTTTGCAAGATTTAGGGTGTTCTGAATTGGAAACTGGCTCTCCTAAACACACAGATATGGAGGAGGAGACGGGGAAGAAATGGCCACTTGTCAACCTGTTTCTCAGCATGATCTGGGGGTCTGATACCACCAATCAGAAAGTATCCTTGCAGAATCTGGGGAAAAGCCATCAAAGCGTTGAGAGCATAGAAGTGCTGTTACTTGCCAGCGACTGAGTTTCATGCCTGGAAAACCCAGGAGCTAAAATTCACATATGGAGGCTTGACACAAAGGCCTGGGTTACCACGTAGCATCACAACTGTGCTCCCGGAATCTCCCTCCTCACTGGCGTTTCCTGGTTCTGTATTGGCAGCTTTCAGGATTTCGACATTCAGGGCTCCAGAAGATGCAGTTTGGACTGGCTGACGATAGAAACGTACAAGAACATTGAGAGTTACAGAGCCTGTGGATCCACCCTCCCGCCGCCCTATATTTCCTCCCAAGACCATGTGTGGATCCGGTTCCACTCAGATGACACCGTCTCGAAGAAGGGCTTCCGGCTGGCGTACTTCTCAGGTGGGTGTGTACAGAAGACAACGGGTGAGCAGGGCTGGAGAAGTGGGGGACAGCGGGAAGGGGCTTACCTCCCCGCCACCACACATGGCCCCCTGTGCCCTCCTCAGGGCCTCTCTGAGCACGGTGAGGGTGTGGCAGTACAACAAAAATGAAGTCATTAGCCAGATTCTCCCTTACGAAGTGCTCAGCGCTAGGTGTCTGAAGTGTTAATTAACCTTGTCCAGTGGTGGCGTGGCAATAAAATTAAAGTAGTGAACCAAATTCTCCATATCAAGTGCGCAGCGCCAAGCTTCTGAACCATCATTAATTAACCTTTGTCCAGTGGTGGCCTTCCTCTGACCTTGTGGCCTCCCTCTTCCTCTCCTCCTGTCCGTCAGCCCCTATTCTCGTGCCATGGCTCTCCCTCCCCTCCATTTACATGCACCCACAACCCCCTTGATCGTGCTGGGCTCCCATGAAGGAGATCCCCCGTCATGGCAACTGGCTTCTCCCAGCAGCTGGGATGGGATTGGGTCTTTAGAAGTTCAGAGTTCCCGAGCCCCAAACTGACTCCTGGGGTGTTTTGTGCAATAAGCTGATCAACTTTATAAGCACAGGTCACTTTTCTTCTTTAATCTATTAAATGCATTTATTTTAAAAGTAACTTTTGGGGCCCGAGAGAGAGTACTGCAGAAAGGGTGCCTGTCTTGCACGCAGCAGACCTGGGTTTGGTTGCCAGAGGCCTCTCTGGGGTCCTCTGGGCACAGAGCAAGGAATAATCCTAAGCCCCTTGGGTGTAGCCTGCTTTTTTTTTAAAAATAACTTTCTTCTGTGGCTCAGTGATAGAGGGAATCCCTTACATGCTCAAAACCTTGGCACCACAAAGAAAGAAACATAAAACTTTTTCTGCCCTGAGAGCTTATGCATACCCTGAAATTCATTTCAGAATGTGTTTCTGTGGGTCCGAGTTGCCTCCTCAGCCCTCTTCTTTGCGCACTGAGACTGGGCAGGACACAGGCTCGCTTTGATGAGAATGGCCCGTGGCATTCAAGTCCTGCCTGCCCTTTTGCAGGAAATCATTTCACATCATCCAAGATGCCACAGTTTTCTTGGGCCAACGTGCTGCTTCCCTCCTCCCCCGACCCCTCCCACCCTGCCCCAAGTCATCTTTGTAATGTTTATTTAGTTTCTAAGCACATTTTCTGTCTAGTTTTCATTAAATAAGTTAATGGAGCAGTAAGAATTGGCCCGGCCTTGTGAATTTTGTTTGGTACAGTGGGAATCTGATATTTGGGGTTCTCCCTCCTACCTGATCGTTGTTATGTAATCTGGGATGCCATGATCTTAGGATCATTAGAATTCTGAAGGTGTGTCAGTTTTTGCCCTCTTTTCCCTACTTCCGTCTGTCTGTCTGACTGTAGGCCAGCGGTGCCCAGGGACTCTTCTTTGCTCTGCAGGGACTAAGGGCTGCCAGGGATGGAGCCTTGCCTGCAGCCTTGCCCCCAGACCCCCGCCCTCTGAGCCTCCTCTCTCTGATACATTCATCCAACATACTGCAGTCCTACTAAGACGGTTGCAGTATGGAACAGAATTGTTAGAATCGCGTGAAACACTGTGAGCAGTATGAAATCAGTCTTATCTTAGCAAAACTTTGAATCTAAATAGGGTACTTTGAAGATATGGTACAGAGCAGAAAGAACTAGAAAGCAATGAAGAACATGGGGCTGGAGCGATAGCACAGCGGGGAGGGTGTTTGCCTTGCACACGGCCGAGCCAGGTTCAATTCCCAGCATCCCATACGGTTCCCCGAGCACCGCCAGGAGTAATTCCTGAGTGCAGAGCCTGAGCATCGCTGGGTGTGACTCAAAAAGCAAAAAAAAAAAGTAATAAAAAACATTAGAAAAGGTGACTTATGGATGAAATTTTCTTCATTTCAAAAATGTCTTTTTTCAGAGAAGTGCTGCCTGTCACGTAGGCAGTTGGGAAGAGTGGGAGGGAAGCTGGGGACATTGGTGGTGGGAGATGTACACTGGTAAAGGGACGGGTGTTGGAATATTATATGACTGAAACCCAATCATAAGCAACCTTGTATCTGTATTTCACTGTGATTCAGTTAAAAAATTTTTTTCAAAGAGAAAAAAATTGTATAAGGCTAATACAATGAGGTTATTTAATTTTGAACAGTACATCCTAGAGCCCATGTCTTGCCATTCCTTTTAGTAAATAAATGTTCAACAGTAAAATAGCTCTGCAGAGAAAACAGAATCAGGCTCTTCTCTGTAGATCGAAATGCCAAGATTTATAAGGAACAAACAGTTAAGCATTTAACAGATTGACTTGAGCTTGTTATGAACCAGTAGTAACTTGCTGTCAGAACCTAACTGATTTGTCCAGACAGTGGTTCTCAACCCCATCTCTTGAACTTGCTCAGTATTTATCGTGCAAACCTCACTGGCTCTTGGCATTAGTTTTTCCCAAGGGTGCGGCTGTAACTTATTTATTGGTGCTGAGTTTTGTGTGTGTTTGTTGCACTTTGGGCCACACCCGTGGGTGCCGAGGGGTTCTCTCTGGCTGCACTCGGGAATACACTCCTGGCGGGCTTGGGGGACCTTCTGGGAGGCCTGGGATGGAACCTGAGTGAGCCTCCTGCACGGCCGGCACCCTCCCCGACTGCCTCTCTCTCTCTCCCCCCCCCTCTCTCCCTGGGGGTCCCCCCAGCCCACCACGGCCGTGTAACGTTTTGCTGCTGCTTTTTTCCGCCACCTGGCAGGGAAAGCCGAGGAGCCCAATTGTGCATGTGACCAGTTCCGCTGCGGCAATGGCAAGTGCATCCCCGAGGCCTGGAAGTGCAACAGCATGGACGAATGCGGGGACAGCTCAGATGAGGAGGTCTGCGCCCGGGCCGCTGCCGAGCCGCCCACCGCCGCCGCCTTCCAGCCCTGCGCCTACAACCAGTTCCAGTGCCTGTCGCGCTTCACCAAGGTCTACACCTGCCTCCCCGAGGCCCTCAAGTGCGACGGCAACATCGACTGCCTGGACCTGGGCGACGAGATCGACTGCGACGTGCCCACGTGCGGCCAGTGGCTCAAGTACTTCTACGGCACCTTCAGCTCGCCCAACTACCCGGACTTCTACCCGCCAGGCAGCAACTGCACGTGGCTCATCGACACGGGCGACCACCGCAAGGTCATCCTGCGCTTCACGGACTTCAAGTTGGACGGCACGGGCTACGGCGACTACGTGAAAGTCTACGACGGCCTGGAGGAAAACCCGCACCGCCTGCTGCGCGCGCTGACGGCCTTCGATGCCCACGCGCCGCTCACCGTGGTGTCCTCGTCCGGCCAGGTCCGCGTGCACTTCTGCGCCGACAAGGTGAACGCCGCGCGGGGCTTCAACGCCACCTACCAGGTGGACGGCTTCTGCCTGCCCTGGGAGATCCCCTGTGGCGGCAACTGGGGCTGCTACACGGAGCAGCAGCGCTGCGACGGCTACTGGCACTGCCCCAACGGGCGCGACGAGGTCAACTGCACCGTGTGCCAGAAGGAAGAGTTCCCCTGCTCGCGCAACGGCGTCTGCTACCCGCGCTCGGACCGCTGCAACTACCAGAACCACTGCCCCAACGGCTCCGACGAGAAGAACTGCTTCTTCTGCCAGCCTGGCAACTTCCACTGCAAGAACAACCGCTGCGTCTTCGAGAGCTGGGTGTGCGACTCGCAGGACGACTGCGGCGACGGCAGCGACGAGGAGAACTGCCCCGTCATCGTGCCTACCCGCGTCATCACCGCCGCCGTCATCGGCAGCCTCATCTGCGGCCTGCTGCTGGTCATCGCGCTGGGCTGCACCTGCAAGCTCTACTCCCTGAGGATGTTCGAGCGCAGGTCAGTGTGCCCAGGACAGCTGATAGCGCAGCGAGGACACTTGCCCTGGATGGGGCCCACCCGGGTTCAGTCCCCAGCGTCCCCCCAGCACTGCCAGAAGTTAATTCCTGAGTGCAGAGTTAAAGTAAACCCAGACCATCGCTAGGTGTGACCCAAAAAGCCAAAAAAAAGTTGAGGTGGAGGGCCTAAGGCTCAAGAGGTTAGCTAGATTGAAGAACCAAATACTGGTCAGAAAAAGGAGAATTAAGTCTGTGCTCATATGCTACAGGGAAAATGAGCCTCTCATCTCCATTACCCTGTACTCCTCCCAGCCCAATTGGCTTTGCCTATAAAATTACGAGTTACTTACACAAACCAAACCTGAGATAATACCAGTAAGGTAGGAAGGTGAACACAGAGAACAGGAATGTGGGGATAGTGGTGGTAAGGTGGGAGTCTCCAGTGGTGGGGGTGGTGGAGTAGCATGACAGGTATGAGGCAAGGATATGGAAATCGTTAGGATCTACTTTAGTGCCATGACAGTTTTTTTTTTTTTAATAAGAAATAAAATACTGGGGCTGGAGAGATAGTACAGTAGGTAAGGTGCTTGCCTTGCAAGCGGCCAACCTGGATTCTATCCCCAGCATCCCATATGGTCCCCCACAAGCACCACAAGGAGTGATTCTTGCCTGAAAAGCCAGGAGTAAGCCCTGAGCACTGCAAGCCTTGGTCCTAAAAACAAATATAAAAAGAATAAAAATAGGAGGTGAGAGAAACCAATTTGTGTTTAACAGGCTCCATTTTCATCATAATCTCTCTTAGGGATTTTGCAGGCTATGACACGGTGAATAGTTTTTGTTTTGTTGTTTGTTTTTAAATATCGATTCCACAGATCTAGCTATTGGAGAACCTATTCAAAGTACGGTGGAAGTCCAACACCAAATAAGGTATCTAAACTCACGGGTGAGTTGAGAGTCAGGAGGAAGGGATTTTGAGTGGACTTGGAGGACAACAATATAAATGCTGTGCAAGCTCCTAAGTCAAGTGGTATAAAAGTCAAAAGATAACTTCGGGAGGTAGCGGTCGGGGAAGCTCTCAGTAAGGCAGCGCCACTGGAGACCCAGAGATCAGTGGGCTGAGCACGTGCTTGCAGCGGGAATATCGGGGTTCATCCTGTGGCCCCCTGAGCACCATCGGGCACGGCCTGCCAAGCCTAGAGCAGTCCTTAAGCCCTGCCCAGTGTGGCTGCCCCCAAAACAGCAAAAAAAAGTCAGTGGTCTGGTTCCTGGGCCCACTCTTGACTCACCGAGAAGTTGGGGGAATCAGGAGGGGATGAGCTTTTAAAAATGATCACTTGTAATGTCAGGTTATCTGGATTATTGATAAGGAAATATTTGGGGGATTTTTATTTTAAACTCAACCTTTTATCCTCACATTTCCCTCAAAGATCATTTGAAACGCAGTTGTCAAGAGTGGAAGCAGAACTGTTGAGAAGAGAAGCTCCTCCTTCCTACGGACAGTTGATTGCTCAGGGCTTGATTCCACCAGTTGAAGATTTTCCTGTTTGTTCACCTAACCAGGTGGGATTTATTTATTTGTTTGTTTGTTTATTTTTTTAATCTCAGGACCTTGGGGAATGAAATTGACGCTTCTGTATAGGGTGAAGCAAGGGCCCTCATTCTTCTTTATTAATGTTCTTAAGTTCTTAAAATTTTTGTGATTTTTATTTCACAAAAAATTCTCTGTTAATGCTTAAGATTATGCTGGGATGCACAAGGGTATAGGGAATCACACATTTCATATGGAAATTCAGGGAGTCAGAGTGATAGTACAGAAGTCAGGGTGTTTGCCTCACAGAAGGCAGACTGGGTTTGAGCCCCAGTATCCCATATTATCCTCTGAGCACTGAGAGCAGTACAGCACCAGAGTAATCCCTGAGCTTCACCAGATATGGAAAAAATCAAAAATCAAATGGGAACTCAGGACACAAGGTAAAGAACAGAGGTCGAGGCATTTACCTTCAAGCACCGAATACGGTGGCCATTGTCATTGTCTCCTGGGAATGATCCCTATACACTGCTGGGTATGACCTGCTCCCCCCACCCCAATAAGTGGGGACCCTATCTATAGAAGTGTTCATTTGAGACCTGAACCACTTGTTTGTTTTTTCCTGATTTATAGTTGGCATTTCTCTTTCTGGGGTAGCACATCTGTGTGTGCTGAGATTCAAATTTCTTTGAACATTCTGTAGACTATGACATGTTCCTGTGGTTATAGGTACTTGACTTTCTGCATATTATGTTCTTGGCGTTCGTTTTAAAGGACCTCTGTGGCGATCATAAATTCAACACTTGCAGTGAATGATGGAGACTCTGCACTGTCACACCCTCCTGACTCCATGCCTCGCTTTCTTCTGTAAGGAGAAAGGCAGGAGCCAAGCTATCGTAATTTGAAAGGGAGTGTATGACCTCACCATTGTTTCCTGGAAAAATAACGTGTTTCAGATAGCGTATTTAAATCATGTGGCTTAAAATACCACAAGCTGCATTCTGAATTTGTATACTCTTTTTGTGACCACAAGGTGGCAATAAAGCTTTTTATAACTGTAGCTGTTTGAGAATTATCCATAAACTCATTCATCTAGAAAACTGGGTAGATTTTCCCTTCAACTGGGCAATAAATAAAAATCACCAATTTTCAGAGAATAAAGATATGATCACTGTATATAATACTGAATACAAATCTTTAATTTTTTATTTGCCAACTAAGTATTTAAAGACTGAGAAAGGAATCTACATCTCATGTACCTGGTATAGTGGCTTATACAAATTAATTTTGGCTCTTTTATTCCATTTGCTGTATTTCAACTAATTCATTTACTTGTGACATATAAATAAAACCTCACTAGCTGTTTATTTAACAAATCCTTAACAACCAGTTTGGAAATAGAGTTTTCACACGATCTGGAAGTTTCAGTTATGTTTATCAGGGCTAAGTTGTTCTGTCTTTTAAAGGAGTTATGATGGGGTCTAAGGCTCTTGCCTTGGATGCGACTAACCCAGTTCAATCCCCAGCCCAGAGATGGCTGCAGCCTGATCATTGCTGGGTGTAGCCCCTTCCCAGAAAATCAGTATGAATCAAGTAAAGAAGTACAGACGAAAGCCCTAGCTTTCATACCCCTTATGTAGCGAATTACGGTGGATTTTCTGCCTTACTAAAGGAGAGGCCAACAACTAAGTCCTTTGGAGCACTCTTAGAATCTGATTGCTACCCCCGCATTTTGAAGTAAAAGCACTATTATCAGCATTCAGTGCCCCTTTACAGCTGCACGTAGGTGAGGCTGGAGAAAGTCACAGTCACTGGTGGTTGGAGTTTTGAGGCTTGAGATCAGCAGGGACCTACAAGGGGCGCAAGAATTGGACTGTGCCTCGGGGGACCCTGACACTGAGGGCTGGAGCCGGGTGTGCGTCTTCTCCCTAGACCGGGGGCTGCCCCTCTCCCCACACCCCAGCACCCCAGTTCCAGCCCTGAGGTTTCCTTTTGTTTGTTTGTTGCTGTAGGCCTCCGTTCTGGAAAACCTGCGGCTGGCGGTCCGCACCCAGCTGGGCTTCACGTCCATCCGGCTCCCCATGGGCGGCCGCTCCAGCAACATCTGGAACCGCATCTTCAACTTCGCGCGTTCCCGCCACTCGGGCTCCCTGGCCCTGGTGTCCGCCGACGGGGAGGAAGTGGCCGCGGGTCCGGGCGCCGGCCGGGACGCGGACAGAGGCCACGCGCACCGCAGCCTGTTCTCCGTGGAGTCGGATGACACCGACACGGAGGCCGAGCGGAGAGATGCGGCCGGCGCGGCCGGCGGGGTGGCGGCGCCGCTGCCGCAGAAGGTGGCCCCGACGGCGGCCGTGGAAGCCACCGCGGCGGCGAGCGGCCCAGCGGCGGCCTCGACGCCCGCCGCGGTGGCCACGACGGCGTCCAGCGCCCGCGCGGGCGGCCCCGAGAGCGGCCGGGAGGCGGCGCCGACGGCCCCCACGCCGACGACAGCGACAGCCGAGCCCCGGAGCAGCGCGAGCCCCGCGCGGCGGCAGCTCAGCAGCGCGCTCCGCCGCGTGACTCGGGGGCTGCGCTGGGTGCGCTGCACGCTCGGGCGCGCGGGGGGCGCGGGGGGCGCCGGCGCGGCGGCCGCGACGGCCACGGGCGGCCAGGGCCGGAGCCCCTTGAGACAGCTGGGCCCCGGGGCGCACGGCAGGGAGGACGACGACGACGTGGAGCTGCTCATCCCCGTCGCCGACGCCGACGGCGCGCCGGACTCGGACGCCCACGACTGCGCGCGGCCGCTGCTGGACCTGGCCCCGGAGCCCGCGCCCGCCGCCCCCCGGCCCGGCCCCGCCGCGCCCCCGGCCGGCGCGCCCCCGCACCCCGGGCCGTGCGAGCACTGCGGCATGGTGCACACGGCGCGGATCCCAGACTCGTGCCTCCTGCACGGCGGCCCCAAGGGCGAGACGAGCGACGACGAGGCGTTGTTACTGTGCTAGTGGGAGATGCAGGGGCGCGGCCCCGCACCCCGCGCCCGCGCCCGCCCGTGTCGGAGCAATACCCGGTCGTTGGTTTTCTGACTTGGCTCTAGGACTCTCCTCTCTCTTTCTTTCTTCCTCTCTTTCTCTTTTTCTTTCTTTTTTTTTTTTTTTTGCATCGAAAGGAAAAAGGGAAGAAAAGTAAATCAAGAAAATTAAAAGACGCAGGGTGCGTTCTCTGCCTGCACCGCTGCCTTTCGCCGGAGTTGCAGCCGCGTGCAGTTTCCTGCCCGAGCGGCTGGCAACACCTCTTGTTCTCCTCTGGGTTGGTGGTGTCTCTTCCACGTGCTCCTCCTCGTTTTCGCCCTGCTTACTGTCGTCCACGGTGACACCCTGGCTGCTGACATTCTCACCCTCACCCTCGTGTTCCCTTTATGCGCGGTCCAAAGGTCGGTTTGTACAAAATGCCATCTTTTTAGCTGAATCCTTCTATTACGGATTGGGTTTTTTTGGGTTGTTTTGTGTTTTCCTTTTTTTCCCCAGCACACTATATCATTTCATATGCTAGCCGTTAAGGTCAGTGTGCAAAAGAAAACTGTATTCCCTTCTTTTCATTTGTATAACATTTGTCCCAATAGTAATTGGATTTTTGTCCGAATATGAAGTTATCAAAGGGAAAAAAGGATCTTTGTCCAAAAACTTTTCTCCTCTGTTTAACATGAAGTGATGTGAAATTTAGATCATTAGCTAAATTAATGGAAAAAAAAATAAAGCAACCCCAAAACCACAAAAGTTTTATAGATTTTCTAATGTTAACTTTATTACTCCAATATGGTACAAACCAAATGGTAAAAATCCCAAATCCTTTTCTTTTTCATCTCTATTTAGGGACAGAATCAAATGGATGAAGATACTCTACTATGCATTAAATATTGAACTTTATAAAATGTGTACAAAAATTGTACAAGATAAGTCCTAACTGGGAATGTCTTTCCCTGGCGCAGGGTTATGCTTGTATCGGACCCTAGGGATTTGCACTAAAGTCATATCAAGGTCTCAGATGAATTTGGTGCACAAGCACTATCACTTTAAATGCTGTTATTTGTTCTCACAATGACTATATATTTCCATAGCTTTCTGGGGGTTAGGGGGCATTTTTATTACAACTTGAATTTGCTTTGCTAGTTTCCTATTTATTTGTCGTATTTAAAGACTGCGTTATTGAAAGAAAGTGATTTTTTTCAATATATTTTGTTCTTGGGGGAAATGAATCCTGCTGCCTGCTAAAGAAAAGCAGACTAAGAAAAATAACAACATTGCGGTGGCCCCCCTTATAAGCAGAGTGAGTTGCAAAGCGCTGCACATTTTGTTATTGTCAGTTCCTGTTTATTTATTCCTTAGCTTAATGATTGAGTATGGAGAAATGTATTTGTGTGTGACTATTACTATTTATTAAATTTTAAATCTTTTTGCTGAATGTCATTTTAAAGCATGTTTGAGGTCTTGTGTATTTGTCCTGTTATGCCGTCAGGAAGAACTGACTGAAATGTTTTAATATGTATCAAAAATTAAAATGAATTTTTTTTTGTATTGCCTTGAGGTACTTTACTAAAATCAAGGTCTCTCTGTTTTTGTTTGATTTCGGTGACCACACAATTTCGGTACATGAAATATACCAAGGTACCCAGGAGAAAAATTAAATGGGAATTTTCTGCCTTGGTACCTACTTTGTAGCAAAGTGGCAACTTACACCACTTACACTTAGAGATAAGAACCCAATTGGACCTAAATATTATTGTGACTGAGAAAACTGTTTCAGTTGGTGTATCTTTGGGGGGTGGGGGGGACACCTGCAGTGCTCAGGGCTTACTCCTGGCTCTGCACTCAGAAATTACTCCTGTCAGGCCCCTGGGGGTCATCTGGGGCAGGAAGGGGGGGGGCGGGGCAGGACCGGTATAGGGATGAAAGCGATGAAACCCAGGTTGGCCACAGCAAAGCAAATGCCCTACTCGCTATACTATTGCTCCATTTTATACCGTTGCTCTGGCCCTTCTAAATCAGCTCAGCTTTTTTTCTTTTTCAGATTTTGGGGACACACTCAGAAGTGATCATGGCTAATTCCTGGCTCTGCTCAGGGTCCATCCCCTGTGGTACTTGGGGGACTGTATGTGGTGTTTGGGATCAAACCCAGGTGAATAGTGTTCAGGAAAGAGCCTTATCTCCTGTGCTGTCTCTCTAGCCCTCAGTTTTCATTTCTAATTGTTTTCAGATACATTTCAGACCCTTGTTAAAATTTCTACTTATAGAATCAGGTTACCAAGTTCATCTTGTTTACAACTTGTTGATTTGTTTTTTATCATGAATAGCTTTTGGGGTTTTGTTTTCTGGGATATGTTTTTGTTTCAACTAACTTTTACCTCTTCTTGGTTCAAATTTTTAAAGTCTACTCCTGATAACCATCTTTTAATTCCTTTCAAAGCTGATACAGGAACAAAATGAACCTCAGAAGCAAAGAGCAATATCCAGACTCCTGCATTCCCCTCTCCCCTCTGAGATCCATACAATACATAAATGTTCTTACATATATAAATGCCATATGTATGTAACACTCATACACAAAATGATGCAAATTATAAAATACTATGCATACTTTTCCATGCTTTTTCCTAAATATCAGGATTTGCATATTAAAATTGAGTATTTCTTGTACTTGATTTTTTAAAAATTTTTATTAGTGAAACACCATGAGGTACAGTTGTAGACTTACAAACTTTTGTGCTTGGATTTCAATTATACAATGATCAAGTACCCATCCCTCCACCAGTCCCCGTTCTCCACCACCAAGGATCCCAGTATCCCTCCCACCCCCCTTCCTCCCTGTCCCACCCTGCCTCTGTGGCAGGGCATTCCCTTTTGTTCTCTCCTTTTGGTGCTGTGGTTTGCAAAAGAGGCATTGAGTGGCAATCATGTTCGGTCTACAGTCTACTTTCAGCATGCTTCTCCCATCCTGGGTGGATCCTCCCAACACCCTTTATTTGGTGCTCCCTTCTCTATCTGAGCTGCCTTTTCCTGCAGCGTGTGTGGCTGGCCTCCAAGCCATGGAGTAAACCTCCTGGTACTTATCTCAGCTATTCTTGGGTGTTAGTCTCCTATTTTGTTTCTTTATGTTCCCCCGATGAATGCAATCTTTCTATGCCCCCCTCTTTCTGACTAATTTTGCTTAGAATGATACTTTGCATGTAGTACCACGTGTATGTAAATTTCATGACTTTATCTTTTCTAACAGCTAAATAGTACTCCATTGTCTAGATTGTACTTGATTTTTTAACATAAGGAATCTTACCCCCTCCCAGTAACCCAAAGTTATTAAGTAGATATCATATTAAATTTATTGTAAATTTGAAATGATCTTGTAATCATGTAGTGGATTTCCATATTATTTAATGTTTCTAGAATGTAATGTTATTCAAAAAACCTACTTCTACACCTTTCTGATACTGCATTTTTTTTTTTAGAAATTCTTTGAGATACGGGGTGGGGTGCTGCGGATTGAACCCAGAGCCTCACACATATAAACCTTACGCAAAACAAGTGTTTAATCTCTAAGCTATATCCCTTGGCCTCAGAACCAATTTCTTAGTGTTTCAAATATTCTTGTGTATTTTTTTTCAGTTGAACTTAAACTGAAGTCCCCAAAAATCTATGTAGTGCTTTTTTTCAAGTCAAAAATAGATGCCCGAGTTATTTATCACAATCACAACAATCAATCACAACCATCCTGTTATTCGTCAATTGCCTCAAGCAGGCCCCAGTAATGTCTCCTTCGTCCTAGCCCTGAGATTTAAAAAAAAAAAAAAAGTGCCATATTCAAGGCTCTTTCAGAGTTAGGAGAATGAGACCCTTCATTGTTACTGGTATTTGGCATATTGGGTACGCCACGGGGAGTTTGCCAGACTCTGTCGTGTGGGCAGACACATTCGGTAGCCTGCCAGTTTGTCCAAAGTAGGAATGAGATGATATTTCCTGGAGCTGAGTGTGATAATCTCTGGATCCTGGCCGTTGTTGGGGTTACACGGCAGTTGGTGGGTGTAACTGTCTAGCTACTGGCAGGTCCAGTCCCAAACCGTGCAGGCTTGGAGATCTCAGCCCCAGGTCCCACACACCTGGGTTCCTCTGCCAGTTCTTTTATGCGTGAGGCTCACCCAAGTGTGTGGAGAGTGGTCCCAGCATGGCCTTGGCTGGGGCCCGGAGGTCTTCAGCTGTTGGGCCCTGGTTAGGACAGTCAGGCACAGGGTAGGAGACTCTGCCTTGTGCTCTCCCGGGAGCTGAGTGTGATAATCTCTGGATCCTGGCCGTTGTTGGGATTACATGGCAGTTGGTGGAGTTATTTGTTTTTTCTTTTTGGTCACACCCAGTGATGCACAGGTGTTACTCCTGGCTCTGCGCTCAGGAATTACCCCTGGAGGTGCTCAGGGGACCATATGAGATGCCAGGGATCGAACCCAGGCTGGCCACATGCAAGGCAAATGCCCTATCTGCCGTATTATCACTCCAGCCCCCTATTTAATATTTTTTAGAGTCGTTTAACTCCCATATTACAAAAGCATAGGATTAACTGTCTTCCTGTGTCAATACAAAAAGGACATTGTTCTAAAACAAAACTACTATGCAAAGGGCTCAAAGGAAAGAAAAAAGCAAATATTTCACTTACTGAAATAAATGCTGGAGGCCTGGGTTCCATCCTGGGACCTCATGGTTCCCGGAGTGCAGCTGAGTGTGATCCACAAATTCTGAACACCTCCTCTGACACCCTCTTCCCTCACAAAAATAAACAAAAAAAAAAAAACTAAAAACCACTGATGGCTTGTAAACTTTAATTACACAAGATAATTGCTCAGATTTTTCCCCCACCTATCTTGGCTCTGTGCTCAGGGATCACTCCTATTTGGGGGACCAGATGGGGTGCCAGGGATCGAACCCACGTCAGCTGCATGCAAGGCAAGCACCTTACACTCTGTACTGTCTCTCCAGCCCCATCTTTTAGGTGTTAGTTCATAGCAAGCTTTTTAGCAAACTGAAGCTATACTTGGTCCTTTGAGAAGCCACCTGGTGGTCTGCTTCAGAACTGCAGCCACCTCGTCTTCAGTTGGTTCTTCAATCATTTTTTCCTTTTGCATTATTTTCCCTTAGGGAAAACAATCCAAGTTGATAAAAGTCAGGGAGGCTGCAGTGGGGTCCACGGCTCCTGGGAAGTCCCTTGTTTCCATACCCAGGATGAGGCTGAGGTGAGTGAGCCCAGAATGCAAAAGTGAGTCTGAGGTGGTTTTTGGTTCCCAGTTCACGGATTCTTTTGAGGGAGTACAGTAACGGCAGGGAGGTGGGGTTTCACTCAGTTTACCCCGCCTGGCACAAAGCACCTCTAACAATGATAGCGATTTTTCTGAGCAGCCAGAGAGACAGTGGCTCAATGCTTTATGGTGTGCTTGCATACAGGAGTCGGGTTGACCCCAGGTCCGTGCGCTGAGCACCGCAGGTATAATCCCTCCATGCAGCCCAGAGCAGCCCCTGAGCACTGCTGGGCCAGGCCCAAACAGGACAAGCCACGTTCTAGGAAGCAGTAGTTGAAGATGAACACTTAGGACATCCCCCTCCCCCACACACACACACCGCGGCCTTGTGGTGCTCAGGGGTCACTCCCGGCACGACTTGGGCCATCTGCGGTGCTGGCCATGTGCGGGACAATGCCTTGGCTCTGCCCAATATCTTCCACAAAAAGGAAGAGACCCAACCCCTGTGCTGCCAGTTAAAGAGTTAAAATGCAAAGCTCAGCTTCTGCCTGCAAAGCTGGACAGAGCCCCGGGAAGTGGGGTGCAATGGGCGAGCCCATGGTCTGGACAAGCCCCACTTAACTGTTGGGTCTCTCGCTCTTGCTTTAACACCAGGATTTTGCATGTCCAGGAGCCCCGAGTCTCCGAGTCTCCCTAAGAACTGCTTCAGAGCTTGCCCCCCCAAAAAACAAGAAAGAAAAAGGACAGAGTCTGAGATAACACTTTAGACTCCCTCAGGACCCTGTCAGAGCCAGATTCGGCCTCGCACACCACCTGAGGGATCGAACCTGGGTGGACTATGTGCCAGGCAAGTGTTTTACCCAGAGAAGGGGCTCTGCAGCCTCCCTGCACCCCACCCCTTTCTAGTTTTTCTTCCTTTTGAGGTTTGTGTATCTGAAGCTGTTCCACTACCTAGTTCTTCCAGCTTGTCCCACAGAACAAAGTGGGGAGCAGAGGTTAGTGGGGGCACACTCACCTGCCCCAGCCTTCTGTATTCCATCCTGCTGCCTTCTCGGAATTCTGCTCCCTGGCTCTAGGGATTCCCCTTTTCCCTTAAGAAGATGGTGGGGGGGGGGGGGGTGCTGGAGTGATAGCATAGTGGGTAGGGCGTTTGCCTTGCACGTGGCAACCTGGGTTCGATTCGCAGCAACCCATATGGTCCCCCGAGCACTGCCAGGAGTGATTCCTGAGTGCAAAGCCAGGAGTAACCCCTGTGCATCCCGGGTGTGAGCCAACAAGCCAAAAAAAAAAAAGAAAATGGTGGGGGGGGGGCTTCTTCACATCTGCTCACCCTCTCTTCCAGTAAACCTGTTAACCATGCCTGTCCCCGTTTTTGTCTGCCCCTCCCCCCATGCCCGAACTTTGATTCCCTTTTCAGTTCTCTATCCAGTTCTCCCCATTCAGTTCCCGGTATCTCCGTGAACCTCCTTCTCCTCGGCTAAACCCTCCATTTCCTCTCCTTTGCCTTCCTCAAAGGTAAGTTTCCTAGATTGCTGTATATTGAAGTATGGCTGTGTGGCATCGCATTGGCTGAGCTCCTTGAAGGCCAGTGTCCTTTTCATCTTTAGAGACTAAAGTTCTCTCTCACCTCCCTCTGTCCTCTGTGCTCACAACTCTAGTAGATGCTCAGTAAGTGATGCAGTGATTCTCAGTCATGGGATGCGGCCAGTGTCAGCTATAGGCAAGGCAAGCGCCCATCCACTGTCCTATCACACGAGTGCTAGTTAAAGGCATATTTAGAAGGAAACCAGACCAAATCCAAACCGGGGTCAGGGGAGGGCTAACATTTCCCTTCCAGGGTCAGTGTCCCTTCTCTCCTCCCTCCCTTGCTCTGTTTGGGACAGAAGCAGCCTTCTGGGATGTCTCTCATGGAAAACCCCATTCCTCCTTCCACTGCGGTGGGAATGTTGTCTGGTCCAACCGCTATGGAAAACAGGATGGAGGGTACTCAGTAAACTCAGAACTCAATTCCCATCTGGCCCAGAAATTCCATTTTTGGGTATCTATCCCCAGGACAGAAAAACATCCATTTAAAAAAGATGCATGCACACTTTTATTCATTGTTGCACTCAGTACAGTAGCTAAGATTTGGAATCAATCTAGATGTCCAAAGACAGATAAGCAGATCATGGAGAAGTGGTATATATACTCCATGGAATACTATGCAGCTGTAAGGAATGATGATACTGTACATGAGGTTTTCAGTAACATGGGTGCAACTGGAAGATATCCTGTTAAATAAAGTAAACCAGAAGAAGGATAAACACAGGATGATCTCACTTCTATGTGAGATAACTGGATGAGGGAATGTAGTGCTTTAAAGGGAAATGCTCTGATCAACCTTGGCCCCAGAGTATAGGGAGGGGAAGGAAAGAAAGCGTGGAGGGGAGTGGGAGAAGAGATAGATGAGAAGCAACAGGGCCAGGATATGGGAGCCAGGTACACAGGTGGTGTTAATAAAGGATGGATGCCAAGATCCAAACCACAGCTTTCCTGGCCCACACGCTGCTGGACTCTCCTGTTTGCTTTTGAAGCAATTCCAGATGATCTGACTTGGAAAGAAGAGGGTCCAGATTTCCGCGTGATCGGTTGATTTCTAACTTTAGATTTCTTAATTTGATAGAAAGATAAAATTGAAGGATGTATTCTGAGGTATCATTTTGAGATGCCGATGTATTGATGAATTTCAATAAAGGTCATTACTTGTTAAAAAAAAAAAAAGATCCAAACCACAGAGTGAACACTATATGAAATCAAGAGACCCAAACTTTAATAGCCGAACTTAGACAGGTGCCTGTCAAGAGGGCAGGCGCGGCGGCGGGCTGGACTATGGGAAGGGAACCCGGGGACCCTGGTGGACGGAAGTTGACAGCGGTGGTGGGATCAGCACTGCAATATTGTGTGTCTAAAACTCAACGATGAGTAACTTTGTCAATCACGGTGCTCTAGTAAAATAAAACCAGAGCCAAGAAATGTGAGTTACAATAAACAGGATAAAAAATTAAAATGTAATGTAATCTAAAACCCAAACAGGATAGAAAAAAATCACAGCAAAAAAAAAAAATCTGAGTTATAGCCATCAGGCTAGGTATCTGTATACAGACAGAGATGTGCATCTCCCAGAGCTCAGCCTGGACCGTCCTCTGGGCGGCGTCGCGGGGACCGTGCCTGTGCAGCGGGCTCAAGCGGTCAGGGGCGCGCCCTGGCCCTCGCGCGCGGGGGTGGAGCCGCAGCCGCTATTTAACCCGGCGCGGGGCTCCGGGCTCTGGTCTCGCCGCCTGTCCGTCCGCCCGTCGGCGCGCGCTCGCCCGGTGCCGCTGGAGCTGGTCCCCGCAGCGCCCCCTGGCCATGGCAGCGCCGTCGCGGCTCCTGATCCGCGGGGGCCGCGTGGTCAACGACGACCTGTCGCAGGTGGCCGACGTGCTGGTGGAGGACGGCGTGGTGCGGGCGCTGGGCCGCGACCTGCTGCCGCCGGGGAACGAGCCCGCGGGGCTGCGGGTCCTGGACGCCCGCGGCAAGCTGGTGCTGCCCGGCGGCATCGACACGCACACGCACATGCAGTTCCCCTTCATGGGCACGCGCTCGGTTGATGACTTCCACCAGGGCACCAAGGTACCCGCGCTGCCGCGAAGCCCTGCCCGGGCGCTCCTCCCCCGGCACCTGCGTCCAGTGGGGTAGGGACCCCGTGAGCTGGCGCCCAGCTGGGCTTCGGGATGACCTTTGCGCTTGCCTCTGTGCTCCTTCTCTGGGGAGGGGTATCTGTCCAGCCAGCTGAGTCGAAAGCAGCCGCCCTGTACCCTCTTCGGGGTCATTTGACAAGTTCCAGGCAATTTGACTCCCATTTCTTTAGACCTGGCCCACTCCGTTCGCGTTGGTTCTGTGCAATTCCACCAGAGCAATTCTGCTCTGGTGCTCTCTGAAAATGACCAGGCAAAGAGGGGGACTGTGGGCAGGGATAATACAGCGAGCAGGTGAGGTGTTTGCATTGCTCGCTGCCACCCAGGTGCAGGCCCCAGCACCCCAGGTGGTCCCCCGCTGGGAGTGACCCCTGAGTGCAGAACCAGGAAGGAATAAGCCCAAAGCACTGTCGGGTGTGGTGGCCCCCATAAACGAAAAAGAGAAAAGCATTTGGAATCGGAGAGATTAGTGGGTAGGTTGCCTTGCACACTGACCACCTAGGTTGACCCCTGGCATGGGGAGTGACTTCCAGGGGCTGTCCCTGAGCACAGAACTAGGAGTAAGCCCTGAGCACAGTAATGAATGTGATCCAAATAACAAAAGAAGAAAAAGAGTAAAGAGGGAGCAGGTCTGGTTTGTTACCCAGCAGAGACAGTGAGTCACAGTTCATGCTTAGTCCAATGATGGTTGGGAAACTCCAGCGTGGTTCTCTGGGAGAATGGTGAACCCTCTGACGAAGGATCATACGTTGAATATATGTTGCATGTAAAGAAAATGGCAGAGAAATGTCGCGCGCGCGCGCGCGCACGTGTGTGTGTGTGTGTGTGTGTGTGTCTGTGTGTGTTTTAGTATGGTGAGGAAGAGCAGGCCAGCTAGAGGTCAGGAAGGGCAGGACTCCACTGACCAATATTGTCCAGTCAAGTGCCTCGGGTCCTTATCAGAGCGAAAGTGTTTTTTTGTTTTGTTTTGTTTTTTAGATTTTTATTAGTGAAACATGATGAGGTACAGTTTAGACTTACAAATTTTTGTGCTTGGGTTTCAGTTACATAATCATCGAATACCCATCCCTCCACCAGTGCTCATTCTCTACCACCACTGATCCCAGTATCCCTCCCACCCCCCCATCCCCCTCATCCCACCCTACTTCTGTGTGGCAGGGCATTCCCTTTTGTTATCTCTCTCCTTTTGAGTGCTGTGGTTTGCAAAAGAGACATTGAGTAGCAATCATGTTCAGTCTAGAGTCTACTCTCAATACGCAAAAGTGTTATAAGATTCACTCTGGCCCACTCAGAGCCTAGTAGAATGCAAAGCTCCCCCACCCCTGCCCTCGCCCCAGAGGGGTCCACACACACCCAACTGCAAGCCTCACAGCCCCCAGAGAATCTCAACCTGTTCTAACAAAATTCTGTAGCCTGAGTCTAATGAAAAATCGACTCACCCAAGAGCCACTGTTTTAACTTAAAGGGTGCCGTGGGCCATGATCTCTGCTTCTACCTTCCAGCAAAAAAAAAAAAAAAATCATTGTGGAGGATTTCCCAGAGGCTTATTCCAGAAGTCTCCCAGTCCTCGGCAAGGCACAGGGCCCCACTGCTTCCAGCAACTTGCCTAATACAGTCTCTGTTTTTTGTTTGTTTGTTTGTTTGGGGGGCAGGGGCCACACCAGCATTGCTCAAGGCTTACCCCTGGGGCTTGTACTCAAGAATCAGTCCTGGTGGGGTGGAGTCAGAGCTGGGGATGGAACCCCTGTTGGCTGCCTGCAAGGCAAGCTCCTGGCCCTGCACTGTCTCTTTCTTGCAGTCTGATTTTTGTTGCTGGAGCACCAGCAGTGTCTCTAAAGGGGAAGAAAAATCAGATGGCTCCAAAAGGCCTGAGGGAAGCAAGACATCTGTAGGAGCTACCCCAGGTCGCCTGTAAACTATTGCAGGAAGGGCCAGTTAAAGAGCTGCTCTGGAAGGCCCTGCCTGCCCCTCTTGGAGGCTCAGAGAGCACCTGGGGGTAAGGAAGAACCTATTGAGTAAGGATCTCTTTGCAGGGGACAGGGGGGATAGCATAGCCGGCAGGGTGCTTGCCTTGCACCACACATGGTCAATCCCTGGCACCTTATATGGTCCCTCGCGAGCCCCACTAGGGTGATCTCTGAGCACCGCTGGAGAGAGGCCCAAAAAACAAAAGGAAAAAAAAAAACTCTGCAGTGAAAGCAGGCCTGATCACGTCACATGGAGACGTGTGCAGTTTCCGTTACTGTGTGGGAAACTCAACAACTTGCTTTCCTACCCACTGAGCTGCCTCTGTGGCCCCACATCCAGACTCTTTAGGCCAGGTACAGGCTGGGCTGCCTCTCCAAGCAGTGGTTGGTCCTTGTGTTTAACAATTCTCGGGAAGATTTAACCCAGAGGGAAGGGGCTGGGGCGATCTCTCAGAATTGGAGCACTTTCCTTTAGCTACTGATTACCTACTCTTATCATTAGGGCAGTGGCCAAAGTCTTTTGTAGGACAGATCATTATTATTATTATTATTTGAGTGGGTGGGGGGATCTCCAATAGGTGGGCCCAGGGCTGCCTCTGTTTCTGCATTTAGGGATCACTCCTGGCCAGGCTTGGGGAACCATATGGGGTGAGGGGGATCAAACACGGGTCCACCTCACATACGGTGAGTTCTGTGCCAGCTGTTCTATCTCTTCTGCCTCCAGCCAGCATTTGGGATGGGGGAGGGCACACTCTCCCAGTTGCAAGCCTGTCTGATCAGGCTCTTTGAGCTTTTCCTACTCAGTGTGCCTCATCTGGTTCTCCCCATCCTCCTTCCGTAGCCTGAATCTAGCAAAAATAATCTATTCCCCTAGAGTCACTGCTTTACCCCAAAGGGGGGCCGGAGAGAAACACTTCCTGTACAGGTTCATCCCTAACAAGTGCTCTGCAGAGAGCAGGGTATATCTTTGCCCCCTCCCCCGCTGCCAGGTGGGGGCGCCGCTGCTCCTGACCATCTGTTGCCAGCACCCCTAGCATTGCTCTTCACTCAATAGCTACCGCTTCCCTTTCTCTCCTCAGGGCTCCCCAGGAAGCTGCCAAGGAAGGGCGGAGGGGGTGGGATGGGGGAGCTTCCCCCAGTCCCCCGTGCTTGCCTCCAGTCTCTGGAGACGGTGCTTCTGTTCCCATCTGGATTCCTTGCAGGGGAAGATTTGAAATTCCCTCCCAAGAAGGCAGACCTCTGGGGCACCTCAGAGCCTGTTATCAGCGTGTGAAGGATTATCCACCAGCTGGTTTTCTGGGCATTTCTTTCTTCTTTTCTTACCGCCCCCCCCCCCCCTTTTCTTTTTGGGCTATACTCAGCTGTGCTCAAGGTTTGCTCCTGGCTCTGCAGTCAGGGATCACTCCCAGCCGGGCAGAGAATCGACCCGAGTTGGCAACCGCCTTACCCACTTTATTACCTCTCTGGCCTCTATACATCAAGGTTGTTAACCCTAAACATCCACTTGTTTGTTTGTTTGTTTGTTTCCCCCCTGGAGTTGGGAATCTTTTTGTTTCTTTCAGGAGTCAAATCCAGCTCTGCTCAGGACTTACTCCTTGCTCTGTGCTCAAGGATGACTCCTGGCAATGCTCTGGGGCGGTGCCAGGGATTCAAACCAGGGTCAGAGTACAAGAGCGGCATCTGGACCTCTGTACTATCTCTCCAGCCCAAGCTTGGGCCCTTAACCAAAAAACAGCCTGATCAGAGCTATTTGGTCAAAGATTAACGAACAACTGAAAACTCACAGACAAGTATCAGCTTCAAAACCTCACTCAGCGCTGCTCGGGGATCACTACTGGCATGCTCAGGGTACCCAGGGACTCAACTTGGTGGGGTCATATGCACAGCAGGTGTCTTCCCCTTGTACTAGCTCTCCAGCCCCTAAGACAGATGTTCGTAGACTACTCACAGCGCTGTAGCTGCAGTGTCAGCCTGCAAAAACGGATCTATTGGATCCCAGCAGAGAACCACTGCTGCTCTCCAGCAAGAGACAGGGACCCAGAGAAGGAAACCAGATGGAAAATGTAGATAACCAGGCACATTGTTATGTATTGGTCTGGCAGGCCAGGAAGATTCTCAAATGACTGGAGTACATGCTTTGCTTAGGGAGGCTTGGTTTGACCAGTCGCACCACATGGTCCTATGTTCATAATGCAGTATGGCCCCCAACTCCCCCCCCCCAAAAAAAAATGAAAACAGCATTGGCCTAAGTCAGAAAGAAGAGTATTTTGAAGTTATGCTGTCTTCCTTCCTCCAGTTTTTATAGTTATTACCAAGGCAGTGGTTGGTAAAGTTTCTGGGTTGGGGTATAGAGTCAAATGCTTTTGGTTTAGGGGCAAAGAAGACTTTTCTAAATGTTGGCTGTATTATAAGTTTCTTTTTAAAAATAAACCAGGGTATATACTCCAAAAGTATATATATATATTCATGTCACTTCCTTTATCCATGTCCTTTGTTGGAGTTCAAGCTCAAAATAAGAAGTGTTTCTATTTGAAAAAAAAAAAAGATAAACCAAGTGATGGATAAACCAAGGGCTAGAGAGATAGTACAGTGGGTACGACACTTGCCTTGCATGTAGCTATCTTTGACTCAATCCAGATTACTGCATATGCCCCCCCAAGCACAGCCACTACAAAAATAGATGAACCAAAGCATATGAAATTTCAAAATTTATTTGAGCAAGTACCACTCAACTGGGTAACACCAAGACAGAAGGTAAGGAGCACTGTACCAACAGGAGCTAGGAGAAAGAGTTGTAGAGAAAAAACCAGAAGCAAAGCAGACTTGATGGATTCTAGCTGCAGGGGTGGGAAATCTCTTTTTGTGCCAAGGACCATTTGGATATTTAGAACATCATTCACCTGGGGCTGGCACCATAGTTCAGTGGGGAGGGCGTTTGCCTTGCATGCAGTCCACCCAGGTTCGATCTCCAGCATCCCATATGGTCTCCCGAGCACCGCCAGGAGTAATTCCTGAGTGCAGGGCCAGGAGGAACCCCTGAGCATCACCGAGTATGACAACCTCCCCCATCCCCAAAAATGTCATTTCCAGGCTGGACAATAGGGGTAGATGGGAGTGAGCAGTCAATTATCTGTGTCTGTCCCATCCTGAGCCAGAACCAGACCCCTGCTTCTCCATGGGCTGGACATTCCTCACCCCTGTTTAGAGGATCCCTGATTTGCAAACACTTGCTTGGCTGTAACTGATTGTTCTTAAGGGTGATTTCTTAAGCTGGAAGCATAAACAGGCTTAGTTTTTTCATTTCTTTCCATTTACCAAATTATTCAAATCATCTCAATCAAATGGCCACCCTATTTAATTAAATGGAATTAAACTGGAAATGCATCTTATTGACACTGTCAGTAGTTGAGAACATTTTTTTAAATTTAATTTAATTTAATTTAATTTTTTTAATAGTGAGACATCATGAGGTAGAGTTTCAGACTTACAAATTTTGTGCTTGGGTTTCAATTATACAATGATCAAATACCCATCCCTCCACCAGTGCCCATTTCCCACCACCACGGATCCCAGTATCCCTCCCACCCCACCCCCCCATCTCCCCCATCCTACCCTGCCTCTGTGGCAGGGCATTCCCTTTTGGAGAACATTATTTTTTGAGTCCCTGCTCCTTCCCCTTCTGTTGTTGCCATGACTGGGGGCTTCACTCTTGTGCCTGGCCATGGTACTTGTATGTTTTTGCTGAGTCACACTTGCACACCCAACCTCGGGGCCCACTGCAGCATGTATTACATTCAGCTGTGGTGCTGACACAAGTGCTTGTCAGGACTTGCTTTTCTTGCTCCGGCTCTCCCACACACTGCAATGCATGTTGAACACTGTCCCCCCTCTTGCTAATACTCACACCTGGATGTGGTGTGGCTGAAAATGACTTGTGGTGCCAGGGATTGCGAGGGAGCACAGTAGCCAAATATACACATGTGGGGCACCAGGGTTTGAACTTACGGCACTGTTTTGTTTTGTTTTTTCTTTTTGGAGCGGGGACCAGGGGTAAAGGTAAAGGTAAAGGCCCTCCCGTTGATCATCGATTTGCTCGAGCGGGCCCAGTAACATCTCCATTGGAGACTTTGTTGTTACTGTGTCTGGCATATCGAATACGTCACGGGGAGCTTGCCAGGCTCTGCCCTCTGCCCTGCGGGCGAGATCCTCTCCGTAGCTTGCCGGGCTCTCCGAGTAGGGGCGGAGGAATCGAACTCGAGTCGGCCATGTTGGCTGCGTGCAAGGCAAACACCCTACCGCTGTGCTATCGCTCCGGGATGGGGGTGGGAATTCCAAGTTGCATGGAACCTTAGCAAGTGTTAGCCAGACACTGTGCTAAGGAGTGTGTTGCCTTACCCACCTTCCCACAATCCAGATGCCCTGTCTGCCTTGGACAAATAAGAAAACCAAAACTTGAGGCATTGGCTTAACATTGCATACTTCCTGCTTTTGGGGTTTTCTTCCCTTCTGAAATGGCTGTTGAAAAACCAGCTCGTGTTTCGATTTGTCGTGGTGGCAAGCGGTAAGTGTAGATACTGAGTGAGCAGCTTGCTAATGTGCAATGTTTTGTTTTGTGGTCTTTTGTTGTTGTTGTCATTCTTGGGTTTTGTTTCAAAAATAGAGCCGAGTCATCCTTTGAAAACTCAGTGTCCTTTCCTTCTGGGAGTGAGTGCCTGTTATCACGAGAAGCATGCCAGCCTGGGATTATTTTCGGGAGGTGCTTCTACCTGCTTTTATAGCCATATCTCCTTCCTTGGGCACTTAAGTGGGGGTCTTTCAATACAGCAAGCCAGAAAGTAGGAATGATACATGATTCCAGGAGAATGGCAGGCCCCAGATGTTAGACCAATGGCTGTTTGCTTTCCCCCCCTCGGGCAGCTCATTTATGATACCTGATAAATCGAAGGAAGGCTGTTTACAGTCTTCTATTGATCGATCACCCCATTGGAATGGGGTCCCTGAGAAATACAGGTCAACCGAAGGTTATCGAGTTTGTAAATCTAGTTGATGTCTGAGGTTGCATTAAAACTTCTAATTGATTTTCTTAGTTACAGGTAAAAGCTTTCTCTCCCGGGGCACTGCTGGCAGTGAGGTTATACTTCATAAATCCTACTTCCTTTTGCTGATCAATTCCAGGGGTATAATGTCTTCCAATAGCATGAATGAGATGGAGCATCTTTTTTAATCCTTCTAAGATATTAATGCTTACATGATATGGCGTCGCTCTCTCTCCACCCTTCACCCCGTGGTTTAAAAGTGAATTCCAGGGACTGGAGTGATAACACAGTGGGTAGGCCGTTTGCCTTGCATGTGCCCAACCCGGTTCGATTCCCAGCATCCCATATGGTCCCCTGAGCACTGCCAGGAGTAATTCCTGTGTGCAGAGCCAGGAGTAACCCCTGTGCATTGCCAGGTGTGACCCAAAAATAAATAAAGTGATATGAAATCATTGCTTTAACAAAATAAATAAATAAATAAATAAATAAATGTGAATTCCAGGAACCAGAGAGCTAGTACAGTGGGTAGGGCACTTGCCTTGCACATGACCAACCCTGGCTGGATCAATGACATCCTATATGGTCCCTGAGCCCTGCCAGGAGTGAGCTCTGAGCCTAGAGAGCCAGGAGTCAGCCCAGAGCACTGCTAGGTGAGGCCCCAAATCAAACCAAAAAGTGAATTATAAGAACTTTCAAATATATGCATTTTATTCAGACATCTCTGGCGCACGGAGGTGGCAGAATCATGGAGAAAAAAACGCAGCCTTCGTAGCTGGCAGAAGAATCTTTTTAAAAAAAAAAAAAAGAAAGAAAGAAAGAAAGAAAAGTGAAAGCATGCAGAACGCTTTCTTCCAAAGGACAAAGAGTCCTCAAAATTACTTTTCTCTGGAACTTTTGGTCCACTGCCATCCAGGTGATTACTTATAATAAGGCGGTGGAAAGTCTGTGATTAAGCTTCCATCTCGGGAAGTATTTATAGCGCTTCCTCTCCTTGGAGAAGGCTGTGCTTGGAAAACCCAATTGCCTATCTACCCCCCTTCCCGTGGCTTGCTAGACGCTCTAGGCTTCCAAGTTGTGGCTAGTCCTGTCCCCTCACGGGTGTCCAAGTGTTTCCTTCTCTGCAAAACCAGGCCAAGCTTAGATCAACAGTGAAAATATTGTAAGGAGGGTCAGAGAAATAGTACTGGTGGTAGGTCGGATGCTTGTCTTGTGTGTGGCCAACCCTGGTCTAATCCTTGGCACTGTTTTGTTTGTTTGTTTGTTTTGTTTTGTTTTGTTTTTTGCTTTTTGGGTCACATCTGGCAATGCACAGGGGTTACTCCTGGTGGTGCTCAGGGAACCATACAGGATGCTGGGAATTGAACCCGGTCAGCTTCTTGCAAGGCAAATGCCCTACCCACTGTACTATCGCTCCGACCCCCATCCTCGGCACTGTGTATGGTTGTGTGAGCCCTATCAGGAATGCTTGCTGAGCACAGGGTGAGGGGTTGGCTCTGAGCACCACGTGGTATGGCATACTTATACAAAATCATCAAATAAAAATGTCCTGAAAGTCCTATGCCTTCATCATCCAGGAAAATGCATTTTAGTCACATATATTCATGGGATAAAGAACCTGCTCTTTTTTTTTTAATAAAGAAACCAATTTTTGATTTTCATTTATTTATTTATTTTTATGCTTTTTGGGTCACACCCAGCGATTTTCATGGGTTACTCCTGACTCTGTGCTCAAGAATTACTCTTGATAGAGCTCAAGGAACCAAATGAGATGCCAGGGACTGAACCCAGATCAGCCACATGCAAAGCAAATGCCCTCCCCACTGTACTATCGCTCTGGCCCCAAGGAAACGATTTTTAAATGGGGTGGCTGTTGGGGGTGTGCGGAGAATGTCAGGAGGGAAACTAGGAACTTTGGCGGTGGATAATGTGCACTACTGAAGGGAAGGGTGTTGGAACATTATTGGACTGAAACCCAATCATGAGCAACTTGTAACTGTGCATCTCACAGGGATTCATTAAAAACATTAAAAATAAATAAAATGCAAAAATAAAAAGTGGGAAGCAGGGGCTGGAGTGATAGCACAGGAGGTAGGGCATTTGCCTTGCACATGGCCAACCTGGGTTTGATTCCCAGCATCCCATATGGTCCCCTGAGCACCGCCAGAAGTGATTCCTGAGTGCAGAGCCAGGAGTAACCCCTGTGCATCACAAGGTGTGACCCAAAAAGCAAAAAAAAAAAAAGTGGGAAGCAATGATTGAAGAATGGACTGAAAATATGTCAGTGACCTATCCCTGAAGCCCAATCTTTAAGGAGAGGGAAGGCTACACATCTCATCCTTCTCCTAAGTGGTCTGTGCTGTTGGACTCTGCCCGCTTCGTGAGACATGCCCCCACGCCCTTAATTCTTGTTTAGAGTGTGTGACTTTTGTGAGACTGAGTTCCGGAACTTTCTAGGAACTTTTCTCTTCCACACCAGACTTCTGTATCTGGCTAAGGATACCACACCCTGCCTGTCCCACAAGTCCCTCAAACTCTAAACCAATTTTGTCCTGAGTCTGGGGGGGTGGGGGTACCTTGGGGGGGAAGTTCTCCTAGGCAATGCTCCGGTGACCTGGGACCACTCCTGGTGATGCTGGACCAACTGGCATGTACCTTCAATACTTGGGCTCAGGGATGCTGCTTGTTTTGGGGGCCCTGTGGAGCTGGAACCCCAACCTCAACTTGTGTGTGTTCAAGGCACGTGCTGCTGAGTCCCAAGCTTTTTTCTTCAGCCCCTGCGTGTGCTTTTCACCCTCGCACCTCAATTTCTGCTTGCATCTTGTTTTCCTTTTGCTTATGTGTCACCCTATGGCTGTGTGACTCGGCACTCAGTTGGTCGTTCTGTCTTGCTCTTGGAGCGTGAGTTTAGCACTTGCCCCCCCCTGGAAGTTGCCCGGGTCCGTGAGTGTTGGATCCACCACCCAGGTGTCAAGTACAGCCATCCAGATTGCTTCTCAAACCAAGTTTCCGCCAGCATTTCTACTCCCTGCGTGCTAGAATTGTGGCTATTGACTTACTTACCTGTTTGCCCCTGACAATCTAAAAATAAAAATCGGGACGAATTTTGAAGAGACAGCCAGTAGCTGAGCCATCCCGGGTAGACGGATCTCCCAGCTGAGATCTCTGGAGCTTTCCTGGGATGGGAGTGGATGAGTCCTCCCCTCACCGTGCCCCACCTCACCACACCAGCATCCTCCACATCTCACAGCGCTGACAGCCTCATAGGGGCACAACGAAATTGATGGGGAAGTTGTGTCGAAGCCACCAAGCATGACATAGAAGGCTCAGCTTGCTCCAAGTAGGGAAATCCTCAATGACTTAGGAACACCATTGTGAGAGAGAACAATTTTCTTTTTTTTTTTTTTAACTTTTTTATTTTCCATTTTGCTGTAACAAGCAATATAAAGTAAATTATTTTGTGCCAGCTCAGGGGCCACTTGGGCAAAGGGATGTAGGTGGGAAACTGGGGACTTTAGTGGAGGTGGTGGGATGACGTTGGAACATTGAATACCTAAAACAACTGTATCATGAACAACTTTTCAAATCACGGTGTTTAAATACAGTTCCAAGCATTCAAACAAAATCTATGCCAACTTAATGGAAAAACATAATTTTTAATGCTTTCGTTTTATTATACTTTTATTAAGGTACAATTGATATAGAACGGGGTTCTTATTTCAGATGTCCAACATATTGATTTAATATTTGTACAGATTGAAAAATGATCACTTAAATCATCATTATATATCGTTACAATGTTTTTTCTTATGATAAGAACTTTTATAATTTTTTTTACTGTAGTTTATAGACTTACAGCAGTTCAAGTTTATGGTATCGATGTACAAAATTGCTGCACACCATCCTCGCGAACTGCCCGTGACTGTCCATCCTGCCCCCATCTCATCTCTGCTCTGACATCCCTTCCCTCCTCCCTGTCCCCTCCATCCTTTGTTGACTGACAGTTTGGGTGCACCGTTAACTCTCTTAGCACAGCCCATGTGCTCCAGACCTTCTGCTCCCTGGGGACTTTCAAACACACAATGCAGTGGTGTTTATTAATTTATGTATTAGGGGAGGAATTTAGTCTGTAGTGCTTAGGGCTCTTCCTGACGGTGCTCAGGGAAGCATAGGTGGTGCCAGGGTCAGCCGTGTACAAGACAAGCACCTTATCTATGGTACCTGGAGCCCATGTAATTGTGTTGCGTGTAAGTTGTAACTCCGACGTTCTGGATCTTGCATCCTCAGGTCTTATCTGTTTTGTCACTGGAAGCCTGCCCCTTTTAAGGCCATGCGCAACAGTGCTCAAAGGCTACTCCCAGCTCAGTACTCAGGGGACCACGCAGTGTCAGGGATTGGGCCCAGGCCTCCTGTATGCAAGATGTATGCTCCAGCGCATTCAACTCTCTCTCTCTAGCCCCATTTTTTTAGCTGCTGTTTGGGTTTGTAGGCCACACAGGCAGTGTCCAGGATATAGTCCTGGCTCTACGCTCAGGAATCACTCCTGTCAGGCTCAGGAAACCATATAGGGCGCTAAGAATTGAATCCAGGTTACCACAGGCAAGGCCAGCACCATACTTGCTTTACTGTCACTCCAGCCCCCTCCCCAATTTTTTTGAGATCACTTTTATTTTAATTGAGATAACATTAACTTTGAGATAACATTAGTTTATTGTGTGTGTGTATGTGTGTGTGTGTGTGTGTGTGTGTGTGTGCATTTTGTTTTGTTTTGATTTGGGCCTGCACAAAAAAGTGCTCAGGACTTACCCCTGGCTTTACGCTGTGTTTAGGGCTTACTCCTGGCAGTGCCCTGGGAACCATGTCGGATGCCAGGATTGATCTCCGTTTGACCACATTCGAGGAAATGCCCTGCCCACTGTGTTATCACTCCAGCCCTAGGACTGTATGTGTTTTAGGGACACAATTTCACCCCTATTCAAAGTCTGTGTTTCCACTCCAAAAACACCACTCAAGTACCGATATGCCTCCACACTGCATTCTTGAAGCCCTCGCTGCTCTCTTCTCCCTGTTTGCCCTGACAATCTCAGTCCTGGGGCCTGAACTGAATGCTTCGTCCTCAGGGCCCTTGGTCTATTCCCATACTTGGCTCCTGCATGTAAGCAAGATCAGTATTTGTCTTCCTCCTTCTGTCTCCTTTTGCTTGACATAGCCCCTCTAGCTCCATTCGTGTTAGAGCGAAAGCAAGTTCTCATCTTAGCTCTGAGACTGTAGCATCATGATCCACCTCAGAAGGAGGGGAAGAAGAAAGGTTAGCTTGAGAGGTGGCACTGTTGGGTGGAGGATGGTGTTCTGACCACTCGAAGTCGGGGAGACCAGGAGATGTGTGTGGAGTGCAGGTAGAAAAGACATCCTGAGGAAGCAGAACTTCCTTCACTGGAACATACCTTGGGATCAGAAAGTCCATTTTTTATAAGTTTTGGAGACTAGGGAAAAGCTGAAATTTTGTCCGGTGTGTTTCTCCCTAAAGCTCAGTCACACAATTGGATTTCTTTTTGTTTTCCTTGCATTGAGCAGGTCCTGTGATTGATTTTAGTGAAACACAGTCCATCACCTGCTTCAGGAGGAGCTTAGAAATGAAAATTCAGTGACACTTTTAGAAGAAAACACTTGGGATGCTTTCAATAGCAATTTACAACCCAAGGCATTCTTATATAAAGTCCCATATTTCACTGTATAATCACGGTCAGGTTTTTAATGTTTATTCATGAGTATTCTGTGTATCCTAATGTTGCACCAAAGACAGTTTGATAATAATTTATTTTTAAGCAATACAAGAACAATTTTTTAAAAGCTTCACTTAATGGTTGCACTCATATTTTCTGAAAAAAATTACACTGGCATAAAAATCTGTGACAATTACGTGGTGAAATACGGGACCACGTTATGTAATACCATGACCTCACTGTTGGTTCGAGTTTATCTCAATTTATGTTCTATCACATTTGTCCTGAGAAAGCACATGCTCTCCTCCCCACAAAGCAGATTTTAGATAAATTGGAAGGTTTTCAAGGGAGAACAGCCAAAGTAATTAGGAGCAGAAAGAATTGATTTATGAGTCCAGATTAGACAAGGTAAGTGCATTTTGTTTGGCTAACTGACAAATGAAAGTAGAGGGAACATAATCACCAGTGAAAACAAAGAAAACAGTCAGGTTTCCCTTAGAAATCTGAAAGAAAAGATCACCTGTCACTGGTTCCTTCTCCCCCACCAGGTGCCTGTCTGCATCCTGCACACTTCAGGTAGTTCCCACGGAACATTTGTGAAGGGACTCAGAAAGCGAAAAGCAATCCGGCTACCAGGGAGATAATAGAGCAGGGAAAGCCCTTGCCTTGGATGTGGCCAACTCCAGCTTGGTCCTCGCACCGCGCATGGTCCCCCACACACTGCCAGGAGTGACCCCTGAGCACAGAGTCAGGAATAAGTCCTGAGACTACTAGGTGTGACTCAGCACACCACCACCCCCAACCAGAAAAAAAAAAAAAAAGCACAATCAGCAAATTCAACACTGAAAATATGGAAGGAAGATAAGCTAAGAATACTTATCTGATGAGTTGGTTTTCTGGGTCAGTTGATTTTCCTGTGGATGAGGTGGGAGGGCAAGGCAGCTCCAGGGCATGACCCTTCCCTTTAAGAGTTACCCTTGCCAGGGACACACACACACACACACACACACACACACACACACACATACACGAGTTACCCTTAAACTCTTCTAGGGTCACATTTTTGGACAGCCACTGCCATAATGATAAATCCCACATAAGCAGAATGCAATTTTTCTTTTGTGGAAAATGCTTAGCTCGATGTCATTTATTTTATTTTTATTTTTAAATTTTTTAAATTTCATTTTTATAAAGTTGTCCACAATATTTGATTCCATTCAATATTTCAACGCCAATTCCACCACCATTACAGCTTCCCACCACCATTATTTCAAAGTTTCCCACCACCACTCAAGCCACAGATGCTAGATAATTTATTCTGTATTACTTGTTATGAATAGTATCAGGTGTCTGTAAGGGTCTATCTCACAGTGATTCAACAACAACAACAAATAGTATGAAATTCAATGTCATTTATACTCTATGATTTTTCCTTTTCTAAGTATTTGATTAAGTTGACCGACCTATACTTTTCTCTTATTTGGGGACTTGAAGAGTTATACATGGTGTGCTCAGGGACCCCCAACCAAGGGTTCCCCATGCAAAGCCTGAGCTGCAGCTCTTGGAGCCATCTCTGTGATTCCAGAGGACCTGAATCAAGGAGTGTGTGTGGGGGGGGGGAGGGGGCGCCCTGGGGAGGCAGGGTGATGGCCTCCAGCTGACCTCCTCCATGGTGCTGATAAAAATCTCCATCTGAGTCACCTCAATGTCATTCGACACCTCTAGGTCTCAATATCCTCCCCTGTAAACTAGGAAAATAACGTCTATGCCTCTAGCCTGAGCAGGGATTTATACAATGAGAAAATCTGTGGAATGCTTTATCCTGGCCTTTGAAGAAGCTCCTGTGGGAAGCATTAGCTCCCTTCATGCTTTACAGGGAAGGGACTGCGTTCAAATTGGGGGTGACAGATTTGCAGCCCTGGCTCCTCACTTTCAGGGCAGAGAAGGGAAAGTGGCCAGGGGTACCCGGTCTTGCTCCCAGGAGTACCTGGCCTGGTGCTGTTCAAACTCTGCAGTGTTGGTACCCCCAGACTGACCCAAGGGTGCTCAAGCTGAACTCAAACCCAGTATCCCTCCTGCCAGGCATGAGCCCCGTCCTTGGAGCTAGCTCTCCAGCCTGCCTTTCTTTCCATTTTTTCAGTTTTCATTAAGATAATTTTTTTAATTTACACCTGCCTCTCTAGACTCCAAACCCGCCTCAGGCAGAGTCATTGGTTATTTGTGTGGAATAATGTAATATCATTCCCTGGAATAGCTTGTAGGTGGTAGACATTCCCACTCACAATCATTTTATGAAGATGTTAATTAAGATATTTATCTGCAACACAACTCAGCTGTTTAAAGTCAAGATAAGTGAGCAAAACTGAAAAATCAAAGAGAAAACCTAAAGTGTACAGGCCAAAGGTTTTCCTGTTATCCACAGATATGCACAGCCATCCCCATAATCAGTTTGAGTTTTTTTAAAATTTGGGGGCCACACTCAGCAATGTTCAGGGCTCACTTCTGGCTCTATGCTCAGGGATTATTTTGGGCTGGCTCAGTGGATCATATGGAATGCCAGAGATTAAACCTGAGTGGGCTATGCTGATGGCATTATCACTCCAGCACACTATAATCAGTTTTTTTTTAATATTTATTGAGGGGCCTGAGCAATAGTACAATAGATAGGGCACTTGCTTTGCATGAACTGGGGTTCAATCCCTGGCATCCCATATGTCCCCCAAGCACCACCAGGAGTAATGTTTGAATGCAGAGCCAGGAGTAACCCCTGAGCATCACTGGGTGTGACCCAAAAACAAGCAAATGAAATTATTGGGGGAATATTTTGGTCACACCTGGTGGTGCTTGGATTCTGGCTCTGTGCTCTGGGATCTCTCCCAGCAGTGCTCAGTGGACCACACTTACAGACTGAACCTAAATTTGTCACATTCAGGGTAAGCACCTTGGCCTCCTTATGCTATCTCTCTGACCCCATTTTAGGCCTTTTTTTTCTTTTTGGGTCACACCCGGCGATGCATTGGGGTTACTCCTGGCTCTGCGCTCAGGAATTATTCCTGGTGTTGCTCAGGGGACCATATGAGAAACCGGGTCAGCCATGTTCCAGGCAAATGCTCTACTCCTTGTACTATCATTACGGCCCCTGATCTTAATTCCTTTTCACAGCCAAACAATATTCTACCACCAACATCACATCACATTTGGCTATTCATTCTTCATTGGACTCTGGGGTTATTTCCATTCTGGGTCTTTGTCAGTAATGCCACTCTGAATATTTGCACACTTTCTAAAGGATATTTGCACACTTTCATCACTTATTTGTACATCTAGGAGTGAAACTTCCAGAAAACTTCTTTTCAAAATGGCTTTCTCATTTTACTGGTATTTCCAGCAACTGTGCATCCACTTTCCCTCCAGCTCTGTGGTAGACTTTTTAATATGGAACAAATGCAGAGGATCAGCATTGTTCTTTAAACTTGATTTTCTAGTTCAGTAGACACTAGAAAAAGGACTTGATTCGATACTTTAATTACTAGCACTGTCTATTAGAGAAATGGCCTGCATCTCAGGATGTGGTGTCACATTGGGAACACTCTTTAAGAAGGAAGAAGGTGAGAAGCTTAACCGACATTCAAAGCAAAATAGAGTGCCTGGGGAAGATCTTTCTAGTCTTGTCATCATCCTTATAGGGATTTCTTAAGAAGCGCAAATATGTATTGTTTTTGCTGTGAATCAGACAATGTTATCTCCTATACAAAGGTTTAGCTCCTGTACTGGGTTTTGAGAACTGAACGAATTGGAGCCAGGCTAAGTGACTTAAGAAAAACTGAAAATCGATTAAAGTGGGGCTGGAGCAATAGCACAGCGGGTAGGGCGTTTGCCTTGCACGCGACCAACCCGGGGTTTGATTCCCAGCATCCCATATGGCCCCCTGAGCACCGCCAGGAGTAATTCCTGATTGTAGAGCCAGGAGTAACCCCTGTGCATTGTTGGGGGGTGACCCAAAAAGCCAAAAAAAATCAATTAAAGCAAGAAAAAGGAGGTAGAATAGAATGAGCACCCAGGAAGAACAGACACCCTCAGCGTGGCTGGAGGCTGAGGTGGGGAACGGGCTACACTTGGAAGGACACGGGCAGAGGCTGGTGGGACCCCCTTCTGGGGTTGGGATGAAATGTGATATGGAAATTTCAGAAGGGCCTGGTTCTCAAAGTTCTTTCAAAAGATCATGGGGATGGGTAAGGTAAGTACTGACTGTGAGCGAAGGGCTTTCTAAACACCCGGTCCCCTTGTGGTTTGGGTAGTTAGTGGTTTTCTCTGTAGTTGGGGCACTCAGAGACACATTGAGCTTCCAAAGTAGCTGTCATCTGTCACCCATATTTATTGCAGCCTTACTCCCTATAACGGAAGGAGACTACGTGTCTAAGAGACAGATGGAATGATGGAGAGACAGAGAGAGAACAGGAGATATACGATAGAGACATAGCAGCTGAGATAGCATTGTAGCCAACACACACACACACACACACACACACACACACACACACACACACAGGTTCTTGTCCTTGATATCCATCAGTATTGAAAGCCAGGGATGCAAAGGACTGGAGAACAAATGGTCAATTCCGAAAATGCTTTATTTAGAGAAAGGGAAAGAAAGGGAATAGAACACAGGGAAGCTCCCAGATTCTAAGAGAGGTCTTCTTAAAAGAATTCCAGAGAAAGACTGAAGCCTTTCCCTTTCATAGCTTTTTAGCAAAAGTTGGCTGAGTGAGCATTTCATGGTTATGTTCCAAGAACGTGGGCTGAGAGGGGAGAGGCTGTTGAGATGATCCTCGCCTGGTGAGCAATCCTGAGGGCTGAGTCATCCAGGTCATTCGGCATCGCCTCTCCTCAGGATCATCCATACCAGATCCCTTTTCTCTCAGGCCTGTCCCTACTCACCCCCTGCCTATTCCCCTTTTGTCCCTATCAATAAAGTAATAAATAAGAAATAGATCAATAGAGAACAAAGTGAAAGCGGGAGAGCAAGAGAGCAAGAGCGAGAGCGAGCGAGAGAGAGAGAGAGAGCGCAATAGTGCTAGAGTGATAGAATGATAGAGATATGACAGACAGGATGATAGAGGGAGAGAGTTAGAGCAATAGATCAACAGGGCAATGGAGTGAGAGAGACATGAAAAATAGTGGCAGAGAGAGTACAGAGCAATACAGAGCAATAATGGTGGAGATGGATTGATTCTGTTGCTGGTGGGGAGTCCCAGTGGACAGCGTCCTGCTCCTGCCTTCCTGCTTCGCCCACCTGGACCTCTTCTGAGGTCAAAGAGGTTAAGTCAACTCCAACCCAGCTCAGTGTAGACAGTGTAGATTCTTGAGTCTGGACCTCCACCCAAGTTCAGTGCCTTTTCTCACCATGAAGAATTTCTGGGGAGGACACAAAGTGATGCCAAGCCTAAGCTATGAGAGGAAAAGGAGAGGAGAGGAAAGTCCAGGTGGGAAAGGATGGAATCCCATCTCTCAGCATGGGAGGAAGGCGGACCCTGAAATGGAATACATCCCGCCAAGTGCTTTGTTGATTTTTGTTTCATATTTCTGGGGCACACCCAGCAATGCTCAGGGCTTCCTCCTGACTCCCTGCCCTCAGGCTGTTAGTTCTGGGGGGGTGGGGGTGCTGCGGGGGACCAGATGCAGAGCTGGGGATGACCCTGGGGTCTGCTATGTGGCAGGCGAGTGCCATAAGTCCGGTGGTTAAGGAATCATCCAGCTTTGTCACTGGGGTTTTTCTTTAGTCCAGACCCGTTGTGGGGTGGCCAGGCTCCGCTGTTGTTTCTCACGGAAGCAGTTGCAGCCCCCTGGCACGCCTCAGGCTGACTTGCATGGAAAGTCCATTCCTGTCCCTCGGAGCCCCTCAGGACTGGCCAGGGATCGGTGCTCGCCTTGTCCCCAGAGAGAGACCCGCACCGGAGGCTAACCCACCCCTCTGGTTGCAGGCTGCCTTGGCGGGAGGCACCACCATGATCATGGACTTCGCCATCCCCCCGAAAGGAGGCTCCCTCCTCCAGGCCTTCGACACCTGGCGTGGCTGGGCCGACCCCCAAGTGTGCTGTGACTACAGCCTGCACGTGGCCGTGACCTGGTGGGGTGACCAGGTGAGCTCTGAGCTTCCTTCCTCCCCCCCCCCCCCCCCCCGCACCCCGTGGTCCAAACCAGGTCTAGAAACAGGGCTCGAGAGAGAGTCGCACTCGAGCACGGCTGGGTGAGGTCCAAGCTCCTCCCCAGCCCTAAGGTCCGGAAGTAGGAGCCAGAGAGATGGTTCCAAGGGGGGCAGCACCTGTATGGCATGTGGGAGGTCTGGGTTTGATCCCTAGCATTCTGGGATCTCCTGAGCACTTCTAGGAAGGACTCCCAAGCATAAATCTGTGAAGAACTTCCACTGCCACCAAGTGTGGAACACCCCCCCTCCCTCAATCCCAAAGAACAAAACCCAAGATCCAGAACCTTGTAAGCATCAGACATCAGTGCTCGCCTTGCTAACTGGGCTAAGGGCCACTTCTCATTCCTCGTTCTGCCCTTCCTTTGACACGTTGGGTCTCACGTAGTAGCAGCAATTTCTAAAAGTAGAATTTGGGGTGGACAGAGAGATACACAGCGAGTAAGGCACTTACCCGACCCAAGTTCAATTCCCAGCGCCATGTGTAATCCCCATGAGCCCTGCCAGGAGTGACCCCTGAGTCGGAGCCAGGAGTCAGCCCTGAGCACCATTGGGTGTTGACTCCCCAAAGAAACAAACAAAACTTAAGCTAGAATTTATAAACGTGCAAAAATGATTAGCTAAATCCTTAGGATCATTTGCAATAGCTTTTATGAATAATTCAGGATTTGTAGATATTTTAATTTTGTTTGGGGGACACACACAGCTAGTCTGACCATATGTGCTGCCAGGGCTTGAACCTGGGTGGGCTGTGAGCAAAGCAACTGCCCTACATCTATACCATCTCTCTGGCCCTTAGAAATATTTGTTTTATTTGTCTATGGTTTAGGAACCACATCTAGCAGTGCTCAGGGGTTGCTCCTAGCATTGCACTCAAGAATTACTCCTGGCAGTGCTCAGGGTACCATATAGAATGCTGGGAATCAAACTTGGCCACATGTAAGAAAAGTGCCCTAACCCCTATACTATCTGTCCAGTCCCTGGCACTTATAAATATTTTAAATCTCATTTGATAAAGTACTGGTCTCAGGCCATGGAGACAGTTCCCAGGGCTGGAGCACATATTGCATGTGGGTTTGATCTCCAGGACTGCCCTGATTCCTCCCCCACAAAAAAAAACCCCACACTGTTTCAGGACTAAACATTGAGCACCCCCAGAGTAGCACCCCCCAAAAGGAAATTTTATAAAACTTTTATTTTGGCTTGGGCTGGAGCGATAGCACAGCGGGTCAGGCGTTTGCCTTGCATGCGGCCGACCCGGGTTCGATTCCTCTGCCCCTCTCGAGAGCCCGGCAAGCTACCGAGAGTTTTCCACCCACAAGGCAGAGCCTGGCAAGCTCCCTGTGACATATTCAATATGCCAAAAACAGTAACAACAAGTCTCACAATGGAGACATTACTGGTGCCCACTTGAGCAGCTCGATGAACAACGGGAGGACAGTGCTACAGTGGTACAGTGCTTTGGCTTGCTTTGATGCCCCATCTGGCAGTGCTCGGTGCTTACTCCTGGCTCTGTGTTCAGGAATCTCTCCTGGGGATGGGACCAAGGTCAGCTATGCGTAAGGTTAAGTGCCTTACCTACCGCACCATTTCTCCAGCCACAGGAAATTATATAGGTCTTAAAAAATTGTAAGTCCGGATCTCTCTTTCTGAAAATCGGCATTTTCAGATTAAACAGCGCGTTTTCACAAATTGGAAGGTGGACGAGGAAGGTGCTGCTTCCCGAGGGAACCCAGGAAGGAGCAGAGACCTTCTGCTCCTTTTAACTGCGCCTCCACCCCCACCTGAACCCGTCCTAGTCAGCCTTGTGCTGCTCCAGTGAACTGGCTCAGCCAGAGGGGACGATTTTGAGAAATGTTCGAAACTGTTCATTTATTTGGTGATGGGGAAGGTACATCCTGCGGTGCTCACAGCCCCGGCCTGGCGTTGTGCTTAGGCGCGCCCCCTGGTGGAGCTTGGTGGAGCAGGTGGAGCTGAGGATTCCAGTTGGGGTCTGCGATGGCAAAGCTAGGACCCCACCCCTGTACTATCTCTCGGGCTCATCATTTCTCCCCATTTAAAAAAAAAAGTGTGTGCTTTGGAAAACCTGTTGCTTGAGGTTCAGCTCAACACCATTCCCCAACACCCCTCTCCCCTCCATCAGACTGAATTCGAAATCTGTTCACCAAAAGTAGTGGCTTTATTTGCAGTTACCACGTAACCTTTGTCCCAGGAGTCATGGGCTTTAGGCAGCAAGTTAATGTGAAACAAGTGATCAGTTGTTAACAGGGAGTCCAGCAGATGGAAGAGTGGGGGTTAGGAGGTTAGAGTCCACAGCTCAAGTTAAACTTTCTCTGAAAATGCCATTTTAGGGGACGCATCTGATCTCTTCTGTGCTTTTAATGTCCTCTCCCCATTTCCTCCCTTCCTCACCTTCCCTCCCCTTTCTCACTCTTTTCTCCCTCTCTCTTCCGCCCCCTCTTTCTCTTTCTTCTGCCTTCAGTCCTTCCTCTTCTTTCTTTCCTTCCCTTTCTCCTTTCCTTCTCTCCTTCCTTTGTTCCTTGATCCCTTCCATCCCTCCTTCCCTCCTTCCTTTCTTCCTCCATCTCTGTTGTAGAGCAGCGCTGATGTCTGATCTCTTGGCAGTGCTCTTCACCTTTCTCATACCCAGTGACTGGCATGGCACAGATGGTGTCACAAATGCACCCACTGGCTCTGTGGTGGTAGCAAAATATCACAGATGTGGCGGCTTCAACCACAGCAATGGCTGGTCTCACAATTCAGGGGCTAGAACTTCAAGACTACGGGCCTGGCCAGACTGGTTCCTTCTGAGCCTTCCTGGGCCCCTTGCAGCCCAGACCTGTGACTCAGTGGTGTGTCTTGGTTTGAGCCTCACACTGAATCTTTGTCTCTGATTCATGCAAAGGACCCCTTATGTAAAGTCTGTGTCCAAATTTCTCCTTGATTTTTTTGGGGGGATATGGGGTTGAGGCTACACCTGTGGCACTCAGGGGCTATTCCTGGTTCTGTGCTCAGAAGTGACGCCTGGAGATGCTTAGGGGGTCAGATGTGGTATCAGGGATTCAAACAGGTCAGAGCCAACACATCCACTACTATCTTTCTGGCACTCCAGTTTAAGGTACTAGCAAAAGTATGTAGTATCTTTAACATATGTACAAAATATATGCACTCTCTAGATCTCTACAATAGATTAAAATATGTAAATAGCATGTAAATTTAAGATACATAAATAAAGATACTTCTTTATCTTATCTTTAAGATAAGCATGAAATAATTGTGCATCTTTTCCTTAACAACACCAATGACAACGGCAATGACACACTTCAATGATCTCTGGCAGTGCTCAAGGATTACTCCTATCTCTGTGCCCAGGGACCAGCCATGAAAGATCAAATGTGGTACAGTAATCAAATTGGGGTCAGCCACATGCAAGGAAGTGCCTTAGTCTGTTTTTTCTCTCTGGCCCCATGGGTTATTATTATTAGACGGGTTATTATTATTAGTCAAGAAGGAGCAATTACTGCTCATTCTGCCCTCACGCTGTTCCTTGAGTTGGCACCCTTGAGAGCATCTGGACAGGTAGGATCTCACCTACGAGGTGTCTCTCCATTCCCAACCCTTCCCTCACATTCACTTTGCCTCTTTTTAGACACATTCCTCCTTTGGGTTCATGCTGTAGAAGAACCATTTCCTTAATCGGAGGCATTTAGATCCATGCTTAGAAGTGAAGAGCTGGGCCAAAACAGCAGGGAGGGCGCTTGACTTGCATCTGGCCAGCCCAGACTCAATCTGGCATCCATAAGGTCCCCTGAGCCTGCCGGGAGTGATCCCTGAGCAAAGAACCAGGAGTCAACCTTGAGCACTCCTAGGTGTGGGCTGCCATACCCTCCCTTCAAAAAAAAGAAAGAAAGAAAGAAATCAACTTAGGAGACTTAGGGGAGGGAGAACATTGAATGCATTATTTATTTTGGGTTTGGGGCCACCCCTGGCAGTATGCAGGGGACCCTGCAGCATTAGATCCAAACGTTCCAGCATGCAAAGTGCACAGTGGTCCTTTGCACCACCTTCTGGCCCCAGAAAGTCTGGTAGCCCCAACATCCCTCACCCGTGCCCCCTCTGATGACACAAAGGAAGAAATCCTGTCAGCAAGATCCAGGCGTTGGCGGCGTTTCCCCACCCTGGAATGAAACCTGCTGTTATTTGCTGCCTAGTCTGACGTGGCTGACAGCTCTTGAGAAGATCCCAGAAACCCATATGTGGTCTTGTGTGTTGGGGGGCACTGGTTCTCTTCCAGGTGAAAGAAGAAATGCAAGTCCTCACCCAGGAGAAAGGTGTGAACTCGTTCAAGATGTTCATGGCCTACAAGGATGTGTACATGGTGGGGGACGCCGAGCTTCATGCAGCCTTCGCCCAGTGCAAGGCCATTGGGGCCGTGGCCCAGGTGCACGCGGAGAATGGAGACCTGATTGCAGAGGTGAGTGTAGCCACCTCTGGCCACCTCTGTGGGAGCCCCAGCCACGGCACTGGGGGGTGCTAGGTTGCAACAATCTCACGCACACTCACGAGCGCCAGGGATCCCAGCTTTGCTGTAGTGCATTGGAGGAACCAGAATTCAGACACGTGTGTGTGTTTGTGTGTGTGTGTGTGTGTGTGTGTGTGTGTGTGTGTTTGGGAAAGACTTCATTGTTGGCTTGAATGAGCGGCCCCGAGTCTCAAACGTGAGGAGTTTTTATACCATAGCATTATATAACAGGGACTTTCCTTGGACCACCCTTTTGGCCAAAGTCCGAGGGGCTTTCCACTACTTGTACTTAGCTGATTGGTTGTAAGTCATAGTTACGTAAAGGTTACATGGGCTGTGTGTGTGTGGGGGGGGGGCGCTTTCCTACCTGCATATGATTGGTAACTCTAGTTGACCTCACTATGGCTATCTCACTTCGGGGAAATCATGACTCAATTCCAGGAATCTGCACTCAATTCTAGAAATTCTGAAATGATACCTAGGCCTAGCTTCTTCTGGTTTCTTTATGAGCCTGTCATGATACTGCCTTTGCTTTCTCTATTTCTCAGAATCCATAAGATACACAGTTACAAAGTTGTTCATGATTGTATTATAATCATGTAATCATATAATGTTCCAACACCTGTCCCTTCACCAGTGTCCATTTCCCACCACTATTGTCCCCAGTTCCCCCCCCTCTTTCTCTCTCTCCCCCCAAAAGTGGAATCTTCTTCTCTGCTTGTTTTGGGGTCTCGCCCATTGGTGCTCAGGGCTTCCTCCTGGCTCTGCACACAGGGATCACTCCTGGAGGGGTGGGGACACCATATGAGGTGCCAGGGCTAGAAACCAGGTTGGTGCAAGCAAGGCAAATGCCCTTCACTGTATTCGTTCTTTATTTTGGTCTTTGGGCCACACACGGCAAGGGGTCTGTGCTCAGGGTTCAGGGGAGCTGAGGGACCACCCGGGACTGGGTATCGACCCCAGGCCTGCTGACTGCAATGCTGCACTCAGCCCGAGGAGCTACCTCTGCAGTTCAAATGTGCTCTAAACGGCACTTACTTTGTAGGCCCATTCCATTAGCAATGCCCGAAGGCATGCCATCTGCGAGATTTAAAGAGCTGCCTGGAACTCTTTTCATTAGCTGTATTTTTCTCTCCCCAGACTCCATTCCCATTAAAGTCGGAGAGACTGAGACTCGGCGTGGGGATAAGGGAATGAGCAAGGACCCCCAAACCCCACAATCCCAGGTTCTGAGTGACTTTTTGGTTCTGTTTTATTTGGGGCTTCACAGCGGTGGTGTTGGGGGCTGTTCCCAGCTCTGTGCTCCGGGCTTGCTCTTTGCGATGCCCGGGGACCACGCAGGGCCCGCATTAAATCCTGTCCTTCTGTCTCCGGCCTCTGAGCATGGTGCTTCAATTCTTGATTCTGGGGAAGTCCTACCCCTTGGGGGTACACACAAACTGACAGGAAATGCTTGTGTATGGCAACACATGCACACACACACATACACATGCACACACGCGCACACACACATATGCACAACACACACATGCACGCACACACGCTCACGCAGGCACACACATGCACGCACACGCACATACATACGTGTGCACAGCACACACACGCACATGTGCACACGCACACACAGGCACATACGTGCGCACACACGCATACACACAGGTTTTGACACACAGGTTTTGGGGGTGCTCAGTGGCAATAAAAAAGGGGGGAAGAGCTAATGGTGGTGATTTCATTTCTCCAGCAAAGAAAGATCCCACCCTGGGCCTTCGAGTTCTTTTAGTTTCTCTGCTCAGAACCGGTCACAGGTTCTAAGTAGGGGCTCTGCTTTTCAGAGGAGGTGTTGAGAATCTCCCTCATATTCTTCCAACCATTTTATTTTATTTATTTTTTTTGTAGGAGTACTGCTATTTATTCAGCCACTGATTAGCTGATTGAATTGTGCATGAACTCCACCTTACTTTTTTTTTTCATTTTTTATAATTTTATTTATTGAATCACCGTGAGAGCAGTTTGGGTCTAAGTCTCAGTCATACAATGAAACACCCGCACCTTCACCAGTGCCCATTCTCCACCACCAAAAATCCCAGTATACCCCCATCCCACACCCTCCCCCTGCCTGTGGGGCAGATGATTTCCACATTACTCTCTCTCTACTTTGATCACATTCACTATTTCAACACCAGACCCACCATTATTATTTGAGATTTTACCCCAACACTCAGATCTGCTGAAAAGGCAACAGTAGACAATTTGTGTTCTATTGCTGGTTATGAATAACATATGATGTCGTGTGACTGCAGTAGGGCATGTGGTTTTGAAATTCCAAAATTTTAACACTTAAGTCTGGAGGGATTTCTGCCAAAAGCCACTGGGTTTAAAGATCTGCTCCTGAGTCTCTGGGATCACGGCCGTTGAGCAGCTTGATGAGGAGCCAGAGAGGCTGTTCGTGGGCGATGACTTGGGGTCTCGTTGGGGTGGGGAGGACAGGCCCGGCTCCGCCCCCACCCCCCATCCCGTGAGGCCCAACAAGTTTCGTCACTGCGGGCCCAAGCCTGACTGTCCAATGGCCTCTGGAGGATGACAGCCACCAAGTCGCCAAGAGGGAGCAGGCAGAGGGACAGCACCCTTTCCCCCCTGGAGTGGCCTGGAGACAGTAACCTACTGTGGGGTCCGGACACATTTCTGCCAAAAGCCGCTGGGTTTCGAGATTTGTTTCTGAGTCTCTGGGATCAAGGCCGTTGAGCAGCTTGATGAGGAGCCAGAGAGGCTGTTCGTGGGCGATGACTTGGGGTCTCGTTGGGGTGGGGAGGACAGGCCCGGCTCCACCCCCTCCCCCCCATCCCGTGAGGCCCAACAAGTTTCGTCACTGCGGGCCCAAGCCTGACTGTCCAATGGCCTCTGGAGGATGACAGCCACCAAGTCACCAAGAGGGAGCAGGCAGAGGGACAACACCCTTTCTTCCCTGGGGTGGCCCGGCAACAGTAATGTACTGTGGAGTCTGGACGCATTTCTGCCAAAAGCCACTGGGTTTTGAGATTTGTTTCTGAGTCTCTGGGATCATGGTCGTTAAGCAGCTTGATCAGGAGCCAGAGAGGCTATTCGTGGGCGATGACTTGGGGTCTCGTTGGGGTGGGGAGGACAAGCCCGGCTCCACTCCCATCCCGTGAGGCCCTGTGTGTCTCGTCACTGGGGGCCCAAATGTGACTATCCAGTGGCCTCAAACGGATGGCGGCCACTGGGCCGCCAGGGGGAACAGGCCGAGGCACGAAACCTATTCCCACCTGGGTTGGCCCAGCACCGGTAGCCTACTGCAGAGACCAGACGCATTTCTACCTAAAGCCACTGGGTTCTGAGATTCGTTTCTGAGTCTCTGGGATCATGTCCATTAAACAGTTCAATCAGGAACCAAAGAGGCCTTGCCTCCAATTATATAGCTGAGCCGGAGGTGGTTTGTGGGTGTGTTTCCCACATACCTAACTTTTGGCCATTTACTTTCTTGGTAAACTTTGCCCCAAGTTTTTGGGGTCTGGAAAAAGGCACAGCAGCAATTTTGGGGTATCTGGAAGTCTGAAGGCGCCATGAGGCTGCTGATGCACTCGCCTCACAGGTACAGATTGACCTGCTGGCGGCACCATACCCCCACTTCCAACCATTTTAAAGTTAAAAAAACTTTTTTATTTTGGACCACACCTGGCTGTGCTCAGGAGTTACTCCTGGCTCTGCACTCAGACTCTGCACCCAGTGGTGCTTGGGGGACTATATGGGATGCTGGGGATTAAACCCACGTCGGCTTTGTGCAAGACAAATGCCCTCCTCACTGCACTACCACTCTGACCCTCTTTCCGACCTTTTCCATCAAAATTTCTTAATGATTAAAATAAAAAAGGGAGTTGCCAGCGAGACTGATCAATAGGCTGAGAACAGGCTCTGTGTGGAGAAACCCCAAGTTCCATCCCCAGTCCCACCTGGTCTCTGAGTAGCACCTGAAGGTGACCCCAGAGCACAGGACTGGGAGTAGCCCCTGAGCACAGCAAAATGTGACCCTAAAATAAAAATTCTTAAAAATACAGTAATGTGGGGATGGGAAAGAGTACAGCAGGTAGGGCATTTGCTTTCACATGCTGACCCCGGTTTGATCCCCGGCATCCCCTGTGGTCCCCCGAACCCACCAGAAGGGATCCCTGAGCCCAGAGCCAGGACCAAGCCCTGAGCACCCAGGGTGTGGCCCCCAAACAAAACAAAACACGAACGAAAAAGCAAATGTACAGTTGGAGCATTGACACTGTTGTTCCAGATACACACATTGGATGCACTCACGGTTTCTGCCTCACAGACCCATGGCAATATGTGGGCAGCAAAGTAATCGTGGTTTTTGTTTGTTGGTTGGTTTTGTATTTTTAGATTTTTTTTATCCTGAGTATTTTTTTTTTTTTTTGGCTTTTTGTATCACATCCTGCAATGCTCAAGGGTTACTCCTGGCTCTGTACTCAGGAATCACTCCTGCCGGTGCTGGGGGGGGGGGGGGGGGGGGGGGGGGAGAGTATGCCTGGGGTTGAACCCAGGTTTGCAGAGTGCAAGGCAAACGCCCTCACAGTTGTGCAATTGCTCCAGCTCCAAAGTAACCGTGTTTGTCAACAGGGAGCATTCTTCACCTATGTGTGTCCTTGCTGCCTTGTTTTATTTATTGGTGCTTGGTTTGGGGGTCCCACACCTGGCAGTGATCAGGGCTTCCTCCCAACTCTGTGCTCAGGACACACTCCCAGTGGGGTTTGAGGGACCATGGTAGATCTGGTTTTTGTTTTTGTTTTTTCTTTTTGGGTCATGCCCAGTGATGCTCGGTGTTACTCCTGGCTCTGCACTCAGGAACTGACTCCTGGCGGTGCTGGGGGCACCATATGGGGTGCCGGGGATTGAACCTGGATGCCGGGGATTGAACCCGGCCGGCCACGTGCAACGCAACTGCCCTCCCTGCTGTACTACCGCTCGGCCCCCCTCAATCTGGGTTTTGAACCCGGCCTCTCCAGCCTCCCTTTGCCTCTCCAGGGAGCGAAGAAGATGCTGGCGTTGGGGATCACGGGGCCTGAGGGCCATGAGCTGTGCCGGCCGGAGGCGGTGGAGGCCGAGGCCACGCTGAGGGCCGTCACCATCGCCAGCGCCGTCAACTGCCCCCTCTACGTGGTGCACGTGATGAGCAAGTCGGCGGCCCGGGTGGTGGCCGAGGCCAGGAGAGAAGGTAACTCCGAAAACATCCGTCCGCGCCTTGCAGGTGGGGGGACCGCTGCTTGGGCTTAGCGAAGGGTGGACGCTGCGACCCTTGGCATCACCCGGCGTTTCCACCACTGCCGGCCTCTTGCTTGCCCATCACTCCGTTGGCCTTCTCATCCTGCGGGTCCTTTCATCCCAGCTCCGGGGACTCAAGTTTGTTTTTTTTTCTTCACACCTGAGTCTGCACCTTTAAAGCCTGGGCAAGTCAATTTGGCGGGGGAGGGGAAGTGTGGAACTCACCCAGCGGTGCTCAGGGGCTCATCCGGGTTCTGTGCTCAGGAGGGACTCCTAGTGGAGCTCAGGGGACCATACGTGGTGCCAGGGATTCAGGCCTGGGTGCCCTGCGCTTTGTCTTTGTACTATCTCTGGCCCATGCATCTGACAGTTGAATTTGAGGAGAAAAGCAAACGCTTTCAAGAAGCTTCCCTGTCCCCATAGTTTATATAAATGGAAGAGGATACAGAGAAATCTAGGGACTCAAGACACATTCTTTTAATTCTTCTCCCCTGGCCCACCTTATTTAAACACCATGGATTGCAAAGTTCTTCGTGGTGATTTGTTGTAGGCATTCAATATTCCAACACAAATCCCACCACCATGGTCACCTTCCCTCCTCCATTGTCTCCAACCATCCCTTAAGCCAGCCCCAGTAGCAGGCCCACAATAACTTTTTAAAATGTTGCTAGTTACCATAAAATGACTAATGGAATCAATAAAAAATATTTCCATAGAAAAATATATGTGAAAATTGTTGTGTTTCACCACAGGGACATTAAGTCCTTGTTGGAGGTTTTACTAAGCTATTACTGAGCCTTCTGTGTTCATGCTTTGACCAATTGAGCCTAGTTACACTCCCATCTAATCTGGTGTGCTCCTACTGGATGTTAGGACTGTAGAGTTTGGAGATGTTGGGTGCCTGCAAATGTGATCCAGAGCTCCAAAGATTCCAGAATATTTAACTAGGTAGTGAGTTTGCATGGTGGCAGTGGTAAGATGTGGGTGGGGCTGCCAGTGTTTCTGTACGAAAAGGAAGATCAGGGGGGGTCATCCACCTTGACTCTGCAAGAAAGCCTAGAGTTTTCAGCCAAAAAACCCCACAAGAACCCAGTGTACTGAACTTTTTGGCAGTTTGGCATCTCTGTGAAGCTCTGTTGTGAGGTGTGGAGTCTGGCTATAGGCATGGTGGCAGATGTTGGGATGTGAGTCCAATTGTCCAGTCTTTGACAGGGTGGGAACTTGCCCCCACTCCCCACACACCCCTCCTGAGATCACTCAAAGGGTCTCAGCCAGAGAATAGTCAACACACTTTTTTTTTTGGGGGGGTCAAATTATTGGACCTTCTAGCCACTTGGATATTGGGGCAATTAAAACAATTGCCCAAACATATAATTTCACAGCAAAGACTTCAAGATATTTAAAACCAAAGTCATTTATATTAACTTGCCTATTTGTTTTCATTTTATCTACAAATAGTCTTCCTAATGATTGGGACAATCCTCCCTCTTTTATTATAAGACTTGGGTAGTGAAAAAAACTTTAAACCTTTTACTAGTCTTGGTAAGGGGCTGAGAAACAAGAGAATGAGGAACAAATAGGCTGTAGTTGGTAATTGATTTTGTCCAGAGACACAGCACAGGGATTAAGGCTCTTGCCCTGAATGTAGTGAACCCTGGTTTGATCTCCAACATCCCATATGGTCTCCTGAGAACCACCAGATGTGATCTCTGAGCACAGAGCCAGGAGTAAGGCTGGAGCACTTCAGGATGTCATCCAACGCCCTATCACCTAACCAACAACCCCCCCCCCCCAATAGATTTGATTCGGTGATTGTAACTTCTGGAATGTACTGTTTATAATTTAACCTCACTTTTAGAAACCCAGATCATCAGAAATTATTTTATAAATTATCCTGAATGTTTATTTTAACTGACTAATTATATCATATGGTTGGATAAAACTATGAAAATATATTTGGAATGTCTATAATTGGCAGCAAAATAAATATTTTTCAAACTTCTTGCTGATGAAGTTGCAGAAAGGATTTTCTGTTCAAAAATGTATATGACAAAGGCTTTTTTTTTTTTACAAAGGCATTTTAATAATCATCAGTATCATGTGTCATGAGTAAACTCAATTTCTTACAGGGATTCATAAAGTTTTGCTACCAATCATGAGTAAACTCAATTTCTTACAGGGATTCATAAAGTTTTGCTACCAATCATTTCTGACACGTGGTCACAGAATTTCCCTATTCAAGAGCAGACTTTAAAAAAGAAAATTTTGTCGTCTTGCCATTGTAGCACTAGATCTTTATCGCCAGAGGGCGCTGGTGTCAGTTCTACGGACGCCTTTGTGTAATAATTTGCTTTATAAATGGAGTGCTGTGTCCCAGTGCCTGTCAAGTTCATCCTGTCAAAATACAATTTAAGAAACACCAAATCAGCAAAAATGGGCCAACCTTAACCCACTAGCAAGTTATAATCGTGACAGCTCTGTCAGGAAGCACTTTCTCGATCTTGAGTATTTGGCACCAGGACAGAATTCCATGGTGAGAACTGAGGAAAGGTTTTCAGATGTAAACCTTGGGGAAAAGTTTCTAAACCAAAGCGTGGACAGTTTAATTATATTCCAATTATAACTGAACTTTTTGAACATGTCCCTAAAGTCCAAGTGATGGACTTCTTCTTCTTCTCTGGCTCCTTCTATAGAATGTGGAAACATTCTATAATCGTTTATTTTATTTAAGCATTTATTCTATAAGCAATTATTTTATAAATTCAGTCATTTTAACATTAAAAAATTATAGTTTAGGTGATAAAGTTACAGTCATGTTTAAGTTTATGGTTTTGGTGTGCAAAGTTATACCAAATTTATAGAGTGCCCACGACAGCCCACCCCATCATTTTATTTTTTGGTTCTTGGGCTACACTCAGCAGTGGTCAGTGATCAGGGATTACTCCTCGCTCTGCACTCAGGAATCACTGGTGGTGCTCAGGGGACCACATGGGATGCTGAGGATTGAACCTAGTTCAACTGCATGCAAGGAAAACACCCCACCCGCTGTACTATCATTTCTTTAGCTCCTTCCCTCCCTCTCCCCCCCCCCCCCCATATTTTTGTCTTTTTTGAGTCACACACAGAGATGCTTGAGGGTTACTACTGGCTCTGCACTCAGAAATCACTCCTGTTTATGTTCGGGGTAATATGGGATGCCGGGAATTGAACCCAGGTCAGTCACATGTAAGGCTAATGCCATACCCACTGTGCTATAGCTCTGGCCCTCCACCCCATCTTTGTGTCAGCCTTGGTGACATTTCCCCCCCATCCCTCTCCCCAAGTAATGTCCTTTCTTCCCAGTATTTCGCTTTATAAATCAGAGTGTATGTTTATTTTTTCCCCCTCTCTTTGCTGCATGAAAGGTGAGCTATTTTACATCACATTCGGTGTCATATTTTGTCAAAGCGTGGACAAAAAGTCGTCTTCAGCTAGCCCCTGGGTAAAGGACCCGGGTCTTTTTCTGGTCTGAAGCTGTCAAGGGTGAAGCACAGCGATGCCTCCACCCTTGCTGGCTCCTAGGTTGAAGGTGCATTTGATTCTTTTTTTTCCTGCTCTAATGAAGTACCACACACTTAGGGATCTGAAACAACACAACATCCGTGTCTTACATTTGAGACGGGCTCCGGTGCTGGCGAGGCTTTGAGGGAGAGGCCCCTGCCCTGGGTCCTGCTTTGGAAGTCTACACACGTGGCCTGGCTCAATCACCTGCTTCCCGCTTTCAAGCTAACCAGGGCTGTGTGTAGAACGCCGCGTCCTGAACCAGCCCTTGTGATTTTCTTCCCCCACGAGCAGCTCTGGATCACGTTGAGTTGACCTAATCAAGGCAGAATTGTCTATGATGAGATTCTTGATGCATCCTATATGGAAGGTCTTGTTTGTTTGCCGGACAACCTGGGCGCGCAAAGGAATCTAATACTGCTTTGCAGGCAGCTGCAGCAGCCTTGACTCGATTTCAAATCCCACCACCAGGGGTCACTCCTGAGCACAGAGCCAGAAGTAGTCAGCATCACTGGGTGTGGCTCCAACAGCACCCCCCCCCCCCCCCCCACACACACACCATACACACACACAGGCGCACACACACATACATATTCTCTCTCTCTCTCTCTCTCTCTCTCGCTCTTTCTCTCTCTCTCTCGCTCTCGCTCTCCCCCCCCCCCCCAATTTCAAAAGCATAAAAAAGAGAAATGTTTTCATCTCAGAGCTTTATCTCATGAACGTTTCCTCTCTGTAAATATCCTGGTCAGTCCATCCTATCATCTATGACTTCGCCAACACAAGTGGGGTCTCCAGAACATTTCACCCACATCCCCCCAAGGACTTGTTAGGGATGCAGAGCCTTGGACCCCATCCCAGTCTAGATGACTCAGAATGAGCACTTAGAACTAACACCCCCCACCCCAACCTGACTCATTTGCCTGTTACACGGTTTAAATACCAGCTCCAGGAGGCACAAAAGATATTTAATTATTATTTTTTTCTTTTGTAGTTGCCTAGCAATACAATGCTATGAAATTTGACTTAAGGGACAGCCAATTGCAGACGCAGGAGAGAGCAGAAGGATTATAAGAGCGAATGTTTTCTGCTGAGCGTCTAAGCTATGCTTGGCACCTATTCTAATGCAGCTACCTTTTGGGTTTTGCTCTATCTCATCCCACCAATGCATTTTCAGATGTTTTACCTTTTGTAGTTGTCTGAACTTTTTTTTCTATTTCCAGCGGGTGTGTGTGTGGCGGCACCACCACACCCAGCTATGCTCAGAGGCTCTTACTTCTGGTTCTGAACTCAGGAATTACTCTTGATTACTCTGAGAACCATATGGGATGCCGGGGATTGAACCCAGGTTGACTGTGTGCCAGATAAATGCCCTCCCTGCTGTACTATTGCTGCATCCCCTGTAACTGTCCCAACTTTCAAGCTAATATTATCACTGATTTGTGACTCTTGATTCAGAGACTTGAGAGATTTGACAAATGCGGACCGAGATCACATGCCTGGCATCCAAGGCCATCTGATCCAAGCCCCAATTTCTTCTCCTGCTTTCTACTCCTTTCAAGAAGAAACCATTTTACCAGAGTGGGAAATGCATAGATCATGATTCTAGGAAACTGATTTTGCCCTTTGGGCTTCAATTCTTTTCTTTTTTTATTTTTGGGTCACTCCCAGCAATGCACAGGGGTTACTCCTGGCTCTGCACTCAAGAATTACCCATGGCAGTGCTCAGGGGATCATATGGGATGCTGGGAATCGAACCTGGGTTGGCCGCATGCAAGGCAAATGCCCTACCCGCTGTGCTATCACTCCAGCCCCCGGGCTTCGAATTTAAGCGTGTGGAAATGCCTGTGGTTGGACCATCCCTTCATTCCCCACCAGGCTGTGAAAGGCTTTAAAGGAGCTGTGTCTCCATCTCCTGACTCTTCAACTTTTCAACTTGTCTGTGATCTTTCTTTTAGGGTCACACCTAACAGTGCTCAGGGATCATGGTGTACCAGGGACACTTACGTCAATAATGTGGGAGTCTCAGTGCAACCTGTTATTCAAATCAGCCTTGAGAGAAAAGATGTACAGTGTTTTTTTTTCTTTTTTCTTTTTTTATGAGGCATCTTCTCCAATGCGCCATACAAGGAAAAGCATAGCTCACTTTGTGTTTTTTTTTCTTTTTTTTTCCTGTTTAGACCATTGCTTTGTAAAGCTTTTCCCCCACTTATTTTCTTTTACTTGGAATTTTCCCCAATAAGCTTCTTTTAATTAGGCCGGGGGGGGGAGTGGAACATGTGCCTTTGTCCCTGTAACATGAAGATTTTCTACTATTTGCACAATCCCTTGTTTAGAATGGAGTCACCTCTTCTTGTAGGAATCTCTTCTCTTAGGAATTCTTTTGGATGAAGAAAAACTCCTGACTCCCTTTTATATCCCCCCACTTCCAGTGAAAGTACTTTATTTAAATTTTTTAAATATATTTCAATTGAAGTAACATTGCCTATTAATATTAGGTAAATTTCAGATGTGTGTCACTGAAAATTATTCTATGTAAGGATCACATTAGGTTCACTCCTGAAATTCAATTCTGTCCTTTATGTAATTGACCTCTTTGTCCAGGTTTATTTCTCCTGGCCCCCTCACCTTCCAATAACAGAAGGTAAGCACTTCTGTAGGAGTACAAAAGATCCTAAGGGAATTTTATGGACAGCAGCAAATTGGAAAACTTAGAAAAAGTGAAAAAGTTTTTGGGACTGAACCAAAAAGAAATAGAAAAACTGAATAGATCCATCCAGCGTAATGAAATTTAAATAGCAATCAAAAGTCCGCCCCCCACTCTGAAAAAAAAAAGCAAAAAACTCAAATCCCAAGAACAGATGGCTTCCTTAGTGAAGTCTAACTAGACATCCAAAGAAAATTAATGCATTCTTTTAAAACTGTTCTATGAAATTTTAAAGGAGAGACAATTTCCAAATATGATTTCCCAATACCTTCTATGAAGCCAATGTTCTCTTGATTCTGAACCAAGGAAATTACAGAAACTCTTAACAAAATCCTAGCAAGCCGAATACAATATACAGCAAAACAATCATGCAACACCATCGAGTGGGATTTACGCAGAGGATTCCAGACTGGTTCAACACAGGCAGATCAGTAAGTGTGATTTACAGAAGGAAGGACAAAACTCATGCGATCATCCAATAGATGCAGGAAGGTGGCATTGGACAAGATTCAACACCCCTTTAAGACAGAAAAATCATCTATTGCAGGGAATCACCTCAGTGCCTTTAGGGTGATGTATATAAGACCCAGAGCTGACATCAAACTCAGTGGTGGAAAACTGAAAGTTTGGGGCCCAGGAACAGCTCAGAGGCCAAGTGACTGCCTTGCATATTGCATTCTGCAAGTTCCAGCCCTGGACTCCCCCTGCTACTGTCCATGGTCTTTGGAACACAGCCCCATGTGTATCTCTGCAACGTGCTGTAACCAATCACTTGTGTGAAGCCGCTAAAAGATGCGACTCCTAGTGAAAAAGTGTGCAAGGACCACAGCCAGGCGTGCACAGCCCCCAACCACAGCTCCAAGAACCACAGCCACACGTGGGACCGATGTGGGAATAAAGCAGCAGCTGAAAGTCTTTCCTCGAAGAATTGGGTCAAGGAACGTTAGACCTGGAGGTTCCACAGGGATTCAGCTTCTTGGTTCTGGAAGCTGGGGGAATGGGAGGGCTGATTCCTCCTGAGGCTGTTCGTGGGGGTTGTGCTACTTTGTCGGGCACTGACTCTTCCTGGGTCTAATGGTTTCCCTCTCTGTGTGGGGTCATGCCAGTTTCCTCTCTGTTCTTTTAAGGACCCCATTCCTTTTTTTTTCTAATTTTATTTTAATGAATCACCCTGAGATACAATTACAGACTTACAAACTTTCGTGATTACGTTTCAATCATACAATGTTCAAGTACCCATCCCTCCACCAGTGCCATTCTCCACCACCCATATTCCCAATATCCCTCCCAGCACCCCCACTCCCAGCACCCCCACTCTTTCCTAACCCCTGCCTCTGTGGCAGGCATATTCCCTCTTTCTCTCTCCTTTTGGATGTTGTGGTTTGCAATACAGGTACTAAGCGGTCATCGTGTTTGGTCCATAGTCTACTTTCAGCACATGTCTGGAATTGTTCCTTGGAACATGCGATAAAAGAGATGTCGGAGGCGTCGGTGTCCTTGTCAACACAAACTTGGCCATGAGCATTGATTCATTCGAATGCCTAACAACCCGAATCGGACATTTACATTTGAATAGATGTGGCTCACTGCCGGCAGTTTCTATCTTCGTTGTCTACGCACCAACATCTAATTATGATGAAGGAGAAATTGTGAAGTTCTGCATGGAGCTGGAGAAGTTCTATAAAGAAGACCACACCTTCTACAAGATCATTGTGGGTGACTTTAATGCCAAGATAGGACCGAAAAGATCAGCCAAAGAACTTCACATCGGGACCCATGGCCTAGAATGGAATGGAACGAACAGGGTGAGAGACTGTCTGAGTTCATCATGTCGACCAAGACCATCCATGGTAACTCACAGTTCCAAAAGGCCAAATCTAAACGTTGGACATGGGAGTCTCCCGGTGGATAATTCCACAACGAAATAGACCACATCATATTCAATCGGCGGTTTTGTGTGACCAATGTTGCTGTTGTCCCAAAATTCAAAACGGGATCGGACCACCGTCTCCTTCATGCAAAATTCTACTTCACAGAGCGGGGAGAAAGAGCTGCAAAGTTTAAAAAGAGAACTCCCAGAATGACCACCAACTGGGAACTCTTTGGCACTATTGCGGCAACATGGGAAGATGTCATTGTTGACAACATTGACGAGAAATACAATCCACTGGTTCAGCACCTCCATGATTGTGTGAGGAATGCCAAGAGAGAGATAATCACAAAAAAACACCTGTCTTCAAAAACTCTTGAGCTTATTCGCCAATGTGGTTTGGCGCATGCCTCAGGCAACCGCAAGCAAACCTCCGAGCTCGCAAAGCAGTGCAGAGATGTGATCAAGGAAGACCTCAAAGAGAGAAGAGCAGAAATGCTGGTAGATGCGGCAGAAGCCAGGAAAAGTATTCGTAGTGCCCGCCTGTCCCTCGCCAACTACAAGACCAAGATGACTGCCCTCCGACGTCCTGATGGATCTATCACATCTTCCAGAACAGCAATGGAGAAGATTATTCATGACTTCTACTCAAATCTCTTCGATAGCCATGTCCACCTGCCAACATACCAAATTCCACAGGATGGATATGTCGTTCCCAATGTTCTCCCTTCTGAAATCCGACACACCATTTCGTCAGTAAAGAAACGAACAGCACCTGGCCCAGACAAGGTCAGACCTGAACACCTGAAGAACCTGCCATCAGTAATCATCAAATGCTGGCTCGGCTCTTCACACGCTACCTGTCTGAATGCAAGATTCCGTCTCAATGGAAAACCAGCAGGACCGTACTACTGTACAAGAAGGGAGGCATCCATGACATTGGCAACTATCACCCGATCTGCCTATTGTCTGTCATCTACAAGTTGTTCACTCGAGTCATCCTAAATGGGATTGGTAGAACACTAGATAAAGGACAACCATGCGAGCAAGCAAGGTTCCGCAAAGGATTCAGCACCATCATTCATATCCACACCATAACCAAGCTCATTGAGAGTTTGGTTGAGGTTTCTCGGGAGTTCAAGATGCCGCTCTGTCTAATGTTCATTGATTTAAAGAAGGCCTTTGGTTCTGTTGAGACAGAAGTGGTCATTGAAGCCCTAGCCAATCAGGGCATTCAAGCTCAATACATCAAGATCCTCCGTGAGCTGTATTACAGATTCACTACCAGGATCTCACCATTCTACAAAGAAGTAATCATTGATGTCAATAGAGGGGTTCTGCAGGGTGATACCATTTCACTGAAACTCTTCAGTGCCACCCTCGAGAACATCATGCGATGACTGGAATGGGAAGGAATGGGAGTGAAGATAGATGGTCGGCAACTACACCACCTCTGCTTTGCTGATGACATTGTTTTAATAACACCAAACATTAACCAAGCAGCACAAATGCTGGCCAACTTTGACCTTGAGTGTGGAAAGGTCGGACTACAGCTGAATCTTACGAAGACAATGTTTATGAGAAACAGCCTTGTTCCTGACGCCCCATTCGCTCTCAATGGAACGACCATCTCTGAATGCAACAGCTATGTGTACCTAGGTTGAGAAGTCAACATGACAAATGACTTGGCACCCGAGCTGTGCAGGAGGAACAGAGTGGCTTGGAAAGCCTTCAGGAGCATCGAAGAAATAGCTAAGAGGATGAAGAACCTCCGGCTCAGGGCACATCTCTTTGATTCCACTGTTCTTCCTGCATTAACATACACCTCAGAGACCTGGACCCTAAGCAAACAGGATGAGAACGCTATTCGGGTCTCCCAAAGAGGAATTGAAAGAGCTATGCTTGGAATATCACGTTTCACTCAAATGAGAGAAAGAATCCGGAGTTCCGACCTCCGTCAACGATCAAGAATCAGGGACACTGTCTCGTTTGCCAAGGTGTCAAAAATCAGATGGGCTGGTCACATAATGAGATCTAAAGACGACCGCTGGACTAGAGCTGTTACCGACTGGATTCCACGGGATGTCAAAAGACCGCATGGCCGCCTACCTACCAGATGGTCAGACTTCTTCATCAGGACCATGAATGATTGGTTTGAGGCTCTGTGTTCCTAGAGCAAACAGATGCCATTGGGCTACACTAGCACGCGACAGGGACAAATAGAGATGTTACTGGCGCCCGCTCGAGCACATCGACGATTAATGGGAAGTCAAGTGATCAAGTGATCAAGTGATCAAACTTACATGATTACGTTTCAATCATACAATGTTCAAGTACCCATCCCTCCACCAGTGCCCATTCTCCACCACCCATATTCCCAATATTCCTCCCATCACCCCCACTCTTTCCTAACCCCTGCCTCTGTGGCAGGCACATTCCCTCTTTCTCTCTCCTTTTGGATGTTGTGGTTTGCAATACAGGTACTAAGCGGTCATCGTGTTTGGTCCATAGTCTATTTTCAGCACACGTCTACCATCCCGAGCAAGCCTTCCAAGCATCCTTTACTTAGGGCCCCATTTCTGTGAGACCCTTGAGTGTGATGCTCCCTGGGCTCACTCTGAGGAGCAGCATTTCAAAGTGATGGCACTGAACTGCATTCTGAGAGGCTGTCGTCTCGATCTCTGTGGCAAGAGGCACTGTTCAGCTCACAACAGTCTTTTTTTTTTTTGGTGGGGTGCGGGGCTGAGGAGGCCACATCTGGCTGTGCTCATGGCTTACTCTTGGCTCTCTACCCAGGGATTCCAGGGGGACTCTATGAAGTCCTGGTGGGACTCCAGGGGACTCTATGGGGTACTGGAGATGGAACATACCGTACTATCTTTCCGACCTGATCAGATAAAACATAAAGTGACTCCAGGTCCAGGAAGATGTGAGGCCTTTCCAACTGCTTCTGTTTATTCAATCCTCCCAATGGCCACCCAAGAGGAACACTGTGCTTCGATTTTCATAGATGAGAAAATTGAGACTGATAAACCCAGATTCATCTTGCTTAAGATCTAAGGGGCCGGGGAGATAGTACAGGACATAAAGCACATGCCTTGCTTGCAGATGACCTCAGGTCGATCCCTAACAAATACTTCGAGCTCTGCCAGGGGTCCCTCTTGAGCACAGAGCCAGGAATAGTCCCTGTGAACTGCAGGGTATGGCCCAAATATCTACCCAAGAAAAAAGATTGCCACCCAAAAGAAATAGCAAAACCAGCCTCTGAACCTAAATCTGTGTGATCCACTCTCTTTGCTGCTTCTGTGTATGCACTTTCCAACTCTCAATTGTTTTCACCCTTTGCCACTATAGTATATCAAAGAAAAATGGAGCTCAGGAAGGTTCCACTCTGTCCTTCTGGATCAAAGGAAATGTTTCTATAGATGTGCTCTTGGTTTTCTGTTAGCCAATACTTCCGGGAACCTCAGCCAACCTCTGGGTATCTTTTGAGCTCGAACAGAGCTCATCACTTGATCAAGTGCTGCCCCTAAATCTAGGCAAAACGTAATAATCTGTTCTCCCCTCCTCTAATAAACAGGCTGTCAGTCTAGGGGTTGAAGTTCAGAAGGGTAGGCATGCTTCATTCGGAAGGGTTTCAGATCTCTCACAGGGCAGGGGAGGGAGATTTCACAGGGAGCTTGCCTTACATGTGTTGTCTGTTGGGGGCTTTGAATCACAGGATGGAGAAAGAAAGCGAGCATGTAGGGGTTGAGAGGCTACAACATAATGTGGAGCTCGCTGAAACAGTGGGAGGGGATTATTGATGAATATCTTCTCGCTCCTAAGAGGTGTGGGAGCCATCTGGTCTCGAATGGAATCCGCAGAGTACCAGATGAGGCCCCTCTAACACTTTTCATTACCAACCTGCTAAGCATAGTAAATGAAACTGGTAAGTGAGATTAGAACATTTCTCAGCCACTTCCATGAATAGAGCTTATGGTTGACTGAAACTTTAAAAGGCTACATGCTTTTTACCTAGAACTGAAAACTCTAGTACTTTTCTTAGCCACAAAGTGCATGTGACTGGCATCAGAGCACTACTCGGACTGGGAGCTGGGGTACCACTTACTAGCATCACTTTCTTAGTCTGATACACTAGTAGCCTATGGATTGCAGTGAAGGTCAAATGAAATATTAAGATCAAATGAGTTTTGCAACTCTAGTGTGCTGTATGCATGTTAGCAAGTTGTTTGTTTGGGGTCCACGCCTGATTGTGTTCAGGGTTTACTCCTAGCTCTTTGCTTAGAATTACTTCTGTCAGTGCTCAGGAGATTATATGTGGTTCTGAGGATCGAACCCAGGTCAACTGTATGCAAGGCAAGCACCCTACCCAGTGAACTATCTCTATCTCTCTGACCCCCATGTTAACAACTTTTATTATTTCCTTTTTTTAGCTTAAAATTAAAAGAGTTCCCAGTGATTCTAAATAATCCAATTCATTGATTATATAGGCCTATTCCTGTCCTACTCTTTTACTTTTTGCATGTATTTTAATTATTTGAAAATGAGAGAAATATGAGTTAGGAATTTTTTACTTTATCAATGAGATCTAGATACATCTAATGGGGATACAGTCTAAAATAGCCTAGTTATGGAAGATCTTGTATATATCTCAAAAAATGTCCTGTTCAAAAAAAATTAGTAGCTTGTCACATTTTAAAGGTGCTAAGCTTTTCCAAGGAAATTACCTGTCATCCAGTTTTAAAACAGTTCTGGAAGGCTTCAGTTAAGTGCTGACACTTTTAATTTTTCCTGAGAGCCATTAAAATTGTAGAACCTTTGGAACTGTATTCCCATATCACCTTGATGGGCCAAATGGTCGAATAGACCAAGTGATAAGGATCTTTCCTCTATGATGAAGCACCAAGGAAAATCCTGAGCTGGCAACTTGAAAAGTGATTGCAGATCAAGTCTCTGAGTTTTTTCATTCCAACCCTCTGCAAGAAGTTCTTTTGGACTAGGAAGGTATCTTTGTCCCTGCAAATAAAATATTGTGTCCATCCTGTTATCTCCCCAGTAAATGGTGCATTGCCTCTCAGTTTGCATTAAAAAATAATTGCTTCTTTCTAAAGATAGATCCACCAGGTGATCCAGCAATTCCATTTCTGGTATCTCTCTGAAAGATAGGAAAACATCAACACAAAAAGTTCTATCCACCGCAATGCTTATTGCAGCATTATTTACCATAGCTAAAAGAAGAAAGCCATCAGAGCACCCATCAGTGGATGACTGGATAAAGAAAATGTGGTACACTTATACAATGGAATATTATTCGGCTATACAAAAGATTTTGCTTTTTGTCTTTGTTTTTGTTGTTGTTGCTGTTTGTTTGGTTGGTTGTTTTTTGTTGTTGTTTTGCTATTAAGCAAACTTGGAGGAGCTTGAGGGGATTATGTGAAATAAGTCAGAAGGGAAAAATCAGTAATGAATCATCTCACCCCTATGTACAATACATTTATATGAAACTGAGCAGACAAAACAAAATAAAGACAGACCAGTGGACACTGACCATAATTCCCTGAGAAGAAAGTTGGGGAAGGGAGAAACAGCAAAAGGGGTGGATAGAAAAAATGAATGAAAAATGGTTGCCTCTGATTGTATATGCTAAAGATATTCCCCTTTTCTGTAACTAAGATGGTAAAAAGCAAGAAGGGGGTGGAATCCAACTCGTATGCATGCTTCTTGGAAATGAGGGATCTTAGCGGTGACTAAATCCTTGGGGGTCACCATCAGCTACTGTTGGTTACTTAAACAACAGTTTCTTCATTGCATTTTGCTTTAATGCTTTTGTTTAGCTTTCAGATTTTTAGCTCAACTAAAAGAGAGGTAGATATTTGAGGGAGAAATGATCTGTGAACTAATAAAGGGGAGCAATGTCATTGAATTTGACTTCTGCAGCTGATGGGCATTTTCTGTCCCAACTCAGGGTAAATCAATTCCTTTCAGTTATCTATAAGGATTTTCACTAAAAGTTGGCGTGTGGTTAATGGGAGTGAACTCCTTGGTAGGTCAGCACCTTTTTTTTTTTTTTTTAAAGTAATCCCCAGCGTTACACAGGGATTACTCCTGGCTCATGCACTCAGGAATTACTCCTGGCAGTGCTCAGGGGACCAAATGGGATGCTGGCAATTAAACCCAGGTGGGCTTCGTGCAAGGCAAACGCCCTGCTCACTGTGCTATAGCTCCAGCCCCAGGTCAGCACCTTTGACTGTTCTTTCTCCCCTTTATAACTGCTCGAATAGGATCAATTGTTGCTCATTGAACTATTATTCTGACAAATGCTAATCAGAGATAAGATTCTTATTTTAAATTCAAATTTGCTCTGCACTCTTCATTTTCCTAACACTCTGTGCTTTTGATGGTTTCATTTGCATGATTCTTTGAAAATATGCATTTCTGGCTCTAATTGTGCCGTCTGGGTGAACTTGATGGTGTTAGAGGCATTCCGTCCCCAAATCACACCCTCCCATCCAAGTGTGCGGGCAGGGCATCTGTGTGCAACAGAGACAAGAGTTGAGCTCCATATGACAGTAGTCATGGGGCAGTACAGCATAGCAGCTATGACCATCGGAGTCCGGAACTCAGATTCTTCCCTCCCTCTCCCCACTTCACGCATGTCAGCTGCATGTCAGGACACTGTCGATGAGATACTGAAACCCCTAAGATGTATCATAAACTGTTTTTTTTTTAACTTTTATTAGTGAAACACCATGAGGTACAGTTGTAGACTTACAAATTTTTGTGCTTGGGTTTCAATTATACAATGATCAAATACCTATCCCTCCACCAGTGCCCATTCTCCACTACCAATGATCCCAGTAGCCCTCCCACCCACCACCCATACCCCCATCCTATTCTTCCTCTGTGGCAGGGCATTCCCTTTTGTTCTCTCTCTCCCCTTTTGGGTGCCAAGGTTTGCAAAAGAGGCATTCAGTGGCAGACATGTTTGGTCTATAGTCTACTTTCGGCATGCATCTCCCATCCTGGGAGGATCCTCCCAACACCCTTTACTTGGTGCTCCCTTCTCTATCTGAGCTACCTTTTCCCCTAGCATGTGCGGCTGGCCTTCAAGCCATGGAGTGAACCTCCTGGTACTTAGGGCGTTCGCCTTACAAGCGGCCAACATGGCCGACCCGAGTTTGATTCCTCCGCCCCTCTCGGAGAGCCCGGCAAGCTACCGAGAGTATTTGATATGCCAAACACAGTAACAACAAAGTCTCCAATGGAGACGTTACTGGGCCCACTCGAGCAAATCGATGATCAACAGGAGGGCCTTTTACCTTTATTCTTAGATGTTAGTCTCCTATTTTGTTACTTTATATTCCCCAGATGAATGCAATATTTCTGTGTCTGTCCCTCTCTTTCTGACTCATTTCACTTAGCATATATCATTAACTATGGAGATAATAGTATTTGTCAGGTAGGGTTTTTGAGACAATTCCATTCGAATAGCAAGCGTTTAAGGTTATAAACATATAAGACTACAAAAATACAAGGTTGCTGTCACAGGATCTAAAATATCAATGACCCAAACTTTTAGATATTCAGTTCTCATTCAAATTCATGTGTGTCATGGGCTCATTCCTGCTTTTATGCTCTATTCTCATTAGTCAGATATCCCGGCAAGTGCATCCTCTGCTGGTCTCATGACAGATGGAAGGTGGGGTTGGGGTTGGGGTTGGTCACACTCACTGGGGTTTCAACAGCTTCTTCTGGGAAGCATCACAGGACCCTTCTTTCATATTTAACGGGCCAAAGCTAGCTAATGGTCAAGTCTCTCTCAGTGAGTCAGTCATAATTCCATAAGCAGCAGTGCCCCTGAATGGCACAAAGTCAGTGCTCCGGGAGCAACAATTTTAATTTTCTTAAAAACCCATACATGGGCTGGAGCAATAGTACAACAGGTAGAGTGTTTGCCTTGCATGTGGTTGACCTGGGTTCAATCCCCAGCATCCCATATGCTTCAATCCCCAAGCACCACCAGGAGTAATTCCTGAGTGCAGAGCCAGGACTTAACCCCTGAACATTGCCAGGTATGACCCAAAGAAGCAAAAATAAAAAATAAAAATAAACTCAAAAACAAAAAACACATCCATAAAATATGGCTGGAGCAATAGCACAGGGGTAGGGCGTTTGCCTTACAAGCGGCCAACATGGCCGACCCAAATTTGATTCCTCCGCCCCTCTCGGAGAGCCGGGCAAGCTACCGAGAGTATCTCGCCCGCACGGCAGAGCCTGGCAAGCTACCCGTGACGTATTCGATATGCCAAACACAGTAACAACAAAGTCTCCAATGGAGATGTTACTGGGCCCGCTCGAGCAAATCAATAAACAACGGGAGGACAGTGACCGTGACCATGACAGATATGATCCCAGAAAGGATCTACTCTTCTGCTGGCAAAATGTAAGTTATTGTTTGGGGTTTCTCTGGCCTCCAGCGAGGGCAGAGGCGGCTGATCGCTGTGCCAAGTGGCTCCCTCAGACCAGAGGAAGACTGACTGTGTGCTGTGATCTTTCCAGGGAAGGTGGTCTATGGAGAACCCATCGCGGCAGGCCTCGGCACAGATGGCACGCACTACTGGCACAAAGACTGGCACCATGCAGCTCACCACGTGATGGGACCACCTCTGCGCCCTGACCCATCCACACCTGACTTCCTCATGAATCTCTTGGCTAAGTAATCATTTGGCTGATGGTTTTAGAGTGCTCTGGCCACTTGCATAAGTCTCAGGTTTGGGGTGGGAAGGAGGAGGTCTTGTCTTACTGTCAGGGGCCCTTCTGGTGACCCCCCCCCAGAATTATGTTCTACTTGCTGAACCCCAAGAAGATCCACATCTAGAGACCAAAACGCATTGGTTGAATAGGCCAGCCCACCCTCCCTTGGATCCTTCTCCTATTTTTCTTCTCTTCCCATCGCTAGTTGCCCAGAGCCATTCAGCCCTCTGCTTCCTGCCTTGTTTTACCACACAATATTCTTGATTTTTAAATTTCTATGCTGAGATAACCCTGTGCCTGGGCCCAGCAGATCATATTTCATGGCAGGCATGGAGAAGCAGATATTCCAGGATATTCCCTCCCTGATCAGGTTGGATGTAATACCTTTGGAGGTGCTCCTTTCTGGGCCATTATGACCACTATTCTAATGTCTTACACCATTTGGAGCCTTCCTGGTGCTCCCATTCTCAGATGCTCAGATCCAAGTCTGTCAAGAACTTACCCCACCAGCCTGTACTGCCCTTATATTCTGTCTCCTCTCTTTGTTTCTTTTTTTCAAACTTTTTTTTTTTGGGGGGGGGGTCACACCCTGTAATGCTCAGGGGTTACTCCTGACTCTGCACTCAGGAATTACTCCTGGTAGTGTTCGGGGGACCATATGGGATGCTGTGGTTAGAATCCCAGTCCATTGCATGCAAGGCAAATGCCCTCCCCGCTGAACTATCACTCCAGCGCCCATTCTGTCTCCTTTCTACTTCCTACTTTCACACCCGAGATGATGTACAAGTCAGAGCGGGAGTCTCATCCCTAAAGACACCCACGTTTTCAGCTATTCAAACCTCTCTCATCACCGTGGTGCCGCATGGTCAGTGACTGACCTGAAGGACCTGTTTCTCTCTGGGGTTCTTTTTACACATGAAATTTTCTCTTATGTTCTTTGGAATTTTTTTTATTTGTTTATTTGTTGTTCTTTGTATTGGTGATTGAACCTGGGACCTCACACACAAAAGACTTGTGCTGTACCCCTGAGCCATATTCTCAGTTCAGAATTTTCACTTACATTCTTGCCAGTGATCCTGAAATCACATTCTTCAAAGTCATAATGCGGTCATTGGAAATGGGACACTGGCCATGGTCAGACCAAGCCATAGTGAGTTATAGAGCCTCAGACTAGTTTTACAGGGTCAAGCATGGCCCATGTTTCTTGGAAGGGTATTTTGCAAAGGCACATTCTAGAACAGATGGGAGTGGGATCAGTCCCTACCCAAAAAGATGCAACCTTTTCCTCTGCTGTTGTCTTTCAGTTGAGAGAGTCATAGTTTGGGGTGTCTCCTGACATCCATCTCTTCACCCCTCACTGTTGGGTTTGTCTCTTACAGCGATGATCTGAGCACGACAGGGACCGATCATTGTACATTCAACACCTGCCAGAAAGCTCTGGGGAAGGACGACTTTACCAAGATTCCCAACGGGGTGAATGGTGTTGAGGACCGGATGTCAGTCATCTGGGAAAAAGGCGTGGTGAGTGGTCGGGTCTCTATCCTACCTTGGCCTTCTGCCAGGACCTGGCTGTTAGGAGACCAGAGGTGGAAGATGCCAGCCTTCCCAGAGAATTTGCTTCTTAGAGTGGAGACTGGGAACACACAGCATCTCCACCATTCTAGACCCCCAAAGAAAAAGAAAAAAAAATTTTTTTTGTGCATACGTTAGTTTGGTTTTGTTTAATTGGGGAAGGTGACTCCCCAGCTGTAGTTAGGAGGCCACACTTGCAGTGCTCTGGGGCTACTTCCAATAGTGTTTGGGAGACCGCGTGGTGCTGGGGATCGAACCTAGGTCCAGTGCATACAAGACTTGTGCCTTAACCCCAGCACTACCTCTGCTGCTCAGCATAGTTTAGAGCAGAGGTTTCCAAATTTATCTGACCTATCAAGCCTTTTCAGAAAAAAATAAAAATAAAAAAAGCAACTAACACTCATAACCCCTCCTGGAAATCTACTTTCTTTAAGCAAACAAACAGAATACACCCTCCAGGCAATTGAGGGTTGTGCCCAGTGGGCATGGCTTACTCTGGGGAGCCCTGATTTAGAGGAAGTGATGCACTATTTTGCCAACATTATGACATGAATTTGGACTGTGTGTTAAGAAGGTTACTCTTGAAATATTAAAAATGTTTGTTGTTTAATGGTAGTTCAACTATCAATCATGGTTTCTATGTTCCTGAAATCTAGTTATTATGTCTCATAAATATAAATATTTGAAATAATAAAAAATGCTCAAGGGGCTGGAGTCATAGCACAATAGGTAGGGCATTTGCTTTGCATGCGGCTGACCTGGGTTCAATCCCTGGCATCCTATATGGTCCCCTGAGCACTGTCAGGACTAATTCCTGAATGTAGAGCCAGGAGTAACACTTGAGCATCACCAAGTGTGACCCAAAACAAACAAACAAAAAATGCCCAAAAGAATTTTAGCATATTCAAACTTTTCATGAAATCTTTGTAGAAGGCTTGGTTATTTTTTAAATCTTCTGGGTGAGGTCACCTAAATTCTAATCCTAAGACTGGGGGAAAAAAGAAATTTCAAACATGTTTATGATTTATGAGTTTTCCCTTGAAGATGGAGAAGTATCAGAGGACTCACTGTTCCTAGGGTAGGATGTCCAGCCAGTGGCCCAGTGTCCTGCTGCCCTGCTATTCTCTCGTCTCTCCTAGAAACTCCCCCTTAGACATTGCCTGACCCACCTCTCACAACTCAGTCACCTTCACAAACTGTAGCTCACTTCTAGCTCTGGCCGCATACCAGGTCTCATCAATTTCACTTCTGGAATCTCTCTACATGTCCACATTCCTGTCTACACTCCGGCTTGGGGTCTGTGTCTATTTGGAAGCACTTTGTGGCTTCCTCAGCCTCATTACTTATAGGATGCCACTTAAATTCTCAGCTCTCATCCAAGAATCTTCCTCATTCCTCTCTAACCCCAAAGTCTGTTCTTCTTCACTCTCTTTCCTTGACCTTAGCTGTAATTATCTCATCTCTTGGCACTTGTATTATTACCCAAAGAATCTTCACTACAGTAGGTTTTCATCATCCATCACAGTTCCCAAGGATATAAATGGCTTTCAAGAGATTGGATATTTTTTCATCACATATAGGAAATATGTTACTTTCTAGGACATTAAGGTAATTGACTTAGGGGAAATATTGCTTTCAGGATATTGGTCTTAATCATTGGTTGAGACAGATACTCTTTGATAATTCAGCAGCCTTAAGGGCATGCTAATCAAATCAATGCACGTAAGGCAAAACTCCACAAAGATTAGACACCCTGTTAGAGGGATCCAGCCCTCTCAAGTCGTCCAAATTGTGGTCACTGACAATTCACTGATGGTGGTGCTTGTTTTATGTTAACTGAAATAGTACAAAATGAAACTCTTTGAGATTTTTTTCTTCTTTCAGATAACACCGTCACCTAATTTAAAGGCATATCTTCACTTTATATTTTGTCTAACACCTCTATAAACATCTCATAAATCTTGCTCTGCAGTAAATCAGCTGTATCATAGAGTAAACAGTGGGTTTTTTTTCTTTTACTTTTTAAAAAAAATTTTATTAGTGAAACACCATGAGGTACAGTTGTAGACTTACAAATTTTTGAGCTTGGGTTTCAGTTATACAATGATCAAACACCCATCCCTCCACCAGTGCCCATTCTCCACTACCACTGATCCCAGTATCCCTCCCACCCTTCCAACCCCCCCTTCCATCCCATCCCACCCTGCCTCTGTGGCAGGGCATTCCCTTTTGTTCTCTCTAAAGAGTGGTTTTAACTTTTAAAAAAGAATGGAGTGGAGTTCATGTCCATTCTAATCAGCTTAATCAATGGCTGAATAAATAACAGTACTCCTTCGTTAAAAAAAAAAAAGGACTGGAAAATACCACTGCCAACATTTAGTGATGCTGGGAAGAATGGGTAAAATTAATGGAGAATAATTTTATTTTACTTCCAATTTTGGAGGAGTTTGGGGGCCATCCTTGGCAGTGTTCAGAACTTACTCCTTGCTCTGCATTCAGGGTTTACTCCTGGCAGGGTTTAGGTCTGAAACATCAAATATGGGCTGGCTGTGTGCAAGGTAAATAAACGCCTCACCCACTATACTATTGCTCCAGCCTCTTTCAACTAATGGTTGTTTGGAAAGTTGTCTTCAGACTTTCATATATTACTTCTTCATCTCCATCATTATTTTTATGTTAAGATTTATCACTGTCCACAGATGTATGTAGACTCCACACTACAGAATTAGACACAGTTAGTTCTATTTAGTTATAAGAGATACAAGTCTTACATGTCTACTCATTAGTACTGAAAAAATAAATATTTGATCATAAGAGCAAAGACATTTTCTTCCTTGAATTGTTTTACAGCATAGTGGTAAAATGGATGAAAACCGATTTGTGGCCGTTACCAGCACAAATGCAGCTAAAGTCTTTAATCTCTATCCAAGAAAAGGAAGAATAGCTGTAGGATCAGATGCTGACATAGTGATTTGGGACCCAGAAGCCACAAGGTAAGTCTGAGTTCTTGAGAAAAAGCACCAACTTGCAAAGAAATTCTTCACTGTTCTTAATCAGCTGTTTCTTATCTGGTGATTTATGTAGAAATGCTCAGGTATTTTGAGACTGTGCACAAGATAAATGTTTTGATGTACAAACATTCCCTTTTCTTGGCACGGAGGGTGTAAAAGTTGTGTTATGTTCCATTTCTTGAGTATTATACAAAGAGAATATGAACCTACCACTTTGGTGTTTGGCAAACGCCTGCATTCACGTGGATGGACGATACAGAGTAATGGAGGAAAGAAAAAGCTTCATTTGAAAAGGGCTGAATTGAAAACACAATTATAGCCCTTTAAAAGCTTTCCAAGGGAAAAATTTCCAGCACAAAGAATGTCACTTTAAGTCAGCCACGTTTTCCAGTTGAGTTCATCTTGAACCTATCATTCCCACAGGAGTCTAGCGTTTTGCTCCCAATTTCCATAATTCTATGTGAATATTGCAGGCCTGGCAAATTCCACCAAATCAGGAAGGTGTTCAATAGAGACAGAAGTTTGCTCATTTATCTTTACAGAATATTAACAAAAAAGATGGGCACCCGCATCCTGATTTTTTTTCCTTTATGAACTTTTCAGATGTATTGGAGAAACATCACATGCTGTATGTGTGCATGTATATATGTATGAATGCCAATGGCTTGATGCTGGAACCTTCACATTCACTGTATTTGTTCTCAGTCTACTGAGCTTTTGTTCTTTCAGTGTGCAAAAAGCTATGATTCCTTTGGCTGGTATTGTCACAAAGACCCAGTTTTATTTTTTAAATTTGTATTTATATTTTTAATGGAACCACAGTGATACACAATTATAATCTTCTTCTTCTTCTTCTTCTCCTTCTTTCTTCTTCTTCTTCCTCTTCTTCCTCCTCCTCCTCCTCCTCTTCCTCCTCTTCTTCTTCCTCCTCCTCCTCCTCCTCCTCCTCCTCCTCCTCCTCCTCCTCCTCTTCTTCTTCTTCTTCTTCTTCTTCTTCTTCTTCTTCTTCTTCTTCTTCTTCTTCTTCTTCTTCTTCATTATGGTGTGCAATACAGATACTGGAAGGTTTTCATATATTTCCCTTTACCTCCTCTTAATACTCAGTTCCTATCCAGAGTGATAATTTATAACTATTATTGTCATACTGGTCTCTTCTCTATCTTAACTGCCCTCCTCACACTTGTGGCAAGCTTACAACTATTGACAAGTTCCAGTTTTAATTCAACACTCCTAGTCTCTGCCTCTCTCATGAAAACCGAGCAAACAAACAAAGACCGTTGGAGAAGCAGCGGTCTACACATGCTGAGCTGAAAAGCAAGCACCAGATGTTCTCCTAAAATGCTTATCATCTTCAGTATGGCACTTGGTTCTGAAGTCCCCCATGTCGTTGATGGTTCTTGTTGGAAAATCCCCTCCCTGTACCCTCCTCAGTTTAGAATCTATCAAGTGCAGTGGACAGTGCTTGGGGCATCAAACTCACTTCCATGTCCTAGGATATTAATGTGGAATGACTCAGAGTCCTAATTTGGACGGAACCAAGATCTCCCTTTTCCAAGGAGTAAGTATCTGACCATGAGATGATCTCAACAACTCTCCTTACAGAAGAAATGGTGAAAGGAAAATCAGCTGGGGCAGATTCTTTTTGAAACTAAAAACACTCTTGGTGAGATTGGAGAGACAGTACAGTCGTGTTTGCCTTGCTGGGAACGATGGTCTTGGCACCGCACATGGTTCCCTGAGTACTGCCAGGATTGATCCCTGAACACAGAGCCTGGAATAATCTCTGACAATCCTCTTGAGCAAGACCATAAGACCCATCCCCAAAGAAGCATCATCCCTTGAAAAGACCACGGCAAGCAATGATCAATGGATTGGATTTGAGGTCTGTGGATGAATTAAATGTGCTCTGTGTATCTAGCATGCCAGAGGTCCTGATACTTACGTTGTTGTTGTTTTTTTTTTTTTTTTTTTTTTTTTTTTTTTTTTTTTTTTTGAGGAATGAGGGGATTCGGCCTCATCCAGCTGTGCTCAGGGTTTACTCCTGACTCTGCTCAGGGACTATTCCTGACAGTATTCAGGAGGACCATATGTAGTGCTGGGGATTAAACTGAGATTGGCCTCATGCAAGGCAAGTGCCTTAACCTCTGAACTCTCCTGAACTAACTCTCTCCCCCCCCCCCTTAGAGACAGGAGTAGTAGAGACAAATACTGTTTTCTTGTTTGTTTCGTTTTGTTTGGGGGCCACCACACACAGCAATACTCAGGGCTTAGTCCCAACTCTTTGCTCAGGAGTCATCCTGGTAGTGCTTGGGAGACCATACGGGATGCAAGGGATCGAACCCAAGTTGATCACATGAAAAGCAAGTGCCCTATCCCCTGTACTATCACTCCAGCCACTGATATATTAACTTTCACTCCATAGGGCTATTGTAGGTCCAGCAGGGACCTACCCAAGGTCATCTCTGCTGCAAACACTTTCAGTTGCCCTAGTCCTGGGACCAGCAAGGTCTTTTGGAATAGTGGGTGGTTTATGGAGATCATAGACTTCATCAGAAAACCTAGATAATTTCAAAATGTAAAAATGATCAGAAACCTCTGTGGAAAATCATCTTTTGGAAGTATCAGTATCTGGGAGAACCATCCTGAGGATTATAATGAATCGTGATTGATCTATTTGCAGCTTTCAGTGGTTTTTTTTTTTTTTTTGACGTTTATAATTGTTTTGGGGGCTGCACCTGACAGTGCTCAGAACTCACTCTGGCTCTGTGCTCAGAGGTCACTCCTCGTGGTCAAGGAACTGTATCTGGTGTCAGAGATTGAACAGGGATTGTCTGCATGCAAGGCAAGTCCCTGACCTGCCATACTATCTCTCTGGTCCTCTGGTTTTTTAAAATGCTTTGATACCTGAAAGATAACTTATCAGTTAAGACAAAGATGCTCCATCAACAGTGATGAGAAAATTGGGGTAGCCTTGAGAGGGGAGCCTGAATTCAGAAGCTATGGTTTTTTTTTTGTGGAGTATCTTTCGTGAAAGTGCCACAAAGCACGGGTTATAGGATACTTCAGAATTTATATTCATATTCTTCCTCTCAAGTGATCTGTTAGTGAAAACTGCTTTGGACTTGTTTTATGCTGATTAATGTGAAGGAGAGGTGAGCTGGGAGTTAGTACAGGGAAGAGTCTACATTTCTGGCATACCACCAATTCTGGATCAATCCCTGACACTACAAAGTCCCCTGATGTGTCCCTGGCAGCCTTAAAGCAGTCCAGAAATGGCCCAGGGATTCCCCAGTACTGCAGGACCAAGCTGCAATTGGGGTCCTTGAGAGGAACAGCCAGCATGGATGGCTGAGAATCTCCCTGGGTCCCTTGAACCCACTTAGGGCCCCCCACCCCCGCAAAAGCAAACAGAAAAGAAAGCTGTGGGATGCATTGAGGTCCGTTGGCTGAGGGAACTGTCCGTTCTAACCAATTTGTCGTTGGTTTTCTTGCATTTGCATCCACAGCCAGGCTGCTCAGGGCCAATGTGGCTCCGTGCTTGGAGTAGCAAGAGGTGCCAGGGCTGGAACCTGAGCCCCCAGCCATGCCGAGCGGGTGCGCAGTCCTTTGAGCATTTCCCCAGATCCATTCTGAATCTACTGATGTGTGAGGCCATTTCCACTTGGACCCCCCTGCCTGGTGTCTCCTGTGGTGTCTGGGCCCGCTTCATGGCAGTGTTGGTTTCCAAGGACATGCCAGCTCAGGACTAAGGTAGCGCCGGACACCTGGACAGAGAGGGCTGCCCCGAACCTCAGGTCACTGATAACTCCCGTGCTCCATTACCACACGTGGCGGCTGTGGGGTATTTATAGGCTGTGATGAGGTCCCTTTGAGTCATGTTTTTCAACTGTGTAAATTTAGACCACATTCTCACACATTTCAGCTACTGGTGGCTCTCACATTGTTCTGTCCTTATACTCCTCAGTGGCTTCTTGCTTCAGAATAGTACAGGAGGAGGCAGATGTTTAGTTTAGGTTTTGTGTGTATGTGTGTGTGTGTGTGTGTGTGTGTGTTTTAAAATGATCTATATACTACCTGCTTAATTTCCTTCATTTTGAGTCTAAGAATAAAGTCTCAAGATGGAGACGTTACTGGGCCTGCTTGAGAAAATCGATGAACAATGGGAGGACAGTGATACAGTGATACAGTGAGTCTAAGAATAGCTAACTTAAGGTCACACTTGAAAGTTTCTGTGTGATCGACGCTTCTCTTTCCTTTCATCAGTTCATTGCTTTACAACAGTGATAATGGAAAATTAAATGTTCACATTTTCATTGATGTGTCTTGGGAATATAGGTAGATACTGCCGTTGAATGGTTGGCACTTAAGGCTTCTGTTGACAGTCTCAGGACCAAGCATCCTGAAACTAGGGGCCAGGACCCAATTTCAGCTTGCTCAACACAGTTCTGTGGGTTCTTAGCAGGTCAACTTTGGTCCCAAATCCTCTCACACTGAGTATGAATCATTAAGAGATTCCCTTATCAAAGTGTTTGTGAGAAAGGAAGAGAGACGAAATGCTTTGTGAACTAAAGAAAGTGTGATTGCAAAGACAAGATGTACATTACTGTGAAAATTTTGCAAATATTTAATTTCTTTGGGGGTGCTGCCCCCCCCCCCCCCCGGGCTATCTGCAGTTGCTCCAGAGGCCACGTGATGCTGGAGTTGGAAGCCAGGAGACCTTTGCCTGTCAGCCTGGTGCTCCAACTGTTTGAACTCTCACCTCAGCCCCTAGTGTGGCTATTTTATAACTATCTTTATTACATAGCATCACAAGCTTCATTCTTCACAGTACATTCTTCACAGTACATTTTCACTTCTCTTGGGGCTGGGAGGCCGAGAAAATCTGCTGTTCTATTCCCCTGACTTTCAGATTCCTTTTTTAAAAAGAACCCGGAGACCGTTTTTGCGTTTTTGTGCTCTCTCTCTCTCTCTCTCTCTCTCTCTCTCTCTCATTCCCACCACCTCCCTCTAACCCCCCCACCCGCACCACATTCTTTGGAAAAATGGAGAAATAGTCTGATCATTTGGCAGCGTATATTTAAACTCTCTAGCCCCCTTTGGATCTCTCTGACTTATTCTCTATCTTGCTTCTCCAACCCTTTAATTTAAGAATTTTCTCGAAGCCATCACCCGAATTTTTTGCACTATCATTATTCATCTTCTTCAATGTGGAAATTGCAGAATGTGGGAAACAGAGCCACAGGGCAGTTGCCTGGGCAGGGGGAGCTTCACAGAATAATGAAGCTGGCGGGATTGTTGAATGAGGAGGAAGTGCTCTCAGCAGAGGCCCTATTGAGAAAGGATTTTGCAGAAACTCAGTGTGGATTCCTTATCGAGGCCCATTAGAGAGCTGCTTCCTCTATTCGGGGAGGGTTCTTCCCAGAACATTGTTCCTCTGTGCTAGCAGCTCCTGACCAAAATTTATGCCAATGACCTCAGTGAGGACCTTTCTGCGGTGTGAAAATATTTTTAGCTTTCTCCAACTGTCTGGACATCATCTACAGATGCCCATTGTCCACAGGCATCCTGCCCTGGTACCAGCCTGCCTGCCTCCTTGCAACTGGGGTCTGATGCTAACTGCACCCCACGCACCAGTTGCCTCAAGGGCATTCTCCTTTTTTCCACCTTCACCTTCTTCAGGTCTCACGACTGTGTGTGTGTGTGTGTGTGTGTGTGTAATGACGCCAGGGGTCAAACCCAGAAGAGGTTCTGGGCGAGGCAAGCATGCTACTGCATTTTAAGTCCTCTTATTTGACTATTTCTAGCTCTGTGCTCAGGAGTGACCCCTGGCGGTGCTGGGGAGAACACACGGTGCTGGAGATTCATCCAGGGCTGCCAGATGCAAGGCAGGTACCTTAACCCCTTTCCTATCTCTCAGCCTCCAGTTTTAATTTCACTCTTTTCTTTTTTTGTTTTTGTTTGAGCCCTCACCCAGCAGTGCTCAGGGCTGCTCACTCCCACCGTGGTGCTGGGGGAGGGCGGTGGGGGTCAGTTCCCATAGTGCCGTGTGTGTGTATGTGCGTGTGTGTGTGCGTGTGTGTGTGTGTGTGTGTGTGTGTGTGTGTGTGTGTGTGTAGTGGTGGTGATGGTGGTGGGGGGAACCATGAGGTGCTGCCGATGGAAACTGCACCTCCTGGATGCAAAGCTTGTGCTGCAGTCCTTTGGACTGTCTTCCAGTCCCTCATTTAGGTTGTTGGTTTTCAAAAGTATGTCCCTGTCATGAGTGTGGAAGCACAATTTGTAGAATCTATGCCCTGCATTCGTGAGACCCTGAGCTCGGTCCCCAGCACTGCATAGCCCTCAGGACATCCAGCTCTGCAGGGCATGACACCTATAACAAATACCACATGAGTAGCAGAAATGATTGCATGAGGTGGCCAGAGTGATAGTACAGTGGGTAGAGCGTTTGCCTTGCATGCAGTCAACTCAGGTTGGACCCCAAGCATCTTATAATGTCTCGAAGCACCACCAGGAGTAATTCCTGAGTGCTGAGTCAGGAGTAATCCCTGAGCATCACCAGGTATGGACTCAACACCCCCCCCCCAAAAAAAATAAGCAAAAAAAGAAATGATAGCATGAAGGAAAGATCCTTCTCAGTTCTTGCCTTAACACAGTCCTCGGCAAAATGTCCCATAAAGAGGAGAGGAAATGAAGCATCTCGTCCTACGATCAAATGGAGGTAGATCAGGCAAGTTGTTGACTTTGGAGAAAGCTAAAAACATACTTGAACTCTAACCATGCAAGTTTCTTTGTTTGTTTGGGGGCCACACCTAGTTGTGGACTTATTCCTGGCCCTGTGCTCAGAGATCACAGCTGGCAATGTTCAGGAGACCATAGATGCTGCCTGGAGGTTGGGGGCGGGGGGAACCTGAGGTTGGGTACATGCAAAGGAACTGTTCTACCCACTGTTCTGTCTCTTCTCCATCCTCTTTAATTTCTTATACCATGCATTTCTGGGCTGGAGCGATAGCACAGCGGTAGGGTCTTTGCCTTGCGCGGCCGACCTGGCCGAGCCAGGTTCAATTACTCCGCCCCTCTCAGAGAGCCCGGCAAGCTACCGAGAGTATCTCGCCCGCACGGCAAAGCCTGGAAAGCTACCCATGATGTATTCAATATGCCAAACACAGTATATATATATATTCAATATGCCATATATTCAATATTCCAAACACAGTAACAACTAGTCTCAAAATGGAGGCGTTACTGGGCCTGCTCCAGCAAATTGATGAACAATGGGAGGACAGTGTTACAGTGCTACCATGCATTTCTACCACCTTCATATTCCTTAACTTTCAAAGGCTAATTTTTAAAATAGTGAAGTTTCCCAAATAAGTAAACTTTCCAGTTTCTCATTGTAAATCTCTTTATTTTTCAAAAATTATTATTATTATTATTATCATTATTATTAGCTTTCTGGGTCAGACCCAGCAATGCTCAGGGGTTACTCCTGGCTCTGCACTCAGGAATTACTTTTGGCAGTGCTCGGGAGACCACATGGGATGCTGGGGATCAAACCCAGGTAGGCTGCATGCAAGGCAAATACATTCCCTGCTGTACTATTGCCCCGGTCCATAAATATCTTTAAAAAAGTACATTTCCTGTCTGCCATAGAGGCAGAGGGAGGGGTGGGAGGGATACTGGGAACATTGGTGTGGAAAATGTGCACTGATGGAGGGATGGGTGTTCAATCATTGTACGACTGAAACTCAAACATGAAAGCTTTGTAACTGTAGCTCATGGTGGTTCAATTTTTTTTAAAAGTACATTTCCTTCATAATCGTGGGTGAGGAGAGCTGTCTGGAACCCCTGCTTGTAGGGGCTGTAGCCCAGTGAATGGGCAATTGCCTTGACTGGGAGGTCCTGGCACCACAAAAAACAAATGAATAGTCACACGTCCCATTGCTCAAACCAAGATACCTCAATAATTCCCAAAGCATGTTTACATTTTTCAAAACTTTAGCCTTGAAGAATAATTTTTAATTTTTTTTATTTTTATTGAGTCACAATGAGATACATAGTTACATAGTTGTTCATGATCAAGTTTCATACAATGATTCAACAGCCATCCCTCCACCAGTGTCCATTTCCCACCACCAATGACCCTAGTTTTCCTCCCGCCACCCCACTGCCTCCAGCCTGCCTCTGTGACTCTATGGCAGGCACTTTACCCCCCCCCTCTCTCTTTCTCTCTTTCTCTCTCTCCCCCTTCCCTCCCTGTCCCTCCCTCTTCGCTCCCCTCTCTCTCTTTCTCTCTCTCCTTAAAGGAAAATTCTTGTAAAACCTTGGAGGTCATTCATTTCCATGGCATAGAAAGATATTTTACTATTTAACACATTTTGGTTCCTAATTAAGTTTTAAATTCAATAAATAAAACCAGGTGTGGGTGGGAGGGGGTAGGAGGAAGCAAGGAATTGAAGGGGGTCAAGAAGGGTCCTGGAGGGAGCAGAAGGTGTGGGTACCTGAGCGGCCTTTCTCCAGTGTCCATTTTCATACAGACAGGCAATGCCACTTTGCACCTTCTTTTTTTAGTGCCAGGGATCGAACCCAGAGCTTCACACATGCAAACCATGTGAGTACCCACTGAGCTGACAGTTTTATTATTATTATTCAGTCACGGTCACGGTCCTCCCGTTGTTCATCGATTTGCTCGAGCGGGCCCAGTAGCGTCTCCGTCATGAGACTCATTGTTACTGTGTTTGGCATCTCGAATACGCCACGGGGAGCTTGCCAGGCTCTCCGAGAGGGGCGGAGGAATTGAACTCGGGTTGGCCATGTTGGCCGCTTGTAAGGCAAACGCCCTACCGCTGTGCTATCGCTCATTATATTATTATTATTATTATTGTTGTTATTATTACTTTGTCTTTTAAGCTCGCACCTAGTGATGCTCAGGGATAACTCCTGTCGCTGCACTCAGGAATTACTCCTGGCGTTGCTTGAGGGACCATCTGGGATGCCAGGGATTGACCCCTGGTCCACCGCGTGCAAGGCAAACGCCCTACCTGCTGCACTATCGCTCCGGCCCCAGTTTTACTTATTATTATTATTATTATTATTTTAAAAACGTTGTTATTTGGGGGCTTGGGGTCCATGCCCCACGGTGCTCAGGTTTTACTCCCAACTCTGCTCAGGCATCCCGATGGTGCTTGGGGAATCCTATGCGGTGCGGGCATAGAGCTCAGGTCCGATGAACACCTTCCCCTGGGTGCAGTCTCTTCCGGCCCAGGGAGGCAGTTTTAAGTAGAGCTCGTGCATTAGAAGAGGAGCAGTGTTTAATGAAATGAATGGATCTAACGGTTAATTCTTCTTCTTGAAAACCACTCCCTTCTATTTTTAATCTACCTAACTTAGATATTAGCGGAGGCTGGCATGTGACAGAGATTTCTGCACGACCATTCCAGGAGAGGTCAGCCCAAAGCTCCCTTTGAAATTCCCTTGAAAGGTTTTTAAAGGAAAACCCGTGGTCCCGCGGGCCACCTGCACTTCACCTTGAATCCTGTAGGGGGCGCCCACAGCCCGCATTGCGCCGGGACGGCCCCAGTGAGACCGTGCTGGTTGCTGGTTATGCAAGAAGCAGCCTCTGGAGAAGGGGCGCTTTTGCTGCTGGTTTGGGGCTTCATGGTGCATGAACGTTTTCTTTTGGTTGTCGCTGTTCTCATGAAAGGAGTGTCCAAGGTAGAGAGCTTGCACACAAGCCATCGCCTTAAAGAGGAACTCAGTTAAAGCTACCGAAGTTCAGAGAACAGGAAGACAGTGCAGCCACGAATCTCTCTCTCTCTCTCTCTCTCTCTCTCTCTCTCTCTCTCCTTCCCCCAGCCCCATGTCTGGCCCCCCTTTCCATACACTTATACAGAGTCAGGGTGAGTAATTGGACACATGCTGCAATAAGGGGGAGAGAAAGATGCTACTCTGCAGACACGGTTTGGGGATACGGAGATGAAAGATTACCCAAGATGTCACTAGCCTGTAAAAAGTTCCTGCAAAAACAGCTGCAGTAGCTCTTTCGTGTGGTGGCACAATACAAACAACCCACATTCTCCATTTATTTGGAAGTAAAGATGCTGCTGCATTCAGCTCGGAGGCTTGAAGAACGCAGCCCCTAGCCAGGAACATCCCAACAGTTCATGGCTTGGGCCACAGCTTCAAATGTAAGGATGCACATTCCCTCTGCACGGGGCCCATTGCTCTCTCTCTCTCTCTCTCTCTCTCTCTCTCTCTCTCTCTCAGTACCATGTTGGTACTGAACATCAGGACTGAGAGAGTAGGAGAAGGGTTTTCCTGCAGAGTCAAGACAGGAGCCTGTGGCGTTCCCACCATGTAGACAGAGCTGATCAAACTGGCCAACTTGTTAAAAATCTCCTACGGGGGGTGGGGGGGGAGGTGAACACACAGACTCCCAGCCCAGAGCAGCACAGCGACTCCTGTTTTGGTGATTGAACAGCTTCCCACAAGCTTCGGTTCTTTGCTGTTCATTAAACAGCACTTAGTTACTATGGTAACCAGCCTTTGCAGTATTTATGAGCTCAGGAGAGCCCTCAGAATCACACGCACACACACACAGACTCACACACATACATGCACTCACACACACATGCACTCACACACAGGTACTCAAACACACACACACGGACTCACACACACATGCACTCACACACACGTGCACACACACATGCATGCACTCACGTTCATTCACACACATGCACGCACTCAATGCACACACACATGCACTTACACACATGCACACACACACACTCTCACACAAACACTCACACTCACTACTCCCATCTTGTGCTCTGGAATATTTCACGAGCAGTGCTAGCCGAGCCGTGTAAGCAGAGCTGGCGTCTTTGGCTCACAGTTATTGCAGTCAATGTGTGTACACATATTTAAACTCAATTGCAGCGACTTTGACCTTGAACACGCCATGCTGGAAAGTCTCGCACTGTTTTCCCTGCTTCATTTCCTTCCCATTCTCATGGAAGATATCATGGAGTTGGCTCTCTGTGTGGTGAAGAGCAATGACTTGCAGATTCTGGACTTGCAGATTCTGGGAGTTGTGTGTGTGTGTGTGTGTGTGTGTGTGTGTGTGTGTGTGTGTGTGTGTGAGAGAGAGAGAGACAGAGAGAGAGAGAGAGAGAGAGCACTAGTGAACCATCGTATCCTTCAGGGCTTGAAGGGTGCAGGGACATATAAGCAAAGAGAAATTCTCTGGCAGATAGAACTAATTGTGGCTTGTTTTAGCGCAGTATTACCAGCATTATCTGTTTCCTTTGGAATGAGGAGAGGGGAAAACCAGGGGTGCCGGGGACGGCTCCTGGTTCAGTGCTTGGGGGTTACTTCTGGTTGCGCTTAGGGGACCATGCAGGGCCAGAGATTGACCCCCAGCTTGCACTCTGCCCTTTGAACTATGGCCCTCCTCGTCCCCGGCAGGACTCTTGCTTGGAAGTTGCACATGCGCATCATGTGACTAATCTAGCATTATTTCCCCCCTTTCCCTTCTCTTTGTTGTGCCCAGTGATCACACACCTGGTTGGGGCGTACCTGGATTCACTCTACTGTGTGCTGGGGAGCACCCCGGCAGTGTTGGGGATCGTACTTTCATGTGGATGCTTTTGTGGATCCAACTTGGGCCTCACACGTGCCAGGCAGCGCCCTCCCACTGAGTGCACCCCAGGTCCTGTGCACTGATTTGGCAGTAAAACCTCTCTTCTCCTCAAAAAGAGCATTTGCACACGCATACGCACACACACATATACACACACATGCACAAAAGCACAGTTACTGCTGTGCACACACGTTCCTGTGTCAAAACTTTCTTATTTCTCTAATAAAAGACCCCAGGGACTCTTAATTTTTTCAAAGTGGTGCTTGGGAGATATTTGGGCTATACCCGGTAGTTCTTGCAGGGACTCTGCGGTGCCAGAGATCAAACCTGGATGCCCCAAATGCAAGCATGTGCTCAGCTATCTTCTAGGCACCCAAAGACAATGCCTTTAGTTTCCAGTTTTTAAGAGTGTTTGTATTGGGACCGGGGAGATAGTACAGTGGACAGGACACTTACCTTGCATATGGCCAACCTGAGTTCCATTCCTGGCATTCCATATGGTCCCCCAAGCACTGCCAGGAGTGATTCTTGAGCACAGAGCCAGGACTAAGTCCTGACCATTGCCAGGTGTGCCCCCCCGAACAAAATAAAACAAACATACAAGGAAACAGTATTCATCTCTTCTTCTGTCTCTGAGGGGACACACAGGAGTCCATGTGGGAGGTACAGGAGGAAGGGGAGACCCCAGGCCTCCTTGGGTGCCTGACTGGAAATGAAGGTGGTTTGCACCTTGACTTCTCACCACATCATCCTGGGGACCTTCTTGAGGTGATCTGGCCTGGGAGCCTCTACTGAAGACCGGTCAGCTGATGTCTTTGTATGGCTCTGTGAGCACCTAGCTGGTGGCGGTTACGTGCACATAGCAGTTACCGTTGGCAGAGAGAGAACCACTGTTTTCAGGGAGATGATGATGTGAAGCACCATTTCTTTCCCTCACCCACACGAAATCCATTCTGCTAACTGAACAACTCGGGGTGGGAGAGAAGCAGAAGCTATAGAAAAACACACAAGTTAAATTTCTAGCTTCTCCCTTAATAGCTGGCTCCGGTCTTGGGAATGTCGCTATAGTCTTCTATATTCTAGTTTCTTTTTTCTGTAAAACGGAAATGATCATGATAATGATAATGATAATGATGGTGGCAGTGGTGGTGGTGTTTATTTCATAGCCTTGTGATCATTTAAGACCCTGTGCATAAAATGTTAGGTGTATAACTGATGTTCACTAGCCCTCCACGTGCAGTAGGTGCTCTGTCAAATGAATGGACCCTGAAAACTAGCAATTTTCCAGCAACACCTTTATTCAAACAGGTCTAAAAATTTCTAGAGTTCTAGTCTGTTGAAGAGCTCTGTCTCTTACATTAACCGCACCACCTCTGACTTTCTCCAAGAATGACTAAATTGAGAGGCTCTGGTGGATTCTTTTGGCTGACAGAACCTGATGAAACCAGAATTCAGATATGCCCCCCACCCAGCCTAGTCCTTTAAAAAGTCATTTGCAATAAAATGGGTCAAGTGAACCGTGAACCACCTAAGATTCTTTATGGAATTTTTTTAGAAGGCATTTCCCTTAAAAAAAAAAAAGATTGGATAAGGCATGAAAAGCCTAGCTTTGCTGATTACAGGTGAGTGAAATTTTAGTCCCTATTTAACTCCCAGTTGTTTATTTAAACCTGTTCTTATGCAACTGAACTTTTCAAGTGAACTAGAAATGATTTCCAGCAATTTCACATCAGAGAGCTGCATAGTTCTTTATTCATTGGTTTTTTGGGACACATTTGTGTGATCAGAAGTTGCTCCTGGCTCTGCACCCCAGAATTACTCCTGGTGGGTAAGAGTTGTATATATTTCCCCCCTCCAGCTCTGAAGGCGAGGCAGCTGGGGGAGAGATCACAGGATTCTACTCTCCCGTTGATCATTGGCCTTTGCCAGAGTAAGCTATGCTTTATTTTCAGCATGAGAATTTTAGAAAAAATAAAGACCCAAGGGGAGATGGCTTTCTGGTTCTTTTTGCTTTGTTTGTTTCTTTGTTTTTGTGTCACACCTGATGATGCTCAGGGGTAACTTCTGGCTCTGCACTCAGGGATCACTCCTGATGGTGCACAGGGGACCTTTAGGAATGCTGGGGATGGAATCCAACCTGAACACAAGGCAAGCACCCTCCCCACGCAGCTATCCTCCAGCCCTGTCTATTTCTTCCTCCCTCAGACAGATGATAGAATTTCTGCCTTTGACCTTTGCTGGTCTTATTTACAGCTGAACGCCAGGTCCATTTCAGAGCTCCCGTGATTATATAAGTGAATAATCAGATGCTAATCGTCTTGGGCCAGTGAACAGGGATGTGATTTAAGTTTTCAGTTGGGCTGAGTTTTATTTTCTCTGGCTCTTGAGTTTTGCTTTGGAGTTTCTTTCTTTCTTTTTTAAAGAAAGAAAATAGGAAAGAGAATACTTGGAATTTCTTTATTTTATTTTTATAAAGTAGTTCACTATGTTTGATTATATTTATTATTCAAACATCAATCCCACCACCATGACACCTTCCCACCACCATATTTGGGATGTTTCCATCCCAAACCCAATCCCTGTCTCAAAGAAGAACCAAAATAATTCATTTTGTATTGTTTGTTATGAATAAACCACTGTACTTGGCATTTCTGCCTTCCCAAAAGGGATTGACAAAGAGGTGGTCCAGACACGGCCACGAATGTAAGCCCCAGGCCTGGTCCTGGACGTGACCTTAGCCAGAGGTGTGTAGTCTGTTGTCAATAAAAATACATCTCAGGCTTTTGGTCTCAAATGCTCCTATTCTGTCCAAGCATCCAAAAACAAAACAAAACAAAACAAAACAAAAAAACCTGAGCAGTTGGTTATGGAGGGAATAGAGGATGGTGTAAATATGGACCAAAAGATCCATTGGTGTCTGAGATGAGCCCAGCATCCTTCTATCTGGAAACTGAATGCTGAATGCTCCCCTATTCGTACATGGGCCTTAGGAGAGAGTCAGCACAAACATGCCCAACCCTGCTCTTTAGAGGATGCCCTAGGCCGAGTCTGTTTGGAAGCTGGCGATGTCCAGGCGAGGCGACCTTCTCCCAGTGACCTTACTCTGACTCACCTCCATTTTTTTTTTTAATGTTCATAAAGTATGGTCCCTGGACCTGCACTGTCAGGGTCAGAATTTTCTAGCAAGGCAAATTCTCGGGCACCCCATGAGAACTCCTTAGAGCCTGCAATGGAGCCCAGAAATCTGAGTCTCCTGAAGCCTTCTGGAAGGCTCAGAAGTCTGTTTCAGAACCGCTGGTTCAGGATCCAAGGGCTCAAACCAGGAAAGGTAGCACTGAGGTGCAGGCACAGAGCTGGCTCCAGTTTAATACTTGGCATTACCTATGATCTCGTGGGCACTGATAGGAATGATCCCTGAGCAGAGTCATAAGTCAGCCCTGAGCACTGCCTGTTGTGTCCCAAACAAGCACACCCCTCTCACCAAAAAGAAAGAGGAAAAAAGAATCTCAGGGTCAAATAAGGATCTCCAACTCAAAAGGGCTCAACACAGTCTTTAATCTGTGTACAATTAATTTCAGGAGTTTTCTGCCCAACCAAAGGGTTTAGGTCTTTGGAGAAGACCCTAGTTGTAAGGATGTTTTTATCTTTACTCCCTTTAAAACTCTCCTCCTCCTGCATCAGGGGGGTAGTACAGTGGGAAAGGCACTTGCCTTTGGCATGGTCAACATGGTTTCCATCCTTGGCACCTCATTGGTCCCTCAGGACCCCCAGAAATGATACAGGAGAACAACCAGTTGTGTTCCCTACCCACAGAATAAAGTTAACCCCTTTTAGCTCTTAATCTGTTTGGCATTAAAGTCAAGCAGAATAATCCAGCTACACTTTCTTAGGCTGGAACTTTCACCCACCCTCTCATCCATCCATCCATCCATCCATCCATCCATCCATCCATTTGTTTGCACCAATATTGAAGATGATTAGAAAGGCCAGAGTGATAGTACAGTGGGTAGGGCACACAGCCAACTCAGGTTTGATCCCTGCCATCCCATATTGTCCCCTAAGCACTGCCAGGAGTAATTCCTGAGTGCAGAGGCAGGAGTAACCCCTGAATGTCACTGGCTGACCAACCCTCCACCCCCCACCCCCACCCCCATGCCCCGCTCCAAAAAAAAAAAAAAAAAGAGAAGATGGTTAGAGGTCCCAGTAGCCTTCCTGGGAACCACGCAGCATAGGATCAGCACCTGAGCCTGATTCTCTCTGCACTGAGCAGGATCCCAGGGGCTTCCCCACAGCTTCTCTGACCTGTGTCCATGTCTGGTCCACATGTGGAGCTCAGCACCCATCACGGTTCTGCCCCAGAGCAGGAACTGTGGGAGGCTAATTCCAACCTGGTTCTATAACAAAAGGTAGAAACTTGCATTTTTTTAATGACATTTTGCTAGGTGCACAGTGCAATCACATTGTTTGTGTGAACAATGAGATGTGAACAATGGCTTGAGATTCTAGTATTTTGTCCCATTTGTTTCAGTTCATTCCAAACCTTGTGTTGCGCTTCTGTGATACTGCTGTGAAGACGACTCGGATTATTGCTTGGGCTTGCTTTTCTTTTTCTTTGTTTAGCTTGGGGGCCACACCTGGCAGTGCTCAGGGCTTACTCTGAGCTCTATGTTCAGGGGTCACTCCTGGCAGACTCATGGGACCATATGGGGTGCCAGGGATTGAATCTGGGTTGGCCACATGCAATGCAAGTGCCCTACCTGCTGTACTGCTCTGGCTCCAGGGTTACTTTTCTGCATCATGATTCTCCTTCAGAGTTGAGATGGAGCCCAGGGCCTCACACCAGGGCATGACGTCTGGGCCACCTGCTGCTTTCAGCCCTCCAGATCAGCCTGTAAAGTCCATATATAATGATGTGCACGTTCCATTCTGTGTTGTCTTGCATTATATGTTTCTTGTAGTCATCGCAGTATTTTGTTTGTGGGATTTATCCTTCTTGAGGCATGTGGGTTATTTTATTGATTTATTTCAATGTTTGGGCCCACTCCCAACAGTGCTTGGGGCTCACTCCTGGCTCTGCACTCAGGGGTCATTCCTGGGGGGAGTCAGAGAGCCATATGGGGTGTAGGAGATGGAACCTGGGTTGGTTGTATGCAAGGCAAGTGTCCTACCAGTTATACTGTTTATCTGGCTCCTGTTTTTTTAATTTTCACTGCTGTATAGTATTCAATGTTATGAATTGCATCATGGATGATATACTATTTGCTGGGGGACACTTTGTTTCCCACCTTCCATCACTCCAGGGACTGTGGACATAATATCATAGTGAAGTTGTGTGAGAATTTCTCTAGGCTTCCCATCAAGTCCCTGATTGCTTTGGCATGGAATACTACCCATTTTTCCCGTTGGAAAAACATGCAACATATCTTGATTCTTGTTATTAAGCATTCCATTGTGGCCTGGAGCGACAGAACAGCGGGCAGCGTGCTTGCCTCACATGTATTCGACCCAGGTTCTATCCCCGGCACCCCATGTAATCCCTCAAGTCCTGCTAGGAGTGATCCCTGAGTGCAGAGCCAGGCGTCAGCCCTGAGTACTGCTGGTGTGGCCCCAAAACCAAAACCAAAACTCGACTCCCCATAAAAACCTTCCAGTTGGCACATCTTACTTGTTCTCCTGTCCTACTTCTGTTCATTTAATCACCAGAAACCGTATGTTAGTTTTTTGCCCTGTGCTTTGTTTTATTTTTGGCTCGGGGCCCATACCCAGAGGGAGCCTGGGCCTTCTACTGCCTCTGTTCTTGGGAGTAACCACTAGTGGTGCTTCGAGGACCCCCACAGTGCCAGGGATCAAACCAGGGCCAGCTGCATTCAAGGCAAACACTGTACCCGCTGCCCTCTCTCTCCTGCCCCACAGGCCCACTTGGCACCCGGGGAGGCATATGGCTGGCAGGAGCTGGGGCCTCTGACCTTTGCTCCAGCCATTGCTATAGATGAGCCTAACACCCCAGGCCTTCCTGCCCACAGCCAGAGTGAGGCCCCTGCCACAGCAGCAGGCCTGGCCTGGATTCGGGGTGAGTGGGAGAAATGGCCTGAGACAACTCAGGCTCCAGATGGTTTCCTGACCCCTGAAGGGACACCAGACACGGGTTTGTATCTGCTTGTTCTAACCACATGCCTCATCCCTGAACTCTAACACATTGTCCTCATCAACAGTCTAGCACAGAGCTTCCTAGTCTTATTTGGCCAACTGTCCCCTTTTCTTTAAAAAAAAAAATCACTCAAAGGAAATCTTCCTTCTTTGCAGAGAGGGAGTGTGCGGTGGGAGTGGGGCGGTGGGGTGGGTGATTTTGAACCATACCTGGTGCTGCTCAGGGGATATTTCTGGCTCTGTTCTCAGGAATGACCTCTGACCTAACTGACCTCTGACCTATGTACTTCGGAGAAATCTCTGACTTATGAACCTCTAGCAGTGATTGGGTGGCAGGCATTAGACAAGTCTCAGCTGCATGCAAGCAAGCACCTCACCTTCTGATCACTCTGTAGCACTGAAACCAACTTTTTATTTTAGCAAATAATCAGAAAGCTCCCCCATTTGTACTCAAGGTGACTTCTGCCTCTTTGGCTCAATGCAGGGCTCCCACTTTGGACTAGTCTAACACACACACACACACACACACACACACACACACACACACACACACACACATCTACCCAGAGACCCAAAGCCTTTCTTTGGACTGATGGTTTGTCTATAGCTGGGAGGCAAAGGGATCCACAATAAGCAGTTTTTGTGTGTGAGATTCTGCTGTCTGCAGGAAATTTTCCGTAGGTCCACTCTGCCCACTTCCAGCCCTGACTCTGGGAGCGAGGGCCTCGGGCTCTGCACAGGGAGGTCACACAGGCAGGCAGCTCCTCGGACCAGAGCTGGACTCCCAGCTGGGTTTTTGTTTTTGCAGGTTTTTGTTTGTTTGTTTAGCGTGTGAGTTGGGGCAGCTTCCTTTGACTTGGTTCCTTGCCTGCCAAGTCCTTTTCTCCCAACCTTCTCTATATTTTTCTCTATTGCGAATGCATTGCCTCTCCAAAACTACTTGAGGGGGCTATAGCTCAAGGGGCTGGAGTGATGCTCTGCATGCAGGAGGCCTCGGGTTCCATCCCAACACTGCAAGGTTCCCCAAGCATGGCCAGCTGTGACCTCCCCACCCCCTACCACCACACACACAGACACACACACACACAACACACACACACGCACTGGTGGGGGAATAGAGCCATCCGGTGTGGCCCAAAAGCAAACACAAAGGTGGTCTCTCTCCATTTCTAATATCATAATTTCTTCCTGTCTCCCCCACACCTCCACCCATCCACAGCACTTCCGTCCTTGGCATTACCAAGGAGAGGAAACAGCTCCCAGTTCTGTTCTCCCACCTGACATTTGAGGAAAGCTGATTGGAGAGGCAGAATAACAAGAAGGCAATTTGCCTGCTAGGAAGAGGAACGCCAGCGCATTTGTTCTGTATGGAAGGGGGGGCTGAATTCCTTCCACATCATGAGGAAGGCTGTAATCTGTGTTTGTCTTGGTGTGTATGGGGGGGGGGGGTATTTGGGAGGAGCGGGGCAGGGGAGGCATATCTGTCCATGCTTAGGGCTTACTCTTGGCTTTGTGCTCAGGGGTTACTTATGGCAGGGCTCACAGAATGATAGGCAGTGCTGGGGATCCAACTGTGCTCAGCTGCATTCAAGCCAAGCACTGTTGTCCTTGTACTAGCCCTCCAGTTCCCTGTTGTTGTTTATTTTGTGGGCCAGCTCCTGGCTCTGTGTTCAGGAGTGACCTTGCAGTGCTTGGGGAAGTGACGCAGTGACGGGATAGAGCCAGGGCCCACTGCATGTGAGGTCAGAATCTTAGCCTTTTCTTTTATGTTTGTTTTTGGGGCCACCCCCGGCTGTGCTCAGGGATCACTCCTGGCAGGGGCTGGGCGGCCATATGTGGTACTGAGGATTGAACCTGGGTCAGCCGTGTGCAGGCAAGTGCTCTACCCACTGTACTATCCCTCCGGCCTCTTTTCTATCTCTTGGGCCCAAATGAGTCTTGTTCATGCAACACCAGCTACTCAGGGTCTCTGAGTGATTTTCTGCTGCTACCTAACAGGTGTCTCCAATCAGTAGAAAATGATGTTACATGTCAAGTATATGGAGTAATGAGAAAAGAATTTCCTTCCTCCCACCACTTTTATTTAAACACCATAGTTTACAAAGTTGTTCATAATGATTTGTTACAGGTGCTTACTATTCCATCCCCAATCTCACCACCACTGTCACCTTCCCTCCACCATTGTCTCCATTTTTCTAACCCCTAAAGTCAGCCCCCACTAGCAGGTTCACAATAACTTATTTTATGTTGCTTGTTACTATGGGGATGGCTAATGAGTGATTAAAAAAATTATGTCCATGGAAGAAAATGTGTGAAAATTGTATCTCATCATGGGGCTGGAGCGATAGCACAGTGGGTAGGGCGTTTGCCTTGCATGCAGCCCACCCAGGTTCAATTCCTCTGCCCTTCTTAGAGAGCCCAGGAAGCTACTGAGAGTATCTCACCCGCATGGCAAAGCCTGGCAAGCTTCCTGTGATGTATTCAGTATGCCAAACACAGTAACAACAAGTCTCACAATTTGTTGTGAGACGTTACTGGTGCCCACTTGAGCAAATTGATGAACAATGGGAGGACAGTGCTATATGGGGACATTAAGTTCTAGTCTGAGGGTTCACGAAACTGATAATGTTTTTAAGTTGACGTCCGTTGGCTTCTGCGTTATGTCCCATCCAATCTGGTGCATTCCTACTGGGGTGCCATTGTTGCAGAGTTTGGGTGACAGAAGGTGGGGGGAACCTAACCTGCCCATCTTGGTTGGCCTAGGACTTTCCCAGTTTTTCATTATAAGACCTCTGTGGGTCAGATCCCCATTTTATCCCCCAGCCCTGAGTTTTGGACAAAGGCAGCTAGTCTAGGAGCTCTCAGCATACCTCTGAGTTTCTTTCCTTTTCCCCTCCTCTTCCATTATCAAGGCTCTAAGAGTTTCAATCCTAGAGAAAATTCTGATTGAATCATATGTTAGGGTGATGAGTGTGCAGGGTGGTTTGGAGTCAGTGTGTGTTGGGGGGCGTGGAGGGTGGGGCGGGGATCAGGAAGCTCTGGAGACTGTGTAGGGGGATATTCATATGCACCAAAAATGGAAAGCCATATGAGGTCGAGGAGTCAGAAATCACTTCAAGACCACTGCAGCTTTGTTTATGCACCACCCAAACATTTACTCAGTGCCAGCTGAATGCACTGCATCCTACTCAAAATTGAGTGAGAAGTATCTTACCGTAACATAATTTTGGAGGTAGTTGAACATATAAACACATACTCAGTGCCTGGAGGAATAGTGCTGTGGCTTAGAGCACCTGCCCTACAAATATGTGGTTTTGAGTATGAGTCCCCGGCACCCCACATGTGCTGAGTGCGATCCTGGCAATCCTGCTCTCTCTGATCCCCAATACTGAGCATTTTCTGGTCATACCACAACTGGGTGTGTATATGAGAACTACAAAAAGATGGCATGACCCCTTGCAAACACCACAACTGAAAGGTGATGCCTTAGCAGGAAATGCCATTCTGTTTTGCTTGTTTTTTTTTTTTTTTGTCACACCCAGTGATGTACAGGGGTTACTCCTGACTCTGTACTCAGGAATTACTCCTGGTGGTGCTCGGGGGACCATATGGGATGCTGGGAATCAAACCTGGGTCGGCCATGTGCAAGACAAATGCCCTTCCCGTTGTGCTATCCCTGCAGCCCTTTTGCTTGTTTGTTTGGAGGCCACACCCAGTGGCATTCAGGGCTTACTCAGGGATTACTGGCGGGGCTCAGGGGGCTGTATGGAATGCTGGGGATTGAGCACAGGTTGGCTGCATATAAAGCAAGCGCCTTTTCCACTGTACTATCTCTCCCACCCAGGAAGTGCAATTCTAGGTGAGCATGTGGGAGAGCACCACACAGAAACCCCCAGTGAGCACCATAATCATAATCATAACTAGGGAGTGCAGGGGGGCTCAACTAAGAATGGCGAGCACATGTATAAGAGCCACACTGAAGGGGATTCACCTTGGTCAGCACGAAAGCCGAGTGTGTAATCACCCAATCTGATGTTTGACCCCAAACTGACACACACAAACACACACACACACACACACACACACACACACACACACACACACTCCAGCTGCAAATGTGAAAGTGCCACATCCAGGGATGTGTGTGCAAATTTTGGTCATAGCGGCAACAAAAGAGAAAAGAGGAAGGAATTCAAAAAACACCCTCAGTAATTCAAGCAACCACACAAGCATGCACAAACCAGATGTGTGGGTTCAGAGGCATAGAACTAGCTGCAGAACAGGGCTGCTGGCCACAGCTGGGATATGGAATCAACCCAGGTGTCCAACAACAGACAAATGGACACTGAAAGTGTGAAAGACAGACCCAGTGGAATCCTGTGTGGCTGCAAGGAAGGATGGAATCCTCCGAGGGAACGGGAGGGTCTTAGTTAGGGGAAGTGAGTCAGAAGAAGAAGGACAATACTAGATGAGCTCACTTACCAGTGGCATAGAGAAGAAGAAAAGGAGCAAGTGCATGGTATCAAAGGGAGAACCCACGTTACCCTTGAGCCTGGATCATAGGCATGAGAAAGATAGGGAAGAAAAGAAACTGACAGTGGGCCAGGAGAAGAAGAGGGAGAGATGGCAATGAGGCCAGGGTGAGAGGCCTGGGGCTCGCAGTGCTAGAGAGGAATAGGCATCATTCTGAACCTCAGCGCCAGCTGCCCGCAAGCAGGAGATCCAAATGACAGCAAACAAACTCCGAAAGGAGGTACCTGTCATGGGGGCAGGCGGGGGTGGGAGGGGACGTAGGACGCTGGTGGAGGGAAATTGAAATTGACTGGTGGTGAGATTAGTGCTAGAACATTGAATGCCTGAATCTCAAATATGAAAAACTATATAACTCACGGTGTCTTAAAATTTAAGGAAGAAAGGGAGGGAAGGAAAGTAAGGAGGAAGGAAGGAAGGAAGGAAGGAAGGAAGGAAGGAAGGAAGGAAGGAAGGAAGGACAAAGAAAGAACTGGGAAGGAAGGAAGGAAGGAAGGAAGGAAGGAAGGAAGGAAGGAAGGAAGGAAGAAGAGAGAGAAAGAGAAGGAAAGTGTCTGCCATAGAAATAGACTACGGGAGGGTGGGGGTAGGGAAACTGGGACATTGGTGGTGGGAAATGTTCACTGGTGGAGGGACGGGTGCTGGAACACTGAATGACTGAAAACCAACAATGATCAGCTTTGCAACTGCATTTTATGGTGACTCAATACAAAATTAAAATGAAAAAAAGAAGAAAAAGGAGGAAGAGAATGAAAGAAACAAAGAAAAACTCTCTGGGGTGCTGTATTCAATTCCCGCATCTGCTGAGTCACCTTGGGCACGTCACTCACGTGTCCACTCACTCAATCCCAAGTTAGGCTTCCGCTCCGTCAAGTCACAGTTCTTCTTCTCATAGCATAAACCTCTGGGCTGTTGGCATGATGCTTTGAACGGGGTGATGGTAAAAAACAGAGAAACATTGATAGCACCATTGTTATGCTAGAGAGTCACAGACTAACTAGTACAGAAGTCTTAAGGTAAATGGTTTCGAGGTGACCTTAAAAAAGAACAAAGCTTAGCTGAGTCCACAAGAGTCCCAGAATTCCAGTTTGTTAAGTCACGAGAACATGGCATCACACCTGCTTCTATGTTTCATCTACAATTGACTTATCCGTGAGGCATCACTGGAAATGTGATTTTGGTACTTTGTCCTTCCAGTCACCATCCCGCCCAGCATTTCTGATTCTGACAGCATGGATCTGGGGTTACCCCGGAAGAAGTTCTCTAGAGAATGTAGAAGTTCTCTTTGTGCTTGGTACTTCACCTAGGTTTCATCGTCCCAGGTAACTGTGACAGATTCTAAATGCTTTACCATTAAATTCACCTTTTCCGGTTCCTCTCATTGAATGGATGAATAAAAGCAGAAGACACCGCTGATGGCCACCATGTCTAGGTAAACCTACAGTTGCTGCTTCATGGTTATACTTAAGTCCTGAGTTCAGTCTTGGTTTTTCCCTTGACTTCTGTTACTTTTGTAAGCAAAAGTATATTAATAGCTTATGTATCTGCACAAGGAGCTATGTTTTCATTTTTATCAGTCATTTCTGCCTCGCCCCTCCAGCGCTTTACAAAGAAATTATCATTCATTTTTCTTTTTGGTGCTAAAATATTATTTTCCTCTTTATTTAAAGGATCTTTCCTACTTCTTGCCAATAAAGCAGCATATTTTGCAAAATAGCTTTTCTAGTTACATGACTTTTTGCAAACTTCCTTATAATATACACATGCCATTATTATTGAAAACTGAATTTTTTGATAACAAAGAGATTTTAGGAAAATCAGAAATAGGCATGACTAAAGTATGCCCTTAATTCGAGCAGGAATTTTTGCTTGCATTTTGCTTTGTTTGTTTTGGTGGTGTAGGAATTGAATCCAGGGCCCTTTGCAAACAAGAAAAGTTTTCTGCCCCCAGACTGTATCCTCTGGCTGGTGGGAGTTCTTTGGGTTTTGTTTTTGTTTTTGTTTTTCCAGGGCTGAGATCTCCAAGCCTGCTTGGATTGGGACTGGGCCTCCTCCACCCAGATCCCCAATCTTCCAGTAGCTAGACAGTTACACCCACCAACTGCCGTGTAATCCCAATAGCCAAGATCCAGAGAATATAAAACCAAGATCCCAAAACACCTCTTATTGTCTGGTTTTCGCTCTCAGAGAACCCAGAGGGCTACTGAAAGTATCCTGCCCACATATATGCCTGACTGGGAACACCTGTAAAGGTGATTAGACACTGCCCCAAAAGTCTCTATCCCTCTCGGAGAGACCAGCAAGTTACTGAGAGTATCTCACCCACATGGCTGAGCCTGGAAAGCTACCTGTGGCGTACTTGATATGCCAAAAACAGTAACAATGATGGTCCTCATTCCCATGACCCTCAAAGAGCCCCCAGTATGCCATCGGGCTACACTAGCACGTGACAGGGACAAATGGAGACATTACTGGCACCCTCTCAAGCAAATCAATGAACAATGGGATGACAGTGACAGTGACAGTAACTTATTGCATTCATTGAATCATTCTCAACACAAAAAAACAGTGCTTGAGCATAAGTAGGTGATCGGTAAATATATAGTAGATGAACGAGTAAATGATAAGCCCATGGGTGGCTAAGAGTTTTTGCATTGTTCAGAGAGGACTTCTTCCTTTTTGCCTCCAGCCAGAAGTGAATGAAGTTGATTCTTGCCGTGACTTGTGGCCTTAACATTTTGGAATTAGGAAACTCATTTCTTAGAACCAAACTTTACAGTAGCACTGTATGTCTAATTAGCAAGTCGGCCTCATTTATTTATGTGATAAACCAGAGACAAGAAGAGCTTAATGACCCAAGCATAGCTTTCAGCAGTATAATAAAAGACCCATGAGGTTGTTTTGTTTTTAATAAACCAGCATTTTTATAATCTCTACACGCATGGCACACCCCCTCGCCCTACCATGCCTCATTCTCCTGTGAGTTTCTGGCACCATGAGGATAAATTGGCACTATGAGGATAAAAAGAAACATGACAATATGCCTTCAGGTTTACTCATTCTTCGGTTGCCTATTTGGGGGAAAGGTTTTACACAGAAACGTATGCAAATATGCAGCTCTTCTGTGTGAACCTAACTTAAGTGTGCGGGTCTGTCATCTGGTTTCTCTACTCTGTTACCCTGGTTTTTCTGTCCCTTTCATGTCCTTCCTTCCTTCCTGTTGTTTTCCTTTTCACGTGCTTCTGTGTTTCTGAAAGAGGATAGAATTCAGCTCATGTAGAAAGAGTCTGGCCTTGTGATCTGGATGTACCTTACTCTGCAAGGCGGGAGATAAATCTAGTGTCTGAGTCACGGAGATTCTAGCTTGGATTTTAGGTGAGATACTTGGCTCTGACTCATCTTTCTTCTTTTATAATATTGGCATTTTTCGGGGTTGGAGAGATAGCATGGTGAATGCACTTACCTTGCCCTCTGGCACGTACACGGTCCCCTGAGCACTGTCAGGAATTACTCCTGAACACAGAGTCAGGAGTAAGCCCTGAGCACTGGTAGGTGTTCAAAACAAAATAAAATAGTATTTAAAAAACCCTTCTTTCATAGCATTATTAGGAGGATTGAAAAAAGGTCAGAGATCAGGCTTGGAGGGTTGGAACACATGCTTTTCGTGCAGAAGTATCACGTGGTTCCCTGTGCAGTGAGCTGGAAGTATTCCAAGCACCTCCGGGGGTAGCTGCCTCCCTCGAAGGGAAAGGAAGATTAAATAAAAGAATTTGTTGTTGTTGTTGTTGTTGTTGTTGTTGTTTTTAAATAAAACAGGACATGGGGTGGGTATGTGGCTCTATGGTAAAGTACATGGTGCGGCTGCTTGAGACTTGCATTCAGTCCCTGGCATTGGAAATAAAAAAGCCTTTAAAATATGAAATGAAAAACAGCATTTGACATGCAAGCATTCCGGAAATAGAAACCATACCTAAGTGTTATTACTCATCGTCCTCATGTCTCACAGTCATTGTAGACAACTTGGCCATGGCTTCCAGTAACTGGGGGTGTGGCTGCTAGTCAGTGTAAGGACAGTGAGTGACAGTGTCAAGGACCAGCGCTGGTGAACAGAAGAGAGAGAGAGAGAGAGAGAGAGAGAGACAGAGACAGAGACAGAGACAGAGACAGAGACAGAGACAGAGACAGAGACAGAGAGAGAGCACTTGCAAGAACCCATCCCAGAAGAAGCCCATCCACAGGATTGAGCAGGCAGGGTTCCAAGAGAGAAGTGAAATCACATGGAGGAAGACTGAGAATGAGATAGAAATCGAGATAGGCAAATGAGTCTTTATACAAGCACAGCTATAAATATGTACATTCCCATACATACACATTCATCTGAACACACACATGCATGCAACTGTGCATACATACACAATGTATGCACCCGTATATACTTATGCATGTACCCACATATGCGTATTTATGCATTTCCTCACGCACATCCATATGCACCCATATACATGCCTCAACATGTACATATATGTGTGATTTGACCCTTCTCAGCTGTGGGAGCTGAGACTTCCCTCATGCTCTCTCTCTTCTGTTCACCAGCGCTGGTCCTTTGCTTGTCACTCACTTTCCTTATGCTGACTAGCATCCTCACCTCCATAGTTGGAGCCACAGCCAAGTTGAATACAATGACCGTGAGACATGAGGATAATGATATACTGTCACTGTCACTGTCCTCCTGTTGTTCATTGATTTGTTCGAGCGGGCCCAGTAACATTGTGAGATTTGTTATTTTGTTTGGCATATCGAATATATCATGGGGAGCTTGCCAGGCTTTGCCTTGCGGACGAGATACTCTTGGTTGCTTTCCAGGCTCTCCAAGAGGGGCAGGGGCAGAGGAATTGAACTCGGGTCGGCCATGTTGGCTGCGTGCAAAGCAAATGCCTTACAATGATAACACTTACTAATCACACACAACTGCCTTTGTTGCTGCTGGAGCTTCGAGTCCAGTGGGATCAGGAAGAGCGAGTGAGAATCCCATGCGGAGGGCACAGGCCAAGTGCCTGGGGCCATTCTAGCTCCTAGTGGATTCTGGTTGCCCCCTCTGGACTGGTGGGGGTCCGTCTTTGGTCCAGAGGCTCAGCCCACATCGGGGTTTAAGGACAAGAACATAGCCAGTGTTTGTGGCTCCCCACACCTGGGCTGAGCCACAAAGAACCTGAACTGAAAATGAGCTGCTTCTTCGCTTGCACGTCTTCTGCGCACCCCGATCATGCCTAATGTAGTGTTGGGGTCTAGATGAGCAAACTGAGCTTCCAATAAGAGAGTCCTTTTCTCCTGGTCTCTCAGCTGCAAGGAAGGGACTGGGCTCACAGCAGCCTGCCCCATTTGTGTGTTTTGGAGGGGGGGGTGTTGTCTTTCCAGAGGAGCACAAGGCCCCAGGCAACCATTCTCCAATGCGGCCAGCAGTTTCGTGAGTTTTCAGAAGACTTGGTGGTATCAGGGATCTAACCAGAGTAAGCCCCATGCAAGGCAGAAACCTTAACCCCTGTTCTATTCCTCTGTATCTCCAATGTCACCTTAATCTCCTACGGGCTGGGAATTTACAGCCTCCTAAAAGGTTGGGAAAAGACGGAGTGCCTACAGCACACAAGTTCAGACGTGGTCCCCAGAGCCTAGAATTTGTAATCTGGCCTTGCCAGTTAACTCCCAGGGAACCCTGGGTCACACTGTCCTGCTGGCTTCTCTCTCATCACCTGTCCAAGCCAGCATGTGCAGGGCACCCCTGCCAGGTGTGAAGCGCTTTATATGTCCCTGCCCCTGGCGCTGATGGGGATGGCATTGGCTAGTCTCGGCAGCTGAGGCAAGTCCTCCTCCTCTCAGGCCCCATGCGCTCATCGTGAAAAGGACCTGCAAAGCGAAGGGAGAAGGGAGGCAGGATGTGCAAGGGTGCCCGGCCAGCAGATGCTCTGTGGCATTGGCCATGCCTGGCCCCTGGGACGGTGACTAGTGTCCTTGTCAGCAGAGCCTTCTGCTCCCCTACTTCTTTCCTCCTCGGTGCCTCTCATTTCTCCTCCTTCCCCCTTCTGTTCCCACGGTTGCTCTCTCTCCCTTTCGTCTAGATTTCAAGTTTGCCCATTCTTATAAGACTTAAGTGTTTTGTTTTGTTTTTTAAAATCTCTGTAGACATTTAGAGCAGAGGTCAGCCAAGTCCTATGATCAAAGGCCAGAAAGTAAATATTTTGACCTCTCTGGGATATAGGCAGATTGTCACTACTATTTGGCTCTGCCATAGATAATGGAATAATGACTAAACAAATGAACTTGACCATGTGCCAATAAAACTTTATTTACAAAAAGCAGGCCCTGGGCCAGATTTGCCCTTCAAGGCATAGCTTTCTGACTCTGAGTCTCGTCTTTTGGAGCATGCAGTCTGCCGCTCTCACTGAATTATCAAGTTCACACTGTAATCTGGAGGAAGAAGTTTGTATCTTAGTAGCTACTTTTTTCTTTTTTGAATGGGTGAGTTTGGATGGGGTGGGAGGTGTAGTTTGATATTCAGGGATTAATCCTGGCTCTGTGTCAGGATCACACTGGCGGTTTTCAGGGTCCATGTGTGGTGTTAGGGATCGAACCTGCATCAACTTGCTGTATGCAAGATAAGCACCTAACTTCCTATAATTCTTCTCTGTCTTCTCTTGGTTTTTGTTTGTTCTCCTTCTATCTTTTCCATATTATTTTTAGTGAGATGACATTAGCTTATCACAACAGTACGTGTTTGAGGGGCACAACTTCACAACTTCACATCTGTTCCAAAGTAGATGCCTCCACACTGCAGGGGAAACCCTTCTTCCTTTCCCTCCAGTACCCGCTGTTGTGGGCTTGAGTTCTTGCTCTTTCATTTCCCACAACCCTTAGACGATGGATCAGAAAGCCACAGACAAGGTCTCTGGATCTTTCACAACTATGCATCATTCAAGTCAAGGACATGCCCGAGAGAAATTGCATTTAGATTTTGGCCTCCATCATTGGCTCAGTCAGCTGAGAGAGGGAGGGGCTATGAGCAGTAGACACAGGCAGAAGAGTAAGTGCTGGTCAGGGCACCACAGAGCTGTTGCCTCACTGTCCTGGGCCACCTCCAGGGGCGTTTGTGGGAGCTGCCTCGTGCTTAGAACAAACTGCATTTTACCCTTCAAGGGAAACCTTGCTGTACTGCAAGGTCCAGCGACGCTCCCTTCAGGCCCAGGAGGGATAAGAATGACACCCACACAGCCTAGGTGCACCCTGAGGATTGAGTCAGAAAAGACTTTTAAGGCCTGTCGCCGAGCAAGCGACCAGTCAGTGCTGGGTATGCTAAGGACAAGTTGTTTTGTGACATGGGCGGGCCTGAGAACCTGAGACTGTGATTTGGAAACACAATCCGGCATTGTGGCGTGAAAGAAGCTGTGATGTCAGAAGGCTTGCGCGTATGCGTGCGCTGGGATCACGTGACCTTCTGACGTCAAATGGCGTGTGCTTTCGCACAACTAACACGGCTTTCTGACGTCAGAGAGACCGTTGTGCGCTTGCTCGGTGGTTCCACCCTTTCTCAGACGTGGCTGCTCACAGCCAGGCCGCCACCTCACTCGCTGCTTGCAGGAAGTTATTTTCCAGGGTCAAACTCCATTTCATTTGCTGGAGATGATGCCCACCACCTCTTTTTCATTCCCCTCAGTAGGGATGGAGAGAAAATAGGTCATCTTTTCTCAAAAAAAGAAGAAAGTACCCCTGACATTGCTCTCATCCAACATAAAATAAGATGATTTATTTTTATCTTATGCTCCCTTTCGGTATTGTTATTGCTTCTTTGGCGGCCAGGGGAGCACACACGCCTGGCTGTGGTGTTTGCAAATTTCAGTGCTTGCTACTTTGCTGTGAGCTCTGCACGGGCATGGTTGAGGGCTGCTGCAGTCAGGGCGCTGCTCGCTTGGAGTCCCCTTCCTGGTCTGGGAGCTCACACATCTTTTGTGCTGTGGTGCTAACGGGAGAGTGGTGGTGGCAGGTCGGGAGGGAAATCAGTCTCATTCGTTTCCGTGGTGCTTTGACATACCTCTTTGTGTTGCGGCTGGAAAGGGCAGCGCTGGGGACCGCAGGCTGCCGAGCAGCTGGGATTGTGTTTGGTGCCTGTGGGACGCTGATTTTGAACTCATGACCGCGTGCTCGCAAGGCTGCTCCTCTAAGTCCCTGTGCTATTCTTTTGGTCCTTCTCACCCAAATTCTTTCTCCTTGATTGAGAGCCTTACTGTCCTAGAAATTCCCTTTTCTTCCTGAAATATGGCGTTTTAGGACTGAGCTGAAGAAGAAGGATGTTACTTATTTGGGACTTTCAGGAAGGATTTTTGTCCAGTGTGCCCAGGTAGAAATTGACACTTTTTCCTGCCCAGATAGTCGTCAGATAACATCATCCTGACCCAAGCAGCACAGATTCCAGGAAGGGGGTGATTTAATTACCAGATCACATCTGCACAGCACCCACAGAATGATTCCCCCACTCCGGTTCCCTTGATTGTTGCTATTGTCATGTTTTGTTTATTTGTTTTTGAACCACGCCCGTGGCTCACACACAGAACTCACTCCTGGATCTGCACTCAGGGATAAGTCCTGGTGGGTTTGGGGGACCATATGGGGTACCTGCGATTGAACCCCAGTCAGCTGCGTGCAAGGCAAGCACCCTACCCACTGTTCTCTGGCTCTGGCCCCATTGTTTATTGCCATGTTTTTGTGCCACGTGGGGGTCGAACTCTTGCCATGACTTTGAGGATCTCTCTGGCGGTGCTGCAGATTGTACATCCCAGGCGTGACCCAGGTCCTTTGTCCCCCTGACTTTTACCAGATCCTTCAGCCCTACAGCCTGTCTTTCCCAGAGCCAGCAGTCCCTCCTCCCTGAGAAGCACACACCACGCTTAACCTTTAAGGCCACCAACCCGCATCTTGCTAGCTCTTGCTGATTCACCTTCCATTTCTGTTCCTCAAAGACCTCAAATTATATTTCATGTCCTGCTTTCTGGAAGCTGACATATAGGACCTGTCATATTTCTGTTAAGTGATGGTGCCGAAACTTGCTAGTATGTATCTTCTGGTAAAGATACAAACTAAAGCACCTTTTGTTTGCTCACTGCTATGGGAGACTCAGGGTGATGGAAGTGAAGTTTCCAAGGTCAACTTCCCAGATGATCTGACCATGATCTGTTTAACACCTCCCCACCCACCTTGACCTAGAAATACAGCTCCAAGGACAAAGTAAATGACAGGGTTTCTTGCTCGGGTTTATTTCTTTAAGTTAGTATTTGGGCAGCGTTTTTATAAACCTGCATTAAAAGGCTTGTCATCCATTGAGCGCCCATAGGGTTCCAAGTTATTGACCAATTTAGATTTAATTACATTGCTGAAACAATTCCCATTTTCTCTTCTGTGGGAGGCGGGTGTGGACGCCTGAACAGGGCGGAAGATTGATGGGTGCAGCCAGCAGCAACTTTGCTTAATAATGACAACGGACTTGAAGTAGCTCCACTTAGCATTCCAGAGATGTGGCTGAGCTGCCTCCCACTTATATAACTTGCCATGTACAAGAAGTACCAAGAGAGACAGAGTTTGAAGCAGACCACTGAGACACACATTAAAAAATATATGTAAATACGGATAGGGGGCGAGAGATAGCTCAGTGCTGAAGGTGTGTGCCAGGCCTGGGGATCCTGAGGTCCTAGCACTGGGTGCAACCTTGGAGGTCCAGAGGGTGCAACCTTGGAGGTTTCTCTCCAGATAAACAGACATGTCTAAAATGCTGTTTGCTCGCTGCAAAAAGGTACGGAGGTGGAAGGAGAAGCACAGCATCCTGTGGCCCTTGTGTTGAATGGTCAGTCTAATGGACTGCGATTTCTTGCTTGGGCAATTCTCTGAGCACCACTTAGAATTCCAATCTGTATCTTCTGGCATGATCAAAGGTAGTTTAAGAAATTTTCAAGAACATCCTCTGTCTCAGAAAACAGACTACAGAACACAAGCTAGAAGGACATGAGCTGCCTCCCATTGGTATCCAAGTGGATAAAGTCTGTTTCCATTGATGGAGGACTTCCTGGGTCTGCATTGATGGGGCTTTCAAGGGATGAGACTGTCTAATGGTGAAGAGTACGTCAAATAGCCTCTTCCCTTACCTACGGAACATCCTAGAAGTGTAACAGGGGTGACATGAATGATCTTTAAGTGTCTCTTCCTCCTCCTCTTTTGCTTGGAAGTAATAATTGTACTAACCTCCTATGGTGGTTCCAGGGATCAAATCTAGAGCCTCATTTATGCAAAGCCTGTTCTTCCATTGAGCTGCCCCTCAGGTTCTATTGAGAAGATTAAACAATTATTATTCTTTTGCATGAAATGTGCAGGCCATGTTCTAACACACTGTAGAGAGATGGTGCATAACCTGATAGATGCCACTTAGGAGCCCAGGTTTGATTTTAGCAGTTTCTTCTGGTTCTCCTACCACCCTGGTAGGGATCCATGTGAAATGAAGACCAAATGGCTGAGTTGGAGGAGATATAAACAAAGACCTAAACAAGTCATTTCTCTGGAAATGCCTGTTCTTTCGGGAAACACACGGGCAATGGGGTTATCACCCATGGTCTCCAGCGGTGTGTTTTCCTTCTGTGAGGTCATGTTGACCCCTTAATAAAAAGCTGTTCACCAGGTCCACAGTGATGCCCTACAGCTGTGATGTGAATGGCATCAACCCTGTCGGCGAAAGTTGGACAAAAGCTTCAAGTTCTCTTCAGGGTCTCTGCTTCTTTATGTGAATGAGCCAGGAGATGGGCATAGTCACACCCCAGGAAGGTAGCCTGGTCCACCCCCGACTGCAGAGAGCCCAGCCAGTGCTCTGTCACCTGTGGAGGCTTTTTCAGAGGAGACAGTGACAGGTGGGAGCAGCCTGTCCAGGAATTGCAGTGGGAGGGTCAGCTGTGCAGGAAGTCCCTCCTCATTCACTGATATCACATCTGTACTTTCGGTCACCAGGCTGCTCCGGGGCCACTGCCTGGCCATCGCATCTGATAATTAGAGAGATTTACTTTCTCACCAACACCACTCTGCTGAACTGGTGGGACTATTGTTAAGTTTGAAGAAAAAAAAACCCTAAAGTTTTATTGTTTCTTTTAATTATTTATTAGCTTCTGGGCCACACCCAGCTCTGCTCAGAGCTTTACTCTGGGCAGTTCTCAAGGGACTGTATGTGGTGCTAGAAATTCATCCCCGCGGTTAGCTGCATGCTGGGCAAGTGCCTTACATGCTGTACTATCTCTCCTGCCCCTGAAGAGACGCTTGATCAGGAATCTTGGGGTCTTTCTTACAAATGGGATGAGAATTGGTCCACATTTCCATCTGAGCTGCAGACTAGAGATGTCTCCGTTCATTTGGGATCGAAGGCTTTTCTGATTCTACCTCAGAGAGAATCACGGACTCTTGATAAAGGGACCAGCCTCTGGAAAGAACACGCGGCCCAACAGACTCTACGACAGTGAACCCTGGACAGGTTCTCCGATAGCTTTATTTCATGGTCTCTGGGACAGCCTATAATAATGCTCAGATGTTTGCTTCGTAGTGTTCAGTATTGCTGGAGTCTCGTTTTTGAACAAGTGTTTCATATAATGGATAAACTATAACTAAGAGTGTGAATCATCACATGTTTTACTAATCTGCTTACTGATTTTATTCTGTCAATTTTTTGCAATGCCTCTTCTTATTCCCCTCAAAATTCAGGATTCTCTGGGGTTAGGAAAAGCTACAAACTGAAGCCCTAGCTTGTGGTGGGGAAGGTGTGGTCCCTCTCCCTGGGATAAGCTGCCCCATTTCATTCTCTTAGATCTGATGGGCCAAAGGGACCTTAAGGCACTTTTGCCCTGTTTAGGATCTCAGGCCCCTGGATGATCATTATTCACCAGTGGAGACTGCACAGTATAGCACATTTTTACCTCTAACCTCCTTGCTCTTCATCACCTCCTAAAACTCATCCACATAGACTATGTGTCAGCAGTGACGTCATCCACCTCTGCCGGGAATGAAACCAGATGCTCCTGCCTCTCTTTGAAGGGGTTCTCCAGCTCATGCTATTGACTTTCCTTCCCAACTTCAGTTTTTTCATTGCCAATCAAGTCCCTCTTTTTTCTTCAGTTGATCCTATGCTTTTCATGTCACGATCATTCCAAATAAACTTATGCTGCTTGTTGGAAATGGTAGGTACAACCATGCTTAGGGGTTGAAGTTTGATGTCCCATTTAATCCAATTGAATGTCTTCAAAACACTGTCTCTTCCCTGAGGACAGTGGGGGAAGGAAAGCAAAAGCAGTAAGAGGGAGATTATATGGTTCTTTAATATTTCATGACTATTTATTTAGCACCTACTGTGTCCTGGGGATCTAATATCATGGTTCATGGATTCCTGGGCACACCACATAGGAAAGCAGAGGCTGTAGGAAGAGATAATGACTGTTGAGACAAATTTCCTCTGCTAAACCACAGAGAAAAGATGAACAGTTTTGCCCTCGGTGGTCAGGGTTAGTTGGGAGGACCAATATTCCCCCCCCCCCCACCCTGCTCTTTACTGAGATAAAATGTACAGGGTTATAGGGTAGCAGGGTTCTTGTCTAGGTCTTAGGGGAGGGAGCAGGGCAAACCTGGACAGTAGGTTGCCAAGAAAGGCGCATGTTGGATATATGAAGTTATCTCATGAGTTGGAGAATCGCAGCTCTGAATGGGAAAGTAAAAGTTGGCTGAGGAATGACACCCTGCCAGACACCTTCCAAGGTGACAGCAGCAGCACATTCTGCTTCTGCGGGTGACAAAGTCTAGAATTTCCATTTTGTGTTCTTTTGACCTCATTTCCTAAACGCCCTGTTATAAGGAACCACTTGGAAGTTGCCCGGTTGTCGCCTCTCTCTTGCCAGCTCCCAGGCCAAGGAAGTCAAGTTCTGACTCACTTTGTGGCTGAGGTGGAGGAATCTAATCTGCTATTTTGCTCTTAAAGCCTTTTTGTTTTCATAGCTTTTACATTTTTCCCCAGGCCCACATATTTTGTTTCTCATATTCCCTTTGTATTTGTACAATTGTACATGTCTCTTCCTCATCCATCATTTTCCTAACATTTTTTCTTCAATTTTAATATTAGGTCTTTGTTTCCTTAGCTTTCTAATATTTTTTGAAGGGATTGAGACTTAGAGAGTTATACCCAACAGTGCTCAGGGGTTACTCCTGGCTCTCTGCTGCGGGACCATATATGGTACCAGGGATTTGAACCTGGGTCAGCTGCGTACAAGGAAATCACCTTCTCCCTTTGCTATCTCTCTGCCCCAACCAGCACTTCCCTAATTCTAGACTCTCATAGATTCAAGAATCTATTGAACCAAGAATCCATTAGACAGGTCTTCAAGTTTTCAATAGTTGAGGTGATATGGCATGAAAAGCTTTGTATATGGAACATATATATATATATATATATGCGTGCGTGTGTGTATATATATATTTTTTTTTCTGTAAGACTATTTTCCTAAGGGTGTCAGTAACATTCAACTGCTTATTGAGAAAAATCGAGCTTGATGATTTAGTGTTTTCCCTTCTTTGCCCTCCATTCTTGGTCCTGACTCTCTAGTGCAGTATATATTTTATGCGTTTTACTTTCTCCCCACATTAACATACGCCTCAGAGACCTGGGCCCTACACAAACAGGATGAGAACGCTATTCGGGTCTCCCAAAGAGGAATTGAAAGAGCTATGCTTGGAATATCACGTTTCACTCAAATGAGAGAAAGAATCCGGAGTTCCGACCTCAGTCGACGATCAAGAATCAGGGACGCTGTCTCGTTTGCCAAGGCATCAAAACTCAGATGGGCTGGTCATGTAATGAGATTTAGAGATGACAGCTGACTAGAGCCATTACCGACTGGATTCCACGGGATGTCGAAAGACCGCGTGGCCGCCCACCTACCAGATGGTCAGACTTCTCCATCAAGATCATGAACGATCGGTTTGAGGCTCTTCGCGTTCCTAGAACAAACAGACGCCATTGGGCTACACTAGCACGTGACAGGAACAAATGGAGACATTACTGGCGCCCACTCGAGCAAACTGACGATTAATGAGAAGTCAAGTGATCATGTGACTTTCTCCCCGGGCCATCCTTACTCTTGCAGTCTGAATGTGTTTCTGCAGCATTACAGTGCAAGCCCAAGAGTTCGTGCCCTGAGTATAGCTATGATGTGCAGTAAAGCAGCAAACATGGATAAGACAGAGACTGGGATGGTCCTAAACTGTAGCTCTCACCAAAAGATCTCGTGCTCCTCTCAACTGCTTTCTAGTTTTTCTTTGAGTTTATGTTTCCTCACCAACTCACCACTCACCCTATCCTTAGGGACCCAGTAAATATTTTTTATTGTTCTCTTACTTACTTGTGACATCCTTTTGTCTCAATAGTTGATCCATATTAAAATGGATTTTAAGTAAAATTGATCCATAGTCTTCCGTCCTTTGTGTTTGAAATCACAGTGGTTGTAATCATACTCGCTTTGGCATCTGTATTTGTGCATCTGTCTCATACTCACTTTTGCTTCTATACTTCTATACTTATAACTCGTAAGCATTGGTGATACTCTCTTTATACTGATAAAGTGGTTTCTGAGGCAGCCGTGGGGTCTTTTGTCACAGTGCTCCTGACCAGCTCACTGAGCACTGACAACCCTGGGTATTTGCATAAAGAAGCTCTCCCACACAGCACAGATTCAAGTGTTTATAGCAGCTCCTCTCGTGATCAGCCAACACTGGAAATGACTCCAGTGTCCCTTCAGTGGGGTGAATGGATCAGCGTTCTGTGGTGCATCCTTAGAATGCAGCAGAACTCGGCAGCTGAGAAAGAGTGACATGGGGCCTGGGAGATCTAGTATAGTAGCAACAGTAGGTACGGAAAGGCTCTACTTTCCCTTCACTGAAATGGCTTGAGTAGCTCTATAGAGTGATGGGGAGCAGAGGGTAGCAGATTAGAGGGATTGGCAGCCAGTCAAAAGGTGGCATTGTGGACACAGATGACATGTGAGGCCCTGAGTTCAATTCCCAGCACCCCACTTGCCTCCCAAAAACCAATATCATGGGGTGTGACCCTCCTAACAACAATAATATAAAACTGATGGAAAAGTCCTGGGGCTGGAGAGACAGTACAGCAGGCAAGGCATTTGCCTTACATCCAGCCAGTCCAGGTTTGATCCCCAGCACCACATGGAGTCCCCTGAGCACCGCCAGTGATGATCCCTGAGCACAGAACTAGGAGTAAGTCTTGAGCACAGCCAGGTGTGACCTAATAAACAAAGAAACAAAGCTGCAAAAGTCTTAAGTATCTGAGCACAATGATGGTCATTCAAGTAAGTGACAGAGTACAGTGGTGTCATTGTCTAATTTATTTTCTAATTTTAATTACTTTACTTCTTGGGGCCAGGGTAGTTGGGCCACACTCTGCTGTGCTTGAGGTAAACTCCTGGATTAGTGCTCTGGAATCACTTTTGGCTCTCTTGGAGACCATAAATGGTTATAGATATTGAATTGGGGCTAGCCATATGCAAGGCAGGCTTCTTATCCCTGCACTCCAGCCCCTAATTTTGTTATTTTTATTATCTTCAGATTTCCAGTTTTACTACCAAGCTGTAACTCTTCAAGATGTAAATTTCCCTTATAACTATCAAATTCCATCAAAGAGCTATCAAATCGCAATGTGTCTGAGAAAGGAGGAATTGGCCAGTGAGTCGGAGGAGCAGGAATGAGAGGACTCTTTCTTCAAAGGGAAAATTCTGTAATTAGTTATAAGGTCAAAATGTTCCAAAACGAATATTTTGTCCCTTCAACACATAGACAGTTTTTCATAAATGAGAAACACAATGCCCTTCTTCCCGCCACTCTATCTTCATTCATTGTCTTAGTGAGTGATCTATTGGGTTTTCCTCTCAAAAATGTAATTACTTTGTAATGAAATGTTAATGCCACATTCTATTCTTGAAGCCACATATTCCAGTGATGAAGTAATGACTTAATAGAGTTGCCAGATTTTCCTCTACATTCTTTTGATAAATGTGATGTTTGATATTTGTCAAATGAGCGGGTGATGATCTGGGCCTTCCTGATTTTTACCAACAGGACAATTTCAGCAAAAACTCATCATCAGGCAGTTAACTTCAACATCTTCGAGGGCATGGTTTGCCATGGGGTGCCCCTCGTAACGATTTCCAGGGGCAAAGTGGTATATGAAGCTGGAGTGTTCCACGTCAAGGCTGGGGATGGGAAATTTATTCCCCGCAAGCCGTTTGCTGAATATATTTATAAGCGGATCCAACAGCGGGACCGGGTGAGTTGTTCCAGTGACCTGGGAAGACTTGAGATTGATGTCCGTGGGCCCATGTGTGGTTCTTGGGAAGTGGGGAGGAGAAAGATGGTCACTTTCTCCTGACCCGCCTCTGGCACCCAGGACCCAGGGTTACTGGGTTCTTGTCTCACCTCTCAGAAAGGAATTTCAGGAGTAGACAAGCAGTGAAAATTACACAGTTTTTATTTTAAGGGAAGGAGGGAGAGAAAGTTGGAGAGAGTGGAGAGTAACATGCACAAGAGAGAACCGGGCTTCTCCAAGAGCAAAAAGACCCCTACACACATCCCAGCGTTAGTCATGAACGCATGAAAGTCCACATCTCAAGAAGAGAGATGTGGGTGACACAAGTGCTCAGATACCACATATGTTTGGCCATGTAGGCACAAGCAGTGCATGGGCTCAGGCAGCATATGCGCGCCCTTCCTTTGTTCAAGGTGGCCTTTATAGGGTTTCTCCAACCTGCCCCCAAGTGGGGCTTCTACCTAGGTCAAAGTCTGTTGCTAAGGAAGTTGGGGGGGGTAGGGGAGGATGGGAGGAGGAGTGGTGATGGTTTTCTTTGAAATTCCCTTCCTGGCCTTTTATTTCTGTAGGAGCTTCTGTTGGAGGGTCTTGGTCCAGCCTCCTCAGGGTCTGTTATAGACTGGCACCAGTTCTTTATGAGGTCAGGGCTATTACTTTCCAGGAAATGTACTGCCATTGCCTTGGGAGGGGGCCTTCCCTATCTGCCTTCCTGCCTACATCAAGATGTCCCACTGGGAAAACTGCCCTGTCCTTTATCCTGGCTGTGTGACCAATACCAGATCCCCTTCATAGGCTGGCATTCTGGGCGTCTACTCTGGGGCACCCCTGGGTCATTTGACTGCAAAGCCTTGAGTTTAGCAGTGAACCAACTCCAGAAGGAGATTTCCCAGCTTTGTCATGTTGTATTTGAGAATAGCTCAAGTTATTCTCAAGAACCGAGAACTAAGAACCGAGTCAAAACTTTTCTGTTTTGTCTTGTTTTGTTATGGCCTCAACCAGCCGGCTCAGGACTTACTTCTGGTGAGGCTCAGGGGACCTAATGGAGTGTCAGGGATTGAACCAAGGTTGGTGGTGTGCCAGACAGGCACCTTCCCCACTGCGCTATCATGGCTGGCTCTTGGATCAGAACACTTGATGCATTCTAAAACATCATCCAAAAGGCACATATTCCCTGTGATATGTCCCCTCCACTGAACCTCAGAGGTTACTCATGGGCCAGTGATCTGTTGGTCCTGCAGGATTGATTAAGCGGGTCCAGGAGACTCAGGCTAGGCAGGGAACTTTGAAATTTGAACTCTGAAATTGGCTGTTCATTTGGAGAATTTGGAGTGAGGCCAAGGGTTGTTGTTTGGGGATTTCTGCTGTCCACAGCTTCCTTTGCAGGGGGCCCTGGAATCACCTTTCGGGGTCTTGCTAGTCTCAGAGATTCTATCATCTCCTCACTGCTCACTAAGCAGACAATACAATTAAAATTTCTATCAATTTAACAACTGTTTCCCCCACCCCCAATCTGCTCAGCAAAAAGTATTTCTGTAATTATCCAGGTGTGAGGTGGATGGTATGAATATTTATCCATCACAAGACCTATTGTGATGAAATTCTCTTTTCTGTTCACCCATCACAATGACAATTGTCTGCCGAGGTTCTGAACTTTAGGTAGAATACAATGCCAGGGGCAGACCAGGAGCCAGGCTGAGGCTGGGGCTGAGTGTGGCTTAGGGGCAAAGCTCCCGACAAGCATGAGGACCTGGGTTTGATCTCTGGCACTGCAAAAGTAGGGGAGAAAAAATAAAGACCAAGCTGTTGCACTAGGGAACTTCCAGTGTATGTGCTGGAGTGAGCACATTAGGGAACTTACATGACCCACCTCTGAAGCTAAAACATATTAAAAGGTGCAAATTTCCAGGAGACTTGAGACAAGAACATATACTGCCTTTGATTCCTTCTCATGTAGTTATCAAAGATGGCAGTGGAAGGGTGGAGGTGGTGGGACCTGGATGGACAGGTGGATGAATGGACAGTGGTAGATGGTGAAGGGTGGCAGAAACAGCCGCCTGGGGCTCCTGAGAGACTGCTCCTTGGGTTCTGAGTGGGGACAGCTCTCCACACAAGAAGAGCTTGAGGCTCTCTTCACCTCCATCCTCCACCTCCCAGCTCTCAGGACACCTGTGCCTGGGGGATGGTTATTGTGATCAGGGTTGTTGTGACCAGCCAGGCTAAGGGTTGGCCCAGCAGTGCTACAGCTGAGTACCCAGAAAGGCATTTTTTGGTTGTTATTTTGGGGCCACACCCAGCTATGCTTCAGGGGTTACTCCTGGCTCTGCACTCAGGAACCGCTCTTTGGGGAGACCCTTTGTGGTGCCGGGGATCAAACCAGGATCGGCTGAGTGCAAGGCAAGCTCAATCCTGGCTGTACTCTCTCTCTCTCTGGCCCCTGAAATGCAGTCAGAGCTGAGTGGAGTCCCGCCCACAGAACGCAGCTGACTGGCCGTGGAGGAGGCATAGCCTAAGCACTGACAAAAGGACAGAGCCAGAGGAAAGCAGTATGGGAAACTGAGGCAGCCCGGGCCAGGGCAATTGATACAAGGAGGAGAGCTGGGGCTCTCCTCGCCTTCACCCACTCCCACCTCCCAAAGGAACTCAACATTCCTCTCCTGAGTACTTCCTGGGGTCCAGACTCAGTGCAGGCCCCCACGACTGCAGAGACTCATGAACTGGGAGTAAGAGGCAAGTTGATGGTGGAGCAAGATGGGGGAGGTGACAGGTGGGGTTCAGGCCTTCTGCACTCGTGCTGGGGAGGAGCTACAAGAGGCCATCGGGCCTAACTGGAGCAGAAGGAGGTGGGCACAGCCACAGGGGCAGAAGTGGAAATGATGTTGGTGGGCCCCACGGGTGGCTCATGTGAAGTGGGAGGAGAAAGACGGCCACTTTCTCCTGATCTGCCTCTGCCACCCGGGACCAGGGTTACTGGGTTCATGTCTCGCCTTGCAGAAAGGAATTCCAGGAGGAGATGAGCAGTGAAAGTTACACATTTTTATTTGAAAGGAAGGAGGGAGAGAAAGTGGGAGAGAGTGGAAAGTAACATGCTCAAGAGAGAACCTGGGCTTCTCCAAGGACGGAGAGACCCCTACACATATCCCAGAATTAGGCATGAAAGTACACATCTCAAGAGGGGGGATGCGAGAGTCACGTGCTCGGGTTTCACATGTGCGTGGCCACGTGGGCACAAGCAGTACATGGGCTCAGGCAGCATGTGCTCGTGCTCCCCTTTGTTCATGGTGGCTTAAATTTACAGGGATTTTCCAAGCTGCCCCCACAGGGGGCTTCTACGTAGGTCAAAGTCCGTTGCTAAGGAGGTTGGGGGTGGGTGGGAGTGGTGATGGTCTTCTTTGAAATCCCTTTCCTGGCCTTTTGTTTCTCTGGGTCTGTTGCTGTAGATAGGTGAGGGTTTTATCAGTTCTTGGTTCCTGTGTTTTCCTGTTTCTGCAAGGTTGGCCTTTGCCATTGCTTCTTTATGAGGACAGGGCTTTTACTTTCCAGGAAATGTTCTGCCATTGCCTTGGGAGGGGGCCTTCACTATCTGCCTGCCTGCCTGCATCAGAAAGAGATGAGGACAGATGCTGGTTCCACCGTAGGGGGCAGATCCTCCCCTTAGCCTGCCATTGGCTTCAGGGGTGAGAACCAGGATGGATCAGCAAGTAGAACAATCCCCCCACCAGAACAGCAAGGAGGGTCCTCCCAGCTAGGTGACCCTGCCTGAATCTAGGGGTGCAGGCTGCCAGTTCCCAAGAAGCAGTCGAGGAGAGATCAGAAGCAGTTGGAAAGCACATACACCAGCATTTCAAAGGAACCATCAGGGTGAGAGGTAGATTGAGCGGGAGTTCATGAGGGGCACTGCGCCAGGGCAGGAGACCCAGAGGCCTGACCTCTGCCGGCACTTTCTCTAGGGGCGACGGGTGCAGTGGGGACTCAGGTTTTGCCAAGTGTAACGAGCAATGGAAAAAACTTCTGTAGGTTCTCAGTGAGAGAGGAGTTGAGGGAAGGTGGAAATAAATCATGATTTGCTTGGACAGCCCTGGAGTGCCAGCTAATATGGTTTAGTATCCTTAACACTCTCAGAAATGTCCCTGTTTGGGTGATGAATTAGATGGTGGCCTTGGGGTCCTAAGAGCAGAGCTGTGTGTGGTCTTGGGGATTGAGCTCATGGCTGCAAGCTTGCGTGGATTTTAGCCACTGAGCCATCTCCTGGGCCCCACTGGGCGTTATTCTAAATGCCCCCCTTATATTTCACCCTCACAGCCACCCGATGAAGAAGGGGCTTTCCAATGGAGGGAGCTGCAGTATTAAACTTCGAGTTAGATCATGTCCAGACATTCTGGTTCTGGAGTCCAAGCCCGTGACCCCTTAGTTTGTGTTGTGCTGGTGTGAGCTGTGAATGAACAGAGAGAGACAGCTCAGGATAGGAGAGTGAGTTTATCAGAGGTTCAGCACTGAGGACCCCAAGTCAGAAGAGAAAGAGACTTGGAGTCCTGTTTGTTGAGAGGGTCTCTCTTTTATCCTCTAAAGGTGGGCTACAAACTACATACATTATAAATCAGTGGAACAAGAGATAATTGGCAAAAAGCAATTAATGCATCTTTTCCACATGGTGTGACCGTCAGGCGCTCAAAGGGAAAACAGCCAGTGTCAGTACATCTCATCTGCTTGGTGCGGCCCTCAGATGCCTTCTCCCTTGAGCTCCCAGAAGTCTGTCTGGCCCAGTACACTTCCAGAAATCAAGTGAGCTAGTAGGCCCTTAACTCCATTAATTGGAATCATAAAAGGAATGCTTCTCCCTCCTGTCTCTTGTTTAACTTAGGGGGTCAGTTTCAGTTTCTCAGTCCCTATCACATTTTCTTAATTTTCATTACAGCTTCATAATTCTCATTACATACAGCTCTTACTCGTCATTTTGGTTTGCTGTTCCTTGCAGTGTCCTGCCTGTGTACCACATGAGGGTCCAGACCCTTCACTCCTGAACCTCTTTGTTTACCAAGTTCCTATTTCAAAGCTCCACTCTAGCGTTGAATCAACTAGCTGCCTGCAGCCAAGGCTTCTGCTGTCCCTGTTCACCAGTAGGTGTAGTTAGAGATGAGACATTCTATGGGACTCCAAGGCATGCAGAGGCAATTGAGAAACCCAGGAGAAGAGACAACCCACACAATAGGCTGCAATTTGAAGCCCGGTGCTAAGAGTGTTGGCAGAAGAGCAAAGGCTCATCCCGGGGAGGAAAAGCCCTCCTAGGACTGACAGTGGGACAAAGATGTACAAAGTTTGTAAAGTCTCTTTATTAGGTTCTAGAAGTCAGACAGAATGAAGAGGGGCCCCCGGTGAAAGTTGTGGAGAGGATTGCTCTTGAGAAATTGGTCCCGGGCTATTGTCTGACAGGATGGATTCCCCCAAAGAACAGTTGCCAGAAACTTCTGTGAAAGAGCAGGGATGTTGGGCGGGGCCTGAAATGTCCACAGAGTTCTGACAACCCCTGATGTGAACTCACTCTCCACTGTGAGTTCAAGGAATTGGTGTCAATGAACAGGCATGTTCTGTTTCAGACTTGTGTGCCGACGCCCGTGAAGCGACAGCCCTACATGGGGGAGGTGGCCACGCTGAACTCAAGAGGGGCAGAAGAGGACTCTGGGAAGGGCCCCCGGACCCAGGCCCGCCGCTGAACCAGCTCTGAAGGTAAAGCCAAGCGCCCTGCAGGCCAGCCCGGGACATCAGTCTCTCTGTGCACTGAGGAGCCTGGGGTGCAAAAGGGTCCAGGTTTCAGAATGGCTGAAGGCATTGAGGATGGTTGATGAGGGGGAAAGGACCAAAGGATGAGCCATGGAGAATTAGGGATTTCCTCCCAGGGATGTCAGGATGCAAAGCCAGAGCCTTGGAAGAACAACGATGAGCAAGAGACAGCAGAATGGTAACAGGAAGGACAAAGGTGGGCGGGGGTGGGCAGGGCCTGCTTTGCCCATTTTCTAGATCTGAAACAGATTTAGAAAATGACTCTTCACAAGGTGAAGGCAACTGTGTTCTAGCCCTGAGGAGAGAGGCCTATAGATGTAGTGTCATCTGGGTGGGATTTCACTTTCCAGGAGAGTTTGCCTTCTCCTCCCCTCCCATCCTCTTTTCTTTTCTTTCTTTTTGTTTTCTTGTGCGGCAGGGGTTGGGCCACATCTGGCTGTGCTCAGGGCCACACCTGGCTTTGGTTTCTGTTTCACTCCTGGTGGTGCTTGACAGCAGGGACGTCATGCCAGCAGGAACCAAACCAGGATCTACCATGTTCAAGGCGGGCACCATGACCCTGTACGTCTCTCCAGTCACAGTAGAAATATATATATATTTTTAATTTGCTTGAAGGGAGGGTTTAAGCCACACATGGTGGTTCTAGGGGTCTCCTCCTGGCTCTGTGCTCAGGGGCCCCCTGCAGGCCAGCACCTGCACTCCTATGCTCCCACTGAGGGCCATTGCCTTCTCCAAAGCCCCCATTATCATCACTCTGGGTCTTTTCTTTTCCTTTCCCCAGCTGCTTCCTGTCCCTGCTCTACCCAACACCTTGCTGCCCATGGTTTTGTGGTTCAAGTCTCCCCCCGCCCCCCCCCCCCCCCCCCGCCTCCTTTCTACTGGCTTCCTGAGATTCTCCTGTTTGGCCTGTCTTGAAATTTCATTAGTCTCCCACTATCAGCTTTGGACTTTCGCGCAATGCTGCCAGCTTGCACTGGGCCAGATGCCGTGTGGTTCAGGGACGTGTGACAAGGGGACAAGGACTAGTTCTGCACAGACCCAGTAAGGCTCCAGGCCTTCTCACACGTGCCTTCTCTCACAGTGCCAGAGAGCCCCACGTTTCTGCCTTTTTGGGGGGCAGGGGCCATTTCTGAGCTACAGGAAGGGAGGGAGACTTGCAATGCAGGAAGAAGGGGTAAAAATCCAGGGAAAGATGAGCAAGAGAAAGAAATTCTACTGAAGGTTAAAACGTTAAAACGTGTCATTCCCGTGGAGACGGGTGTTTATTTCATGATAAGATTTCTTGGGTGGGCGGATGGCTTAGGCCTGAGTTCTACAGCTCTGATGAGGATGAATATTACAATGAGTTCCTTTTATCCTGTTCAAAGGTAAAAGATGCAAGAAAGCTCCTGTTTCCTCCATCGCAGTTCAACGTTACCAGTCCCCGGAGAAGCAGGGACCTTATTTTTGGCACCCCAAGATCTTTTCAAAAACAATAATTGCTCGAGGCGACTTTGATTTTCCTGCAGAAGCAAATGTTGGCTTCCTCGCTGTGACTTTGTGACTGTGTAAGATAGAAATGAATCTTACTGTGATGGAAAGGCTCTGAAAATCCTCTCATCATCCCTTAAAATGTCATCCTGGCTGCTACTAGGTATCAAAACTTTGTATTTTTAAAAAATCACCGTCTTCTAAAAGAAAATCACTTTTTTCTGGTGTCAGTTTTTTAAATAAAAACAGCTACAGTTGTTTAAAAATAGAAAATGCTGTGATCTTACCTTCGCTCACAAGCAGTTAGACCTTTATGTTAATTAATAAACATTTATGCCTTCATCCTATATCCTACTGTTTGTGTGTCACTGCAGTAGCAAGAGCAGGGTTCTGGGGGTTTGGTTTTAATTCAAATGTGTAATTTTCTGGGGCTGGGGAGCTAGTAAAGCAGGTCAGAGCTTGCCTTGCGTGTGGCTGACCGGGTTCAATCTCCTGCATCCCATATGGTCCCTCGAGCACTGCCAGTGTGATTCCTGAGTGCAAAGCCAGGAGGAACCCCTGAGTATCACCGGGTATGACCCCAAAACAAAACAAAAGTACCCTCCAAATATAATTTCCTGTGTTATATCTGCTCCAGCATTTCCTAGAAATCAAGTCTTTCGGCAGCCCTCAGGTAACGATTGTACTGAGCCTTAGAATAACTCCAAGGGGGTGATCCCAGCACACTGGGGAATGCAGGCTTCCGGGAACCAAGTGTGTTCAGTCTTCTGGGAGGCTCTGCCAGGACATCCTGAGTATCCAATGCCCCACACTTTGCTTTTCTGCAGCCTATTCCCATCCTTTTTGTATGCACGTTTTCTCTCCTAGGTAACTAGGTCAAGAGGGATTTTTTTTTTTTAATGTGGAGTAAAACCGGGGCAGTCTGCTCTTCCTACAGGCTCATCAGTCTGGGTCCTCAGATCACGGTAAGCCAGAGGGTCGTGGGGATGATATGTCATTTGTCTTAAACACACAGCTAGAAGGAACATGAACTACATTCAAAGAATCTCAGAATCTTCTTGATAAGAGATATCAAGAAATACTGTATCAAGGTTTTATTGGGAGGAGGTGCTATTTGGGTAAGACTTTGCAGTGTTCTGGGGCTATTCCTTGCTCTATGCACTGAAGTAATCCCTTGCAGTGCTCAAGGGACCATATGCAACACTGGAGATTTGAACAAGAATTGGCCACACACAAGGCAAAACACCTTATATACTCTAATATCTCTCTGGCTCCCCGATCCCAGCTTTTTTGCAGTCAACATGTATGTAATTTATTTTTTAAAAGGACTTTGTTACATTTTTAAAAACTTTCCTAAGTACCAGAAAGGTAATAGGGCAGGGACATTGCCCTGATGCAGCTGACCTGGATTCAGTCCCTGATACCACATATGACAGGTTCCCTGAGCCTGCCAGGAGTGATCCCCAAGTACTGACAGATATGTCCAAAAAGAAACAAAGGAGAAAATAAATTTTAAAAGTAGACTTTTCTCCTTCTGTTTCTTTTGTTGTAAGCTATAGTTCCCTGTTTTTCCATTGATTGACATTTGGGTTGCTCCCGGGTTGCTGTGAGCATGTTTGCATGGTTTCCTTGTGTGGGCAGTGAGGGTTTCTCCAGGAACTGTGCCTTCAGTCTAGTTACTGGGGAACCCTGGTCTTCTCGGTCACTGGTCCGTGCTGGTGACTTGTTCTCCTGCCTGAGTGGAATGTTTTGTTGTTGTTGTTGTTTATAATGTAGTAGTACTGCTATTTTTTCAGCCATTGATTAAGCTGATTGAATTGGGCATGAACTCCACATTTCTTTTTTATTCAGAATGTTAATTATATTTATTTTTTATTATTATTAGTTTTTAATTACTGTGAGATGCAGTTACAAATCTTTCCTGTTTGAATCTCAGTCATACAATGATTGAATACCCAACCCTTCATCTGTGCACATCTTTCACCACTAAGGTCCCCGGTATCCCCCCTATCCCACCCCTCCCCCATCTATGTCAGACATATCCCCCATCTGAGTGGAATGTTTTGCCTCACTTACAGCACAGGAGAATTCCTGGCATCTCTTGCCCACCAACATCACCAATGCATTCATTTAGCCCATCTTGAGTCAGATAAAATTTCTCTTATTGGCTTCTACCAGAAACACCCATTGTTCAATGTATTCATTTAGCCAATTCAGAGTCAGGTAAAAGTTCTCTTATTGGAATTTCCGGTTGCATTTTCCTAAGCCTGTGACCCTTCACAACTGTCCCAAGGTCACCTCTAGTATCATCTTCACTCACCCCAGGTTTACACCCATTATAAAATTCATTGTGTGATCTAAGGTCAAGGCTTTGTCATATTCCATATGACATAGATAGCGAGATCATGGACTGGAATGATAGCACAGCGGGTAGAGTGTTTGTCTTACACGTGGCCGACCTGGGTTCAATTCCTCCGTCCCTCTCAGAGAGCTCAGCAAGCTACCGAGAGTATCCCGCCTGCATGGCAAAACCTGGCAAGCTACCCGTGACGTATTCGATATGCCAAACACAGTAACAAGTCTCACATTGTTATTGGGCCCACTCGAGTAAATCGATGAACAACAGGAGGACGGTGCTACAGTGCTACAGTGAGATCATCTGGTGCTTGTCCTCCCTCTGACTTACATTGCACTCAGCACATGTAAGACACTGGGGATTTGAACTCGTGACCATATGCTGGTAGCAGACACTCTAACCTATACCCCCTGGACCCACCATACCCAAGAGAATAAAACGTTTGCAGCTGCATTATCATTATATTTTCTTCAAAGCAGGGTAGTTTCTCATCAGCTTGTTTCCCTCCCCCCAATAACTTCAATACCATGAATTACCCAGGGTGGGTGAGTAGAAATTAATGTGTCGTGACTGAGGGCATTCAGAAGAAAATGCCTGAATTTGGAGACACAGTCTGAAGGGAGAAGTCTTCAAATTCTGTCTTCTCAAGCTCCTCAGACCCAGGAGAGGAGAAAGAGCAACTCATTTCAGGAAAGGGAACTGCACGAAAGATCAAATGAGCCTGGGCCATCAGCCACGGAGCTCCTTGGGGACTGGCCATATGGCTTAGTGACCAGCAGGGGTTTATGCAACCGCAAATAATTCCCATGTAAGTGCATCCCCTCATCTTTCCCTTTTCACTGCACAGATGCTGTCTCCAGCTGTGAGTTTTCACAACACCACAAGAACAATGAAGATAAAGGGTAGAGAGAAAGGTTTGCGGTGGTGGGCCCTCACATGGGTAGGACACAGCGGTGGCATTCGGTGGCTGGGAGCCGTCTCCCGAGGCTCTTCCGGATAACAGTCAAAGGATGGGTGACCAGTGGACTTTCCGGAGTCATCCGATCTCTCCGTTTACAGTGCAGTCATAATTGCCATTACGGCCATAGTCCTGGTCATCAGAGTTCCATCATCCAAGTCTCCTTGAAGACCTCAAAGTCTCCAAAGTCTCAGTTCTCCTCCTCGTCTTCAGCGTCTTTTCATCGACCTTCTCGTCCTCAACATCTAGTCTTCAGCGTCTAGTCTTCACTCTAAATCTTTTCTCGGTGCCTTCTCTATCCCTATGTCTTTGTTTTCCCCTTCAGTCTCCTGCCTTTTTCTTCCTCTGTCTCTGTCTGTCTGTCTGTCTGTCTGTCTCTCTCTCTCTAGCTGGGGGGGTGAATAGTAGCTATTTCTCCAGGTCCACCACCAGTGGGCGCCTCCTCATGGCCCCCCACACTCATAAACTGGGGTGGCATGAACTTGGAGGCAGGTCAATCTGGTACTCCCGCTGCTGGGCTCCCCCGTGTACCTTGGCTGCCCTTGCCAGACCACCCTTTACCACCCTTTCTGTGATGCAGACGGTCACTGGCCTCAAATACCTGGTAAACGCCCACTCCCATAGTTTGTGTGTGCAGCCTCTGCGAGTTACAGCTAAGCTCTAAGTTCCTGACTGGTTCCTTTCCAGTGAGGAGGCATGGCTGGCCATGTAGAAAAACAAGGATTCCAGAGCTCACTGCTCAAAACTTACCCCCACCAGCGCTGGAAAGACAGCTGATGAGGGAGTGAAGCTGATCAGGGTTTGAGCCCAAGCATCACATGATTCCCCGAGCCCCACCAGGAATAATCCCTGAGCTCAGAGCCAGGAGTAACCCCTAGCACCAGTAGGTGTGCCTCCCCCCCCAAAAAAAATCAAAACAAAACAACAAACAAAACTTACCCCCCCCCCACCACCACCAGATAAACTCCCCTGGCCTCATTTGTTCCATCAGTAAAATAGGCCAATACTAGCCCTTATTTCCAGGTTTTGGGGGGGGCGATTAAGTGGGATAGGGTATTAACACTGAGCCTATGCTGAGCAGAAAGGAAGCCCTCGGTCAATGTTAGTTATTGCTGTTTCTTTGAACTTGGCCACTGTTGGAAGCAGAGACGAATGAGCTTCTGTGCCACTCGGCAACTTGTATTCTCACTGAGTTACAGTTCCTGACTTTTGTTACTTAACAATACAGAAACAGTTGACCATATATCAGCATGGTTGGCTTTCCCCGTCTGGTTGTAGGTTGCTTCCAAGCCCCAAAGCAGTTCTCAACTTTTATCATCTTGTCTTTGAGCTACACAGCCACAAGCATCCACCTGCCATATATTCTGCGAGAGCTTGCAGCTGTAGTGTAGCGTAGCACAGCCCCATCGAAATTTTATTTTTGTCTTTTAGTTTTTGGACCACAGTTGACAGTATACTCCTGGCTCTGCACTCAGGTATCATACCGGGTGGTGCTTAGGGGACCTTCGATGGTGGCAGGGAAGGAACTGGAGTTGGCAGCATTCCCCAGTGCATTATCTTACATTTTGTTTGTTTTAATTCAGCCCTTCCCTCCAGTCCGCCTGATGATGTTATTGTAATGGTCAGGGGTTGTACACATACCCGCTGTGGTGCTCACACACTATTTTATTGTGGCGCTCACCCAGGGGCACCTACTCTACCAGATCTCAAAACTCTCAAGCTCCCCCGACACTATTCTCCCAGGGGCTGGGGCTGCTGGAGCTGCTGGAGCTGCTGTTACCCTGCTCAGAGGATTAGGGTTCATCTGCACAACTCTCCGGGTTCATGCTGTGCCTTTCCCCAACATCAGAGGCCTTGTCTGGGCAGAGCCTGAGAGGATGGATTTGGGCAGACCCAGTTGTGGATTCCCCACTCTTGTTAACTGCTCACCAGGTTCTATCCTCCCTGCTGGGCTATAGAGCCTCCCATATGGGGACCAGGATCAACTCATCTTGGCATCTCCCATGCCTGGCATGTGATCAGATCCCAAAGAGAAGACACATTTGACAGCCCCTCCCTAAGGTCAACAGAACGATCATGATCTAATAATCCCACACAGCAAATCACTGGTCACTGATGTCCCCAAAAACTTACTTATAGCTGCATTACTTAGAGTGGCCAAAAAGTAGAAGCAACCCAAAGGCCCTTCACTTTTGAAGGCCTCCCTCTTCAGTAGAATACTACACAGCATTAAAAAGTAATTGAAGGACTAAGACCCGCTACAACATGGAGAGAAAATATGCTCAATGGGGGGTGAGGGGTGGAGGGATTGGGAAACAAAATGTTGCATGTTATAAGGTTCTATGTATGTGAATGGACCTGAAGAGTATCAAGCTGAGTGAAATGAATCAAAGGGAGAGGGACAGATATAGAATGAGCATGCTCATTTGTGGGGCATTATAAAACAAAACACAGAATGAGAATAACACCCCAAAACTGAGGGCTAGGAAGACCGGTTCATGGGAGGAAACTTGCCACAAAGGGGGAGGGGAGGGGAGTTAGGATAGAAAAGGGACCACTATGACATTGATAACTGGAAGTGATCCTCTGGGCAAGAACTGAGTGCTGAAAGGAGGTAAAGGGATATACATGATAACCTTTCCATAACAGTATCACAAACCCCAGTTCCTAGAGAGGGAAAGAGAAAGTATCTGCCACAGAGGTAGGTGGACGGGGTGGCAAGAGGGAAACTAGGAACTTTGGTGTTGGGAAACATACACTGGTGAAGGAATGGGTGCTGGAACATTCTATGACTGAAACCCAATCATGAACAACCTTGTAACTGTGTCTCACAGGGATTCAATAAAATAATTTTTTAAAAAATTTTTATTAGTGAGACACCATGAGGTACAATTGTAGACTTACAAATTTTGTGCGTGGGTTTCATTAGTACCAGAAATTTTGCTCCATGGCTTGGACGCCAGCCACACATGCTAGGGGAAAAGGCAGCTCAGATAGAGAAGGAAGCACCAAATAAAGGGTGTTGGGAGGATCCTCCCAGGATGGGAGAAGCATGCTGAAAGTAGACTATAGACGGAACATGATTGCCACTCAATGCCTCTTTTGCAAACCACAACCACCCAAAAGGATAGAATAAAATAAATTTTTAAAAAGTGAAATAAAAAATAGACAACCTGGAAAAAAAGGTTCCATATATATGAAGTATCTGAAATCACAATCCACAGAGAGACCAAGCAATCTCGTGGCTGTGGGAGTGGGTTGGGGGGCAGTAGGGGTGACTTATGGGGTCACCTTTGTCCTCCACCCGTGCCCCTGCCTGAAGAGCAGTGGGAGTCGTTCTCCCAGAAGTGACAGAGTCATGAGATGCATCCACATCTATTTTTTCCTTTTTAAAATTCTATGTTGATAAAGCACCATAAATTATACAGTTACTCCTAGCTGGGATTTTGACATCACCAGTCCTGCCACCAGTGTTAGCTTCCCTTTAGGGTTCCCAGGTTCCCTTTCCAACCCTCCCCTCCCCGCCCCTCCACAACCCTCTCCACAGCCCCAGCCTGCCATCCTGACAGGCAGATGTTTAAATCTGGTAATAAAAGTTTGAGTCTCGTGATTTCAATGTTGTTGACTGAGATTTGCAGGTGCCTGCTTATGGCCCATGGGCTCCTTTCTGACTGTGTTGCCTCAGGCAAGCCACTCAACCTCTCTGAGTTTCACTTCATGCATATTCACTCCTAGTTGAGGGGCCGGGTAATGAGGGACACAAGAGCCAGTGACTTTGAACCAGTGACACAGACCTCTGCAGCCCCCTCCACTGGATGGGGAGGGGGTGGGGTGAGGGGCATTGTCTACTCCCAACAGCTGATCTTAGGCTGCATGGAGTGTTTAGACTCTACTCCCCTTGTCTCCTTCCTTCCTTCCTTGGGTCAGTTGCATGCATGGCTCTCAGTACTACGGCCCTGCCATGACTCTTTCTTTCTCTGCCATTCCCAGCAGAGCTGTATTCAGTGACAGGGATGGAGTCCAGGGCTCTAGCACATGAAGCCTGCACTGCAGACCTTAGAGCAATCTCCCCGACCTCTGTGTTCTTTTGAGTGCATTGTGGCACTCTGCTTATTGCTTTGCACTGGTGGCCAATGTCATTGTAAGCCATCCCTTTATCCTGGGGTTCTAGCAATCGAATTGCTTGCTTTTTTCTTTCTAGAAGAACTCGCCACCACCCCATCCCTTACCACTGATCAATATTTCCTGGCTCTGCCCCCGTTGGCAGAGAGGAGGAGAGGTGTACAGCACATTAAGAAGATGTTGACACAGGCCTGCGGGAAATTTATAATAAAAACGTTACAAGGAAAGGAGTTGAAAAATCATCAGGCTTCTTGGGATGTCAACACGGATACTACATGGGGCTCCAAGAGTGCCTGATAAAAGGATAGTTTTGGTTGGATTTTGTTTTCTTATTTCTTGCCATCTTTTTTCTCCTGTAGGCAATAAAGGGGAGAAATGGGGCTTCCCGAATCTCAGTTGTAAGATTCTAGAATCTACAGTTATGGTCCTGGGACTAATAGAAGCATGAAAAGGTAAGTTGGTGCTTTTGTTTATTGCAATTCTTTGGAGGCAGTGGCTTTACACTAAGGATACACTCTCAAATAAATGAGGAGAGGTGCTGGCAAAGACTGTGAGCCCCAAGGCCACTCCTGGCTCACCCAAGCAAGCACCTGCTTCCTGTGAGAGAACTGCTGAGGTTCTGGGGAAAGGCACTTAATCATGCTGAATCTCAATATGCATCTTCCTCCTCCTCTGTCCTCGTCCTCCTCCTCCCCTTCCTTGTCCTCCTTTCTTCTCCTCCGCACTGCAGTGCTAAGGTCTTACCCCTTGCACTGTGCTCAGGTGTCACTCCTGGCAATGCATATGTCATGCTAAGAACCAAGCCAGGGTCAGTGCATGCTACACCATCTCTCTGGCTCCAAAGATCCAAGACAAGAACAGAGCAGAGCAGACCTGTGAAAATAATGCAAGAAAGACCAGTGGCACCGAGCTGAGAATTCTGAAGGACATTTTATTTTTTAGTTTGTTTTCATATCTGGGGGTTACACCCAGTGGGGTTCACGGGCTAGTCCTGACTTTGAACTCAGGAACGATCCCTGGCAGTGCTCAAGGAACCTTATGTGGTGGATGAGGATGGAACCAGGGTTGGCCACATTCAAAGCTAACCCTTATGCCTTGTCCTATCTCTTGCCTCTGCCTCCTGATCCTCAATTTTTTTTTTTTTTGCTTTTTGGGTCACACCCGGCGATGCAAAGGGGTTACTCCTGGCTCATGCAGTCAGGAATTACTCCTGGCAGTACTCAGGGATGCTGGGAATTGAACCCAGGTCAGCCACATGCAAAGCAAATGCCCTACCCACTGTACAATAGCTCCGGCCCCCGATCCTCAATGTTTTGACCTTACACTCGAAGCAGAAATAATCATACCCACCCTATTTGCTTACTGGCCTGCAGTTACACTCGACATTCTTTCCTCTGCAAAGTTAGTATGTAGTAAGAAAAAAGGCAAGAAAAAAATCTAAGTGAGCACCATCAGAAATGCCATGGGGGTTGTGGGAGAGTTGTTAAAATGCATTAATGAGGGGGTATGGTGCCACCAGCAAGTCAATCTGTACCTGTGAGGCGAGTGTATCAGCAGCCTGCTGGCGCCTTCAGACTTCCAGATACCTCAAAATTGCTGCTGTGCCTTTGGCCAGACCCCAAAATCTTGGGCAAAGTTTACCAAGAAAGTAAACGGCCAAAACTTAGGTATGTGGGAAACACACCCACAAACCACCTCTGGTCCAGCTATATAATTGGAGGCATGGCCTCTCTGGTTCCTGATTGAACTGCTTAATGGCCATGATCCCAGAGACTCAGAGAGAAATCTCAAAACCCAGCGACTTTTGGCAGAAATGCGTCCGGTCCCTGCAGTAGGTTACTGGTGCTGGGCCAACCCAGGTGGGAATAGGTTTCGTGCCTTGACCTGTTCCCCCTGACGGCCCAGTGGCCACCATCCTCCAGAGGTCACTGGACAGTCAGGTTTGGGCTCGCAGTGATGAAACACGCAGGGCCTCACAGGATGGGGGTGGACCCGGTCCTGTCCTCCCCACCCCAATGAGACCCCAAGTCGTCACCCACAAACGGCCGCTCTGGCTCATGATCATGCTGCTTAGTGGCCACAATCCCAGAGACAGAAACAAATCTCGAAACCCAGCGGCTTTTGGCAGAAATGCGTCCGGACCCCACAGTAAGTTACTGTCATTGGGCCATCCCAGGGGGGAAAGGGTGTTGTCCCTCCGCCTGCTCCCCCTAGGCGGCCTGGTGGCCACCATCCTCCAGAGTCCACTGGACAGTCAGGTTTGGGCCCTTGGTGACGAGACACGTGGGTCCTCATGGGATGGAGGTGGAGCCAGCCCTTTCCTCCCCGTCCCAACGAGACCCCGAGTTGCCGCCCATGAATGGCCTTTCTGGCTCCTGATCAAGCTGCTTAACAGCCATGATCCCAGAGACTAAGGAGCAAATCTTGGAACACAGCAGGCTTTGGCAGAAATCCTGTCAGATTTAAGTGTTAAAATTTTGGAATTTCAAAATCACGCGGCCACTACTGCAGTCACGTGACATCATATGTTATTCATAACCAGCAATAGAAAACAAATTGTCTACTGTTGCCTTTTCAGCAGATCTGAGTGTTGGGGTAAAATCTCAAATAATAATGGTGGGTCTGGTGTTAAAATATTGAATGTGATCAAAGTAAAGAGAGAGTAATGTGGAAATCATCTGCCCCACAGGTAGGGGGAGGGTGTGGGATGGGGGTATAATGGGATTTTTGGTGGTGGAGAATGGGCACTGGTGAAGGTATGGGTGTTTCATTATATGACTGAGACTTAGACCCGAAAGCTTTGTAACTGCTCTCACAGTGATTCAATAAATAAAATTATAAAAAATGAAAAAAAAAGTAAGGTAGAGTTCATGCCCAATTAAATCAGCTAATCAGTGGCTGAATAAATAGCAGTGCTCCTACATTAAAAATAAAATAAAATAAAATGCATTAGTGAGCTCACAGTGGAACAGAAGGGCACTTGCCAGGAGGGGTGGGAGGTAGGGGCCAGAAAAGAGAAAATATCTGGATCCAGACAGGCCAGTGGGGCTACTGTGGTGACCCAGGAGGTGATTTTGATTGGATTTGGGGTTCCAGTTTGGAAGGGCAAGTGCCCTACCTGCTGTCCTGTCTCTCTGGCCCCAAGCTCAGCTTCATGCATCACTGCTCTTCCCTTTCGGCTTTTTCCTCCATGCTCGCTGAACTACCACATTCTAGGCCATTTACTGCAGCTAAGATGTAACTTCGAGTTCTTAGAACAGTGTTTCTCTGACTGTCAAAAGCCCAGTAGTGATTTTTCTTGCCCGCCCTTCTTGTGCTTGCATTGGGCACCAAAGGGCACGTGGAGACTTGTCAAGCTCACCCTAATTAGGCAGCTCTGCTCTGACGCTCTCGGAAAAGGTGCTCTGTAGCAAGCTGCTCTGCAACCAGCACACAGGGCGACTCTTGTGGGGAGACCACTACCGGCTGCTCCCCCATTTGACTTGTGTTCCTCCAAGCGTCTCTCCCACTCCAAGTGCGTTGAAGCCCTCAATTCCCACAAGTGCAGCTCTAAATGAAAGTAGGGGTTTGGCTGATGCAATCAAATTCAGATAAAATTAGATTAGATTACGGTGAACTTGAAGTCAAGAGCTGTGGTCTTTTTCTCTTCTTTAAATTTTAGACACCGTTACCCGTGATGTATTCGATATGCCAAACACGGTAACAACAAGTCTGACAATGTTACTGGGCCTGCTTGAGCAAATCGATGAACAACGGGAGAACAGTGACAGTGACAATGACAGTGCTAAATAACATTGTTAATGGTGGAGTTTCAAACATACAATATTCCCACTTGAAATCCACCATCAGAGGATCAGTACCCTCTCCCCCGGCCCCCTGCCATCACCTCCAGTGTCTCAAGGTCCCTTCCTGCCTCAATCCCACCCCCTTTCAGTTTTGAAGATCATCTCTCACGGACTATTAAAAATGGCAATTTATTCCCAACTGTTCCTTTCCATCTCACGCGTGGGAGAGATTCTTGTCTCTGTTTCTTTGCCTCTCACTGACTTCACTCCACATGATACTTTCTACTTCCGCCCAGGGAGTGACACATTGCATGTGATTTTGTCTTTTCTTATTCTTGAGTCCTTGTCCATTGTATATAGAAATAACAGTTTCTTTTTCTTTCCTTTTTTTGCTCTTAATTGGCCTTTAAGATCCAACTGTGGCAATGATGCAGAACATAGGAGGTGTGGAGAGGTCTCAGTTCAGCTCCAGAAATGAACGTGGGATGAGCACAAACCAGATATTTCCAATGGATTGCACGAGTCTGAGAGGGCAAGAGGAAACAAAAATTTATAAACTCATAAAAAAGAAAACAAAGGCCTAGGGCTAGAGTGATAGTATAGCAGGTAGGGTGATTGCCTTGCATGTGGCTGACCTGGGTTTGATCCCTTGCTGTCCAAATATTCCCAGAAGTCCCACCAGCAGTGATCCCCTTAGTCTCTCCCAGAGAGCGGCTCTACATCAGCCTCACCCAGGGTTCGAAGAGTTCTGTTCGGGAGCGCACCCCAATAAACTTCTATTTCCTTCACTTTATTTGTCTCTGTCTTTCTCTGTCTGCATCCAACAGGGCTCTCAAATCTAACAGAGTTGTTTCTGTTTCTGGCTGGCCACAAATTGTGAATAGCATGGATGTTAACATAGTTCAGTTTTGTTTTGTTTTGTTTGTTGACTCCACCCAGTAATTCTCAGGGCTTACTCCTAGCTCTGTGCTCAGGGATCATTCCTGGTGAGGATCAGGGCACCATGGAGGAGATTGAACCTGTGTCGGCCTTGTGCATGGCATGTGCCCTACCCACTGTAGTGTCGCTCAGGCCCCATAGCTGAGTTCTCATAAGAAGACAGAATACTGGGGACAGAAGGAAGACTGCCAAAAGTGGAGATTGAAGATGAGGTTACGGCACCCTGGACAACCAGCCTACGAGAAAGGATTTGTATCCAGATAGCTGGCAGGAAATAGAGCTTTGTCAACCCTTTGGGCTCAGGTCTAGCCTCCAAAGTTGGGAGAGGAAAATTCCTGTTGTTTTAGACACCCAGTTGGTGGTAATTTGTTCCAGCAGCCCAAGAAATGAATCCGCAGATCAACTGGAGAATTAGAATTCTCTAAGATTTGGTCCTGACGCCAAGGCCCAGCTCCCCTAAGGCCAATGGGAATCTGCCTGGTTCATGCCTTAAGTAATAGCACTTTCTGTGGTTTGGAATGTGAGGGAAAAAATAGAGTTCTTCTCAAGAATAAGAAAATATAAAATCACATTGATAATGGTATATAGAATTTGCTAGATGCTTATATTGGGGAGATGGGTGGGGCTGGAATATTGGTTCAAAGAATTCTAACTTCTTCTGGGGAGTTGGGGAAATCATGCCAGTGGTGCTTGGGGTTTACTCCTGACTCTACACTCGGGGATCACTAGAGGTGGAGTTTTGGGGACCATATGGGGTTCAGGGATTGAATGCAGGTCAACTGTGTATTATCACACTACAGTGATTTTAGAGTTGAAACTTAAGCTTTGCATGCTGGAGCCCAAAGTCCAATCCTTTGCACTATATGCCCCCCCCCCCCAACCACAACCAAAAATGGAGCCCAAACAACAAAATAATAATAGACATATACCTGGGGTCCTAAATTTGTACTACCCCGTGGAATGCACATTCACCGATGCCCTGATAAGAGGGTATTTGAGAGTTACTTTAATCTCCATCCCCTGCACGTTCTCCGAGATCTTCCCCCTCAAGCTCCGTGCCTGATTGAGTACACTCATTCACCTATGAAGAAAGCAGGTAACTTGGAGATCTAATGCAAGAAGTATTGAGAAATAAACTAGTTATTGTAAAGTCCCTTCCAAGGAAAAGCTCTGAAAAAAATTCTTTGAATATTTTGCTTTAAAATTGGGGCAGGGGGGTTGAGGAATCCTCTAGGACCCTGGGACAACAGCAGCCCTGAGCCTCTTCCTCTTCATCTCCAACACTGTGCCAGTTTTCTTCCCCTCCCAGCTAGTACCCCCCAAAACACACACCAGGTACCTGTGGGGGCGTGGTCTCTTCAGAAGTGGGTTTGGCTTCTGGAGAAGAGGGCATGGCCTAATTTTAGGCAGGCAGACACTCACACGGCCGCAGGTAGTTAAGTCATACCAAGAAATCTAGTGTAACATCTCAGTTCCCATATTTACACACCAACATGAAGAAACAACGCAAATCCCCACCATGTGGGGACGATGATGAAAAGAGCCCAGAAGCCTCAGTAGGTGCTACTCACCTAAAGGACCTCTCTGACAAAGAATTCAGATATGAAGTCATGAAGATGTTCAATGAATTCAATGAAACAGACAGATATCCAGTAACATGACAGAAACAATCGAGAAATTACAATTAGAAATTTTCTAATTACAATTAGAAAAACAATTAGAAATTGGGAAGAAATGAGAGCAGAAATGTCATGAATAAAAGATTCTGTAGATGAAATAAAAAACTCAGTCTGTGCCCTCAACAGTAGAATGACCACAGCTGAAGACAGAATCAGTGAGCTGGAAGATCAGCTGCACCAAGTCAACAGGCAACAACAAACAATGGCAAGAGACCTCAAAGTAGCTCTAGAGCGAATCAGAGTTCTAGGAGGTGATTCCAAGAGGAACAATATTAGAATCACTGGAGTACCAGAAGCTCTGGGAAACAATCCCAATGAAAAAGCCACGGTTAAACAAATCATTGCTGAAAAATTCCCACAGCTCAACAATGCAGCCATTCAGATCCAAGGAGCCTGAAGGGTGTCAGCTAAAAGAGACCCTAACAAAAACACTCGAATACATATAATAGAATGATCGATGCCGCCGATAGAGACCCAATACTGCAAGCAGTAAGGGCAAAGAACAAAATCACATACAAAGGAGCACCCCTTAGATTCACAGCAGACCTATCAGAGGAAACCCTCCAAGCCCAAAGGCAATGGTGGGATGTAGTGAAAAAACTCACTGAAATGAACACTTCACCAAGAATTCTTTATCCGGCTAAACTCTCACTGAAACTGGAAGGAACGGTACACTATTTTCTGGATAAACAGCAGCTCAGGAACTTCATAGACCCAAACCTAAAACAAGGGCTAAAAAGGGGCTATTATAAAACAAGACAAACCCTACAAGCACAACACACCCTTACAGAAACATGAAACAAAACCCCATAACAGTAATCTCTATCAACTTCAATGGTCTAAATTCACCAATTAAGAGAAACAGAGTGGCAAAATGGATTCAGAGATAGAACCCAACATTCTCCTGTTTATAAGAAACTCATCTCAACGGTCAGAGCAAACACAGACTCAAAGTTAAAGGATGGAAAACAATCCTGCAAGCAAACAGCTCCCTCATAAAAGCTGGGGTGGCCATACTAGTATCCAATAACATAATTTCAGGTTGAAAAAGATTAGAAGGGACAGCAAAGGCTATTTTCTATTCACCAAGGGATACGTACAACAGGAAGAAATCATACTCTTAAATGTATACGCACCTAATGAGGGAACAGCTAAATACTTAAAACAACTGCTAACAGATTTTAAGGAGGACATTGCTAGCAACACAATAGTAGCCGGAGACTTCAACATCACCTTATCACCTCTGGATAGATCATCAAGAACAAAACTCAGCAAGGAAACATTGGCTTTGAAAGAAGAAATAGAAGAGAAAGGGCTTATAGACCAATACAGGGCTTTACACCCCAAAAAGAAAGAATACACATTCTTCTCTAGTGCGCACGGAATGTTTTCCAAAATAGACCATGTGCTATGGTACAAAACATACCTCAATAGAATCAGGAAGATAGAAATAGTATCAACAATCTTTTCAGACTACGATGCACTGAGAATGGAAGTGAATCACACACAGACATGGAGAACCAAATCAAACACCTGGAAATTAAACAACTCAATGATGAGCAACGAGTGGGTCAGGAAGGAAGTCAAGAATGAAATCAAAAGATACCTGGAAACAAATGAGAATAAAGACATGAGCTATCAGAATCTAATGGGATGCAGTTAAAGCGAAGTGTTAAGAGGAAAATTTATAGCTCTGCAAGCATTCCTCAGGAAGGAAGAAAGGGCCTACATAAACAACTTGACTTCACAGCTCAAGATCTTAGAAAAGGATCAACAAAAGGATCCCAAATCAGGCAGGAGGAAAGAGATCATAAAACTTAGAGCAGATAGCAAAGACATGGAAACCAAAAAAACAAATCCAAAAGATCAATGAAACTAAGAGCTGGTTTTTCAAGAAAACATATAAGATAGATAAACCACTAGCAAGACTCACGAAGAAAGAGAGAACCCTAATAAATCGAATCAGAAATGAGAAAGGGGATATTACAACAGAAAACAAAGAAATTCAAAAGATCATCAGAGACTACTTTGAAAGTCTGTATGCCACGAAACAAGAGAACCTAGAAGAAATGGATAAATTCCTAGATTCCTATAATCTCCCAAGGCTGAATCAAGAAGATCTAGAGTACCTGAATAGACTTCTTAACATCAAGGAAATTGAAACTGTAATCAAAAGTCTTCCCAAAAACAAAAACCCAAGTTCAGATGGATTCACTAACGGATTTTTCCAAACATTTAAAGAGGACCTATTGCCAGTTCTCCTCAAGCTTTTCCAGGAAATTGAAGAAACAGAAACTCTCCCAAACTGTTTCTATGAAGCCCATATCTCTCTAATACCAAAAGGAAACAAAGACACCACGAGAAAAGAAAACTATAGTCTGATATTCCTGATGAACATGGATGCAAATATTCTCAACAAAATACTAGCAAATAGAATTCAACAAGTCATCAAAAAGATCATACACCATGACCAATTGGGATTCACCCCGGGGATGCAAAGATAGTTTAATATTCTGAAATCAGTCAACATAATCCATCATATCAACAAAAGAAAAGATAAAAACCATAGGATCATATCAATAGATGCAGAGAAAGCATTTGACAAGATCCAGCACCCGTTTATGATGAAAATCTTCGCCAAAATGGGCATAGAGGGGACTTTCCTCAATATAGTTAAAGCCATCTACCACAAGCCTTCAGCAAGCATCATTCTCAATGGCGAAAAACTAAGAGGCTTTCCTCTAAGATCAGGGACTAGACAAGGATGCCCACTCTCTTCACTGCTGTTCAACATAGTACTGGAAGTACTTGGCAATAGCGATTAGGCAAGAAAAAGATACTAAGGGCATCCAGGTAGGAAAGGAAGAAATCAAGCTCTCACTATTCGCAGATGATATGATACTATATTTAGAGAATGCTAAAACCTCTACCAAGAAACTCCTAGAAACAATAGACTTGTATAGTAAAGCTGCAGGCCATAAAATTAATAACCAAAAGTCCATGGCTTTCTTATATGCAAATAGTGAGAGAGAAGAAAGGGACATGAAAAAAAAACCAATCCTGTTCACAATTGTGCCCCAGAAAATCAAGTACCTAGGAATCAGCTTAACTAAGGAAGTAAAGGACCTATACAAAGAAAACTGCAAAATGCTGCTTCAAGAAATAAAAGAGGACACGAGAAAATAGAAAGATATACCCTGCTCATGGATCAGGAGAATTAACATAGTCAAACTGGCAATACTTCCCAAAGCATTGTACAAATTCAATGCGATCCCTATAAAGATACCCATGACATTCCTCAAAGAAATGGAGCAAACACTCCTGAAATTCATATGGAACAATAAGCCCCCACGAATAGCTAAAGCAATTCTTGGAAAAAAAGAAAATGGGAGGAATCAACCTCCCTAACTTCAAACTCTACTACAAAGCAGTAATAATTAAAACAGCATGGTACTGGAACAAAGGCAGAGCTGCAGATCAATGGAACAGGGTTGAATATTCTGACATCTCCCCCCAAGCATATGATCATCTACTCTTTGATAAGGGAGCAAGAAATGTGAAGTGGAACAAGGAAAACCTCTTTAACAAATTGTGCTGGCAAAACTGGACAGCTACATGCAAAAAATGGGCTCAGATCTCTGCCTAACAACATGTACAAAAGTGTGTTCAAAATGAATTAAAGACCTCAACATCAGACCAGAATTCATAAGGTACATTGAAGACAAAGTTGGCAAAACTCTCCATGACTTTGAAGCTAATGGTATTTTCAAAGATGCCACGCCACTGGTGAAGCAAGTGAAAACAGAGATAGACAAATGGGACTATCTTAAACTAAGAAGCTTCTGCACCTCAAAAGAAACAGTGACCAAAATACAAAGACAGTCTACAGAATGGGAAAGGATATTCGCCAATACAAATCCAACAAGTGGTTGATATCAAGGATATACAAAGTACTGATGGAACTCCACAAGAAGAAAACATCCAACCCCATAAAAAATGGGGCAATGAAATGAACAGAAACTTTCTCAAAGAAGAAATCCGATTGGCAAAAAGGCACATGAGAAAATGCTCTACATTATTAATCATCAGGGAGATGCAGATCAAAACAACAATGAGATATCATCTCACACCACAGAGACTGGCCCACATCCAAAAGAACAAAAGTAATGGGTGTGGCGAGAAAGGGACCCTCCTTCATTGCTGGTGGGAATGCTGACTGGTTCAGCCCTTTTGGAAAACAGTATGGGTGAGTCTCAAAAAATTAAAAATTGAGCTCTCATTTGACCCAGCAATATCACTCTTGGGAATATATCCCAGAGAGGAAAAAAGTATAGTCGAAGTGACATCTGCACTGTTTATAATAGCCAGAATCTGGAAAAAACCTGAGTGCCCAAGAACAGATGACTGGTTAAAGAAACTCTGGTATATCTACACAATGGAGTACTATGTAGCTGTTAGAGAAGATGAAGTCGTAAAATTTACATACAAGTGGTACTACATGGAAAGTATCATGCTAGCTAAATGAGTCAGAAAGAGTGGGACAGACATAGAAAGATCGCATTCATCTGGGGAACATAAAATAACAAAATAGGAGACTAACACCCAAGAATAGCCAAGATAAGTACCAGGAGGATTATCTCCATGGCTTGGAGGCCAGCTGTACATGCTAGGGGAAAAGGCAGAGAAGGGAGCACCAAGTAAAAGGTGTTGGGAGGATCCTCCCAGGATGGGAGATGCATGCTGAAAGGAACATGATTGCCACTCAATGCCTCTTTTGCAAACCACAGCACCCAAAAGGAGAGAGAGAGAGAACAAAAAGGAGTGCTCTGCCACCAAGGCAGGGTGGTATGGGGGGGATGGGAGGTGGGATGGATACTGGGATCTTTGGTGGTGGAGAATGGGCACTGGTGGAGGGATGGGTACTCAATCATTGTGTAACTGAAACCCAATCACAAAAATTCGTAAGTCTACAACTGTACCTCATGGTATTTCACTAATAAAATATTTTTTAAAATAACAAAAAAAATCTATTATGATGGATGCATGCAAATACCCACTGAAGATTTTCAGCTGTGAAATACTTATTATTGCTCAATTACTCATGATTTGATTATTATTAATAAAATGACTAAATATAAAAAAATAAAATTGGGGGTTTGGGAGGAGTGGAGAAATGGGATAGCAGAGAAGGGGCTTTACTTGCACATGGCTGACCCCATTTTGATCCCTAGCACTGCATAGGGTCTCCCAAGCACTGCCAGGAGTGATCCCTGAGCACTGAGTGAGGAGTATACCATGAGCACTGCTGGATGTGGCCAACACCCCTCACCCCTAAAAAATGGTTTACTTGGAAAAAGTGTTACAGGATTGAGAGATGATGAGGAAACTAGACTAGGACTAGGGACAGAAGAGAAGGCAGAGGCTTGGTAAGGAAGTGTTGGTGGCTGTCCCCTCCCTTGGAGAGGAACTAATTAGAGCTAGAACAGCAAAGGGATCACATGGGTACTTGGGAGCAGCAGTTACTAGGAAAGCTGATTTCCAAAGAGAGAGAGATCAGGAGGCTCTTTGGGTGTCTGTTGGTGATGGTTTTTAAGCTTAAGAAGAAAACCGCCTGCCATAGAGGCAGGCAGGGGGTGGGGGTTAGGGGGTGATGGGGGGAAACTGGGGACACTGGTGCTGAGAAATGTACACTGGTGGAGGGATGGGTATTGAAATAGTATATATACTGAAATCAAATCATGAACAGCTTTGTAAGGGTCTATCTCACAGTGATGCAATAAAAAACTAATGAAAAAGAAAACGAAGGGCCAGGGGAAGAGGGCAGCTCAGACTCACAGGCTAATGGAGTGCAGAGCGATCCCAATGTCACTGGTCCCAAACAGTTGCGAGTTCCACTGTGTTCAGAGGGTGAAGGCCCGCTTGGGAGCACCAGGACCCATGCTAATCCTGGACACTCTGAACCAGCAACTGGGAAGCAAGGGTGTGGGCTGAGGAGAAGTGATGTGAGGACTGCGACGTACATCTCCCCAAGGTCGGCGCATGGGCAGAAGTCACAGGCAAAGTCTGCTTGATCTTGATGCTGTTTAAAAATTACTCTTTGGGGGCCAGAGTGTGGCACAGTGGGTAGGACATTTGCCTTGCCTGTGGCCACCCGGCTTGGATCTCTGGCATCCTAGATGGTGCCCCAAGCACCACCAGGAGTGATGCCTGAGCATCACCAGATGATGCCCCCAAATGAAAACCAATAAAAATTGATCTTCGAATTCATTCCTGACTTTGAAAGGTGAAGCAAGTGCCCTTGATCATCGAGGGTCTGGCAGCTCTAGGGAGCCAGGAGACCCTTGAGAAATGAAGGAGTAGCAGCCCTCTCTGAGGAATGGGTGCAACCCAGCTGTGTTCACCAGCTTCTGTTCGCTGCCGGATTCCCACTTGGTTGGCAAAGTTAGCAGCCCCAAGAGTTGGGATTGTTCATGGAGGAGGGTGGGGGGAATCAAGCAAATTAATGCGACAAGAAGGTTCCCAAGAGGGTTGCTAAGGAACTTGACTCCCACATGACCTCCTATATGACCGGACCCATATGTTCCACCCCTGACACTGCATATAGTCCCCTGAGCACTGCCAGTACTCATCCCTGAGTACTGCTGTATGTGACACCTCAAAACAAACAGAGAGATAAAAGGAGGCCCAGAAAGGAACTAGGAAAATGATTCAAAGAGCTGGAGCATGTGGGAACCCCAAGTTTGATTCCTTAAGCACTGCCTAGAATGATCCCATTCACTGGTCCCAGAACTGCGGGGAGTGACCCCAAACTACAACGACAAAAACCGAAAACAGAAGGTCCAAAGAGCCCGGACCTCGGAAGCAAAGTTTGGCTCCAAAAAGAGTTTTCCATCTATTTTTAGATAAAGTATCGGGACAGAACCTGAAACAACAACCAAAACAGTGATCACTTCTCCTCTCCTGCACAATGGCAACGACTTATGCAAAACATCCTCTTTCCTATTTTTATCTCCAGCCCAGAAGCTGCGTCAGAGGACTTAGCTGCTGACTAATCCTGCTGAGGCGCTTCGCTCTGAATTGCATAAATGCCATCTCCGCTGGGCCAAAGAGCCCTAGAGAGAGAGGCAGCATGGCAGTCCTGCAGTCTCCTGCATCCAGGGCATTCTTATAAATAGTGCTCCAAGTGGGCCCGGGGGTGCCGGGTCAGCTCTTTCCAGAAGGAGCCTGGGGCTCCCAGGCCGGAGATGCAGACCTGCAGAGAGACAGCGCGGCTGGACCCAAGCTGCATTGCACAGCCTGGGACGTCTTCAGACTCCAGAGAAGAGTGAGGCCTCTCTCGAGGGAGATAATGTGAGAAATCTGGCTGATTTTCCAACCAGAGCATTTTCTAGTTGCGTAACTCTCCCGGCACCAGGCCTAGGTGTTTTTCAGTCCCTTCCTGAAAAAGAAGCAGAAAAAGAGAACCGAGTATTCTTGAAGCTTCAGAGCAAGCAAGGAGTGCCTCCTCCCCATGGTCCGGCCTAGTGTTAGCAGAGACCCTGGATATTGCCTTCCCTGCCCCTGGTGGGGAAGAGCTGGGGTCTCACCACTCCAGCGCCCACCAGTCTCTGCAGCAATTTGCCTGTGGCTCTTTTCTAATCCAGAGAAATCAGTGCAGGGGAATGAACAGCCGCAGGATCAGCAGCAGGCCTCAGGCAAAAGCTGCTGGGAGTCCCCGGCCCCTTAGGGTAACCCCTAGATATGGGTGTAACAAGCAGGTTAACGCAGGGAGGGAGAGAGCAGGCTGCAGGCTTTGGCACGGGTGTCTGTCCCTTAGACCTGGATATTATAACTAATGTTCTGTTTCCCATGTGTGTGAATGCTGGTGTATTGTGCATAGTTTATGCTTATATAAAAGGTACCCATGTAGTCAGGTCTATATAATAAATAAATATCATACACATCACATACATTATATACAAAATATATATGTATCTTTATACATTGTATGTACTAAAAGTGATGTGCAAAACACATGTAAATTTATTCACGGGTATGATGTATGTATGTGAAACATGTATATATATGACATATGTGTAACACATATATGTAACTTTATATTTATGGAAAGTGATCTTGTGTTTTCACTTATAGGACAATATAAAATTATCTTTCAAAAGGAACTTAGGAACTTAGTTAAGCCAAGTGTTGCAGTGGATTTGATTTTCTTGGGTTCTGTGGTCTGTGAGTAAGGTTAGTATGCTAAAAGCTTATATTATTTTTGGTTTTGGTTTGGGGCCAGAATTAGAAGTCAATGCTAACTTCTAATTCAACACTTTTTCTTTTGCACCATTTTAGAAAACAATGTATGAGTTATATTCATGCAGGGATTATTAGCATTTCTTCTTGGGCGACAGTCCTATTTCCAACACGTTGTTTTCTTTCACTTCCTATGGAATATATCAGACCAATGCCCTACTCCTTTTGAAAAAGCAAGACTTTCCTTTCTCATGTCATTAGCCACTGACACCACTGCCTGACTTTCAGTCACAGGTAAGTCTACATGTGACATTTAGAATTTAATAACCTCTGTGTCTATGGAGAAAAAAACATTTATTCTGACAAATGTTATCTTTTCCCTTTGCTTCATCAAATAAATCATGCTTATGACCCAAGAGCTTCTGTTGTTCTTCATGAGTCATTGATCAACCAAAAAAAGAACAAACAAATTCAATGCTGAAACTTGGGTGATGGTGTAGATTGGAGATTCTCTCCAGGACACTGCAGGCTCTTGAAGAATCATAGACTCTAAGAAATGGCAGATTTTTCAGACATCCTATGAATGAGGAAGTGATGCTCAGAAAAAGGTAATAATTTCTGCAAAAACGTCTAACAAGTTGGTGGCAAAGAGGGATTTTTATTTTTTTTTTAATTTTATTTTTTAAATTTTTATTAGTGAAACACCATGAGATACAGTTGTAGACTTACAAATTTTTGTGCTTGGGTTTCAATTATACACTGATCAAATACCCATCCCTCCACCAGTGCCCATTTCCCACCACCACAGATCCCAGTATCCCTCCCACCCCCATCCCCCCATCCCACCCTGCCTCTGTGGCAGGGCATTCCCTTTTGTTCTCTCCAAAGAGGAATTTTTATTCAGTTTTTCCCTTTTAGTTCCTGTTGAGTTATGTCCTATGTTTATTCCTGGATTTCTTAAAAAATGTACCTGTTTGGACAGGAGCTTGGGACCACTGGGTATATGTGTATGTCTAAGATACAGAGCCACTAACAGTGCAAACAGGAGACCAAAACTCAATAACTAAATTTAAAAATGTGCCTGTCAATGATGCAGGCTGGGGTTGGGAGGGAACTGGGGACATTGGTGGAGGAAGGTCACACTGGTGGTGGGATTGATACAAGAACATTGTATGACTGAAACTCCATTATATGCAATTTTGTAAATCATGGTGCCTTAGATTTAAAAAAGAAATATTTTTTAAATTGAAGGTTTTTTTCCCAAGTCTACATGCTTACCAGACAGGCCAAATCCTGGTTGTCATTTGTTTTGGTAAATAAAATTTTATCAAAATTCACTTACGTATTGTCTGTGCTCCCTTTCTTATTGGTGGTGAAGGTCAGAAGGTCAGAAAGTATAAAAAATAGAATGAGTGTAAAACTTAAAGCATTGCCTCTTCCTCTCTAAAAACCATTTGCTTGTTGAAAGTTGAAGAGAAAAGATTTGGGCTGAGAACAAGGAAAAGGAGAAAGAAGACAAAGAAAGAAATGGTCTTAATTTGCTTAATTTGGAAAGGCCATATATATTTATCAAAAAGATTCCATAAAATTAATATTTTTTCTCCTCTTATATGTAAGGAAACGGAGGCTCAGAGAGGTAAGAGCAAAATCACCCTAAATGGTATCACTAAAAATGAGCAGTGAATCTAGCTTTTCCCATTCTAAATGCTCTTTTTACTAAACCTGTGACTATCATAATCATGGTTCCCTGCCATTAAAAAAATGCGGTCTCTGTTTCCCTAAATTGAAATAATTTTATTTTAAAAAATCATCTTTGGCACCATCTCCTGATAGCTAATTCCAGGTTCAAATAGTCTCTTTCTGGACTGCACAGTGGATTTTGTTTGGGTCGGGGTTCCTGGAGCAGGTCAGGAGTTGAACAACAAAGATGTGAATGGAGAAAGAATTCAAGAAGCTGCAATATTTGCTTTGCACATAGAAGCCCAGGAGCAGCACTACATGGTCCCCTGGGTCCCCAGCACTCATCAGAAGTGGCCCCTGAGCTCCTCAGGATCAACACCTCATTGCCAGTCTGTCCTTCCAATAGTCTGTCCTTCCAATAGTGTGTCCTTCAAAGTAGGGTAAGTTTTAAGAGACGTGACACTCTCATACAAGATTGAAAATTATACTCTGGGGCAAATAATAGGAATTCTCTTTCTTCTGGAGGGCAGGTTTGATTTCAAGAACATAAAGACCCCTTTGCCAACCCTACCAGTACCCTTCCATAGAAAAGAATGGGAAATTGGACTTTTGGTAACAGGTTGAGGCAGAGAATCCAGCCATGGTGCCCTAAAGATATCTCCTGGCCCTCTGCGTGGCACCTCCCCCAAGCTACTCTATATGCTGTTGCTTACCTTGTAAACACCCATCTGTGTTCTGATGATGCTGGAAGTGTCCCAAAGGCAGAGACCAGCGCCATTAGCCTGGGCCTCACCAGAACACACACTCCCAAGGACTCTGTTCAAATGTTTGCTGCAGAGGCTGGTGGTGGTTTTATGTAAATACACGTGTTTGCTAATTAATAGAATTTAGAAGAGCAAAGGCATTCAATTTCCTCTGAAAATTGAACAGTTGGTTCTTTGCTTTTACTAATGTGTGCAGTTTTCTTCTCTGTTTTAGAAATGATTCACACTTGAAATTGATTTGCTAAGACATACCACTGTTTACTTAGCAAACACCACCAAGTAGGCCTCTGTCAGAATGTTGCAGTAGGATCCAAGTATGCCTTTTTTTTTTTGGCTTTTTTGGGGTCACACCTGGCCCTACACAGGGGTTACTCCTGGCTCTGCACTCAGGAATTACTCCTGAGTGATACTCCAGGGGACCATATGGGATGCAGAGGATCTAACCTGGGTTGGCTGCATGCAAGGCAAATGCCCTCCCTGCTGTCCTATAGCTCCAGCCCCTCCAAGCATATCTTCACCTTCTCAAATCTTTTTGTGATGGCAATTAAGGTCTGTGATAGAGGTATGGACCATGAGGTGGTCTGTGGGAGAGATCCTGCATAATGAGAAGACTTGGGGTCCGTAAAAATCCTTTCACAGTTTCATAATTTGGGGCAAATTCTAGATGAAACGAGCTTTTCTCATGATCAGGCTTTGGATAATGTGAACACACATTAGGAATCTTTAGAGTTTAGATAGGTTTAGAGTTCTGAGAACACACTTCAGAAAGCCCTGTATCAGACAAATTTAAGGAACATTCCCTCTGGAACATTCCTGATTGAGAACTGTAACCACGGAAACCCTATATTGAAAGACCCAGGATTCTGGAAAACTTCCCCAAATGGTGCCTTTCGGTCCCAGTGCTATTAGAATCATCTGGGAGCTTTAAAGAAGAACTGTCCACACCCTACACCAGGTCAGCCAAGGCAGGTTTTCCTTGCTTGAGTTTTCTGATCTACCAAATGGAAATAAAGGACACCTAACTCACAGGATTGTGATAAAAGAAAATGAGAGAACATGGGTTAAAGGTCTATTCTGGTGTCTGAAACCAAGTTGAGTTTCCAAAGAACTGTTTCTTGGGCTGCAGAGGTGATGAGCACAGGCATTGCATGCAGGCAGGCCTGGGCTTAATCCCTGGCACCATATGGTCCCTCATCACTTCTGGGAGCAATCTTGTGAGCACAGATCTGAGAGCCTCTGAGCACTGCCAGGTGCAGGCCAAAAACAAACAAAAGAAGTTTCCGGTGATGGTGTGGAATTTCAATTAAGAAATATCAACAAAATAAGGAAAATACAAAAAGAAATCACAATTCAGTGACCACAGCAATAAGTTTTCATTCAGGGATGCGAAAATCAGAGGGTGAAAATATGATGGGAAGCAGGAAGTTTGCATCGTCTCAAAGTATTATTGTCCTGCAATATGATTGCTAAGTAAAAAAGAGAAAGAGTAAACTGTCGTGGAGAAGAATCTAGCAGACCCCACATTATTCGAGCGACAAAAGGTCACATGAACAGAAACGAGACAAAGCATATCAAATGCAGGACCTTGAATTCACACACTGATACCTGCACATAAAGCCGGTTCTTGCCTCACATGCACTACCTGGGTGCATAGAAAAAGCAACATTGGGGCGGGAGCGATAGTACAGTGGGTAGGGAGTTTGCCTTGCACGTGGCCAACCCAGGCTCAATTCCCAGCATCCCATATGGTCCCCCAAGCACCACTAGGAGTAATTCCTGAGTACAAAGCCAGGAGTAGCCCCTGTGCAACACCAGGTGTGACCCAAAAAGCAAAAGAGGAGGAGGAGGAGGAGGAGGAGGAGGAAGAAGAGGAAGAGGAGGAAGAGGAAGAGGAAGAAGAAGAAGAAGAAGAAGAAGAAGAAGAAGAAGAAGAAGAAGAAGAAGAAGAAGAAGAAGAAGAAGAAGAAGAAGAAGATGACAGTCAGGCAGTCAGGGGCAGGGCAAAATCAAAGTCCACTTCACGGAACATGTCACAGTCACAAAAGAAAAAGAGAGAAAGATGAAGGTCTGGCCCCTGATTGAACAGGACTAAGACTCATAACAAAGAAATAGACTTAAGAGTGAACATGATGTTGGTGGGCCCCACGGGTGACTTATGTGAAGCGGGGAGGAGAAAGACGATCACTTTCTCCCCACCCGCCTCTGCCACCTGGGACCCAGGGTTACTGGGTTCTTGTCTCGCCTTGCAGAAAGGAATTTCAGGAGTAGACAAGCAGTGAAATAAATAGATTTTATATGGAGGATATTTTGGAGAGGGAGAGAAAGGGATAAGCAGATAAGCGGAGATAAGCGGGGGAATGGAGAGTGAGAGAGTAACGCGTCCAGAGAGAACGTGGGCTTCTCCGAGGGTGGAGAGAGCCCCTACACACATCCTAGCATTAGACACGAAAGCATGAAAGTACACCTCTCAAGAGGGGAGATGCGGGCGACACATGTGCTCGGGCACCACGTGTGCTTGGCCACGTGGGCACAAGCAACACATGAGCTCGGACAGCATATGCGCGCCCTTCCTTTGTTCAAGGTGGCCTTTATAGGGTTTCTTCAGCCTGCCCCCACGTGGGGCTTCTTCCCAGGTAAAAGTCCATTGCTAAGGAGGTTACCAGGGAGGTCCAAAAAGAGGAATTTCATGGGGAGGCCTATATCCTCAGGGTCTGGATGGTCTTATCAGGCCTGTGTTTTCTGTATCCACAAGGTGGGTCATTCCTAGAATTCTTCTTCCATGAAACTTTGTTTCATTGCAAAGGTTCTTTCCCTATCTACCTGCCTACATCAAACAGATGCCACAGCTAATACAGGTTTCAGTGCTATTTCTCTGGGTCTGATTGCTGAGCCCTGGTGATATGGACGATCTTAACATTTGGAAAAGAAAGATGTAGGATGCCTTTGAGTTATTTTGCAACATTTTTTATAAGGTAAAGGTAAAGGCCCTCCCGTTGATCGTCGATTTGCTCGAGCGGGCCCAGTAACGTCTCCATTGGAGACTTTGTTGTTACTGTGTCTGGCATATCGAATACTCTCGGTAGCTTGCCGGGCTCTCCGAGAGGGGCGGAGGAATCGAACTCGGGTCGGCCATGTTGGCCGCTTGTAAGGCGAACGCCCTACCCGCTGTGCTATCGCTCCAGGTGGTCCCTGAAAACCAGGCAGAGGATCTAGACGTGAAACGTTGTGTGGATATTTGTTCAGTAGTAGGCACTGAGACAAGGAATGCAAGAGAAATTATTTTCATGGAGGGCTCGGATTTGCTCAGACCCTGTGACAAAAGGTGGAGCGTCCTGAGATCTCCTTTTATTACCGTCCTACCATACATACCTCTAAAGGGCTCAATAAATTGATGTCATCAATAAAGAAGTTACAGCAATAACATTCAGGCAGAAAGGCATACATTGGTTTTTTATGTCTGCAAGTCAGTGGGTTTCTGGAAAGAAATACAAAGCCAAAAGCTTGCCTGGGCTACAAGCACCAGGGGGTTGCATTCCAAAGACAAGTTGGGTGAGCACCTAGGGTATGCATGTCAAAGAAAGGCTGGCTAAGTACTTAGGATCTGCATACTACAAACAAGTAGGCTAGGTAAGCACCTGGGATCTGTGAGAAGAGAAAGACTGACTCTTTTAGTATGCTGAAATTTATGTTATTTACTGGAGTCAGCTTGAAGAAAGTGGCCTCATCCAAACCAGTCAGGACACATGAGTAATCTCGCCCATTTTCATGGGGCCCTTGTTCCTGTCTGTTTGTGGGACAGTCTACAGGGGCTCATCCTGATGGCTTGGTCCAGCCCCAAGAGTGGAAAATTAAGAGACCCAGAAAATTAGGAGGTAGGAGTTGAGGTGGTGAGAGGAAGATAATTTTAGATAGTCCTTGGATTGAGGAGAAGGACAGCTGTGGGCTAGCTGCAAGAATGATAAAGAAGAGCAGAGAAGGGTGAAGAGCTCATAGACCTTACATACGTATGTTCTTCTAGGTGTTTGCTTGTGAGCCTGGGGTAGAAACTGATGTTTGGGGTCTTTTTACATTGTGTATAACTCAATTGCAGAGCATTATTCTCAAGGGGCCCAATGGTAGTCCTGTGACACCAGGGGTGGGGACCTTTCGGCTGCCAAGACCCATTTGGATATTTATAACATCATTGGCAGATCAGACTATACACACAGATGGGTCATGGGCAGCTAACAAGAAGTACAAGTTGTTTGTCCCATCATGTACCAGGACCTGTCCCCCACGATTTCATTGGCATTATACAGCCTGTCTTTTGCATGCTCCTCACCCCACCTAGATCATGCCCTTGCTTGGAAGATAGAGGACATCACCATTTCTGTAGTAGTCATTCTAAAGACAAATGTGTGGGCCTTGCAAACTTTATTCCCTCCAGGCCCATGACCAGAACTCTCATCATGTTGGGAAAACAGGAAAGCGATCCCCGGTGGATGAGAATTGCAGGAGCAAGGTGGTCCAAGAGACCACTGGGGACCATCATGGATTGTCTTGACTTACAGCGTTTGTTTCCTTCTTCTTAAACATTCTCAGAACTGGAAGCCAAAAATGAATCTGAGGAGAGAGGCGAATGGATAGCTGAGTTTGAGCATGATGTGAACTTTCCATGATGGGGTAACTAGGAGCAAATGCGAAGCCCTCTGAAATGAAGAGAAAGTCCATCCAGCAGGGGTATCTCTCATGTCTCAGCTATTTCCCAGTCCTCGAACGTGGTAGAGTAGGGCTGATAGCAACAATGCATGCAAATGAGCTTCTCCCCCTGGGTTCCAATTGATCCTCCCACCCAGCCCTGGGAAAGAGGCCAGATTTGCATCTGTTAAGCAAACTCATTTTGGTATTCCCCAAGGCCTATCTCTGTGCAGGGTTTTGATTTGGTTTGCTGTTTGTTTGGAATTGATTACTGTCTCTCTTTACTTAGTAAATAAAGTCTGTGACAAGTGTGCATTTCATAATATGTATGAAAGTCATGTTACCCTACGTCTGCATAAAATATATTTACATCAGCCTCTATCTCTTTCATAAAAAGGTTTTCAGTGCTGGGGAATGAGCAGGTTCTTAAAAAGGCAGGATATTTATTTGCCTTGCATGCAGCCAACCAGGGTTCAATCCCCGGCATTCCATATGGTTCCCCAAGCACAGCCAGGGTAGATTCCTGAGTGCAGAGCCAGGAATAACACCTGAGCATCATGCTTATGACCCCTTTTGAGGGTCAAAAAAAAATTCAAACTGTGGTGAACAGTTCCCTCTATGATTTTTTCTGAGCTGGGCAAGTTTCGCTTCGTGGACATGAACCTAAAGGCCACCTCCTAGGGTCTTCCCAACAGGCTTCTTGATGGAGTAGGTGAAGGCAGGCATTCAGCCAAAATCAGTACATTAGAGGTACTCTGCCTGTAGGCCCTGCTGTCCGGCTATCTGAAGTCACAGAGCTAGAAGCCTGAGCCAGGCTCACCCGTCAGTCCTTAGCCCCAGCTTCAACGTCCTCAGTGTCTCATCTGTTATTGGCGATACCAATTCTGATGTGAAACTGAAGCGCGCTTTGAAATGCCCTTTGCCCTTGCCCTTCAAACTCTAACTCCCTCCTTCCAGGCTGTGCCAGGGCCTTACCTCTGTGTAGTAGACACCTGTCTTTCTCCCCTCTTCTCCCACGGGTCGCTTTGATCTTCCCTTAAGCAGCTTTGCATGCAGGTATCGGATGCGCTGCCTCTCCACGCTTGGGTAGAAGGCGGCAGACACCAGGACTTTCAGTTGCATAAGGATGGAAGACAAGAGTCCCAGTATCACCAGCGTGGCAAGAATAAGACAAATGGGAAACCAGGTCTTTGTGAGAAGGAGCTTTGGGGTAGGGAGGCAGTGGGGCTCGAACAGAGAGATGTTAAAGGAAGATCCATAGATGATGTCTTGAGTTCCTGGATCCTGAAATGAATGAAATGATGATCTAAGTCAATGCCACTGTCCCCCTCAGTCCTCGTCTTTCCCCATGCTGCCCTCCTCTCCTGGCTCTTAGCTTCAACCATGCCGTGAATTTATTTAGGCTAAAGGAACTCTCACAGCTCCTTCTGGAGCTGGAGGAGAAGTGGGTCTTTTTCAATGATAGTTGGAAATGATTGCTCTTGGACAAGAATTGAATACCGAAATGAGGTAAAGGGATATAGTACTTGAAAACCTCTCAGTACATCAAACCATAATGTCCACAAATGAGAGAGAGAGAGAGAGAGAGCTAGAGAGAGAGAGAGAGAGACAGACAGACAGACAGACAGACAGACAGAGACAGACAGAGACAGAGAGAGAAGAAAAATGCCTGCCATAGGTGCAGAATGGAGGGTGGGGGTGGAGGGATGGGGGTGGAATGGGGGAGACTGGGAACATTGGTGGTGGGAAATATACACTGGTGAAGGGATGGTTTTTGGAACATTGTATGACTGAAACCCAAACATGAACAACTTGATAACTGTATCTCACAGTGATTTAATAAAATTAAATAAGTAAATACATTTTTAAAAGTTTTTTTATTGTTGTTGTTTTCTGTTTTTGTTTACTTTTGGTTTAAGAATCACACACAGCTGTGCTCAGGGTTTACTCCTGGCTCTGCACTTCACAGGGCTCACTCAGGGGACCCTAAGTGGTGCTGGGGATCAAATCCAGGTTGACCCCATGCAAGGCAAGCAAGCGGCTTACCTGCTGTACTCTCTCTAGCCCGGAAGTTGGTCTTACCTACAGCTACTGTTCCCTCAGGCCCAAGAAACGGTACCAGGGTTAAGGCACTTGCTTTGCCTGGGGCCAGCACTGTTCCAGAGCATTGCTGACTCCCTACCTGAAGGTCCCCCTGCTTCTCTGGGCTGGCTCAGGTACTTCCCAGCTCTGCAGGGCCCAGAAGCACTGCAATCCTCGTGCTTCACATCAAACTTCTGGCCTAGTTGGTGGAGAATTGCAGGGAGGGCAGCCCAGTGACTTAAGCACTGCTGGGGAGCACCCGTCCCCCAAAAGATAGTCTGTCCCCTCAAAAGGCATTGTGCTACCACCTTCTGGACTAGTACTCCATCAACAGACTGCAGTTCACAAAGTGGGCGATGGTGTTCTAACCCCTTTGAGAGCTTGAGATGAGGAGAGGGACTTCCTAGGAGAATATCTAGAATTGGGCATGTACAGTTTGTTGGGGGCTTACCTTGCAAGCTTCGGCTTTGGTTTGATTCCCAGCACCCCATATGGTCCCCTGAACAATGCCAGGAGTTATCCCTGAACACAGAACCAGGAGTAAACTCTGAGCACCACTGGATATAACCCCAAACGACCCCACCCCATACAAAAACAAGCAAACAAAAATAATAATAATTTAAAAATAGCATTTATTGAAGAGGGGTTTGAAATCCTGCTAGCAGAGATCTTCAAATAGGACACCTTCTCTTCTCTCGGATGCCCAGGAGGGTTGTTTGCAGGTGAAAGAACCAGCCCCTGACCCCCCACAGACAGAGAAGTTGAGGGGGCACCCAGCAAACCCACCCGCCGGGGATGCACGCTGACTCAGCCCTTTCCTTCCCCTGACCCGAGAAAGTCATTTACTCTCTCGGTGGATTTGTTTTCTAATTTGGTAAAACAGAAATTAATGGACCGGATCCTGCCCATGAATAAACTGCTCCCAGTGTAAATGGAGCACCTTGGGGACAGAGCATTAACCTTACAGACAGGAGTACTTAGTAAGTTATTATCACCCCAGCACCCCGGAGCCCTAGGACCAGGGAGAGGGAAAAGACTCCTGGAAAAGAACCCAAGTACTCAGCAGAGCTAACGGTACTCCGGGCAGCACTCCCGGCACCTGCAGGAACCCCGGCCACAGGCATGCCCGCCTGCCAGTGTCAAGGGCAGCACGTCATTGTCCCAGCTTGGTTCCTGACTGGGACACGCAGAGGCCACCCCTCCTCGGCCCTGGTTACAGCCACACAGTAGCCAGCTCTGGGTCCCAGAGTCAAGTCACTGCTTTCGCCTTCCTCTTAGAGAACACAAAGTCACTGGGCAGGTCAGAACTGAGAAATCCTGATGCAATCAAGCAGCAGCACAGTGGGTCTTGGAGGAAGTTGTCTTCGTCTAGAAATTTTGCAGGGGGGAGTCATGTCTTCATAACGGTTGAGTCAACCTTTTATGGGGGCAGGAGGTGGGTAGGGTTGGTGCAGGTGATGCAGAAGATTTGAGAACTCAGAGTCGGAGCAATAGTGAAAAGTGGGTAGGGTGTTCGCTTTGCGAACCTAGGTTCCATTTTGGGCAATCCTTATGGTCTCCAACCTGTGCTTGGAGACCATAGGGTGCTCCCTGAGTACAGAGACAGGAGTACGCCCTGAATATAGCTGGAGTTGGCCTAAAAACAACAAAAGTAGAAGAAGAAGGAGGAGGAGGAGGAGGAGGAGGAGGAGGAGGAGGAGGAGGAGGAGAAGGAGGAGTAAGAGGAGAAGGAGGAGGAGGTGAAAGTGGTGGTGGTGGAGGAGGAGGAGGAGAAGGAGAAGGAGGAGAAGAAGAAGAAGAAGAAGAAGAAGAAGAAGAAGAAGAAGAAGAAGAAGAAGAAGAAGAAGAAGGAAGAGGAGGAGGAGGAGGAGGAGGAGGAGGAGGAGGAGGAGGAGGAGGAGAGAAGGTGGAAGAAGAGGAAGATGTCTTGAGAATTCTTTCAAAGTGCCCAGCAATGAGCCCACTGGCACCCTGACACTTTTGATTGGTTCACTTCTCTGTAGATAAATGATTTGCTAAGACAGCCAAGAGCTGGGGGTCTGCTCAGGCCTGTGAACTAAAGCATTCACATACTGAGTGCTCTGTTCCCAGAGGTGCTCACTGGACAGTGCCCTGGGTGGTTTCTGCTGACACCAGCACACTGCCTGGCTAGCTCAATTGATGCTACTTCATTTCTATTCTTATTGCAAATCATCGAGAGAGTGAGAGAAAGACCTTACACCCATGGCCCCCTTCCTGCCTGACTCCTCCTTGGGTAGTGTGCAGCTGGGGAAAGATTAGAAGCCGCCAAGCGAGCTTCAGAATCCCAGCAGGGTGGTTGGAGAATAGAGAAGCCCCACACCCACTCCCACACCCACTTGGGGCCCAGCTTCTGCCCGATGAGCGGAAACAGTGGCCCTCACCCAGTCTCTGTTGGCCTCACAGGCTCAGGGCTTCCTGTGTGGAAAGCAGCGCTTGCTACTTGGTCCCACTTCTGCTGAAATGACGGAGGATTCATCATGAGACAGGATAAGAAAGAAAAAAGAAATTAAGGGAGAGAGAGACAGAGACAGAGAGGCAGAGACGAGACAGAGATGTGAAAAAGAGAGAGGAGAGAGAGAGAGAGAGAGAGAGAGAGAGAGAGAGAGAGAGAGAGAGAAAGGAGAAAGAGAGAGTTCTTCCTGGAGAATCCTAGAGAATGGGGGTGGGAGGGAGAGGCCCTCTACTCCCCACCTCCCTCCACTGGGCATATGGGACCATCTTATTTGACTTTCATCCGAAGTGCTGCTTCCATTATCCTCCCTCTCCAGATATCTAGAGCAAAGGGTTTTGTAATTAACTGAATTCTACAGGGGAAGCCAGTGCTCAGAGTAATCAACACAGAAAAAGGGCCAGGCTTAGGCTGGGCTGGGCCTGGCCCCGGGCACCTGCTGACCAGGGAGAGAAGAGTAGATGAAGAAAGGTGAGTACAGTCAGAGGATCCCAGCCCCCCCAGAGGGATGGAAAGTGGGGTTCCCAAGGAGTGTTCACAGGCACCCCATCTGTTCCCTGCAACAGCCGCAATGACTGTAGCCCCTTCACGAGGAGGAAACTCAGACCCATGGGAAGAGCTGTCTTTACCAGTCTCAGCTAGTACATAACCTTCACACGCACACAGACACACACACACACATGCACACATGTGCACAAACATGCACACAGGTGCTCATGTATACATACATGCAATGCGCACACAGTACACACATACATGTGCACACTTCTGCACAGACATACACATGCATGTATGCCCCACCTGGCAAAGCCTCATAGTTACTAGATTTTAAAAAAAAAACAAACCTTGCATGAGTCAACTAGGTCCCATCCCCAGCACACATGAGGCAGCCCTGAGCACTGCTGGAAGGAATCTCTAAACAAAAACAACAAAAATACAAGGGCTGGGGCAAGCGCTCAGCGGCCAGGGGTGTGTGTCTTACACACACACAAGATCCATGTCTGATCCCTTGAATACAGGATCCCTCCACCCCAGTCTCACAGCACACACACACACACACACACACACACACACACACTCCACTCCCACCCATCCCCTGACACTGTGCAGCCAAGCCGAGCCCCGAGTCCCAGCTGGCCCAGTTGATTGTTGTCCCAGGAAATGGCTCCTGGGCCTCTGAGCGCCACTTGGGATCTCGCCACCATTCTCCCCAACCCTCAAGTTCCACAGGGAAAGGCAAAAATGAAAGATACCTAAACCACAGACTTTTGTCTGGCACACAGCTGCGAAGCAGAGAAGGCAGAGCAAGAGAATGCCCAGGGCTCAGGCGGCAGCTGGGAGGACCAGAGACACAAGTCAGCATTTGTCAAAAGGTCTGTGTGCCACCTACATGTAGTCGCATGAGGTGCCTATTAAAAGTGTGCTTCTGGGGGCCAGAGAGGTACTGTCACCCTGAGGGTGCAGGGCTGAAGGCACACTGCATTCTCAGGCTTTCTTGGCAATTGTCATTCAGTTTGAGATGGAGAGATGGAGGGAAAACCCTGCTTGAGGCCTAATGCAATACACTTTTCAATGGGGAGACAGAGCAAGACACAGAATCTACGGAGTAGGGGAGTGAGGGCAGAAACATAGAGAGAGAGAGACAGAGACAGACAGAGACAGACAGAGAAAGATGTGTTACAAGTAAAAGAATGCTGACAGTTCCCCAGAGCCACAAGTGTATCTCTCCCTAGAACCTGAGAGAATCCCTCTCACAGTCCCACCTGGTTTTCAGCCCAGTCATTCACATATCAATCTTCTCATCCCCCAAATTCTAAGAGCACATGTTCACATTATTTCCACGCACCAATCTGTGGCCTTTTGTTTAGGCAACCAGAGAAAAACAAATAATGTGATAAAAAATTCTCTCCAGATCTGATGTGGTCTGGGGCACCCTGGAGGGAGCAGGTGAGTCCAGTGCTTGTCCAAGCTGAGCCCTAGCAGTCAAAAGCCTCCACACTCCACAGTCACTGCCATGCTCCCAGCCGAATCCCACTGCTAGGGTCCAGCCTCATTTAGAAGTTTAATCTGCTGAAAAAACTCAGGTATGTGTTTTTTTTTACTGAAATCTCCAGGCTTCCATGGAGTGTAAAAAGATAGGCTACCTCCCCCCGTCTCCCTGTACTTGCAGAAGCCCCAGCAGTCACGCACATACCCCAAAGCTGCCACCTAATTAAAAATTTAACTCCAGCTGTATCACCCCATTAAAAATTTTGAACCTTCTGGAGCTCATGGCCATGCAACATCTCAAACAGGACAACACTGATAAAGCAGGACTGGCACACCAGAGTGGATGGAATGTAAGGTAGAAGTAAGCAATCTCAATCAGCAAAATATAAACCTGTAACAACATCTTAGTAATCTCTTATACAAGGACCTAATGACTTCAAGTTGAGACACAACAGTCTTCATTAACTTTCTTGTAAAGAAACACATTATTTTTGGATCATTCTCTTAACAAATTATTGATGACAAGCAATATGCAATAAATTATTGAGCACCTGCCATGGGAGCAGGTTTTGGAACATTGGAGACAATGGTCGAGGGAAGGTGTAATGGTGGTGGGGTTAGTGCTGCAATGTTGAATGCCTGTAACAAGTCATCATGAACAACTCTGTAAACCACAGTGTTTATATAAAGTGTAAGGGGAATATTGGGAAAAATAAATGAATAAAATAAATGGCAAAAAAATAATTCTCTCCAGATCTAACATCGGGTCTTCTGTGTAACCAGTGGTCCTTGGACAAATTTCAGGCACCGTGATGGCATGAGAGTGACATCACCTGGCTCGGAGATTCCTGATCTTTTGCAATCCACCATCCACTCCCCAGCAAGCACCTACCTCCCTGTGCAGCTTCAGGTGCACCTCCAGGCCTGGGATGCTGTGGAAGTGTGTGCTCATGGAGACCAGGAGCCGATAGAGAAGATAGTCAGTGGCTGCAAAAAGCACCCAGAGGGAGAAATGCGGAAACACTGGGAGGAAGAAAAGGCCCAGGCTCTTCCTTTCTTTGGGGGTCCTCCAGAAGGATGGGATGAGCACGTACTTCTTCTTTTCCTTCCGACTCAGTGGAAGGACACAGGGCCTCTGTTGGAGCCTCTCTCTTTCATCAAACAGAACAAACTGTCTGCTGATGTAGATATTTTCAAACTTCACCCCTGCAGGGTCCAAATATCGCTTCATGAAGAAGCCGGTGCTGAGGAGGACCAGGGCGAGTCCAGCCATTGCGAGGACCCGCTGCCCCAGTGTGGAGAGCACCTCGATGGCCGATGCCACCTGGTACCAGGTCCCCAAGACATGACCTTTGGTGTCATTGAGTTGGGCCTCCAGGGCTTGGCTGGGACTGAAAAGGGAGACTGTCAGCATTTGGTTCCAAGAAATCAGGTCATTGAAGATATGCAGGGAGGTGGCCAGGCCATAGAGCCACTGAAGCGCTTCTGTGTATTGTCTCAGAAGTGGGATGTGGATGGCAAAGCTTTTGGCCCTGAGGTTGCAAGTCATGCTGTCCAGGAGGCCTTGGAAGTTGTGGAAGATGTTCTCCACGTGACCCAAAATGACGATGCCCATGCCTGTGGCAATCAAGGCATTCTTGCCCTCCCGCAGGACACAAGAGAGGAAGAAGAGGAGGATGAAACAGCGTATGTGCTTGGAGCAGCCCAGCAGGATGCATGTGGCCACCCAGAAAATGGGGAAGACGAGGAACGGGGCCCAAAACCCCTGGCAGGCCACGGCCAGGAGGCCTGCAGCAAAGAGAGCGACTAAACAGCAGGCCCCCAAGTGTTGGGTGAAATCAAGCCAGCCAGGGCTCTTGGGAGATACGTATACCTGCCAAAGATGTTGAAAGAGATCGGCACCTGAAGTCCAGACGCCCATGCTCACATTACCCTGGCAATAAGAACAAAAACTCGAGTGAGGTCATGCTTTTTTTTTTTTTGACTTTCGGGTCACACCTGGTGATATATAGGGGTTACTCCTGGCTCTATACTCAGGAATTACTCTGGTGGTGCTCAGGGGACCATATGGGAGGCTGGGAATCAACTGGATTGGCCTCATGCAAGGCAAATGCTTTACTTGCTGTGCAATCGCTCCAGCCCCAAGGTGCGGTCATGCTTTGTGTGTCCTCTGTTGCTTTGTACAGGGCATCAGATTGCCACCATAGTTGGCCATAATCCCTACCTCTCTGGGTTGTCCCTCAAGAAGAGAAATAGACTCTAGGAAGAAGTGAGGCCTATTTTTCAAACATGTGGATTTGGGGTGGACTTGGACCACATTAGGCTTATTGGTCGTGGCAGAAGGGCTAGAGGGACCACCCACATCTGTGGCCCCTTCCATGGATGCCTACAATCCACATCTTAGCAAGTGTGGATATAGCTTCGCCTGAGTCGTGCATGTGCCATGAACCGTGGCCTCTAGAAATGTATGTGATCTGATCCTTCTTCAGTTCTGGAAATCAAACAACTTGAAGAGCCACAGGGGCCAGAGACATACATCAGGGAGCTGAAGAACATGTCTTGCAAGCAGGCGTCCTGGGTTTGATCCCCCTGGACACTGCATGGTCCAGGGGTACCACCAGGAATGATTTCCACCCCCTTCCCCCCCACACACAAGGAATGTGCCACCAAGACTGAACCTCAACCATCAATAAAATGGGACCAACAAAATTATGGGGGCTCTAAGGGGCCTCTTCCTGCCTGCTAGAGGCCACTTCTATTCTCTGATTCCCTCCACACTCCGCCACCCCGAAGCCAGCAATGGGGCACCTTCTCGCCCTCTGCCTTCTGCCACCATCGCTCTCTCTTCTCTCCCTGGTGCTCCTCTGCCCACCTCTCCCTGTGAGGTTTCTAGGTTCAACTGTCCCCACCCTGTGACCCAAGAGTGTGTGCCTATCTCAAAGTTCTCGACTGCCTCTTGCAGCAGAGACCAGTTCGCCCAGTGAGGGAAGAGACCTGCAGGCCCGGGGCTGGGATGAGGAACTGCAGGGGAGGGGACACATTCTTCCTCTCCTGCTGGGAGAGTCTGGGTGACCAGAAGGATATGGTCAGCCAGTCCCAGCAAGTGGGTCAGGAGTGGACTGACTGCAGGAGTGTGAAGAAGCAGAAGGATGGGGGCTCCAGTTTCCAGCTACCCCCCCACCACACACACACACACACATACACACACACACATACACACACACACACACACACACATACACACACCCAGACTGATACACACATGCTGATCTTGATCCTTTGAGTTTAAGTTTTTGTTTTTCAATTTTTAAGATTTTTTAAACTGAATCACCGTGAGATACACCATGAGTTAAAAAGTTGTTCATGATTGGGTTTCAGTCATATAATAGTCTAACATCCATCCCTTCAGCAATGTACGTTTCCCACCACAAATATCCCCAGCTTCCCTCCCCCATCTCCACCGCCTTGAGGCCTGCATTTATGATAGGCACTTTACCTCTGTCTGTCTCTCTGTCTGTCTGTCTCTCTGTCTCTCTGTCTCTCTCCTTTCTCTGCCCTATGGCTTGCAATAGCAATACCGAAATACTGAAAGGTTATCAATTATAGTCTTTTACCTACTTTCAATGTTCAGTTTCTGTCCAAGGTGATCATTTCCAACTATTATTGTCATACTGGCCCCTTCTCTATCCTAATTGTCCTTCACCTCCAGACATTCCTGTGGCAAGCTTCCAACCAGTCCTTCTGGCCCCTGTTTTCCCTGGCCTTGGATATTAGCCTTGAATAAAGCAGACCCAGACCTTCCAAATGTCCATGCGGTGCTGGAAAGCAGTGCTGTGACTGTGCTGGGGTCAGTGCATGCTCCCCTCCTGCCTGACCCTCTCTAGAAGGCAGGCACCCCTGAGCACTGCATTAGTCATCTGTTCCTGTGCCTCCAGATTTGGTGTAATGAAAGGGAAGGTGCCATAAGGCTGCCACCACCCTGTCATCTGATGGCTGGGATGCTCTCTGTGCCTTGGATGCATTTGGAAGAGTATGAAAAGAGCCCACACGTTCAAGCTTTTTCTCTCTTGACTGATATTAACATAGCTAATGAGCATTGTACCATATGTATGGGATTTAATGATCAATTTTTAGATGCTCTCAAATATATCCCTTCTCTCACCCAGCCTGAAGGGGCTGGGATTTTTGGAGTGACTTAATGCAGTGCAAGCCGTTAACTTATTCCAGGTGTGGCACTGGCACACAGGGTCCTCCCCACCTCCAGCCCAGGCAATGCTCCTCACTCTGGAGTCAGGCAGAATGACTTCAGGTGAACGAAGGGCAGAAGAGAAATGGGAAGTCCAGGCAGGGACCTTTCTCCAGCATTCCCAGAGAGCCCCCAGCTCCCTCTGTGCCAACTGAATGGAAATGCTCAGGGTGACTGAGACGGGAGATGGGGAGAGATTGGAATGTCATTAGCACAGGAGACTGACCTTGACAGAGCCAAGAGACCCCACGGCCGAGGATGTTCTGACTCTATCAAGAGGTCAGGGGACAGCAGTGAGGAACAGCAAAGGTACCCAGTTCTTTCTTCCCATCCACCGGCTTCCTCTCAGAACCTAAGGTTAGCTTGAATGTGCCTCGTGCTCCCCACTTAACTCCACTCTAGCTCCCTCACTGCCCACCAGCTCTGAGGTCAGCCATGAGCATCCTCAATACTGAAGACCTTTCCCCACATTGCAAATGAGTCATAAGCCCTCCTCCCCCCTCCACCCCCAGGCTGCCTGCATGAGCCACTGGCCCCTGGGAGGGGAGGGGGATGGGAGTGGCTGGGGGTGGGAATGCCCCCGGACCTGGAGACATTCTACCTCTGCTTCTCCTCTGGGGAAAGTACTGGTCTCTGTGTCATGGCTTTGGACTGGCTGAACCATAAACCCACAGGTATTAATTGCCTATGGGTAAAGTTCCAGGCACTTCTCCTGGATTTCCACCCAGCAGTCTCCAGAGACGTGCAGGTTGTGTCCTGGAAACTGAGGCCCTGGAATGAGTCAGTGCCTGGCGCAGACTATCAAGGTGTGTCTGAGTCTGAGGCTGTTCCTGCCCCGGCACCACCCCGAGCTCCCAGCTCACTGCTCTGCTGAAGACAGGGCCCATTTTCTGCCAACGATGCCTTAATTGCTGACTGGTATAACCCTATTCTCTCTGATAGATATGTTATATATTTTTTTCCTTATCAAAATAATTGTAAGGATATGCCCTAACTCAGCAGCTTTCCCCCACAAAGTTAATCATGTGTTGTATTTTATTTCCTCTATTATTCTGTATGGAGCATCATGTCTCGAGCTTCCTAAAAAATTCATAACGTGTCTTTAGGATTCATCAGTCCCTCCTCTTGTCTTCACCCTTGTACAGCGTGTTCTTAATAACAGAAAATTTCCCCCAAACGGTGAAACAGAGTTATGGATGCATTAAAAATTTTAGTATTCCACCATAAAATCAACTATCAATTAAATAAGAGTTACAGCCACAATTTTGTCCTGTAAGAGGCACCGGTGTTCTTAACAAGGCCCTCTTGTATTTTGTGCAGGAACAGCAGGGCGCTGAAGACGCCGCAGTGATCTGTAGAAAGAAATGAAATGCTTTTGCCTTCTGCGGGCGGGCTGCGGAACAGAGCTGTGCGCATGCGCTGAGCAGCCGCTGCTCTATCCTGTCTGCCCTTCCGGTCACTCCTGAGCGGGGACGCGCATCCCCTATCTAGCCTCTGACCCTCCTCCTCTGTTTGACCTTCCTGAGTGCCTTCCTGGAAAGGTCTTTGTTTTCTCTTTAACAAAGGGACTGGTAACGCAAAATTCTGGTAAATGTGCCCTATTTCTTCTTGTTGCCTCTTTGCTGCCCTAGAAAAGCCAGAGTGTTCCCCCCCACCCCCCAGCTCCCACCCTACCTTTCCAAAGACGTGGAGGTAGGGGCTGAATGCCCCTAGTGGAGGGGAGCTTTATGGTCACAGCCCCGAAGATTTTTACATTTAAGATTCTTACACTGGTCCTTACACTTGTCTTCTGTTGGAAGGAGGTGGCTTGGACCACCCCGCAGCGCCTAGGGACTCCAGAGCTGGGATCAAACCAGGATCAACTGCATGCAAGGCAAGTGCCTTCAGTGCTGTAATATCTCTCTGGCCCTTTTTTAAAATTTTGCGATTTTATTGCAGGATGCCGGCTGTGCTCAGGGAATCACTCCTGACAGGGTTCAGGGTACTGTATGTGGTGCCAAGGGCCAGACCAAGGCCGGCTGCGTGCAACACAGGAGACTCAGCACCTGGACTGTCTCTCCAGCCCCTGTTTTAAGATCAAAATGTTGGCTCAAAGCTTTCTGAGGGCCCTGATTCGTGGCCCTGGCTGTCGCTCTGCCAGCCTCCATCTTTGCCTGTCTCTGCCCCAACATCCTGCCTCCCTCCTCCCCATACCCTCTTCCCTTCCACTCCCATCAATGACCTGTCCTTAATTCTCTCCCTTGGGACATTTTAAAATGCAGCTGTAGGTCAGCTTCCTGTCTTGCACCTGAAAAAGGATTTTGTTCTGTGCTGTGTGGGATTATTTATTTCTGGGCGAAGCTCTCCAACTCGATTTCATTTCTTTTTCTTCTGCTGCTGCGTTGAGCCTCTCGCCCGCCCCTTCCTTCCAGTACTTTTTCCTGCATCTTCTAAAAGGCTCGCCTGATCCTGTTAACCTACAATTTCTCTTGATGTGCTTCCATTATCACGAATGGATATTGCCTGACTCGGTCTCCCCGCCTCCCTGGGATGGAGCACCTGCCAAATTGCCCTCCCCCAGGAGCTCTCCAGGGACACATCCCGGCCTTATCTCTGAACTAGCACTTGCACAGTATCCCAAGCAGGGAGGATTGGAGCTCAGTACACAGGTCTCCCCTCTGTCTGTCCGTCCATCCATCCATCCATCTGTCTGCCTGTCCATCTACTTCTCTGTCTGTCCATCTGTCTGTCTCTCTCCCTCTCTCTGAATTTCCGTGGTTCTCTGGAGGGATCAAGAAAAAGAACAGGTGGGCAATGAGAAACCCCATTCCAGCTGAGAACCTTGCAGAACTGTGTATATTTGAGTGTGTGTATGAATGTATAGGTGTGAAACTATGTGTAAATATGGATGTATGTGTGAGTGTGAATGAGTGTGAGTGGGCGAAAGTGTGTCAGTGTGAGTTGTGAGAAGGCGGGTGTATGTGTGTGCAAGTGTGTCAGTGTGTGTATATGTGTGTGTATTTGTGAGTGTGTGAGTGTGTCAGTGTGTGTGTATGCGTATGTTAGTATGTGTATTTGTGAGTGTGTGAGAGTGTGTCAGTGTGTGTGACTGGTGTTAGTGTGTGTGATTCTGGATGTATGAGTGTGTGAGTGCGTTCCCAGCAGGCGCTCACCCCAGCAGCCTTCATCCACACAGGCTATTGCACTGGGGACCCAAAGGATCTGACCTTCTCCATCCCTCACCTCCCACTCCCCACCCCAGCCCCACCCTCACCCCTGTATCCCAGCACGGGTTGAAGTCACCCGGACACCGTCCATTGCTTCAGCCGGGTCATGAGGGGAAAGGAAAGCCACAGTAGGAAGGGCCCAGCCTGTGGGCTGCGTGTCCCGGCCCCAGTGCCCTGCTCCTAGCTCTGCTGAGAGTCGAAAGACCCACAGGCCGAGCACTGCCCCAGGAGCTCCCACCAACCCTCCAAATGCCAAGTGAGCATCTTGGCTTCATCCTGGCTTCAGAAACATGCCTAGGTGGGCAGCAGGGACCCAGGACCCACAGGACAATCAAAATGAATGAACCACCAAGACCCCGAAAGGGGGCATGGAGGCAGCACCACCACCCTGTACCTAGTTGCAAACCACCTGTGGACACCCTGCTCAGCTCCTAATGGGCAGAGAACTACGGTGTCTCCAGGGAAGGGTCTCTGGGGCCATCCCCTAAGGTCCCTTCCTCTGCCGTTCGCAGAGCCTCCCCCTCCTTAGACCCTCTCACCCAGGGCCAGAGATGAGTCAGATTCTAGAGGAAAGTTGAACCCAGCCCAGAGCACAATGGGATCCCAGCCATGCCTGCCAGCCTAGCCCCCACCAGACAAGGAGACCTTGACCAGGTCACTTCCCCTAGGACCACAGCTCTGCAGGGGGCTGGCCAGTGCTCAGGTACTGACTACCCAGTGAGTCAGCTTTGGGAGATGCCCTGACCCCAACCCCAGCTCCCATCCCTGGGACAGACACAGAGATCCGGGTTTCTCACCCTTTCTCTTTTTCCTTCCAAGTTTTCAAAGGCATCTTTGGTTTGGGATACCCTGTTCTCTCAGAGGACCAGAAGGACACACAGGTGGGCTTGAGGCTACATCTGCAAGGGCACCACAGGCCACCCCAGCCTCCTAGGCCTGGTGACAATGAAGCTGCCTCCAGCCCCTCTGCTCACCTTCCCTCCGCTTTTTCTTTCCCCAGGCAAGAGTGGGAACGAGACCCAAAGAACCCTGTTGCCAATTCCCATGTATTTATCCCTTTTTGTCTGAAATATTTTCCCAAAAGCAAGATTTTTCTGAAATTTTTACTTACAGCTTCCTCTCGAGTCTTCTCTAATGCTCAAGTGCCCGACCCACAGGCTCTGGGTCTTCAAACGGAACAGAACAGAAACTGGAAGTGACAAGAGGGTCACATCTCCGTGAATCAACTAAGTGACTCAGTCACAGAACATAGTCAGAGGGTCTGGAGGATGCCCACGATGGTCTCTGTCCTGTGTGTGGCCTACAGGGAGTGATTCAGAAGTGAGTCTAATACAGCAGAGAAGGAAGTTTCTAAACACCAGAGGGCGGACTCGAACCATTCACCCAGTCTCAGTCCAGCTTCCCTCTGTCCCCTCCCACCCCAGCTGCCGGGCCACAGACCTACCATTCCTGCTCCCACCCCAACTTGCTGAAGCAGGTGGCACGAAGGGACCCTCTTGCCCCCGGGGAGCTAAGATGGTGCCAAGTGTTAGAGTGGCAGGGGAGCAGAAGGGTGGGAAGCAAACTAGTTCACTCACTGCAGCACTGTAGCCCCATCCTCCCGGTGCTCATTGATTTGCTCGAGTGGGCGTCAGTAATGTCTCCATTGTGAGACTTGTTACTGTTTTTGGCATATTGAATACGCCATGGGGAGCGTGCCAGGCTCTGCTGGGCGGGCGGGACACTCTCGGTAGCTCGCTGGGATCTCCAAGAGGGATGGAGGAATCAAACCCGGGTTGGCTGCGTGCAAAGCAAACCCCCTACCTGCTGTGCTACCACTCACTGATCATTTGAAATTGTGACTGATAGAGCCAGGCAGATAGTGCAGCAGGTGAGGCACTTGTTTGCCACGTGGCTGAACTGGGTTCAACCCCCCAGCATTACACATGATTCCCCAAGCTGGGATCCTTAAACAAAGCCTGAGCAGTAGGTGTGCACCCCCAACTAAAAAAAAGAAGCAGACAAACAAAAGCAACAAAGCAAACAAACAAACAAACAAAAAAAAACAAGGCAAATCTCACTCACCAAACAACAAGGTCTCCAGGCAAAATAGGTAATGGGATGGCAGACGTGGGAGATAGTAGGAGATAAAAGAAAACTCCAGCTAGGAAAATTCTCTTTGCCCAGTAGCAGGGATCTCACCCACAGGGTTGGAGCCCAAGGTCAGACCAAGCTGAGAGGACAGGGTGTCCTTGGTGTAGTGTCCTAGAGACGGCCAGTGACAGGTTGTGAAGCAGTGAGCACAGAAAGGGGACATGGGTGAGAGAATTCCAGTAGATTATCGACCAGGAATGAGAACACTGGACAGAGAATGACCTAGTGACAAGACCAGGCCATTTAACGCGGGAAGGGAGCTGCCATTGAGGACCAGGACCAGGATGTCGTAATTTGGAGGAGGAATTAGTGGACAGGGAGAGTGTACGCAGGTAAAATGGACAGGCCTGGACCTCTGGGAGGGACCAGAACCCATTTGTTTGAAACGCACAATTAACTTGAACGTCTTAGGTATCTGAGGGTGTTTTGTTTTGTTTTGTTCCTTTTGTGTCACCAAGTGTTGCTCAGGGGTTACTCCTGGCTCTGCACTCAGGAATTATTCCTGCCAGTGCTTGGGGAACCGTATAGGAAGCCAGAAAGTGAACCCCGGTCTGTGGTGGCCTCTTGGTCTTCAGGGGACTTTGCAGCTTAGGAATTCCACTTCCCATAGGGAGTTCCAGCTTGGGAAACTCAGGAAAGCTGCAGTCCTTCAAGAGTACTGCTCTTGAAACGTTTGGGGTGTAGACCCCTGCCCCACCACCCCCTCCAACCACAGACACTCTGATCCTGAGCTACCCAGATTCCTGCCAGGCTGCAAATATCCTGAGGGGTTGCCAGGGGAAAATGTGAAACATTGATAATGGAACTAATAGCAACAAGGGGGCTGTGGGGAGGCACTCATGACCAGAGAGCCCTGGAGATCCAGAGGCAAAGAGGGAACGTTGTGAGCAATTAGCATCATCCCCAAACCAATGTGATCAGCAGCAAGGACAAGAGGGGAGGACAGGGTAGGAAACTGGGATAGAGACAGGATGTGTGTGTGTGTGTGTGTGTGTGTGTGTGTGTGTGTGTGTGTGTGTGTAGGGGGAGAGAGAGAGAAAGAGAGAGAGGAGAGTGAGACAGAGAGAGACAGAGACAGACAGACAGAGGGAGGGAGGAAGGGGTGGGAGGGAGGGAGGGAAAGAGACTTGTTTTAAGAAATCGACTCACACATCCAGTGGGACCCAGTGTGTCTGCAATCTACAGGCTGGGCCCGAGGGTTGCTGATGGTGCAGCTGGACTTCAGGAGCAGTTCCCTCCTCTTCAGTCTCACTTTGAACGCCTTCAACTACTTGGGTGAGGCCCACACACATTCTAGCAGAGAATCTGTTTTATGTTTGGCCTTCATGTTTGGCTTAAATGTCACTAGCATGGCCCACTAACATAGCTTCAGTAACCTCTGAGTCAGTGTTTAATCAAATATCTGCAGACTGTGGCCTAGCCAAATCAACCCAGGAAATTAACTACGGCCATGAGTTTGGGTAAGGGAAAGGAAGGGACCAACACAGGCCTTTGACTGTTAGTGTTGGCTGTGAAGAGGCAAACAAACAGCATTTGGGAGCTGGGGAAGAGAAAGCGGGGAGACACTGGCGCTGAGAACTCTCCACTGGGATTCTCACAGACCTGGAGCACAGCTTCCCAGAGAGTAGCTAGAGAAGCACACGTCCTTGGATCCCGTCTCCAGCCAGGACCCTGGGTGTGGGCCGAGGTGGAGATAAGGTGTTTGTAGACAGAGAGCAGAGAGTGAGCCTGCAGGATGCTGCCAGGACATTTGTGAGGTGTTTCCAAAGGGACAGTTGTTGTGAAGAGAGGCCAGCAGAGAAGAGACCCGAGTTAGCGGGGCCCAGGCTGCTGCTGCATCCTGGCCCTTGAGGAACAGGGCTGGCTACTGCTAGGGCCCCGGGCTTCGAGAACACATCAGAGAAAGTCTGGGGGAGGTCTCAGCTCCAGAGAAGAGAGGACGGGGGTGCAGGTGAAGGAGTCTCTGCTCATGCCAGGAGACCAGAGACAGCTGCAAACTAGCTGTGCCTGCAGAGTGAGGGGCCACGACAACGAGTGGTCCACAGGGGTGCAGGCGCAGGCCAGTGGGAGTTACCAGGCTGCACATGCTTTGCTCGCAGGAAGTCCTGGCTCTCCCTTTCTGGTGGCCGACCCTAACCATTTCTGCCCTGACGCCTCTCTCCTGCCCCCTTTGCTGATCTCTCCACCCTGCCTGGCACCTTCCCCACCTCTGCCTGTCTGTTTGCTTGTCCAAGGCCCCTTTGCTAGCAGAACTGAGCTCAGCTGCTGCTGGACCTCCCGGAAGACGGTCTGAGACCACATAGATGCCAGGGAACAGAGATAGTGGGGTTGGGTTTGGAAATCCCGAGAGGAGCTCCAAAACTTCTAGGGAAGAGACAGTGGAGACATGGGGAGGAGTCCCCTCCCCTCCTGCCTCCCCCCATCCTGTCCCCCCTCCCCCGTCTCCCATCTTCCACTCTTCCCTCCCCCCTTCTCTTCTTTTCCAGTGCCCGATTCCAACGCCATGACTTTCTGGAAAAGGCAAAATGTTGGGAGCCATAAAAAGATCAACGTTTCCTGCAATTAATGGTGAGAGGGATGAAAAGACAGAGATAGAGGATTTGTGGGGCTGTGAAACCATGCCATTGAACGTCACATATCATACATGTAATAGGTATGTGGCATAGACATTACCCAAAACACACAATGTCCATCCTCAAGAGTAAAAGGTAAGGTAAAGGTAAAGGCCCTCCCGTTGATCGTCGATTTGCTCGAGCGGGCCCAGTAACGTCTCCATTGGAGACTTTGTTGTTACTGTGTCTGGCATATCGAATACTCTCGGTAGCTTGCCGGGCTCTCCGAGAGGGGCAGAGGAATCGAACTCGGGTCGGCTCTGTTGGCCGCTTGTAAGGCAAACGCCCTACCCGCTGTGCTATCGCTCCAGCCCTCAAGAGTAACCCTTAATAAAGATTGAGTGTATGACGCAGCAATTCCACTTCTTGGTATCTACCCCCAAATTGCATGATAAAATCAATGCAAACAGATATGTCTATTTCTAGCTTCATTGCTGTACTTAGTAGGACAGCCAGGATGTGGAAAGAACTTAAGTGACCACATCAGGTGAGTCGACAAAGAAACTGTGTTCTATATACGCAGTGGGTCACCCTCAGCGTGAGACATGATGAAACCACAGTTTGAAGCAACATGCGTGCAAGTGCATGGTGTCATGTTAAGCGACCCAAGGCAGAAGGAGGCAAGTTGCTGATGGGCTCGCTCTCTGGAGCACAGAAAAACCACCGGGATAGGCAGGAAGAAACAACGACAATCCCCGAGCCGTGGATTCCAAACCTGGGGCGGTAAGGAGGGTCATGGGCACTCGGCAGTGGTTTTGTACATCAGTATCCTAAATGTTGGCACTATCGTGACACCCTAAGATATAATTTTGAAAAAATGACCGATGATGACAGTGTGTCGGTGTGGGTTTTTCTTTTACTTTTTTTTCTTTTTGGGTCACACCCAGCGATGCACAGGGGTTACTCCTGTCTCTGCACTCAGGAATTACTCCTGTCAGTGCTAGGGGGACCATATGGGATGCTGGGAATCAAAACCAGGTCGGCCGCATGCAAGGCAAACGCCCTACCTGCTTTGCTATCACTCCAGCCCTATCAGTGTGGGTTTTTTATTCATAAAAATTTTTCCACTGTTGGGGGTGTTGATGAGGGCCTGTGTGGAGTCCCGGGGATTAAGGAACTCTGTACAGCCCATTTAATTTTGTCACCCTAAAGGGCATAGTGACAGAGAGTGACTCTTTTCTCGCTACTTTGCACCAGGGGTAAACTGAGGTGCCAAAGGCAGAGTCCCAGGGGCAGGCAGGGAGGCCAGACTTCAGAGCTTCAGACCCCCCACCCTCACCCTAGAATGCCTCCTCCCACTACACCCGAGCTCCCCTCCATCCTGGCACCTTCTCCTGCTCTTGAAAAGACCAACTCTTGACGCTGGAGAGATCCTGGGGAGATAAGAATCAATCCCAGCACTTCCTGGGGGCCCCCCTCAGCCCCTCCAGGGGACCTGGGTCACATCCACTGTTTTTTCTCCTTTCCTGGGTGCTTGACTGGGAAGAATGTGACCAGCTCTCTAGGATGGGGGGAGACCAGCCCGGAGGCAGAGACTCTGGCCAAAGGCTAAAAAAATTGCTGCTGCCCCCTCCCCTCCCTTTCCTGGAAAGGGATCAATAAATGAAGGCGGGGGGACTACAGGAGGGACTTGTGTGCTGAACCCGGATGGAGGGGATTACCCAGGAGCCCAGAAAGCCACTGACTGGGACAAGACATATGACAGGCGCTGCAAGGCCCAGAGCAGGAGGTACCATGGCGGTTCTGAATCATGAAATCAATGGGGGGCAGGGATGTACCTGATTCTGTTTGCGGGTCTGACCCCGCTCAAGGTTTATTTGTGATACCCTTGATAGAGCGCTGTAGGGGCGAGAGGGAAGAAGCAGGGTGAGATGAGAAGGAAGAAAACCTCCCCGGGGATGGATCCCAGGGGTTGGGCTGAAGCTCAGTATCCCGGGGACACAGAGGACCATCCTGGAAACACCCTGCTCTGCCCAGCCCCTTGCATCCTTACACAGAGTGCTCCCCACAGCCTGATGGGGAGCTCCCCACCCATCTCAGCTTCCTCCTTCAGGACCCCCCATGGCCCGGTTTCCCTGCCCCCATTCTTTCTCTCAAATAAAGTGTCCCTGAACTCAGCTATTTCCCAAGCCTCTGCTCTCGGCCTTGACTGTGCGTCAGAGTCTGAGAACCGTCTGCTATAACCATCTGCTGTAAGCCGCGTTGGGGCGCGGGGTGCTGTGTGAGGCAGGTCCCAGGGGACAGGCCTGAGTCCCAGCTTAGCCACCCCTGGGCCCTGTCTGCCATTGGCAAGCTCCTTGGCCTCTTGCAGCGTGGACCCCTCAGCCAGAGGGACACTTGAGGGACCCCACTCTTCCACACATGATCCCATGCTTCTGTGAGACCAACCTTGCTGGTACCACCCCCCCCCCCCCCAATTCCCGCCCCAGGATCCAAGAGGTCAACTGGGTATGACCTTAAAGCCACATGCATCCCTGCCCATCCGCCCCACTGCACCGGGGGAAGCTGAAGTTGACCCAGGAGCCTGGTCCTGGAAAACTCTGGTGTGTCCCCCAAGTCACTCCTCCCCCAGGCTTCCCCAGCCCCAGCCTCGCCCACCCCTCCCTCCTCCTGCTCAGCTGCCTCTCCCTGCTCACAAGTTTGCTCACAGGGACTCAGCCACATGGCAACAGGAAAGGCTGCAGAGTGGGGGCAAGCACAGGACCCCCCAAAGGGCCATTTTCCCTAACTCGCCTCTCCACTACCACCTCCTCAGCACCTCCCTCTAGGGCAGGAGAAGTGGGGGAGCTCAAGATTTGTGGGGTCTCTTTTTGTCAGTCCCTAGACTTATGGTAATGCCCCATCTCTCTCTCTGTCTCTCTCCTCTCTCTCCTTTCTCTTTCTCTCCTCTCTCGTTTCTCTCTTTTTCTGTCTTTCTCCTCTCTCTACCCTCTCTCCTCTCTCCTCTCTCTCTCTCTCTCTCTCTCTCTCTCTCTCTCTCTCTCTCCCTCCCTCCCTCTCTCTCCACCCCCCCCCCCCCCCGCCTTTCTCTCTGAGTTGATTATTTCTGAACTGTGCCAGGCAGTGCCAGGGCTGCTTCCGGCTTTGTGCTTCTCACTCAGAGTAGCTCAGCCTTTGCCCCACCTAGCAATGCTCACAGCCCCACCCTCTCGGCGGATGTCGGGCTCTGGGCACCCAAGGGAAACGTCTGTCTATGAACTTGTCTTGGGTGAGTGATGACACCGGGAGAGATGATGAAGCAAAGGCACAGAGAGGTTAAAGAACTCATCCAAGGTCACACAGCTGCCAAGCAGCGGTTCCAAGAGGCAAAGCCAAGACCATCCTGCTCGGCCCCAGAGTGCTCTGAAGGCTGTGCTGAAGGGTTTCCTCTCTGCGGGGCACAGGGCTCATTTTCCAGTCAGTGCTGGGAGTGAGGGTTCTCTCCCCGGGGTGCTCGAGGGACATGTGGTGCTGAGATGGAGTCTGGGTCCCCATATGCAAAGCAGAATCTTTTTGTTCTGTTTGGCGACCACACATGGTCGTGCTCAGGGCTTACTCTTGGTTCTGTGCTCAGGGCTCACTCTTGGCGGGGTTCAGGGGCCATATGGAGTGCCAAAGATCAAACCCGGGCCAGCTGTGCAAGGCAAACCCCTTACCTGCTCTGCTGTAGGTGGTACCTCAGCAAAGCACATTCTTTTTTTCTTTTTCTTTTTGGGTCACACCCGGTGATGATCAGGGATTGGTTATTCCTGGCTCTGCACTCAGGAATTACTCCTGGCGTTGCTCAGTGGACCTATGGGATGTCAGGGATCGAACCCGGGTCGTTTGCGTGCAAGGCAAATGCCCTCATTGCTGTACTATCACTCCGGGAATCACGGAGTGCAGCTTTGGGAGACCTGGGTCAGTTCCACGGAGAGAACACAGGGCTTTCTCTGTCGCCTGGACACTGAGGGGCCAGCAGAACCCAGACCCCCCACACACCCCCAGACCACCCCACACCACCCCTGTCACGCTGAGCTGGCTCTGATTCTGTTCCCTGCCCTGGTCTGGAAGAGCAAACGCGGGTCGCCTGCAGCCCAAGGAGAGTAATGAAATGAGAAAGCCCGCGGGAGCGCCAAACACATCCGACTGGAAATTGAGCTGGAGAGGAGACAGGCAGAATGGACTTCAGGGACGGCACCTCCTTCTTCTCGACACAGATTGCCTTTCCAAGGGAAAATTAGACACTCCACATTAAGCCACCGTTCAAAGGAAGAGAAGCTGGGCACTGGGGCCGCAAGCCCCGGGCGGGGGCGGGGCGGCGGCTCTGGGGCTGCCATCAGCCCTGACTGCGGTCCCCGGGGCCCTCTGACGCCCAGTCCCACACGCTGACCTCCCCTACCGTCTTCTGCGGACGGGAAGCAGGTGGGAGGCGGCGAGGGAATTTATTTTGTTTTGCGCCATAGGCAGCCTCTGCATAAGGGCCCCAGGAGTGCGTGGGCGGCGGATGGCAGGAGGGCAGGAGAGTCTCCAGCATCCATGGAGATTCCTCCAACCGCTAATTGCTGCAGGGGTGAGCCAGGCTCAGAGTTGCAGGCTTCCCTGGTGTTTCTGCAGCTACTCGCAGAGAAGCGGCTCTGGTTATCCCAATCCTCTCTGGTGCTCTCAGCCTGCAGCCCCCCCTCCCCCCCCCCCCCAGCTGAGACCCCACATCTCTCTGGCAGAGTATTTTTTTCCCTGGGTGTGTGTGGGAGTTGGGGGGGGTAGGGGCGGGCAGGCAGAGGTTGGGTTCTCATAATTAAATTAAGAGCTTTTGACAGGACCCATCTTTCTGCCTTCTATTTCTGTCCTTTTGAAATTCCACGGCTCCTCCTTCATGGCTGGTCTAAATGTGAGGGGAAGGATCCATCAGGCTTCCTGGAAACAGGGAGACAGCAGAGTGGCTCATGTGCTCGGCTCTCGTGTCCACAGGGAGATAAATGGGTCGTTCTCTTGACTAACAGGAAGCCTGACCAGATTTGGAGGCCAGAACCAAGGCGGAGGAGCAATACATGCTCTTGGAATTAGGCCCTTTGCATTCCATTCGATGCCAGTATCAAATCATAAGGCTGGCAAGGACTGCTGGTCTACCTCCATTTCTGTCTCCCGGGCTGGCTGTCTCCTCTGTGCTGCAATGCTTGTCTATCTTGACCTAACCTGTGATGATTTGTTTTGTCAGACATAGAGAGGTCAGCATGCCAATGTCAAAGCCACTGGGTAAGGCATCAACGCCCGTTGATATTGGCCCAGGTCCTGACTACCCTCTCTCCCCAGTCACTGAAGTGGGGTTGACAGAGGATGAGTTTAATGACTGATACGGCAGTATGTGTACAAAGCAATGGAGTTGAAGACAAGAAGACCTTCTCAGTGGGACCTGAGGCCAAGAGAAGCACTGCAGGCCAAATCATCTATTCTTGGTGAAGAGCCCAGCAAAACCATGTCATCAGTTCTATACAAGAGGCTGGTCCTGAGCTGAGCATGTATCATGGCTTATCTAAGTTTCCTGACATTATGAAGTAAGCATTTCACCATCTTACAGGTGAAGAAGCAGAGGCGTAGAGAGTTTAAGAGACTTCTCTGGTATTGGCAGGAGAGTAAGTTTCACAGCTGGAATTATATTCATAATTGAAATTTGAATGCAGATAATTTGATATGTTCACAATTAGTCCCTGTATGAAATGATCAATTATACACAAAAATGATGGAGAGAGACAGGCAAGGAGAAGAGTATAAAAAAAGAGAAGAGGGGACAGGAGGGGAAGAAGAGGGAGAAGAAAAGGGAAGGGAAGGGGAGGAGAGGAGCTCATGGACACTTAAGCACTAAGGTGTGGACAGATGCACGTTCTCTGGGCCTTTGACTGCCCATGCTGGTCCACTAGCCCAGTGATGCTGAGCCAGCTACTCTCAGCCTCACCTGCAAAGTTGGCCTATGGTTAAAATGCCCCCCACTAAACCCAGAGGGAAGCCCATAGAGACCACACCTCTCATCAAGAGTTCAGGGACCACCCCAGCAATCTGATGTGGACTCATGCCCTCAGCTCTTTGCTCAGTGCCATTTGAAACCACCAGTTTCAAGGCCCAGGGCAAAGGAGCAATTACTTGCACAGAACGGGGCTTTGGAATTCATCCACAGGAGCAAATGCCCGAGGGACCATTCAGTGATAGAGCAAGTCTTGCACGTGTTAGACTCTGGACTGGCTCCCGGTCTCCGCAACAAAACACAAACAAACTCTCCTGAGAGTTAGGATTCCCAGCCAGGCTAGCTAAATGACACACAGGTGTCACTTAGCCTGGTGGTCTTTATCTTGGTTGGAGACCTCAGTTTCTTCATTTGTCAAACACAGATGACAGCACTCACAAAAACACATGGTTCTAAGAGTTGAGCAAGGGGCAACAGCTATCACAAACAGTTTCATTCAAGGAGTAGGGATAGCACAGCGGGTAGGGCGTTGGCCTTACAAGCGGCCAACATGGCCGACCCGAGTTCGATTCCTCCGCCCCTCTCGGAGAGCCCGGCAAGCTACCGAGAGTATCCGATATGCCAGACACAGTAACAGCAAAGTCTCCGATGGAGACGTTACTGGGCCACTCGAGTAGGGACGAATGGCAAAGCCACGCTAGCCTTCTCCAGGATCCCTTACTCCCTTCCTGCCTGGGGCCGTGCACGCCTGTCCATATTGTGTGGAGGCCAGTCTTGAAGCCCATCTGAGACAGAAGGTTGGAAAGCGCTGGGACTCAAGAGCTAGAACAGGAGGGAAGTTAGTTGCATTGAATGTGGCTATGGCAACTGTGAAACTGGTTCGAATCCCAGTATTGCCAACCAACCCATGGGCACCACCAGGGTTCTCTCCTAAGCACAAAGCCTGGAATAGTCCCTGAGAACTGCCTGGGTGTAGCGCAACAACTTTCTAATGCTTAAAAAAATAAAAAGGTGGGAACTACTCTTCTGGTGAGTAAAGGACCCTGGTTCTCAGATGGGCCTATTGGGGTGTGACCCTTGGTTCATTTGCTACAGGTGTGGCCTCTGTGTGTGTGTGTGTGTGTGTGTGTGTGTGTGTGTGTGTGTGTACAGGAGCCCACAAAGTTCTTGATTTCCCAGATAGGCATGACCTTGCTGTTGATACCACTAGAACTGTGTTTTGAGACATTTATAAAACTGCTGGGAACACAATGGCGTTTGCAAAGGGCAGAGTTCTGTGGCAAGAGATGGGCAAAGGGTAACTGTACTTCAGGGAAAAAGCTAACATCCCCAGCTGAGACCACGCAGAGACACAAAAGCAGCCCCTGTATTTGTCTGGCTTGGCTGCAACCAAGTTCAGCAGGAAAATTCGACCAGAGCTTGTTCCAATGCTGGCTGTATCCATTGGGAGCGCCCTCAAGCTCTGCTCTCATTCATACATCCATCCATCCAAGGAGGCAGTGCTGGTTGTGTCCAGTGGGGGCGCCCTTGAGCTCTGCTCTCAATCTTCCATCCATCCATCCATCCATCCCATCCATCCATCCATCCATCCATCCATCCATCCAAGGAGGCAATGCTGGCTGTGCCCAGTGGGGGGCGCCCTTGAGCTCTGCGCTCATCCATCCATCCATCCATCCATCCATCCATCCATCCATCCATCCATCCATGGAGGCAGTGCTGGCTGTGTCCAGTGGGGGCGCCCTCAAGCTCCATGTTCATTCATTCATCCATCCAAGGAAGACGAAACCTTCCTGCCCACGTGCCCAGGGAAGACGGAGAGAGAGAGCCCTGGAGAAGCACTAGGCCCAGAGCCAGGCACCGGGAGGGACTCCATGCACAGCATCTGGCCACAGCTGGAACGTGATCAGACCAGGTCAAGCTGCACTTGCGCACAAAGGCGCCTTATTGCTCTTCTGAAAGACAGCTCGGAGGTTCTTGGGAACTCTGGACGGGGCACCTGCTTTATGGAACCTGACAACTCAGCCATCCCCGGGGCTTACCTGTGGCCATGGTCAGTACAGCAAGGAGCTGCAGACACGGTGGGGGTGTGGGGGGGGTGTGGGGAGGGGGTCAGTTGCATGGAAAGCAATTCGCCGCTGTCCCCAGTTCCTAGGCACCTGTGACTCGGTCTAGGAATCAGAGGTGTGAGGCATTTGTGGGGAGGGGAGCAAGCCAGACAACTGACAGACCCTGTGCGTATCTCTCTCCTCACAAAAAAGGAAATTCTGGTTCAGGGATCAGGTTGATCTGCCCGTGGTTCTGTGATTTCCTGGAGTCAGAGATGGGGGAAGACAGCGCCCGGCTCCCAAGAACCAGAAATAGCAGCTTCTTTCCTCAGGCGCTGCAAAATGATTTCTGCTGGGAGTCGGAGGGTAGTTCCGGGAGCACTTAGCCGGGCCAGCCCCAGAGCCAGCAGATCCCGCTGGCAGGATGCAAAGGCCAAAGCTGGCGCTGCTGTGTGCTGCCTTCTAGAAGCATCCCCCCACCCTCCCCCCACAGCTCTCCGGCAGGTGAAGAAGCAGCGGTCACTGGTTTGCAACGAGCTTGTCCAAACCCAGAGGAGCTAAAAATGCCTTCCATGTCTCCTCAGTTCTCCAATCATGATGCTTGTAAGTATTGGAGAGAGAGAAATATATATATAATATATTTTTATAAAAAATAGAAAAAGTAAACTTTTATATAAAATATTAAAAATATATATTATTTTAATCGTTATATCATTCATATATCGTTAATAATAAAATAATTACTTTTTATATAAAAATAAATGTATGAGTACTTGATCATTGAATAAGTGAAACCCAAGCACAAAACTTTGTAAGTCTACAACTGTACCTCATGGTGTTTCACTAATAAAAATTTATAAAAAAATGTATGGGGGCCAGAGTGATAGGGCATTTGCTTTGCATGCGGCCAACCTGGGTTCTATCCCTGGCATCCCATATGGTTCCACAAGCACCACCAGGAGTAATTCCTGAGTGCAGAGTGGATATGCCCCAAAAAGAAAAAAAAAAGTATGACGTCATGCAGAACTTCTAGAAAAATCCAAACCAGGCCTTTGGAAGAAACCTTATTCTGGCACAGATAGTCCTACATAGCACAGCGGTAGGGCGTTTGCCTTGCACGCAGCCAACATGGCCGACCTGAGTTCGATTCCTCCGCCCCTCTTGGAGAGCCCGGCAAGCTACCGAGAGTGTTCGATATGCCAGACACAGTAACAACAAAGTCTCCAATGGAGACGTTACTGGGCCCACTCGAGCAAATCAATGAACAACGGGACGACCATGACTGTGACCGTGATCATACCTATTAGCTTTTGGAGTCAGAATTGAGATAAACTCAAAGTGATAGAACTTTCCATGAAGGTTGTACTTAAAGGACAGAGTTGCCCAAGCATCATATTCATGTTCAAGTAACTTCTCTTTTTTTGGATTCATTTTTTCTAAGATCTACAGCAGTTTTTGGAAAGTGAATTTCTTTCCTTCCTTCCTTCCTTCCCTCCTACCTTTCACTCCTCCCTTCCTCCCTCCCTCTTTTCCTCCCTCCTCCCTCTTTTCCTCCCTCCTCCCTCTTTCCTCCCTCCCCCCTCTTTCCCTCTTTTCCTCCCTTCCCCCTCTTTCCTCCCTCCCTCCCTTCTTTCCTCCTCCCTCTTTCCTTCCTTCCTTTCCCTTTTCCTTTTTCCTCTTCCTTTTCCATTGATGCTGTTGCAACAGCCAAGAGTTGCAAGACTCTTGGTGTGGTGCTCCCAACAATAGACCAAGGCACCAGTACATGCGTGTGGGGGGGCGGCCTGCTGTCGCACACTTTAGCTGGGATGCTCACACACACCTGTGTCCCAGAGACCACACATTGTTTCAGTGCCTGCGTGGGGTACTCGTGGGAGGCAGCAGGGATCAAACTCATGGCCTCACTCTTGCAAGATAAGTTAGTCCTCAACCACTGCACCATCTCAGCCCTTCCTCCCTCAGTAATGTTCCATTCTTCCTCTTCCTCAGGACAGGTCACCCTCTTCTTAGTTCTGGGACGGGACAGCCCCAGAGACAGCCAGTCCTGTGAGGAGCCCTTTGGGTCAGGATCAGCATCTGTGTCCTGCTCTTGCGCCTTGAGGCTGGTGATGGTGAGGAGCTCCAGGTTGAATCCCCCAGCAACGAGGCAGGGGTGCACTTGGGGCCTTTGTATGTACCCTGGCTCCCCTCTTAAGCTGTGTGAGCTTGGGGAGGGGGTTACTTGGCCTTGCTGAGCTTTCAGCTTCTTATTGGTAGAACAGTGAAGCCATAGGAGAGAAGTTCTGAGAGCCAGGCCAGCGATGCTGAGTTGGATCCCCGATACCCTCACCTGCCCCCAAATTCAGTGAGGAATGATCCTTGAGGACAAAGCCCGGAGTCAGCTCTGAACACTGCCGGGTATGACCTAAACCCCTTCCTACCCCCTCAACAAAAGATGAAACATTTTGGCAAAAGAGAACTTTCTCCAGATAAAAAGCAGTGACTCTGGCTGCGTCTCTGTGTGGTGCTTTAACAAGCAGCTGAAGACGTCAAGTTCTGTAATCCGTTCTAAATTTAAGCATGCAAAATGTCAAGTTATCTTATTATTTCTCTGGTTTAAAATTTTTTAGATTTATGTCTGGAGGTTCAAAGAAATGCTGGGTGCTTCTAAATCTCGCCTCTCACAAATTGCGATGGGTCAGAGAGATAGTCCAGGGGTCAGTCACTCGCTTTCATGCCGCCAACTTTGGTTTGATCTGGCACCAGATACAGGTCCCCGAGGGATGGGAGAGAGACCTGAACAGGGGACCTGGCCAGAGGCAGCGGGAGGGTTATAGATTGTACAAGAGGAACAATCTGCTACCCCCAAGATATGTCTTTGGCAAAAGTTAATTCCACAAAAACTACTTTAAAAGGTCAGGTGAAAGGTATTTTTTTCCAAAAATCATTAATGAAAGATATTTGCATGTCTTCCTTAAGGCACTCTGCCACGAAGACCTTCATCTCATTCCCTTTTCAGTAGAGAAAGTAGAACTTCAATCTACATGCTAGGGCCAGAGATACAGAACAGCAGGAAGGGTACTTACCGTGCACCTGGCGAATGCAGCTTTGATCTCCAATACCTCATGTGGTCTCCTGAGCCTTCCAGGAGAAATCTGTGAGCACTTCTAGGTGTGATCTCCAAACCAAAAGTCTCTGCTTGCTTGCGACCTTTTTCCTAGGTTCTTGGCTTTAGCTAAGCTCTTTTTTAACCCCTTCATTTAATCGCTGTGATTTACAAAGTTGCTCATGATACATTTGTTATAGGCATTCAATATTCCAACACCAACCCCTGCACCACCAGTGTGACTTTCCTTCCATCATTCTCCACATTGTCCCAACCACCCCGCCAAGTCTGCCCCCTTGAGCTCTTTAAAGATGGTTCCTGCAACTGTGTGGGGGAGTCACTCAGTTTTCCCGCATCTCGCCTGCACATATAGGATGGGTGCTTGTTATTAACACACGGACTTTTACTCTAATTCGTCTGTCTGGTGGTTGTTTGAGGAACATCTATTTCTGAAGAACTCGGATATGTACAGGATGGTTTCGTTGGTGCTCCGACAACGTTTAATCACATGTTTGTATGTAATCAGGGAATTTTTCATGCTACATTGAAGACGGTAGGGGATGAGAAGGCAAGCAGGGTGGGTTCACTCACACAAGGGCAAAGAGCAGCAAAATAAGAGACATGATCTGTGTGATAAACCTCTACGTACTCTGGGGGCAGGCAGGTGAGGGATGCCTGCTTTAGCGTTTAGCACCCTGTCAAGGTAAAGCAACTTACGTTAAAAGCCCAAAAACGTTACCTAGAATTCCGGGGATGCTCTGGTCTCCCCACAAGGGAGGGCTGAGGAGGGAGTGCAAGAGGCAGGCTGTTTCCTGGTGCCGGCTTCGTGCCGTGGAACCTAAGCAGAACTTGAACACAAAGGTTTCTTGTTAGCAGCCAACCTGACCAACAGCACCCAAGACGGCCCTTTCCCTGTGAGCAGATCCCCAGTTACCATCGGTCTGTTCTCTCCCCGTCCCCCTGATGCTCACACTTTCCTCACAGCCCTTTTCTAGAACTCTCTGTGCATTTCTCCTTGTGCTTCCTCGAGGCTGTCCTGCCGACTCAGCCAGTCATTGGCCATGAAAGCTGCCCCCTTGCACTGACATGGGTCAGAGAAGGAGAAACCCGTCACAGTGGCTTGGCCACCAAAGGCAACGGTACCCACCTCTCTGTGTGGAGGAAAGAGGCCGACGTCCACTGAAGGAGGGAGATCAGGCACCCCACCGGGACTGAAACTCTGCTCCAAGCCCCCGAGAACTCCCTTTGAGTTCCTCCCTGATGAAAGCGGCAGTCAGTGGGGGTTCTGCTGGTCCTCTACACCAACCCACCGCTTCATCTCCACGATGGTTGCAAGGCTCAAACCCTTTACTTTTGTAGACTGGCTTCATCCAGCCATGCTGGGGAGACTGTGTGGTATGGAGGTATGGAGAAGAGCATGTGTGTGTATGTGCATGTATGTGTTTGTGTGTGTAGTACGGGAAAGAGCGTATGTGTAGTATGGGGAGGAGTGTGTATGTATCTGTGTGTGTAGCATGGGGAAGTGTGTGTGTGTGTGTGTAGTATGGGAGAGAGCATCTGTGTGTGTATGTGTGTGACATGGGGAGAGCGCATGTGTGTGTAGAATGGGGGAGAGCATGTGTGTGTATGTGGCATGGGAGAGAGCATGTGTGTAGAATAGGGACGAGCGTGTGTGTGTGTGTGTGTGTGTGTGTGTGTGGACCGCGGGCGGCATGAGCTACCGGACTCAGACATGTGCAGGCCAGGTCTCTGCTCTACCCACTTGTGCTATCATCTCTGTCGCAGAATTTTTTTTAAAAAATTAGAAACCCTGCCCTTATCAAAAACGCCAATCACGGCTCCTAAAAACAAGGGGGAATATTAGAACTAGCCGAATGGGTCTTGATTTTGACCACCAGTCTTCTTTGTTTCCCTTCCCTCTTAGTGAAGCCCTGGCGCTGAAGGGGGTGGGGGTCCCGAGAGCCTGGCAGAGGAGCGGAGAGGGGGTTTTGGCTTCTCCCTGCGGCCCTCTGCCCTGCCAGTCCTGAGCGGAGCCCACAACGGGCCCGAAGCCAGGGCGCAAGGCGCAGGGTGAGACACTAGGGGGCAGTCGAGGGCGGCGCCCCGGCACTTGGTCCAGCTCTCCGAGCCACGCCCCTGCAGGCATGCAAGGCTTTGGGGGGCCACCCCGATGCCACGCTGCGGGGACCCCGTTCCAGACCCTTCTCCCGGTTTCTTGAATGTGGTGCGGCCACGCTCGCCCCCAGCAGCTCAGTAAGTTCCCGGGCTGCTCTCCCGGACAATTCCTTGCAGGCTAATGGCGAGCGCGCCCCTGCGCCCCTCTTCAAAAGCGGGGGGTGGGGGTGGGGGGGAGGGGTGTGCTCAGAGTCCTGCAGATATTTAAGCTTCTCTTCAAAACGAACCAAATGAACTAGCAGGGCAGATCCGCGGACCCCAGGGACACCTGGAAGCGTTGATCTTGCATGCAATTGGGCTAAATTCTGCACCCCTGAAAGCAGGGAGTCTTTAACGAGAAAGGGCATTCATGGTGCAGCAGCAAGGGCCCACTCCCAAACTTAAAAAACAAAAATAGTCTGCACGTTCTATAACACAGAGAAAACTCTACCACAGCAGATCTCAGCGCTAGGCTTACCGTATTTCACCCATAACCATCGCACTAAAAAAAATAGAGACACAACTTATTCCCAAAAATAACTCTTTGTGATGGATGCACCCCACTTTTTTGCCACAAAAAAGCAATCTCATGATTATGTGGTGAAATTCAATACCTTAAAGAGAAGAAAGCTGCTTCTAAATGAAAATTGCCACTGTCACTGTAACTGTCCTCCTGTTATTCATCGATTTGCTCTAGCGGGCCCAACAACATCTTCATTGTGACACTTGTTACTGTGTTTGGCATATTGAATACATCACAGGTAGCTTGCCAGGCTTTGCCCTGCTGGCAAGATACTCTCAAAAGCATGCCAGGCTGTACAAGAGGGGCGGAGGAATCGAACCTGGGTCAGCTGGGTCAGCCAGGTCGGCTGCGTGCAAGGCAAACGCCCTACCCGTACAGAGAACTAAATGCCTTCTAGAAACTTCCTCTGCTGTCCATATTAAGCGACACAGACATACTGACCCCTACACACCCAGCCATTTTCATTTTTTGGTCTTTTTTGGGTCACATTTGGCGATGTTCAGGGGTTACTCCTGGCTCTGCACTTGAATTACTCCTGACAGTGCCTGGGGGACCATATGGGATGCTGGGGGGTCAAACCACATGCAAGGCAAACAAATGTCTTACCCATTGTACTATCACTTTGGTCCTATCATCCTGCCATTTTTAATTGTCCTCTATTGCCATTTTCTCTGGGAAGTTTATCTTTCCAGCAAATTCTTTTATTCCAAACATTGACTCGGTCCATTGTTCTTGACCTTTGGAGTTCCAGGAATTTAACCCAGAGCTTCAGGTATGTAAGAATATGTGTAGGGAGAGTTCTCTTTGGAGAAGCTCTGTCAAGTTCATTTATTTTTATTTTTTTGCTTTTTGGGTCACACCTGGTGGTGCTCAGGAATTACTCTTGGTAGTGCTTAGGAGACCATATGGGATGCCAGGAATAGAGCCCAGGTTGTCCACATGCAAGGCAAATATCCTACCCACTGTGCTATTGCTCTGGCCTCTTGACCTTTGGAATCAGCTTTTTCCTCTGGAGAAGAAGAACCAGCAAACCTAGAACCAACCCTCCATGTATGCACCTGCCACTTACTCCTCTCTCTGTGAAGGCAGCAAAGTGAACATGCCTTATTTCATTTCCTCAGAATTAAATCTGAAGAGTTGGGAAACAAACCTTTCACTCATCCTGGTCTTGAGTGACTTTACTGTGTGGTGGCCTCTATGGGACGGAGGATGGATCTTGCCTGCTCCCCTTCTTGCTCCTAGTAGAGTCCAGTCGGAATAGGTGCTCACTCGGGTGTGTGCTGAGGGAGCAAATGACAAAGTCTCAGGCTGGGTGGCAACGCACAGCTTGGAAGGTGCTGTTAAACTCCAGCAACTGTCCTTTCCCTTCCTTCTGTGCTCTGTTCCAGTGCAGCTGCTTTTCCTCGTGGCTCCCTCCCCAGGCTGGCTCTGGGTGGAGCCCATCACCTCTTGGAGGGGCAGAGGAATACTACTACTCCCTGGAAACCCAACCTCATCTTCTTCCAGGCATACCCAGAAGCCTGGACTTGGGCCCATCTTTGACTCTTTGCCATTTCTGGCAGGAGGTGACTTGGTGCTTCTCCCTGCAGAGACCCTAGGAACCTGAACCCTTGGCAGTCCTTCTTACTTTGCCTCTGGGAAGCGTGAGCTCCTCTTCTCTGTTCTTCCTCTGCACCACTTTGTACTGACGCACCATGACTGGCAATGCTGTTAACCTTAGTGTACCCTGCATCCAATGTTCTAACACCACACCCATGTCAGGGTCCTTCTTCCACCCACCATGGCATCCCCATCCCCTTGGTAAATGCAGCTCTGTAGACTGATACTCAGGGTCTGTGGCCACCTGGAAGTTGTTATTCCCTTACTATGTTTCTCTGTATCCCATATATGAGAGAGAGAGTGCATTGGTCTCTTCCTGCCGATGTCATTCAACATGACACCCTCTAGTTCCACCCACGTGGCAGCAAATCATATGATTGCATCTTTTCTCATAGCCAAGTCGTCTTCCATTGTATCTATATGAAGATTTTCTCCTTTTGCTCACCCCTTCTCCTTACCTCTTTACATCAACAGTCGCATATTCTGCTCAGTCGTGGATATTTCTCTCCCTCTCTCACAGGCGCAGGACAAGAGGTCACAAGTACCTGTTCTCTAACCCTGGTTGGATTCTTCTGTATTCATCGCATCTCAGGAATAAGCACATGGCTCATGTTTAGGGAGGAAATTGACCCCATGCCACGTCACTTCCGGGTAGCTAGTTTCATTAGCTGGCACTTGATGAGCCATGTTCCCTTTCCTGCTTTGTCAGATCCTGAGGCATCTGTGGAGCTATAGCCACAGTCCACTGGAGCCCAAGATAAATGAGAGAAACAGAGTGCCATGGCCAAACTCGTGGTCATGGAGGTACATATAATCACACTCGGTTCAAGACACGGGGATTCTACAGCAGCTTATCCAGTCTTCTCCTGAGCGCCATGGATCCCTCATGTATGAGTTCCACTTGTCCAACTGCCTTCATGACATCTCTCTGGCTGGCCTTGCAGGGTTTGAGCTCAACAACCCCTACACTTGTATTTGTATCTCCTCCCCACCCCCCCACCCCCGCCATACACACACACTGCCAATCCCCAAAACATACGTCACTCTTCCAAACATTTCTGTGTGGTTGCTGGTACCAACACTTTTCTAAAAACTTAAACTTGATACCATTAGTGACCGTATTTGTTCCTGCATTATTGATCCCACGGGTACACCAGGTCTAGCCTTTCACACCCGGTGATGCACAGGGGTTACTCCTGGCTCTACACTCAGGAATTACTCCTGGCAGTGCTCAGGGGACCATATGGGATGCTGGGAATTGAACCCAAATGCCCTACCCGCTGTGCTATCACTCCAGCCCCTAGCCTTTATTTCTGACCATCACCCCCTTACTTGTTTTCATTCTCTTTACCATCAAATCTTCTTCCTTTTGTCATTTGTAACTCATGGATGTGGTCAAGTTAAATATATAGATCACAGTATCTTTTGCTTAAGGTGTCGCAGGTGTCTGCATGGTTGATGAACAAGCTCTGATTCTGGGATGAAGGACTATCTTTGTCCTCATCTCTGCCCCTCTCTTCCCTCCTGCTGTGTGTGCTCTGAGGTGAGCACTAAACCACTTCTCTATCAGTGGAGTCCTGTCCTGAGTTGGCTTGCTACTGGAGCTTCTTTAGAGGGGTTCTCACCTAGTGGTGCTCAGAGCTTACTCCTGACTCTGTGTTCAGGTATCACTCCTGGAAGTGATTATGGGACCATTTGTGGTGTTGGGGACCAAATTTGGGTCAGCTGCCTGCAAGGCAAGCTCCTTAACCACTGTACTATTTCTCTGGCTCCTGGAACATCTAAGATGAATTCACTTCTAATTTTCTTCCTCTGTATTCCTGTTCAACCCTGTCTGTTCAGAGTCTGGTTGATGCTCCTCTTTACAGAAACTTCTCTGATTGCTCCAAACCAAAGGCAATGCTCCTTCCTCTGCCCCGGAGTACTTCTTGCAGTCATTGTACTTCCTGCAAATTTTCCTCTCCTGGGACAGTAAACATTACTAAGGTTACCAAGTCCTCCTTGACTTCCCCACAGAGTGCAGTTCCACATTTCTGTTGTGTTTCCATAAATATTTGTTGGGTGAAAAAACAGCAAGAGACACAACCTCAATTCAGGAAAGCATCATGACTAAGGCAAGAGGGTTCAGGTGGGGATTTCTCAGTCCAACAAAACAACTAAAGCCAGACTCCGCCTCGATCCATGTATGATTCCGTTGTCCAGTTCTGTCTTAATAAAATATGGGCCATCGTTGGGTTATGAACTTTTATTCAATGTGGATTGGAGATGTACTGCTGGTGATAATCACCATCCAAATATTAGAAACATCTGTGGTTCACCATCATTAGCATTTCCCAGTGGACTTCACGGGAGAAAGACCGCCAACTTTCAAACTGTAAACTTAATGTCTGTTTATTTATAGCATTCAGTACTGGGGAAGTAACTGGAAACCTCAAATCTCCTTGCTGTTGTTTCTTCCAGGAAAGGAAGAGTCATTATTAATGATCTTGGGACATTTCAAATCTTCTCTTGCCTGTGAAGATCAGCTTTGCTCCCTGCCTATGAAAGCCTAGAAATGTGAATGACAAAGTGTGGTAATGCACGGCGTCAACCTCTCTCTAAAGGAGCAAAGCACAATACAGACAGACATAAGCATGTAGCTGCTCTGTGAACATTCCAGATCAGAGGCTCCTCAACTGTGCTCTCTAAAGCCCCAGCAATCCCTGGACCCTTGCTAGCAACACAAATTCTAAAACACCTTCTCCGGCCCACCAAAAACTCTAGCCACGGGGCCGGCATTTTGACCAGTTTCCCCTTGATTCTGACACACGTTCTGGTTTGCCAACCACTGCTCTTTGTCATCAGCTGTGATCTAAGGGATGGAGGGAATCCTATCACCTAGTATGGCCAGCGCATGCCCATGGGCTTCAGGCTGCCTGCTGTGTTTAATATATTAGACCTCTTCCTGCACTGACACGCACTCAGATTTGACCTGAGCTCTGCTGTCATGGCTTAACAAATGCTCTGAATTATAGATTGTTACAGTCTTAGCTTGTCTCTGGTTAAATAAACAGAGCCGAAATAAACATTGCGAGGAATCATATGTTGTAACTAGGAGAATTCCTTGAATATCCAAAAAGGGTATTCTGTAAAGAAGGTTCCGCAAAGAGGACCATCAACCAGATTTTGAACAGACTTGGGGAAGAAAATTAAAAGACAGGTAATTCATTCTAAAAGCACCATGGGGCCAGCACAATTGTGCAGTGGGTAGGGGGTTTGCCTTGCATGCAGCTGACCTAGATTCGATCACCAGCATTCCATATGGTCCCCCAAGCCTACCAGCGGTGAGTTAGTCCTGAGCATCGCTGGGTGTGATTCAAAAGCCAACAAAAAGATAAAATTAATATAAAAGCACCAGATGGAAGTTAACTCATGGGGTGCATCTCACTGATAACCAGGGAAGTGATTGTATGCCTGCCTCAGAGCATGTATAGGAGGAGGGAAGAGAGGCGCTAGCCCAAAGTGGGGAGACTAGGATGGGAAGTCAGTCCCAGGAATGCTCAGGGGCTCAAAGCACCTGCCTGGAAAGCAATGAAGCCGCGGATTTGATCCCCAGTGCCAAGTGAGAATGCAGCAGTTCTCCAATGCGCAGCTGTGTGTACAAGCTCCCCAACTGAAGTCCATGACCCCAGGTCGCTCAGTCTCTACTGTGTGGACACCATGGCCAGAGTGGGGACCCACGGGCACAGATCTGCGGACCAAATGATCCAGAGTGAATGTTTGAGCCAGAATGTGCTTGGTTCCCACACAGTGTGCTAGACTCTCTTCTCCCTCTGGGCACCCAGCCCAGAATTGCATGTTCAGCCCCCCAGTCACTGTGGTAACAGTCGCAACCAATGGAGGGAGGATGAAAGTAAGGTGCAACAAGATGGGCTCTCGCGTTGTCAATAGCCGAAGGCGGGTGTGATTCAGGGTTGGCAGAGCATCCATACTGACCTCGGGTGTTCTGCTATTATTGTGAGGCCGTTGCAGTTCGTACCCATTGTTTTTCACGTTCAGCTATGAGTTAACTGCCTCTAAGTAGTGATGATCCTGAGGCACCGTTATTGGGTTCAATTTATTTTTGGGGTGCCACTTGGAGTGGTGTCCAATGCTTGACAACTGATACAATACAGTCACCTGCAGCCAGAAGGGGCAGCAAACCAATGGGATGATGTGTCCCCAAGGGGCAGAGCACTGACCCTAGCCCTGGCGTTGCCTCTCCCCACACAGCTGCTGACTGGCAGGCTGAGAAATGGCCCTGCCGACTTGTGCTGTCAGGAGGGGTTTAGGCTTAGAATAAAGATCCATATAGGCAGAAACAACTATGGCTATTTTTTAATCACCCTTTGATTCAGAGTTCCACAAGTACCTGGTATGTCTCAAACACTTCTCAACTGTTTATAAACAGGACATTTTTTTGAATGTTGAAATATTGTTCAATCTTCAAATAATAGCAAACAATGTGCTTAAAACCTTGGCTCTAAATTAAGTTTCATGTTGCTTCTTCCCAAAATAGGGACTTTGAGTCTCTTGCCCTAATCCCTGCCTCACCAAAGTTCAATGACTTCCTGTTTGTCTTCCTGCCTCTAGAAACTTCCTTTTGTTGATATGGTGATTTGGTCTATTTGGGGGAGTATTGTGAACCAAAGCCAGGATCTCTCACAAACAAGGCAAATGCTCTATGCTTAATGCCCTGGTCCCATTCCTTTCTAATCCAATTTACATACTGTCTCCAGAGTATCCCTCTAGGGGCCAGAGTAATAGTACCGTGGGTTGTAGGGCTTTTGCCTTGCACAAGGCCAACTAACCCAGGTGCTACTCCTGGCATCCCATATGGTTTCTGAAACATTATTAGGAGTAATTCCTGAGCACAGAGACAGGAGTAAACCCTGACCATTGAAGCGTGTGATCCCAAAACAGAAACAAAAAGCCCCCCAAACCCCCTAAATTATCTCTCTACTCCAATGTTCAAATCTTCTAGTTACTTATCAATTCTACTGTTTTTGGCTATGTTTGTGACTAGGAAAAGCAGGACGCACAGAACAGTGATCAATGTAGAAAAATAAATGACTATGGTCTTTATGGGGACCAGAAGGAGTTAGAGAATGTCCGACCTGGTCATAGGATGCTCTGTACAACTAAAGCATTAAAAATTATCCTTATAAAATATAAAAGCGTTCATGGGATGTCACTATTAACAGTTTTTCCAATAAAACAAGTAATCTTCTTTGACACTTGATTTCTGCCTTTTGTCATGGAAGTAATAGGGGTCAAAGAGGGAGTAAGTGGGTTGGGTATTCGCTTTGCATGTGGCTGACCAAGGTTGATTCTGGCACCCCACAACCCTAAGGTTGCCAGGATTGATCCCCGAGTACAGAGCCAGGAGTAAGCCCTGAGCACTGCTGGTGTACCCACCCCTCCAAATAAAGCAAGAAAACTGCCTAATTCCCCCAAATAATTATGAAGGGGAGCACTGTCTCTGAAGCAGGCAGGAGACAACCATCAGGCTAGGACTGATATGCCGGGGGCCCATGGCTCATACTCAGCTCACCAGGACAATTTTCCCCCTCGCTGTAGGAAGGTGCCAACTCAGCTGTGGTGGTCCTGCTTGGTGAGGGAGTCTAAGATGAGAGTTCTGGGTGGTGGGTGCAGGCACCAGGGGCCCGAGATAACCTGAGAAAAGGGAACAGTTCTGATGTTCTTTGTTTTTTTCTTTTTTAAAAAGAAAGAAAACCTCCCTGGTTCTGGGGTTGGCACTTCATTCTGGGGAGTGGGGGTTACCCTATGGAGGTGGGGTATACACCTGGCGATGCACAGGGGTTATCCTGGCTCTGCACTCAGGAATTACTCCTGGCGGTGCTCCAGGGGCCATATGGGATGCTGGGAATCAAACCTGGATCAGCCACGTGCAAGGCAAATGCTCTACCCACTGTGCTATCGCTCCAACCCCAGTGCTGATGGTTGACCAGAGAAATGAGCTGGGAACTGACGGCTGTTCTTCCCAGAGGACTAGCTGGGGAAAAGGTGCTGCTCTGAGATGAGCTGCATGGCCATGCTCTGCAATCGAGTTCCAAGCCATCAAAGACTCACCCAACACAGGTGAGGCAAGCCTGGCAGGACCCAGGGAACAGTCCATCACCTCGAAACCATTCACACGGGAGAAGTGTACCAAGACACATACAGCCAAAGCACTAAAAACGCACGAGGACGAGAGGACCCTTAAAAGCAGCCATAAGTAAAATAAAGTAAAGGCCCTCCCGTTGATCATCGATTTGCTCGAGCGGGCCCAGTAACATCTCCATTGGAGATTTTGTTGTTACTGTGTTTGGCATATCGAATACATCACGGGTGGCTTGCCAGGCTCTCCCGTGCGGGCGAGATATTCCCAACAAAGCAGGGCTGGAGGGACAAACAAGGGTGTGGGCCCTCACCCCCTTTCTTTGGCAGGACTATGGGCCTTGCTGAGAGACGTTTCGGAATCTCCAGTGTACAGAGAGCCTGTGACCAAGGGTGTCAGCTCTGAGACCTCCCTGGTTCTGGGGTTGGCACTTCAGTCTGGGGAGTGGGGGTTACCCTATGGAAGTCTATAGGCCTCAACCCCCTGAGTGTCCTCCGGGCCTGACTGCCCAGGTGAGGGTCTGAGAGAGCAGAGAGAGGCTGGTTTCCTGCACAGGAAACCACTGGACAGGCTGTGGGGAGGACCTGGAGGAGCTGCCTGCAGCCTCCTGGGGCCAAACACCTGAGTCTGCTCAGCCCCAAACTTCCAGGTGGTTTCCCCGCCCATCCCCCTCCTCCCGCCGCATACCCTCACCCCCGCCGCAACCGGAAGCTGCCACACTGTCCGCAGTGCCTCACTGGGGTCCAGAGAGTGGCCAGTGGAATCCATCGGGGGCGGTGGTGGCTACCTTCATCTCAGGGAAGATTTTTTTTAATTTTTAATTTTTTAATTGAATCACAGTGAAATACACGGTTACAAGGTCCTTCATCATTGGCTTTCAGTCATAAAATGTTCCAACACCCATCCCTTCACCACTGTACTTTTCCCACCACCAGGGTCCTCAGGTTTCTCTCCCAATCCCCCTCTTCTGCCTGCTTCTATGGTGGGCGTTCCCCCTTTCTCTTTCCTTTTGTTCCTTATGGTTTCCAATATAGATACTGGAAGGTTTTTACCTCCTTTCAATACTCAGTGCAATCTTCAGAGATTAGACAAGGCTTCCTCTTAAGGACTCAGCAGAACTAGCCCCAAATCCACCTGCTGATGCCCCTGAAAAGCCCAGTGGCAACCGTTGGCTTCCTTCTAAGCATTTGTGCCTGAGATGAGACAGACCAGCACACTCTAATCAAGTGCTTAGCACGAATATATGGTTGAATATATGGCCCCTTGTTTGAATAGTTCTCCAGGGTCAACAGACACAATCTCCTTTGATCCCCAGGACAACTCTGCATTTAGTGAGTCTTGCTGTGCCTATTTTAGATGTGAGTGGTAAGACTCAGAGAACAGGAATGACTTCTCAAGACTGAGCACAAAGTGGCAGAGCCAGAAATCAATTGATAGATACTAATTCTAGAAATACGAAGAAAGAAAAAACAACTCTCCAGTCAGATGCACAGCAAGATGCTATCTGGTCCCCATCAGAATGGCTCTTCTCATCAGAAAAGACTAGAACAACAAACAACAAATTACTTCATAGGTGAGTGTATAGATTTAAACTGGTTTCAGTCTCCACCTCCTATCTAGCGTTGACCTGGGACTAGGAAAGGGGGGTATGTTAGAAAATGGTCTTTCTCATGGAAATACTATGGCTGACCAGAGGAGGAAGTAAACTATATGAAATGCAGGGAAGTTAGTACTCAAAAGGTAATTGGACTCCATAAAGTCATTTTGAACTTAAAACATGCAAACTATGATCATAAATTTTAGGGTTCAAGAATTTTGATGACAATAGTCTTCCTAGAAGTATTTGGAAGGGCTGCTCACTGTGGTTTAGTGATGAGGTTGGTGTTTAATTACTCAGGTGACAGACTAGGTACAGAAGAACCACAGGTTGAGTGGGCTTCAGAATGGGATAGTATTGAGAACCATTTTATTTTTCAATTTTTTTTTTGTTCAGGGCTTGCTCCTGGCTCTGTGCTCAGGGCTCACTTCTGGAGGGGCTCAAGGGATCCTATGTGGTGCTGGAGATTGTACCAGGTTGACTGTGTGTAAAGCAAGAGCCCAACTTGCTGTACTATTGCTCCGGCCCTTTGAGAAACATTTTTATATAATTATGCAGATATATTCTACATAATTCTACATATTCTCAATGGTATCATTTAAAATTAGTTATCATTCAAATTCAAATGGAAACTAACACCTCAGCAGAAAACTTAAGATGGAGAAATCTGCTGTGCATTCATTCTTCATAAAGCACTTCTTATAGTTCTATAAGGAAAACGGGGATGGTCATGGTTTCCTTTTCTCAAGTTTTGTTACTGCTGTTCTGTGTGCCTGGAATATTCACTACCTTATTCTCACTCATTCCCTAATACTATTTACTCCTTTTGAAAAACTATGTTCTTTCACCTTTCAAATGGATTAAAATGTCTATGACCCTCTACCACTGTCCTTATCCCCAACCACCCCTTTTCAAATGGTACCAACCTTCCTTGTCTAAGTTAAAAACTTTGCTTTCCTTTCAGAAAGTTACCATGTTTGTAGTATCTTACCCAGTGTGTCTCTTATTTTACTGAAGGAAAACCCCATGAAGATAGGGCCATGCTGGCTTTGTTTACTACAAACAATGCCTAGAAGTTTCACAAACACAATAGGAAACTCAATAAATGTTCATTTGACAGACATTTATTGAACATTGATTAAGCACTGTATAGGTACTGAGGATACAAAATGGGGGAAAGAAATGTGGTCACATCCCTGAATGAGCTTCATTTAGCACAAGTGCTTATTTATGGGTAGAGGAGTATCTCACCCACTTCCCTTATTTACCAGGTGAATAAATGAATGTTGAAATTAAGTGACTTGAATTAAGGCAGATGGGGAATTGGAGTGGTACAGATTGTTACTGTTAATTTCCTCTCGCATTTTGCAACTCAATACATTATTCACAAAACAAGGGTGTGTGTGCCTGAACTTCTTCATTCTCTGGTTGTCAGCTGGTTATTGAGGGTATCAGGAGACACCGTGTGGAGCACATAGTTGTTTCGTTTTTTTTTCTGAGCACACTATATTAATGGTTAAGTCAGTGCAGTCAGGCAGCTTTGATGATTTCTTCCTCAATTTTCTCACAGTTTCTACAAAAGTGAGCAGCAAGTCCTTTATGGCTGCTTGTGGGTCCCTGAGATCTGGAGTCTCTGGGTGAAGGGGTGGAATTAAAGTAAGGGCAGCTATGTTGTTGGAACTGCTGAGTCATCCCTGAGCTGGGAGTTTAAGAAGGAATTGACATGGGTCATTTTCAGTGGAGGGCATTTCAGGAGAGGATATGTGAGAACGGCAAGGGGATTTTTTTTGTTGTTGTTTTTTTAAATCATGAATGTGTGAACAGTAAAGAAATGACTACATCAAAGCAGAGGATGCATCTGGAATAGTGAAACAATATGGGATAGGCATGAGGAACTGAATCCTTGGAAATCAAAGAAATAGAGAGCGATGTAGATTTGCCATTTTGGTTGGACTTCTAAGTCATCCAAACTAGTATTTCAAAATTTAGAGCAAGACGCCAAAGAGATAGTACAGTGGGTAGGGCACTTGCCTTGATCTAGTTTCGATCCCCTGCATCCTATATGGCCCCCTAAGCACTTCCAAGGAGTGATCCTTAAGTGCAGAACCAGGAGTGATTCCTGAGCACTGAGCCAGCCACCTGAGCACCAAACCCTTCCTCCCCTCCAGGATGATTTAGAGTGAGAAGGACTCCCAGTGGAACTCTGCTGAGGTGCTTTATCCCAGGCTGAGGCACTGCCTTGGGACAGGGGGAAATCCTCTCACTCACGTGCTCTAAGCCAGTTGCTGGACAAGGGTGGTGTGTCTGTTACCACACTTGTGTCTCCAATTGAACATGCTACTATGCTTTGTGGAAGGCAGATCTGATACTGGGTGGAAGCGCCTGGAGTTACGTCAGTGGATGCTCTGGCCATCTTCACCCAGGGAGTGGCAGAGCCTGGGCATGGTTTTCAAGGACTCAACGATCAGCAGAGGCTACATCGCCTCAACTGCCTCACGCATCCTACTCACAAAGCCTGTGAGGCATGGACAGAGCTCTTCAGTCAGATCAACACCTGTTTTATAAGCAGCCTCTTTGAATGATGAGCAGGAGACCTTTGACCCTTGGGAGAGAGGTCCTCTGACAATCCCTATCGAGACCCATGGTCTATTGAGGACATGACGAGGTAGGAAAAGACAGTTTCCCTGTCTTTAGGTGATGTGGGGTTCAGGGAAGGGAATGAGCTATTGCAGGCTTAGGGTGGGGGAAGGAGGTGTGGGGAGGAGAGAAGGCAGAGAAAGTTGGACATACACACGTCTGTAAAGAAAATGTTTTATTTAAAGTGTTAAATACCATCACCAGAATGAATTTGATTTACATTAGTTGGTGTTCATTGCAGCTTCCCCCCCCCCCCCCCCCCGACTGGAATTCCCTATACTTTGAAAACATACTATGCCCAGGGAAGCAAGGGTCCCTGGAGTATGCTATTTACATGACAAAACCACAGGTGCAGACATGAGAAACTAAAAAAATAAAACCACACCAACGTTTTAAATAAATACTGCGTAATGACAAGTATGTACAAATATCCCATACAGTCATGTCCTTATTAAAATTAGAAATAATTTATGTAGGAATATGCACAAAAGATGATGTGACAGCATCTTGGTGTCAGGAAAATGGTAAACGTTTCTTCTAAGGGAGAGAGTAGACACTATGGGTCTTTTAAATCAATTGTCGCTGGTACACGAGTGTCTAAATGATCTTAACCAACTTTTATCCGTCCCTGGAACAACTCTACCCGGGCCCGCTGGAGATCTCAGGATGTCGAGACAGTCTTGGTTTATTTCATATTGCACCACATAGAGAGAAGGCATTGTTAATGATACTCATTTGGACTTTTGCACCATTATCAGGCATGAGAGTTCTTAATGGTCAGCCTTAAGTTTAAAATGGAGGAAAAGAAAAAGAAAGAAATTTTTGTGCATGGCCTTAACATAAACCAATGGCATGTATGTGGATTTTGGAAGTGACTGCAAACAAATAAACCACCTATGGAATTGATAAGAATGAGTTTATCACAGTGCGCTCAAAAGAGTCAAAAAAGTTGGGTGGTTATTACATTAACTAGTGACTTTTCCTCTAAATGGGGGAACTTAAAAAAAATTGACCTCGTAGCAACTCCCAGTGGTAAAACTGTAAAATCAAGGGCAGGGGGTGACGTTTGGGGATTTGGGTGTAGACTTTTGGTGATGACATCAAAGAACTATTAGCAGGCAGATGGACTTTTTTTTGAGTCACTTAAAAATTGGAGCTTTAAAATTATTTGTTGCAAATTTGTTTACTATATTTCCTTAGAAATATAACTTGTGAAAAATTGAGTTTTACTGAAGAAAAATGAATTAATAAATAGCCCTGTGTGAAAGAGCTCCAAAACTTTAGCACTGTTTCTATTCAGAATAAATGGAAACTGGCTAAAGAAATTGCTTTCCTCAATTAAAAAAACAAAACCAAAGACTTTCTAGAAAGAATACTTGAATCCCCATATGAATAATGCTGGTGTTAAAAAACAAATTTATTATAAACATTACAATGGCCATATGATTTTTGTATTTTTCTGTAAACTGAACTTTGAAGGCGAAAAGAAAATCACCATGCACTACACAACAGATTGCAAAAGTTCAAATATCTTCCTTATTAAATACATGCGGACTTACTTTAATGAACTCCCAAGTCATGTTGCCAAATCCTTTTCAACATGCTTGAAATTAAGTTCTTTATTCCCCCGCCCCCACCTGAAACTAAAAAATTCAGGAGCTTCTACATCTCTGAATCAAAAATGGGGTAGAAGAGAGTATCAGGTCAAAAACTTGTAATTTTTAAATTGAATATTCACTCTGGTAGGGAGAAAGAAAAGCATCAAAGAAGGAAAAGACGAAAAGTGAGCTAGAGAAGATGTCAACAATTTTCACATATTGAACCTCAGAAGATTTTTTTTTATATTTAACATGGAAACAAATCGAATATATTGTACTTATTTGTCACATAAAGAGAATTTTACGTTATCTTCTATAAAGTATTTTTATTTGTAATGTCTGCCAAAACACAGACTCTGGTTAGTTTAAAGAATAAACATGGTGTGTCTTTGTATCACCCTGTTGCATTCTCTCCCCCTTTTAAAATCATGCACTAGTGAAATTTATTTTTTAAAAATAATATAAATTGTTGAAAATGGCTGATTTTTTCTTTTTTCTTTCTTTTTTTTTTTTGCAAGGTGCAGCCCCAAGAAAATAATTTAAGTATTCAGCTAATCAGTGTCCATGCAAAAAAAAGTTTCTTTAATTTCATTCAGTACAGTGTAGCCACAGAATTTTGATATTCAGAGTCCAACACAACTTGGCATGGAGAGGGTGGGCCCGCTGGAGCTCAGAAGACTGCCACTGGTCCTGGGCAGCTCATCACTCCTGGTCCCTGGCCAGAGGCGGGCAGACCCTTTGTCCTGGACCGTTTCTGGGGTCTCTTGCTTTTCCCCGATGAATTTCCTCCCTTGACTTGTAACATGGTGCAAGGGCCGTAGAGCTGCATTTCTGTGGCAAAACGGGGGTTTGGGGTAGGGGCGATGGTACAGGAGGGGGCCAGAGCAATGAAGAAAAGGAACGATAAAAAATAAAGGTGCCATTGAAAAGGGCATTTGTTGCATGAAACGAACTGATTCTTTGAGATTAATCCATGGCTTCAGATTGGACCAGAACTTGAAGGTGATTGAACTGCAAAGCTGAAGGTTCTTCCTGGCTCTGCTCTTTCCCCTGAGAACCTTCTTTTAGCGCACAATGTGTGCGACTTCCTCTGAGAACACAGGATCGCTCCGTATCCCGAGAAACAGGCTCCGAAGACACAACAGTAAAGCATGCAGTGTTACCAGGGTTTGCGACCTGTGATTTTCTTGGTTTCTTTTTTTTTTTTCACTTTTTTTGTAACGCTGGTTGCTATGACAACAGTTCCGACAGCTGCTATGAACGAGAATAAGAAGGTCCAGTTGAGCTTTCCAGAGATGACTGGGAAGCTCTTCTTGTAAGCGGGGCCAAAGTTGGATCAACCAGGGAGGATGGGGGGAAAAGTTTGAACCAGCCGATCACCATGTTGGATAGCTCCAGTTCATCTAATAGGATCTGGGCCACTCCCATGAAAGATTTGTGATCCATGCGGCCGTAATCTCCCCAGACGATAATCTGTTGGCAGAATGAAAAGGAGGGTAATGCCAGCATAATCATGTACATGAAAATTGTAAACTAAAATAATGTTCAGCAAATGTGCTGATATCAACTAGCTAGCTGTATTTAAACCTGAGGATATAACGACTGGAATCCAAAGCTGTGCTGTGTTAAGATCACATACTGTCTAGGATGGTTATTATTCCTGTACGATTGGGTTGCAAGCCTATACTTCACTCAAAGGAAGTGGCAGTGTCTTGTAGCTTTATAGCATTCCCATTGCCTTAAAGCTTCCAGTGAATATCCATGATGGGGAACAGAAAAGAATATGCTAAGGAAAGATGTTGGGTATGAAAATACTCTGTGAAAATACAATGTCGGGCAAGGAATAAACAAGTCAGTAAATACCTGTAAAACCTTCCCTTGGGGACTCTCTTCGAAGGATAATAGCTGCTGGTAAAGAGGTTCCAGCGTTTTTCTTGCCACTTTTGTTTTCTTTTTGGCTATGCAGACTCCATTATCTAACAGATACACCTTGACATATGGTGCTTGGGGAGAAAACGTAAAAGAGAGTTAGTAGTGAGATAAGGTGATGCCTTAAGCTGAAAAGCTAGCCATCAACATTACCAGTGTGTCTCTCTTTTTCTCCTGGTTTTAGGGGTTATACCTGGAAGTTCTCAAGAATTGTTCCTGGGTCTGTGCTCAGGAGTGACCTTTGGCAGTGCTTGGAGGACCATATGTGGTGCTAAGGATTTGAACCAGCCGCATGCAAGACCACTGTCTTAGCCTCTGTACATTTGCTCTGGCCCTGATATTTCAACTCTATGTCAAAATCATTATAGATAAACTATTGGCCATTCAGGTAGATTCAAGAAATACTGAAATAGCTTCCAAATTCATTGCCATTTTGCAACCATCCAACTAGTTATTTAGAGTAGAACATGAATGTAAATAAAGTGAAATGTTCCTGATCTCCAGTAATATTTGACAGAAATGTCTTACAAGTCTCTTTATCAACACTCAAAACATTTTATAAAGGTAATCAAATAATCAAAACCTGAGGCAGCCTGATATCCCCCTGTAGCACTGTAGCACTGTCCTCCCATTGTCCTTCGATTTACTCCAGTGGGTCCAGTAACATTGTGAGACTTGTTACTGTGTTTGGCATATCGAATACATCATGGGTAGCTTGCCAGGGTTTGCCGTGCAGGCGAGATACTCTTGGTAGCTTGCTGGGCTCTCCGAGAGGAGTGGAGGAATGGAATTCAGGTCGGCTGGGTCGGCCGTGTGCAAGGGAAACACCCTACCCACTGATATCCCCCCACTCCCCTTATAACTTGGGGGGACTCTCCGGGGTTAAGAGTGCAAAACCAGACAGGTTTGTCATTTGCAGGCTGTGACACGCCTCTCTCGAAGCATGTAGCTTTGTAAAGACCCAGAACCCAGTTACTCAGGACTGGCTAATCAGTGGAAGCTGCGCAGTGGAGCCCTCCCTCACCTCATGACCTCTCTCCTCAGCACTATACTGAATATATGCTCCGATGACTTCTCAGATGTATACTCTTTGTATGATTATACATGTTTGTCATGTGAACCCCAACTATACATGGCCACCATTCCCAGCCCCCCTGCCACCATAAGTATTTATGACTTACCCTGAAAAATTGTGAGATATATCTAGACCAGGCTAGACTAGTTAGGCCATCCTAACTCCACCTGGTCAGATGCTCACTTCCTCTTTTTGAAGCCTGTGCCACAGCTTAGACAAACTTTGCTGCTCACAGAGTGCCTATTTACCAACAAGATCTCCTTTCCCTTTAACAAAATCCAGCTCTTGCTTGGGGTTGGAGTGGCAGTACAGTGAGTAGGATATTTGTCTTGCACACACTTGACTAGGGTTTGATGCCTGGTATCCTATGTGGTCCCCTGAGCCACCCAGGACTGATCTCTGAGCACAGAGCCAGGAGTAAGCCTGGCTCTGCTGGGTGTGATCACCGAGCAAACAAACAAACAAACATACAAAATCCAGCCGTTCCTCTCATTTTTGGATGATCCATGCTCCAGACTATGTTTTATTTACCTATACCCACAAATCATTTACTTCTCACACAAAAGAGTTTGTTTACTGGTGGTGGTGTGTTATCCCATAGTGGGATTGGAAATAAAGTGCTCAAATTAGCTGGGAGCTAATTATGAATTCTGTGGCTTGACCTTTATTGAATTCCTCATAAAAGCATTTTCATACATGTACAAATAATTAGAGTGTTCTTTATAGCACTGTGGTTTGACTAGCTCTAAGACATCAATGAAGACAATTGTTTATAAATCACCACTACAAGACATTATATCAGATAATTATGGGAATTTCTTCAAGAACAAAGGGATTCTAAACTGTAATTGATTACTGATGGGGGTACTGAGGTAAGAAATCGAGGTTCAGAAGGTGTAGTAACTGTGCTAGACATCAGATCCGATGTTCTGCACATCTTTCCACAATCTATATGGAGTCGGTGGTATTTGCCATGATTCCAAACACTTTAGAGAATAATGACATTTCAGCCCAAAACAGCTGACATCATGGCAAGAACTTATAATGGTTTCTGTCCTTATTTGCCTGCTACAGGAAATAGAAGTCTTTATAATTATACTGCCTTGCATATATAGGTTTATGCTATTTTGGAGGTCTGTATCTATTTTTATTTACATTTCAGAGCTCTAAGGATTTTTTTTTTTTGCTTTTTTGAGTCACACCTGGCCATGTACAAGGGTTACTCCTGGCTCTGCACTCAGGAATTATCCCTGGCGGTGCTCAGGGGACCATATGGGATGCTGGGAATCGAACCAGGGTCGGCTGCATGCAAGGCAGATGCCCTACCCGCTGTGCTATTGCTCCAGCCCCAACAGAGCTCTAGGGATTTTGAAGAGTTCTGAGCCTCTTTAAAAATTGAAGAATAATAAAAAACACCAGCCAACGGGTATAACTTATGTATATGTTATATAAAAATGATTTTACTATGATAAGTTTTTATTATGCAGTGGTTTCTATTATACATGCATACATTAAACAATTTATATATTCCCAGCAGACCATTCTCACTGAATGTTTTCTCAGGACAAATATATAAACTGATATAGAAAACTGATTTACTTATTAGTATGCTTACAAAACAAAGATTATGTATAAACAATTTTGGAAAATAAAATATAAAGCCTTTAAACTAAAAAGGTGCAACATGAACAGTGACAAATAAATTTCTTCTGTTTTTACCTGGCAGTGTCTTGGAACCTGGTTTTACAACAAGGCCACGGGCCCGAATGATTTCTACCTCCAACTGTCCCTTTTTGTCCATCATTCCCACCTGAATGTCACCTAATGGGATGGGCGGAACACACATATTTTTGTGAAAAAAGTGAATGAACCCAAGCCTTTGGTTTAACATCATTTCAACATTTCCTGTAACTTTTCCTAAATTCGAATATATATATTATGGTTTTATCAATACTATTATTAAAAATATGCACAATAGGTTAGACATTTTAATGTATACAATGAATTAAGATAAACAATAAAGATTTATTTTCAGTAGCCAAAATCTAAGACATTCATTCTTGTTGAAAATATTGATAAGAAATTCAGAGAATGCAATTTTTAATTACATAAACAAAAAACAATGCAGTCAAGTGAGAGGACTTACCCATTGCAGGTGTAGCCAGAGTCTGGCGCCCAACGAGCTGAGCAGGGCCAAGGCCATCCAGAAAATCACTGAATTGACTGTCAGAGGCCAAGCGGACACCGGGAAAAATAAGACTAAAAGCAAAAGAACATGGACTTAAACCTCCATCCCTTGTTTATTTCCAGAAAGCGCAAGTTTCCCTCCAGCTTCATTACTCAACAGGAGCAGTGGGTGTTACCATATCGACTCCAATACTGTTTCAGTTATCACCATTTCTCCCCAGAAACTCCTCAAAGAGGTTGTGTTTTTGTGATCTTTCACTTTCTTGCCTCTCATTGTCGTTTCAAACTTGAATCTATTTTTCCTTGCTCTCTTCCTTACTTTATTTTTCTCCCTTCCACTAATTTTTCTGATCAAGATTACCTCATAGCTACATTGAAAATCCCACCATTAAACTTCACACTGACCCAATTAAAAGTATTTGCATCATTTGACACTAGGACCTCTCCGTCTTCCATGACACTCATTCTCTACTTAGCTTCCTGTGCCTTCTCTTCTCTTGGGCCCTCTCTCTTGATGCTTGCTCTTGATCTCCTAAGTGGCAAGTTCTGCTACTAAACATTGGGTGCTTGATCCTTCCACCTCTTACCTCTCCTGGATGTCTGAAATCCCTGGCAACTTCATCCACTCTGGGTCATAAAACCACCATTGCTGATATTGCATCTACCAACATTACTCAACCCTTCCAACTGTCACTTGTCCTGCACATCCGTCCATGGAGTGGCAGTTATATAAACCAAGATGGTAGATAGGTGGTCTTCAACCTTTTTACACCTGTGTATGGGTGGTTGAAGACAAATGGCCCGGACTGCCATCTTGGGCTTGAATGATTCTCTTGGGCCATAAATCTGAAATTTAATGGCTTCATCTGCAAATATGCTTATGGACTCAGCAGTTAATGGAAAAGTTACTTGACCCCACACTGTGAAGCCTGAAACACAAGATCAAACTATTTCTCTAGAGTTCCCGCAGTCATCAATGGGAATCTCATTCTTCTGCCTGATCCATCTTGAACTGATCTTTCCTCCTTTGTAGACTGAATTCTGCTCCCCCACCCCGACTCCTATATGTAAGTCACCCACTCTCTCCAGGTGTCTGTATTTCAAGAGAGGGCCTTTAAATAGTTCTTAAGTATAAATGAAGGCCAGTGGGTAAGGCCCATCTAATATGACTGGTGCCTTAATAGGAAGGGGAGTTGGGCATATGCAGGCAGGAAGGGAAGACCCTGTGAGGGCACAGGGAGAGGAAGGCCATCTGTGGGGCAAGGACAGAGGCAAAGCTTTGGATCTTGGTCTTCTAGCCTCCAGAATCGACACAAAATAGACCCCTGGCCCTTGGTGTTTTGTGAAGGCAGCTGTAGCACCTCCTCTTTGTCTCTTATTATACACAAGAATTGCCACCATCAGTCTAACTGGCTCTGCCATCAAAATGCCTTTGGAATCTGACCTCACTAATACCATCCTTGTCGTCTGAATGCTCTCCCTGCTGCCATCTCCCCTCCTGACCCCACATGCCCTGAGAGAGCTATGAATATTGAAATCAGACAATGTCAGTTCTCTGCTCAAAATTCTCCAATAGTTTTCACCCGGTTTCAAGTAAAAGCACAGGCCCCTGCCCCCAGCCCCCAACTTAAATCCTAATCTGCTTCCCCCTTCAACATCACTCCACTTCCCACTGCTGACACTAGGTAAATACCTGCCTCCAGACTTCGTCATTTCTTCTACCTAGAATGTTCTCTCACATATCCATGTGCCCACCAACTGTCTTCAGATTTTTACTCAAGTGTATACTTTTTTCTCTTTACATAAAATCCAATTGTATATAATCTCTCTCTTTCTCTCTCTCTCTCTCTTTTTCTTTTTGCTTAATTTTACTCTGGAGCACAAGTACTATCCAACCTATGATAGATCTTACTAATTCTTCTTGTAGTAGGTACCGTGACATTTTTAACAGCTTCCTCTATGAACATCCTTTACTCTCGCACCCACAGAGCTGCAGCTTCTAGTCCATATTAATTTGCTGGTCTGTATTAATTTACAGGGTTTCACAGTGATCACTCTCCAATGCAGCCAAGGACAGGCTCACCAACTGTCATGGGGGCATTTCTCTGTCATTATCCCACTGAGTGGAATTGCTTGGGACTGCACAGAATACAGTTTGGATCAACAGTCTTGGTTATCAGGCAAGAATTTGAAAAATGGCCATAGTACCTGGGGATGTCATGAGTACTTACAATTTTTGTGTGATCTGCATAGATCATTTCCAGCGAGGGCAAACTGGCTAGTGACAGGCATGTAGTAGCCTTTTGCCATGAAAGCAAAGCTTCATCTCTAGCCCTAACTTCCATGGCCATTCAGAGGGAACAGAAATGGCACTGAGTGCAGGAGAGTGTGTGTCCGTGTCATGCCTCAGTGTGCGTGCCAAAGTGTCAGTGCATGTCAGAGCATCTTACGCATGTGTATCAGAGCGTCTGTGCGTGTGCCAGAGAAGACGCTCTCTGGGAAGACCCATCATGGAGGCCTCACTCACTTTCCTTCCGAGCTGTAGCTATTCATGCTGCCGTCTGTTGATTCCCGGCTTGCCTGTCGAGTCATCCAGTTTCTCATTTCCACAGCTAGGCCTGTTTCTGTACTCCTCTGGACAGTGCTCCGGAGCTTCTTACCCCCTGCCTCTGCGGAGACAGAAAACCAAAGGGGTGATGAGAGTCTTGACGTCACTCTCTGGCCACAGAAATATCTGCGGATGCTCTGAGGTGCTAGGTTGCAAAGAATCATGCCAATACGCAATGCTTATTATAGAGAGCGAGGGAAAAGTTTTTTCAAACAACGTCTTGTCGAGCAGGGTGAACATTTTCTACAAAATCTTCCAGCTGCACAAGACACCATTGTTTTATTTCCATTTAAAAGTGTTCAAGTGGGCAACAAAGGAACAAAAAGGTTTGATCTTAGGAAAATAAGCTTTATTTTCATTGTAATATTTAAATACAAGACTAATTTATCCCTTTTCCTTTCTGTCATGGTGAAAGAACTACACCTTCACACTGCTCCCAAAAAACAGGTGGTGAATAATCCTCAAATTCTGGCTTCCCGCTCACTCAGAAATCTGCATTTGCAGTGCATTAGTTGTGTACTAGACAGCAAAGAAAGCTACACACAGAGTCCACTTGATGACAGAGTCGAATCTATTGCTAAGGGGAGATTCTCAAAGTCAGTGAAAAACCCAATCAACACCAAAACGTGCTTCATTTCAGTTCCTGGGTCAATCATATTCTCAAGACTCCAACAGTGAGCACCGGGAGGTTTACTTATGGGAGCCCCTGAGAAGATCTGAAAGGAAATGGGGTCCAACATAGAGATGAGAGGTGAGGGACTTCTCCCTGGAGAGCTCAGGGAGGAAGGCGCCTCACAGGAGGAGTGGGGTTTGAACTGGGGTTGAAAATGACAGACTGGGAGAAGAGTGTGTTTGGGGGAGGAAAGAGAAAGGACAAAGGCTCGAGGATGGAGCCCGAGTGATAGTACAGCAGGTAGGGCATTTGCCTTGCATGTGGCCAGCCCGGGTTCAAACCCTGTCATTCGATAGGGTCCCCCAAGCACCTCCAGGAGTAATTCCTGAGTGCAGAACCAGGGAGTAACTCCTGAGCATCGCTGGGTGTGACCCAAAAAGAAAAAAAAGGCTCATGAATTGCAACAGAGTTCCAACAGCAGAGGGAGGTGCTAGGGAAAAAAGCAGATAGAGCAACAAAGGGGAGGGGTGGGGAGGGGTTGGGGGGGCAAGTCTTACATGGTATAATGTGACAAGATTAGCAGTCCACATTATTTGTTAATCTGTGAACTATTGATCCACACTGGCCACACAAATCACAATCTCTTTGAGAGACAACGATACGCTAAGCACTTTTTTACTGTCTGCTATTAATAATTACGTTTGAGATCAATAGATATTTGCTGATATAGTCACTGAAATCCCTTTTCACCAAGTCTCTCATAATGTTTGCACATCCTTTGAAACACCACTTTTAAATTTCATCTGTTCTCCACATTCTGATTTAATTTACATTGCAACTCTTTAAAAAGTGAAATGTAAGTTTCGATTGATCTCTATAGCTCAGATCTGTTAGCGAAGGCTGATTTTTTTTTTCAGGACTCAATCTGAAAAGTTGTTTTATCTTTTTTGTGCTTGGGTTTCAGTTATACAACGATTGAGTACCCATCCCTCCACCAGTGCCCATTCTCCACCACCACTGATCCCAGTATCCCTCCCACCCCCTATCCCCCCCAGCCTCTGTGGCAGCGCATTCCCTTTTGTTCTCTCTCTCCTTCCTTAAGTGATATGCTGCACTATTATTCACTGTGAGATGATACAAAGCACCACCTCCCCCACTGAAGAGGGAAAACTTTACAGAGAAGATTGTTAATTAATAAATGACAAAGGAATAATGACAATTAAATGTGACCGATCAATTTGCAAGTTTTAACTGAATAAAACTTGATTCAAAATGATACAAAATAAGCAGATTATCTGATTCTAGAACAGATAACCTTAAGGGATAACCTTAAGGGACAAATTATCATCCCACAAGTTCTACTTGTCACTCTGGAGACCTGCTTATCACCACTGTAAGAGAATAAACTTGGTAGCCTTAATAGTGGAGCAATTGTAGGTACCTCCCGATAGTAGATATACACCTATCAAACGGTTCTGCATAAAAATTTTCAACCTGTTTCCAATCAAGCTTTTGGAACTAAGCACTAGTTTCCAAAATACAGAGGAAGAGTAGTGAGATAAATGACACAATGTTGGAAAATCAGACAAACCCACAACATGAATACTGTTTGCCAGAACTGGTCTAGTCTCTTAAGCTAATCACGAAAACAAACAAGTTGAAGAATTGCTCCTGATTCAAAAATATCACAGAAATGTAACCAGTAAGTGCGATGCATTTATTTTGATTAGCTCCTATTTGAGGAAAGCAAGGAATCCGAAAAGCAAACCAAACACTCTAACAGCAGTTTCCAGTCGGGCAGGAAAAATTTGGGTAGATCTGTTATGAGGTAGGACTCGGAAATTACTTTCTTAGGTAGTGACATGTACCATAAATATGAGATAGATCTGGAACAAAATTAGGCCTGAAATGTTATATTGTCTGTAACATTTCATCTTACTTTGAAAATGGTGTAGCCAAGAGATCCCAAGAGCCAAAACACAAAAAAAACATATCCAGGAAGGTAAAATACATATTTTTTTAAAAAATTGATGGAAATCATTAGAGTAAATCAACCAAGATGAGAATTAGCAGCATAAGGAAGGAAATCATGATATTCACTGTTTGCTGACGGCATGTGAAAAAAAAAATCCAGGAAATATGCTGAGCATGGCTTTCTAAATGTATTTTTTATCTGGTCTAATTATTTTAAAAGTAAATTTTAAAGTATTTTTAGAATCACAAATTTTTTTTTAAAAAATATCTTGTTAAAGAACTGAGGTCTACAAAGTTCGTGATAATTGAGTTTTAGGCATATAATTAAACCTATAAGCTGATTAGCTAATTATATGCCTAAAACTCAATTATCAATAGCTTTGTAGACCTCAGTTCTTTAACAAGAAATAGCACAGTGGGTACGGCGTTTGCCTTGCACGCAGCCGACCCGGGTTCGATTCCTCCGCCCCTCTCAGAGAGCCTGGCAAGCTACCGAGAGTATCCCGCTCGCATGGCAGAGCCTGGCAAGCTCCCCGTAGCATATTCGAGATGCCAAACACAGTGACAAGAAGTCTCACAATGGAGACATTGCTGATGCCCGCTCCAGCAAACTGATGAACAATGGGAGGACGGTGCTATAGTGCTACAAGCATATAATATTTCAACACCAGTCCCAGCACCATTGTCAACATCCCTCTTAACAGTTTCCCCCTATTTCCTCCCCACCTCCACCACTGGCCCCAACCCCACCTGTCAACGTGACAGGCACATTTATGAAAGTCCAGTGGCTGCAGCTTAGATCTCATGATCTCACATTTTCAGTGTAGAACCACAACGTTTTTTTGTGTGATCATTGTCATAGTGCTCCTTTCTCTATGGGATAGAAATTTTCTTGATGAAAATATGGGGGGTGATTTATGAAGATAGGTTGAAGATAGATTAATAGAATGTGAAAACTGACTAGTTTTTAGCCAACTCACAACTTTTGAGTTTTAAGTTAATAAGACATTATTTTTTTCATTTTATTTAAGATTACAAGAGTAAACATCATTTCATGCAACCATGTGCATGACATTTAACATTTTTTAAAAAATGAGTGAAAAATATATATTTCCAATTATTGATTTGTAGAATTTCAGAAGCTCCTTTAAAGATCCAGTGAGCTATTGTAGTTTATGACCTCTTGTTGCAATGAGAAAGTTGAAGTACAGAGTGGTTAGTTCCTTTTTAGCAGAAAAATTCAATCTTGAAAAACTAATAATTTCAAACTGCACTTCAGCTCTTTAACTTTGAACCTTTAGTTCTTCAAACTTGCAAGAACTGCCTCTAGCCTCATCACTAATTTCCAGGAACTCATTATCAGTTTTATATCAAGACATGAAAGCAGTCCATTGATTTACTTGTTTGGTCCTGCAGGACCTCAATAATTGAACACCATAAAGATTGTTACAACTGTGTGAAAACTTTCTGCTTTTATGTTTATCAAGGTTTTTTACTACAGGGTTTCTTACTACGACAAATGAAACCCCAACTTCTGAGAGTCTAAACAAAATAGGGACAAATATTTTGACTATTTCTTTTGGGCTAATTCAGGATCTATCCTTACAACTAAATGGAAAAAAAGAAAATAACAATAGTGAACAGGTGATTCCCAAACTGTTTTAGAGTTTAACACAAAACCATTCATGGAAACAGCTTTACCACAACGTTTATGAATGTTATCATGGTGAGAGTTATAATGCACTGGGTTACAAGATTTCATAGTCAAGACAGACACCAGGGCTGTTCATATATTTACTTTTCACTTTTTGTCTTACAAGTAGCTTATGAAAATTTTTATCCTTTTACTGTAGTTTAGGGGTAGGGTGCTTGCCTTACACTTGGTTGACCTGGGTATAATCCCCAGCACTCCAAGTGGTACCCTGAACCTTACCAGGAGTATCCAAGAGAGCAAAGCCAGCAGTAAGCTGTGAACACTGCTGGGACCAAAACAAAAAACAAAACAAAAAAAAAAACAAAAATAAAATGTTAATTCTTGTTATTATGGCACAAGAATTATTATTACTCTTCAATAAACTTCAATTTTAGAATAGTTTTAGATTTACAGGGAAACGGTGATGATAGCAAAGAAAATTATTATGCCCAATTCTCAGTTTTTCTTACTACGAATATCTTACATGTATTCTGATATATCTGTCACTTAATGAACTAATAATAATTCCTGACATTACGTTTACAAGACCTTTTAGTTTGCTCTTTGTACATTATGGTGAACACAATATATGTACATATTAATATAAGCATTAATTGCAGCAAACATATCCATTAATGCAGCATGCATATACCCATTTATTTTTAGTTAAAGGAATATATAGGTTTAAAATACTGATCTGTAGAAAACTAGAAAATAAAATCAATGTCATAAAAAAACAAGTCAAAGAACTATTTTAGACTAAACATAACAATTGTTACGTTTATGAACGCAGCAAATGAACCTTAACTAGATACTAGATTGAGGAGAAAAGGAAGACAACAAAAACTTGATCACTTGATCACTTGACATCCCGTTACTCATCGATTTGCTCGAGCGGGCACCAGTAACATCTCCATTCATCCCTGTCGTGTGCTAGTGTAGCCCAATGGTGTCTGCTCACTCCAGGAACATGAAGAGCCTCAAACCTTTCTTTGAGGGTCTTGACAAAGAAGTCTGAACATTTTGTAGGTGGGCAGCCATGCGATCTTTTGACATCCCATGGAATCCAGTCAATAATGGCTCTAGTCCAGCAGTCATCTCCAAATCTCATTACATGTCCATCCCATCTAATTTTCGACACCTTGGCAAATGAGACAGCGTCCCTGATTCTTGATCGTTGACAGAGGTCAGAACTCCGGATTCCTTCTCTCACTTGAGTGAAGTGTAATACTCCAAGCATAACTCTTTCATAACCCACCAATCTCCAGTGACCCAGGGATTCCTCCTTGGGAGACCCGAATACCGTTCTCATCCTGTTTGCATAGGGCCCAGGTCTTTGAGGTGTATGTTAATGCAGGAAGAACAGTGGAATCAAAGAGAAGTGCCCGGAGCTGAAGGTTCTTCATCCTCTTAGCTATTTCTTCGATGCTCTTAAAGGTGTTCCAAGCTGCTCTCTTCCTCCTGTGCAACTCAGGTGTAAGGTCATTCATTATGTTGAGTTATCAACCTAGGTACACATAACTGTTTCATTGAGAGCGAATGGAATGTCAGGAACGAGTTCGTTTCTCATAAGCCTTGTCTTCGTGAGATTCAGCTGTAGTCCAACCTTTCTACACTCAGAGTCGAAGTTGACCAGCATTTGTGCCACTTGGCTAATGTTTGGTGTCATTAGAATGATGTCATCAGCAAAGCGGAGGTTGGTGTAATTGCCTACTGTCTATCTTCACTCCCATTCCTTCCCATTCAAGTCATCCCATGCCGTTCTTGAGGGTGGCACTGAAGAGTTTTGGTGAAATGGTATCACCCTGCCAAACCCCTCTCTTGACATGTATGATCACTTCCTTGTAGAATGGTGAGATCCTGGTAGTGAATCCATAATATAGCTCACGGAGGATGCTGATGTATTGAGTTTGAACACCCTGTTTGGCTAGGGCTTCAATGACCACTTCAGTCTCAACAGAATCAAAGGCCTTCACTACCTCCACTACCCAGCTGCTGCCATGCTCCAGGCCGCTTTCTGGATGCTCGGGCCAAGACTCACACATGAGTGAAACCCCACAGAGCCAGGTAAGCGGAATTTTGTGACCTTGGACTCCAGGCTCAATGGGACATGGAAACAGAGATTCTCTGCCTGCTCCCACCAATCTCCGGCGACCCAGGAATCATGCCCAGAAGCCCCACCTTACCGGTACCAGATAAATACCTCATGGGCAGAACTCCACTACCTCTACTACCTCCACTACCCAGCCCCTGCCACGCTTCAGGCCACTTTCCGGTTTGCAGTGCTGAGGTCATAAGACATCATAAGACATCATAAGACACTTAATACCCATTTTTCATTATTACCACACCATATTTGATGGGGTTCAAATATGGTTTGAACCATGGGAACACCTGCAAGGGTGGTAAGAGGCCGCCCTAAAAGCCTCTATCCCTCTCGGAAAGCCTGGCAAGCTACCAACAATATTCCGCCTGCACACCAGGGCCTGGCAAGCTATCCGTGGCATATTCGATATGCCAAAAACAGTAAATACAGTAACAAAAACTAAAGAAGAAAAACTTCCTTTTTCTGGTGAAACAGTTAAATAAAAATGATTATAAACTGTATCATTTATCCTCATATTTCTTTGAGTGTGTAGTTTAAAATACAATTAGGAAATTCCAAATGTATAAATTTTATTTTCTCTTCAAATATTTGCAAAATATTTGTATATAAGAAGTCTGGAGATAGACAGGAAGGAGAAAAAAAGATTTAAAAAAGCAATTAAAAAGATAAATCACCAAATTAAATAAAAAGAATTACTATTCCATGAGTTACAACTATGCACAGACATTGGCTATAATATCCACCACCTTGTAGTTTTTCTAGCAGGACTGTCTCCTGAAGCTTGTTACTGCCATTTTCTGTCTCAGGAAACTGCCCGAGCCAGAGAGCTGGCAGGTGAGAGTGAGGAGCTCTCCATCCGGATCTTAGTAATGCCAAAGTCTATGTTTGTTTCACTCTGCATACTGACATCCATTTCCATTTGGTATTTCGAACACAAATACTTAACTCCAGAGTAATTAATGACTCGAAACCCCTAGCCTCATGTTCTCCTTCAATACCTTATGGACAGAATTAAAATTCATATCATTCATGCTCTATTAATAATGATACCTATTGATATTGATAATATCAATAAATGATATTGATAATGATATCTATTGATATCATTAAAAAAGAGGGGGAAATATCAATTGATTGCTAAATTCTGGATGAATTTGTTAGTTATAAGACCCAAATAAAGACGTCAAACATAGATATGCCCCATAATATACATTTTTCAATCTTTCAGGATTTAACTTTGGACCTATATGCACCAAAAAGTGAAGATTTCACCAAATAATGTAGTGACCATGAAAGATTACTAAACACAGAGTGAAGAATTATACACTTGCTAGCTTGTAGAGCTGGCAAAGTTCATAGCTTTCTGAGTCTTGATCCTTACCCTTTCAACAAAGGGACTATCACGGGGAAAGACATGAATTGGCCAGTATCTATCACGAACACAGAGACTAAGATCTCAAAATATTAGCAAATTGAATCCAATAATGTATAAAAATGTCAAATAATGTACACCATAGCAAAGGGGAAATCTATCTGCTTGGCAGTGATGATGCAACACTCAAATATCAATATAATCCATCACATTGACAGGCCAGAGTATAAAAATCATGTATTACTTCAGATTATAGGTGCAGAAAAAGCAAAACATCGATACTCATAGTCATGATAAAAATTCTCAGTACATGAGGAACAGAGAATTTCTCCATATCGGGTTATCGGTTTGCCCAGAGAAGACTATTTGGGTAATTACTGCTACTAATAGAACAAGCTCATCCAACTGCTTTTGTAGCATTTTCCCTTCAAAGACAATGCCCCCAGAGATATAAATGTAAAAACAGTGATGAAACTAGAGGTTAACAAATCCTAGATGGCCTCAGGTATGGTGATAACTTCTTAGATATAATACTAAAGGTACAGCTGCTGAATGAATTTACGGTAAGTAAAACTTTATTAAAAGGTAATACACTCTGCAAAAGACAGTGGAGGACAAGGAAATAAGCCAAAGATGGTGATAAAATATTTTTAAAGACATATCTGATGGCTGGAGAGATAGTACAGATGTTAGGGTGCTTGCATTACATGTAGCTGCCCCCAGTTTGAATGCTTGACATCACCTATGGTCCTGAGAGCACTTTTCAGAATTAGATCCTATGAGTTCAAGTTCCTATTTGAACATCTGCAAACACAGGGCAGGTCATTTATTTTTCTGGGGTTTGGAAAGTTCTTTGTGGAAATTTGATGTCACAATTAGTCTGTATTCTAGAATATACGATTTGGAGTGATAGTTATTGAATAGCGGTGAATGAGAATCAGATACTATACATGAAAAAGTTTGAAAAACTGTAAAAATGTATACAGACTGTTAGTGAAAATGTTACCAGAATAATAAAGTTACCCTAAACTTGCAGGAATTGAGGGGGTTTGCAGCTCAGAGTGGGAGAGCCTATGGCCCCCACAGGGTTAATTAGCTGATTTCCCACCCAAATCCATCTCCCCCTCTTAGCCCCCCATGTGGCTGCTATTACATGGGTACACAAAGAAAAGGGGGAGCATGGGGATTAGAAACCGAAACAAAATAAAAACAGCATCTTCAGGTTTTAAGCCTTTCTCTAAGGAGGTGTTTAATCAGAGTTAAACTTGAAACTGTTGGAAGTAAAGAGAATATTAGCTCCAGGAGTTTTGAATGTGCAGTAGAGAAAAAGAGAAACCACGAGCCCACCTTAGAAGTCTCTGCTCAACAACCACTGAGTTCATTTCTTAACCTGCCAAGAAGAAGCCAACTAGGAAAGTACAAAGCCTCCTCTTCTACACAAAATCTTCCCGACTGTGAAGAAGAAAAGGCAGAGAAATACTGTCAAGAAACCAGCACCAGAGATGCTGATGAGTAAACCCAGAACTCCACCTTGCTGTCAATTTCTGCCCTTCCCGGTGAGTGGGCTTCGCTCCTGCTGGGGCATGACTGATGGCTTTGTTTTCTGTTGCTTAAGAAGAACTTCAATCTCAGTTCCCTGTTGCTCTTGTGCCATTTAAAGTGGCTGTGTCAGAGGCAGAGAACTTGTTCTTAGGCTTATAGTCACTATAATATGAAGAGTCACAACAGCTCCAAGCTGAGGGCTGAGAGACCACCAAAAGCCTAGATTTTAATGTGTGTGGGCAAGAGGCGGGCTCCTACTATTGCGGAGGGATGGAGTAGGATCTAGGCACAATACTAAGCATGTGCGTGGCAGGCTGGACAGACAAAGCTGCAGAAAAGATCATGTGAACTGAGTCACTTATTTACCTTAGGCTTCTTCCCTAGATTTTCGCCCCCTTTTCTATCTCCTTATGCTAAGTGAACAATAAGGAACAGAATCAAACATAAACAATGATTATCTTAAAAAATTAGGATGACAGGATGGAGTGATAGTACAGTGGGTAGGGTGCTTGCTTTGCATGCGGTCAACCTGGGTTCGAATCCTGGCATCTCATGTGGTCCCCTGAGCAGCCAGGAGTAATTTCTGAGTGCAGAACCAGAAGAAAACCCTGAGCATCACTGGATGTGACCCTCCCCCCCCCCCCAAAAAAAAAACCCCACGATGATCGTAATATGTTGAACAGGTTGTATTTTTTTTAGTAGTTCTTTACATTAGTAAGTGGATATGTGCTGCTACAAATGTGTATTCAACTGGATTTGGACCCACTTCCTACAGATGAGAAATTTCCTAGGTTTAGATTGTAGAAGTTAAAATGATCAGAAGTCACTTTTCCATGCTGTCTCGCCACTAAGGCACGAGGACAGGGCAGAGGTCCTGCAGACTGAGGTCAATGCCCCCAACATTAAATTGGAAGCTGTGAAAGCAGAGACAGTGCTGACTCCTACTCTATCAACGATGGGGGCTGCCATCTTCCATTTCTGGAAAGAGTCTCTGGGGCACTGTGTAGTGAGCTCAACCTTAGTTTTAAGAATGGTGCAAGTAGTACTGGTAGTGCGGTAGGATCAACATGGTTTTGGGGATCATTCTTAGGTTTCCCAGTTTTTCTGGGGACTCTGTGACTTTATTGACATATCTTAGCAAATACCTTCTCTGCCTACATGGCTAGAATTGATGGCTGTTGGCTGCAAATAGGCATCATAAATAAAATATACTGTGTACCCATTTCAGGTATAATTTATGATAGGAAAATGTGCTTTGAGTTTATGTGGAGCCAGGGATAACCAACTTCTAGGTGTAGTTGAAAGAGAACAAAAGAACAAGAAGTACCAGGAACAAGAGTACCTGCAATTACAGAAACAGTTGTTTAAGCAACAGGGTCCTCTCCAACCCCAATAGACTCTGCACTTCATTCCCAGAACAAAGACCCTACGTAGGCCTTTGTAACTGACTCCATAGCTGCTAAGTATTTCTTTGGTGTAAGGGATTGTGGGGATTTTATACATATAAAATTTATACATATATATGTGGGTGTGTAAAACATGCTTATATAACTATTCTATAATTTTCTGATTGAATGGACAGTTAATAAATGATCACAATTTGAGGGATATATGAGTGAGTGCTCGGGTGCTATCTTTCTAGAATTTTCTAAAAATGTTCCTGCACTGTCCAATCTGGTAGTCACTGATCTTTTATTTTGTTTTATGGTCACACCCAGTGATGTTCAGGGGTTACTCCTGGCTCTGAGTTCAAGAATCACTCCATGCAGTACTTGGGGGACCATACAGATGCTGGGAATCAAACCCGGGTCAGCCACATGGAAGGAAAGAGCTTTATCATCTGTACTACCTCTCTGACCCTGGCAGTCACTTCTTACCTACAGCTACTGAGCACCAGAAATGTGGGTAGTATGACTGAGGAACTAATTAATTTCATTTTATTTTATGTAAATAGGGACTGGTGAATAGTGCATGTAGTGGATAACACAGAATTAGTGGTTTAAAAAGAGCTAAATATATTTTAATTTACTTATTTTTGGTTGGGGGGCCACATCTGGTAGTGCTCAGGGCTTACCTGGCTCTGCGTGGACTCAGAAGACCATCTGGGATGCTGGAGATCTAACCCGGGTGGGGCCATGTGCAAGGCAAGTGCCCTACTTGATGTACTGTCTCTTCAGCTTCTTTAATGCATTTATATAAATTGGACCAGAAGGGAATAATAACCATTATGTGGTAAAAACAGTCCTCCTTTCTATAAGGGAGTATGATGATGCACCTTTCACATAAAAACAAGGAAATGAAAATGTGAAGAAATGAAAAATCCCTGCTCCACATTCCTGGCACCACTCCACCAATTCCGGCCACCAACACTGCTGGGTCCAGGAGCACCTTCAGTGTGGCTATGGGGGCGGGAGGAGAGCAGCACTCTTGGGCCCCGAGTAGCATCGCACTCCCAAAGTTGGCAAAGTAATCACAAGTATCACTGGGAATAGCCCTGGGACCCTGAGGATGGCTTTGGAATCCCTCAATCTTGCAACACACATCAAAGGGGTTATGTTGCTCAGTTCACACATCCAGGAAGAAGGGGAGCTTCTAAGTCAAACCCGGTTCTCAGGCGAAGTCTATGCACAGTTCCCATCCCTGCAAGGATGGAACCAGCTTCTGAACACTTTTTGTAGAAGAGAAGGAAAGGAATTGGGCTTTGAAAGGTGATGAGATTATGCCCTCTATAGGGGCGTTGGAGGGGGAGAGAGGCAGACTCAAAACTCTGGAGGTCAAGAGCAAGAAGGTTTAGTTTTCTGTCGTTACTGGATTCCTAAAGAACTCAGGGAGCTAAACTCTCTAAGTATTAGATTGTGGTTTGCAATACAGATACTGAGAGTCTATCATGTTTGGTCCTTATCTGCTTTCAGCACACATCTCCCATCCTGAACAATTTCTCCAACCATCAGTAATTTGGTGATCAAAAGTAGAGAGTATGGGAGAAATTGTCTGTCATAGAGGGAGGGGAAGGGTTGGAAAAGAGTGGGGTAATATTGGGGACATTGGTGGTGGGAAATGTGCACTGGTGGAGGGATGGGTGTTCAATAATTGTATGACTGAAACTCAAAAATGAAAGTTTTGTAACTGCATCTCATGGTGATTCAATAATAATTTTTAAAAAAGTATTAGATTGTGGAAGACTTGGGTGCTGGAGTGTATGTGTGTGTGTGTGGGGGGGGACGCTGGGACCTAGACTCAACTGATCTGAGCTCTTGGTGCTCCCTGCTACTCCACAGTCAAAGGGGGCAGGGGTCCTAGGTTTTACAATGTTGGGGTGAGGAAGATGTCAGGCTGAATGCTTTATTTACTAGGAGATGGGTTGAGATCAAATGGAACTAAGACATTGTTCTCTAATAAAGTTAAATTGGAGGAGGGGATCCAGAATATACCTTGGCTCTGACAGGTTAGAGCTGTCAGATGGTTTCAAAGGTGACCTAATGCAGTTCTAAAAGGAAGGGAGGAGGACTGAGAGGGAAGAATTTCCTTGGCAGGGGCAGCTCAAATTGTAAAGGTTTTAAATAAGCCTCCAGATTTATAGTCTTTCTTGGGGGAAAAAAAGAGTGAATTTGCCAACCTGGGCTGTTACTCAGCTTGGCATCACTGAGCTGGAAATGAATATCCTTCTTGCCTTTTGGAAGGAGAAATGTTCTCCAGCTCACCCAGCCCAGGCCTGCCTCTCCTGTGCTGTACCCAGACCACGTCACTGATGGATGTCACCGCCCTGGGCCCTGGGATTCAGGAACAACAAAGGAACAACTTCAGGGAAAATGCTCATACAAACAGGCCAGTTCCATGAAGCAAAGGCTAAATCTTAACCAATTCTTCACAGTCAGAACTGATACTATTTTGTTTGTTTTAAAGATAGTGTTCATTTTTATGCTAGGTTTTACTTGATTTCCCCCCAAAAAATCATTAGTACAATATGAGGCTGAATAAATATAGAGACTCATCCTTACTGTTTTGTAATAATAGCAGAGAACATATTAGACCATCAGAGCCTCTGGCAGTAATGGGGGAAACGCATCCTTCTAGTGAGTTGTTACTCTTCCCCCATCCCCCACTATATCTCTGTAGGGAAGCTCACCCCCATTGCTGGCTTTAAATTTCATGAACCTTTTGAAGGATGGAAATAAACTCTTCCTCTTCTTCTCTTCCTCCTCCTCCTTTTTTCCTGGCAGTGCTGGGGATCAAATCCAGGCCTCTCACATTGCTCTGTCACTGAGCTCTATTCCTGGAGTTTAACATGATTTTGTATTGATTTTAAGTACCTCTCAGAATACCGACAGGATCCTTGGTAGGAAAAGATTCTGAATCTGAGATTTAAAAGATGATATTTGGGGTTGGAAAGACAGTAGAGGGATTAAGGCGTTTGCCATTTGCCTTATATGCAGCTGACTTTTGTTTGATCCCTGGCTCCGCATATGGTTCCCCAAGCACTGTCAGGAGTGATCCCTGGGCACTGTTGGGTGAAGCTTCCTCTCCCCCCAAAAATGAAAACAAGAAACACTTAATAAGCCTTCTGAGTGGAATTATTTTTCATTAATAACATTTCAAAATCACATTCAAAACATGGTGGTGGGAAGGTATAATGGTGGTGGGATTGGTATTTGAGTATTAAATTCAATCAATCACTGTGAACAACTTTATAAAAATAAAATAAATTGATTTTTTTTAAATTTTCAATGCCTCTTTTGCAAACCACAACACCCAAAAGGAGAGAGAGAACAAAGAGGAATGCCCTGCCACAGAGACAGGGTGGGATAGGGGGGAGGGGGGGTGGGAGGGACACTGGGATCCATGGTGGTGGGAAATGGGCACTGGTGGAGGGATGGGTATTTGATCATTGTATAATTGAAACCCAAGCACAAAATTTGTAAGTCTACAACTGTATCTCATGGTGTCTCACTAATAAAAATTTTTAAAAAATTTAAAAAAGAAAATTCCAAAATCTTTTGGTTCATTCTAACTGCCTAGCACTGTATATCACTGTTCATCGATTTGCTTGAACAGGTACAAGTAACGTCTCCATTGTGAGACTTGTGGTTATTGTTTTTGGCATATCGAATATGCCATGGGGAGCTTGCCAGGCATGTCAAACTAATATATAATATTGAATTCTTATTGAATAGTGTGAACTCATTTATGAGACAATGTGCTATACACAATCAACTACACTCCTCTAGACACACATTAGGTCATAACTGTCTACCCATTTTCTGCTCTCAATGCTGGCATTATGAAGATGTACAAAAAGTATCTCTGCCTTTTAAAAAGTCCAGATTACATATTATGATTTAGAAATGGTATAAACATAATGTATCGCTATAAGTAACACCAGCATTTAGCTTGAAAAGAATGGCAGAACTATACTGTGTTATTATTAAAAGACATTTACCAGAGTCCGCTGTGCAAGGTGTGAGGTCTGTGTTTGGGTGGATTGAAAGAGATTTTTTTAAAAACCCCAATATATGGGGCTCGAGCGATAGCACAGCAGGGAGGGCATTTGCCTTGCACGCGGCCAACCCGGGTTTGATTCCCAGCATTCCATACGGTCCCCCAAGCACCGCCAGAAGTAATTACTGAGGTGAAGAGCCAGGAGTAACCCCTGTACACATTGCCGGGTGTGACCCCCAAAAAAAGCAAAAAAAAATTAAAAATAAATAAATAAAAACCCCAATAGAGTATGGGCAAAGTACTAAGTCCTACTTTCATCAAATGGGACTGTTTATTGTTTACTCTTTTCACTGGTCCTACAACTTCAAAGAATAGCAAATAATTGACTAAGTCTAGAGTGTTAATTTTAGTTCATATTTATATTAATGCTTAGTAACCTCAATATCAAGAAAAAGAAAATTTCCTCAGTTTCTGGTGATGTTTTTGGTTTGTTTTCAGGCCATGGCTAGTGGATCACTTCTGGCAGGGTTCGTGGTGGTGGCAGGAATCGAAACTGGGCTGACTGCATGCAAGGCATAATGAGTGGTAATCAAGGGCTTTCCTGAGTCTGTGCTCTGTGGAGCCTGGCAGTGCTCGGGAGACCATGTGCAGTGCCAGCATGCCCACCAGGGTTGGCTACAACAGCCACATGCAAGGCGTTAAGCACTTTACCTGTAAGTGATATTCAGCCCTCTTTTAGGACTTAATCAAGGTTAGACACATTTTATAAACTTTTAAATAATGTGGAATTCAAGCAAATTACCCTTTAATGCACCATCCTGACATATTGATTTTTTTTTTTAACTTAAGTCACGTAAAAAACATCAGATACAAAAAGGACCATTGCTCCTTGCAATAAGAAAGTTCCCTCTACAAAGGAGAGACAGAGACGGCTCCTGTTTCCCCAGACACAGGAAATTTAGGGCCAAAAAAAGCCATGTAAATTGATATAGTTTCCTGAGTAGCTACAAAACCATGTCCCACTCTTAAAAATTATTTGTCAAAAAAGGATATGAAATATGCATTGGTCATTCCTCTAGGTCCCATATACCTCAGGGACTTCCATATTCATGAAATTAAGTTTGTTATTTTTCCCTCCTGTTATGTCTTAGGTCAATATTATCAATAGCACAAAGAATCTAGAATCTGGAAAGAAAATATTTCTCCCCTACACATATAAGTTACTAAGATTATTACTTTTACTTTAAAAGAAATTGATGCAGAGATTTGTAGAACATTAATCTGGAATTTATCCAAGAACAAGGAAGCAAAGGGGAAAAAAAATTAAACTGAAAAGCACTGGAAGCAAACAAAAAAGTTGAAAGATCGGATAACTTCCAAGATCGGAGGTTATTTAGGACTGGTTAATCCCAAGGAAACTTAAACTTGCAGCCAGGTAGCTGAGTTGATCTCTCTATTTTTATAGGAGTATACTGATAAGAAATATGAACCACCTTGAGTATTATCATGAACTTAAAGAACGTGAAATGAAGAAGGAGATCAAAAAGAGGTTACTAATATACATGGTTTTCAAGGCCAGCAGTTATCACAAGAAAAGGCAGTACTGACATGAAGAAACAGTACATAGTTGGGTTATGAATCTCAAAACCAGAGTTAGTTTAGGCTCAACTTCACCATTTTTGAGTTGTGAATTCAGGCAAACAGAGTTCACAGAGATATTTGAATCCATGTTTAATCCTCATGTTCCCAGGACACATTTCTTGAGGTCCAAAACTGGGTTTTTCTTAAAATCTAAGGTTACTTCTACTACAGTTTATTGATCTTTATTAGAATGTAATCTCTGGGAGCAGGAAACAGTACCTAATGCAGGGGCTTCTATAACAATTCAGTCATCAAATAGTCCCCATGCCGAATATTTTGAATGCATGAGTAAAAAGAATATAGTTTCTTAAGAGTCTCAACTTCTTGTATAGAATGATAGTGTCTAAATATGATATATGAGAATGTGGAACAGGGAGATAGAGTATATTTGAGACTGTTTAGCTAGTGCACTATTTCTAAATACACATACACACATATACACATTCATCAAAGACAAACTTTAAAATCAGACTAGCCCGCTGAGCTGATCAATTGCTCCAGTCAAATCATATGGCCCCCACGAGAGAGAGTGTACTTAAGCAGCTTGAAAATTATTCTTTGCAAGAGATTTTCTTTACTCTATGAGCTAGAGTGGGGTTCACAGTTCTGATATAATAATTTATTCTTGAGATAGTTCACATGAGAGTGTTCCCTGCAGGAAATTCATGTGCCCTCTGTGGGTGTTTGAAGAGAAACAAGCTGAAAAGAAGCACAATTCCAAGGCCAGTCATTTCTAACTTTCACGGCTCTGCAAGGTGTGGTGAAATACACTGGAAAAAAAGTCTCAGGACTTTCCAAGGTGGTAGAAGGATTGTCAGATTCAGGAAGCAAGTTAGGCTTCTTCTTTTGCCTGCAAAATGGCTGCAACCCCAGTGGAAAGACCCCTCATTTATATGGAGTCACCAACAGAAAATTAAATGTATAATTGAAACATTCTGGCTTCCTAATGAAATACTTTGTCTTGGCAACTCAAGAAACTGTATTGTGGGGCAGAAACTGATTCCAACTTCCCATGTGTAGAGACAGGAATTTCCTTTGGGATTAGTCTGCATGGGTAAAGGTTAAGTGAAAAGACCTTAAAATTTTGAGGGGAAAAAAAAGGTAAAGCTTATATAAACCTTTCTCTTGTCTCAGAATGGCTTTTTACGGTGACACTTTGTCAATCCAATTCTAGTGACAGTGAATAAGGATGACAGTTTATCTAAACTACATTCAGAGTTGAAGGCTTAGAAGCTTTGTAAATTGAGAAGCAAGCCTATAATAGTGTGTTTTATTTCTGCTTTCTCAGGCACACTTCGGTTTGAGCTCTGGTTTTACCACTTGCTCGGTATGTGTGTATTGTCTCATATAAGCAAATAATAATCCAAACTAAACATATACGTTGGACTGGAGCAATAGCACAGTGGGTAGGACGTTTGCCTTGCACGAGGCTGACCTGATCAACCAGAGTTCGATTCCTTTGCCCCTCTCGGAAAGCCCTGCAAACTACCGAGATTATCTTGCTCCATGGCAAAGCCTGGCAAGCTACCTGTGACGTATTCGATATGCCAAACACAGTAACAAGTGTCACAATGGAGACGTTACTGGGCCTGCTCGAGCAAATCGATGAACAATGGGAGGACAGTGACAGTGACAGAGAAATATATAGGTTCTTCTGTGGACTGACAGGGTCTTGTGGTTTGGTTGGTTTTGTTCAACTAATAATCCAAACTAAATATATAGGTTCTGCTGTAGACTGCTGGGAGGTTTATGGTTTTTGTTTGTGTTTGGGGGGACTGAGATGATACTCAGGGCTTATTCTTGTCCATGTGGTCAGAAGTGAGTCCTGGCACAGCACTCAGGGAACACGTGTGATACCAGAAATTGAGCTGGGGTCAGCTGTGTGCAAGGCAATTAACTCGACCCCATACTATCTCTAGGGCCCTGGAGTTATATGTTAATTCTTTTACTATGTAAGTGATCTCGGGCAAGTTTCTGATCCTCTCTCTGCCTTGGTTTCCTTATGTAGAAAATGAGGATAGTAAATCTACTGCTTCATAAAGCTGTTGAGAGCCTGTCACTGTCACTGTCCTCCCATTGTTCATTGATTTGCTCGAGCAGGCCCAGTAACGTCTCCATCATGAGACTTGTTGTTACTGTGTTTGGCATATTGAGTATGTCACGGGTAGCTTGCCAGGCTTTTCCATATGGGCGAGATACTCTCAGTGGCTTGCCGGGCTCTCCGAGAGCCTAAGAGGTAAAATATAAGTTGTTCTTAGATTAGCACCCGAACAATAATACTGAAAGTTTTAGTTACAACTATTATTCATTTAACCATTTGATTTTCTGCTCCTTGACCTGCTTACATTTCCCTAAATTCCAAACATTTAACTCAAACACAGGTGAAATGTAAAGACACAAAGGAGAATGGTAAAGGATCAAGATGAAAGTCAAGTTTCTAGAGTGAAGATAAAATTTTAAAACCAATTATAAAACCTGTGTTGATCTATAGCAAACTAATACTACACGAATACTAGAGAGCTCTAATTAGCAAATCGAACTGAAGACCACTTTTCAGACATATTATTAATTTTCCATCTCCCACCCTCCACTTTCCATGCTCCCCGCCCCAGGAAAATTCTATTTCTATGAGCCCCTAGCACGGGGTAGGTAACTGCTTCTAAATCAGCATCTCCTACAAATTTCCTTCTAAGAGGTCACTGGGATTGTTACAAAACTAAGAGCAAGATAAATCCTATTCCATATTCGTCTACAGATGATCACAATTTGCAGTGACAAATTGCTCAGCAATGACAATCACATCAAACGCAGGGGCACTTATTTCACTGTCAGTGTGTACTCCGGCTTACAACTTTTATTTTCAAGCAGTCGCTGCTACTCTTACAGGGAAGTTCTTCACTAGGAAAATGGGTTCTGTTACTTAAAACTTCTTGAAGGGTCGAGTCCCCTTGGGGACACGTTTAAACGGGGAAAGTCATCTTTCTAATTTGCTTGACTGCTCGGACACCCAAAGGGACCCAAGTACCAAGTCCCCAGCCACCAGAACTAAAGGCCATGAGTCCACCTTCACTTTGGTCCTGAACTTCCACGGGGCTGAGACTCCGGGTCCGAAGTTTCCGCTTTGATGTCCCCCAGTCTTTGGCTCCATAAAGCCCGGGACTGGTATACCCAAGGCGCACCGAGTGGCGGGCAACCCCTACCAGGCTTCTTCCTCCGCCAACTTCCCAGCACTTGGGATTTAAGTTGACCGAGTGCGCCCCGCCAGCGCCTAGGGGTCTCCTCGAGCGCGACCCCCCAGAACAGGAACCGCGGGGGTCTTCGGGGACCGCCCACCCCGAATTCCTCCCCATCAGCGCCGCGCACCCCCAACGCGCCGAGGTGCCCGGATCCGAGCCCGGTGCCCAAGCACTTACCCCCTTCCTCCTCGTCCAGGGAGTGGATGCAGGGAAAGTAGCCGGCCAGCGCCTCGAAGGAGGCCGACAGGCTGCTCCGGCTCTGGGAGCGCTGCATGGAGCGCCCCGCCGCGCCCCCCAAGCCCTGGCGGCCCATCTTGGACGCGGACCCGCTAGTCCCGCGGTACAAGATCCGAGGCGTCTTGGCGGCGGCTGGGGGGGCGCGGCGCCCGCAGCGCTTCGGGAAACACGCCTGGCAGGGTCGGGACGAGCCGGGGAGCAGCGGGCACGTCGGTCTGGCCGCGGCGGCCCCGAGCGCTGGTGCCCGGCCCGCCCGCCCCTCGCCCCTCGCCCGGAGCCGCCAATCAGCGCCCGCGGGGAGGCGGCGGCACCTCGGCGGGCAGAGTGCGGGGGGCGCGCAGCAGCCCCGGCCGTGCCCGCCGCTCCCCGAGCGGTCGAGACAAATGCGGCCAGGAAAGCGCGTCCGCCCGGCCTCACTTCCCTGGGCCCCGGTGTCACGGACCCTTGGCTCAGGGCTCCTCCCACAAGCACAGAGAAAGACTGAAATTCCCTTCCCTTCCAGCACCTGTCCAGGCTTCCCGACTGTTAGGATTGCCCGAAAGCCTACGGTGCAAGTTTTCTCTTTGTTAAAAAAAAAAGTCAAGTCAACAGACAGGGCAAAGGGAAAGAGTAAAAGAAACGACCTTAAGAAGCACCGAGCATGAGAATGCAAAGCTTATCAATTTTTTGTTTTAATTTCGGGAGACTGTGTCACAACACCTTACTTTGTCCAAATGAAATAAAGTTACCAACTCTTGCTAAGAACGACCACAACACCAGAAAACTTGAACACCTAAACCAGAGACTTCGCCTTCCTCATCCATGCAAATCTCTGCCCTGGAACACAAAGCAACTGTGATTCCATTCTTCCAGGAGTCAAATATTATTACCCTGTCCTCCTTTGCAACTCCATGAAAACCTCAGTTTTCCTATCTAGGGGGTGGTCAGGTGAGTACAATGGCTCTCCAAGTCCATCAAAGAACAATCACCAAGTCCTTTACAAGATTTGAAACAGTCCTTTGATGTAGTGAACTATTTGTGGAGGAGGCTCTATGGACAAACCCTTTACTCAATGCACTGGGAAAGCCAAACCCTTCTTCAATGAATTTTCACTGAACTCCACATAAATAGAAGATTCAGGACCCGGCTGTTATCAATGCAGGGAAAAGACCCGATGTCAGGCTTCTTATTTTCCAGTATGGAGAGAGGAGAGGGATGGAATAAATAAACCACAGCATTAAAGGATCAATGATGCAAATGGAGGAAATGAAGTTAGGTGTGTGGGACAGTCTGAAATCGAACATGGGACTCCCATCCTGGACAGGAGGGAGGTTGGAAGAAGCTGAGGCAGTCAGGATTTCAGACATTGAAAGAAGTGGGTAGCTTTCAGGCAGAGGCCCTACAGAGGTGTGAGGACCAGCTGTGTCCTGGAAGCTAGAATGGGGCTAAGGAGCAGGCAGGAAGTGAAGTCAGAGAAGGAGGTGGAGGAAAGGAGATAAAACTCCAGGGCCTGTTATTTAGGTATGTCAAGGTCTTTAGTCAGGGACATTGCAATTTGGAAAGTACAAACCAAAAAAAGAACATTCACAAGAAATACTCTAAAATCTTTCTACAAATTAGGAAACTTTCAATGCAAATACAAGTCCACTTGCATAATAACATCTCTCAGAAACTTAAGTTTAAATTCTAGGTTTTTTACTCCACCTCCCCACTGCCCCCACCCCCCGGGAGCAAAATGGCACCCTTTCTAATTCATATCCTTACAGTGCTCTCTGAGTTCATTTTCCTGTTCATTATTATTATTATTATTATTTTGCTTTTTGGGTCACAAGCAGCGATGCACAGGGGTTACTCCTGGTTCATGCACTCAGGAATTACTCCTGGCCGTGCTCGGGGGACCATATGGGATGCTGGGAATCAAACCTGGGTCAGGCTGCGTGCAAGGCAAACACCCTACCTGCTGTGCTATCACTCCAGTCCCTTTCCTGTTCATTATTCACCTTCTGAAAATGCGGGCATTTCCATAAAGTGCTGATAAAACCCAAGTTTCTGAGCATGTTTTCATACCACATTGCTTTGATTCAGAGAATAGAAACCTTTCTATTCAATACATTTTCATAAGAGCATTCTAGAACCACAGAAAGGGAAAGGACTTTATTGAAAGTCATCTTTCTTTGTTTAGAAACCATGGGTCACAGAATTTTAGTGGGCCATGAAAGTAAATTATTTGATTCTCACCATTATGCTAACAACAGAAACTAAACAATCAGAGGGGAGCTTGTGTAGTAACTTCATCAACTGCAGTGCTTCATGAAAATGAATGCGTATTAGTGCATTACATTTTTTTTTCTTTTTGGGTCACACCCAGCAATGCTCAGGGGTCATTCCTGGCTCTGCACTCAGGAATCACTCCTGGCGGTGCTTGAGGGACCATATGGGATGCTGGAGATTGAACCCAGGTCGGCCGCGTGCAAGGCAAACGCCCTACCCCCAACCCGCTGTGCTATCACTCCCTCCGGCCCCTGCATTATGTTTTTTTTGTGGGGGGGGGGGGGGGTGCGGGATAGGGTTTGTGTTTTGGAGTGACACCTAGTGGTGTTCAGGGCTTACTCCTGGGTTCAGGTATCACTGCAGGTAATGCTTGGGGGACCATATACAGTGCAGGGGATTGAACAGGGGTAAGCTGCTGGCAAGGTTAGTGTCTTACTCCTGTACATCTCTCTGGTCCCTGCATGTGTATTAGATTGTGATCAAAAGGAAAATATCAGGAGGGTTGAGTTGGAAAATCTGAGGCAATCAATTGGAGACCTTTCTTTTGATTTAGGGACATTATAATGAGTCATGGGGGGGGGGGGTCTAGGGTTTCTAGAAGTCATTACATGGAGATAAGGGACGTATGAAGCACATGGGTGGCCAGGCAGGACTGAGTTGTGGAGATTTACCTTTTCTTTGGGTCTCGGCTCCCCACTTTTCTTTGTTAAGACCATGGCTTTATGGACCAAAAAGAGGTCTGTCAGGAAAAGTCTAGAGGTGTTTGTTTCTACCTGAGCACCATCTCTCTTACACATACAAAACAAGCTTGTCCTGGGAAGCTGTTAGGACCTAAGTGATAGAGAGAGGGATAAAAGAACATACAGTGACATGGATGGATCTGGAGAGTATCGTGCTGAGTGAAATGAGCCAGAGGGAGAGGGACAGATGATGATCTTGCGCATTAGTGGGTACAAAGAAAAGTAGTAGAGGAGTAACTAATGCCCAAAGACAGTAGAAATGAAGGGCAGGAGAACTGATCTGGTCCTTAGCAGGAAGGTCACCACCATGGGGTTAGGGGGGAGGTAGGTCAGGGAAGGGTCAGTGTATAAACCACTCTGATAATGATAGAGGGAAGTGGTCACTCTGGATGACGATTGGGCACTGAAAGGAGGTAAAGTGATATGCATGAGCCCTTCTCAGTAACTACTGTAAACCACAATGCCTAAAAGGAAAAAAAGAAAAGGGAGGAAAAAGTGCCTGCCAGAGAGGCAGGTTGGGGGTGGTGGGAGGGGAGCCTGGGGACACTGGTAGAAGGAAGTGGACATTGGTGAAGGGACTGGTGCTTGAAACTGCCCTGGAACTCAATTATAAGTAATTTTGTAACTGTAACTCATGGTGATCCAATAAATTATTATTATTAATTGAATTACCGTGAGATACAGTGAAAAAGCTTTCATGATCGAGTTTCAATCATACAATGTTCCAACACCCATCCTTCCATCAGTGTACATTTCCCACCAATATCCCTCATATCCCTCCTGCCACCCAACACCACAGACTGCTCTATGGCAGGCACTCTCTCTCTCTCGTTTTTAAAAAAGAAAGAAGAGCACAAGGAGGAGTGGAGAATAAAGAAAAGTAATCACTTATCACTTATTCCAGTGAAGCAGAATTTAAGGAAAACAGTGTTTCCACAGGGCTACAAAGGCCGAGAGATGAACCACAATGACTGTCACAGGTCTCTGATTCCAGAATGATAAATTGCAGATTATACAATTTCACTTTTCCTTGTCCAATATTCAACTGCTTTTCTATGCATAACAGATACTATCTAAATATTATTTCTGGTTTATATATCGTGAATACACTAAATTCATCTTTATCCCACTCTTCTGGAATTCTAGTGGGAGTACTACCACACCCAAACGAATGAAAAACACTATGTAATAATAAATGACTGACAAAAGATTGAAAATGTCTTTCCTACCAACAAGAATTTATAGACAGTGACTTGGGATACAGTTCCTAAAGGACTGCTAATGATGTTAGACGAGGTTCATCATCATCTACTATTCAAATGAAAATGCTATTGAGCTAAATATAAAGAGTGAGTCAAAAAGGAAGTAAATCACTGACTTCTGAAAGCAAAATATGGCTTGAAAAAATTTTCTACCAATCTATCTGGGGCTCGTATTTTTTGAAGAACTAATTGGTATAGGTAATAGGTCTCATTGACACATACTATTTGATCATCTATCTCATGAACCTGAAACACATCACGCCACTCACACCACCCAATCTTTCTACAGATCCTGAGATTAGCTTCATTTTCTCTTTTATATATTAGTCAATAAGGACTCAACAGTTAACGGTTCCCATCTATAAAGTGGTAGGAGCAGGCATCAAATCAGACAGCCTGATTCAGGTTCAATATCCTATGTACCACATCACATATGTCCCCCATATGCACAATATCACCTGAGCAGCTGGTCAGTCAAAATATCATAAAGGTGGAAATCAAAACATATTTAGGTTATAAGAAGACAAAGAGGCAAGATGAAATGATCAGCATTTCTATTGTTTCCATAGTGAGATTTATGATAATTGCTTTTATCTTAGTAAGTGTCCATGTGAGGAAACAAGTTAATTTATTAACTTGGCTAAAACTAATGATAAATATTTGACTAAGGCATGAAAGAAAAACCCCTAAAGATCAAAGTCAGAATTCCTAAAAATAGACTCACTGGCCTCTACAGGGAAAGATCAAATAATTAGTTTTTAATATTAATTATGGCCCTTTATGTATAAAAATTATGAGGGTGCTAATAGCTAATGTTCCAGAGAGGATACATTATCTCATTTAGTCTTCCTAAACATTCTCTATAAACTATCTACTCATTTTTCTTATTTTGCAGGTAAGAAAAATAACGCATAATATATCAACTGCCTACCACATGCCAGGCACTATTCTAGCCACTGGGGTAAAGTGGCGAATGAAAATGGACACAGACGTCGATCTCCATAGAGCTCACACTGTAGTGGTATGAACTAATGTGTCCCATGTGTCTGACACCCTTTTCTCTACCCAAATTAATGCAACACCCATCGATTCTATTAGGAGATACTACCATCTTATTCACTTAATAAGATGAGAAAACTGAGGCATGTTGAAGGCAAGTATCCTGCTCAAGGTACCACATTCTTAAGAAATGAAACCAAGGCTTAAACCCCTGAAGTTCGAAGCACAATGCTAGAAAGTAATTTGTCCAGTGTTCTAAATACCAGACTCAGGGTGTGAATTTGCACCTTCTGACCCTGTGGTACACACTCTGAATTAACTGACACTTCTTAAGAGAATCCACTGATACCAATAATTAAGTAATGAAACTGCCAGTGAGAATTGTTTCTCCAACCAAAGCAAGGAACCTTTGCCATTGTGGTTCTTCTTAATTATATGGTATGCTTATATAATCTTTGGCTGGTGCGATAGCACAATGGTTAGGGTGTTTGCCTTGCATGTGACCACCTGAGTTCAATTCCTCCACCCCTTTCGGAGAGCCCAGCAAGCTACTGAGAGTATTCTGCCTGCACGGCAGAGCCTGGCAAGCTCCCTGTGGCATATTTAATATGCCAAAAACAGTAATAACAAGTCTCCGAATGGAGATTTACTGGTACCCACTTGAGCAAATCGATGAACAACGGGAGGACAGTGCTACTTATATAATCTTTTTTGAGTCATTACCTGGAATCCACGGCTGACTAACTGTCTTCAAGATGTTTTGGAAATCAGTGTATAAGTATGAATAAGGCAGACTTCACAAATGACTCAATTTCAGAGCGATTAAGAAATATACATGGTGAGATTTGTAATTTTTTGGCATTTGGTTCCCCCTGAAAGGAGTATTTCCCAAAACTAAATGAAGTAATCATAAATCAAATTACAAAGGATTAATAATTCTAAAACATAGAAAAAGAATGTTCATGCTTTCTACATATCTTCTCTGCAAGTTTTGGAATGGTCATGTGAATGCCCTTTTCAAAGGAAAACAAAATCATTCCTCTAGGAGAAATATTTATAAGATCAAGAATGATTCATGACATGGAGCCAGAGAGCAAGTACAGCGGTAGGGCACTGCCTTTCATGTGACTGACCTAGGTTTGATCCCAACACCACTGGATGGGAAGGAAAAATGATCCAGGATAAGTTAAAGATCTAAGGCTAGACTAGCAGAGAAGGACCCTCAGAAACTTGTTTAGGGCCACAGAAAAGGGAAGGGCATGAAAAACCCCCACAATTCTTGAATCACTTTATATCCCTTCTACTGTATGATGGCATTCACTTTCCCTTATTTCCTCCTTCATTCAGATTAACACTGCATGCCATAGGCAAGACCCGCTTCTAGGGTCTGTGGTAAGATAGGCCAATAGATGGATCTGGCTCTCAAGGAACATCAATCTCATAATGGACAGAAAGTAGGATGGGTAACACAGACAAGAAATGAAAATGAAAAAACAGTGAAATAAGTAGATTATTTTTGATAGTTTTAAGTGCTAAGTGATATAGGATGGGGGTGGTCAACTCTACTTTAAGGGGTGGGGCGGGAGAGAGCTCCCTTGAAGAGATAAACTGAGCTGCACCTTGAAGAGTATTTGGAAAGTGGAAAACAGGAATGAAGGAAATTACAAACAGGAGTTTCTCTATCCTGATCACAACCGTCACTCTACATGTCCCTATGGGTCTTGGAAGTGGGTAAGCATTGGGGTTTGCCATGGTGACCCCTCTTTTCCCACTATCTCGTGGGCAGTGAAGAGACAGAGGGGTTTCCAAGCTTGAGGAATATGTGATAAAGTATTCTGTCCCACAATTCCTACAGTACTCTAGCCTTGGGTACCTTTATGCAAAATCTTCACAGTAATGTTAGAACATTCTCAAATATTTATAATAAAAGAAGAAAACATTCCTCTTACTACAATTCCCTTGGAATTATAAATAAACATTACCTGGCATCTTATCATTTTATTAGTAGATAAATGGATCTTGAAATTGTGTGGAGGTAAATATTCTACAAAAACACACAAGACTGAAAAAATTACATATATTTCATTTACTGATCCAATAGTTATGCAATGTTTGTTAAAGGTCAGTGCATCTAAACTGTCTCAATCATTCTTTTACATTTTTAGTTAATCATTTACTCATTATTCATTTCCTCCTTATATCACAGTAAAACAAGAAAAATGCTGGGTATGGGGCTGGAGCGATAGCACAGCGGTAGGGCGTTGGCCTTACAAGCGGCCAACATGGCCGACACGAGTTCGATTCCTCCGCCCCTCTCGGAGAGCCCGGCAAGCTACCGAGAGTATTCGATATGCCAGACACAGTAACAACAAAGTCTCCAATGGAGACGTTACTGGGCCCGCTCGAGCAAATGCATGGAAAGTAGAGATACTGCTAAAACCGAACTAAATTAAATATGGTTTCCCATTAACTCTTGTTCTTTTTTTTTCTTTTAGTTGAATCATACACTGGTTGTAAACAAATGAATACTATTTATAAACACACATACACAAATATATATACATATTATTACATAATTGTTTGATAAAACGATGGCCTAAAAAACAAAAAGCAACATTTATCATAGATATTTGCACTTAGTTGTCCAATGAAATTTTACACTATATGCACATTATTTTTCATTGCACCTGAAGGCAGTTTATAACCAAGCAGTCAGCTGTTGATTAAAGAAAAAAAAAAGCAAAACCAAAAGTAGCAGAAAAGAGCATGGATTCTGGCACAGAATGAAAAGCTGCAGGAATTTGAATAATATCCTGAGAAAAATGCCCACAGGAAAGCACATTACAGATCCAGGTCAAACATCACCTTGATTGGGCATAAGTGAGCTGCACCCGAAGGGAGTTCTATTTGGAGCTCAGTACAGCTCAGAACATTGGGTCAACAGTAAAGATTCTGTGCAAAGTGGCAATTTAGGAGCCAAATGACACCACTCATCATCAGCTGACTCCCACTTCAGGTACTGTTTCCTAATAAGAAATAATTGGGATGATGATTTTTGTCTCCAAAACTTCTACTCCTGAGGCTTCTACCAATTCTACTCTCACAAGGGTCTGAGAAGACCATGCTAGGGCAAATAGTCTCGGGGAGCAGTCCACTGGTGGTTTCAGACAGAAACGACCTAATCAATACAAATGATTCTAAAGAGAGACCAATCAATATGTGATATGCTTAGCACTATGGATTCTTCTTGGCCTCTCCCTTAGCAACTTAATCCTCTGGATGGATTTGCTTTTCAAAAATCCCCCTTTTCTCCCTGTCTACCACACAGGTGGAAACGCGTTGGTGGCAGGACTGTAAATTGTGCACAATTTACAGCTAAACACTAACCACATACACAAATACCTGTGTGAGTTTAAAACTTGGCAACACTATTCAACAATCTTTCCTCCAAAAATGTTTCATTATAGGCTAGCCACCATTATCTACATTTGGACTACACAGGAAAACTGGGGGAGGATTTCTGAGTTCCTTTATTCTCTGTTTTACCTTTTTTGTTGTTGTTCTTTGTATGAGTGTGTCTGGTGTCAGGGATTGAGCCAGGGACACACACATAGATACTCTGTGCTCTGCTGCTGAACTATATCCCCAGGTCAGCATTAGTTTTATGTATATGCATGTGGTGTGTGTTCCTTTGTGTGTGTGTGTGTGTGTGTGTGTGCGTGTGCGAGAGAGAGTGAGAGTGAGAGAGACAGAGAGAAAGAGAGAAAGAGAGAGAATAAGACAAAGAGTGGAGAGTATCTGGAACTGATTTGACATGTAAAAATATTGTCATGCTATATGGTTTACTGTTGCTACCTATTTTCAAGAATAGTATATTTCACATTACAAAGGAAACACTTTATAGGTTCTCTAGGTATGGCAAAATAAGAAACTGATATTTTAATAAATATTATATAGCCACTGAAAGGACAGTCATCTTCAAATGCTCACTGCTGGGTGAGTGCCGTGACCCAGTGGTAGAACAGAGCCCTTATCCAGCCTGAGGCCCTGGGATTGTTCCTGAACACAGTGATCACAATTCAGAGGAGCAGCAATTTACTCAACATAAAAAGAATAAATAATCTTTTTTTAAATAAAAACAAATGACTTCTAATTTCATTTATAAAGAGACTAAAAAAAATTAGCTTAAAGAAGCCAAATCTCCTGCCATCTATAGCTACAAGCCCTGACACCCAGGGATTCTGATTTTGTTGTTGTCATGTTTGGCTTACTCCTGGCTCTATGCTCAAGGATCACTCCTGACTTGGCTCTGGAGACCCTGTGTGATGCTGGGAATGGAATGTGGATTGGCCCATGCGAGGCCAGTGCTATCCCCTGTGCCCTCTCTCTGGCCCCCTGGAACCCTGGCAGTCTGAAGTGAAGGAAGGGGTGAGAGCCTGAGAGCCCTTCACTAGTCCTCTAAGCCAGCCGGGCCCCAGTGTTCGAGGCCCAAGACCAGTTTTTGACAGCTCTTTCTCATCCTCCCGTCCTGCATCTCATCGTGATCTTAGCTCTGCGTCCATGGTTACCCAGGACATATCTTAACCATCTTATCTCTCTTATCTTCACCTTTCTGTGTGGAACTTTGAACACAAATCATAGAACGAGGATATTCCCCCATAACTGAAATTCCTCTTTTTTTATACACTGTATAATTCCTTTTACTTTTAATTCTCATATCTTGGTTTTGGGGTCATGCTTAGCAGTCTTAGGGACTAATGCTGGCTTGGAGCGGGTGGGCTGGTGGGGGGATCACTCCTGGTGGCTCTTGGGGGGATCATGCAGTGCTAAGAGATTAAACGTAGATCTTCTGCATGCAAAGTATGTGCTCCAGTCTATTGGGCTATTCCAGCCCTCATTATTATTTTAATACAAATTTTTGTATCAAAAATATTTCTTTCTCCCCCTCATAGTAGAATCCACTGGGAAATAAAGTAAACTAATATTGGAAACTAAATAACCATATGAAAAGATATTATCAACATGTACTTTATACAATAATGATAAAAAAGTCCAAATTCTGCATTCTCTCTAATGGTGTTTGTGTCTCTGTGTATTAATCTAAGAAAATATATGTTACTAAAACAGGTACTTATATAAATTACAGAGCTTAATGTAAAACTTTTAATAGAAACTGTTCTGGCTCCAATACTACACTTTCCTCATTGTTTATTTTTTTTCCATTTTCAAAAAGATATTGTCAGTCTAATGTATATTGTCTATCAAAAGATAATCTACGGAAAGTGCTTAATAAAGGTGCTGGAGAGCTACAGTGGGTAGGTGCTTGCCTTGCATGTGGCTGATCTGGGTTCAACTTCAGCAGCACATACATTCAATCCTCTGGGCACCCCCCGGGGTGATTCCTGAGTGCAGAGGCAGGAATAAGTACTGCTGGGTGTGGCCCCCCAAACAAACAAAAAAGTGTTTACTAAAGACAAATGCTGCTGTCTTAGTCAAAGTGTTAGTAAAAGTGGCTGACCATTTATTATTAAACAGTTTTAACAAATATTTGGAGGTCACCATGTGTATTTACAATGACCAGTCTATTGCTTTCAACTGTTTTTATATGCACTAATAAATTAGAAAAGCTAAGAAAATATCAATCAATGTTATGTAATTAAAAATAAAGAGCAGGGGTTGGAGCAATGCACAGCGGGTAGGGTGTTTGCCTTGCATGTGGCCGACCCAGGTTTGATTCCCAGCGTCCCATATGGTCCCCTGAGCACCGCCAGGAGTAATTCCCGAGTGCATGAGACAAGAGTAACCCCTGTGCATCGCTGGGTGTGAGACCCCCCCCCCAAAAAAAAGAACTAACAAAAGAACAGCACACATTTAGAACATGTGCATGCAGCTCAAAAGTGTTTAAGATCTAGCACCAAAATCAAAACAAAAACAGCTGGAGTCATTCTTGTTTGACCATAATAATTCCACACTTTCAGGATCATGAGGCATTGATTTTACAAATTGTAGTGCTACTGCATTCTAACACATAATTTTGGAGGAGTACATATCATATTCACCAGGAAATGAGACTGAAGGGGAAATCTGGAAATAATTACATTGATTAACACACACGTATACAGAGAAAAGCATTAAATTACAGAGTTACGAGATAACTCAGGAAACAATAAACCAACAAAAAATATAGTAAATTAAAAATAAAACCCCTTTCACAAGGTTGAACCACAAGGATCTTCTGAAGGTGGTTTCATTTTTAATTTACTATATTTACTGGAAGTGGGACTTTCAACTCATCCCACAGCTCTCTGAAAAGCTTTCAACATTTTCTCTATCCACCTGAAAGCACCATTTTTTGTTGATTTCCATTAGATTACATTGTTTTCTACGTTTTCTTCCTCTATTGCCCAGCTACTTTCCACATCAATAATACACCCTTAAATTTCAATCATGGGTTCTCTTCTTTAACTTCCCCCACCCAAAGCTGATGGAATCTATTTTCAACTTTGAAACCATGTAAATACAAGTAGCCCTCATAGATCAGACAGCCAGAAAGGTCTTAGAAACGGAATCCCAAAGCATGAGAGTTCAGCCAAGACTAAACACAAGGAGACAGAAGAATCTGGCCTGTTTGAGAAACAACCCCAGAGTGCTTTCACGAAAATGGATTATTGAGTGTGAACTTCTTATACGTGCTAATAACTGTCTATTTGACATCACCACAAGAATATCTGAATATCACCAACAGACCTCTCAAACTAACTGCTTGGTTTCTTTCCCACAAAAATTCGCTTCTCTTATCTTTCCTCTCTTAATAAAACGACACTAGCCAAGTAGATGGCCAAATGAAAACCAAACAAAAATTTGGACATCCTCTTTTATTCCTTGCTCTTCCTCATCAAATGCTTTTTTCTCTTCCAATCATCATCAAATACTACTGATTCCATCTCTAGAATAGAATTTATGCATTTTTTCTAATCTGATTTCAAGCTATTTTATTCTTGCCCCCAAGATATTCTTCATCAAGTATTCCAAAGTGTATGTTAGGTCTTCTCACTACCCTCTAAAAACCCTTCAATGTCTTCTCATTGCAGATAAGACAACATACGAAGACACTTCAGCACCTGGAACAGTCTGAAGGTTTCTCCAATTGCATCACAATCCAAACTCCTTGATCACCAGGTTGAAACCACACTCATTTGTTGCTCCAACAGTCACATGTTTCACTGCCTTGAGGTATCCTTAGACTCAGACTGAAAGACCTTCCCTAGTAAAGTAGGAGGCAATTTTTATTCACTCCTACGGTATTGTTTTTTCCTTTGTAGTATCCATGAGGTGTATTTGTTCAAATATTTGTTGATATTTTATTCTCTTCCAAGCCCCTCTCAGAGAACTCCTAAGTATAAAGATTATCCCTGTTCTAAGCCACTTCTGTATGCTTCTCCTTCCTAGCACTGATTACTTTGGAAATAGGTAATTTTGTACAGTGAATATAATGATATAAAAAATAGTTTTGATGGGCTGGAGAGTTAGTTCAGCCGGTAAGGCACTTGCCTTGCATGCAGCTGACTTGCAGGTGCTCCATTTCCACACATAGCTACAAACTCTACCAACATTCAGGTATTCTGAAATTTGTGGAAGGATTTCAGTGTTTGTAAAGAAAACAAAGGTATCTGCATGGGTTTGGAAAGAGGAATAAATCCTTTCCATAAACCCCCATCACGGCAAGCTACCCGTGACATATTCGATATACCAAAAATAGTAACAATAATGGGTCTCCCCACACGGTAGAGCCTGGCAAGCTCCCCGTGACGTATTTGATATGCCAAACACAGTAACAACAAAGTCTCCAATGGAGACGTTACTGGGCCCGCTCGAGCAAATCGATGAACAACGGGAGGGCCTTTACCTTACCTTTTAATGGGTCTCATCCCCCCTGACTCTGGAAGAGTCTCCAATATGGCAGTGTTGGGAAAGATGAGTAAGGAGAGGCTGCTAAAATCTCAGGGCTGGACAAATGGAGACATTACTGGCACCTGCTTGAGTAAATCCATAAACAACGGGATTATAGTGATACAGTGATACAGTGAAACCCCCATAAGTAGAAAAATCATTCCCCTTAATTTTGCTCCTGAGTGCTCTCACATAGTTGATACTGAAGAACAAGCAACCTGTGAGATTCATTCCAGTATGCAGACAGTGAGATTCCAAAGATACAGGACAGGTGATGGATAGAATTTAATGTTAGGCATAGCACAGAGGAATTTGTAGAAGCAAAGTCATTTTTGAACATTTCCAGTGATAGGGCACTAGAGTTGTCATTATTAAATAGGCAATCTTATTAGGAAGCAAAAAAAAAGTGTGCTTTTCCCGTTGGTACCAGCAGGACCCTCTGTAATTAATTACATAGAAAAAGTTCTCATCTATAGGGAAGATTTGAAATATTTAAAGATGTGGTTACTGTCTCACAGTCTCCTCCTTTCCAGATCTGTTCCCCATATCTTTGTCTTTTCCTTATGGCTCAACCTAGGCTTAAACCTGTTGGTCATTTGGAACTTGAAGTCTTTGTTCTTCTACACTAAGTTCCACTTGCCCCCTTTAATAATCTGTTGGTATCTTTTATGGTCTGTGCTGAGATTTTTCCTTCATTCTTTGGGATTTCAAATTATGTAGTTATCAGAAGGTCCCTGCTCAATCTAAATAGTTTCTTATAGCCTCCTCACTTTTGTAAGAATTAGAATCAAGTATTTTAAGTCTACTTTCAAAATTTTAAGTCTTGTCCATTTTCTTTAATAATTATGTCAAAATCAGCTGGAAAGAAAGATGGCGGCCGCATGGGAGCCTTGTGGAGAGCAGGTATGAGCCGGGGGTGGGGGGGCGACTAAAACCTCATGGGAAGGGGGGCGGTTCCGGCCTGTCCTTCACGTCCTACCGAGGTCACCAGTTGCCCCCCACGAGCGGCTCTCCGGCATGGCCACGATTCCAGAGCACAGAAACCAATCTCTTAATTATCTGACTCTCAGTAGAAATACTTCCAGGGTTAACAAGTAAAATAGCAGAAATCCAAAACTGCGTGGCTGGGACATCATTTAATTCTTGAACCCAGCTGTAGAAAGCAAATCACTTCACAATGCTTTTTCAGCATGTCTGATTTGGGGGGGGGGTAAACTCTAAATAATAATGGTGCATCTTTTATCGAAACAATGAATCTAGTCAAAGTAGATAGAGTGTTAACTAGAATTCATCTGCCTCACAGGCATTGGGGGGGTGGGGGTGGGGGTTTAGTGGGGTTCTTTGAGGTGAAAAATAAGTATTGGTAAAGGGAGATGTGTTTGATATTTGCATGACCGAGACCTAAACCTGAAAGCTTTGTAACTTTTCCCACAGTGATTCAATAAATAAATAAATTATAAAAAAAAACAAAAAACATGAATAAAAAAATAATTATGTCAAAATCAGCCCAATAATATCTGCAATATATTCCCAGTTTGTGCCTTTCAGGCATACTTGAAAGAAGTTTAATCCCTCCACAAAAATGCCTTTTAAAATATTTTATGACTGATATACACACACACATATAGATATATGTAAATTTTTTAAAGGATGAATTAGGGTCATAAAACAAAGATCCTTATTCCCTAGAAGTCAAACAGATATTATCAGCAAATCACAAATGTAAGATATAAATAAATTATAGTTAAACAATTTAAAAGTACTAGTGGAAAGAAGTGACACTGCACAGTAATTGAAGGCAGTAAGGAGAGCCAAGAGTGTCAGGAGGTGACAATAAAGCTAGAAGGTGACATGTGTGGGTTGCTCTGAGGACAGGTTCCTCGTCCCTCTGCATCTATCACTCTCTTGGTCTTTATTCTGCCAGCATCTTCTTTCTACCAATGCATTTGGAATTTAGAACAGGTGGGGCCCTAGAGAAGGTCCAGGGGGTGCAAAGATTCATTTACCACTTCCACTGTGGCTCTCGGTCAGTGGGAGTAGAATCACGACAGGAAATGCCTCCCAGGGAAGAAGAAAGGTGACCGTGGAGAGATGAATCAAAAACTGAGAGGTGACAGTTTTGAACTCTTCGTGTTATTGTTTCGTTCTGTTTGGCGGTCATACCTGGCAGTGCTTGAGGGAACTGTGTGGAACTGGGGATTGAACATGGGGGCCTTTCATGTGTAAAATGTGTGCTCAGCCCTTTGTCCTCTGAGAAAGTATGTCCCCAGGACTCCTAGCACTTGCTCTTCTTTACTAGTTCTTGGCGTTCACATGAGTCCATGAGGGTTGTTGTCTGCTCTAAAAAAAGAATAACTTTTTGCAAATGTTCAGATATATGACGCTCTGGAACTAGTCCATTTTACTTCTGCAATGGCTTTCCAAATTACTGGGAGTATGTTCCTCAACTCCTCTGCTATCTTCCTATCTTCAGGCTCTATGACCTGTCTTTAAGGAAGTATTTTATCTTGATAGTATTAATTTGGAAACTATATAGTTTATTTTTCTTTCTGGTTTCATTTCAATGCTCTGCACTCACCTTTCTTGTCAAGTTAATGGTATTTCAAACACATTTAAGTGTCCTTTTAAAATTTTTCTCAAATTAATTTTAGAAATAATAATTTGCAGTAATGTGGGTTGAACATGGGATGCACACATCCTACCACTGAGCTACATACATGACCCCACCTTAAAATATCTTCCCATTAAAGGGCATCTCTTCTCTCTCTCTCTCTCTTTTTTTTCTATGAGGAGTGTACACTATTTCCTGATATTTCAATCCCAAATCTGATTTTCCTCTAAGATTATATTTAATTAAAATTATATTCACTTCCTCTAGTTCAGATTTCAGGCTTTCCTGACTTATTATTCCATAGGAATATCTGTGGCATCTGTTTCTGTTATTTTTTCCAACAAATTTTCCACTGTGGTTCTCATCATGCCACACAATCCGCCACAGAAAGTCGCCTTTCATTTAAATAGACTGTTTTGGTTCTTGCTTCTCACATTTCATTTTAAAGAGAATGAGACTAAGGCGAGTCAATCCTAGCATATTTTCCAAGGTCTCATGAAAAGTACTGTATCTCTGGCAGCCATGGATTCTTGGCAGCATCATAATTCAGCGATTAGCATAACCCTCATTGGGAAGAGACCTTTTCAAAAGTTCACCTGCTCCCCTGCAGAGCCAGTGGCTCAGAGAGGCGAGCTCCGCTAGTGCAGAGGAGAATGTACCTTATTCCTAAAATGGAAACTGGGGTGGTGGGAGGCTCAGGTTGTGAGGGTTATGAACAGGCAGTCAGAGAGCATTTATGATTGCTCTATAATAGCCGCTTAATAATGCTATCATATTTTATGGATCTATGTGCACAGCCATTAGGAATACATCGGATGATTTTTAAATTAAAAAAATTTAAAAACACATATCTCTCATGTCTCCAATGAAAACTGCCGGTATTGTTTTTATTTGGAGACTATCACTAATTAGGCAACTCTTCAATAGAAGTGGGATTTGTGGCGAGTCAGTTCACCTCTGTTCCTCTTTGCTCTAAAGAGGTCAGGTGATTTCTCTGGACTGTCTATATGAGCTTCTTTCCATCTCAATCCTTTGTCATCCTAATCTTTCTGCTTTGCTCCATATAGTATGAAGACAGTTCCCACAGACCCTAACTTGCCTACTGTTCCTATTTGTAAGAGATGGGAAGCTGTGTAACTCTCTGGAAGTTAGATCTCCTGCATACTCCTTGGAGAATTCCCACAACGGCTTCATTAGCTGTTTACTTATCCTTACTTCTCGGGCAGTGGTTAGTGTGAATTCTGGAATTCAACTGGTTTGAATATATATATATATATATATATATTCTACTCTTTTACTTCCTAGCTGAAGTAACACTGTATTACTCAAATTCTCTATGTCTCATTTTCCTCTTTTATAAATGGCAGATAATAAAAGTAATGACCTTGGGCGTGTAATAATAATTTAATAGTGAATATGGTGCTTAAGAATTTCAAATCATCAGTTCTATTTTCTCCCTCACCCAATTAAGACCTCTACTTCCTAAGTACTGCTAACCATAGGCTGGTTTTAGGATTAAAATTAACTGGTGGAATGGAAATATCTTTCAGAGATATTTTCAACTTTAATTGATAAAATTTCAGGCAATTTTAACAGTGATTAATTTTCCTCAAATATCTAGGCAAATTTATGAGGCATTTATTTTTCAGAAAGTGCTGGGCACACCTGGTGATGCTCAGGGGTTACCCCTAGCTCTATACAGAGGAATTACTCCTGATGGTGCTTGGGGAACCATATGGGATGCTGGGGGGTTGAACCTGGGTTGGCAGTGTGCAAAGCAAGTGCCTTGCCTGCTGTACTATTGCTCCAGACCCTTATGCAGTACTTATGATGTGGAACAAATATATTTCCTAATTTATAAATAATACTAAGATTCCTGCACTCCTCTCAGAGATCCTGGCAAGCTACTGAGAGTATCCCGCCCGCACAGCAAAGCCTGGAAAACTACCCGGGACATATTTGATATGCCAAAGACAGTAACAACAAGTCTCACAATGGAGACATTACTGGTGCCTGCTCGAGCAAACTGATGAACAACAGGAGGACAATGCTGCAGTGCTACTAAGATTCTACTCTGGGTTCAGTTTTCTTGAGTTTTGTTAGCTTTTTGCTTCCATCCAAAACTTATTTTCTAAAAAGGGTAAATGATGTTTTAAAAATCAGTTTTTCTAGAGATGGAGCTGAAGGGGTTGAGACCAATATTTTTCAGTCTGCATGTTTCAGCTGCCAACATCTGCACATATAATCTGAAGACATTTGACTTTTATTAGTAGCGCTCATAAAATTTCATACCATTCTCTATTGTAACATTCCTGGAAGCAAAGGGAGAATATCCTTTAACTGTGTTTCATACAGGTAGAACAGGGTGAATTCAGTCAAAACAGGTTTTATTTTGTGTTATTCTGTTTTTGCATAGGGGCCATACTTAGCTACGCTCAGAGTCTACCCCTAGCGGGTGTGTTATCTCTCCAGCCTCACCAAAACCTCCAACAAGTTCTTGATTAAGAAACCAAGTTTAATGAAGTAGGAATCTCAAGATGGTCAATTCTACTTTTAGGACCTGTTTACCACCTAGTTTGTATTACTTTGTGACTTTTATTACTTTATAATGTGAATATCCCTAAAGATGATTTCAAAATGGCAGGATCTGAAAATATTCCTCCAACACTGTAGATATAAGTCCATGCTATTGCTATACACTATTTGTGTCTACTTCAATGTAATAGACATGTGTGAGTGACTCTTCACAGTTTTTATTTTACTCAAGTGTTTTCATGAACTCAAGATAGATCTGATGCCCTATTGTTTGCTGTGTTTTGTCTAGTACTTGAATGGGAGGCCAAAGGAGCTTCTACAACAAATGCATCTGCCATGCTCGCTTTGTCTCTTCTCCACTGAGAAGTAGCTATCCCAATTGCCATACAAGTCGCCAAAGCCAAACCTTAAAGTTTGAATCTTCAAAGTAGTTTATAAGAAATTAATTGGGGCACAGATTTAATTTAATGTAATTAAAGCAAAGCAAAGTACAGTTTCTAATTGCATAAAATAATTCTTTTAAATTTTATTTTGAAATTTCAATTGGGCTTTCATGGCCTTGGGTCACATTCTTAACTTAGGATCCCACTGATAATTTAAACAAAATTCTATATTTGGATCATAGTCTGTTTAAGAAAGTCTATTTGCTCTTTGAAAAACCTTTACATATTTTTCTAATATCATTTATGAGTTTATATCATCAATATATATAATGAGATTTTGTGGTGGCAAATGAAAAGAAAATTTTCTATTGCCCAAATCAACTAGCTTCTGGTTAAAAAAAAAAAACAGAGAAGGAAAGAGTCTGCCACAGAGCTGCAGAAGTAGGCTGGGCAGGGTGGAGGGATGCAAAGGGGGACAGGAGGGAAATTGGGGTCACTGGTGGTGGGAAAAGGACACTGGTAGAGGGATGGGTGTTGAATCATTGTACGACTGAAACCTGATCATGAGCAGCTCTGTAGCTGTGTATTTCACAATGTCTTAAATAAATAAATAGATAAACCCGCCCTAACAAAACAAAAGCTGTATGATTAACTTAAGTGTATCATCTACCTTAGATGTTTTCTAGTTTGGAGGCCTAATCATTGATTTTGTATTGTGTAAGATAGGGAAAATGCCAATATCTTGAATGTTTGAAAATTTACTGAGAAGGTACTGGTATAATTTTTGTAAGTCAGAAATTACATACATTTACATAAAAAAAACCTCTTCTAAATATTTAAGAAAGACGCTTCCCAACCCTCCTGTATTTCTAGGACTGAGAAGTCTCAAAGGACAGATATTCTCCTTTATATTTCATTCCACACTTATTCTGAGTAAACTGCAAAGTTTGTGTGATGTACAGTTCTTATATACTACCATTTCCTAGTGCATTTGTTCCCTCAAAACTCCTACTAAGTCCCAACTTGCAGCTGCATATCGAGATAAGGTCTTGATAGAGCTGGTTAATATGAGGTGTTAGGATGAGGTAATAATCCAATATAAATGATACCCGTATAAGAAGAAATTTGGGCACATGTGGAGATGCCAGGGATGTGCATGCACAGAGAGAATGGGGAGCAGGCAGAGAAACATCTATGTGCTGGGGAGAGAGAATGTTCATCCTCCACAACTCAGAAGAGAGATTTCTCCTGGCTAATCTCCCCAGTCTGTAAAATTTTATGATGGCAGCCCTAGAAAACAATCTGCTTTGGTATATGTTAGTCTCCCAGAAAAATTAGTTCTTCGCTGCTTTCAAAAACTTCCACCAGTTGATTTCTGAAAAATTCTACTTGCTTAGCATTATTGAGACCTAGTCTGAATTTCTTAACCTTGTACAATATTGCTGCTCCTCTAAGTCATATCTCTTCCCATAATAGGATCGAAGAGAGCATTCCATATACTAAAGGGCATTTTAGAATTCTGCTTTTGAAAAAATGGTAGGTATTAGGCTTTCATTCTAAACAAAGGCGAAAATTGTTGGGTTTCTTTTAAAAATCACTCATCATTAGATTTTTATATACTTCAGACTTCTAGTTTCTTATGGGCAAAAATTATTTATTTTGGGATATATTATTTGCATTTCCAAGGCCTTCCACAGTAATCAGGGACTTGCTTGATGATTTGCTTTAAAGGATATTTTATTGAAATATATTCTGCTAAAGAAGCTGTTCATTACCAACAGGCATACTCTAATTCTTATTTCATCTTTCTTTTAAAGCATGCATTTTAAAATCAAAACTGCTAGTACCAGTTTCTGTGGAGGATGTGAATGAGTCATCTGACTACCATTATGGTAGATTGAGGCCTTTGGAATTGATTTCTCTTCATTAGCATTCAAAGTCATTACCTACAAATTACATTTTTTGATATTTAAAAAGCTCTACAAAATGCAATTATAAGTTATCCAATTCACCAAAGTAAATGAATGCCCTGAACACATCTTTTATACCTCCACTTATTAGGAAGCAAATGAAAAGTGAACACAGGTTTCTCATTCAATATCCCAAGGATTCAGTCTGAGGAGCTTGGCTAATTTTTTAAGCACTGAATACATTACACATTAATGGTGTCATTTTCTAGCTACTCAACTAAATAGAATGGAAACATTTGCATTTCTAAAAGGTCTCAATTAAGAACCATCATTTAAATAAGGATGCAAGATTCTTTATCCCACTGAATTGTTCATTTGTTTTCAGGACCATGTTAATCTCCTAGACATCGCTAATGAGAAAAGAGCAAAATTTTAATTTTGTATTTTGGGTCGTGGGGGCATACCTGGAGGCACCAGTCTCTCTGGCCCTGAGTTAAACTTCATTTTGAAAATATTTGGGAAAGTTTGTGATAGTTTTAGAAGACTAGAGAATTTCAACTGAATTGGTAAATAGTAAAATAGTATTGGGTAATTGTTGGTTTATCTATCCAGCAATTTAAAATTGCTATTAAACTGTTTATGAATCTAAACCTATATCAGAAATAAAGGTACAAAGCAAGTATATCTAATTATGTTCTTGAAATTATTTCAAGAATCAATTCTTCTGGTAGGATAAAAAATTTATGGAAGTACACACTTGTAGGATAACATTGGTTTGTCCTTTCCACCTTGCCACAGGGAGCTTAGGTTTATTGGGTTACTCCCTTCACAGTGCTCCCATTCCTCTGTGTTTATTTGTAGCCTCTTTCTTCTTTGTGTTCTGTTGACTTGTAAATATTGTTTTTCTCTTCTTCTTAAGCCCTTTCTATAGTTAATTCAGAGCAATGTCCTTTTTTGTATGGGCACAAGAAGACAGTTAATGCTATGCTTTCGTAACATGGGAGTTAAGTGACTCCAGGTAATATTACTTCCAGGGCATCTGTGCTCTCGACCTAAGCCTCAGTTGCCCTTACTTCCCAGCACTCCAAAAGCATGATGAGGGACTGGATTGACCCAGGGCAAGCTGTGAGCTATGTCCTACCCTGGCATCAAAATAGGCCTGGCCAAAGTGCCATAATGCTTAACTATAAGTTAAGAACATGATCATAGACAAATGCTGTCATGATCCAAACAGCAATAACTAGATTTGGACCCTGCTAGGGTTAGGAAAGATTAATCTGTCCTGAGCACTGTAATCTGAGTCTGGTGAGATGTCCTCAAGAGAGCCACCCTATAAGCTCAATGTAGCTCTTACTGTGTCCATACAAAATAACTAATATTAATAAGTAGAATTAAGATGTTAATTGAGTTACTGGACTAAGGAAAGGAGAAAAACACCTTAAGTGATATTTTGCTCGTGGGCAAAGGATCTTATGTTGATTTTGCTGCCAGATGGGGTTATATCCCTAATATAGAGAGTTGGAGAGAGACGAGAGAAACCAGGGCAGCAAGATGGGGTGCGGAAAGACTAGGAAGGGGGATAGCGGGAGAAGAACGTAGAGGAATAATACAGGAGCAGGCGTGCAGAGAGATGAGAGATGCAGCTGCGAGAGGGAGCACAGAGAGGTGAGCGGGAGAGGCAGGAGGAAACGAGAATGAGGGGCAGTGTGAAACTAGAATGAGGGGCTCAGTGAGACTGGAACAGGCGCGTGGGAAGAATGGAATAAACGGCAACTGATCATCAACCAGCCTGACCCTCACTTCCTCCTTCATGCACCCCATGGTGTAGGCCGCCCCAGGAGGGTGAGTGGCCCGAGTCCACCAAACGAGGGCAGCGAGAGGGAGAGTCGCAGGAGCTCCCCTAGCCACCAGAGCTCCCCTAGCCGCCCGGAGACTATACACACACTCACCACGTTTTAAGGTGAAAACGACTAATGATGCTGGTGTCAACTCAGATTAAATTACATTTGGTAAATACTTCTTCTTCTCTATTTCTCAAAGAGGAAACGAAAGAGCTATGCTTGGAGTATCACGTTTCACTCAAATGAGAGAAAGAATCCGGAGTTCTGTCCTCCGTTAATGGTCAAGAATCAGGGACGCTGTCTCGTTTGCCAATGCGTCGAAAATCAGATGGGCTGGACACATAATGAGATTTAGAGACGACCACTGGACTAGAGCCGTTACCGACTGGATTTCACGGGACATCAAAAGACCGCGTGGCCGCCCACCTAGAGATGGTCAGACTTCTTTTTCAAGACCCTGAAGGATCAGTTTGAGGCTTTTTGTGTTGCTAGAATGAGCAGATGCCATTGGGCTACACTAGCATGTGACAGGGATGAATGGAGATGTTAGTGGCGCCCGCTCAAGCAAATCGATGAGTAGCGGGATGTCAAGTGCCAAGTGATCAAGTGATCTATTTCCAGTCCCCTTGTCCTGACCCAGATCTCAATATCTCAGATTTGGAATCTTCCATGGCTTCCTCACTTCCTGCTTCCAGTCCCTTCCTTTACAGCTATCCTGAGCAGTACTGCCAAGTTAATTTCCCTAGAATAGTTTTTAAAACCTTCACTTCAGGGCGTTGCAAGGGATTGTAGCCTGGACCTCACACATGCAAGCCAAGTACTCCACCGCTGAGTTACATCCCTGACTGAGTACCATTTGGGGGTAACAAGTCTCCTTCTAAGGAGACAAATAAATCAATTCCCATTGAACTACAGGACAAAATTCTAATCTGCCAGTCTTGGGCACAGGATTTTCAAACAAAAAACTTTCCCAATTTCCCACTCACTTTTCAAATACATACAACTTTAATAAAGTGTCACTACCATTCATGGCACCTTTTAGCTTCTCTTTTCCTTGCCATTCTGGGGCTCCATCCACAGGAGTGGGATGCATAAAGCCCTTGCCAAAGCCAAATACCAATTATTTCAGCCTCGAAATGACGAGATTCCTATTCCCCTCAGAATCATTCATGAAAACAAACCTTTAGAATTGCAATATTTCTAGATCTAGGCAGTTTCTCTTTTGTCAAGCAGGAATTAAGAGAATAGCAGTGGATTCCTAGTCCACTGACTAGGAGTCCAGTCACCAGGGAAGAGGGCATGGTCGACTACATCTCCAGCACCAGCCAGTCCAGTTTCCAGCCTCCCTAGGCTTTTGGACTCAAGGTCCCAGGATCCTTGCAACCATCCTGAGTACTACCATGTGCTTCTCACTGAATGTTCTACCACATCTGTGCGTACTGACAGATTGCCCGCACTGGTAGAGCTGATTTCCTTCGGCTCTCAGAATCCCCTGGAACACAGAGGTATCTCCCTTTACCTCATCTCTCTTTGGGTTACCATGGTCCACCCATATTATTTTTTAATGTTTGTTTGGGGTCATAACCCGTGATACTCAGCAATTACTCCTACTCTGCATTTAGGAGTTCTCCTGGCAGTGTTTAGGAACCATGTGGGATGGAACCTGGGTTCACCATATACAAGGCAAACACTCTACCCACTGTACTATCTCTTGGCCATACTGGTTTTGGTTTTGGGCCACACCCAGTGGTTCTCAGGGCTTCCTCCTGGTTCTGTGCTCAAGGATCACTCCTGGAAGGCTCTGGGGATCATAAGGAATGCCAGGGATTGAACCTGGTCAGCCGCATGCAAGACAAACAACCTATCCACTGTACTATAGCTCTGGCCCCCACCCATGTTATATGTGTTTTTTTCACTTTTGGGGTCACACTCAGCAATGCTCAGAGGTTACTTCTGGCTCTGCAGTCAGGAATTACTCCTGGCAGTGCTCAGGCCCATGTTACTCTTAAACGCTTCTTCAGGTACCTACCGCACATTTTTTCTTGAACACGTCAGAGGTATCACACCTTCCAAATAAAAAAGAGTTCCCGAAAACTTTCTGAATGATTGTGCTCTATGCAACCAGGCACCCAAGGAAGAAACTTAGGGTGGCGGCCAGACATATATAGTGCAGCTAGTAAAGTGTTCGCCTTGCATACAGCTCACCTGGGTTTGATCCATGGCACCACATATGGTCCCCTGAGTACTGTCAGGAATGACCTCTGGGCACATAGCTGGGAGTAAGCCCAGCTGAGTACGACCCTCCAAGAAAAGAAAACCAGGGTCATCAGAGCTGTCCAATTTCCTCACTTCCTTTCCCCATCCATATCCAACCAATCATAGAACCCTAACTCAGACCTTCTAAGAGTTGATCAGCCCAATGCTTTTTAGGGTCTGGAAGTTTCTCCTTGTGTTTGTGAACTCTGCCAGCAAACAATCCTAATTTCCTCTGTTGAAGTAGAAACCTCCTTGCTGAGATTCCACAGCAGCAACATTTTCTCTATAACACAGTATTAAAAGTTCTATCACAGCACACGTTCACAATTAAGCAAGTATCACAATTAAGTGACTCACCTAGTTTTTTTGTTTCTCAGCATATCTAAAAGTTAAGTTTACATGATAGCTATAGTCTATTTAATGTGTGATAGCATTGTTGCAAAAACCAAAATACATACCTTAATTTAGTAATTATCAAAAATTGCTGAACCCCCCTCCCCCAAGAACCTTCAGCTGGAGTGATCTTTGGAAGGAGGCAGTTTCCCCGCTCATGGCAGGTGACTGATCAGGGAAGTGGTTGCTAAAGTCAGTGGAAAGTCCTTAAAATAAGACAATAACAAAACTGCTGACTGGATTGACTTTCACTTTCAGTGAAGTTCTCTGAAGCAAGTGATGTTGTTTGACAGCATTTGGGAAACCTTTTTTGGCTTTTGGTCCACACCATGTAGTGTCAGGGGTAGTTTCTGCAGGGGCTTGGGGGACCATGAAGAGCTGAGGACCCTACCTGAGGCTTCCACGCAGCCATTTGTGCTATTTCTCCGGGCCCTGACTGCATCTTACCTACAGTAGACTTTCTTTCAAATTTGGAGTTGATCCTTACTTTCACTTTATCAGCCAAGCTGATCTAGTAATTATTCTAAATTCTTTGTTTCTCTTTCAAGAATGTTCATGCCATCTTCTCTAAGAACCAATTCCACCTCAGGAGACCACTGTCTTTGCTCCTCCAGAGGAAGAAATTCCTGATACAATTTAGTTCTCTTCAGAGCAACAATTCAGCCAATTCTCCAGACTCCTCTTGTAATTCTAAGTTATCTTGATATTTCTATCATATCCGCAGTGACTTTCTTCACGGTCTGGAATCCTCTCAAAGTTACCCATGAGGGTTGGAATAAATTTTTTACAAGCTCCAGTTAATACTATTGGCCTCCTTCCACAAATCACAGATCTTCAACTTTTTATTTATTTTTGGTTTGGGGGTCTTACCTGAGTATGCTCATGAATCTTCTTCATGGCATCCAGAAATGTGAATGCTTTTCAGAGGCTTTAAATAGATTTTTGCCCAGATCCAGCAGAGGGATTCCTATCTGTGACAGCTACAGCCGTTAAGAAAAGTTCTTTTTTTCTTTGTGGGAAGGATGCCCACAAACAATGCCCAGGCTGTTCATGGATCACACCATGTGATACTTGGATAAACAGGCTACAGAGCTCAATGGTGGAGTCTGGTGATCTGGCCCTGCCCCAGCACAATGGTGTTCAAGAACCTCCAGGGGAACATTCAACAGAGCTGGGGCGAGTGGGGTGGTGTTATATGGGGCTGAAGAGAGAATTCAGGGATCCACATGTACCCTGACCCCTGAGCTACCTCCCAGCTCTGCAAAAAAAGTTTTTTTCTGTTGTTGTTTTGCATTTGGGCCACAGTTGGTGGTTGGGCTTATTCCTGATTCTATGCTCAGGTGTCTCTCTTGATGGTGCTTGGGGGACCATATGTATTGTTGGGGATCAAACCGAGGTCAACTACAAGCAATGAACATGACTTACCCATTGTGCTGTCTAAACCCCAAAGCATGCCTCAGTCAAAAAGAATTGAAAGTCAAAAGTCATTAGATTTGATTAAGCAGATAGCATCATGGATATTGTGTTATGATGCATGAAATCTTGTTCAATCTCCTTGCTTATCAATCTCTTGCTTATCAGTCTCCTGTTCATCAATATACTTGTTCAACTCCATCAGAGCTCTTGGGCAATCGGTTGTATTTTCAATGAGCAATAGTATTTTGAAAGTATTTTTTGAGCAACAGCCTCCACAATGGATTGTAAATACTTAGCTTTGTGGTCCCATGTCTGGAGCACTGGCAGAGTTTCATATCTTTCTAAGGGTTCGAAGATTTTTAGAACGGTAAGTGAGCACTGGCTTCAACCTTGCATCACCAGCTGTGTAAGGATCTAAAAGAGACACTCTGTCCTTAGACGTTTTGAAACCAGACTTGACTTCTTTTAGCTATGAAGGTCCAAGATGGTACTTTCTGCTAATAGATTCTATTGCATTGAAAATCTGTCATTTAGCATAGCTACCTTCACCAGTGGTCTTCCCTGGATCTTCTTAAAAACCTTCTGTCAGCACAGGCTGCTTCCCACTGCACTTTTTCTTTTTTTCTGTACATGAGATAGCTTCTCTCCTAAATTTCATCAACCAACCTCTGGTAGTTTCAAACTTTCCTTCTGCACTTAAAGAGAATTAGGGTCTTTCTCTGTACTAAGTTTTAAATTCAGGAAATGTCACTATTCTGATCTTCTATCCAGACCCTTAAAACTTTCTCCACATCAGTAATAAGTGTTTTGCTTTGTATGTTAACTGCAGTAGCGCTTCTCATTTTCTTTATAGACTTCTTCTAACATTCAACACTTGAGCAAACTGGTGCGAGAATGAAAAAGAAAAACACAGTACATGACTACCACCGAGTTCTAGGCAGAAACTAGAAACACAGGACCAAATGTACACAGAGATGCACTGAAAACCTTCATGCTCAATGAGAAAAAAGGGGAAAGAGAATGAAAAATACAAACCAGACATATCTGAAAAATAGATATCACAAGCGCATATACATAAGCTGAGAGTATGCACACGAAACATAGTCAAGTGACCATCCCAATAGATGGAGGAATAGAAATGAGGATAAATCAAGGGGAGTAGTAGGGGGGTAGAGTGCAGAAAAGGGGTGGGGTGGGGAGTGGAAGGGGGAGGGAGAGAAGAAGAGAGAGATTTTTCTTTGAGGCTGTGAGGCTGTGAGATGACACCCCCAACACGCAACACACACACACACACACACACACACACACACACACACACACACACACTCTATGTCTCTAAGTGTTTCCTCCTGCCATGCCACTGCCTTTCAACCACTCCACAGGTGATTAGGTGTTAAATGTCTGCAAAACTAGCTACATTTCACAGGGTGGTGCCAGTTTCCTGCTTGCTCACTGCTACTTCTGTGCATAGGCATCTGGTGATTACTTGTTGCAGAAATGAACAAATGCACAATTTCAGAGGCCACCAATTTGAATTGAAAAAAAGAAAACCCCCAACCAAACTTGTAATCTTAAAAATTCACAGGGATCTTTTTAGTGTTAAATTCCAGGTTTTGGTTAAGAAAAATAATGCGAGTGAATTCTATAGCATAGCAATTTGGCTTTCAAATAGACACTTTGTATGAGGTCATACACTTCAAGGACATAAAACTAAGAGTTCCACTTCCAGCCTTTTCTTTTTACCTTTTAAACATCAGAGAAACAAAGAGATACTACTGTTCAAATAGCAAGAAATGCCTTTCTCTTTTGAAAGTCAAAGTTTGCACATTATAATTTTACTTCAAAATAACTCTTTGGTTCTCTTTTAATGGAATCTTTTAGTCACAAATGCTATCAGCCAGTTCTCTTTCAGGTTAGAATAGAACATAACAAAATAACACAGAGTAGCACTTTACCAATCAGTTTTACAACTTAAACTAGTCCAAGATACGTTACTTAGCAATGAATAATGCACAGAAAGTATTGTGTTGAATAAATGAACTTTTCCTCTCAAGGAACTGGTGTTACTTGATTTTCCCACTGAAATCATAAATGCCCAGTTAGCACTGCTGATAGTTAGAAGAACTGCAGAAATAAAATCTTACAGCTGCAGCCACACACTATAGTAAGGCTAATTACATTTCCTTGGTCATATGTAAGATAGAGTAAAAGTTTCCATTACGCTTCATTCCTCTGAGAAGAAACATTCTGGGAGGATATTAGGTCCTTTTGGAAAAAAAAAATCTATTTCTGGGACAAAGGACAATAACATAGAAATTTGCTATAAAGTTAAGTTGTTCAATTCTCAACTAACAAATCTTCATTTGTTAGTCTATTATTAGCAGATTAGAAAAAAGGTTAACGATGGATTAATAAGAGATAATTTACACTTCGCTAATAACATCTTTTTTTCTTTCTATTTTTTTTAAACAGAAGTACGTTTTATTTATTTATTTGCTTTTTGGGTCACACCCAGCGATGCACAGGGGTTATTCTCAGGAATTACCCCTGGTGGTGCTCGGGGAACCATATGGGATGCTGGGAATTGAACCCAGGTTGGCCGCGTGCAAGGCAAAATGCCCTACCCGCTGTGCTATTGCCCCAGCCCTGCTTTTTTTCTTTTTAACTGCTAAAGTTCTTTATGCTTTGGCTCTGAAGTCTTGTTACCTTCAGCATACTGCCTACTAAACATCTAAATCTTTTGCTCTCAAGTTCAGCTTTTTATTAGAAAAGTACAAAGTTCAGTATTGTGTGTGGAATGCCTTCCTTACAGATCTGATTGGAGAGTGTTCTAAGACCCATAGAAATAAAGCAGGTGAATTTGAAGATGGTTTTCACTACAAAAATACTTAGTGGTTAGTGTCTATTGATTAATAAAAATAGGAATTTACAAAGATATATATTTATATATGTATACATATATTTGTACATATATACTTTGTGTGCGTGTGCAAGACTTTATTCATTTCAGTAGGTATAGAATATACTGTGCATAACCTAACAAACTAAGACTGGAAATGACAGGCTTGGTTTTGATTGTGTTGAGAACCTCAACATATATCCCCCGACTATGTCTTAATTTACAGATTAAAGTCGCATTTTCAGTAGTTAATAATTACTCCTCTAAAAGAGAGACTCCTAAAGAGAAACACATTTTAGATCACAGATGGCCTCCTGAGGCCCTTCTTAAGAAATGACCAGATTCTTCTTGTTACCACCTCTCAACCAACTCACAAGTAGCAAAAAGAGAATTAAACAGAGCTTCCCTCTAGCATTTGAAAACAGGAGAGACATTTCAAGCAGTTGCAGAAACACTACTGAGAACTCAAAAGCTGACATTAAGCAACTGCATCTTTACTCTTGTTCACAGTTTGAAGGGTTGTGTCAGGGCAGGGCTGGAAACACAAAGAGCCTCTGCTGTCTTCGGCTCCCCAATTAGGCTCCTGGCTCAGATCTCTAGGAAGCAAGGTGGGATCTCTCCACACCACCGCAGCCACAGTCACTCAGAGCCTCCCTCTCTGTTCAGTGCTAAACGGGAGGAGAAATACAGACCAACAGGATCACATTGCGGAGAGACATCTTGAACAGTCAAGACAAATAGGTAAAAAGAAATTCCAGCAGGACATCAGAACTTCTTCAAGAGCATACCAAAAAAAAAAAAAAAATCAGCTAGCCTAGAAGAGTTATGTAAGTCCAAAGAATAAAACTAGACCAATGGAAGGAAGACAAGGAGAGTCAAATAAAAATCAAATCCAAAGCTTTTAGACAGATGGGGGAGGTATCTCTTAAGTAATGAACTCTGTAAAAAATATCTCTCAGTGATGGATTCCATCAAGCAAGATCTTGAGCAGAAACCACGGGCCATAGGAGGGGATATGCATAGTTGGGGATAAATGGGCTTTTTCCAATTCTGGTCTTCTTTGATCTCTGAAGCAACACACTCAGAGAGTTTTTTCTTTGTCTTTGGGGATGCAGATAAAAATTGGCTTATCTCCCAATTTAAAAAATATTGTAAATTATTTTGTGGGTAGGTCTTGTTCAGTATTTGGTGTTAATCGCACAGTGGGTAGGGCATTTGCCTTGCATGCGGCCGGCCCAACCAAGCCGGGTTCAATTCCTCCACCCCTCTCAGAGAGCCTGGCACGCTACCAAGAGTATCTCGCCTGCACGGCAAAACCTGGCAAGCTACCTGTGACGTATTCGATATGCCAAACATAGTAACAACAAGTCTCATGATGGAGACATTACTGGGCTCGCTCGAGCAAATCGATGAACAATGGGAGGACAGTGACCGTGACAGTCATAGTATATATATGCACAAATCAATACATATTTAGAATACACATAGGATATATAGAAGAGAATGTATAACATACATATAGAATGGGTCTGGAGCGATAGCACAGCAGGTAAGGCATTTGCCTTGCACGTGGCCAACATGGCCAACCCGGGTTTGATTCTTCTGCCCGTCTCGGAGAGCCAGGCAATCTACTGAGAGTATCTTGCCCTCACAGCAAAGTCTGGCAAAGCTCCCCGTGAGGTATTCAATATGCCAAACACAGTAACAACAAGTATCACAATTTGTTGTGAGATGTTACTGGTGCCCGCTTGAGCAAATCGATGAACAGCAGGAGGACAGTGCTACAGTGTTACATATGAAATATGTACTAAAATATATGTTAGAAAGTATTAATATACATTCTTTCTGTGTTGGCCTTTAGTCAGGACTTCCCAGTATTTGTGGTGGGAATGTCTTTCTGGTGCTTTCTGGTCATTCTTCCCTACCTTCAGGGAAACACCAGGTTCAGTGCAATAGCAGAGGACTTGAAGGCAAAGGAAACAGCTGAGTGAGGGGCAGGAAAATGGAACTGATAAGGAGAGACAGTCCTTTGCAGAGCCCTGGGCAACTGGTACGACTCTCCAGTGCCAACAACTACAGAGGGCTTCAGGACAGAGTAGAGGCTCTTTTCAGCCCTTTCCTGCTTCTTCTTTGAAAACTCTGAGGCTTCTTTTCCTTTCTGTGATACTTGTCTTGTTAAAATAGCTACCCTTCAGAATAACTTAAGGAAAAATGTTCTTGAATAATGACAAAGTTAACTCACAAGTTATTTCTTGAAAGACAAGAAGTCCTATTGTAGTTTACAGAAGGCAGTAAAGTGAAGGAGAGCACAGCAAGTTTTTGATGTGTGCAAAGCACTGGATGAGGAGGAAGGAAAGGGCGGTCTTTCCATCTGCACCCTTCAGCTTCTTGACCCCTTATAAACTGCTGGGTTTTGTCCTTTTAAAGGTATACAAATATATATATTTTTTAATCCTCAAAATACAAAAACATTAATTTGAAGGGATACATGCACACCTATGTTCATTGCAGCACTTAGTACAATAGCCAAGATATGGAAACAACCCAAATGCCCAAGCACGGATGAGTGGACTTAGAAGTTATGGTATATATACATAGTGGAATACTATGCATCCTTAATAAAGAACAAAGTCATGCAATCTGCGGCAATAAGGATATAACTAGAGGATATTATGCTGAGTGAAGTCAGTTAGAAAGAGAGGGACAGATACTAATGCTCTCTGGCATATGTGGGACTTAAAGATACCCATTGAGCAGCAATAGTGTATCGAAAAGCAACATAAGGAGGAACTGATGGAGGCAATGGAGTTGGGGTGGGGGGACGTGGGAGGGAAGGGAGATGGAGACTATAGGGATGAGTGTGGTGTCAGGATTACATCCATAAGAAGCCATTAACATTAGTATTATGAGCCTAAATAAATATTTTTAAATGTATGATTTAAAAATTATGTTATACTTATTAGAGAAAACCTAGAAAAAAGTGAAAAACGAAACCAGGGGCTAGAATGATAGTCCAGGGGTTAAGATGCTTGCCTTGCACCCTGTCAGCTCTGGTTCAGTCCCCAGCATTGCAGATGGTCCCTCAATCCCTGCCAGGATCACGGCTCAGAAAAGTAGCCCTGGAGTAACTCTGGATGTGGACCCTGAACCCCTTCCTCAGCAACACCCTTGCACTGAGCAAAAAGTTTTTTTTTAAAAAAGCCCCTTGGTAAGATTTCAACCCCTGGTTGTAAGAAGTACCTGTGATTTGGGAAGATAGTCCGTATTTAAAGAAGCATTCATCTAAACTCCGAGCATGATACATTTCATCAGAATAAAGTCCTCAAGAGTCTACCTATTCCTCTGCAGAATCTCAAAAATGAAAGAAAAAATGACATATAGATGATAGCATTTTACTGACAAATCACTTAAAATCATTCAGTAAAAACGAGAAAAAATACTTTTGATAAACAAAATGGATTTCCTGCCTCCAAATAAAACCTTTATAAGTAACACTGTTTGTGAGGAGGTGTTGACCAAGTGGCAGAGCCCCAGCCTTACCAATAATGGTAGTGAAGAAGAAGTTGTAGAGGTAATCACAGTAGACTCCAACTTCTGTCTCTGGTGCCCCCACATGCTGTAGGTGACTCTCTTTCCACTCCCAAGTCTGCGACCACAGCCCCACAGAGAACATCTGCAGAAGCTCTAGGACCAAAGGTTTAAGTACAGCAATAGCAAAGATAACAGTGGGAAGGGAGATGGGGAGAAAGAAATACACAATGTGAAGCTCTTAATGCTGAAAGTCGCTGATGGATTTTTCAAATAGGTACACATCAAAATAAAAGTAGAGTGACATTTCCATGCTAGATCTGAACAGTGACAGAATAAGAGTTCAGCTTTGAGACATTTCCGTTTCACCTATGGACTTCTTTTCTAAGACTGTTTTAGCCCTGCTCTGACATTTTACTAGCAGCTGGAAACTAATTTGTTTGTCACATCACCATGTTCCTTGAGATTTGTTCTTAAACACACTATGGATTATCATCATTAATTTATCCATGTCAAATACACTGGATATGAATTCTCACAATGAAGAAAGGCATTAGTATCCCACACTACCACTCAAAGGAAAAGTATATAATATATTAAACTTTAGGGGGATTTATAGGACATACATGTTCATGGTTTTCTTCTTGAAGGAAGAGGCAAGAGCACAGTTGTGCAGTTTACTTTAATCCAAAGGCGATCATTTGATTTCAGTTAAGAAGATGCATTATCAAACCACCGAATTCACTTTGAGATTTAAGGTGAATATTACGGCATTGTTACATTTCTGTCATTATACTATTTTTTTTCCACCCTTTCTTTTCCCCAGACTTTCTATGGAAATAGATTATTTTCTGTTTTCCTTCTAGATGCATTTTCCCCTTGAATCACATTAGTTTCTGCTTTTGGTAAAAAATTAGCAGATTGTTTGTTCAGGTTTTGAGGCTGTTGTTGTTTTAAATTCAAACCTCATCCTAGAATACGTAAAGGGCCAGGGACGAAGAATCTATTCTTTAATATCCACCAGGAAGCCATATGATCATCTGTGGAGAACATTTTTGCATTGTAATTCAGCAATCTATGAGTAGGTGAAACCAATAAGAATGAAAGGATGCAGCCAAAGAAAGACATTATGCAGGTCACAGATCAGAACATTATCAGTAAGAGCCATGAAGAGTTGATGGAATATGAGAATCGAGTAACTTGGTAGTCAAGAGAATTACTCATTTCCCCCAACTTTATTTGCACTCACTATTGTCCACTTATGACCACAAGGATATAGTTAAATGAAGAGGTGAAAAAATATCAGAGCCTGGAGAGATAATGCAGCAGGCAGGGCACTTGCCATGCATGCAGCCAATCTGCTTTGATCCCTAGCACTCCATATAGTCCCCCAAGCACCGCTTGGAGTGACCCCTGAGCACATGGAGGAGTCAACCCTGAGTATTGCCAGGGGTGCCCCCTCCAATCCAAAGCAAAACAAACCAAAAAAAACCCCCAAATGTTAAACCTTTATGTTGACTAGATCATTTGGATTTTTAGTAATAAATCTTCATTTTTATCATCCAAGCCAAAGATTTTCTTAAATACAAAATTTATAATTTTCATTAGTGTGTTTTGTTTGGATTTAGGGTTTACAAATAACACTGAAAAAAGTCAAACTTCAAAGAGACGGTTGGCCTTTGACCCATTGGAGATAACCTCTCTCTAGTGCTTAGTTGTGTTGAATAGGTCTTCATCCTCATCAGAAGGGAAAACATGAAAGTTTAATGAATCATTTTTATTTACTATGAATTATAATTAATTATAGACTTAAGTAAGGTTTTCTGCTTTGTTCTCAGGGGTTATTGAGTAGAAATTAGATTCCTGGTGTGAAATGTAACCGTAACTAGAGAAATTAAGCATATTTCACTAATTCATATGCATAGGAAGATACAACCAAGGCCATGATGTATTCCCCAAGTCATGATTAACGTGGAAAATATTTTACAATCTACCAGTTAGAACAGATGCTAGCTAATGTTATTGGCATACCCAACATAACAGAAGTTAAAAAAATTTAATGTCCTACAGAGAGCATGAGTTTTATTCTGTTATAAAGATTTGCTGGAATCTGACTTCTCCCCAGATATATGTCTGCACATCTATGCTAATAGATTTCCTTAACACAGTAGCTAAGTCTCAATGTATTGAATCTTTATTATGTCTGCATATCAATTTCTGATTTAATAAGGATTTCTAAAAAGCACATCAAATTAGTTTTTGACTGTCTCTTTTAGGATTAAACAAAATGAAACAGAATAATCAGGTTTTCAATAGCACTGCTGATAACCAATAAAAACTCCACTGATTTTCTTGACGACAGAAATACCAAAATAAACAAAATTAAATACTAAAAGAAAAAATTTTTTTTCTTTTTTTTTGCCATGCTTGGCTGTGCTCAGGCCTAACTCTTGGTTCTGCACTCAGGAATCACTCCTGGAGGGATGCTGGGTCAGCAGTATGCAAAGCAAGTGTCGGACCTGCTGTACTATTTCTCTAGCCTCACTAAAAGAAAAGTCACTGATTTTGTCTTTTCTACCAGCTACATAGTACTCCACTGTGTAAATGTACCAAAGTTTCTTTAACCAGTCATCTGTTCTCAGGCACTCAGGTTTTTTCCAGATTCTGGCTATTGTAAAGAGTGCTGCAATGAACAAACAAGTGCAGATGTCACTTCGACTATACTTTTTTGCCTCTCTGGGATATATTCCCAGGGGAACATAAAGTAACAAAACAGGAGACTAACACCCACCAATGGCCGAGATTAGTACCAGGTATTTTACTCCATGGCTTGGAGGTCAGCCACATATGCTAGGGGAAAAGGGAGCTCAGATAGAGAAGGGAACACCAAGTAAAGGGTGTTGGGAGGATCCTCCCAGGATGGGAGAAGCATGCTGAAAGTAGACTCTAGATCAAACATGACTGCCACCCATTGCCTCTTTTGCAAACCACAACACTCAATAGGAGAGAGAACAAAAGGGAATGCCCCGCCACAGTGGCAGGGTGGGATGGGGGTTGGGGGGTGGGAGGGATACTGGGATCCGTGGTGGTGGGAAATGGGCACTGGTGGAGGGATGGGTATTTGATCATTGTATAATTGAAACTCAAGCACAAAAATCTGTAAGTCTACAACTGTACCTCATGGTGTCTCACTAATAAAAATTGAAAAAAAAAAAAGAAAAGTCACAGAGATTTAGGACTTACAGTGAGGCTATTACCTTGATTTTGTGACCAAGGTGTCTATGACTAAATCAAGTAATAACTCACTTTTGTGCTATTAAATAAAATCGTGACTGTTGAGATAACATAATTAATGAGTTATACTAAATTATGTTTCCTTCTAATTGGTCTTAATCTAAGAGTGACTAGTTATGCAAATTTTAAAAATTTACATGAAATTGAATGTAGATACTTTAAGAACAACAACAGTCATGTATAGAAAAGAGAAAGACTTTGTTCCTGAAAAGCATATAATTTCTATCTGTTGCAAAATAGAAGGCGTTTAGAGGGCTGGAGCGATAGCACAGCGGTAGGGCATTTGCCTTGCACGCAGCCAACATGACCAACCTGAGTTCGATTCCTCCACCCCTCTCGGAGAGCCCGGCAAGCTACCGAGAGTATTCGATATGCCAGACACAGTAACAACAAAGTCTCCAATGTCGAGCAAATCGACGATCAATGGGAGGGCCTTTACCTTTACCTTTACCTTTAGAGATAATGGCTTTGAGAAAGCACTGAGCCTCAGAAATACCAACCTTGACCCACACTTCATGTCAAGGCTTTCTACTTTGTCTCTGGCATACAGATGACCTCTTTAAGAAATCATAGTCTATATCCCTTCTGTATTGTCAAGGACAAATTATGATAGACAGCATGCTATTTTTTCTTTCCATGCTTTCATAATATTTACATATTATGCCCATACTGATGTAGGCAGGTAGACAGGGAAGGCCCCCTCCTAAGGCAATGGCATAAGCCAGCCCTGCAGAAAACAGGAAAAACAGGAACTAAGGCTGATAAGACCCTCACCTATCTATAGCAACAGACCCAGAGAAGCTCCAGCAGGAACAAAAGGCCAGGAAAGGAATTTCAAAGACCATCACCACTCCCAACCCGCTTGGTAACCTTCTTAGCAACGGGCCCACCTGAGGGCAGGTTGGAGAAACCCTATAAAGGCCACCTTGAACAAAGGAAGGGCGGGCGCACATATGCTGCCCTTCCATATGAGCCCAAGGCTGCTTGTGCCCACGTGGCCGAGCACATGTGGTGACCAAGCACATGTGTTGCCCGCATCTCCCCTCTTGAGATGTGTATTTTCATACTTTCTTGTTTAATGCTGAGATATGTGTAGGTCCTCTCTCCGCCCCTGGAGAAGCCCGCATTTTCTCTTGAGCTTGTTACTCTTTCACTCTGCCCCTCCCCCCATCTCTTCCCCTCCACACCTTCAAAATCTCCAAATAAAATCTGTTTTACTTCACTGCTTGTCTACTCCTGAAATTATTTTCTGCATGTGAGACAAGAACCCAGTAACCTGGGTCCTGAGTGGCAGAGGCGGATCGGGAGAAAGTGACGTCTTTCGCCTCCCCAATCCATATGAGCCACCCGAAGGGTCCACCGACACCAATACCAAAAACAATAAACAAAACATACTCCTCAAAGACCGCCAAAACACTGTATTAAAAAAAATAGTTTTCTCCATCTCAAACTACATAATGAAACACTGTTAAACAGTGTTCAGGAAATTTTACCAACAATGTGTTACTTTCACAGTTTAAAAATTTAGCCCACATTTTAATATACCTTATATATTTATGTTCAGAACTCAGACTACTTATTGCCTTTTTGAAAAAATAGTTTAAATAGTGTAAGTACATACAACTAAGGAGTCTATCAAATTAAGACCACACACTTCATTTTATGACATTTCATTAATGAAACTTGACTCACTAATTCATGTGATAGCACAGCGGGTAGGGCGTTTTCCTTGCACACTGCCAACCTGGTTTCAATTCCTCAGTCCCTCTGGAGAGCCCGACAAGCTACCAAGAGTATCCCGCCAGCACAGCAGAGCCTGGCAAGCTCCCCGTGGCATATTTGATACGACAAAAACAGTGACAAGTCTCACAATGGAGACGTTACTGGTGCCCGCTTGAGCAAATCGATGAGACAGAGTGCTACTTATGGTAAAAGTAATGTCATCAACTTCAACAATATTCTGATGATCTTTCCAGAATTTAATTTTTAGTGGCTTTTTTTTAGTGGCTTATAATATTTCCCAAATAATTTTACTGTTGTTCTCCTAGCAGAAAATGTTCCCTATATAAAAAGTCAAGTGGACATTTTTTATGGCATTTTGAAATTTCTGCATTCGGATATGAATATTTTCATATTTAGAATGATCTAATTTGAATGTTAATCTTATAAGTCAGGAAAATGTTTAAAAATGCATTCATATAATTTGTCTCTCTGTATTTACATTATTGTTTTTACAAAACATAAGTTTACTTAAGAAGGTTACATTTTTTTAAAAAAGTAAAAAAAAGTGAACAAATGAAGTGAAGTGAAAAATGTAGACTAGTAGAAGGCAACTGTCATTGTAATTGATTTTGAACTTCTTAGCAGTCAGTCATAAAGAACACGTAATTAAATAACTAGACAAGAAAAAAAATACCAGTTCTTCTCCAGAAGAAAAGAAATGCTTTTGAAAAGTCAATTTTGGACCAGAGTGATAGTATAGTGGGTAGGGTGTTTGCCTTGCAGGCAGCCGACCTGCGTTCCACCCTCAGCTTCCCATATGGTCCCCTGAGACCACTAGGAGTAATTCCTGAGAGCAGAGCCAGAAGTAACCCCTCTAAGAATCGCTGGGTATGACTAAAAAAGTTTCCTCCGACCAAAAAAAAAAAAAAAAAAAAAGAAAAAAGAAAAGAAAGAAAGAAAGAAATAAAGAAAGGAAAATTAATTCTGTGGAATTTACTATATGAAGTTTTTTTTTTTTTGGTTTAGTTGCACTCTAACAGACAGAAGAGGTCCAACAACTTTCAACAAGGAATACAAATTGTAGTTACCCAACAATTATAGTAATCATACTATATTTTATAAACACAATGTATTCCAAATCTACAAAGTCCCATTAAAGTCACTTACAAATAGATGAAGTCATTGGTAGTAAGTGCATCATACCTTTCTCCCACATAATTCCTTTTCTCTCTGTTAATATTATTATTTTTCTTGGATTTCTTCCCCCCACCCAACAGTATCTCTTAACTCACTTATTACCACAGGATCGGTTCTAAACATATATTCAGGATCAGATAAAAAAAAAATTGGAGTACAGATACACAAAGTCAAGAAGGATTTTAGTCCCCGGTCAATTCATAAAATAAAAAATGCAGAGATATGCAACTAAATATTGATCAGATATGCAACCAGATAATCAGACAAAAAAGTGTTGTTGTTTTCTTCTTCTTCCCCTAACTCTGTTTTAAATAATACAACCTGCGATCCAAATGTGAGAATATCTAGGTACTTTGCAATGGCTTCTAAGGAATAACACTCCCTAGATAAGTTATACAGACAAAGTAAGAGTAAGTCTGAAGCTGTATATCCTGGCATTCTTTGGAAAAGTCATAGAGCACATAAAAACAACAAAGAACTTTATGAAGTACTGAAACAAAAAAAGCACATATAAAACCATATTATCATCATTTTCTATACTTGATCATGAATCTCAATTTTTCTGTTAAGCATCTGTTAGCCTCCAAAGACTTATTTTTCTGTAGTAAATAATCTGGGAAATGATATGTTAAGTGGAAAAAAATTACAAATTTTATCGCACCTGATATTGTTGATTTTTAGCTGGTAATACAACTGAAGTGAGTAAAGTTAGACTGTAACAGGAATAGAACCCCTTAATAAATATTGCTTATGATGACTTTGGCCTAGGTCCTGTCACTTTGCTAATTCATTTTTAAAATGTACTTTTAAATGCTTTTAAAAAATATTGCAACTGGAAATAGATCTTAGGTTGGCAAAATACCCAATTACAGATAAATACATTAAATATCACAATGACCTTAAAAAAACAATAAGTCATAGATAAAAGTCTATGCTTCAAAGAACAGAGGATACTGTACAAATAAAAACTTTAATCTTTCTATCTTATTTGATAAGATGACTTTTATAATGCAAATTTGAGGTCAAAAAGGAAAAAAAACTACTTCTAAGCCCTTCCTATTTTTTTTTGTTAAAGAAAACAAAGATTCACACTGATCCATCATACAGAGCAGCAGGAAATAAATGCTATATAATTTCTGAACACATCTCTAGTCACTGTTCCAATTAATCCATGAGAAACTGGAGTAGATACACTATGAAAATACACTTGAAAGAAGAGAGAAAATTACTTTACAAAGATTTGAGGTCTGATTTATAAAATCTATAGTGGAATTAATGAGAAAAAGCATTATGCATTAATCAGGGTTGAGAACAGTAGTCTGATAAAACATTAGAATCAGAATTTTATTATCAAAAATAACCAGTTAGAAGACATTATAGAGAGAACAGGATTATCACAAGACTAACACAAGTTATAAAATACCTAGTTACACAGTAAGTTATGTGCTAAAGATAAAGGATGGAAATTAAAGACTGCACCAAGGATGTAAAAGATAATGAAGAAAGTTCAGGATCTTAATTAGTAAGAGAGTTCCGCCTTGACTTCACAGATTAACCCATGTTCTCATTACTAGAGCCAGATTCCCCATGCTTTATCAGCAGAAACTAAAGGGCACTATTCGGATCATACCAATTCTGTGGTTAAGCAATCAATTCAGGAAAATGTCTAAGGTATATATTTATCTTGGTTTTCCTTAGCAACTAAAACAGATTTCCACCTATTCTGCTTCATAAAATTAAGTCTGATTTCCAAGTTGGCAACAACGTCAGAATTTCTATATGGATAGGACAGGTCACTCCTGTTTCTTGAAAAACAAAAAATAAAAAAAAAAAAACCACTCCCAAAGCTTTCTAGTACCTTCTCTCTGTCTCTCACTTTTCTCCCATTGGCATGCCTGTCAATGGCGTAGGGACAAAATTCAGTTTGTTCAATATAGCTTTTAAAACAGTGCAGGATCCATCCTCACCCACCTCCTATCCTTAAATCTCAATTCTTCTAGGTTGCAGGTGCCTTGAACCCAGCTTGGTCCCTTGGGCAGACACACTTTCTGCAGCCTCAGAATACCCTGACTGTTCTAGCACTCAACTCCTCTGAGTACAAAAAGGATTCCAAGTACTTGGAAAAAAAGTCTGAAGATTGATCTTCAGTCGATGATCTAATTTTTCCCAATGCACACTCGATTTTTCTGAATCCTTCACAGCTACTCAAGCATTCTATGGATGACATGCAATCTTAGATCATTTTCCCCCCCAAAATCCTACTTAATCTTCAGATTTCAGTTTGAATCACAAACCTTCCATGAAATCATCCTAAGTCTAATTCTAGAGATTTATGAATATTCTAAATCTTTCTAAAAATGTTCTAAATCTCTCTGAAATTTCACAGCCTTTTGTACTACTGATATGCTAACATATTTTTTCTTAAAAAAATTTAAAGCTTAAAGGTTTTAATGATAGGAGATGTTAATCATTTCTTTTTAGATAGGTTAATGGTTTGTGTGACTTTTAAAAATAATTTATGTGAAGTTGCAGTGATAGTATAGTGGGTAGGGCATTTGTCTTACATGTGGGCAACCAGGGTTTCATCCCTGGCAATCTATATGGTCCCCTGAGCACTATCAGGAGTAATTCCTGAGTGCAGAGCCAGAAGTAATCCCTAAGCATCACCAGGTGTGACCCAAAGAGTCAAAAAAAAAAAAAGAGGAATAATCTAGTTGGCCAAGCTGTTAGGCAAATATATTAAAGTTGAGAATGTGTAACTCAGGACAGTAAATAGACAAATAGATGAAATCTAAATAGATGAAAGATTACCCACATACATAAAGAACCATAAACCACATTCGTCTTTTTTATGGTAAAGTACAGAACAAAAAGATATAACTGTAAGTAGAATTAAATCTAGACTATAATTTAAGAACTGGGGAAATGTTGTGCTCCCGTATCTGGGGGGAAAAAAGGGTCTTTCTTCAAGGAAGGGCAAAAGTTGTGGGTTTCCAGTCTGGTTAGAGGAAAGGAGCTCTCGGGCTGTTGCCGAAATGGATCTCATCTTTGCCATCTTTCTCATTGTTCATTATATATTTACTACTTAGTTTGAAAACACAGGTAACATACTGTATAAAAAGTTTTTATTATCTTGAACCTCAAGAGAAGAACTTGGCAATCAAGGCAGGTGAACACGCATTCTTAGTCTCTGCATTTTAAAAAAAGAAAAGTAATTTTTAACATATCCAAGTATTATAAGATGAAGAATCTCAATAAAAAAATTTTAAAAAGTAGAACTGATCAAAATGCCCTTTGACAATCATCCAGTGGAGCAGTTTTCCAAGTGAGTGGTGATATGAGCGCTAACTGCTGGGGGCAGCAGGAGGACAAAGGGGACAAAGAAACAAGATATTTCTAATGACAATGGCAGGGGGATGGACAGTACTTGAGGCTCATGGTTGCTACTGTCCTACCTTGGCCTTGGGGAAGTGGGAAGTGGAAATGAAAGATGAGGAAGTGGAAATGCCTTCACCACACTCCCCCCGGGATGAGTTTTTGTGATCATTTCTGGTCTTCACACCTTCCTCTTTTTCAGTACGTTTCAGCCTTACATCACTGTCAGATTCCTCCAAGAGTGATTCCTCACCTCGTACTTCTCTAATAGCACTCATCCCTCTCCCAGTTTCTTGACAACCACAAAGTTTCAAGTAAGTCCTCACAGACCAGAATTAAACTAAAAAATATGGGGCTGGAGAGAAAGCATCGGGGAAGGAACTTGCCTTGCATGCAGTTGACCCTCATTCCATCCCCGGCATTATATAGGCTCCCCTAAGCATACAGCCAGAAGCAAGCCCTGGGCACTGCCGGGTGTGGCCCCCAAATCTAAAAGCACTAAAAATCAAACCCTAAAAAGCAAAATTATTTTTGGTGGTTTTTATACAGAAGACAAGAAAGGAAGTGCTGGAGAGGATGTGGAGACGAGGGGATCTTTTGTACTGAGGATGGGAGTGTAGACTGGAGAAGCCATTGGGAAGCATTCAGAAACAGTGAATTGGTTATTCCACTTCTGGGCATTCATGTGAAAAAATGCAAAAACACCAATTTGAAGTGTGTGTGCACTCCCATGATTATGGCAGCACTGTTTGTAATAGTCAAGAACTGGAAACAAGCAAAGTGCCCCTCTGCAGAATAATGGATAAAAACGTGGTATATAATGACACTGGAATATGATTCAGTTATCAAGAAAGAGAAAACTGTCATTTGCAACAACATTGTTGGACCCGAAGAAGTCAAACTTAGTGACCTAAACCAGAGAAGACCAAACAGCTCATGATTTCACTTATACATGGTGTATAGAGAAAAACTGATGGACTAAGTGAAACAAAAGTAAGCTCTTGGGCTATAAGATAAATCAGTGTCTACCGGACAGGAAGGAGAAAGAGAGGTGGATCAATTAGAACAGAAAGGCTCACACACAGATTTTCAAGAACATGCTCTAATGCAGTGCAACATCAGCTAAAGAAAATACAATGATCCTTTTGCCTGACCACCCATTTTTAAACCAAAAGCTCCAGAAATAACATTCTTAAGTTACTGTTGAACATTACTAAGAGACGGATACGTGTTTCCCTTGCTATAGAAAAAGTTCTGGTTTGGTAATGTAATCACGATGAACTTATATGGAAAAACCATTGACTGTCCCCAGACCAAAAATTGACCACTAAGCCATATCAATAAAAATCGTATGCTTTTGGATAATGTGGAAACCTTACTAAATCATTTCCTCATAATTTCAACTTTACGCTTATTTCTAAGTTAAACAGAACCTACTCTTTCTCCCCACACCCTTTAGACTCAGATCCTACAGAGTTGAATTCAAGTTCCCTTTCAAAAAATCACTTAGCTTTTTATGGTCATTAAACACACTCCCCCCCCCCCCGCCACATACATATACACGCACACTGTAATATTTTCTACCATACAAGAATACAATAGGATCTGCTGAAACTTTATGTGTCAAGTATCCAACAAGAAAGTAAGGGTGTATAGAAATAAGAGCCAATCTACCAGTCAGTGATACATTCTCCTGCCTGGGTACTTTTCTGTCCAGGCAAGTTTTGTAATTATGACTGCATTAAATTATGACTAATCATTATTGCATAAAAATCATACCATTTTATGGTATCTTTCTCAACAAAACATAAATACTAAATGAAAAATTTCCAGGTAGTATAGATCACAGTGTCTATTCCATATTCCTGAGAGATATTTACAGTAGTAATGCTAGGATAAGATGTTAGAAGGGAGTGAATAAAAGTGTCAAGTTAAAACAAAAATATTCATCTTAGAATAAAAAGTTAAAAGGATTTTTCTACTTAGAAGAGCATTAGAGAAGCAAGATGGATGCTGTTTTCATGGTATGCATTCTACTGAGTTTGTTTTACCAAGCAGTTTTCAAACCCAACGGGACAACATACCCACATTTCCCCATATTTTACAAGATTGAGTTATCATTATCCTTAGCAGAATTTTACACGAGTGACCAAGAGCTTTATTGAATTTCCAACAAATACCATCAACAGACTCTTTGGAATTCTTCCTTGTAGGTAACATAACAAGACTCAATTGAATAACACACATCTGGCACCCTTTTAAGAGAGTATGGGGATTTCATTAAAAATAGCCTTTACCTTAAAAATGGCATTTCTATATATTTTCTGATGGTCCAAGACATCAAATCTCACTCATTTTTAATGAAATTAAAAGATTTACTTTCCTTAGCACGTGCACATCTTGTATCACAATTAATTAACTCTTCATGGTTAAGTTATGCATAGTAGGCCTTTACTAGATTATTAGTCTTGGCAATGCTTCCCCCTCTCCCCATTTTCATTTTAAAATAATGTCTAATAAAATAAAGGCCCTCCCGCTGATCATTGATTTGCTCGAGCGGGCCCAGTAACGTCTCCATTGGAGACTTTGCTGTTACTGTGTCTGGCATATCGAATACTCTCGGTAGCTTGCCGGGCTCTCCGAGAGGGGCGGAGGAATTGAACTCGGGTCGGCCATGTTGGCTGCGTGCAAGGCAGACGCCCTACCCGCTGTGCTATCGCTCCAGCCCCAAAATAAAATGAGTTTGATGTTAAATTCAATATAATTTTCTGAGGGGCTGAAGACATGGCACAATAGGCTGGGGTGCATGCTTACATACAGGAGGGATTCAACAAAAAACATCATGTGGTTCCCCAAACAGTTCTAGGAGTAATCTCTGAGTATTCAGCTGGGAGTAGTTCCTGAGCATCACTATGTGTGGTCAAAAATTTTTTTAAACTGCAGTTTTTTAAGGACTAGAGATAGTACAGAGGGTAAGTTCCTTGCCATGCACGCAGCCAAGCCTGATTCAATCCCTATCACTGCATATGATCCTCTGAGCACTCCCAGAAGCGATTCATGAGCACAGTCAGGAATGAGTCCCAATCAAACCTGCTCTACGGTCCCCCCCACCACCAAGGCCAAATATGTAATTTCTTGAGAAATTCTTGTTTGAATAGAATTCTCCTTCTCTAATAATATGAATAGAAGCAATGATAAAAACGCAGTGCTAGCAATGCTGGAGGTCACAAGGATATTAGTTTTGGAGTCTGTCTACCATAAAACTTTTGAATATTAATTTTTCTGATATTGGAGATGGGTAGAATAATGCATAAACTTCCAGTTGTGAAAATTAAATCAACTCATGATATTGGCTCATTATGCCTTTTTAAAATGACAGATGCATTCATTTTTGAATATTCTATTAGAAAAGAAGCTTCCATTTAAATAACTGGTGTGTGTTATCTGATGAGACAGTATCAATTGTGCAAAATGAGCTTCAATTTCCATCTTGCACCTATTCTCAGGAAGCATAACAGGTATAAATAATAATTTTATGATGCATATTTACATTTTTTGAATCTCCTACCTTTTCCATCGTCATCCATTATTACTCTCTATAGTAGGTGGGCTGATCTGCAAAGGCATTCATGCATTACACTTTGGATCAGAAACTAGGACACATTACATGGCAAAAGGCACTCTGCAGATGTACTGAAGGTAAAAAACGTTAGTAACAGTTAATCTGAGTATATGAGTCCTTCAAAGCACAAACTTTCTCTGGATAGAGAGCAATAAAATAGAAGCTCAGAAAAGAAATGCAGAAAAACTTAACTGTACCATTCATGGCTAGCCTGAAAATAAAGCGACTGCAAGCCAAAGAAAATGGGGCTCGATCCCACAAAGGCACAGGCCTGAATGAACTTAGAAATGGAGCCTATCTTGAGTCTTCAGAGGAAAGTTTGCTTTGATAGCAAAAAGTACAGTGAAGGAAAACCAGCCAAGATCACCCAGATCTCTGTCAACCTCAGATGACTTTTAAGGTGCTAAGTTTGCAGTATAGTCTGTTCTGGAAGCTAAAGGAAATGAACGCACCATTGATCCGGCCCTCATCTTTTGAGGTTGACTGCTCATAAAAATCTGTGGTTTGCACAAAATTTGTTTCCAAACAAATGTATGATTTATTATCACTAAATGTTTAATTTGCATATCTGCTTTACTTATCTATTGGGGGTGTGTGGGCTATACCCAGCAGTGCTCAGAGACCACCAGGCTCTTTGCTCAGGAAACCAAATGTGGTGCCAGGAATGGAATTGGACTCAGTTATTAACTCTGCACTATTTACCCAGCTCTTGTGGACCTATTTTATATAACCAGGGTTACATAAACATTTCTTAGGTAAAAAGGGGTGGTGAGTAGGAAAGTTGAAGAGGCTTCTTCAAGGCTTCTTCAAGCCCTGCTCTAAACCAACAAAATCGTCTCTTATTCTTGGTTTCTCTGTCTTTCTTCTTGACAGAACTTTTCCAGCACTGATTTTCATTGCCCCATCCCATCCCATCCCATCAAATCCTGCAATAGCTCATTATTGACAACATTAAAATTATAACTTGTTACCCTGATGTTATTTGCAACCTGGTTGCAATCTCTACTGCTAGACTCACCTCCCCAAATGTGGCGAATACCCTCTGCTCAGCTCTCATCAGAGCTGATTCCTGTATCTTTGGGTTCAATGTTGTTCATGACATGTCTGCTTTGTCTTACCACCTTCACAGCTTGAATATCTGTGGGGCCAAAGGGATAGTACTGCAGGTAAAACGTTTGCCTTACATTTGGGTTTCATTCCTGGTACCCACAGGTACACCGCCAGCAGTGATCCCTGAGCACAGAGTCAGTAGTGTAGCTTCAGAAAGCTGGTTGTGGCCCCGAAGACAATATTACAGACATCTCTATGACCCAAGGTACAGATCAACTGTGTTCTTGGTGTCAGAACAGAAAATGACATTTCCATAGCTACAGTTCTACTAATAAAATGTTAACAAATAGTTAAATTTGTTAGTAATAATATTTACAAGGAGCCATTTATTAATAACCGAGACAATGTTTTATTTATTTATTTTTGCTTTTGGGGCTACACCCGGCCATACACAGGAGCTTCTCCTGGCTCTGCACTCAGGAATTACTCGTGGCAGTGCTCGGGGGACCATATGGGATGCTGGGAATTGAACCCGGGTCGGCCGCGTGCAAGGCAAAAGTCCTACCCGCTGTGCTATTTCTACAGCCCCACCGAGACAATGTTTTAAATGCTTTCATAAGTGATCAACACCATGTGGTAGATTCCATTATTTAGGAAGTTGGATCTGAACCCTAAAACTCTAATACTGGTTTTCTGTATTCTGTTAATACTTCTGTACTAAATATCCTTTGTACTTATGGTTTGTTCTCATCACATCCAAACTTACATATTTTTCCTAGCCTACAACTAATTTCTTGTAGTAGATTTTAAGATCCTTGAGAATAAAAGGTATGAGACAACAGGGATTATATTTTGTCTTCAATAAAACCTATAAATATGCCTTTGATGCAAATAGTTGATTAAAATGCTTCACTAATGACATGAATAAGCATACAATAATATTTACGCTTTAGGGAAATGATTAAAATGCTTTAAGAATCCATTAACCAAATTTTAAATGTGTTATAACACATGTAATATTCATGTTTGGAAAGGGATAGTACAAAATGATTTGCATTTATAGACAGATGTAGATATTTTTTCCTAAAATAGCTTTTAGTGGTTCAATTTTTTGTATGTTTTGTCGCCATACTCAGGAGTGCTGAGGGCTTATTCCTGGTTTTGCACTAATGGTCACTCCTGGCAGGTTCAGGGTACCATCTAGGTAGTGGGGATCTAACCCAGGTTGGATACATATAAGACCTCCAGCCTCACTATTTTTTTCTATAAATAATAAAACAGCAAACAGAATATAAACCAGAATATGAAATAGGAAGTATTTGACATACATTTGTATAATTTACAGATTTTGAAACTTCAGTGTATACCACTTGAACATATTTATGTTCATATTTTATAAACAAGTCTTACAAATTGCATTGTTCATTATAATATTGAGAATTTTGTAGCTATTAATTATTATCATAGGTATCAGAGATGTTAAAAACAAAATATACTTCCTATCCTCAATGGCTAGACTAATGGGATTCAGATACATGTAAGTTTACAAAACATGTCATCAACACACAGATGACTCTTAAGTTTTAAAAACAGGCTTGCAGTTTTATATCATAAAAAGCGTTTCCAACTAAACAACAAGGGTAGAAGAACTATAAAATGGGAAATGGAATCAGTTATTTCTCTGAAGACCTACAAACTCAATTCAAGTTATCCTAAGTCTTCTTGTCTAGTGATAGGACTTTGATTACTACCTGCTGATTATGGCCCATTGATATTCTTCATCTTAACTTATTAGGTGTTGGGAGGATCCCTCAGGAGGGGGGAAGCATGCTGAAAGTAGACTATAGACCAGACATGATTGCCACCTATTGCCTCTTTTGCAAACCACAATGCCCAATAGGAGAGAGAGAACAAAAGGGAATGCCCTGTCACAGAGGCAGGGTGGAATAGGGGGCATGGGGGGGTGGGAGGGATACTGGGATCCGTGGTGGTGGGAAATGGGCACTGGTGGAGGGATGGGTATTTGATCACTTTTAATTTTATTTTTATAATTGTTTATTTTATTTTTATAAAGTTTATTTTATTTTAAAAAAGTAAATAAATTACCAACTTAAAAAAAAACATCTCCAAGGACAACCCCTCTCATATATGCTCAGTTAATTTTTGACAAAGGAACTGAGAGGATGAAACGGAGTAAACACAGTCTCTTCAACAAACAGTGCTGAGAAAACTAGATAACCACATGTAAGAAAATTAAAGCTGGGGGTATGGTGCCGCCAGCAGGTCAATCTGTACCTGTGAAGTGAGTGCATCAGCAGCCTGATGGCACCGTCAGACTGTCAGATACCCCAAAAGTACTGCTGTGCCTTTGGCCAGACCCCAAAAACTTGGGGCCAAGTTTACCAAGAAAGTAAACGGCCTAAAGTTAGGTATGTGGGAGACACACCCACAAACCTCCTCCGGCTCAGCTATATAATTGGAGGCATGGCCTCTCTTGTTCCTAATCGAACTGCTTAACGGCCATGATCCCAGAGACTCAGAAACGAATCTCGGAACCCAAAGGCTTTTGGCAGAAATGCGTCCTGTTCATGCAGTAGGTTACTGGAGCTGGGCCACTCCAGGTGGGAATAGGTTTCGTGCCTTGACCTGTTCCCCTTGGCGGCCCGGTGACCACCATCCTCCAGAGGCCACTGGACAGTCAGGGTTTGGCCTGCAGTGACGAGACACGTGGGACCTCACCAGATGGGGGTGGAACCGGCCCTTTCCTCCCCAACCAAGCAAGACCCTGAGTTGCCACCTACAAACGGCCTCTCTGGCTCCTGATCAATCTGCTTAATGACCATGAACCCAGAGACTCAGAAACAAATCTAGAAACCCAGCAGCTTTTGGCAGAAATGCATCTGGACCGCATACAAGGTAGCCGCTGCCTCAGAGCTTATTGGAAAGCCAGGTACGAATTGGTGGTGACGAGCAACTGCAGTCTCATGGGAAGGGGGGCATTCCCGGCTTGTCCTTCACACCCTACTGAGGTCACGAGTTGCCCTCCACAAACAGCTCTCTGGCATGGCCATGGCTCCAGAGGCAAAAGAACTTAATCCAGAGCCCGGCAGCTTGCGGCAGAAAAGTGAATGGACCATGCATTAAACTACAGTGCCATGCCTCCCCGGGAGGGAAAGGGTGTTGCTCCCTTCCGCCTCCCCCCCCACCCCCCCGTGGCATTTATTGGAAAGAGCTTATTGGAAAGCCAGGTATGAGCTGGCGGTGACAGGGCAACTGCAGTCTCATGGGAAGGGGGGCGGTACTGGTTCGTCCTTCACGCCCTACTGAGGTCACAAGTTGCCCCCCAACGAGTGGCTCTCCGGTACAGCCATAACACCAGACATACAGAAACCAATCTCGTAATTATCTGGATCTTTGCAGAAATCCAAAATTATTATATGATCCTCATAACCAGCTATAGAAAACAAAGTATTTCACAATGCCTTTTCAGCAATTCTGATTGTTGGGGGGGGGGGGGGAATACTAAACAATCATGGTGCATCTTTTGTTGAAATAATGAATGTAATCAATGTAGAGAATAGTTAAGTGGAAATCATCTCCCTCACAGTCATTGGGAGGGCTGGGGGGTATATGGGAGTTCTTGATGGTGAAAAATGAGTACTGGTGAAGGAAGAGGTGTTTGATCATTGTTTGACTGAGACTTAAACCTGAAAGCTTAGTAACTTTTCCCACAGTGATTCAATAAATAAATATAAGAAGAAAAATAAACTGTGGAAAAAAAGTAAGGTTGGGTTCATTCCCAAATCAATCAGCTAATCAGTGGCTGAATAAATGGCAGTACTCCTACATAATAAAAAAGAAAAAAGAAAAAGAAAATTAAAGCTAAATCCTTATCTCACACCTTACACAAAAGTCAATTCAAAGTGGATCAAACACCTTTGAGATTTTATCAGAATCTATAAAGTATACTTTATAGAGGAAAATACAGGCCGGGCACTTCAAGATCTGGACCTCAAAAGTATCTTCAATGATACAGTGCCACTGGCAAAGGCAACAGAATAAATCACGATCACGACGATCACGACCATCCTATTATTCGTTGATTGCCTTGAGCAGGCCCCAGTAATGTCTCCTTCGACCTAGCCCTGAGATTTTTAAAAAAGTGCCATATTCAAGGCTCTTTCAGAGTTAGGGGAATGAGACCCATCATTGTTACTGGTATTTGGCATATTGGGTATGCCAAATCAACTAGCTCTGAAAATGGATGGCGCTGGAGCATCGGGCCCATACCCGGCCGTTGCTGGCAGTAGGTGACGCATGAGAGGGGGATGGAAGCGCCTTGAGTACGGGGTCCACGCTCTGGAAAAAAAAACAGAATAAAAAAATCTAAAAAATGGAACTACATAAAATTAAAGAGTTCCTGCATGGCAAAAGAAACAAAGGCTAAAAGTTACCCATCTATCTGATATGTTGAATGCAACTATTTTCTCCTATTCAGTTGCATTCAACATATCAGATAGAGGGTTAATATCCAGGATATATAAAGTACTCACAAAGATCAACAATAAAAAAATCAAAAAATGGGGAATGGAAAAGAACATTTCTGTAAGGAAGGCCAAAGATGGGCCAACAGGCACATGAAAAAGTGTTCATTAGGGAAAAGTCTAAATCAAGACAACAATGAGATGTCATCTCATTCTAGTAAGAAAGACACATATCAAAAATTCTGTAAATACCCTGTTCTGGCAGCGAGGTGGTGGGTAGTGGTGTTGAAGAAGGGACTCTCAGCCACTGCTAGTGGAAATCTGCCTTCTTGGAAAAGAGGATGGTGATGACTCAGTAAACTAAGAATTGAGCTGCCATATGACTCAGAAATTCCACTTCCGGCTATCTACTTCCAGGAAACAAAGACAATCAAAAAGACATATGCAAACCAAGGGCTGGAGCAATAGCAAGATAGCACAGCAGTAGGGCATTTGCGTTGCATGCGGCTGGCCCAACCAAGTCAGGTTCAATTTCTCCGCCCCTCTCAGAGAGCCCGGTAAGCTACCGAGAGTATCTCGCCTGCACGGCAAAGCCTGGCAAGCTACCCGTGACGTATTCAATATGCCAAACACAGTAACAACAAGTCTCAAAATGGAGACATTACCAGGCGCGCTCGAGCAAATTGATGAACAACGGGAGGACAGTGCTACAGTGTATACCATTATTCACTGCAGCACTTAGTGCAATAGCCAAGACAGGTATATAAGTTGACTATGAAGATGTGGTATATATAAACAATGGAATACTATGCAGCTGTAAGGAAGCACAAAATTATGCAATTTGCTGCTACATGGATGGAACTGGAAGATATGTTAAATGAAGTGAGCCAAAAGAAGGACAAACATATGATGATCTCATTTATGTATGGTAGATAGAATAACAGGTTGAGGAAAAGCAATGTTTTAATGGGGAGAGGGGAGATGCTGAGATCATCACTGGTCAGAGTATAGGGAGAAGAGCAGAGAAGGAAGGGAACTGCAGAGGGAAGAAGAGATAGATGGGAAGCAGTGGGGAGCAGGGGTCTAGGGGCTCAGAGTACACCAGTGGTGGAAAGGAGTGGTACTGAATATCCAAACCACAGCGTCTGCATTTATTCATGTCTTTTGGCTCACACTTGGCTGTGCTCAGGGATTCCTCCTGGCTCTGCTATCATAGATGAGGAACTGTTCGATTGTAGTTCTAATCATTTTAGGATTAACATTGGGCTGTCCTTTCTCCTCCCGCGGAGAGCTAATGCTAACTGAGTTACACCCACTACAGTGCTCTAGGGGGTACACCCAATTCCACAGGGCACTCCCAATCCTCCATGTTTATCTTCAACTTCTTCTTTGTGTCCTACTCCCCCCATCTCTTAGTCACAAATATCTCCAAATCAGACATGCTAACTTGTAGAGTCAAAACTTTTGATGGTGCTGGATTTTGTTTATGTACTTGAAATATTTGCTTTTCTCTTTTCTTTGTGCCCATAAATTTACATAGTTTTATTTTAGAGCAATGTCCTTTTTGAATAGACACAGGTACACAGTTAATGCTATGCTTTTGTAAAAAGGGAGTTAATTGACTCTGAAAAATACTAACTCCTGGGAATCAGTCATCTTGACTTGACTTAAGCCTCAGTTGCCCTTAGATTGACCTTAATTCCTTACACTGCAAAATGTGGGTCCCATGAAGGGACTCGGATGGATCCAGGGCAAGCCATAAGCTATCCTGGCTTCAATATGGGACAGCTTAAGGGCCACAAGAAGTATACTAGGCTAAGAGCATGGTTATGAAACAAGCTTTGTCATGACTCAAAAGAAGTAACTGAAAATAACCTGACCTGCGGACTGTAGTCTGGGAAATAGTGAGATGTCCCCAGGAAAAGCCATCCTTTACCAGGAGTAAGATAAGCTTCTAAGGTATAGATAAAAGTCTATATCTTTTACTGTGTTTATACAAAATGACTAGAAATATTATTAAGAAATAAATTTAATATGATTGTTTAAATGGATTACCAGTAAAGAAAAGGAGAAAATAATATGGCCCTAGATGAAATGTATCCCTAGGTGGTTCTTCTAGGAGTTTAGAGCCCTGAAGCTCCTTGGGTGGAATGCCGGCCTTGGACAGATCTCCTCAAGAGTTTCCGCTGAAGGAGGTGCTTTACATCCGTTCCTGTTAATATTTAACTATACCTATGTGTAATTGCTGTCACTCAGCCCATCACAATTTCTCTATAATAATCCTGATTGATTGATAAAGTTGCCACTGATTAACAGCCTGTGGACCTGTTTTTTTGTCCACCAGCTGGGAGGATGGCTATTGGTCATGAACACACCAGGGGACTCTGGTCATCACAGGATAGTGATTCAAACACCTGGCACTCAAGTTGGGACTGGACAACTGGTGCCTGAACAGGGACCAGATAAGGGACCGTATGGGCTGACAGAAACTGAACCTGGGTTGGCTGTGTGATAAGCAAGTGCCTGACTGTTGTACTCTTTGGTCCCCAGTGTTTATTTATTATTTTTGTTTTGGGGCTTCGAGCCCGCACGGCAGAGCCTGGTAAGCTCCCCGTGACGTATTCCATATGCCAGACACAGTAACAACAAAGTCTCCAATGGAGACGTTACTGGGCCCGCTCGAGCAAATCGATGATCAATGGGAGGGCCTTTACTTACTTACTTACTTACTTACTTGGGGCTTCACTCAGCTCAGGGCTGACTCCTGGCTCTGCCCTGAAGGGTCACTCCTCAGAGGCTTGGGGAACCATATGGGGTTCTGAGGATTGAACCCGGGTAGGCTGTATGCATGGCAAGTGCTCAACCTGTTATACTATTGCTCTGGTCTCCTGATACTTTTATAATGATGACTGCCTATTTAAAAATTGAAAGCATTATGGGATATAACTGATAGAATGATAAGCCTACAACGGAATACTTGCAGACCTTCACATAAAGTGAAGATCAAGTGAAAAATAAAAGATAAAGTGAAAAATCAAGAGAATACTAACTAAATATTTAAAACTGAAAAAAATTTAGTTGAGATTTTTTGGTTTAAGATATGCTACTCATTATATATTATGTCTAAATAAAGAGCCTAGTGTAAGGTCCACCATTAAAAAATGAATTTATTATTTTTGATGCTATCACATAATTGATCAAATGAGATACTAAAATTGAAAATTTTATTTTTAAAAACTGTTGGAGCTGAAAATTTTTCTTAAGAGATAAAAAAAGATTACTTGAAACCCATACACATATAAACACAAATATTGAATCTAGATATCTACTTAAAGTTTAGAGTCAAATAATTACAAAACAACCCCTGTTGGCTATTCTTCAGTTAAACTCAGGTTTTTAAATGAAGAATATGTTGTATTCTGTTGTCAATAGGTCAAACATTTTTGGTGGAAAAATAGAAAAAAGTATGTATTTCAAGAAAAAATAAAATTTTTATTTTGGTTTTGGTGCCACACCCAGTGGTGCTCAATGCTGACTCCCAGTTCTGCACACAGGGGTCACACCTGGGTGGCCTGGGGAACTATATGTGGTGCCAGGTATTACACCTGGGTCAGCAGCATGCAAGGTAAATGCCCTACCCACTGTACTACTGTAATGGTTTATGAAAAATGAAATTTTTAACCAATAAAATGTCATAGAAAATTAATAATGATAATAAAAACTATTTTCTACTATCACATATTTACAGGAAGAAGCCATAATATCACTGTCACTGTCCTCCCATTGTTCCTCAATTTGCTCGAGTGGGCCCAGTAATGTCTCCATTTTGAGACTTGTTACTGAGCTTGGCGTATTGAATACGTCACGGGTAGCTTGCCAGGCTTTGCAGGGCGGGCGAGATACTCTCCATAGCTTGCCGGGGTCTCTGAGAGGGGTGGAGGAATCGAATCCAGATCAGCCGGGCTGGCTGTGTGCAAGGCAAACACCCTACTGCTGTGCTACTGCACCAGCCAGAGCCATAATATAAGAAGAAATAAGACTGCATTGGTTAACCTGCTAATATCATAATGATTTTGATGGTAAAAACATATACATATATACACACACTCATAAAAGAAAGCCAAGTTCATATTAAGAAATTTCAGTGTATTGTCAACAGATCTGTGCTTTTTAGAAAACATACAGCCATGGAAGATTTTATGGTATATTTCAGCTGTGACTATAAAGACAATTCTTTTCTTGCAATCTTCTCTACTCCTGGTTTCTGCGGTGTAATTCTCTCATAGTTTTTCTTCATCATCATTCTTCCTTGGTCTCCTTCATGGGCTCCTCTTCCTCTGCCTAAATCTAAAGTTGCTCCTCTTCCATAGGATGATTCCTTAACCTCCTGTTCTTTTTATCTAGAGTGTTCTTGGACAATCTTAGCCATGCTCATGGTTGTAAGCATCACATAAACCAGGACTTCTTAAACTTTTTTCATTTGCAAGCACTTTTTACCCAAGACACTTTACATAACCTCAGATATATACATATATATATATACATACATATATATGCATCCATCCATATATACCTACATATATATGTACACACATATGTGTATATATACACATATAATAGTTATACAGATCAAACATTTTCTGATGATATATCATAAATCAAGTTATTTTAAAAACAGTTTTAAAAACAGATACATGAATCCTTGGGTTAAAGAGAACTCCACATGCTAGAACTCCAGCTTTGCCTGCAGGAGGCCCAGGTCAGATTCCTGGCATCATTATGTTCCTCTGAGCACCACAAGGAGGACCTACAGAAGGCCCCATGCACACCAGGTGTGGTCCAAATATACCGTAGCACTATCCTACCATTGTTCATCGATTTGCTCGAGAGGGCACCAGTAACGTCTCAACAAATTGTGAGACTTGTTGTTACTGTTTTTGGTATATCGAATACGTCACGGGGAGCTTGCCAGGCTTTGCCGTGCGGGCAAGATACTCTCGGTAGCTTGCCGGGCTCTCCGAGACGGGTGGAGGAATCGAACCTGGGTCGCCCAGGTTGGCTGCGTGCAAGGCAAACGCCCTACCTGCTGTGCTATCGCTCCAGCCTGGTCCAAATATAAAGAAAGGAAAATGAAAAGTACTGGGACCTTTTAATACTGTAACCACCCACAGTTTAGAAGCTAGGATTTAAACTAATATTTCCCAAAGGTGGAAATAAAACACCCTGGAGTGCAGCTGCAGGGAGGTACTTTGGGTGCAATGGGAGCACCTCCTGTTTGTTTGCTTAAAGAACACAGATTTCCAGGGGTGCACTGAAGAGTTTTTTTTAATGGGGTGATAGGAAAAATAAATGTGGGAGTCTTGAGCAAACTTTCTAATGCTCAGGTTTGTGTCTCTGAGCCGGGTGTTAGCTTCAGAAATGTTTAGTTAAATATATCTTAGACATTTCTACTTGGAGGTTTGCAAATAGCTCAAATTCAAAATTAAAGGATTCTGAATCTTAAATTAATCCCAAATGAATTCTAAATTAAAGGATTCTCTACATATTCCCTCAATTTATTACTCCCTTGGTACTTTGATAAGCTCTTTGGTATTGTTTTAGGTACAGGGGCACAGGTGCACTCCTGGCAGTGCTGGGGAACCCCATGTGATGTGGCGGGTTGAACCGAGATTGGCTTCATATCATACAAGTACTTTAAGCCTTAAACTATCTCTCTAGCCCTCCGATAGTCTTTACCAATGCTGCAGTCCAAGCCAGAAATAAGAGAACCATCTGAGAATTCCCTCTCCACCTCTAATAGCCAACCAGCTGTCAAGCCAGGTGCCACCTAAAAATTTTACTGTTAAAAGCTTCCCTGACTCTCTCCTTCCCTTGCTTATATTTACAACTAAGAGCCTGACTTAGTTCAACAGCTCATCTTTTATCTGAATGCATCACTGTCAATTCTACATTTTATTTTTACTGGATTTTGACCTATATTTAATTCTTTAGTAAAGTCCACTTCAAGGAAAGGCTTGATAAATTTGTTTTCTTATTTATCATGCTAATTTGATCCTAACCATCAACTTTCCACCTATACATTAATAACAAAAATGTATAACAAAACAACGAAACCCCTCTGTGATCTGATCTGATTCTATAGGCATCATCTTGACCACATTCAGAGTGATACCAATGGTTAAAATCAGGCCTTAAACACTCATCAGTCCTCAACACGTCAAGCCTCCCTGCCTTTGCGTCTCCTGGTGTCTAGGCAGAGTACCTTCTAAGAGTGCTTACCTGCTCAGCAGAGACTTTTCTTTTGAGTATTACTTGCTTCAGTAATTCTTCCTGGGGGTACTGGATGGACCAATGGCCTTGCCTAGAGAAGTCCACTTACCTCCTGCCATGTGGCCATAAAGAATCTGCCCAAGTATCTGTTTTCTCTAATTACCAGCAATTCTTGTTATAAATAATTTCTGACTCATCTTTATTTTCCATGTGCCTGGCATACAACATGGCAAGGGCTTAAGGGCAATCAAAATACCCAGAATCAATTATGCCAATTTGCTAACACAGCATGAACTATCTAACTTGTAAGTCTTAATGTCCATTTGAATCTCCTAACTTATAAAAATTGCATAGATTTTATTTGGAGGGAGGAATTTTTGTTTTACTGGTACTTGCAGGTTTGAAAGACAGAAAAAAAAACAATGACTAAAGCTTTAACAGCTTAACAAATTTTATAACAACCTTTTAATTTCAAAAGTTCAATATCTCCCTTAGTAACATAAATTATGAATAAATATTTGCCATTTCAAAATCATATGATCTCTATGATCAGAAATTAATTTCTGAATTCTGTATTAAATGCTGTGCGGGCAGTTGGTGGCTTGCCGGGCTCTCCAAGAGGAGTGGAGGAATTAAACCTGGTTTGGCCGTGTGCAAGACAAATGCCCAACCCACTGTGCTATCACGTATCCCGCCCACATGGCAAAGGCTGGCAAGCTACTCGTGATGTATTTGATATGCAAAAAAGAGTAACAATAAGGTGGCTGGAGCAATAGCACAGCGAGTAGGGTGTTTGCCTTGCATGCGGCTGACCAGGGTTTGATTCCCAGCATCCCATTATAGTCCCTCAAGCACCACCAGGAATAATTCCTGAGTGCAGAGCAAGAGTAACCCCTGTGCATTGCCAGGTGTGACCCAAGAAGCAAAAAAAAAAAAGAGTAACAACAAGTCTCACAATGGAGACGTTACTGGTGCCCGCTTGAGCAAATAGACGAACAAGGGGAGGACAGTACTACAGTGCAGTGCTACAGTATTAAATGCAAAAGATAACATTATAAAACAACAAAGTGAAGGGCGGAGAAGATAGTTCAAAGTTTTGAGCAAATACTTGGCATGTGATGGCTCAAGGAGGTGATTCTCTGCACTGCAGAAGTTCCAGGAGCCCCACTAACTATGGCCCTGAGATCCTCCAACAAGTGCTGTTTAGTCCTGGGCCTGAGTACTAAACTGGGAAGCTTATACAATAAGACTGGGGCCTCTGGGCCTGCTCAGGAGCTCCCTCACCCACCAAAAACTCATTAAAAATTCCTATTATAACAACCATGATAAACCTAATGGGTTTCCACCCTGGTTTAAGGCACACCATCAAGTCATGATTTGAATATAATATTATTATATGAAACCCAAATGACAGGATCACAATAACACTTGGAAAAATCAGGATTAGCTGGGTCCAGGAATGAACATATACTGCAATGTTTTTGTGTGGTAGATTTGTATTCTGGCTTCTGTGTACAAGGACCCCAGCATTTGAACAGTAATCAGATTTAATTCATTTGCCTATAATTTATTTCCTGTAAAAGAGGCAACATATTATAAGCTTTTGTTTGCCTAAGTAGAAGATATGCTATTATTTCCAAGATACCAGGGATAAATGTTTAATTATCGATATCCATTTGAAAAAAAAAAGGCATTGTTTGACTCACAAATTTCTTAATTGCTAACAGTGGCTTTTCCGAGTAGGAGTGTTGCATCCCATTTATTTCTGCAGATGTGATTTAGAAACTGAATTTTAAAGTAGCAGAGCCTCAAAATATCTTCACTATCAGCAGAAAGCCCTCCTTCCCCGCGGCTGAAGGATACTGCTGCATGTAGTTTTACCAGGGAACTAAAAGCGGCCTTGAGAAAACTGGCTGCGAATGAACTGAAAAAGAAGCGAGGCCATCAGGAGCACTTCCTTCCCACGGAACTGGCCATCTCGTCCGCAGCTGGTGACTTGGCTGAGAAGGGAAATGAATTGGGCTGGTTGCAATGGGAGGATCCTAAAGGAAAGGAATGATGAGGCAACTCAGCGTTCATCCCTCAACCAAGGCTCAGTCAGTGAGAAACTGGAGGTGGTGGGGGGCTCTGGGCTGAACTGCCCCCCTGGAAAGGAAATTCTGGAAGGGCCTCTCAACTCCAGTGGCCAAGGGTGCCCTTGCTGCAGCTTCCTTCATCCCTGAAAAGCAAAGTCACTGGATTTTCAGAAAGATTGAGTAGTTTCCAAGGACCCTAGCCCTCAGGAGCAGGTTGCCGGCCACACAGCCCTGCAAGAAAACGAGCACAAGAGGACACAGAGTTTGATGACCACGCAGACACGAGGTGGGAAGGAACGCAGAAATGCCTACCGGTCTGGCTGAGCTGGGACGCGCTTCGGCTCTTCCGAGAGAGGCCCACGATAGCTACCATTTTGGCCCCAATGCTCGAGTGACGCTTCTTGCCGCTGGTGCCCAGGGTGCCCACGGCGGTGTCCGACTGGCTGCCGTCATTCTTCTCCAGCGAGCACATGTCTCCACTGATGCTGGTGCTTTTGGTCATGTTCTTCCCTGAAATGCCCATTTGTCTGCTTTGCATTTTGGAGGTAAAGACACTGCCAGCCGGTGGGGCATTAAAAGTGAGGGCAGAAGTGAAAAGGAGAAAGACAGAAAAGGTATTTTAGATGAAAGGTTGGCAACAGAGTTCAGTTAGTTCACTGAGGGGCCAAATTGTTAGGATTTAAACATTTCAGTCATCTGGAGTTTGAATGGACTCTAATTCAGGACCAACCTTAATCTCGCTATGCAAAATCAGATTTAGGATTTAGGATTTCTCTCTCTGCCTCTCTCTTTCTGTGGAGATGCTGGAGACCCAACATGGGTCTCATACGTGCCAAAGGATTTCATTTCTAATTTTAAAAAAATGAGTGGTGCTCACATCTGGCTGTGTCAAAGTGCCAGAGGTCACTTTTGGTGGTACTTAGGGTCCATGTGGTCCCTGAGGTTGATCCTGGGGTTCCTGGATGCAAAGCATGCACCCCATCCCTCAGAGCCTCTCTTTGACTCCCCAATCCAGGATTATTTTCTGGTTGTAAAATTTGGGAAGTGGACACTGGTTAAGGGACTTGCCATGGAAAAGAAAATTTATAAAAAATAGTGGCTTTTCTAGCAGTGCAAAATGTGCTTAAAGGGAGACAGTCAACATGAAGACGTTTCTAAAACTACTCATCTCAAATTTGCTTTACTATTTATTGTCTTTAAAAAGTAGAGAGTAGGAAAAATATTTGGGAGAGTTGTGGGTCACCTGGGGTCTTGGGGATACTCCTGACTGAGTTCTCAGGGTATAGCTCCTGGAGGTGCTCGGGAACCAGGTAATTCCGGGGGGGGGGGGAACCAGGTAATTCCGGGGATTAGAGCAGGCATGTCCTAAGACCTTTGGGCCATCTCTTCATCTCTGACTGGAAACGTTTTATTTAAAATTGGCAAACATTAGAGCTGCCAATGCTACAAGGGACTCTTGAAAATAGGCTTTCTCATCTTGTGTGTTTTCTAATATAAGTAATCTCAGTTACCTTTTCTAACAGGGAGATATGTCTTTATTGGCTTTACACTTAAAAATGTGTTATTTCACTCAACATAATTTCATACTTATTGGCATAACTCTATATTTCCCCAAATATAAAATTAAGTTTTCTCTCTTGCATTTTTTTAAAAAGAAAAATATGACATTTTAGACAGTACAGTCAGAATGCAACCAATGAATCAACCAAGTATGTGAGTGATTAACAATCTACCACAAAAATAACCTGTGAGAGAATCAGGATCATAAGTTGTCTACAACTGCTATGGTAGAGTAGTGGGTAAAGGTTAGAAAAAAAAAAGAAAGCAAGTGTTTGCCAGAGAGGTGGACTGGGGCACAGGAGGAAAACTGGGGACATCGGTTGGGGGATGTGGACACTGGTGAAGGGATTGGTGCTTGAATATTTACCCTTGAAACTCAGTCATGATCAACTTTGTAATCAAGGCGATTCATAAATAAATTAAAAAGAAAAAAAAAGACAACAGGTTCCCAGGAACCTGAAAGAATGGGCAGGAAAACAGGGTGCTTTGCAAGAATGGAAAGACTTACAAGATATTATTGTTCTGATTATTAGAAACTTAATTCCTGTAGTAATTTAGCTTTGACACTGAGTGTTTGAGACCTACTCACAAAAAGAGAAAAAATACAAAAAAAAGCAAGAACTGTGAAAAAAAATTACATATAATTTAAAGGATGAGAATGAGAAAACCGACCAACTGAGATGAGCTATTTCTTTTTTTTCCTTCCTTTCATTTTTTTTTTTTTTTGCTTTTTGGGTCACACCCAGAGATGCACAGGGGTTACTCCTGGCTCTTCACTCAGGAATTACTCCTAAGTGGTGCTCGGGGGGCCATGTGGGATGCTGGGAATCGAACCCGGGTCGGCCGCGTGCAAGGCAACTGCCCTACCCGCTGTGCTATCGCTCCAGCCCCATGAGATGAGCTATTTCTAATCCAAATTCTTGACCTTCAAAAAAATAATTTTTCCCTCTATACTAGAGTAAAATCTATCAAAGAGCAGAGCTACATAGGTTAATTTTATTCTGCAGCATATAGTATATAATAGATCTAGTGTAGAATATTTAAAAATACCATAAAGAATATTATTTTGTATCTAACATTTTTGAAAAGAAAAGAGAGAGAGGAAGTGAGAGAGAAAGAGAGAAAGCAAGAGAGAAGGAGAGAGAATAAGAGAGAGAGCAGTATAGACATCCCTACAATTTCTGTAATGAACCAAATCGATAACTCAAGTTTGCTTGATTTTGCTAAAATATAACAGAGCTTTGAAGATAAACAGACATGGGCCTGAATTCTGGCCTGGCTTCTACTTAACTTACTTTCCTGAGTTACATGCTTACTCAGGCTACTGAATGTAACCTGCCCACACGGCAGAGACTGGCAAACTCCTCGTGGCGTATCCAATATGCCAAATACCAGTAACAATGATGGGTCTCATTCTCCTAACCCTGAAAGGGCCTTGAATATGGCACTTTAAAATCTCAGGGCTAGGATGAAGGAGATGTTACTGTGCCTGCTAGAGGCAATCGACAAACAACAGGATGATCGTGATCATGATGCTTACTCAAATTCTTAGGTCCTTCATCTATATAATGGCAATGTTTTAATTTCCTTTTTCATTTTAAATAATGGAGATAATATGCCTAAAGTAAAAGTTCAGTAAGTGGAAATCACAAAAACTAAAGTTAGGGAAAATGAATAACCAATAAAATGCATAAATATCTGGTATTGATAGAAGTGATGTATTTCATTTTGCATTTGGAAACGTGGGCTCATACATCAAAGGTGGGCTTAACACAGCCAGCTTAAGGTAATGAGAGTAGACTTCACTGGGATGATATCAAGAATTTCAGGCTTTCCTTTTGACTTTGCTGGCTGATCTTGGGACAGTCGGATTCCCTTTCTGGAATTCAATCTCCTTGTGTAAAACTCAAAAAACCATATACAAAGCACTAGGAAGAATTCCAGATATGTAAAAGCCCCTCCCCAAATTATTCTTGTCCTTGTTCTTGTCATTATTATCATCACCGACACCATCATGATCTATGAAGCAGCCACTGAACATGGAGAACTCAAATATTAGGGGAAAAGGAAATAGACATGTGCAGCTTATCCTGGTCTGGTGCATGTATCAAAACCAGATTTCCCCCACTGCTAGCATTTGGACGAATGCAACTCCCAAATGCCATCCAATGGCACAGCAGATAAATCAAAAAGGAAAATCTCCAAAGAAAAATAAATTCTCACTGCATAAGGTACTGGGTTCACGAAACTACAGACAGTCACTTGCACAAGAGGATAATAAAAGAAATGTGAAAAAAATACAATTTAAGTTTATAATGGTCTGTTTGAGGGGAAAAGGTATGCTTTATACGGCAAAAGATCAAGAAGAAAGTACTATATGCAGTGTGCTAAAAGTTGTTTTAATATCCTTTTCTTCTTTTTGTAGTTGAAAGGTCAAATTCATTAGATTGAGAGGGATGTGTTATACATAGGCTGTAAACGCTGCGCAGATGTTTTCAATATTCTCTGGTTGGTAGTTATGCTTCTCTTATATTTTTCAGAGCATAGTTGGGGTGCTTAGTGGTTAGTTCAGTGGTTGGGGATTACTCCTGGTGGTACTTGGGAGAATTGTATGATGCCTGAAATCAAACACAGGACTCCCACATGAGAAGCAAGGGCTCAGTAAGTTAAGCGATATAATGCTGGTCCCATGGTTATGTTTTTGAAAAATGTTTAAGATTTCTAAAAATTTTATAAAGGTTTTGGCTATAAAAACATCAAAAGGCAAATTAAAAGAGTAGTCAAGGTCTAACAGTCCCCTTTTAAGGACTGTGGGTCAAATTATTCAATCCATAGTCCATGGAATAAAGGCACAGACTGATTTTCTAAAGATTTGCTGTGTAATAAAACTGGATTTTGATAAGGATAGTCAGGTCCAGGAAGAGACACTTTCGATATTTCTAAAATTTATTTTATGCATATTTTCTACTTTGGGGGCTTCTGAAAAACAATTTAGCATTATTAAATATGTAAGAACAATAACACATATGATCTAGTTTATGGCACATAATTGCTAAATGTCGAATCTAGTAAGATTTTTTTAAAAGAAAATCTAGTATTATAAGTCATGAAAAGAAAGGTAAAGAAAGCTAGTTAATATTTGTAAATACCTGAAAGACAGAGCACATCAGGGGCTATAGAAGTTTGACTGAATTAAATAAAGTTTACAGGCTTTGGACCAAAAGTGTTGAAAAAACAGGTTTGAATGAAATGGAGTATTTCAGTTCTATCTGAAATAACAAACAGCAAGCAAGGGATAAAGACAAATTCTGAGTTTGCCAGAGCATGAACATGCAAGTGGCAATGTAAAGAAAATAGAGTCATACCAAAAAAATATTTCTCCATAAGGAGAGTTGGGGAGGGAACAAGGTAGAGAGTAACTCAGGAATTAGAGATTGGGCGGTAGAGGGTTTGACAGTTCATATAACAGCATCTGAGAACTGCAGCACGGGAACCCAAAAGCACACAAGGCTGAGAGTAGACTGAAATCAATCAGGAATGAAAGCAGGGAGAGCACTTTGGGTGGAGAGCAGAGTAAGAGCAGGGTTCTCAGACTCGCAAACTAGAGGCTGAGAGTAATAACTGTAGGGCAGAAGCAAACTCCTATGTCTAGGCAACTTGAAAGGTTGCTGGCCATTTCCTTCTTTCTTGCTGCTGTGTTCCCGAGGCAGGTGTCAGGGGCACCAAATGCCCATTATTAGGATGATTCACCCTTGACTGACCACTCACCAGACAGGAGATAGATGTCTGGATTTTGAAACACCATTTCCTGAATTCTGACATATTCCTTGGAGGGGTGGGGGTGGGGCAAGATTGTGCTAAAGCATCTGCTCTTGTGTAATGTTTCCTAATTAAGACATTTCTCTACATTGTCTTCCTTTCCTAGAATTACTGTCTGAATTTATGATTTAATGAGCTGTATTTAACTACCTACAAATGGTCTTCTACTATCAGTAAATACTTATTCTCCCCTGATCAGGAATGTTACTTGAACATCTATCCTCACAAATATGAAAACAAAAAATGATATGACACATCCCTTTTCAGTTAACTGGCCAATATCTACATGCAAAGTGCAAATATGGTTGCATGAGAACATGGTGTTAGTTTATATTCGAAGTTTCAGTGATCAACTCTGATGTCAAGAAACCTTAGTTAAATTAGTAAATAAACATTTATTAGGGCTGGAGAGATAGTACAAGGGCTGAGGAACTTACTCTGTACGTAGTTCAATCCCTAGCACCCCATCTGTTCCCCTGACCCCCACCAGGAGTGATCCCTGAGGACAGAGCCATGAATAAGCTGTGATACCACAAGGTGTGGCCCCAAAATCAAAGTAAACAAACAAAATAGCTGTTTAAAATTTTCTTCTCTAGACAATACACAAAAATGGTGTTTCTCATATTAATTCATTTCTAAAAAGGATAGAAACTTAAACTTTCATATTATTAACACCAATGCAGGAACTTTATACAACTGTACTCTCAAGTCCTAATATGTTTATTGGTGTGGTATGATGTCCTTGCTAGGGCCTATGCTAATCGTCCATGTATTATTACAATTTCAGGACATGTACTGGCCAAATGAGTGCAAGAAATGAAAAATATTAAAGAGAAGAAAATGTAAAATATGCATATGAAGACACCACATTGTTTTGAGATGTGTAGAAGAGTTTGGCTAGATTGGAAGAGGCTATGGCCTAAGGGAGAGAGGAGGAGATCAGATTGCCCATGTACACTTGTACAAAAAGCCACTAAAGTCGAGTAGTTAAGAAAACTAAAACAATTATAGGTAAGAAGAATGATGTACAATGGTGAGTTTATTTCCATGCTGCAATAAAGGGGCTGTTTGCAATATTATTTTCCCTTTGCTGGGATGTATTTCAGCAACCCCTGGAGATTACAAAAGGCTTTTGGGGGGACTTGTTTGGATAACTGAAACACTAGAAAGAATGATCCCCACCAATTTCATTGGCAGTGGTTACCTCCAGTTGTCTCTTCACTCTTGTCAGTCAGACAGAGCCTCTGAGTGACTATCCTCTGGTTCTGGCACTTTTCAATTAATTGGCCAATAAACAGCGGGGCTGTTTCTCACAGCAGTACAGTCTAACTCAATTGACTAACAAGGAGAGATGAGAGAAGGGGAGCCTGGCTTTGAAAACATTTTAGGAGTTCATAGCAATAATCCCAGGAAAGAAGGTATGGTACTTCTTAATAGTACTACTTTCACTAACTGAAAGCAGAGATTAATGCCAAAGTTATTTGAAAGAAACTGGCTATGCACACATCTTAGTATTGGACCTGGGAATAAGATATAACAGCTTAAATAAGTAGGATGAACATATGGTGAAGTGTGAAGCAATTTGTTTGGAATAATTTACGTAATTCTAACAACTAAAAAGGTTTGTTTTTGGACTATACCTCCAGTCTATTACAACATTTACTGACAAAGATATTGCAAATACAGTGTTTTCCCTGAAATGTTGACTTAAAAATGACCACTATATTCAAGAGATAGGTAGTATAGTGGGTGAGGCATTTGCCTTGGATGTAGTCAACCCCAGTTCCATACTTGGCATCACATATAGTCCCCAGCACTGCCAGGAGAGAACCCTGGGCACAGAGCCAGGAGTAAGCCCTGATTACCTCTAAATTTTTCCCAAACAAATAGAAACAAACAAGAAATGAACAGCACTGGAAACAATGAAATTTCATGATGGACACATTCTGTAGGAAGAAGCTGTACACTCAAAAGCTTCAGGGAACAGCCAGAACCCAAAAGATGGAGTCAAAAAATACTTGTGAGTCAGAGAGGACAGAGAGCAGAGAGTGTTAGAAGGATGGCTGAATTGGGCAAGGCGAGAGTGTGGGGAGAGGGGGAGAGAGAGAGAAAGAGAGAGAGAGAGAGAGAGATGCTGAGAGGACACACTAGAAGGAACTTGTGAAGGTTAGCAAGAGGAGTGGTCAGGATAAAAGAGACACAATGTCAGAAATAAGAAACATGGAACAGGGCTAAATTTCACAAAAGAGATCAGAGGTTCAATAAAGTTGAGGTGAAAGAATTCACATCATACTACAGAGTTCACCAGCATGGGTATTTAGAAGAGGAAGGATCTGGAGATGTATGGGGCACATAGGCCCCCAGAAGCCAGAGACTGAGCCAGAAACGTGTGCAATGCATGAGGAGTCAACAGGAATTTACAGGAAGGTAGTCCATTTAAGAATGGGTAAGATTTTAGGGAGATCTGATGTTGAAGATAAAAAATATTCAGTTGGGGGTATTGATGTTACAAAATAATTACTAGTAGGTTACTCATACTTAAGCAAAGTTGAAAGATCTTGAATAAAAAGATTAAAGACAATTAAATAGTGATACAAAAAGTTGCTTAAAGATAGACAAGTAAATAGGTTTGAGAACTCAAGGGAAAGAGTTTGATTTATGATATTAAACATTTATGCTGTGAAGAAAGGGACAGAAGGGAACTTATATATCCACATAACTGTTTAATCAAAGTATCAACACAATTTCTAGACCAAAACTACATTGCCAATGGCTCACCAGAGAAGTTTCTATGCCTCAATTTGCTATTCTAGCAACTGAGTCAGAATCATTGCCAAGGACGGTTATTTTTGATTTTATTTTGGGATTACAACCAGTGGTCCTCAGGGCTTACTGCACAGGCTCAGGGGATTATCTGGGATGCTGATGATCATACCCAGGTTAGCCACAAGCAGGGAAAGTGGCTAACCTACTATCACTCTGGTCTATTGCTAAGATGTAAAGATACTTGAAACCTGTAAATATTAGTAGTGACACTCTTACTTCAGTATTTTCTAGGTAACACACCACAATCCTAAGCTAGCAACTCTACATGTGCACAATCCCTTTTAATTTTTCTATTGTTTCATTTGTATTTTTCAGCTAAACCTAATCATTTCTATATGTAAATGTTTTGGGCAGGAATAGAATTCTCTATGATTCATTTTCATTTTGACTTCTGATTTTAGACACGCAATTATATCATATTTTCAATTACATAAAAGAGGTTCCTGATAAATTATCAGAAGTTATGTCTACTGGTCTAAAATTTCAAACATCTCTTACATTATTCATCATTCTTATTAATATCAAAATGAGACTCACACTTAAGGTTTTCTGAAAATAAAAAAGTAGATAGAATTTTGACATATTCTTGCTAATCAGTCGACTCTATAATCAGTGTATCAAGTTTTTAGTCTAACGATAAATATTCTACACTATTGAAATGAGCACACTTAAAATTCAAATTGTGCTCCTCAAAAGCTGAACACTAAACCATAATTTGAAAATATTCTTAGATATGACTTAAACATATAAAAACATGTTATATGTAAACATTCTTGAACTAAAACTTCTATCCATATAAAATAAGAAGTTGAGTTTTAAAATGCAATATATAACAATGTATATTAAAGATAAAAATATCTTTGTTTATAAAATGCAAAATAAATTAGACCCATATTAAAAAAATATTGACACTGGTATTTTTTGAAACAATAACAAATCAAACCAAAATACTGAAAATAAAATCCTTCTTCTTTGTGTAACCACATTACAATATTTCGAAGACTGGAAAGATACTTTCAATACACCTATCTTGAAAAATTATCTCTCTCATATGTCGAACTTAAAGATACACAGAAAGGCAGAAACAAAGATTCAGAGGCAACGTAACAGTAGAACTTATCCACAGAGTGAGGGGTGTGTGTGTGTGCGTGTGTGTGTGTGTGTGTTTGTGTGTGTGTACGCATGTGTGTGAGTAGATTGAAAGGGAGGGGTAATGGGGTCAAGAATTGGGTACAGTGTCTTACTGAAATATAATTATTATCTAAAAACTCCCATTTGGATAAATTCCTCCCATATTAAAATTAGTCATCCAAAAATTAGTCATTCAAATTCAGAGAAGAATGAGAATTTCTGGAGTCCCATGATAGTAAAAACATTTCACTCTGGAGAGAGAACAAAAGGGAATGCCCTGCCACAGAGGCAGGGTGGGGAGGGGGATGAGGGTATGGGAGGGATACTAGTATCAGAGGTGGTGAATAGGCACTGGTGGAGGGATGGGTACTGGATCATTGTATACTGAAACCCAAGCACAAAAATTTGTAAGTCTACAACTGTACCTCATGGTGTTTCACTAATAAAAATTTAAAAAAAAATTTCACTCTGGAAGATTTTCAAGATGCTATCTATATCTACATCTATCTATCATGATCTATTTGTCCATTATCTATCTATCTATCTATCTATCTATCTATCTATCTATCTATCTATCTATCCATCCATCCATCCATCCATCTATCTATCTATCTATATCTCACATTACTCCTTTATAGCTGGAAAGCTAGCTGTCTTTATTAAGTTGTCTGAGTTTTCCTTATAGTTTCTTGACAATCACTGAGCAAACAAAAGTCCTTTTTAACCCCTTTACCTTTCTTTTGTATCTGTAATAGTCAGATAAGTGATTTCTAGGAATCTATAAGTTTTGAACTTGAACTGTTCCAAGTTTCTGGAATTTGCAGCATTAGGTCCCATTATTATTCTTAGTTAATAATAATAAGGTATCCTTATTGAAAAACTGTGATTTTTAAAATAAAAAATAAATTAAAAATTTTATTTTATATTTTATTTTATTTTTTATTTGATTTAGGGGACGTGAGGGCCCATACCCAGGAGTGCTCAGGGACTATTACTGGCTCTGTGTTCAGGGGTCATCCTGCTGGTGATGCCAGGGATTGTAGTGGGGTCAGCCACATGTAAGGCAAGTGTTTTAACCCTTGTACCACCTCTCTGGACTCAACAAGACATTTTAACCACTGAAGTTAGCACACAGTAGGGTTTATGAGACTAACTGGCCCACCACAGGATTTGGCTATTTCTGGGAAGATGAGCTCACTGCGCTGCTATCAGTTGTCTGAACCTTGCTTACCATAAGGGGAGGAAATGGAGCTTCTGGACTTAGAAATGAAAAACCAAGAAAGAGTATTTTCCTCAGTAGCACAGGCCACTGAAGACAGATATTTGAAAACAGGGAAACAACAAAGCTACAGGGAGGGATCTGTTGGGCATTTCTTAATTCAGTTTTCGTGGACATCAAAAAATGTCTAAAGGTGATATGTATGCATGTCTGTAGGTAAAGGTAAAGGTAAAGGCCCTCCCGTTGATCGTCGATTTGCTCGAGCGGGCCCAGTAACGTCTCCATTGGAGACTTTGTTGTTACTGTGTTTGGCATATCGAATACTCTCGGTAGCTTGCCGGGCTCTCCGAGTCTGTAGGTAGTTTGTATTTTTAATTTTTATAATTAAGATGTTTTAGCTTCTGAAAAACCTTCCTTGGCTGGGGAAAGACTGCCTTTCATGGGTTAGACAATTCTTGGGTAGAGCAAAGGGGGCAGCCAGGAGCAAGCCTGGGCCGCTGGTCTATTGCCCTAAAGCATCTGGGACCAGGCAACAAGACACCATGTGACAGCCTGGCACTTGGCCAGAGGAATTATTCCATCTTGCCAGTCTTAAACTGGTTTCTCTGCTCTACCTAATCTTTGCCACCCCAAGAAAGAGGCCCAGTCTCCCCACACAAATACACTTTGCCATCTCTTGGGCCTTCTTTGCCAGTGATGTGGAGCTGCCTCCTGTCTCCTACGTTCTTCTGCTGTCAGAAAGCTGATTCTCTGTGTCTCAGGTCTCAGTGCCATCAGAAAGTTGATTTTCCTGAGCACCTGCCTGCTGAGCAAGCAAAGACCACTCGTGAATCTGTGTGTATATGTGTTTGTGTGCATGTGTTCACACGTGAATGCGTACAGGGGTGTGTGGAAGGTGTGCGTGTATAAGAAACTCTCTTCTAGTTAGGACAATGGGTTATATTTTGTGTTAATTGCAGAACTAAACAAGAACTTGGAAGAGCTATGAAGTAAAACTCCCAGGGAGATTTCATGTGCAAGTTACTTGGTGAAAAATAGCAAGGAACTGAGGTAAGACTTAAACTTGCCTATTTAAAATTAAATTTGGGCATTTCAAGTAGAAATTAAATTACTTTTCAAAAATAACAGGTATTCCTTATGATTTGTTAACATAAACTTTCCTGGTCTCATTGGATGAAAAATGGTGATATCTCTTGGACTAAATCCAGTATTAATGAATCCACTGTGCTAAAATCCCACAGACTAGAGATACAGTGCAGGGAGTGAGGTGCTTGCCTTGCATGTGGCTGAATCCAGTTCATTCCCACCATCACCTAATGTTCCCAAGCCCAGCGAGAAGTGATCCCTGAGTGAAGAGCCCTGAACACTCCCAAATTCCACACCCTCTCCTGCCAAAATTCCTAAGATTATCTCCTCATTCACCCCTGAAGAAAGTGTTATTACACCTCCATATTAAACATGCAAGTAGCTGGCCTAATTTAGACTATTCCTCTTCTGAACTTCATGCACATAGAAAATATACCAGTTATTTTCACTGAAGGAAAAGTTTTAAAGGTCATTCAGTGGTAGAGTACCTGCCTTGTAAGTATGAAACCGTGTGCTTGGTCCCTGGCAATGCAAAATAAACAAAATGTCACTCAAATCACCATGAACAGAAAGATGATGCTAAGGATAGCAATCTTTTGAATAAATGTCCTTGGTATTACCGACAGAAACTTTCTTGGAACCATTTAACAAAATCTAAACTTATTCTGCTCTGAATGATGTCTCAGCCCATGTGATGCTTCTCTCTCAAGGTTAAGGAGTGTACTCACTGCAGCTGATGTAGCAAAGCTAGGGGAAGCTTTTCTTTCTCCCTAGAGCATGGATTTTTGGAATTTTCCTATTACCATAAATCTAGAAGGGAGAAAGAATAGCATGATGAAACAATACAACAGGGAAGCACTGTCAGGTTTTGGGAGAGCTAGCTGCTTTTTCAAATACTGAGAATCCCTAACATAAAAGTGAAACATTAAATATTGCATCTTTGGTCTCATTAAGCAATCAAAGCAAAAATACACAATGATAACATTGAGAATAAAGCTAAGCTTCACCAAGTACTCATGGTTTTAATTTTCTTTGGTTGGAGTAAGAAACAAAATGATTAATATAGGTTTTTACAATAGTTTGCAAGTATTTTTAAAGAGTTACATTCAAAGGAAAACAGATTGGTTTTGAAGTGGAGTTGAGTTTTCATATTTATGTAAGAGATTTTCTAAGGACATGGTCTTTTACAGAAAAGAATTTATACTCAGTTCTTAGAAGATAAGCTTATAATATGATTTATCCAAGGATGTAAAGCCTGTCAGTTTTAATGGAGGATGAAACCTAAGTCTAAGTTCAACATCAGACATGGGTTTCTGTTCTGTTTCTCTCAGTTGATAGTCCATGACTTGGAGCATTTTGAGGGGACAATAGTGCTCAGGGATCTGGGGGCCCCTCTTATGGTTCTTGGTTAATCAGAGTGGCAGTTCTCATATCAATTAATCAAGTGAGAGCAGCTCCAGGATGAGGTGCTTCTTTTGCCCTCTGATACTACCTACTCCCCCGGGTACTCATACAGGTGTCCAGGGTCTCCAGATTGCACGGGATCATGCTGGGGTATATGGTGCCGGGAATGGAACTGGTGTTAGCTGCACGCAAGACACACACCTTAACCCCATACTATTTCTCCAGTAGCCTGATCTCACCCTTAGTTTTAGCATCTATTTACCTGTATTATAACGTTTGACTTAAATATAAGTGACACAGGGCAAGAACTTTTCCTCTTTAATTCATTTTTAAAATAATACTTTCAAAATAACGCCTGTTAACATGGTAAAATGTTCAGTAAACATATGCCAAGTGAATTTATTTAACAAAGTCAATAACTCTATCATAAAGTTGTGATTGAAAAAACTACCATATTGATGGCATATAGCCTGATGTCTCAAACACAGGTTAGATCCATATTATTACTTTCTGGCAGTTCTGGGAATTGAATGAAGAATCTCACATAAGCAAGGTGGGTGAATGCTCTATCTCTGAGCTGCATATTGCTAAAGTGCAACTAAGATACGTTAGCTCCAATTTTGCATCTGTTTGCATCTCCCTGAAACACTTGTTAGATTTACTTGAAGACGTAGTTATATAAAGCAGAGCAGCTCTGTCATCTCAGAGAAATGGCTCTTCAAACTTCATGCAGGGTAATAATTCCTACATTCTGTCATCTCAAACTTAACAAACTGTGTTTCAATGAAAATGTTCTAAGATGATCTTGTTACACAGATAATTAATAATCAATGATGCATACACAAGCAAATTCAATTTAATAGCCATTTATCATCTATAAAATGTCAGACTTTGAGGTTGACAGTGAATGAAAAATTATGCTCATGGCACTAAATAAAATGCTAAAGTAAAGTAAGTAAAGGCCCTCCCGTTGATCATCGATTTGCTCGAGCGGGCCCAGTAACGTCTCCATTGGAGACTTTGTTGTTACTGTGTCTGGCATATCGAATACTCTCGGTAGCTTGCCGGGCTCTCCGAGAGGGGCGGAGGAATCGAACTCGGGTCGGCCATGTTGGCTGCGTGCAAGGCAGACGCCCTACCCGCTGTAGTGCGATAAGCACTCCTCTGCTTAGATGGTAAATGATTAAAATGAAAAATTATTTTTATTCTAAAATCCTCCTGAACACACTCCCCAAACATTTAACTCCCATAAGGCCCCTTTTCCTGGAAAAACTGTGACAGAGCTCCTTAAAGGGAAGTGCTCTACCACTTGATTTTTTTTACCGTGACCCAGAGACCCCAAATTTAATGTAAAAACATAACACTCAACTCTACCTGAAGAAATCCTTACATCTAAAAATTCTTAGCTTCCCCAAATGAATAAGTTTTCGGATTATATATCATAGATTACAAAAACTGATCAAGGTGAGATTTATCATTACATACTTAAAGTCAAATTTATATGGATGTGGATATTAACCACATCCATATCGGTGTGCTGCAAAGAGTCAGAAAAAACATTAATGGAAAAAATATAAATTTCAGGGGGATGGAGAGATAGTACAGTGGGTTAAGGAGTATTGCATGAGGCTGATTCAGGGACAATCCCTGGCACCTCTGATGGTTCTCTGAGTGATCCATGAGCAAAGAGCCAAAACTAAGGCCTGAGCACTGCCAGGTATGGGCACACCCCCACCCCAAACTCTTGCACTGAGAAAGTCCAAAGCTTTGCAATCAATTGGTAGTTTCATTTCATTTCATTTCATCATCCTGTTATTCGTCGATTGCCTCGAGCAGGCCCCAGTAACGTCTCTTTCATCCTAGCCCTGAGATTATATTCAAGGCTCTTTAGGAGAATGAGACCCATCATTGTTACTGGTATTTGGCATATTTGGTATGCCACGGGGAGTTTGCCAGACTCTGCCCTGTGGGCAGGCTACATTCGATAGCCTGCAAGTTTGTCCAAAGTAGGAATGAGACAATAAGATGTCATAAAAAAAAGTTTTGATAAGATGTCGCGCGGCCGCGCGGTTCCGAGATCTGGATTTTATAGTCTCTGAGTCTTGGCCGCTGATGGGATTACACGGCGCCAGGGGGCCAGGTGGTGGGTGGTAGTTTGATATTTAAAATTATCTTTGTTTCTCCCTTTCAACAAATATGTCTCTTCAACAATATTTCTCTGCCCATGCTTATCTCAGCAGGAGCAACAGAGGATTGACTGTGAATATCTGGCATGGTTGAACAGACCATGCCTGGCTGTGGGGGGGCATGGATGGTATCAAGGGGCTCTAGAACACGTGGTGAATAAGCACTGAGGAGCACAGGGGAGCACAGACATGTGGGTTTAGAGTCTGAGACCCATAGTACTACTAGTCTTTTTATACAGATTCAATTTGAAATGAGATTTTAAATCCACTGAGTTATGTAGAAGCTATTATAAAATTAATTTCATCTGTTCTTTTAATTTTTTAATGTGCCTACTGAAATATTTAAGCTTGCATGTACAGCTCACATAATTTTACTGAACAATGCTGCTTAAGATATCTGTCACTGTCCTCCCGTTGTTCATCAATTTGCTCGAGCAGGCACAGTAACGTCTCCATTGTGAGACTTTGTTGTTACTGTGTTTGGCATATCGAATACGTCACGGGTAGCTTGCCAGGCTTTTCCATGCGGGTGAGATACTCTTGGTAGCTTGCGGAGCTCTCTGAGAGGGGCGGAGGAATCCAACTCAGGTTGGCCATGTTCGCTGCATGCAAGGCAAACGCCCTACCCACTGTGCTATCGCTCCAGCCTTAAGATAACTGGTTTTAAAAGGCAGCTTTGAGCAAAAATATTTTATTCTAAATTAATTTTTCTATGTTAATATCCTTGCCCGTTGATGCTAATTAAAAGTTAGTATTGTTCTGTGAATGAAATTTAGTGATATAAAAACCATATATGGCAATCAAATATCACAGCTAATACATTAAAATAATTCTAAAGATAAAACACTGTAACACAACTGTAACTAAGAATAAAACAAAGTATACTAAGTGAATATGTGAATGATCTATTTTAATATTTTGACATAGATTATTTGAGCATAGAGATTTTCACTCTTCTAAGGGCAAGGATTTCTATTCTTGCACAAAGAACATAGATGATTTAAATAACTAGTAAGAAAAATAATTACCTATTGGGAAGCCAATTGTTTTGAATTAGAAGACTCACATTCAAGTTGTGGCTGTACTCTGCTAGCTATAACTAGTTAATTAAGTAGTTTCTTTCTCACTTGTCCTATTCTGTAAAATGGGGACAAAAATATCCCAGTCTTATTCAAAAAGTTGTTTTCAGGTTTACTTTTCCCCTTCTTCCTAGGTCATCTAGTCAGGTATAATTACACTTCAATAATTAGGAGAAGTAGGATTCCCCTGCCATTCCTCCAATCATCTACCCACTCATCTTTAATTCTATTCAACCCAATTACATTCCACAGCTCATCGTCCTAATCACTCTCCTGCAAATATCCTTAACTTTTTCAGTATCCTTCCTCATAGGGCATCTCAATAGAAAGAAGTTCACGTGCTTCTTTGATTCCTACATCTCAACAGCCAAGAATTGTAGAAAATAAATTCAACAGAGCACCCGGGGTCCACCATAACTTGCAGCCATCAATCTTGAAAATTCCTCCTCACATGTTCCCACCCTCCACGGTAAGTAACTGCTGCCTACTTCAAGCTACTCAGACCTAACTTTTGTTCTCCTCTCAGCAGGACTATTAACTTGTATCTCATGGTGAAAATGGAAGCTATCAGAAGGAACTTTTTTAAATCTAAAAATAATACATAAACACTCCAGTACTGATGTCATTATGTACACACTACTATACATATGCGCAAAGTCATTTCTACTTGCCATAAGCACTTAGTTGTGGCACAAGACACATCATAATGTGATGCGTGTTCAAACTCAATTTCACGGTTTCCTCTCAACTACACTCCTTTTTCAATGTTTCTGGTTACAGTCAAGAGCAAAAAATATAGCTATTGAACAAATTGCTAAAGATGCAAATCAAAGTAGTCCCCTTGGCTTTTTCTCTTTCCTTCATCCCACACTTAGTCTATCACTTCTCTTACCAATTTTGACCTTTAAAATATATCTCTTTGTCCAATTTCTGCACTTTGTGAGCTTTCGCACCCAAGTTCATTCCACCCTTGTCAACTCTAATGAAACAACATCCTAAAGCCAACTCTAGGCTCCAATTCTAACTTACTTCTGAATAAAAGACCAGAGGAATTTTCTTTATGAAACATAAACTGGACAAACATAAACTCTTCTGCTCAAATTCTTCAATGTCTTGTCATTGGTACTTGGGGAAAATGGGAATTCTATGAAATAGAAGCAACAAGAAGAAATCCTCTGATCTTCCATCAGTGGACAAACATGCTCCTGCAGGTTGTTCTCTCTTCATCCCCTGCTCTATCTCTCCCATCTCTCCCTCCCCCCCAACTCTCTCTCTCTCTCTCTTTCTCTCTCTCTCTCTCTCACACACACACACACACACACACACACACACACACTCCAAAGGTCCCTCCCCTATGCAAACAGCAATTCCCCTGCAGGTGCTCAGGAGCTCAATATCTTTCTCCAAGGTTCTAAGGGACTTTGCTTAATCTGGGCCCCGTATTTCTGTCACCCCACCTCTAGGCATTTTTCTTCATAAATGAACTTTTGGCCAAGGCAGCCTCTTTTAAATTCCTCAACAATGTCCAGGACATTTGGTCTTCCCCATCTATTGCACCCTTCTCCCCCTTGAACTACCCTGCAGAGTAAGAGTTATAAGTCAGAACACAGATGAAGACTGTGGGGCCCTGAAAGGCTCTGAAGTCTGCCCAGATCAGTGCTCAGAAGCTGAGGCATGGACACTTGAGCTATTGGTTTGATTCTGGAAGTCGTGCTCCACCACACCAACATTTCACAGCTCCCACCAGATGATAAAAAGAAACTCGGCTCACAGCAGAATGGCTAAACTTGAGCTGCTTCCGGGGCATTGGGAGACTTGTACTGTTTCCACTTCATTTTCAGAGTTTTCTGATTGGGTGAACCTGGGGTGGTTCCCCAAATTTTCTCTCCTAACTGGTTCCAGGTTGCTGCATGCCAGCAATCCTTCTTTGAGATGAACAGTACAACTATGTCCCATGTGGACACCATGCCCTGGGAAGAAAGAGTGAGTCATCACCTGCTATTGGGTAACCAGCCTGAAAGACCACAGCCTTATCTTTTGCTTCATTCCCTTCTGCATCCACTACTCACCTACAAAGAGTTACAAAGGTATCATGCCATGCTATGGGCTCTGTGCTCATCAATTCTCCTGTGTCTTCAATCAGAATTTTACAAGCCCCACAAGCAGGTTCAGTTTACCTCTGCTGCCCTAATCACATTTTCTTGTCCTAATATAAGGGTAGCACTGCACTGTAGCACTGTCCTCCTTTTGTTCATCGATTTGCTCAAGCGGGCACCAAAAATGTCTACACTGTGAGACTTGTTACTGTTTTTGGCATATCTAATACGCCATGGGGAGCTTACCAGGCTCTGCCGTGTGGGCAGGATACTCTCGGTAGCTTGCCGGGCTCTCTGAGAGGGACAAAGGAATTGAACCAGGGTCGATTGCGTGCAAAGCAAACACCCTACCCACTGTGCTATCACTCCAGTTCATTATAAGGGTAAGTTGAAGAAAGCTTAGGGTAATAATGCAAGGACTTTCCTTCTGGAAGGGTAGATTCGTGGTTTTAAATCCACAGTTTGGTTAGGTTCTTAAGTCATTATGAAGCTGTGGCATAAAGTATCACATATGTTTAGATAAATTACTGAATCTCTCTGGCCTCAGTTCTTCGACTGTAAACTACAGGGAACAGATGTTATAGAATGTAATATCATTCAATTACAAAAGACAGACATTCTGAAATGACCCAAAGAGATTGTCTAGAGAACTGTTTTTAATGCTCACAAGCTTAGGGTAATACAGAATATCAATGTTCCTCTTAGGAAAACAATAATTATACAATAATACTGGAATCCTGTGACCACACAAAAGAAGAAAGGAAAATGAATGGCTTTTAAAATTATTTGCATGTACATATGGCTTTGATAGCCTCTGAAGCAGAAAATCCATGTGCTTGTGAATTTATAAAATTACTTGCTATAGTGTTGGGATCATGACCTGTGTCCTTTCCCATTCTGTCCGTTCCTTCCATTTCTCTAAGCTTCCCCATGCTTTATTTAATGAAAAAAAATGCCAGCTGAACCCCCCCCCCCATTTCTTTCAAAATTCTAAAGAGCTTGGATTGTTTAACAAAAACTATTCTCTTTGGTTTTAAGTCAATTTGATTTGACAAAGGTACCTAAGAATCATTCTCCAATGAACTCTGATATTCAGTCTCTGCTTTATTCAAACTCAGTTGCTGTCTGGGCATGTTTTTCTCTTTGTCTGAGAACTTTATGGGGAAAAAAGAGAAAACGTTTTAATAAAGAAACATCAATCACGGGTACTTGATCATTGTATAACTGAAACCCAAGCACAAAAATTTATAAGTCTATAAGTGTACTTCATGGTGTTTCACTAATAAAAAAAATGATAAAAAAAAAGAAACATCAATCAACATTTCCTCTTTCTGAAAGGTGTAATTCTATCCCTTTAGGATTTTATATATTTGTCAGATTTTTTTAAACCTAATGGATCAAACACTTCCTTCAGCAATATAACCCCAAGGTTGGTTGCTTCTGAACTCCTACCACCTTTTTTTTAGGGTAAAGAGACCAACCTAAATCAGTCTCACTTTTGTGTTCAAGTCAAAGTATAAAATGATTCTTTCAGTACTGGAGATGGATTATCATCAGATGTAATACATTTACTTTGGATATTTATTAATGCGGGCTGTGGTGATAGCATAGCGGGCAGTGCATTTTTAGTACATGCTTATATTAGGTGTTTTCCTCTTCTCTGGTATGTGAGGGACACCATCAACCATCTAACTGCATGAATTAGAATCCAAGAGTTTTAAGGTACGTGTTCCCATGCCTTACTCCCTACTAATCAAACAGCAGGTTAGGAAATAGTTTCTCTCTGCCTCTAGCTTTGTTCCATCCCATTAATAAGTAGCATTGTAGCACTGTCCTCCCGTTGTTCATCGATTTGCTCGAGTGGGCCCAGTAACATCTACATTGTGGGACTGTTGTTACTGTGTTTGGCATATCGAATACATCATGGGGAGCTTGCCAGGCTCGCTGTGAAGGCGAGATACTCTCGGTAGCTTGCCCGGCTCTCCGAGAGGGGTGGAGGATTAAACTTGGGTTGGCTGGGTCAGCCGAGTGCAAGGCAAACACTCTGCCCACTGTGCTATAGCTCCAGCCCATTAATAAGTACACGAACATTAACGCTAAAAATGCAGTAATACTAATAGCTACCAGGTAATAAATACTTTCAATGCAAAATAAGTCATACATTTCCCCACTAACCCACACAACCCTATAAAGAATTCTTACTTGTTTTGCAGATGATAAAATTAAATTCCACCACTTCGCTTGTTTTTTTTTGGGGGGGGGGGGGGAGTCATTCCTAGCTATATTCAGGGATCACTCCTGACTCAGAGCTCAGGGATCATTCTGGGAAGTGCTCCAGTAAGGGGTGCTGGGGATTGAATCCCAGTTGGTCACATGCAAGGCAAACACCCTAGCCACTGTCTCTGGTCTCTCATAGTGATATTTGACCAACAAAATTCATATCAAAATTTCTTCAAAGGCTCCCTCAGCTACAGAATAGGTGAAACTTTTTGTATGGCTACAAAATGAGTAATGCCAATCCAGGTCTCAGATAACATCATCTGCTCCCTCTGTCCAAACTTTCTGTTTTAGAAATAAACAGCTTCATGTAGTTCTCTGAAATACCCTCACACTTTCAGTTTTCTGTGTCTTGACATGTAGTTTTTTCCCTCTCTCCTAGAACCCCCTGCCACCTGGCCACTGGACGGTCATAATAGCTCTTCCAAGATTCTACTTGAACAAGAATAATGCTGCGACATCTTACTCCTCTCTCCCTCAGCCAGGATAATTTTGGTGTGTCTTTTAATTAGCTTCACACAGCCAAGTCTTGCAGTAACATATTCCACAATAATATGAAATTAGGTATAATGTGATGTTGGATTTGCACGTCTCATCTGCCTTGGAGTTGTTGGTGAGCTGTGGCATGTCAGAAACCCTATCTTGTGAGAGGGCTGAGAAATGAAGGAATGAAGGCATTCAAGGCCCTTTGAGATGCGGGGAGGTTCTTCAAGAATGCAGGTTTCCCAAGTCTCTGCCACGGATGGGAAAACTAACAAGGAACTACCTGGACTCTAGTACCATACTGTGGGCCTCAGTCACCCAGGATTCTGTATCGCCTTAATTTGGGTATTTTCACTGGAGCAGACAATTGCTACCAGATGTCCACAAATTGCAACTGGAATCTTGGCAGCTGGAATTATAAAGCAAGACTGTCAGCTGCTGTAATCCAGTTAACAATGGCTAACCAGATACACATGTTTTGATTGCATGCTTATAAGCAATGACTAAGCTACCTGAGGGCTGGAGCGATAGCACAGCGGGTAGGGCGTCTGCCTTGCACGCAGCCAACATGGCCGACCCGAGTTCGATTCCTCCGCCCCTCTCGGAGAGCCCGGCAAGCTACCGAGAGTATTCGATATGCCAGACACAGTAACAACCAAGTCTCCAATGGAGACGTTACTGGGCCCGCTCGAGCAAATCGATGATCAACGGGAGGGCCTCTACTAAGCTACCTGATTTTAAATTACAGTGGGAAAAGGGGATGAATGTGACACATAACTTATGTCCTTCATGATGTTTTAATTCTAGAACACTCCAAAGGCTTCCCTAAAAACTCACAAGAGGTAGAGTCAATGAAAAATTTGTGAAGGTGCAGAATTAAGACTGTGTTCTCACAGCTATTTTTGTTGGTTAAAATAAAGCTTAAATGGATATTTTTTCTTAAAAAGGCAGCTCGTACAGATAATTTAATGGATCTAATTGAAAGAAATATATTTTACACAGTGAATTTCTGCAATACCAATTATAGCAGATTTCGCAGGGTCTTATCATATATCCATTATAGAAATTTTATAGTTATTGCTTGCTCTCTTTATGAATCTTGGATAATTCATTTTATCAATGTAGTGCATCAGTCTTCCAGTTGACACTCAATAGCTCTGAAAAATGTACTGAATAAGTGAACTCACAAGTTCATTATGTGGAAAAACATATCTTGTAGAGATGTAGTAAGTAACCATGTTTGAAAAGGGATAATTAAAGGCTTAAATTTAAATTGCAACTCTAAGTTTTATTAGTTTGGTATTCAATAAACACTTGCATGATAAAAAACAAAACCCAATACTATAAGATTTGATAGTAGAAATCGAAAATTTCTGTATACTCTTTGCATGCACATTTTTAAAGGCAGAATTTATCTGTAATTTCTGACATTTATAGTTATAAATGCTATAAAGTTTTTATATATCTTTAACTATAACAAATCTTATAGTGAAAGAAACATATAGATGCCAATGAACAGGGTTTTTTGTATTGGAGAATACTACAGCTTTACAAGGCATTGGAGTCAATGTTGTGCCAACTATAAAGAAATATGAGACATGGCATTTGTTTTAAAACTATTTGAAATTCTGTTTGCTAGATGAAGCATGAAGACAAAATAGAGCCCAAGGCAAAACAGTTGTTGTCATGTCAGAGCTAAAAGCATCAAATAATAAAGAAATTCACATAATAAATTAAGGCATGCCACTAAACCCTTTGGCCCATCTGGCCACTTCCTAAGCATTCTCTGTGCCAAGTGGGCCATGCAGGTCTGTGAGCTGCACTCATCTGCTTTTGCATAGACATGGAAAGCCTTGCACAAATCTGGTTCAGCTTCCTTCTTTTTTTCCCACTCTTCTAAACCATCCATCACCTTCTGGGTGTCACAAATTACAGATAAATTCTACCTTCAAAAATGTGAATGCAAAGAATGTACAGGAACTTTCACAAATATTTTCAACGATTTTTACTATCAAGTCTTATTTTAAAGTCACAATTCTGTCCTCACATCAAAACAAACTAGTCTAAAATGAATAATTTTTCTGTTCTGTTGTCCTTTAAAATAGACAGGTGAGGTATATACTAAAGAAGGAATTATAGGTGTAGGAGTAAAATCTGTTACTTGCTACAGGGGATCATGCTTTAGTCCATCTAGCATGAGGTAATATAATCAAATATTATTTTTCTTTTACAAATTTATACCATACCAAGGGGATAGCAGCTTTAATAAAATATAGTGGACTAAATGGGCAGTGCCATTTATTATTGTTATATAGGTCATATTTTTGTAGTTTCAAAGATTAGAAGAGAAAATGATTTCTGAGTAGCATTTGAAAGTGTTTGTAGTTGCATTGTAAAGGGGGATTATAAAAACCCACACTGCTCTTGAAAACAGCCTTGGTAATTGCTTGAAACTCAAATATCCAGCCCACCAGGACACAGTAATTTCTAAATACCTTTCATGTAGATTGGATGAACACATTCCTGCCCGTGCGGGCTGTGTGATCCTAAAGATCAGGTGGCAGCTGGAAAGACATGTACTGAGGTTATTTCCATTCCTAAATTTGGCTTATCTGGAAATATCCACAGTACAACCTATAAACTGTCATTTCATTAGGCGCTGAAGACCCTTTTGAAATCATCTATTTTTAACATAGTTGGTTATGCTTTACGCTGATAAGAGAAAAATATTTCTTCGTTTACGGACTCTTGGGGAAGATGAGTGAAGATGGGGTATATCGTGGCAATGTCTGAGCATGGAATTCAGTGGCTCTCATTTAAACGATCTCCCCCTTAACCTTCAACCTGTGAGAGGCAGGTCTGCATGTAAGAGAAACCAATGTGTGTTGGGCTTCGGTTCCATTCAAAATATTTTTGTCACACTGCTTCAAAATAGTGAGAGGCAGGTCTGCATGTAAGAGAAACCAATGTGTGTTGGGCTTCGGTTCCATTCAAAATATTTTTGTCACACTGCTTCAAAATAGTTTCTAACATTATCTAAAATGCGCTGAATGCTTACTCCATGTCAGCCCCTGCATCAAGCACTTCACATGAATGTGAACTTATTGATTTCTTTTATTGAGGTAACACTGGTAAGAATGTATATGTTTATGTTTTGGGGCTTCAACACTACCATACCACACCCACCAGCAAAATGACAATATCCCTGCAGCACTGTCCCTAGGACACTTCCCATCCCCCCTCTCCTCTTGGTAATCATTAGATTTCCTTGGTACTATGTCATTCAATCACTGACGGAAAACTTCTAATATGAAAGTGAGTATGAAAATTGCTTCAATGAAGTTACAAAAAGAAAGGTGGGACAATATATAATTATTTCCCATTTATGCACTAGCTTTCACTTTTGTTTTGTTCAGTTAACCTTTACTTTGTCTTTTGACAACTTTTCTGCTTCCAAACACCTACTAGCTTTCAATAAGTAAAGAAAGTTAGGATAGGCACTATCTTTTCCCAACCATGCTAAGAAAAGGAGGGAAAGAGTTTCCAAATATCCAGTTGTACACTCCGAGAAGAGGGAGCCTTTGGATCTAAGGGGGAATAAGTACACTGAAACTGGTCCTTACCAGTGTAACAGAGTATTACACCATACAGCTCACTAACTTTCCTCGCTCCATCCCCAACTGTTTCTGAGGAGAAACTTTGTAAAAACTTGAGAGAAGTTCTGCAAGGTGAGTTGTGTTAGAATTTCACACCTCACCAAGTTGGAAGAGGCCATTAGTATGCAAGTACTACTATTATTCAAGTTAGGAAGAGAAAAGGAAGTAAAGCTGGAGAAAGTAGTAGATTCAAGGCTCAAATAAAAGAAGGATGGCCCCAGAATTTCCTCTCTCTCTGTCACTCTGTTTATCTTAAAACACATGTGGCCAAGTCAACTGACATTTAAAAGCGCTGAAGTAGAGATACTTGCTCCTGACCCATTGCCATCCCTATGAGAGCAGATGGCCTCCAAGTCCTGCTTTCCTGTGTGCCTGACACATGCCTCGCCTTGGGCAATACAGTGCCATTGCGGTTGTGACTTCTCTGTGCCACTCACCTGCTGAGCTGGCCCCGCTGCCACTGATCTCCCACTGACTATCTTCCCATCCAATTCCTCAATTCCTTCTCCTATCACTTTTTGGTTTTCATGCTGAAGGATAAGACATTCATAGACACGGACAGTTAAATCCAAATATTCCTTGTTCTGCAGGAGGCAAATAGACACTCCATAGCATACTGTCATCTTTGATTTTTCAGCTTCCTTTACTGTGTCTTGGACATAACTGCTTTTCTATCGCCAAAGATGTTGGGGATAGTTCTAGAAACTTGAAGCTTCTCCATAGCAGTTGGGCAGAGAGTCAAAGAGTAAATTTTGGTTGTAGAATCAGAAATGTTGCTTGATTGAAGAATATCTGAAGCATATGATCTACAGATGAATTACGAGAGTGGGTCTCAAATTTTTGTAGTCACCAGAACCATAGGAAAGACTTTTCAAGAACACATTGGCAACCTCGGTCACAGGGATTGTAACACGCACATCTGGCCTGGGAGTCATATGTGTGCACTGAGGTTGCTCTAGTGAGTCTCATGCAGGTGAACTATGTGGACCACAAAGAAAGTCTAGGATAGAGGAATCAGCCGTGACCTTATTAAAACATTAATCGGTAAGTTTAACATTCTTCTAGACTTAAAGAGAATATTCTTTTATGGGGGTAGGGGAGCGGAGCTGCCTCCCAGCTGCCACTCAGGAGACCTGGGGGTCCCATATCAATTCTTGCCCAACCATGTTTGATGGTGGGTGGTTCAGTGTCGAGAAGCTGCTGGGCCCTTTTAAGTTGGGGATTACCAAGGCCTTGGTGGTGCACTAGGGTCTCCAGGTCTGCACCCGATGATGCCTGGGGAACCATGTGGTGCCAGGGGTTGACTGTGAAGGTCACATACAAGATCAGTACCTTAATCCCAATACAGAACACACTCTTCCCAGAATTGTGTACTTAAATGCCTAATTCTATTAGTAAGCAGAAAGTTGGTTACTTTCTAGTACTAATACCTACATTTTAGAATTGTTTAGCAAAGGGATGGTATGTATTATCCTTAACTGGTTTTATGATGCTTTTTTGTGTTATTCTAACAGAATGACTTTGGGAGAGAGGGCTTCTTTTCACAGAATTAGCTGCACAGCACTAGATTGCTGTTGTTCCTTTTTTCACTGCTTGATTTTAAATTCTGAGAAAAATAAAATGTGCTTTGTAATGGTACAGTAGCTGTTGTGACTCTACAAGTTTACTTTGGTTTACGATTATTCAGTAACAACAAAGTCTCCAATGGAGACGTTACTGGGCCCGCTCGAGCAAATTCATGTAATAAAATCAACTTTTTTTAGTATTTCTGAGTGGAAATTTTATTTAGAAAGTAGTTAATTTTACTGTATTCAGTATCTTATTAAATATTTGACTCTGTTGTTTTGGGGCCACAATTGACTGTGCTCAGGACTTTCTCCTGGCTTTGAGCTCAGGGACCACTTGTGGCAGGTATTAAGGGACCTTTAGGTGTGCAAGGAATAAAACCTGGGTCAGTTGCATGCAAGACAAAGTGCCCTACTCTCTGTATTATCTCTTTGGCCTCAACATTTTGATTCTTTATCTTATCAATATACTGTATCTTTTCCTGTAAAGTTTAAACCTATTTTTAACTACAGAAGCTTTTAAACATTTGTTCATTTGTATTTTCAGCTTAAAAATAATATTTTTTGGCTTTTTGGATCACACCTGATGATGCACAGGGTTTACTCCTGGCTCACACACTCAGGGATTACTCCTGGTGGTTCTGGGGGACCATATGGGATGCTGGGAATCTAACCAGGGTTGGCTATGTGCAAGGCAAATGCCCTACCCGTTGTGCTATCGCTCAGCCCTTGTTTTAAAATAATTTTTAATTGCTTCTAAGAAATGTCCTAGACATATTTTTAACAATTTAAACTTACAGTACAAGAAATTGTTTAACAATTTAGGCTGACAATCACTTGCCATCTGTTTTTGTAATCCATCAATGTCTTACTTTTGTTCATATCCTATTTCTACAGAGAATGTATTCAAAAAACATCAGAGCAATCAACACTACCTATCTGCTGTTATTGTTCTCCCTTTGGTTCACATAATAAAAATGTAATGTAAATAATGCTTCTCATACTCATAAATTTATAAATATTATTTTATAAGTAGTGTAGAATTTCATCCTTTGACATCATTATTTTTTAAACAGCAGAAATGCTGCCTAAGCAGAATAAACTGATACATTCTAACTAATTTAAAGGATACTTACAATTTTTCTATCATCCAAACTTTTCAGAATTATTTCCTACCATAATTAGAGTCAATAAAAGTCTAAAGTATACTAGCACTATTTCCTTTTCTCTGTCAAGTAAAATAAAAAATACACAAATTGAATAAAAGCACTTTTCATAACTTTTATGAAAGGTAGATATCTTCTTTTACAGAATAAATATAAATACTTCCATTTAAATTTTTTGTGGTAAATGTTATATGGCTGAGTTATAATTTGCATGCAACAAAATTCTTTCTTAATGAAAGCATTACTTTTCTCTATGCTCTACTTTAGTTATAACATATGTTTTGACACGTATTTTTGCTTTCATTTCCTCAGGTATTTTTCTAAAGTTTCTTACGTAAGTATTCCCATATTTAAAGATAAACATTTTCTTTCCTTATGACTGTTCACCCACTTCATTCTAATTATTCATTTTAATATATATAAAATAATATGGTAATAATGCAATTATCTTAAATTGACAATCAAGATACCAAAGTATACTGTCATTTAGTAAATCATCTATTCTCTCCTGTATATATAAATCGTGGATTCCTTCCTATACTCATCAGTATAAAAATATTTCTTGAGAATTAAGTTCCTTGGAGGGTGTGGAATGATAGCACAGAGGGTAGGGTGCTTGCCTTGTATGTGGCCAACCTGGGTTCAATCCCCGGCATTCCATGTGTTCCCCTGAGCACCACCAGAAGTAAATTCTGAGTGCAGAGCCAAGAGTAGCCCCAGAGCATCTCTGGATGTGTCCCCAAAACAGACAACACACACACACACACACACATACACACACACACACGCAAATACAAAAACAATAACAAAAACAATTAAAAAATAGAATTAAGCTTCTTGGGACTCAGAGAAAAACAGTAATTTACTAGTTATAAAATCTCTACTCAGCAAGCATACAGGGTACGAGAGAATTTGGATGTCTGCAGAGGAAAAATAACATGGATATCAACAAGGCTAATCAAGCGACTGTTTACTGGCTCTGCTTTGGCACTCTACGTTTGTTTGAAAATGCACAGAAGCCTTTGCCAGGTGTGCGTGAGAACAGAGTTCTGAAATAACCTCTCATGAAAGTGCTGGGGAGTGAATCTCCATCAAACTGTCCATCCAAGTTTTTGTGAGCTTTGACTGATCAAGCGCACATATGGGGCTACTTCGAGGCATCTAGTACACAGTCACTTTTCACTCTCTGCATTTACTTTTCTGTGAGTGAAACTACAGCAGAGGGACAAGCAGGAGCCCCAGCGGGTCCTTTCTCAGCTTTCCCCTGGGTGCACCAGAGAGAGGCTTTGCACACACTGCAGGAGAGACATACTTCCTTTATAATGTTAACTTTTGCTCTGGAATGAATACTGAGCCATTACACAAGTAAACTAACGTGAGTGCTATAATCACATATGAAATTCTACCTCAAGTAGTAATTTGGAAGACTAGGTATTATGTATGTACAGAACAGTGAAATTTTAACTTAAGAATTTTGATATTTATCCATTGGAAGTTGGGAGGATCTTTTAATAGGTCATTTAAGTCAGATATTTCCAATGAAGTTCACATAAACATTTTTCTTATAGAATTTTTTATAGTTATGATAATCTTTCATACTACTCAAATATGAAACTTATAAAAGTTTCATATTTCTTATCTGTCATAATAAACAAGAAATACTTTTGAAAAGGTAGCTTTTCCATCATTGAGATAATTTCTCAGTTACATGGATTCATCTTCTTAGAATTTATACATGTTTTGCTGACATTTTCAGTAGTCAATTTTAACAATCAGACTGCCCAGTTCTTTTTACTGTAATCTTGATGTAATTCTAAATGATCTCTATAATCATAACAGAAATTTCCAAGAAATCAATCCAGTGGGTTAAGAATTCTTTTAAATTGTGAAACTAATATAGAACAGTGTACACATTCTGGGAAATCTGAGGTCAATGAGACATTTGATAAGGCTATGAAAATATCCTGGAATGCAGCACAAGAAGAAAGAAGACAAAATTTCCTGAATAGCTATAAGACAACAGAGGACTTTGTAGTTTAAGGCAATTTATAAAACTGGCAAAGATCACTTTGCTCAATTTGTCCATTCTTTAGAGAAATTCTCAAAGATGCATTTTCTTTTCTTTTTGGTACTCACTCAGGAGCTATTCTTGGCTGTGTACTCAGGAGTCTGTCCTGTAAGTGCTAGGGAGACCATAGGTGCTTCTGGGGATAAAACCAGGGCTGGCCATATGCAAAGACAAGCACGTGACCCAGTGTACTAGCTCTTCAACCCTGAAGTTTATAGTATTCCACACATTTTAAAGTTCCATTCCACTAAAACTTTAAGCATATGTAGATGCATAGGATATCCATAAAATAACCATTGAATACTCACTTATATAATTTTTATCATATGAATATCAATATGTACCCTGTGATTAATTTTGAAAAAAATCTGAATTTTATACCTGCACAGGTAAATCTGGGTTACTTGAGTTGAAAAAAAGTACAAAGCTGTGAATGTATTTCCAAAGCACAGTTACAGATGCTACTTATTAATTCAAACACGTGCAACACATTATTATACTTAAATAACATAAGAAAAATTGCTTATTGTTTAGAAATGAATCTATAAATATAACTTTTATGCAAGTTAGATCAATAGATAATAGTTTTTAAGAAGTACTACCTTTTTGTAAATAATCACCCTGGTAATTAAACTGAATAGTGCTTCTCTCATTGGTTTTAGACACATACTTGATTAAAGTTCAAAACAAAACAATCTTCTTTCATAAATAATTAAATAGTATTTCCAAAACTAAAAATAAATACTAGTGGAGAGTATAAAATTCAGTCCACCATTATTTAAAATATGTTAATGGGCTGGAGTGATAGCACAGCGTAGGGCGTTTGCATTTCACATGGCCAACCTGGGTTCAATTCCTCCATCTGTCTTGGAGAGCCCCGCATGCTCCCAAGAGTATCCCACCTGCATGGCAGAGCCTGGCAAACTCCCGGTGGCATATCTGATATACTAAAAACAGTAACAACAAGTCTCACAATGGAGACATTACTGGTGCCCGCTTGAGCAAATCAATGAACACAGGTAGGACAGTGCTACAGTGCTACATGTTAATTATACCAATTGAGAACAGTCACATGGATTTTAAAAAAATTTTTAAAGAGCTACTTTTATTAAAAGCATTTTCACAATCAACTTATTGGCTTCAATTTTCTATGAATTCCAAGAAATACATTAATTTCTTTTATTCTAAGTATATAAATAAATTTATAAATACAATAAATACATTAATTTATTTTATTCTAAGTATTCATACTATAAAAGTTTTTACACAAGTATAATTAATTTCATTATTTCTACTTATTTAGTGATTCTATAATTAGCTGCATAGATATGAAAGCATTTCTTTTGTATCTATTAAGATTTCCTGCAATTCCTTATTGCAACCTAGTATACTGCTTACCATCTAAGGAAAATAAGGCAGAGTCAAGGGTTAAATCTGCTTCTAATTCTTTCTCATCCAATAACCAACAAGAACAAAACTCATATAAAAATTTTAGGAATGTATTATTCTGATTGATGTTGTACTTGAGTTAAAGATATCCTAAAATGAGCAGTGTTCTGCTTAGAATGAATAACATATTAAGAATACATTTTATTCATTTTTTTTTAGTTGTGGGGTGTGGGGTGGGTTTCGGCAACACCCAGCTGTGCTCAGGGTTTATTACTGGGTCTTTCTCAAGGGTCACTCTATTGATGCTCAGAAAGTCAAATGTAGTGCTGAGGATCAAACAAGACCTCATCCTTACACCCGATTTTGCCTTCCTGCCTAGGCCCTGCAGGCCTCCAGAGTGAAGTCTCCAGAGTTCTGCTGGACACAGAGAAAACAAAGAGAAGTCAAGAAATACTGCTGTGAAAGTTGCGTGGAGGAGAAACAAATCTCTGTTACCTGGGTGGGTGTCTTCTATCACCTCTTTTGTATTTCTGGTGAAATATGTGAGTACAATAAGGTTGACAAGAATTTTTGTTGGTTTCTAGTCTGTTAATCAGATACAAGAAGCAATTGTCCCCATATTGTATCAGGCATCAAGATTCTCATTGTCTTCCCAGAAAATTATCTAGAAGCACAATAGTGTGTGTGTGTGTGTGTGTGGCATATTTGTCTCACTATAAATATGAAAATACAGAACCAAAAATATTTAATGACTCAGTCATGAAATCCAGCATGCTATTGATAATTATGCATGGCAGAAAACTAACCCTTGAGTTAATTAAAAAAAAAAAAGAAAACAACAACAGAAAGCTTCTCCCAAAGGCGATTACTTCCAAAAAAAAAAAAAAGAAATGACCACATCCAAAAGAACAAAAGCAACCAATGCTGGCGCGGATGTGGCAAGAAAGGGACACTCCTTCACTGTTGGTGGGAATGTCCACTGGTTCAGCCCTTCTGGAAAACAGTATGGAGGATTCTCAAAAAATTAGAAATTGAGCTCCCATTTGACCCAGCAATACCACCCCTGGGAATATATCCCAGAGAGGCAAAAATGTATAGTCGAAGTGACATCTGCACTTGTTTGTTCATTGCAGCACTCTTTACAATAGCCAGAAACTGGAAGAAACCTGAATGCCCAAGAACAGATGACTGGTTAAAGAAACTTTGGTACATCTACACAATGGAGTACTATGTAGCTCTTAGAAAAGATGAAGTCATGAAATTTACATACAAGTGGTACAATATGGAAAGTATCATGCTAAACGAAATGAGTCAGAAAGAGAGGGATAGACATAGAAAGATTGCATTCATCTGGGGGATATAAAGTAACAAAGTATGAGATTAATACCCAAGAATAGCTGAGATCAGCACCAGGAGGATTACTCCATAACTTAGAGGCCAGCCGGGTATCCTAGAGGAAAGGGCTGTTCAGATAGAGAAGGGAGCACCAAATAAAGGATGTTTGGAGGATCCTCCCAGGAGGGGAGATGCATGTCGAAAGTAGACTATGGACTGAACATGTTTGCCACTCAATGCCTCTTTTGCAGACCACAACACCCAAAAGGAGAGAGAGAACACAGGGGATTGCCCTGCCACAGAGACAGGGGGGATGGGGGGATGGGGGTGGGAGGGATATTATCCATGGTGGTGGAAAATGGGCACTGGTGGAGGGATGGGTATCTGATCATTGTATAATTGAAACCAAAGCACAAAAAACTGTAAATCTACAACTTTAAAAAAAATAAAATAAAATAAAGGGGAAAAAAAAAGAAAAAAAAAAAGAAAACAACAACAACAGAAAGCTTCTCCCAAAGGCGATTACTTCCAAAAAAAAAAAAAGAAATGACCACATCCAAAAGAACAAAAGCAACCAATGCTGGCGCGGATGTGGCAAGAAAGGGACACTCCTTCACTGTTGGTGGGAATGCCGACTGGTTCAGCCCTTTTGGAAAACAATATGGACGATTCTCCAAAAATTAGAAATTGAGCTCCCATTTGACCCAGCAATACCACTCCTGGGAATATATTGCAGAGAGGCAAAAATGTATAGTCGAAGTGACATCTGCACTTGTTTGTTCATTGCAGCACTCTTTACAATAGCCAGAATCTGGAAAAACCCTGAGTGCCCAAGAACAGATGACTGGTTAAAGAAACTTTGGTACATCTACACAATGGAGTACTATGTAGCTGTTAGAAAAGATGGAAGTCATGAAATTTATATACAAGTGGTACTACATGGAAAGTATCATGCTAATCGAAATGAGTCAGAAAGAGAGGGATAGACATAGAAAAATTGCATTCATCTGGTGGATATAAAGTAACAAAATAGGAGATTAATACCCAAGAATAGCCAAGATCAGTAACAGGAGGATTACTTTATAGCTTTAGAGGCCAGCTGGGCATTCTAGGGGAAAGGGCAGCTCAGATAGAGAAGGGAGCACCAAATAAAGGGTGTTTGGAGGATCCTCCCAGGAGGGGAGATGCATGTTGAAAGTAGACTATGGACTGAACATGATTGCCACTCAATGCCTCTTTTGCAGACCACAACACCCAAAAGGAGAGAGAGAACAAAAGGATATGCCCAGCCACCGAGGGAGGGTAGGATGGGGGGGGGGATGGGGGGAAGGGATACTGGGATCTGTGGTGGCGGGAAATGGGCACTGGTGGAGGGATGGGTATTTGATCATTGTATAATCGAAACCCAAGCACAAAAATTTGTAAATCTACAACTGGTGTTTCACTAATAAAAATTGGGGAAAAAAAAAGAAATGAAGGGCAGCTGTTTTTTCTCCTATGCAATTTATTTTACTAAACCTTAAGAAATTCATCACCATATTAAACATTTTAGAACTTGCAAAAATTGAGGGCAAATTTAAATACATTTAGAGTCTTAGCTTCAGAATATTTTATTATTGTGAAATAATTACTAGAAACTATTAAGTAAAATATTCAGAGACATTGTTTCTAGTTATTTTTAATTTTACAGAAATATTGAATCACAGCTTTTCTTAGGATCTTAGAGTTAAAAAAATCTGCAATTCCTCAATGCCAACTTGAGAAGCTAGTAAGAATTAAATTGGCTTCTTCTAAATTTACGGAAACGAACATTTTCATGATTAAAAAATAAAAAACAAAACTGAACAATGAAGGCATCCTAAAAACATTATTTTTAAAAATTTATTATTCTCTGCATCAACTGTTGAAATGATTTATGGTGGACATATACCTCATGCAGTAGTATGAAAAAAATAATTGTCAGATTTCTCAAAATAGACGAGTTGGTTGTAGTCTTCTATAGCTACTAACATTTACCAGGAAACTTCTCAGAGGTTTAAATACTAGGTCACCATATTTATTTTATATAAAAGACTAGCAAAATGCTTTATAGCACAATTTACTTTGTTTTTGGGGGACCACATCCAGCAGTGTTCATGGCTTAATCCTGGTGGGGTTTGGGTATCATATGCAGTGTCATGGGTGGAACAGGGGTCAGTCATATGCGAGGCAAGGACCATGACCCCTGCACTAGCTCCCAAGTCCCCACTAACAGCATTTTAAACACACTTAGGCTAGATGAAAATAGTTGCCAGTAACATAAAATTTGATGTAAACTGTAGCTCTGTAGCACTGTCCTCCCATTGTTCTTGGATTTGCTCGAGCGGGCCCAGTAACGTCCCCATTGTGACATTTGTTGTTACTGTGTTTGGCATATCGAATACGTCACGGGTAGCTTGCCAGGTTCTGCCGTGTGGGCGAGATACTCTCGGTAGCTTGCCGGGCTCTCTGAGAGGGGCAGAGGAATCGAACCTGGCTCGGCTGGGCTGGCTGCACGCAAGGCAAATGCCCTACCGCTGTGCTATTGCTCCAGCCCTGTGATGTTAACTAGGAATTTTAATATCAGAACAATTTATTTGTTATTAACAAAGACTAAATTTTATTATATAAGTAACAAGAGAAAATATGTACAACTTGATCATTGATATTTTCCTTAACTGTGATTAGTTTAATTTTTTAAATGTTACTTCACTTTACAGTATAGTAAGAAGGCTAACTACAGCTTATTAAAAATATCACTGAATTGTTTAATAATCTCATGGTGGCCCTCAAACTCAATAGCAGTTGTAGTTTATTCTGTTATAAAAACATAAAATTTGGGAGCAGCAGTCTACAAGTAGAGCATAAAGTTCAAAGAAAAAAAGAATTACACCAAAAGAGATTTCTGTTTGTACATAAAATAATATACATAATACATAATAAAAATAAACATGCAAAATATAGTATTAATTAACATTGTGTGAAAATAAGATGGTTCAATTCTACAACTAAAATCTCACTCACTGATGCAACTCTTCCTTTTAATCATTTTAGTTTTAGTTTTTGTTTTTGGTCCACACCCAGTGGTGCTCAGGGCTTATGCCTGGTTTTGTGCTCAGGACCACTCCTGGCAGTGCTCAGGAGACCCTTTGGGGTGCTGGGGATTGAACCTGGGTCGCCATGTTCAAGGAAAACACTCTATTCACTGTACTATCTGTACACTGTACTAAATCATAAATGCAAAAGAAAACATAAGACATAATATTCCATTTAAGGATAACTATATAGACACACTTTTGTCATCACTTGCCTGGTTGAGACAATGGCCATTTCAAATAAAATGCGATAGGTAGGTAGGATTTGACTCAGTTGGTATGTCTTTGTAACAGTTACATAGCCCCCAAATAGAATGGACTTCCTCAAAAGGCAGATGGGGAGGGTAGTGAAAAGCAACAGTCAGAAGGAGAAAAACAGATACTGGATGGTCTCACTCATGTGTGGGATACAGAGGAGAAAAGTCAGGGAAGAGGAAAAAAACTAGTGGAAACAAATAAGTAGACTCAGCACCTGGAGATGTGGTTACCACGGGGGCAAGGGGTGTGAAAGGTTGGAAGTTGGGAGGGGTTCCACTGAACTCTGTGTGTGTGTGTGTGTGTGTGTGTGTGTGTGTGTGTGTGTGTTGGTACTCTGGTGGTAGGTGTGATATGTTGAAATTATACCCCTGAAAACATATACAGTATTGTAAACTAATGTCGTCATACCAGCAAAAGAAACTTCACAAAATGAAAAACATGAATAAAATGGCATTAACCCTGCCTTTTTAAATAAGGTAGAGAGCTCTCAGTTCTTTGGGCAGACTTGGCCAAGCAACTGTCCATAGCACATAAGAAGTTTCATGACCATGTTCTACAGGATTACTGATATACTATAATAAAATTTTCAATTTCAAGGGTAGAGAATTTATATTTTTTAAAGGCTTTCCTTTTTATTTTTTAAATGAGCTTAGTTTGGAAACTGCTAACTTAGGAAGTTATTTTTAGTCCAGAGTACTAGCTCAATTGTAAAATCACTTCCAGTAAGGGTTTGTGGCTTTCTGAGCAAAAAAAGTCTGAGAGAGAAGCACCATTTTAAGCTTCTAAGAGTGAGTCATTTTAGAAGCAAAATTATAATCAAGAGAAGGAAAGAATGATTATATTTTTTTCACAGCAGTTTCAAGGGTCATGGAAAAATGCACTGAATTTTATCTAGTGATGTGGCATCCAAAAATCATGGGTTTCAGAATTTCCTCTCATCATTGTCTAAGTTCAACTTTTAACAAGAAAAAACACATTTAAAAATAACTGAAAGATTTGGGTATTTATTCACTCATTCATTTCACTGTGAATATTTGCGGGGGATATGCCAAGGCAGAAGGTAGATTGGGCAGTGACAGAGAAAGAGTGGAATCCTATGAAGGTTAAAGTTCAAACCTCCATAATACCATTGCTCCTAAAGAGTGTTTGCAACCCCCAAGGGTTGACTTTTTTTTCTTTTGCAATAATTTCCACATACATAGATTGAACCTACTACTATGTTTATGTCACTGGAACAGTACCAGAATCTTCAATCTGCAGAATCCACATGTGAAAAATGTAAAATGTAAATAACAAAAACTGCTGCCGATCTCATGGATATGCTAAAATCTCCTAATAGAAACACATCCACATGTGTGTAAAATATAAAATATCCCTATACTACATGGATATATTGTATCACATATAAATACATGTATACATGAAATCAGTTTTAATTTGGAGGCTCTTGAGGGCAACACAGGGGTTCTTGGGGTTGTTTCCAGTGGTGCTTGGGGGAACCATGTGGTGCTAGCAGCTAAACTGGAGTCAACTGCATGCTAGAAAAGTTCCTTAATTCCTATCCTATCTGACCCCAGAAGTGTGATTTTAACCAATAAATCACTCTACATTTATAGAAACAATGATAAAAGTAGTGGTGAAGATTTTGAAAGTATGCTAGGAAGATAAAGTAGTTACATATTAAAATTTTAAAGTTTATTAAAAATTCTATCTACCTAAAGTTAAAGTCTATCAAAAAAGTCGATGTCCCTTATAATATTCACTCAGTATTATCTTCATACACTTTGATGACAATTTTAAGTATTCTAAGAGATAGGGAAATTGCTTGTTCTTCATATTCATAATATAAATCATTAACTATTTTAATAAAGAGGATATATTCCAACAAATGGTAGACACAGTAAAGAGTAATGATGTGTTAAAAATATTAGATATGGAGGGGTCGGAGCAACAGTACAGTGGGGAGGGCGTCTGCCTTGCACACAGCTAACCCAGTTCAATTCCTGGTATCTCATATGTTCCCCCAAGCACTATCAGGAGTGATTCCTGAATGCAAAGCCTCCAGAAGTAACCCGTGAGCATCGCTGGGTGTGACCCAAAAAGCAAAAAAATATTAGATATGGGAATTATGGTATATATAGTCATTTAATAGTAGTGTAAAACCAAATATGGGAATGTAGAAAATAAATAAGAAGGTGCTAAGTTTGTTTGAAGTAATAGAAGCCCTTCTGCAAGCATTAAAGTATAATTTATTTATATATACATATGAAATGAATATGCCATAATTGGAAATATTTAGAACTGCGGCGTTTTTGATCACAGCAACTAATGGTCTGAAGACAATGCATTATTATAAATATAAAGAATAAAAATATAGAAAATGGAGGGGTGTTGCTATCATTTGGGAGAATGAATCACAATTCAATTGGCATGCATTACTGAATGTTTAAGGCATAAAAAAATATTGATGTCTATGTATTGTGAAATAATTATCAAAAAATTGTTCTCTTTGAGGTGAGAATTTTTAAGATTGATTTTCTCTCTAACAACTTTCTGCTGTATTGTCAAATACAACAATATTAGCTATAGTAATCATGTTGCACATTATGTTTCAAATAATAGGAAATTTGTGCTGTTTTTTAAATTAAAAATGTCAAATAAGTGACCTATGTGGGTATTAGAGATGGAGATTTTGAGGAGAGTGACCAAAACTAAATTATTATAATAAAACTTAATAGCTTTGGTTGAAATGATCGCTTAAATAATACACAGAAAATTATATTTGAAACTACATATAGGAAGTGGGCAAACTGATAATACTCAGGATATTCCTTGCATTATTAGATTTTTGTGTATCTCTGTGTTAGTATCCAGACTTTAAAGATCAATCTATAGAAGATTTATAAGATCTATATAAGATTTATCATACTTTGGAATATATCATACTTTGGAAATTATTTTTCATCATTGTCAGATAAACTAATACCTATTTGACTTCATAATCCTTTTCCTGGTTTCAGCTGACTGCTGCTTTAGGGACAAGATCAAACCTCATGCCATTTTCTCAGTTTCAAAATTTTTCTTCTAGGTAACTTAGAATTTTAAAACTATAACTCTTCGTTTTAGCTAGCAATATGAAAGTTTTTATTTCACTGAAAGTTGTTAGAGACTGAAAAACAAACAGGAAAAATAAAGCATATGCTGAGTTTAAATCATGTTTTCCAGAAAAAAATTTGAAAGTATTTTACTAAAAGTCCATCATAAGGTATGAAAACGCTGGTCTAAACTCATTTTCTTAACTGACTACTGAGAATATATATGGAATATATATGTGATTATATGCTACAAATCTTGAAGAAATGGATAATACATATAGTAGTTTCCCAATTCATTGACTATAAACCATTTATTTTCAAATATCAGCTTATGAGAATAAAATTCTGGAAATACACCCAGAAAGAATGATCTTAAAAAAACCAGTTCTATACATCTAAGTATTTCTACTTCATATTCTTACCTCACTAAGTTTACTGAGAGATCCTTTAAGATTTACATGGCATGAATATTTTAAAAAATCTAAGCAGAGGAAACTTGGTGACAAGTACAAAATTATACATATTTTAATTGTTATAATTTTGAGATTTTAAAATCTTATGCTTGGGTTGGTAAAGTTAGTAAAAACAACTGTTTAACAAAGTTTCTCAAAAACAGTTATGCTGTTAGCTCAGAAAAGACTTTAATGTTAGAGGACACAAGAAATCCAAAGTAAATATCATTTTTTATGGCAATACTCCCCAAAGCATTGTACACATTCAATGCAATCCCTATAATGATACCTATGACATTCTTCAAAGAAATGGAGCAAACACTCCTGAAATTCATACGGAACAATAAGCCCCCACAAATAGCTAAAGTAATTCTTGGGAAAAAGAAAATGGGAGGAATCAACCTCCCTAACTTCAAGCTCTACTACAAAGCAGTAATAATTAAAACAGCATGGTACTGGAACAAAGGCAGAGCTGCAGACCAATGGAAAAGGGTTGAATATACTGACATCTCCCTCCAAACATATGTTCATCTAATCTTTGATTAGGGAGCAAGAAATGTGAAGTGGAGCAAGGAAAGCCTCTTTAACAAATTGTGCTGGCAAAACTGGACAGCTACATGCAAAAAAATGGGCTCAGATCTCTATTTACACCATGTACAAAAGTAAGATCAAAATGGATTAAAGACTTCAACATCTGACCGGAATCCATAAGGTACATTGAAGACGAGTTTGGCAAAATCCTTCATGACATTGAAGCGAATGGTATATTATCTTCAAAGATGACACGCCACTGGCCAAGCAAGTGAAAACAGAGATGGACAAATGGGACAATGGGACTATCTTAAACTAAGAAGCTTCTGCACCTCAAAAGAAACAGTGACCAAAATACAAAGTCTACAGAATGGGAAAGGATATTTGCCCAATACACATCCAACAAGGGGTTGATAAAAAGGATATACTGGTTGAACTCCACAAGAAGAAAACATTCAACACTATCAAAAAATGGGGTGACAAAATGAACAGAAACTTTCTCAAAGCAGAAATCCGAATGGCTAAAAGGCACATGATAAAATGCTCTACATCATTAATCATCAGGGAGATGCAACAATCATTTCACACCACAGAGACTGGCCCGCATCCAAAAGAACAAAAGCAACCTATGCTGGCGTGGATGTGGCGAGAAAGGGACCCTCCTTCATTGCTGGTGGGATTGCCGATTGGTTCAGCCCTTTTGGAAAACAGTATGGACGATTCTCAAAAAATTAGAAATTGAGCACCCATTTGACCCAGCAATACCACTCCTGGGAATATATCCCAGAGAGGCAAAAAAGTATAGTCGAAGTGACACCTGCACTTTTATGTTCATTTGCTGCACTGTTCACAGTAGCCAAAATCTTGAAAAAACCTGAGTGTCCGAGAACAGATGACTGGTTAAAGAAACTTTGGTACATCTACACAATGGAGTACTATGCAGATGGTAGAAAAGATGAAGTCATGAAATTTACATACAAGTGGTACTACATGAAAAGTATCGTGCTAAGTGAAATGAGTCAGAAAGAGAGGGACAGACATAGAAAGACTGCATTCATCTGTGGAATATAAAGTAACAAAATAGGAGACTAACACCCAAGAATAGCTGAGATAAGTACCAGGATGTTCACTCCATGGTTTGGAGGCCAGCTGCACATGGTAGGGGGAAAGGCAGCTCACATAGAGAAGAGAGCATCAAGTAAAGGGGGTTGGGAGGATCCTCCTAGAACCGGAGATGCATGCTGAAAGTAGACTATAGATGGAACATGACTGCCACTCAATGCCTCTTTTGCAAACCACAGCACCCAAAAGGAGAGAGAGAACAAATGGGAATGCCCTGACATAGAGTGGGATGGGGGGGTTGGGGGGTGGGAGGGATACTGGGAGCACTGGAGGTGGAGAATGGGCACTGGTGGAGGGATGGATACTCAATCATTGTATAACTGAAACCCAAGTACAAAAATTTGTAAGTCTACAACTGTATGTCATGGTGTTTCACTAATAACATTTTTTAAAAAGTAAATATCATTTTCATGAAAAAAGTTTTCCTATTTTTAAAAATTTGGTTTGGGGTCACACCCTGCAGTACTCAGGGCTATTCCTGGCTCTGTGCTCAGGTATCACTCCTGGAGGTGCTCTAGGGACCATATGCTGTTCCAGGAATTGGAACCAGGGAAGGAGCATGGAAGGTGAAAGCCTTACCCCTGTGCTATTTCTCTCCAGTTCCTCATTTTTCTATTTTCTATTAATGCTGAGTCACCTGTTTCTTTGCCCCCCATTTATTCTAAAAATATTCTTTTGTGAAACCAGAAACACTGGACTTTGATATCAAAAGACAGGTTCTATCACTATTTTGTAACTGAAGCGATTCGATACTGGACAATTTAGATAATTTGTAATAACTTTTAATTTTCTATATAAATGCACCTTAAAGTTGAGAACTTTAAATGAGATTTTAAAAAATGATATATTAAGATATTTTTTAAAAGGGAGCTGTTACTATAGAATCACATATTATAATTACTTTTTATATTTTACTCTATAATTGATAATTTACTTTTATATCTCCATTGCAGACTATAAGCTGTTAAAGAAAAAGACTAGGTTCTTATTTTTCCCCTCTGGTTTTAGCAGAGGATCTGGTCTATAGAAGTATTCAATAGCATTTGCTAAATAAAAACAATCAAAGAATAAAATCATTTGATTATTACAATATAAGAACAAAATAAGTTGATCACTACAGGTTAAACATTAGTAAGAAAAAAACACATAAACAATTCCCAGAATCTCTATTAACTTTGTGAAATTATCTTTTTTGGGGAGAGGGGGCATGACTTGGGTTACTGCTGGCTCTGCAGTCATGAATTATTCATGGCAGAGCTTGGGAGACCATATGGGATGCTCGGGATTAAACCAGGCATCAGCCACGTGCAAGGTAAGTGCCCTACCCATTGTGCTGTCTCTCTGACCCCATGTGAAATAATATTATGATGAAATATTTTGAGTATTTTAGAAATAGTTTTCTCTATACAAAAGTGTAAGATGAATCTATGTTACTCTGAATTGTCATCTGGCAAAACTTTATAGGAAAGTTTCTATGAACTATGAAGTTCTAAAAAACTTTAAAAAAGAAAAAGAAAAACAAGTTCTTTTTTCAGTCTTGCAAAGCAAGTCAGTCAAATCCCCAGTGTTCTAGACCAAAGCACTATTTCTCTACACATAAATTGTTACACACATAAATCAGATTCTATGAGATGCAAATGGTTATAATAAAGCTGATCAACTCATAGAAGGTTCTGAATATGCATAGTATTTCTAACTACTTGCTACTTTTCCATTTGAATATTTCTTCTCTTCCTCAACTTAAAGTTTATTATATTTTATCATTTCCCCCCAGATCTGGTTATGGCAATACAAATCTCTCAGTTCTTTTCAGACTTTTTGATAATTTCTTCCTCCCAAATGATAACCTTAGTGCCATGAACTCATTCACTAAAATCTTTAAGAACTGACTTTGTCCTTAGATCTGAATTTCCTGATTGAAGATAGATGTGATAATAGGCTGAATGATGGAAGCAGAAACAGAGTCTGGGGGAAAGAGGCACATTCCAGAGGTTACTAAACAATAGAATCAGAATGGCAATGAGTGGAGGGAGAGACTGTGAGCTGTGAAGGACCAGAAAAGGCAGGAAGTCCACAAAGCAGACCACAGATGACCAGAGGATGGATGGAGAACTAAGAGAATGCACACTTACACTCTCGGAGAGAAGAGCATTTATTCTGCAGTGCAAAGTGAGAGAGGTCCTAATGAAGTCTGCATGATGACATAAGCAATCAGGGACTAGACTTAGCAGCACATATGATCTGAGGCAGTTTAAACAAGGAGTCACATAACTTTCACTGTAATAAGACAGAAGTAGAAAACTATGCTTCAAAAAGGTAGAAAAGACAAAAATGTCAAAAATTATATACAACAAAATACCATATAGTTTATATTGAAAAATCAACTGAATACAACATAGTTTAAAAAACTAAATAGAATTAGAAAGGTTATGATTAACTAGAAAGTCTTGACAAAGTAAATTAACAAAAGTAAATTAAATAGAAATTACAACAGGCTAAATGATTCCATTAAACCTGTTATTTCTGGAAGCTGGCCTCACATGCTGGGAGGCAGCTGGGATAGAGAAGGGACCACTAAGTGAATGATGCTTGGAGAACTCGCTCGGGATGGGAGATGTGTGCTGAAAGTAGACTATAGACAAAACATGATGACCACTTACTACCTGTATTGCAAACCATAACACCCAAAAGGAGAGAGAGAGAGAGAGAGAGAGAGAGAGAGAGAGAGAGAGAGAGAGAGAGAGAGAGAAAGAGAGAGTGTGTGTAAAAGGGAATGTGCCTGCCACAGAGGCGGGGGGTGGTGGTGGTGGCAGGGGGAATGGGGGTGGTGGTGGGAGAGATACTGGGAACATTGGTGGTAAAGAATGGGCACTGGTGGAAGGAGGGATACTTGATCACTGTATGACTGAAATGTAATCACAAAAGTTTGTAAGTCTGTAACTGTATCATGCCGTGATTCATTAAAAAAGGAAAAGAAATTAAAAAAAACACTCCTGTAATCTTAAAAAAGAAAGCACGGCAAAGCCTGGCAAGCTACCCGTGATGTATTTGATATGCCAAACACAGTAACAACAAGTCTCACAATGGAGATGTTACTGGGCCCGCTCGAGCAAATTGATGAACAATGGGAGGACAGTGCTACAGTGCTACATAAATGATTCTAAAGTAGATGAGAGGCACAGGAAACGCTTTCTTCAGGTATGCCTTTACAGGACTGCAAGGACAGCTCAAAGGGCTGAACACACGTTTTACATGCACAGGGTTCGATTTCCAGTAGAACAGGTACCTCTGAGCACTGCCAGGTATAGTCTGGAAGGCCCTGGAGCACTGTCAGGCATGAGCAACTGTATCATCAGGTCCAAGCATTGAACTAATCCAGTTGGCTAAGTTTTTCCAGGAGTGGCTCCCAGGATTTCTGAGCATTTCTTGGGAGTCCCTGCCTTCTTTATGCAAATGAATTTCAGAAGGTTATTCTTTTTTTAAAGAACGTTCCATGAGACACTTATTTAACATTTTAGTGAAGGATTTAGTTAGGGCAATTAGACAAGAAAAGCAATTTGAAGGCACATGGATTGCAAAGGATAAAGTGAAACTATTTTCCTTCACAAATGATATAATCTCCTATATAGATTAAGGAATTAATAACAAAACAACAAAAACATTTTGGAGCCAATAAAGACATACAGCAAGACTGTGGGATATGACCAATACACAAAACCTAAATTCTATTTCTATATGTACTAGTACTGAGTAATTTAAACATGAAATCAATGAAATAATTCTATTTATAAAAGAATCAGAATATGTTTAACAAAAATAAATTTTATATGCAAATGCATACACTAAACTATACTAAGTCATTGAAAAAATAAATAGAATGCCCATTTTATGAATTGAAAGACATAATTTTTAAGTGCATTTTTAAAATGCACCCAAATAAGATCTAATTAGACATGATCCCTGTAAGAATCCTATTTTTCCCCTCAAAAATCATTTATTTTAAAATTCACCAAGAAATACAAGTAACTCTTCAAAGAATTTAGAGAGTATTATAATAGTCTGCACAAATGATTGTTTTAAAAATTCAAATTTTGTGGCTTCATTGTAAACTTGAAAAAAAAATCACAACTCTGGGGCCAGAGTGGTAGCACAGTGATAGGGCGCTTACTTTGCTACAGCCAGTACTTACACCACAACAGAAGCATAGGGTTCATAAGTGCACCCTCCCAGATGAACTAGCACTGACACATACTTCCAGAAAACCCAAAACACTCAACCTGATCAATAGACTATCAACTATTAGTTACATGCATTTTGGAAACACCTTGCCACGTGATTGAAACTGCTGATGAGCTGTTTGTTCTACACTAGTCACAGGACCAATAATCTCTAAATTCAAGACAACCAGGAAAATTCTCCCATTTACAGATGGCTCACTTTGCTGATTTCTATGCACAGTCATCTCATCTGCAGGAGAGTATATGAACCATCCACACCTCTCTTGGGTGTAGAAAGCAATAGAAAATGTGAGTAGGTATACACAGCAGTCAGGATGAGGATCCAGAAGACCCTGGGTTCCTAATCCAAAAATATTTGCATGAAACATTACTGCTCCCCTCTAAAGGTATAGGCAGAAATATGCCACATGCACTGAGTTCTTTTATGTATCCAAAAAATGGCTATGGTTTAATAATTTCTCCCTACATCTCAAAGTTTTTTTCCAGGCCAATTTTCCACATGTTCATCATATTTAATCAGCAAATGTAAATAGGCCAAAACACATATGTGCATAGATTTAGAAAAAGTATTTTAGGGACTAGATAGTAGAAAGGTTAAAGGCCTTTATACCTGGCTGACCCAGGTTCAATCCCTGATACCATATACAATTCTCTATGTACTACTGGAGTGATAACTGAGCACAGAGGCAGAAGTAAGTCCTGAGCACGACTAGGTATGGCCCCCAAACAAACAAAAACATTGTTTTAATGGTAACTGTAACTTTTAATGTACTAAGGTTTACCAAATAATCATTACTGATAGTTAAAGGGGCATTTTATCAGTAGGCATGTTTGTAAATATGATTGCTAAATATGAATAAATTATTTATTAACCAGCTTAAAATATACTCCAACATTTAATGAATCTTTTAAATTTTCTTTTTGCTATTTTGTTTGTACATTCAAGAGGCCTACTTTAATGTGACTAACACAAACAACATAATTATCATGCAATTACTGTAATGAAACAGTAACTAGAATGAATTTTGTTCATTGTAGTCACCATGTTAATTTTAAATACTAGCAATGCTATATATACTTAAATTAGGAAATCAGGCATTTCCCCTCCTCTTTTCTGACACAAACCATTAATGGTCTATTTTAAAATAAGATTACTTCCAAAAATGTTGCATAAGCCTGTTCAGTTATTAGCACTTAAACAATCTGTGGTCTGTTTATGAACTACCCAAACAAACGTCACTGGGAGTAATCAGCTCTCTTTTCTCCCAGAATAAAGACTCTTAGTTTTAAATAAGAAAAGCAAATTAAAGATCCCATGTTGATTTACTAATGATCTATGCCGCCATTTTATTATAAACATTGTGGTTGGTACTTCAGGTCATCTCATGCAATACAGGTTCATTGGAGAGGTGGATCTGGTCTCCTTTAGTTTACAACAATACGTAAGACTTCTGTAGTTACTTAAATCTAAGTACATGGCCTTCGTGATTCATTCAGATTGCTATAGCTATAGCATCTCACTCTTGTCCCTATCCAGCAATGTACAATACTCCTGGAGAACATAATGGAGAAAGTGTAAGAACTTCAGGTTATAATTGGCCAAACCTCTACACAGTCACTCATGTTAGATTGGTCCTTTGGCTCCAGGACACCCATTCACCTCAACCCCACACCCCTGCCCTAACCCCCCCGCCGCAAAAAAAAGTCTGAGATAAAAAGTGATTCTACTGAGTCACATACCCAAGAGGTAATCATCTATCTGAATTCTCTTTCTCAGCAATTAAGAGTAAAGCACACACTGAGAATGAATTTGGATGTGTTATTGCAAAATGTGGCTTTTTTTAAACTTTTTTTTTTGGGGGGGTCACACCCAGCGATGCACAGGGGTTACTCCTGGTTCATGCAATCAGGAATTACTTCTGGCTGTGTTCAGGGGACCATATGGGATGCTGGGAATCGAACCCGGATCGGGCCGCGTGCAAGGCAAATGCCCTACCTGCTGTGCTATCACTCCAGTCCGGCAAAATGTGGCTTTGATAAGGTAGATCTTTTAATCAAGCAGACATTCTAAGAACACAAAATTAAATCCTGGACTAACTACCAGAAAATCTAATTCCTCCAAAATGTAGAGTGACTTGCAATTCTCCACGTCAGATAAATGTTAGAGAAACCTCATTTTCTCCAACCACAGAAGGAAGTCTTTTTGTGGACTTGTGCCGACAGATCGTCAGATCCGCCCCAGAGAACTAGCTTCAGACCTCGCGCCTTGTGATATAAAAGTGAAAACATGCTTGTTTTTCGGTGCTGTTGCTTGTATTATCCCCTGCCTTTACCCACCCTATTCAAAGTTCCTTCTTTGGCATTTTCTTTCACTCCAAATTTCTAGAGAGGTCTACTCAAGAGTTCAGTTTCCTTTTTTTTGTAATTTTTTGTGGAAGTTGAACATGCACTAGTGGATGAGAGACTGAACAAAATTGACTCCTTCCTCTTATCTTGCTTTTTAAAGTTCTGGTTCAGTATGTAATATTTCTTATATAGTTGGCTAAATATATTTAGACCCTTCATTTTGACTAAAATTTCTTCATTCCTCAACTGGGGAAGATATCTAGTAATCTGTACTGAAAGAATTAAAGGAAAATTTAAGTTTGATTCAGCCAGTCATAAAGAACTTGAAAATGAGATAAACCAGACTCTCAGTACTAGTGACTACAAACTAATAATATTTAATTCTCCACCCAAATATTAGTCACATTACAAGTCAAACAAACAAGAAAATAAACCAAATGAAAATGGCGATTACAGGAGTAGAAGAAAGGACTACATGATAGATTACAGGAGTAGAAGAAAGGACTACAAAACTACTGGGAAATGCTACTAAACAAGGACATTTTACCTGTCGTTGTCTTGTGAAAATTGCCTTTGTAAATCCTCTTTATTCCACTGTTCTTTCTCTTTCCCCTGCTCAGGTATCTCCTGCGTTTTTTCCTCGTCTCCTGATTCTCTGTGTTTCTCCTTATTACATGTTTGTGCGATTCCTTTCCCTTGCCCATTCTCATTAATTCTTTCTTCCTTGACCTCGTTCTCCTCATGAACTATCTCTTCGTCCTTAGCCCCTTCTGTCCCTCCCTCTTCTATTCCCTTTGGCCTTTGGAAGGCAACACAAAATCCAAGGCATGCAAATAAACACAAAAAGGAAAAACAAGGTCAGGAAAAATGCATATGATATTAAACAGAAAGACAATGAAATCTAAACATAAATAAAGATCACTTTTCTAGTGTATACCAGAGAGCACTGGATAAGCAATATTTAATAAGACTGATTTAAAATCATATACCCTAGTTATAATGCTGCATGGAAAATAGTTATGGTCTCTTTGTTATTGACCTAATAGGAATAAAATTATTGGGTGCAGGTGCCCATAAAACCAACAGGTCAGGCAAAAAGTACAATTCATACTAACATTATTACACATAATTTTTTGAAAAATAAAATTTTTTCCAGATCTTTATTAAAATGTTAGGAGGCTAGCATGCCTTCCTATTAAAAAGAGTAAATTCTTAAATATTCTGAATCACTGAACTATGTTCAGCTAGGAAAAATAATTTTCAAAAATGATTTTTATATTCCTAGCACACTCAAAAACTCAACTCTTCACTTGATCTTCCCCTCAATTGCAGTAAAGATACAATAATAATAATAGTATTAAGTGGAAATCACAAAAAATTGGTATTGTAGAAAGAAAATTGCTATTAGATCTAAAAGACGTTTCTAGCAAGAAGTTTGAAATGTAGACCAAAACATAATCAGTATTAACATGAACAGAAGTTCTCATTGCCGTAATGACAAAGATTAACTTTTGAAAAGTCAAGAGGCTTAAGTTTATGCAAAGAAAAATTAAGACATTCTAAAAGACAGATAGAGGGTTTTCCTGGTACAATCACCTTACTCACCTGATTTTCTTGTTTCCTCTGGGCCGTTCTGATTGGACAGACATGTAGCTTGTGCTGCTGAAACGAGAAGCACTACTAGTCCTTGAAACCGCAGATATGTCACTTACATCACTGTCCGAGGATTTAGTGGAAATATTATCTGCCCCTCTATGAGGATCCCATCCTGATCGATACTGTTAACACAGATTGACAAATATGCAGAGGTTGTCAGTATTCCCACACAAAGCAATGATTAGCTTCTCCTATTTCAGCACTTTAATTGTCCACTGAGGATACTGCAAAACCCCACTCAGTTGCATATAAAACAAAAGTGAATGGCAATTATCCTAAAAGAAAAATTCAATTTATATGAAACCCTGGGTTTTAGCAAAGGCAATTAGAGCATTTCACCACACCCCAAAGAAGGCCATTAAAATAGTTTCACAATGGCATTGGCCTCAGGAGAGAACATTTAGGTAAAATCTGGGAAATAAACATTTGGCTTAATATTAAGAAATAAGATTTGTTTTTTCTAAATTTCAGAATAAATTTTGAAAAAAAAAGTATGCTAGAATTTCCCAATGTAATGTATAAGAACCGATTCTAGTAGCCAGCAATTTTCTCTTTAATCCATTAGGCTTCACTGAAAACCTAGAGATAATACAAAATCTAATGATTAAAATGCTAACTTTTCCAGAAAAAGTCAAGAGAAAAGTGAAAGTTTAATTTCTGAATGGTTGCTGGAATTTTGTTGCATCCTAGAAATACTAGAAAAAATAATTATTATTTTCAATAGCTCAAACTTCCTGGAATCAAAATAATCCGAGAGTTATCTGGCAGTCAGTTCAGAGTGCTCTGGGGATTCACATACTCTGGCGAACTGAAAATCATCGTGCATGCTTTACGTCAATGACATTTAGGATGTGCAGGAGAAGATTTTGGAATCTGGAAACCTGGAAATCTCTTACTAGTTTTGGTAACCTTAAGCAATCAGTCAACCGTTAAAAGCTGATTTTGAAAATAATAGGAACAATAATAGCTTCCTTGTAGAGTGGTTTTGAAAATAAGAAATAATATATGGTATCTGGCATATTATAAGAATGAACACAGCCAGTATTTTCACTCTATCATTACTACTTATGTTTCTTAATGAGTTAAAAGATCTGTGCAAAAGGATTTTCATTTCTATGTACTCCAAATATTACATTGAGTTTCATGCAGACATTACATATAAACATTTTGGTTAAATATATTGATGGACAATAGGTTGTGGAATAAATACTAGATCAGATTCAAATGATTTGTGTTTTCCTTTAGGCCTTTCTTAGCCCACATTTATTTTTCATTTTACTGCACAAACTCTCAATTATTAAATAATGCAGTTAAATTATTCCCCCAAATCACTCCCCTTCCTTAGGAACATCTATGTAAATAGAACCTTCATATTTGATTTTTGAAACTCTGTATCTGTTGACTACACTGGTAATTCATTAGGTAAATCTCACATTTTCCATAGTCTGTAGTTGGCATATTATAAAAATATACTAAAGTACATAAAATAGCCTACTTATATGTTTTACTTTATGTACTTTTATTGAAAAGTAAATTTTAAATGTAAAGTTGAGAAATAAATCTTTGACTTCTATTTTATTTATAGTCTTGATATTTTACTTGTATTAAAAATAAATAGCTCAAGAAATTCTCAAAACAAATTGTTCATTAAATAGTGCCTTGTATGTGGGACACTTTATATTTTTCGTTCTTACAATTGTCATAAAAATAAAAGCAGTCTATTCTTTCTTTTAAAATAATTTATCACTGGATAGAAAAGTAGTTTTGACTCTATATATTCTGGGTGAGCTCTTCCTCATTGGCTTATAATATCCAAATTCATATGTAAATCAGAAAGAAAGAAGGGCAATATTGCAGTAACTAGGAACAGATACTCTGAAATGAAATACAATTTTTGGTCTGAACTTGAGAACTTGAATAACCAATATTGTGATATTGGCAGATTACTTTTCGGAGTCCCACTGTTCTATCCACAACAAAGAGGAAAACAATTGTACCCAACTCCAAGTTCGCTGCAAGAATTACAATCAAGCACTGAGCACAACTCCAGACACTTAACAAGTGTTTAATAAATAAATGACAAGTGATGGTGATGATGATGGTGATGGTTAGAGAGCTGACTATTGATTTACTATCCATTTCATCAGCATCTTTACTGGAAGGATAATTAGGCAGAGATCCAAAAGTAAGTTATTGTTTTTAAATGGCTCTACACTACAACAGCAACAACAATAAGTAACTATTTCTACATGTGTCTAATACAATGGTTTCAGAAAATTAATTCATAAAGCCAACTGAAATGTCATAGCTAACGTTTCCACTGTGTTAGTTAGGTCCTCAGGGATCCCCCTACTCAGCTCATACCCCCTTCTAGGGAGAACTGAGCCTCAGCTCAGGATGCACACTCACTTTGCCTCAGAAGGAAGCACATGCCACTTGCAGCTGACACAGCAACGACTTATTTTTAAGTATCTGTCTCTGGTACTTTACCCTGCTATTGAAAGCCGCCTGGAACAGGGGGCTCCGTGTCTCCCTATCTGGCTCTTATCTGATTTGCTTTACTGTCATCTCTGAATCCTAATGGCCTCACTGACTTTGGAATTTCAGCATTTAAAATAGTGACTTGACAGACTCTAGTTTCGTCGTTTTAGGTTATCACTTCTGATCCTGCTTTTATGATAATCTTGCTTGTTGTGCTAAAATTCTGGATACACAATTTTTAAGGAAAGATACGGTTCAGCATACCATGATTTTATGACTTTTATGTAAGTCACCACATGCTTCTCTTGGAAGAGGGCTCTGTGTGTATATGTGTGTTTGAGTTTAATTTTCAAACTCTGTTTTATAATGTGTTTTCTTAATGACCACATCAGTATTTTCCTTTCATTTAAAATTTTCAGTCTAGCTTTTCTAGTGACACAAGGAAAAATTCATTTTAAGAACTTTTAAAAAAGAATTTTAAAATAAATTTAAGAATTCATAAGTGAGAACTAAAAGTAATATATTCAAAATACCCAATCATATTTCGGAGAGCCCGGCAAGCTACCAAGAGTATCTCGCCCGCACGGCAGAGCCTGGCAAGCTCCCCGTGACGGATTCGATATGCCAAACACAGTAACAACAAAGTCTCCAATGGAGACGTTACTGGGCCCGCTCGAGCAAATCGATGCTTATTATCATACTGTAAATACTTATTTCCAGTCTATAAAACAGAAGTTATAAAATGAAAACACACTGAATGCGACAGTTCATATAAAGAAAGAATATGAATGAGTCAAAACTCTTTTTGATGGATTCTGCAGTCTGTACCAGATATATCTCTTTGTCTACTTCTAACCAACTGGGCATGTTTACCTTTGGGATATAGCTCATTTTCTGTTAAAAAGAGATCCATGATAAGAAAGAGAAGTTTGGAGAATGAGAATATAAAAATATTTTTGTAAATATCACTTTACAAGGCATATTTTGAATATATTAAGGTTAATTTATCTTCCTATAGACAACTCATAGAAAACCTAGCAAGTGACCCAATACTGGAGCTTATTTCTAAAAATGTTTTTTTCCCCATTTTTCTAAATGTGCTTTTCCTTTTCCTAAAATGTGATAAACCAAAAATATAGTTTAGCAGTGAGTTAAAAGCTGCTAAACTGTTATTATACCATAATGAGTTATGGATGTGAAGAGTGGGCTAAGTCAGTTCACATATTAGGAAATGGTTAGTGCTATCTTGGCACTAGCCAATAAATGATGTTTTGAACAATTAGCATGTATTAGTTGACAGCTGACAGCTGAACAATGAAGATAGGCTCCTCATCCCCTTTAATGGGTCAAAAAAAAAAAAACGTTTAGTGCACAGGATAACATGATCTCAGCTAAAAATGCTGCTCTGATTGGAGATCATTAAAACCTTGGAAGAGAGTGAGGAAGCTTTTCCCGACAACATTTTGATGTTTTGTACATTACTATTAAGCAGATCATGAACTAGAAAAATATACAGGAAATTATCATTCCTCAGGATGTTCCAGACTCTAAAGAGTTCCTAAGTGGCCTAGAAAGTTAATGTTCTCCCCATTTACCCATCAATGTAAAGTGCCACTGAAAGGCAAGCATCTGTTAAAATTTTTGAATAATGTTCGTGAGAAATAAAGGATCTCTAAAAATATAAATTCAATTTTCTTCAAATTCAAGTTTACTATTTGGAAGTTTTGGGATTGGATTTCTCTACAGAAACTCAGTTATTTGAGCTGTGTCCATATGACTTGGACCAAACATGGTGGGATTGTGGGTCCTCTTACGCATCTTCATTAATCTTCATTAATTCAACTTCATTAATCTCCCCCTGTCCCCAAACCGCAATCTGATATCTTATGCTCGAGTCCAACAATTAGTTAGTGCAACATACTGGGCAGAATGTTTGAAGAAAAACAAATTTTATGCCATGGAGGAAGTCATGGAAAAAACGCTATACCATATCCACCAAGTCGAAAGTACAGAGCACAAGATGGATCCAAATCAGGGTAAAAAAATTTGGGAGAAGAAAGAGAGGCAAAGTTCTGGGCAGGATTCGAGGTCACTCTGTAGGTGGAGAGGAAATAAGAAAGCAGATAGAAGCCCTGGCAAAGCAGCCTATTAAACTAACCTGTGGCCAAGAAGTTCTTTCATTTTTGCCTTTTGATTTTTATTTCAGGTCCTCACTCAGAGAGCAGAACAGCTGCCCTGCAGTAGGAGCAGTTACAAGGTCTCTCTGTGGAGACCCCCTATGTCCTAGACAAGGGTCCTCGATCCTTCACCCATTCTAATCTATCTTCTAGCAAACTTCTCAAAAATAAATGAGGTACCCTGCTTTCCTACTTTGGGGTGTCTTTTTTTTTCGGTTTCTTCTCCCTTGATTTTGCTATTACAATAGAACACTGGTTGTCTTTCTCCCTGAAAACATTTCCATAAGGACCCCTCAGACAAGTCAATTCACAGTATTCTGGGCCCCCACCTCTCTCCCAAGATCCAGACTCCTGTTTCAAGATAACTGGTTCCCTTCCATTCTGTTTCACAGAAGCAGCATGTTCTTTGCGGCTCAATGCACACTTATTCTCTCAATTCAAACCAGTCATTCTTGTATCTTCCACATTCCTTGAATCTTAAGATCAATACCCAAATAAAGCTAGAAAACTTGTGAATTATCTTTGATTTCTCCAATATCCTTCATTCAAATCAATCAGGAAATGCTGCTTGCTTATTCAGTAGAAATAAATATCTTGCTGTTTGGAGCTTGTGAATGAATCCTGGGTTTTTTATGTTGGAAATTGTAACAGAGTTGAAGCTCACTGCTACCAAAACTTTCTCCCTTTTGTTCTTTACTAAAAGAATTCAGTTTATTCTGGTGGTCTAACAATAATGAAACCCCCAAATTCAATTTTCTAGAACTCTTTGTAGCTAGGGTAATTATTTAATTTGATTTTGGCCCCTGAAACATGAGCAGGAATCTGCAGGGTAGGGTTCAGAGAGAGCTACTACTTTTCTAATTAGGGGTGGAATAATTCAGCTTGAATGCCATTGCCTGTCCTTCTTTTTGTCTCTTTCTTTGATAGGAGTTTATTTATTTTTGAGTTTGAAGGTCATTCCCCGTGGTGCTCAGGAGCTGCTCCTGGCTCTGCGCTTAAGCGTCACTCCCTCCTGGGGGTTTCTGGGGGAACCGTATGTGGTGCCAAGGACTGGATTGGATAGACTGCATGCAAGGCAAGTGCCCTAACGCCTGTCCTCTCTCCACAGCTCTGACTGCAGTTTAAACATGACTCTAGAGGCGAGTAGCCATTCTAGGACGAGGAAAATGTCTTGTCTCAGAGCAGGGAGCAGGAAGAAGACAATCTCTTGGGAGCTTTACTCTTGAGATAGAAGTGTCAGTTCTGCTCTGCTGTTGGAGGCCTTGCATGTGAAACAAAAATTCTTTCTTATTTAATTTATTCAAATAATTCTGTAACTGCATGCAACCTGAGTGACATACACCACATTATTTTCTGTGTCAGAAAAGTATCTCTGACTTGATGGTAAAAGATCACATTCTTTCACAAATATTACTGATGAAATAAATCATAATGAAAGTCACATAATTTTGCTGAGAGGCAGTATAGCTGAGCATGAGATATAGAACTGACAGACCCAAAGGTCTCACTGGTTTCTCACTTATGAATGAATCGCTGTACAATCTTAGGAAGGTCTTTTAACTTCTCTGAGTCTAAAGTGAGTTCTAAATGAGATCACAGATTGATCCACAGTAAATATATATCATGCTAAAATTAGGCATAGTTCATAGTGAGTCCATACCACATAGTCTTAGATTTTGGTATCAAATTTTTATCATAGTTTGGTTATAACTGCAAATATTTTATCTTTAAATGGAAAGACTTGAAAATAACTATAGAATTTTGTAAATAAATTCCTAACTCCATATTAAAATAAATAAGCATTGCTCCTCGACACCCAACTGGCTTAGTTACTTGTACAATGTATGAGCTCTAGAAAACCTTGTTTTTCCATTCTTAAAATTATTGGGAGCCAGAGAGATAGAAGTCGGGAGGGCACTTGCCTTGCACATAGCCAACCCAAGTTTCATACCTGGAACCACATATAGTTTACCACGTACTGTCAGGAGTAATTCCTGAGCACAGAACCAGGAGTAAGACCTCAGTACATCTGGGCATGCTACAAAACTAAAACAAAACTGTTCATTTGGATTGTTATTAGAATTATGTTTATACTTGGCATCAAAGAAAGTGAAACCAAGGAAGTTAACAATCTATGGCCATAACACTAATCACTATTAAAATATGAATATTTTTTGTTTATTAACAACCTTAAAATATTTAGTAAATTTTTCTTTAACCCAATAGCTCATAAATGTTCTATATCTAAAAATTTTTAGGTCATTTATAATATCATTTATCACCCCAATACTTAACCATAAAAGCTTAGTTGTACCCACACAATAAATAATTTTTTAATAGCTTTCGTTGAGTTTTAGTTAGACTTACTTTGCCCTTTACTGCTACGTGATATCTCAAACTCCTGTTCTCTAAAACGTCTGTCACAATCATAAAGAAATTTTCAAAGTCTGTGCTTCCTCGGCCCTGAATCAGACTACTTACACCATCTCATTTTGGTACACAGCAACACGTCATTGACCTCCAAGGCCAGAAAAGTGGAACAGAATGCCTGCTGTTAACCCGAACCAATGAGCCCACATTTTCCCCTAATAAAATAAATCACTGCCTAAATGCCTTAGATTCTTATTATTCTCAGGGCCTTTCTAAGTCCTCAAATGAACAGAAAAGTATAATGTAGCTAAAATTAAGAAATATTATAAAAGGGCTGGAGAAATAGTATAGAAAGCAAGGTCTTGCATGTAGCTGATCCTGGTTTGATCCCTGAGCACTGCCAAGTGTAGTTCAAAAAACTCATCCCCTGCCCTCATCGCCCCAAAATATCATAAACTCCTTAAGAATTCCTTTGGGAAAATATCTTTAAATTTTATGACTTATAATATAACTTTCATATGCATAAAGTAGTATTTTTACTTCCTATTGGTATACAGGTATTCAAAGGCAAGCTAGCACAGAGAAAACTCTCGTAGGAATAATAACCATAGCTCTAGGGCCAGGGAATCTGGAAGAGGCAGAAACACCCCAGAACCTAATGGGGTGGGAACATCAAGTGGGGCTCCCTTTCCAATGCCTTAGGAAAGAACAGAAGTAACTCAAGAAACTTGTGACTAAGGGAATTAGATCAAAATGACAGGTTAAACAACCACAGGTTGAAAACCCTGAAAGGACCCAAAAATGGCCCTGACCCATGAAAAATGCACAAGCAGATGTTTTTATATTCCATGGGGAATCTGGAAGAGCCCATTTTGGCTTTTAATCCTTGTGCCAAAAAACAGGGTATCTTTTGTGAAGGAGACCACAGTCTAAGCGGTGCAAGGAATAATGATTTCCTCTTGCTTGGACTAGGAATACTTTCCTGCTACTGGGACTCTTTATCTTCACCTTGTGTTCAATTGTATGACATTAGTTAACATTAGTTAAGCACAGATTTAGGTGACGGGCGTGGCTTAAGTGATAGAGCACATTCCTGGGCATCAAATGGCTTCCTGAGGTATGACCTCACCGTAGTACCACTAAAATAAAATAAATTTAAAAGCACTGTCCTCCCGTTGCTCATTGATTTGCTCGATGGGCACCAGTAACGTCTCCATTTTGAGACTTGTTGTTACTGTGTTTGGCATACTGAATACAACACGGGTAGCTTGCCAGGCTTTGCTGTGCGGGCGAGATTCTCTTGGTAGCTTGCTGGGCTCTCTGAGAGGGGCGGAGGAATCGAACCCGGCTTTGCTGGGCTGGCTGCGCGCAAGGCAAACGCCCTACCGCTGTGCTATCGCTCCAGCCCAAATTTAAAATAAAATTTAAAAAACACAATGAGTTTATATTGATGCTTTCTTTAAAAAAATCTTTCAAGTTCCTTGAAGTTATGAAATTTACATACAAGTGGTACCACATGGAAAGTATCATGTTAAGCGAAATGAGTCAGAAAGAGCGGGATAGACACAGAAAGATTGCATTCATCTGGGGAACATAAAGCAACAAAACGGGAGACTAACACCCAGGAAGGGCTCAGATTAGTACCAGGAATTTTGCTCCATGACTTGAAGGCCAGCCACATGTGCTAGGTGAGAAGGAAGCTCAGATAGAGAAGAGAGCACCAAATAAAAGGTGTTGTGAAGACCCTCCCAGGGTGGGAGAGACATGCTAAAAGTAGTCTATAGACCAAACATGATTGCCACTCAATGCCTCTCTGGCAAAACACAGTTCCCAAAAGAAGAGAGAGAGAACAGGGGGAAATGCCCTGCCACAGCGGCAGGGTGGGACGGGGGGGGGGGGGCTAGGGGGTGGGAGGGATGCTAGGACCCGTGGTGGGGGAGGATGGGCACTGGTGGAGGGATGGGTACTTGATCATTGTATAACTGAAACCCAAGCACAAAAATTTATAAGTCTATAAGTGTACTTCATTGTGTTTCACTAATAAAAAAATGATAAAAAAAAATCTTTCAAGTTCTTGCTGGTAACGAAGAATTTTAATTCTAGAATTTTAACTGAGTGATCCAAAGCCCTGCACAACCTGGATCCTAAGTTCCTTCTTCTCAAACATTTTCATACATTGTAGTACTGTCCTCCCATTGTTCATAGATTTGCTCAAGCGAACTATTTTCCTCAATTACACATGTAATTTTTTTTCCAATTTTCAAAAATATATCTAAAGATGCCGGTACCGAACCCGGGTCCACCGTGTGCAAGGCAAACGCCCTACCCGCTGTACTATCGCTCAGGCACTTATAGTACAGCGGTAGGGTGTTTGCCTTGCATGCAGCTGACCCAACCGACCCGGGTTCAATTCCTCTGCCTCTCACGGAGAGCCTGTCAAGCTACTGAGAGTATCTTGCCCACATAGCAAAGCCTGGCAAGCTACCCTGTGACGTATTCAATATGCCAAACACCGTAACAACAAGTCTCACAATGGAGATGTTACTGGGCCCGCTAGAGCAAATCGATGAACAATGGGAGGACAGTGACAGTGATATCTAAAGATGAATAATCACAATACCAAAACAGAGTGAAAATATCACTACTACAATTATAATGGCATGGATTTTTAATACATAAGACTTTAAAAGAATCCAAAGAATCTTATGCAAACTAATTTAGATGAGATAACATGTATGTGTTATTGAAATAATTCTGCCATTCCATTGGAAATGAAGCTAATTTTGGGGGGGCAGAGGGAAGAGACTAAGAAGCAACATTTTGGCCCAGGAGAGAGTTTACAGGACTAGAATAAGAATTAGTATAGGTTGAGCCCCAAGTTCAACTCCTATCACACAATGTTCCATTCCCATAACAAACACTCCCAGAGGCCCCCCAGCAGGGCTGACTGAGGCAGCACCAAGCATCAAGCCAGAGCAGCACTGAGTTCTTCGTTCTCACACCAGCCCCATTATCTTAGGGAAGGGCTGCTGGGCCATTCAAACCCTCTGAGATACCTGGGATCACCCCACCCCCTGCCCCAAAAAAGGACTGGTGGTCGGAGGGGTGTTGTGGGGAGAAGCATGTTTGTTCTTGTAAGACTGAAATGTGAGCCCTGGTCCCAGTACTTCTGGTCACAAAGAGGCTATGAAAGGGACCATTCATAACATAGTACCATTTTCTTTGTGAGACAAGAAGCTGCACCAAGTTGACAGGCCTTGGTTCGCCCATCATAGTAGAGTTCTACTGTAATATTTTCCTTAACCTCACATAATAAAAGAAGATTTGTCCCTCTGCCAGTACCTTCATGTGTGCGGAGAGTGGTCTCAGCATGGTGGTGGCTGGTCCTGGAGGTCTTCGGCTGCCGGAGCCCTGGTCGGGGCGGGGAAGAAAGCTCAACCGGCTCCCCTCCAAGGGGCCCCGGCAAGGAACAGCCAGGCGCGGGAGCAGAAGACTGCACTGTTCTCGTCCGGGATCTGGATTTTATAGTCTCTGAGTCTTGGCCGTTGATGGGATTACACGGCGCCAGGGGGCCAGGTGGTGGGTGTGACCCCTGCCTACTGGAATTTGGAGGATCTGGGTGGAGGATGCTCGACTCCAATCCGAGTAGGCTTGGAGATCTCGGCCCCGGAACCCGCGTGGATTTGTCCCTCTGCCAGTACCTTCATGTGTGCGGAGAGTGGTCTCAGCTTGGTGGTGGCTGGTCCTGGAGGTCTTCGGCTGCCGGAGCCCTGGTCGGGGTGGGGAGGAAAGCTCAACCCACTCCCCTCCAAGGGGCCCCGGCGAGGAACAGCCAGGCGTGGGGGCAGAAGACTGCAGAGGGACAAATTCACGCAGGTTCCGGTGCCAAGATCTCCAAGCCTACTCGGATTGGAGTCGAGCATCTTCCACCCAGATCCTCCAAATTCCAGTAGGTGGGGGTCACACCCACCACCTGACCCCCTGGCACCGTGTAATCCCATCAACGGCCAAGACTCAGAGACTATAAAATCCAGCTCCCAGAACCGCACGGCCGCATTTGCAGCCGCGCCACATCTTATCAGGACATCTTTTTATGACATCTTATTATCTCATTCCTACTTTGGACAAACTTGCAGGCTATCGAATGTAGCCTGCCCACAGGGCAGAGTCTGGCAAACTCCCCGTGACGTACCAAATATGCCAAATACCAGTAACAGTGATGGGTCTCATTCTCCTAAAGAGCCTTGAATATAATCTCAGGGCTAGGATGAAAGAGACGTTACTGAGGCCTGCTCGAGGCAATCGACAAATAACAGGATGATGAAATGAAAATGAAAATGAAAATAAAAGAAATAACAAATATAATTACCATGACTGAGCCCCCCCTGTGCCAAGCCTTTATTTATTTATTTTTGGGGACCCTACTGCATACAGTATTTTCTCCACCTAGAGTTGGGCCCATCTCAAGTGAGTTACAGGCAGAGGTGAGCTGGATTATTTTTAGTGTTAGTTCACAGTCTACAAAATGGGTGGACTAGAAAGAAGAATTCTAGGTTTAGGAAATTGTCAGTGAATTAACTTTGCTAGTAAATAATATCTATTAAGGGCTGGAGCGGTAGCACAGCGGGTAGGGCGTTCGCCTTACCAAGGGCCAACATGGCCGACCCGAGTTCGATTCCTCTGCCCCTCTCGGAGAGCCCGGCAAGCTACCGAGAGTATTCGATATGCCAGACACAGTAACAACAAAGTCTCCAATGGAGACGTTACTGGGCCCGCTCGAGCAAATCGACGATCAACGGGAGGGCCTTTACCTTACCTTTAGTAAATAATATCTATAATCCTTCAATGGAAGAAATATTAAAACCAATTTTGTGCTCATGAACAAAGCTAATTACAAAACTGTAGATATTTGATTAATTACATAGAAATTATAATTTCTGGTGCTACTGTGCCCTGTATGACTTGTGCTCCTATGGCCTATTTGACAGACTGCTCCCATTGAATCAAGAGACCATTTTACTCTGCTTTGTTTTGTTGATGGTTCTGAGAATCAAACCCTGGGCATCACACATACAGGTAAGTGCTCCAGTCCTGAGTCACATCCCCAGCCCCTGACTAAGGTATTTGACTGGCATGTCACGTCTAAATCAGCCACCAATATTTTATCTGCTAAAATAAGCAGGCCACTACTTGTAAATTTATCTCTAAGTTATAATTATCATGTCATAAAAAAATTTACAGCTTCAGTCATTTGTGAGCGTGTACCAAGCAGAGAGCCTGATATGGCATTCTCTCTCTCTCTCTCTGTCTCTCTCTCTGTCTCTCTCTCTCTCTCTCCAGAAGTTACTCGATTGATTTTTAAAAAATCTACACTGGATGAAGAAAGTGAAAATTATACAATCTAATTCAACCCTTATTTTAAATATTATGAGATTAAATATTTGGTTTATTAATTATGCACCTACTTAAAATCCATTAAAACTGAGTGTTATTTCCACAGAACCATATATTTGTGCAGCAATATTTTATAGAAGTTTTCCTCAATTCATACAAAGAAAAAGGTTGGGTTCAAAGAATTATTGGGAATTTTAGGCAACATCTTTTCACTTAATAAGAGAGTCAATATGGAACTCACATAATACTATGTTTTCTCTGTATTATATTATGATGAACTCTATAAAAAACCAATAATCATGTGCTTCATTAGAAAATATGATTTAGACTCTAAGCAATAATCTATTCATATCTTCTCTTGAAGTCTGTATCCTTCCTTATAATGCTAGAAAGTGTTTAACATTCAACCTCTAACCTTTTTCAAACATTTGTCACCCCTGATTTCTACCTTCCTTTCAGCACCCAGGTCCATATCCATTAGCTAAAGGTATCCCACCAAGTGCTTACTGTGAACAAAGCTAAGTGATTGCTGGGGAGAAACTACCAAGATAATTAAAATACAGTCTCTAATCTCAAGAAGTGCATAGTTTCAAAAAGGTGACTAATATGCAAGTAATCCGCAAATAAGACAAGTGATATTAGTGTTGGGAGGTAATAAACCATATGATTCGTTCAAAGATTTTTCAAATCTGTTTTGGATGATGCTCATTTATATTGTCATATATTAATAACTCACTGTAGTAGAGAATATGAAATGCAAGTCGGAAAAAGTGTTTCTGTTTATAATGTGTTCTACACTCCTTATTTCCCACATCACCCCAGATTCTATCTAGCAAGAGATCTTTTCTCTTGGGATCCATACTATTCATTCCTTGCATTCTCAGTGGAGTATACCAGCAGTGGTGAGCAAACCAGAACTTAAAAGTCTGGTTGAAAGCAAAGGTGACTGCTTGGATGTTGCTGTTGTTGTTTTTCTGGTAGTGAAGCAAAAATGTTTCCCCTGTATAGTCTGAGAGAATGTAAGAAATATATGCTCCTGATAACAGCAACTTCTGTCCAAAAATTGATCCTTTTAACAATGGGAAGCTAGAGGCAACTTACTTGAAATTGGCATTTATTTATTTATTTACTTATTTGCTTGCTTTTTGGGTCACACCCAGTGATGCTCAGAGGTTACTCCTGGCTCTGCACTCGGGAATTACTCTTGGCAGTGTTCGGGGGACCAGATGCCAGGGATCAATCCAGGTTGACTGTGTGCAAAGCAAACACCCTACCCGATGTACTATCTCTCCAGCCCCAGCTTTTGTTTTATTTTGTGGTTTGTGGGCCATACCTGACAGTTCTCAGGGATCATTTCTGGTAGTGCTCAGAGACTGAACCAAGGTCAGTAGCAAACAAGATAAGCACCATAAACCTGGTGCTAGCTCTCTGATCCTTAAAATTATTTATTTTGTTAATTTTTAGCAATATTATATTTACTAAAAAGGGAAGGAACTACAATTTCTTATGTAATTTTCTAGTGTTCTAAAACTTAAAAGTTTCTGTCTTAGTCATCTCAAATGATTTCTTCATAACTAAAAAATATCCTTTTGGTATTTCTTGGCTTCACATTGTTACATGGTAGGAGGCAGCAATAATAGCATATAAAGAAAAGAAATCTATGTTTGAATGTCAGCATGAAATTAAGGCTAAGGAAACCATACATAAGCTTAAATGTGGTGGTATGCTTAGGAAAAACATATTTCACTGGCGAACACAAAAACAAAATATTCTATCTCCTAGGGTGTAAGAAGGTAGATGGAGAAAAAGAAATAGAAAAGTAATAAAATTAAAAGAAATAAAAATGTTCAAAAGAAACCAGCTGGATTTAGCTGCTTCAAAATCTCTATTTACATCACAATTACGTATTTCCATAATGCATTCAAGTGATATTTATCAGACCAGTTGTTTTACTAGAGATATGCTATCAATGAATTACCTACTCCCCACATTCATTGCAGTCCCTCCTTCTAGTACTTAAAATGTGACAGTTTTTGAAGATGGATCTTTGCATAGGTAACCAGTGAAATAAGATAGTGAAGGTAAAATAAAGCCTATTAGGGAGGTCCTGATCCCACAGGACTCAGGCTCTTTAAAGAAAAAGCTGGGCACAAGAGCTGAGGCAGTGAGGCAGGGAGAGACAGGAGGGAAGACAGAAGAAACTACAACTGCCAACACTTTAATCATGAATTTAGCCTTCAGATTTGTGGAAAAAAAACCTATTTCTGTTATTTTAGCTATTGACTCTGGAGACTTTTTGTTAAGGCACCTTGTGCAAGAATCTAAAGTTAGGAACCTTTAAAGATTAGTCACAGATAAAAACATAAAATTTCTGATTTCCCAGGACATTATTTACTAGTTTTAAAATTGTAGCTCTTGACTAGCAGGTGAAATATAGCTCTACCCTTGAGACAGGAAAGGAATGGCTTTTTGCTGCCATCAGCTAAATATGGAGGAGAGAAATTCTTTAAAGTTTTAGGATGTATGTGTGTGTGAGTGCTGGTGTGCCCAAGTAGATGTAGACGCAACTAAAGTATGTGTAAATCTGATGCTCTTGATCTCTAGCTTTGACTGAAGGTTGGTAATTCAGTCATTTAATAAGAAGTAGAAATTATAACAATTTTTGGAAGAAAAATTTGAGTAACCTGATAAGAATAAATAACCAGGTCAATCTTTTAAATTTATCAATATTTTGAGGACTTTTATTCCCTTTTCATGCTTTTTTTTGCTTTTGTTTTTGTTTTGTAGTGCTAGGGATCAAGGACTCACAGTGCAAGGCCCAATACTGAGTCACAGTCCTTGCCCCTCATCTGCCCATGTTTAGAATTAACTCATAGATATATTTCTCTATCTCCAGTAGATTGTTGATGGCAAAAAATACAGGCCTCAATCCCTAGAGCTTTATAAAAGCAAGTTATCTGTTGGAAGCACCACTTTTTCTTTTTCTGCTTCCTTGCCATCACCATCACCATCCTCCTCCTCCTCTTTATCATCATTATCAACACCACCATCATCATCTTCATATCACAATAACATTCACTTTTGTCTCGTCACTATGCTCCAAACCCTACTTGAGAGTTGTACACATACAAATAGACTTAGTCTTGAAAACAATTCGATGAGATATGTACTATTATTAGATATCTTACAGAGAACAGAGGCATTAGGATGCTAATTAACTTGATAAGGTTACATAGAGACAGTGGCCACACCATTATGTAGTGTATGGTTTATCAGACTCAACAAAGAAAGACCAATAAGTCTCTATTCTGTAACCAAGACTTCCCTTGAATGTGGCTCTACTGCTGACAATGCACACCCAGAATTGTCACTGTCACTGTCCTCCCGTTGATCATCAATTTGCTAGAGCGGGCCCAGTAACATTGTGACACTTGTTACTTGTTTGGTATATTGAATATGTCACGGGTAGCTTGCCAGGCTTTGCCATGAGGGCGAGATACTCTCAGTACTTTGCCGGGCTCTCGGAGAGGAGCAGAGGAATCGAACTCGGGTTGGCCATTTCGGTCGAGTGCAAGGCAAACTCCCTACCCGCTGTGCTCCTCCTCCTCTTTATCATCATTATCAACACCACCATCATCATCTTCATATCATCTTCTGTGTTTCAGCCCAGAACAAGAAGGGACATTTCCCAGTCCCTTCTCCCTCACAAACACACTGATTGCCTTTCCTTTATTTTATCTCTAAGGTTATAAAACTACCAGTAGAAATTTCTCACTGACTTTAAAGCTTGAACTTGGTGGATGTTCCATATAATACAAATGAGAACTCTATCCTCACAAACATAAATAAAAGAAAAATATAAATGCATTTATATAAATATATGATATCCACTGATATATAATATCTAATGATATATTCTAGATACATTTTCATTTCAACCTATGAATCTCTTTTATTTAAAGCTATATAGCCACTGGTCAACTTTATAGATGGGACTAAAGTGTTTTTTAATCAGCTTTTGACATGGTGACACTAATATTTCTTGCATTGTTAGATTCATTTTGTATATCTCTTCTCTTTCCTGCTAGTTTAATAATCTAGGTCAGTGTTTCTCAACTGAGGGCCATATGGTTCTCTGTGGGATCACAGGACATTCAAAGGGGGCAAAAGTGAAGATCTTAATAGAGACCCCAGGCATGAGACTAGAGAGGACAGGAGAGTCACAAAATAGGGTTGACAGAGACAACAGTTGGACAGAAGGTCAGAAGAAAGCCACTGATCTATATTGGAAAACTCCACACTAGGACTTTCATAAGAACAGTTGGCAAAGGAACCACCAGAGGGTGAGGTAAAAAGTGACACAGCAGGTGTACTTCAGGGGTCCGTGGCTGGCTAGTTTGGACACACACTGGTCATTTTTCCTTTCCTTGTGCTCCCATATCATCAATTTTACTAATTTTCAGAAGTTTCTCAAGAGATTTTGCTACCTGGTAACAGCATTCTGTGACACAAAGGCAACAAGAGAAAAAAATGACAGAATGGAGTGTCTGGTTGAGGAGCTTCAAGGCCAGTTCCTGGCACTGCCCCTAACCTCTTCCTCAGGAAGTGTCAGGTATCACACTGGGGATTGAGACTAAGGGAAGATGATCTTAATTCTGATTTTAAAAGATGAAATCATTCTGAGGGTCACCTGCTATAAGGAATTCACTGAAGACCAGAATGCCATCTCTACCAAAGAGGCTTTTTACAGAAAAGGATGCTGAACTTATTACTTCCCAGGAGGCATTGAAAGGTACTTTTTAAGGATCTTGCTGAGGATATCTGGGTCACTGGGATCACTGCTTCTCTATTAGCTGATTCATCCGACACGGGTGTTTGTCACCGAAACTGAACTTTCTTGGTAGCCTGAGAGGTGGCATTGCAGTGGCCCTTCTTCCTCCTGCGGCACAAAGCCAGACTGTGAGGGGGCTGCTGTCACCAGCCAGCAGCTCCTGTGAGTGGGCTGGAAACTCAACTTGTCTTCTGCTCTCAAAACATTTCACTGCATCTGAGTCAAGCACTGCTATAAAGGCAAGACTCATCTGCTATTTCTTTCCTCCTAATAAGTATGTGGATTTTCAGGCATATTAGGAATGTGTACAGGGTCAACTCATCTGCACTTTAAAACTCAGTTTTTATAAATTGACTCTCTCCATTTATGTCATCCCCACTTAGGAGGTTCCTTTAGAAACTGCTCCCCATATGCATCTCTGTTAATCACATTCAGACGCTAGGCTCATTTGACATCAACTCTGACACCCCCTTTTAGTAATCTGACTTTGTAATTTCTCTGTACACTTATACTTCCATCTCTTTTATATATTTTTGATTGCTAAGTCATTTCAAGGTCCATAAATTCTTCCCCCTTGAATTTGATTTTCTTTTACTTTGAGATGCATGCTACGTGATCCTCCTTGAAAATAAAAGCACTGTTCGGTGGCATTTGAGTTAACTGAAATTTTTTTCACTAGTTCAATGATTTCTACATTATTTCTTTGACCATGTATGCTTCATTTTGGTGTATATGATTACATTTTCCTTTCTTTTCTTTTTTACCCTTGGTTTTGGGGCCACACCTGGTAGAGTTCAGAACTTGCTCCTGGCTCTGCACTCAAAGATCTGCACTCAGGAATCACTCCTGGAGGGTTGGAGTACTATATTAGGTATTAATAATATTGGCACCATTTATTTTGTACTTTACTAAGTGCTAGGCAATTTATAGACATGTCGATTCTCCCTAATCGTTGTCCTATGAAAGGGACCCCATAGTCTTATTTAGTAAACAAGGAGCTGAGGACCATAAAGGAGGACTCCATGACTACCAGCTGTATTTATGCTGCTAGACACATCTAGATTAGTGTCTTAGACTAGTGCAACCTACAAACATACTTAGAAATAGCTCATTGATGGTGACTCGTAACCAGCCCCAATCTGTCTCTTCTCTTCTGTTGTCCCTATTGCTGTCTCTTAAAAGTCGATTTGAAGCACTTAAGGTTAGCACTGGATAAGTAATTTCCTTTTGAGAAGAGAAAGTAAGGTTCTAAGTGGAATGATTTAGGTGACGGTGATAATCAACTTGACAAAAATATTGTCTTTGACTGTTTGAGATGATTTAATTGGCACTTAGCCTATCAATATAACTTTTATTTGTATAGGGCCTTGATTTTTAAAAAGTAAGTGAAAGTATATATACGCTGTGTTCTTCATATTATAGGATAGTTGAATAGTTTTTGTCTCTTTGAAATAGGTGCTTAAAGGAAAAAAATCAGGGGGAAATGTGACAGTATGTGCAGTGAATGGAGAATAATGCTTTCTTTTTTAAAATTGTCTTCTGTTCCATCTATTAATCTGTTAAATGTGTTGCTAAGAATTTCTGACCCACATCTTAAAAGAACTGGACAATCTATGGGTCATGTTAATTCATTCTAGCAGATTCCACCGGAGAGACAAATAAGACTATAAGACATTGAAAGTAAGGAATTTTTATGATTTTGTTGTAGTTTTAGTAACCTGCATTACTAAAGGAAGGAACAAAGAATTTCCAAAGAAATAAGCTATGAGTTCTAAATAAATATCAAACCAACAAACCTTAAATCATCCTCCATTGAGATTTTTGATTACCCTTTATAAAAATATGATCCAGTCGGAAAGAAAACATAGTATGAGACTAATACCCACAGACAGTAGAAACAAGGGTCAGAAGGACTGGTCCGTGGCTGGAAGCTTGCCACAGGCGGAGACTGGGAGTGGGGTGTGGAAATGCAGTTAGGATAGAGAAGGGACCACTATGACAATGATAGCTGGAATGAAAATGGTAACTCTGAACAAGAACTGAGTGCTAAAAGTATGTAAAGGGGTATACATTATAGCCTGTTAGTACCTGTATTGCAAACCATAATGCCCAGGAAGGGGGGGGTGAGAGAGAGAGAGAGAGAGAGAGAGAGAGAGAGAGAGAGAGAGAGAGAGAGAGAGAAGTGCCTACCTATCCCTATGGTGGGGGGGTGGAGGCAGATATACATTCGTGAAGGAATGCATTTTGTAACATTGTCTGAACCCTGTATAAACATGAATGACTTTGTAACTGTGAATCTCATGATTATTCAATAAAAAATAATTTTTTTAAAAAGGAAAAAATTTAAAAACTAAAAACTATGTTCTGGGCAGGAGGTATAACTCAGTGGTGGAATGCAAGCTTTGCCTTTGCGAGGCCCTGAATTCAATCCCTGGCACCAGAGCAAAGCATCTTTCTTGTAGAGTAAAACAAATGAAATATGACTTAACAAAAATACGTTTCATATAATTAAATTAAATAATCAAATTATCTATCTTGACATTAAGATGTTTCCATATACCTAAAATATTTGACTAATTATGTAATAGAATCATTTAAAAACTCACAGGAGAATAGTAGCCCTTAGGTGAATTATAATTTTCACAGATATATTTAATCAATGAATAAACTTCTTTGAATCATTAAAGAGCAAAGTTAATTCACAGATTTCTGCTGAGAGTAGCATGGATGAATCACTGTTAAGTTGGGTTAAACACTGAAAAGCAAAAGGCCTGAGGGAGGGTCCACCTGCAATGCCAATTCCCAAGAAATCGTTTATACGACCAAATTGGCATCATGGCTTCTGCTGCTCTCTTTACACATAGACTTTATTGTCAAGTTTTACAGTATACGGAGAACAGGCTTAGGAGGACAGTAAGTGTTGATCCACAGACACTGTCAACATGAGTTGCTAAGGACATTTCCTAGTTTTAACTAGAAAGTATTGTTTGAAAGCATTGGTGTCCAGGGCTGGAGGAATTCAGCCTGAAATGTGGGCTGAGGCACTGCATTATAGAGTCAGCACATACCAGCAGGGGAAGTGGGATTTTGCTCTGTACTTTTTTTTTTAATGTGTCAAATATCAGATTCATTAGCTATGATAAACATATCCAATAAAGGTTGTAATTAAAACTATTAGCTTTCAGTAGTCCACTAATATTTTTTATTAGTCTTCATAATTCTTTTTATTTTCTTTTAATTGAATCACTGTGAGATACAAAGCTGTTCGTGGTAGGGGTTCAGTCATACAGTGTTCCAACACCATCCTGCACTCTGTACTTTATAGGGGTTCTCTCTCTTTCTCCCTTTCATTTCCTCAATGCTACTTTACTTCACAGAAATGTGGCGAATGTAGTTTTAAAAAAGTCATGCTCTCTCCACCCCCCAACTTTCTGTGCCTTCCCCAAAAAAGTGGGGCCAGAACAGGGATTTAAGTGCTTGTCCTGCATGTTTTGATCCCTGGTTTGATCCCAGGTATTACATATTATCCCACAAGCAACGTCAGTAGTAACCCCTGAGTACAGAGCCAGGAGTAAAAACCTGAGCACTGCGGTGTGTGGCTCAAAAACAAGTAGAAAAACTTTCCAGTCAATTAGACCCCATCAAAGCTTCTCAATAATGTTCTCAAAATGTGAGGCATGTAAGCTGAGAAGTCTAGCCCACACTATGACTGAGGCTCTGTGTCTAATCTCAGCTATCTCAAATCTGAAAAATCAGATTAGCAATTTATAATACTTTCCATGACTCAGTGGCTACGCAAAATTGGATAAATAGCTTAAACCTTTCTATATCTTAGTTCTCTCATTAGTGTAACAGTTTTTACTCAAGAAATAGGTGTAACAGATCAAAACAGTTGGTTAAAAGGCAAACCATATCTTGGTATTTGTGTATCAAAAGAAGCAAAAAATGAGAATATAATCAAAATATTCTTTATTAAAAAGGCGGGATGCTACTGGAAAATTTAATCTAGGAAACTGTTAATATGGACATTAATATTAACTAAATCTATATAGGTCCTAGGTAGAATAAAAGAACTTGTATAGTTTTCTATTTGATTCATGATAGAGAAGATCATGCTAGGGATGATGGGAGAAAGATAAATCATCAAAGTCAAAAAATAATTTGTAGTGGATTAAAAAAGTGTTGTGTTTTGGTGCCTTTAAAAAATGTCATACCCAAGGGGTTGATATCAAGGATATACAAAGTACTGGTTGAACTCCACAAGAAGAAAACATCCAACCCCACAAAAAATGGGGCGAAAAAATGAACAGAAACTTTCTCAAAGAAGAAATCCGAATGGCTAAAAGGCACATGAGAAAATGCTCTATATAATTAGTCATCAGGGAGATGCATATCAAAACAACAATAAGATATCATTTCACACCACAGAGACTGGCTCACATCCAAAAGAACAAAACCAACCGGTGCTGGCGCGGATGTGGCGAGAAAGGGATCCTCCTTCACTGCTGGTGAGAATGCTGACTGGTTCAGCCCTCTTGGAAAACAGTATGGACAATTCTCAAAAAATTAGAAATTGAGCTCTCATTTGACCCAGCAATACCACCCCAGAGAGGCAAAAATGTATAGTCAAAGTGACATGTGCACTTGTTTGTTCATTGCAGTACTGTTTACAATAGCCAGAATCTGGAAAAAACCTGAGTGCCCGAGAACAAATGACTGGTTAAAGAAACTTTGGTACATCTACACAATGGAGTACTATGTAGCTGTTAGAAGGGATGAAGTCATGAAATTTACATACAAGTGGTTCTACATGGAAAGTATCATGCTAAGCAAAATTAGTCAGAAAGAGAGGGACATAGAAAGATTGCATTCATCTGGGCAATAGAAAGAAACAAAATAGGAGACTAACACCCAAGAATAGCTGAGATACGTACCAGGAGGTTTACTCCATGGCTTGGAGGCCAGCTGCATACTCTAGGGGTAAAGGCAGCTCAGATAGAGAAGGGAGCACCTAATAGAGGGTGTTGGGAGGATCTGCCCAGGATGGGAGAAGCATGCTGAAAGTAGACTTTAGATGGAACATGATTGCCACTCAATTCCTCTTTTGCAAACCACAGCACCCAAAAGGAGAGAGAGAATGGGAGGGAGTGCCCCGCCACAGAGGCAGGGTGGGATGGGAGGATGGGGGGTGGGAGGAATACTGGGATCAGTGGTGGTGGAGAATGGGCACTAGTGGAGGGACAGGTACTCGATCATTGTATAACTGAAACCCAAGCACAAAAATTAGTAAGTCTACAACTGTACCTAATGGTGTTTCACTAATAAAAATTTTTTAAAAAGTCATGCCTTAATAACTTGATTATACTTTTAGATAAGCTAAGTACATAACCCTTGCAACAGAAAAATAGGCAAATATTTGATAATCAAGGGCAAAATTTGTTAGGGAAATTGTGTGAAATTTTATAAAAGTGTGAAATCATCAACTAGTAAGTCTCCATATTTCGCTATCACTTACCACTGATTTCGAACAAAATCCAAACAGAAAGCAAAGTTAACTCATTTACTGAGAAGGCAAATTTGTAAGCAATTGCAATTTAAAAGCAGTAGTTCCCAAAATGTGTATACATCAAGATCACCAAATACGCTGGCCCCACCCCTAGAAAAGTAGTCTGGAGGGGGGCAAAGAGTTGCAACAGCGGGTAGGGCGTTCGCCTTACACGCGGCCAACATGGCCGACCCGAGTTCGATTCCTCCGCCCCTCTCGGAGAGCCTGGCAAGCTACCGAGAGTATTCGATATGCCAGACACAGTAACAACAAAGTCTCCAATGGAGACGTTACTGGGCCCGCTCGAGCAAATCGACAATCAACGGGAGGGCCTTTACCTTTTTACCTTTACCTCTGATGATGTTAGTGTTACAGGTCTGGGAAAATAGTCTTTAAAACATTGCCTTTGAGATATGTAAGAAATGACGTTGCTTAGAATCATTAGTCCTTTCCTGAGACATCCATTTTACTAACCTAAAATAACTAGTCTCAAAGCTATAACTTTGAGACTCTATACATTCATTTGTTAATTGGGATGGTATTACAACTTTATTGGGAAAAAATTGAGCCATGTCTATGGCAGTTCTTTGGTTCATCCTCTTGTGATAACTTTGTCAGGCACCCATAAGAAAACACCATTGCTATTTCTTCGTGGCAACTTAGTCGTTTTCTGTTTGTTTGTTTGTTTGTTTGTTTGCAGGGGGCTCCGAAGCAGTGCTGGGGAGCCCAGTTGTCCCCACAGATGATCAGCCTCATTGGCTAAGGAAATCCAGAGGTGTAGAGAATACCAGGACAAGTGTCTACACTTGGGGGCCTCCAGTGCTACACTGGTTAGGCAGTTTGGAGGTGGGTGGTGATGGCAGGAAGGTCCAGAACGAACCAGGTCTCACTCACTGCATATGCCCTGGTCCCTCTGCTAGCTCTTGATCCTAGGAACTTGCTTTGAGGGCAAAATAAAACATAAAATTGACACAGGTTCCCTTTGATGCTTGTTAGGAAACCCATACATGGTCAAATGCATGCTCCCACATATATGGTCACATCACAAAATACTATGTATTCTCTGCATACACTCAACTTCTGTCTTACCTTGCGTTGTTTTAATGTTCTCTTGCTACACGGTTTTCTGATGGAAATATTAGATGTATTTAAAGAAAACATCTACAGTTCTTCCTGAAGTCTAGTGGAACATAAGCCAATTTATTTAATCTGCACCTATGTTTACAGAAATTTTAATATCCTATTTTACTAGAACTTCACACCTTTATCTTTAAATTATATCAAGTGAATAAATGAGAGATGAAAGTAGAACAGATATCATGAAAGATCAGACCATCGATACAGTGGGACCCAGTAGATAGGAAGGCTTAGATACCATTTCTGATAACAAACTCAAAGGTCACATAGTCAATCATCACCCAACCCATTTCTATGACATTCACCAAATTAATGTAAACTTACTAATATTTTCACTTTAGCAAAATATCTCTAGAAGTTGAAAAGCTGCTGTAAAAAGGCAAGGGTATTTTTATTTGTCTTGAATGTACTCTGGCTGTAGGCCTGTGCCATTGCAGTAATGATATAACCCTCTGAAAATCCTGTATTCACCACACTGGCTCATGTCCTTTGGGGACAAGGATGTTGGTTGGGAAGATGATGCTGATGCAAGAATACCTGCCTCCTCTAACCTGTACAGTGGGGAAACTAGGAACTAGCACTTCCTACCACTCGCTTTCTACCAGCTAAACCAGTTTCACTCCTGTTGATAAATCATGGCTTTCCCATAGAATGGAGTAACAAAAAAAAGGAGTAGAGGGACAAGTAGGAGGGTAATCTAGGTGTCTGTATATGAAAATTCAGACTGCTCTTCTCAAATATATGGATACACAACCACAACACATGACTGCTGTGAGTCAATGACTTAGTCACAGATCAGATAATAACTAAATATAAAACTTTCATTCTCCTATAAAATCTTAACTGAGGGATCAGAACCATGTCATTTCATGACGTTGGACATGAATAAAGTGTGCGACTAAAAATATTTTGAAAATAGGAAGAAAATACTGAAAGGCAAAAGCGATGAAATTGCCCTCTAGTTCCTCCCCTAGCAGACTCATACTTTAGTTGGTTCCCACCAAGTCATTAAAAACTACTCTTCCTAAAAGACCTTTTAAACTCTTTATAACACCCTGGGAGTACGCATTTTGTTTCAATAACTCATTAGTAAATAACATTAAATTAAACCTGAAAAAATTTATATGTAGAAAAAATATTTTAAAATGGTTGTCCTTAAATGTTTTTAAGGTTGTTGGGAGCCCTTATATATTTTATAAAACGAAAAAGTACAAGGGGCTTGTTTTCAGAACATTTATGCGTTTCATTTCTTTCATTCTATAGTTCAGAATCCTCTATTACTTAATATTCTTTTCTTTAATAGGGCAAATTCTGTCCTTAAAAACTGGTACATAAACACATATAGATGTCAGTACTTGATGATTCACGGGCCATCGCATTATATGTTCATGTCTATCTGATCTGCATTCAGCCATTTGAGAGAATCTAGTGGTTTCATAGGATTAACTGGTCAATTTACAATTTTTAAAAAGAAAAATGTCTTGCCTTTGAATGGTAATCTTGTTCCAGTCTGGGATCTGATCCGGCTACCTGTTTGTATTTGTTAATTTTCATTTGGCGATTTCTCTCCTCTATATCCATAGCACCTATCGAGTAGAAAAAAACCCGTAAAATTAATGTTCAGTTCTTATTTCTAAGCCCTACTTACAGGATGTATAAAAAAAAGAAATTCTCGGATGATATTTACTTTCATCTCAATGTCATAGTATTATTTTAGATTTAAAGTATGCGATTTGGTGAATAAAAACATGATTATTAAATACATAAGTGAATTTTACTCTGGATAAAATGAAAATGAATTTCAACAGAAGACAACAGATCTTCACAAGATGGAAAACACTTTCTGGTACATGTATGTTCAGGAGAATATATTTGAGAGCACAGAATTTTACAATAAAGCTATTCAAAGAGCTTTAGATTTTATTCCATCAGTAATTTACTCATTCATTGGAAAAAATATTACATGCCTATTTGGTTTCAAGAACAATTTTATAAATACATTTAAAACCTGTGATTATGAAATGACCCACCATGCCCTATGGATCCCTGTTATCAAGATCTTTTTGAACTGATTTTCTGGAACAAGGGTTATGAAAGAGAAACTTTGAATAACATTTCTGAGAAAACACAATGCCAATAAAGGCACAAAGAATTACTGAAATCAATTCAGAAAAAAAATGGGACTGTAAGGAGGTGAAACAGTGGAGATGGTAAAGCCAGCCCATACAATGAGGTTGGCACTGTGGGAAGGCACCTAGCACTCAAGTGCCTGCTCCACGGGGGCGGGGGAGGGGGGGATTAATATCACCTTGAAAAAAAACCCCACTGGGTATCAGAGAGTTCTCATTGGCAACAGATTTTAAGTGAAATTTTATTAAGATAAAACAGGAAGGAAGTTTCTAAAAAAGACCCGTCACTGGAGTACCCTGAATTTACATTCTCTGTTTTCGAAGTAGAGTAGCACACTGAAACCAATGTTCAATAAAGTGAGTCCCATTTTTGGTTTGATTGGATTGATTCTGTGTTCTAATGCCCACCAAGGAGTCTAAGAATCATGTTTCTATGAGATGAATAAGGCCTAAGTTCCAGGGAGTGCATTTGCAGGAAAGTCAAAAGCACTCAAGGATATACCTTTCAGTCTGCAGAGTATGACAACAGAGTTGTTCACACAGCAAAAATAATTTCCAGATTAATATGCCTATTTTCTTCTACAAACAAGGGAACCAAAAAGATATTCTGGTACCCCAAAATGATGTGACCTGAGAGAATATTAGCTAAATTGGGTGATTTGGAAGTTTTGTCCAACAGTAGTACATAACATTCTAGATATGAATAGCTCCAACAGACAAGTTTAGACATTTAAAATATACATATATAAAATACATACATACATAAATGGAAAGATATACACACATACATAGAAATGCATTTTAACATTTTATAGGTTAGTTTTTCCACATCAACCTCCTATAGAAACTGGACCAAGTCTTTTTGGCTACCAGGTATTAATGTGACATATTGGCTGGGAGTGGAAAGATTTTTTTTTTTTGGCAAAGAGTCCAATAACCAGTACTATAGGTTTTTCAAACCAGAGAGTCTGCCACTATTCTGAAATCTGACAGAAAAGCAGCTGTGGACAGTGCACACAAGATCAGTCTGACTGGGCTCTCACAAAACCCTCTATAAAATAGGCAGAAGGCAGTTTGGGGTGTGGGCCAGAGTATCCTCCTTTAAAGCATTCTGGTTCAATAATAATTTTTAAAGAATCAATTGAGGTTTTGTCTTTATAATGGTTTAAAAATATTGTAGAATCAGGTAATGGAATACATTTATATTCCATCATGAGGTGGGAGAGTACTAAAGGGTATTATTCTGTATTTTTCTATAAGTAAACAAATGCAAATGGAAAGTCATATCACCATTTAATATGTTGTCAACTAAATTCCAATCTCAATCATTCTGATGCAATCTTCCTTAGATGGAAGAAGTCTTGATTAAGGCCTTAACCAATAAGATCTCAAGGACCATCTTAGTACATATATAAAAAGGTTAATATATATTTAATGTATAATTTTTATATATCAATATTATTTTTATAGCTATTGATTGAAGTATTATAAGTATACTGGTAATGATGGCTTCATGTGTACTTAACTTTAAATTCTCTTAGAAGGTGAATTATTTCAACGGTTATCAGACATTCCTGTCTGCAAAATGCTTGACCTAATTGAAACTACCATCCCTTTCCTGCATATTAATCAGCCTACCTCTCTAAATCTGCCTCTGGACAATAATCTTTTTAGAGATAAAAGTATCCTGTTAATAAAAAGGAAGGCCCTAAGAAAATGAGATTCCACTTAAGTGAGTTGATTTTTCTTTGCTTGCCCTTTGCTTTAAGGAAAATCATCCAGAAACAATATTTTCAGGAATGTTATTTTGATTTTAACCAAACTCAATTTTTTTCTTTTGCCTCAGAATAAAAAACAATTTAGAAGAATCAATGGAAACAGAAGAGCTGCTCCCTTTACTTCAGGAATGGGATCCGTAACTGGTAAACTTTTCTCCAACTCTGATGTACTACATGGTACTTAGAAGGAACATAAGTGCAAGTGTTCTAATGTGTGCAGATGTATGTTCAGTCTCCTTTTTCTCTTTCAGATTTATAACATACATTTGCATAGAAAAGGTCATAAAAATTCTGCCATTTGGGTCACAACTCCTGCCCCTGTCCCTCATGTCTGCAAGTTAACAGTCTCAAAAACATATTTTGAACGATATTGACTGAATAGTTTAGGAAGTAAATTTATCTATCTATCTATCTATCTATCTATCTATCTATCTATCTATCTATCTATCTTAGATCATACTTTCTTACATGACACCATTCTGTAAGACATCATAGTAGTGAAATGTGAGCATACTGAACATTTTGTGTTTAAAATCAAATGAAGTGCCAAGACATGTTCAAATTACAGCAAAACTTAACTATGAGATTAACACAACACTTAGAGACTCATTGGACAAACATATTTACCACAAAAGCTTACACATGTTTGCTTCTATTTATTGAAGTGATCATCTACTCAAAATATTCACTGTCCTCCAATTTTAAGGATAATTAAGAATAATTCTTGTTTAATTAATATCCTATTTCATAAATAACAGCTAATTTATTATTCTGTAGGAAGATGTATAATTCTTGAACAACAGGATCAAAATCTTCCCTCAAGTTATCAGCTTTAGCATTTCTATTTGACAGATGACATTTTTATCAAAACTTCCCAATGACTTTCCCAATACTTCATGTAAATTTTACCAGGCTTTCGTTGCCCTCCCCACCATCCCCAGCCCTTTATAATAAATTTAAGGCAAAGATCAAAAAGGATGTCAAATTATCAAATATAGAATTGCTAAAATTATTGACAGTCACTTGATTTAACTAATTTGATATTTGTTTATTCTCACTTAATGTTTTTTATACTCACCCCACATATTACTTAAGGTATTTTTTTATATAAATCATTTAAGAGGTTTACTTTATCTTAAACCTGCACTAGTTTATGTGGTTATTTTTAACTTTATAAAAACTACTGACTGTATCCTGAAAGTCATTCTATTTGAATGCTGGATTGGCAATCAAGATCTTTAAAAAGTTACGGGCAGGGGCCAGAGCAACCCAGTAAGCATAGGTTTTGCACACATGAGGCCCAGGCTAGATCCTGGGCATGGAAAGGTGGGCACTACCTTTCGATAGAGGTAGAGGCCCCAGAGAACAAAGCCTAGAGTAGCTTCTGCGGACCAACAGGTGTGCTCTAAAAACAAAGTGGGATACTGGGATCTGTGGTGGTGGGAAATGGGCACTGGTGGAGGGGTGGGTATTTGATCATTGTATAATTGAAATCCAAGCACAAAAATTTGTAAGCAAGCACAACTGTACCTCATGATGTCTCACTAATTAAAAAAAAATAAAAACAAAGTGTGGTGGGAATTTGCATTCAAAAATAAGGTTGAAAACGCACAGGGAAATCAGCAGCAAGCTCATCCCCTATGCCAAAGCACAGGCTTCAGTATTTACCTGTGCTCTGACAAAGATCACGCTGCATTCACTGCATTCGTGGTTGAGGAGTGCTTCAGTTATTTCTCCTTTGCTTCTCTCCAGACCCACCCCTCCCACCCCACAATCTTCATCTTAGTCCTGACAGATCTCAAAGAGGGACATAGGCAGTGATGCAATTCAACCCTGGGTTGAACAAGCGACCAGAAGACGCAGAATTGCCATTAAGCAGTTTTGGTGACTCCAGCTTGTGATCAGAAGCAAAATGCACTGGTTTTGAAGAGCTGGAAAAACCTTAAGCTTGAGATCAAAGCTCAGAGAACCCCCAAATTCAGAAGAAAAAAACAGTAACAGCAAACCGATTAATTATAGACATCATGGAAGACTAAGATTATTAATCTTATTTAAATCCAGAAACTGCTAGTGAACATCCCAAATCATCCCTTTCTAAACTGCTATATATAAAAATATCTGACTTTGAGTAGAACATAAAGTGCTCCTTTGCAATGAAAAAAAAATTGGCTAAGTGGCTATGGCTCCCTGTTCATGAGAATTTCTGATAAAAATCATCACCTCACTTCAGTAATTCTTCCTTTGACTACTGGATGCTTCCCAAAACTAAGTCTCCCTTTTAATAATTCAAGGCTAGGAACAAATTAATATATTATATTGTTTTTATACTACTCAACAAAATACATCAAAACATTTGGTTTCATAATATACATCATTAATTGGTTTTCTAATTAAATTTAAGAACTAGAGATATTTGGGTAATATCAAGTTTTAGTTAATATTAAAGTATTTCCAACACAAACTTTTTTTTTTCTGCCGGAACCATTCAAATAATTGATGGCAATGCACATTAAGTTTTGCCATAAAAATAAAATTGATTCTTATAAAACACATATAATGCAAACTTTTCTGAGGTACTTCTGTGAATGAAGCTCAAGAAGTATTTTACATATAAAACAATCATTTTTAATTTAACTATATAAGGCTATTGAGGAAAGGAAATAAATTACTTTTGATAATTAGTCTATCAAATACCAGCTAACAGTTTTTTTCTAAGAAAATACACACACTATGAAAGAGGCACAAAACGAGAAACACAAAGAAAATTGAAGAGAGTGACAGAAATCCTGTAAGCTAAATGAATAAAGCTGCACCAGGGTGAGGCAGAGCCTGGGAAACAGAAAAACACAGAATGCATTGAAAAGTTCATTAAACCAGGCAATGTTCCCAACAGGAAGAATTACAAGGGTGATCTAATCTAGAAAAATCTTTTAAATTAGCTAAAGTATAATTGTTTTACTTTGGATATTTGCCCCCTCCACCCTCCTGTGTACAATGACGTGTTTAGGAGAAAAATGAGTAACTTTTTAATCAATTAGTTATTTTTGATTTGTTAGTCACGATTTTTGTATTGCTGAAAAAACAAGATGCATTTTAGAGGGTAAGCTAAATTTTAAGATGATGCAATTCTCCAAGAGAATCAATATAATGGTTATCATGAAAATTTCTTATAAGAAAAAAATGCAGTAACTACTGTCAAAGATGCAAACACAAATTTGATTCATGATTAATAAACTATTCTCCATATATTTTAAGCACTTTGGTGGCTAACAGTTACAGGAAGGGAGAAAGAGCATTTTATTGCCCTATGTGTGAAAACCTGTCCCTGAGTAATTATGTTTTGATATGACAGTTATCCCAGATCACTGTGTCCCACATCTGGGGACTATTTAATGTAGCCAAGAAGATAAACTTCAACTACGACACATTAAACACATCACAAGATTGTGTGGAAATTTGAAAGAAACAGAATAAAGAATTTTAAACATATTCTTACATTTACATTTAGAAATTGAAATGTAAATATACTTAAAAATGTTGATAGTACTAATTAAAAATCATAGAGAATGAAAGTATTCATCATATGAAAAGGAGATAGGGCAGTACTGGAAATAAACCCATATACTTTTCCTTATGTATATTAGAAAGTCATACATTAAACTTCTGTGCTATAACTCAAATATTATTTAAGCTTGCCAGTTAGAACTAAAATTGAGATCTAATTTATAATGTGTACATTATTGCCTTATAAAACTGCAAAATGCTGCCTTATGAAAATGTGAAACATATAAAACTATGTTTAGAGTTTATATTATTTCATATATGAGGAATTCTAACCACTTTCTTGTATAGAAAATTAATAGCTGAAAATTATAGACCTAACATATATAAATAAGATGAAAACACAACATAAGTAGTTCTATACTCAATTTTTGTAATTTTTGCTATTGTTCATGCATGCTATTGTTCATGCATTTTCATATCAGCATTTCTAAGACTCCTAGAGTACCTTAGTTCAAAATAAATGCAGAGAAAGAGAAAAACAAACTGCATTAAAAAGTTCATTAAACCAGGAAGTTTCCCTAGAAATTTTATTAGCTATGATATTAAAATGATAGTATATTCTTGAAAGTAGGAAAGATATTTTTACCTTCTAAGTCAAGCAAAGAGGCAGAGAAGTAGAAATCATTCACAGTAAGAGCTGTTAGGATGGATAGACTATTAAAAAAGGATTCAAACACATATGATCACGTCCCCCAAATAATAATGAAAATGAGAAACAATAATTATAGCTTTGGTTCTTCTCTAAAACATAGCAGAATCACAAGGGAAGTACTAAGGACAGGGAATTAAACAAAAGGGTAATCACGAGTTAAATTAAAAAGTCAGTCTTTAGATATGTATTTTACTTTCTATTTTCAACATTAGTATTCATATAAGATATAAAATCTCTAAATTTCCCTTGAGTTAATATCTTGTTTTTAAAAAGCAGGTTAAAGAACAATCAACTTTACTTTAAAAATTAAAATTTAAGAGCCTATGAAGAAAAAAATATTTTTACTACTGAAATGAAGGAAACATTACTAAATCAGATTATGATTATAAATTGCAAATGTGATGTAAGCTTTCAATGCAAGAACAAACAGAAAAGATTTATAAAAGACCTCCATATGTCCACGGCCATCATCCTAAGAAATGAGTTAAAATATAAAGATGAATAAAATGAACTTACATTACAATAGCATGACTAAAAGAAAATCAACATATTTAAAATTTCATTGCATAATTTATCCACATAGGCTAACAAAAATATTTTACTGAGATATTACAATATTTTAATAGAGGATCACTATTAAGTCATTAAGTTTGGTTACTGTTACAGTGAAAATGGAAATGTTTAGTCATATGTATTTGAAATAGTGCTCATTCTTATATATCTAGTATTTCTCCAAAGAAGCTACTGATAGTTATTATTGGTCAAAGATTTGAGAATGCAGATATAGAGTAACCAATAACAAAGAGTCTAAAATTTCTTCCAATTTCCAAGGAATGCATATTGAATGTTTCACCAACAGAACACATCATGAAATGCTTCAGTATAACACTGAGTGAAGGAGTAAATGTTAGATGGGATCACTGTTAGAAAAAGAAAGAAAAAGATTAGATTAAGAAATATTATGGACAGATTAAACTCAAGACTGGTCTGAATTTCATTCAACCTTTCAAATGAAAGGTTTTCAACCTTTCAACCCACATGAAAGTACCGGTGACAATGAAGATCCCAGTAAAACTGTAATGTAAACTGAATTTAGTCACCATTGACATTAAGTCCATTTTGTGGAAGTGGCTGGAGTGGTTGGAATCATATCCCTAGGGGGTAGAGCCTGCAATGCCGACAAAGAAACAACTAGATCACATCCAGGGGTCCCGAATCCCTGGATTTCTCTGTCCTTGTTCTCTACGAACGGCTCTTGTGTGGGTCTCAATGTATCCTGCACCAATAACCCCCTTTCACTCCAACTTAACTTTAACATTTCTATATTCTCCAACTTCTTTCAGGTCAAGTCTCCATGCTCTGAAGTTAAGGAATTGGGCGTAGTACAAAGGCTAATTCCAGTTTCAAACAGCTCTAGTAAGTTATTGAGCTGATCTGTACCTCAACTTTTGAATCTATAAGGTATAAACAGAAACAGTGTCTGCACAGTGAGCTTACAGAACTTGTAATGGTGAATAATTGATGACTAGAATGTTAATTTCAAACAATTCAGAGGAGTTTAGACTAGGGGACTGAGAAGGTTTTAGTTGGGAATGTTTAAGTCATCACCAGTTTGGGTAACACTGGGCTAAGTGCACAGAGGATCTTCCTGCATCCTGTATAGCTGACCTATTTATATATCTTGTATCTTCTCCAGCTCTCAGTTCAAGGCAACATGTTATATTGCTAAGGCACTTAAGACATAATATCCTCTCTTAGCTTCCTATCCATTTTAAAAGAAAAAAAATCAGCACTATGTACTGTAGTTTAATGCAGGTCTGATATGGGGAAACCTGAGTCTCAAAATTACCAGAAATGTTCTATTTGTTAAATTCACGACTATTCCTCAGCATATCTACGTGGCCTCACTTCAGCATTTCATAGAATTATGATGTTGTCTTTGGCATTTGCCCTTTGACTGTCTGTATTGGCACTTTAATTCAACCATCAGTTCTTTTTTTAACCAGATTATCTTGCCAACTGATCTTGCTTAGGCCATTTTCCAAATATATACAAATACTTCCAAAATGCTAATAATGTTCCCCTTTTCTGTTCCTCAGTGTTCCTCAGTTCCTCAGTTCCTAAGTCCTTAACTTTACTTTCCATTTCAATGTCGAATGCTCCTAACCTTAGTTTCTTGTAAGCTTATGACTTCATTTCTAGTTGTTTCATATCACCCCCAAATGAACATTCCAACAGAACATAAAACTCAGCTTGTCCAAATCAAGTTAAAATGACTTCATTCTGTTCTCCTTCCTTTGTTGGTATCAATGAACATGCACAATCTATTGCTTTGTTCACTGCATTCCCTGTATTTGGAGTAACTATCAATCCTTATTATATTTTCAATCGTTTAGTCATATTTAAGGTAAAACTTACATGTGTTAAAATTTAACTATTTAGATGTAAATTCTATGATATTTGGAAAATGTATATAGGCATGCAATCTCACACAATGAAGATACAGAGAACTCCTATCACCTATAAAGACCACCAAGGTGACCTTGTGATAACTACCCTGCTTGGCAGTCAAGGTAATACTGATCAGGTTTCTATCTGGCTTTCACTTTTTTCCAGTAATGCTTTTAGTTTTTATTTTTGGGGCTTGGGGGGCCACAGTGGTACTCAAAGTCTTACTGCTGTCTCTGTGCTCAGGGATCACTCCTGGTAGTAGTCAGTGACCCACATGTGGCACCAAGAATAGAACCAGAGTCAGTCATGTGTAAAGTAAACAAGACCCTTACCTCCTGTACTGCCCACTGCCCAGATTTTACCCAAATTAGGCATAGGAAATATATACTAACTCATCTTTAAAAAGTAGGTAGAATCTGGAACTCTGGAACTGAATGCTTAGGTTCCTGCAAAATTAGTTCTTAATACTGGGAGTTATGCTAAGAACTGCATGTAAAAAGGTTGTGTCAATGAACCCAAGTGCAAGCTATGGGCTTTACTGTTTTCTCCATTGCATTTATTAGAAAATTCGTACAAGATTATCACCACACGTGTAAGTGACCAAGGCTGCTCTATTCTTCTCCCCGCTTCTCTCTCTTCCTCTTTCAATTACATTATAACCGAATATAAATTCCATTAGAAATTTACTTTTATTAGAGCAATATATACACAAACTCATCCTCACAACTACAACCCAGATCTAAACTTTATTTATTCAAGTCTGTATATATTAAATAATAAATGTTTAGTTTCTTCAAAGAAATGAGTTTTAGAATGTAAAAAACCTTTTAATTATCAGTAAGAATTTAACAGATGACCTTTCTTTCATATAAATTATTCATGATATGATAGTTTAATATACCATTATATTACGTAGAGAATGATTTTACTCTAGCACAGTGAAATTCATAGATTATTTGGCTTTTTAACTTTATTCCAGTATAAATGCTTTGAATTTATATTTCTTAATAAGCAATATTATTGCCAACATATTTAATCTAGAATTGCTTATGATTCTGGATACAAAAATGTTCGGCATTAAAATATCTTTAAAAGGAATTTGAGTAACTTATAATCTGTATAAAAATATCCTTTGGCCACCTGTCAGAGATTTTATTAAGGATTTCTCTAACATAAAGCAACCCTTCCATCTTACAGAAGTTATAGCTCACAGCCTTGGGGTTTTCCCTCATTTTTGATATTTATTTGTTTGCTCTTAAAATGGAGATCCTTTCTTATTTTAACTGGCCATTTGTTTTTATTCTTTGGTTGACTGAAAGCATATGTACAGAAACATAAATGATCAACCTCTGATCTTTCGTCCACTTTTCTTCTAGAGCTTTGCAGGCTAGGATGATTTATTTGACAAGGTGATTCAGATGTTAAGCTCTTAATAATATGAGTTTCTGAGTGCAAACATGTTTCTGAAAGCACTGTTTGCAATTTGTGCTGATTCTGATGTTCTGAAGTTCCTATTTGCCATGTGGACATTGTCTTTTTAGATTTCTTTCTCTTCGTACAAAATTTTTCTTGTTTCAGAGAAAAAGCTATTTATATTTAATTAGAAGATGATTAATTCCCAAAGTAATTTAACTAGAGTTCATTCTGTTGATAGGAAGTATCAGTTAAGGAGCCAAAGTCACATCCCTAATGGGTAGAAGAACCAATATTAGAATTTTGGCCGAGAATTAGGTCTAGGGTTTAGGATTCTCTTCTTGCTGCTGATTCCACTCACCTCTGTTTCATTAGGAAGGAGAGTGTTCAAGCACAGATACAGCAGTGATGCTGTCAGTCTGGGCCTATGTAACAACTATTTCCTGAACAAGCACATGGTGCCTGTAATGCAAATAAAAGGAATTCTATGTGGGTCACTGAAAGCACGCCTACTTATCCCAATGCCAACGCTTTAATAATATCTGGGACCCGGGCTTCAATTCTCCTTCTCAGATTAACCTGTCTACAGGAATAAGTATTTTTTCCACAGCTGGTTTGAAATTCTGGTTTCTAATGACTCTTGTAAAATTATAAAAGAGTCTCACTTAAATAGGTTACTAAATGACTTCCGGGTGTTCTAAAAACTTAAATTAACTTCAAAACCCTCTAAAAATACTAGTATCTCTATTCTACAGAAGAAATTTGTTGTTGCTCTTCTTTTGGAGTCACTCCCAGCTGTGCTTAGGAATCACTCCTGGCAATGCTAGGGAACCTTATGCAGTGCTGGGGATCAAATGGAGTTGGCTGCGTGCAAGGCAAGTGCATTACCCCTCTACTATGTCTCCAGATCTATATAGAAAAAAATTGTGGTGGGTGGGGAGGGGAAGCCACACCCAGCAGTGCTCAGGGAACAATCCTGGCGGGGCTTAGGGGACCATATCTGGTGTCAGGGATTGAACTGGGGGCCATGTCATCCAACACAAGTGCCTAACATCTTGTATGACCTTTCTTGTCCCTTATGTGAGAAATCTTGAGTCAAAGAGAGTGATGCTCAAGAGCACCCAGTGAGTGAACGGTGGTGACATCTGGCACAGGGGTTTCATTCTCTCTCGTTCTCCAATTAACCTGTCGAGAGGGATAAGTATTTTCCCCAAGGCTGAAATTTTACTGCAGAGAGTTAAGGTGAACAATAGCTTAATTAAAATGGGATGTTATTCTACTAAGGTTTCATTACTAGTATTTTTAGAATTTGGCAGTAGCACTGTGGCACTGTCCTCCCGTTGTTCATCGATTTGCTTAAGTCGACACCAGTAACGTCTCACAACAAATTGTGAAACTTGTCGTTACTGTTTTTGGCATATAGAATACATCACGGGTAGCTTGCCAGGCTTTTCCATGCAGGCGAGATACTCTTGGTAGCTTGCTGGGCTCTTCGAGAGAGGTGGAGGAATCGAACCTGGGTCGGCTGTGTGCAAGGCAAATGCCTTACTGCTGTGCTATTGCTTCTGCCCAGAATTTGGCAATAGTATTTTAAATTTAGGAATGATTTTTCCAGTGCGAGGAGTTGGATTTTATATACTGCACTGTACAACTGTCCTCCTGTTGTTCATTGATTTGCTTGAGCAGGCACCAGTAATGTCTCCATTGTGAGACTTGTTGTTACTGTGTTTGGCATATCCAATACGTCTATCCAATAGAGGGGCGGAGGAATCAAACCCGGGTTGGCCAGGCTGGCCGCGTGCAAGGCAAATGCCCTACTGCTGTGCTATTGCTCTAGCTTTGGATTTTATATACATAGGGAATTTTTAAAGTCCATTTCAAACCCCTATTTTAAATATGAACAGCAGAAATGCAAAGACATTGAATTATGTATCTAAGAGCACCCAGTTCAATAGAGGGAACAAGGCTTAAACCAGTTCTCTGATCCTATCTAAGTTAACTTACCCTTTCCTCTATACCAGCCACATGTGGAGAAATGAAGACTCTGTATAACATGTTTGAGTAATCCTACTATTTTAAATTCCAGTAACATTCTTAACTGTATTCTTATATTTAAGTATTTACATTCTTTAGAGAATTAAGTTGGGCTGCAGCGATAGCACAGCGGGTAAGGTGTTTGCCTTGCAAACGGCCGACACGGCCAACACCAGTTCGATTCCTCTGCCCCTCTCGGAGAGCGCAGCAAGCTACCGAGAGTGTATCACCCACAAGACAAAGCCTGGCAAGCTCCTTGTGACATATTCAATATGCCAAAAACAGTAACAAGTCTCACAATTTATTGTGAGACGTTACTGGTGCCCGCTCGAGCAAATGGATGAACAATGGAAGGACAGTGACAGTGAATTAAGTATTTTATCAGTAATAGTTCTCATGTAAGATGTGATGGGTTTTTCTGACCAGACATTTCATTTAAGACTTTTCTTGGTTAAATATCACAGTACCACATAATAAGATGCTAAACTCAAATATAACATATTCCTCTAAGCTACACTGTCTCTTAGAAGACGGCGATTTCAAGCACAGACATAGAGCAAATCTGCCATGACTCCTTATGCACTGAAGGATGTATGTTCTCTAGTAGAATTTTTTTTCTCGTAGGATTTTAGTGTGCTTGGGCGATGCTTCTAGGATGGAAGTAGGATTTTAGTGTGCTTGGGTGATGCTTTCACGATGTAGTGGAATGTGAGAGAATGTGTCTTATGCTTTCATGAATAACAGTGAACTGTCTAAATAAAGGATTTAATTAATGCACAGAAAGTATACAGAATGGGTAGACTGGATGCAATGACAATGCTAGCAAATCCATAACTGAAAGATGTTGGGAACTTTCAGGAGAGGTTCATAGCATTTTTCTTTATAGAAATACATATATATTTATTTATATATATAATACACATGTGAAATTTTCTCTCCAATGATTGTTACTTCTCTGTACTTTTGGGACATAAAAGGTAAAGGTAAAGGCCCTCCCATTGATCGTCGATTTGCTCGAGCGGGCCCAGTAACGTCTCCATTGGAGACTTTGTTGTTACTGTGTCTGGCATATCGAATACTCTCGGTAGCTTGCCGGGCTCTCCGAGAGGGGCGGAGGAATCGAACTCGGGTCGGCCGTGTTGGCCGCTTGTAAGTCAAACGCCCTACCCGCTGTGCTTTCGCTGGAGCGATAGCACAGCGGTAGGGCGTTTGCCTTGCACGCAGCCAACACGGCCGACCCGAGTTCGATTCCTCCGCCCCTCTCGGAGAGCCCGGCAAGCTACCGAGAGTATTCGATATGCCAGACACAGTAACAACAAAGTCTCCAATGGAGACGTTACTGGGCCCGCACGAGCAAATCGACGATCAACGGGAGGACCTTTGGGACATAATGAAAAATTAAACACCTAAGGAAATTACACAGCACTCAACAGGGCATAAATACCAAGGAGAGTAGAGCAGACAGAGCTGAAGTACAGGTGTGTAATAGTATACGCTATTGGACAACTCTTAAAATAATCAGAGAAATGAAACAGAAGGAGGAACCACTAGCATGATAAAAAAATACTGCCATTCTATTAATTTTGAACATTTTCCTTAGAAATCCTATTAGAAAGTTAATTAATAAGTTTATTAAGAATTATAGGATATTAACTGGATTTTTGTGGCATTTCACAATATATACACATCAAATCGGTGTACTGTATACCTAATACTAATATAACCGCTACTCATAATTGTATCTAGAAATTTAAAAATAAATTTAAAACATAAGAATGATTATAATTATAACATAAAATGTGTTACTTATTCCAAAATGTAATTTTATTAATGTTTGAAGTCCTTTCAACTTGAATGACTACATTTTGGAAATCAACATTAGTACCTACCAGACTGATCAGCAAACTATCTAAAATACTATTGTAAAAATTTTTTGAAAAAATTTTATCAAATCACCATGGATTATAAAGGTACATAAATTTTAAAATTTTTGAAGTAGCAGAGAACCATCATAATAAAATAATAATTAGTTAATAAAACATCATAATTTCACTTATCTAAGGCATTAGTAAGAGACATGGCTCACAAACACAGTTCTGAACTCTCCTATGGCTGAAATTGATTATCCAAGCTCCATACAGTCCATGCAGATGTGAAGGAATTCTGAAGTTTTGTGTAATGGCAAGTTGAATTTGAAAGTAAGAGATGTACTTTCATGAAATTCTCCAAAAAGTATATTTTTTAAATTGTTGTTGTTATTGTTCCAATGTGTAGAACTCCAAGCAGTGTCTGAGAGACCCAGGGGCCACTCCTGGCAATTCTCAGTCAGTCCCTGGATATGGCACTTGTCAGAGGGTCCTGTGATGTCAGGGAATGCCAGGACACCCTGGTGGTGCTGGGGAATATGCAGGACTATACTGGCAGTGCTTGGGGTCCCTGCAGTGCTGGAGATAGAATATAGATCCTGAAAAAGCAAACTATGTGTTCCTGACCCTTGTGTTGTCCGCTTGGTCCTCAAATAGTCTCTTTTAAATATGTGGTGTAGGGGCTGGAGTGTGATAGCACAGCGGGTAGGGCGTTTGCCCTGCTTGCAGCTGACCCGGCTTCGATTCCCAGGATCCCATATGGTCCCCTGAGCACCGCCAGGGGTAATTCCTGAGTGCAGAGCCAGGAGTAACCCCTGTGCATCGACAGGTGTGACCCAAAAAGCAATAAATAAATAAATAAATAACTGTGGTTTATTTCTTAAATTAAATGGTTGTATAAAATTTTAAAGGTAAAGGTAAAGGCCCTCCCGTTGATCGTCGATTTGCTCGAGCGGGCCCAGTAACGTCTCCATTGGAGACTTTGTTGTTACTGTGTCTGGCATATTGAATACTCTCGGTAGCTTGCCGGGCTCTATGAAAATGAAAGGTATAGACTAATAACACATGCTACTTCTCATTTAAGACAAAATTAATTTCATGAATAGCAAAGGTTAAAAACTAGGAATCACTCCTGGAGGTGTTCAGGGGGACCATGTGGGATGCCGGAGATTGAACCCAGGTTGGCCGTCTGCAATGCAAACACTCTGCCTCAGTACAATCACCCAGCCCCACAATTTCACTTCTTATCATCTACCTCAAGGGTCCCAAACCTCAATTCTGAAAAGACATTTGCGCTGCTACGCCCAATGCAGCACTAGTCACACTAGTCCAAATCTGAAATAACTCGAGTTTCTAAGAACAGATGAGGAAACTGCGGTACGTGTACACAAAGGAATACTACTCTGTGCTAAGAGGAAATCATGCAATTTGCTGCTATATGCTGCATCTGGAGACTATCACGCTCAGTGAAAGTTAGTCAGGAGAGCGAGGAACAAGTAAGTTATCACTCTGAGGAGTGAGATACAAAGAAACATAGTAAGGGAATAATAAAAGGCCAAAGACAACCTGTGTTTACACAATTGAGCTTCCCACTGGGTGGGTGGTGGGGGAAACATTGGCAAAGCCTGCTAGAGAGTGGACTGCCCTACTCTACGTATGACATGCCATCCTTAAGACTGTAAATCACGGTGTCTCAAACAAAAGTGTTTAAAAATCAATAGTGTGTTGCTTCAAAATGTGTGATCAATAACTCCCCCCATTACCTGGAATTATTTAGCTTTGACTATATTTGGATTTACTAATACAAATGGAAGGTTGTATGTCTGAGATTAATAAAGGACTACAATATGTCTGGGAAATGATTAGCCTTATAGAATATTTTTCCATGAGGTTGAAGTATTAATGAGTATGGTTGATAAATAAAAGCAACCAACAAGTATTCATCAGAGGTTTGAATTAAAGGTTTGTGATACTGGCTACATTTTATTTATCACAAACTCCAGTTTTTGAAAGACTTAACTTTATCATTTGTTAAGCAAGTGAAACCTATTCGAATTGTTATGAAATTAACTATTTTCTCTTCTGAAATGATCTTCTCTTTCTCTGAAGCCCTTCTCAAGCCCTTCTCATTCCTTCGCTCTCACTCTCCCCTCTTCTTTCCTTCAGATCAGAATGCACTAGTCTTCGTTTATCGCCGGACTCTGGAGTCTATGAAATCCTGAACTCAGTGGGGGTCATCCAGACCTAGCCTCACTAACAAAGTTTAGGCTGCTACCCCCAGGAATGTGTAAGTCATTCCTCAGTCCCCTCCCACTATGATAAGGCTCTATAGCCACAGCCAGAGTTCATAAGCTTATCTTAGAAAGAGTTCAATTTATGTTTACTGAGCAAAATAATTTAGCACCTAATTACTGAATGATAAAACATTCTCTTTTCTGCAAAAACTTAACCATTTCATCTATGTTTTTGATAGCCTACTTTCCTTGGAAAGTTGCTTCCATTGCTAATCTCTGCATCTTTCAATAAAATTCTATTTCCTTTTAAGCATGTCATGAAAATTTCTTTGTTCAACCAATTGAATTCCATTTCCCTAAGCTTATTAAATTCCTTATATTTCTTCTTGTCTTCTTCATTCACCATATCACTGTCATCCCGTTAATTGTTGAATTACTCGAGCGGGCGCCAGTAACGTCTCTATTCCTCTCAGCCCTGAGATTTTAGCAGCCTCTTCTTACTTGTCTTTTCCCAATGAGTGGAGGTTCTTTCAGGGTCAGGGGAATGAGATCCATTGTCAATACTATATTTGGCATATCGAATATGCCACGGGGAGGTTGCCAGGCTCTGCCCATGTGGGCAGAATACTCTTGGTAGCTTGCCTTCTTCATTATTGAATTAAATAGTTCATTCCTCCATTTCCCAGCCCCCAGTTTTTCTCTTTTTTTCCTGGTGTACGTGTGGTGTTGAGCACTGAAACTGGGCCCGTTCACCTGGGGGCCTATGCTCCATCACTGGGCTACATCTCTGGTGCCAGCATCCACCTTTACTTAGCATTTTCTATGGGTCCTATCAGTCACACCTATCCTGTTCTTCTTTCTAGAATTCTTCCCACACTGGTTAGAGACATCCTGTGGATTCCCAAACTTATTCCACTTAGTTGAATTTCCTATACCCTTAGCCTTATCAAAACTCTCATTTCACTTTAAAGTAGTTTGGATAGAAAAATGACTTTTCAATAAAACATCCATTAAAAAGCATTTTGAAGGGAAACAACACCAAACCTTAAACTATAAAGGCTAAAAATGTATTGTCAGCACTCTTTCTGTTCTACATTGCTGCTTCTACATGTCTTCTTATATGTTTTTGTGTAAAACCTACTCCTTTTATGTTCATGTATTTATACTTTCTTGCTACTATTCTCTATTTCCCAGGCAATTTTCTCCATATATTTTCTATCAACCTCAGGTTTTTAGTGACTTCTACACATGTATTAAAATTCCAATATAATTTTAGTTGAAAAACTTTTCCCAATATTTTCTTCGTTTTCTCAAACTATAAATCCAGGATCCAGCTAAGAAACTCTCCCCCAGAATCAAACCCTGGAACTTTAGACTTTTAGGAATTGTCTAATATCTGAACATTTACATATGATTAAGTAAATTCCTGATAATAACCAACTTTTTTTGCTTCTATTCACTTAATATTTCTACAAATTTCAGTTCTCTCATTAAACTTCATTCCCAGTTCACTGAAAACTCTACATCTAAATGTAATTTAACAAGACAATATGACCAGAAAACTCTTATCTAACTTGAATATCAATTTCCTTTGCTATTTACCCTCAACACTTGCAACCTCTTCTCCTCTTCTCCTTCTAAAATAACTGTGGACAAACTTCCAAACTTAGATCCAAATGATTGTGTCTGCAATGTACTGAGAATAAAACAGCGCTGAAGATAAATGCCATCACAAACTTAGGCAATTGATTAACCATTCTATAAATCTTTGAAGAGTTCTTTTCCCCATCACTCATGGTAGCTATCCCCTCCCCCCTATTTTTTTGGTCTTTTTTTCTGGGTCTTACCCAGCAATGCTCTGAGGTTACTCTTGCTCTGCACTCAGAAATTACTCCGAGCGGTGCTCAGGGAACCATATGGAATGCCAGGGATCAAATGAGGGTCAGCCACATGCAAGGCAAACGCCCTACCCACTGGACTATCACTCCAGCCTACTAGCTTCCCTTAATTTTGTAATCGCACCAAGGCATCAGGAAGCCTCATCTGTAGTCATCTTTATTTTCTTTTAGAAAATTTTTCCTTTCTCTTCACCCTAACTTCTACCCATCACAACTTCACTGAAATGAATTAGAGAAGATCACTGCTAATAAATTTTATCATTTTGCAATATATTTCTGAAATTTTACTAACAAAATCCCCCAGAATTCTTTATTGTTGAATATTAAACCCTTTTTGAAATACCCTTTTTTTAAACCCTTGAATCCTGTTCTTTTCTGAATACTATTTTTGAATACAGATTTTGGGTGATTCTTTCAGCACAGTTCTCTCATCCAGAATTTTGATTCTTGGTTTTCTTTATATTTATGGTTTTGACAATTCATTCTATTAACCTTAGTGCTGATCCTCTAACCTAATCTATACTTTGAGTCTAGACTTCTCACTTGAAATCTAGACCCATATAGCAAATCACCTCTATTATATATTTATACATGAATACTCCAGAAGAACCTCAAACTTTTCTCTCTCTCTCTTTTTTTTTTGCTAGAATTTTTTCAACCTGTATTTTAGTATCCTGATAACATGGACCATCATTTATTCAAACATTTCAGTCAATTGAGTAAGAACTTCGATTTTAATTACCATCTTTTCTGCACCAATAATATCTAAACAGTGACTACATCTTACACATTCCTTACCTATAAATAACTTCTCCACATTAACTACACATATTGATTCATTAATTTAGCCTATGATTATCTTTTAAATACTTCAGTTAATAATTTTTCTACTTATATCACTACAGCCCATTTTATGTGTAACTTTCAACGTACTCTGCTATAGGAACAAATATCTTACCTTGTCTGCTCTTTATTTCAATTGCTTCAATATCTCACATATACTTCAGGATCTCTGTCACCGCCCATATTAATTTAAGATGAATTTACCCATATAGTTCCTGCTGCCTGAAATGATTTCTAGAAAAAGACTTTGAGGACAGAGAGCTATTTTGTGTGATCTGATGTTTCTAGTACCTAGATATGCATCACATAGCATGTTTTAATAAATATGTGTTAAATAGATGTTTAAGTTCTATTTCAAGCATAACTTTTTTCAGGAAGCCTTTTCTGATCATCTAACTGAAATGAATTTAATTTTATAGATTATAGAACTATAATGTCAGAGTCATTTATATTGAAAAGCAAGTAATATGCTACTCACATATTTTATCATTTCAGTTATATAAAAGGCTTGTTAGAGCATATATCAAATATTTCTCTCCACTGTCTAATAGATGATTAAATTTATGAAAAAAATAAATTGAGGAGTAAGTAAAACACTTAAAAACACGCTTTAGTCTTAAAATGAATTGAAGAATCACTGATGATTAATTTGTTAATTTGGTAATATACACATACAAACTTATATCTAGAGTTAGTTACCTAGTTATGGAAGGAACACACACACAAACACACACAAACTTATTGTGTATGTATTACACAAAGATCAATTCTTTAATTTTCTCCGTTCAACTGAACAGCTGCTGTTGAAAGTTGAATGTACAACTGTCATCAAAAAATCCTGTAAGATTTAATACTGTTATAGGAGAGAAGAGTAAAAACATGAAATGAATAAACGGAGGTAAAAATTATTAAGATAAATTAGATAGGTGGGGGGAAAAAAGAAGAGTTAATAAAGAAACAGCAGAAGAGCCAGGCCTACATGTATCTTGGTGGAGCCCACTTTGGGATCATGTCAGGTAATAGACACAAACGAAGGAGATGGTGGGAATGGATGTGTTCAAAAGGGAAAAGGTGACACTGAAGGAAAGGAACCCAGATAACATGAGAAAGAGTCCTGTGCACAGTTGTAGGGAAGATTTACCCAAGTCTATTTTAAAATAAAATATGGAAGAACTGATAATGAATTGGTTAAGCTGGAAAGGACTAAAAGTATAAAAAATTAAGTTAGTATAGGAATAAAAATAATTCAAAAGGTTTTCAATTACTTATGGACAGTCAATCCTGAGTGCAGATGCTGAAGAAAGATGTCATTAGAAAAATGATGTTACTTATATGATGATACTGTTTAAGACATAACTAAATCCATTTAAAATGTTACAACATTGTTAGAAAGTTTAATTATCATCTAAAGAAAAAAATGATTCATTGTTAAAAAGAACAATAAAATAATCCCAACACACTTCTACGCCTTTTAAGTTTTCCAAGCTGGTCAGAGAACACAGGAAAATAAAGTAGGCCCTGAGGCCTAAAATTCACTGAATTACTATAGTATAGAAAACATCATAAACATATCACAAAGGATAATATTAAAAACCTTATATAAAAGAGTAGTTAAAATATAAAGCTTTATTAAAACATGAAAATTTCAAATTAACCTTCATTTTAGACAATCATCTTTGATCCTACTTCCTTATCATGTTCTTTACTCAGAAAGTTCTCCATATAAAAAAATCACTGTAGTTTCTTTATAAATACGCCCACCAAACCCATACCAACTATAATGTATAGGTCACACATTTAGAGAACAGTCCTTTCCCCTTTGCTTGAGAAGAAAATCAGAAGCCATTTTATACAGCAATTGAGTGCAAAAGTATCAGTTAAATTCAAAATTCTAAGAAAAAATTTTTCCAGCGACTTAGCACATTATTACTGATAAAGATAAACAATATATCACAAAACCAAACTCCCCTGTTCTAATCACTTGCCTACAGAGTTTTGAATCAAGAGCTAAAATATTCTTCAATCAAAAAGCCATATTCACTTTGTAAAAGTAATATCATAGTCTGATTTATGGAAAAACATATCGAATGAAAATATATTTGGAATATTGATACATTAAATACTATTCTTTAAAGAATTCATTCCTATAACAAGTTTATAGCTGTTTGAGAAGATAGAAAATGGTTATCTACTAAGGAAAAAACAAGTTAAGATGATCAGAACAATTTTTTTTTAGAAAAAAAATCTGGAAATCTCAGTAATAATTACAGAAAAAGGAACATTACAGAAATTTAAGTGTTTTTATTATTATTATTATATGATCCAATCTTTAAGTTACTCAAGATTAGACCTGTTCTAAATCTCATTAGTATATCTCAGGTCAGATTCTGTTCAAGGACAGACAACTAGGCAAGGTGTGATCATTGTGTACTGTACATATTCATCATATAAATTAATATGATAAATGCCATACTTCTTTTCCATTCCCACTCTACCCATTACTCAAAAAGAGAAAAGTGAGGAATATATTAGTAACACCAGTTAAGCGGAGTAGTAGTATATCTAGAATTGTTTCATATATTCAAGTTCTTCCTACTGACATATTCACTATCACCAAATAGTATTTTACCAATAGTAAGGTGAAATTTATATGAATCAGATGAAATAATTGCTAATGAATATACCATCACTAAGACAACATTTCCTTTTTTATAGAAAACATAAAAACAACAAAAATACATGAAATATATTTGCAGTATTTTCCTGTCTTTGCTTATTTTATAATGACAATGAGGAAATTTTTTTCATTTTATACAATGAAAAACACTAAAAATTCTTCTCAACCCTCTTAATTTATTATTAGTGAATAACTGAGGCACAAAGAGTTCAAAGAACTTACCCAAGGTCACAAAACAAATTCAGTGGCACAGAAACAGAAAAAAGGTGTCCCAATTATCAGCTCAATTTTCTTTCTACTAGATCCTATATGATCCATTATAGACATATGAAATAAAAAGGCAAAGAAGGAAAAATAAAAAAAACTTCTTACAGTGACACTGAACTGGACAAGACCCAGATAATAAAGTCTTTGTAATAAACAAAAATTTTAAATGTTCATTCTATAATACAAAGAGGAAAATTTTTACATACTACACTGAAGTGGAAGACACACAAAATAGAGCTTATAAACACCATGCTATCATGTATGGCAAGTTACTTTTGAACAAATATTTTAAAATTTAAGGTACCATCAAGGTGTATTCTATAGATAGAAAGAATTTTTAATCAAAATAAAAATATTACTGTATTTATATGTGTGTATATACACACTACTGAAGATAAATCTGCAAATAATCTTTTTCATTAGATTATTTAGCAAATGAGTAAGATAATGGAAATGAATGTCATCAGCTTTTAAGTAAAGTTTTGTGCAAATCCCAAATTTCCTCTTTGTCAACATAATATATTAACTATTATTATATTTCAACTCAAGACATTTCAAGTTTCTTAACAAAAATAATATTCTGCAACCTATCTCGAATAGAAGTTTTAAAAGCATATGCTTTTATTTGTTAATATTTGTTAATAGTTAATAATAGTTAATAGACTTGTTAACCCATAAATGCAATTTTTACCAGGAGCATATGTAACCTCTTTGAAATATTGTTGACTGGCTAATGTTTTCATTAACCACCATCATCAAAAAACACATGACTGTTTCTTTTAGATTTGACTGTACTTGAGTGAACATATGGCCCAGAAAAGCAAGTCCTCAAGTCTTTAAGTTTATATTAAAGTAAAAAAATTTTCATATAGCTAAAGCTAATTATATTGTGGGAGCTTTAAAAGTTGGAGTACTAGAATACATCCTCTAAGGAGGTGATGTAGAGAAGAGATCTCTTTCAAAATAAAATCTAAAAACCAGAATAGACTGAGAAAATAAAACCAATATATTGGCCATTTACAGATACAAAGTAAAACTTCTCTATTGTGGCAAAAATCTTGTTGAACTATTCCTTAATGCAAGTGATCCGAGTTTAGTTTGTAAAACGTACTACCTTCTACAATGTTTCCCACAAGCAAAATTATTGATCATTAACAATAATTTCTATTAAGATAAATAAGGAAGACAAACTTAAAAAATATTCCTCTATTCTTAAAGCATGCTAACATAAAATGTCTTTCTTTATTGTTTGTTTTAGGTCATACCTGGATGTGCCCAAGGCTTACTCTTGACTCTGAGCTTATGACTCACTCCAGCTGGAACCACATGGAATGCTGGGGTTCTAACACTAGTCAGGTGCACGCAAAACCTTGCTCACTGTACTATCTCTCCAGCTCCAAAATATTTAACTTTAAATGTTTTCTTTCCTATTCCTGGATGTGCTTTTCCTCACCAATCCCCAGCCCAGCTCTCTATCCTTGAATTCTGACATACAAAGCAATTTTAAATGCAAAGAAAAAATACACTTGGAGATATTTTGGAGGTACTTTAAAATAACTTATTTTCAAACTATTGCATGCTAGTTAACATAATAAAGGCTAGGTTTTATAAATTTCCTCTATTTTCAAAGGTAAACAAATCAGCTTAAATAACTCAATGAGCTATCCCTTAATTATTAGAGGAAAAACCACTTACTATAAAAAGACACTATATTTACTTCTGTGAGTGCAGGTAGCATTTAATTTTAAAATTCTATTAGTTGATTTATATTGCATAAAACATTTCTCTTTTAATATTATATTACTTTTTTCCTGTCAAAAATAAAAGACACTCATTCCAAAACAATCCAGGAATAATTAAACACTATAAGTGTTAACACTAACCAAGAATACAATTACTATTCTATTTCTGAAATAGGTGAATCAAACTATAAACCACTTAGAAATTAAATTTGAATATTTAGAATGAAATAAATTGTTTCCTCCTTAAAGAAATGGCAAATTTTTAAATGAAAGGGAACAAAAGTCTATAACATCAAAATATTCAATGAAATTGTTTAAACTTTATAAATTCTATAAAGTGTAAGTTTTTTCTTTTAAAAACCCTACTTTCACCAGTTACCAAACCATCAGGAATACAATATAGAAATATTAATTTAATACATTATCTTACCATATAATCTTAGGGTTTATGCACACTTGTGTTAATGCAAATGTTAAAATAAAACATGTTACTATATTTTCAATTAAAAATGTACAACTATCAGAATCCTTGAAAAAGGTTTCATACTTCCCTCTTTCCCAATAAAATATAAACTTATTTCCAAATAAGAAGGAATAAAATAAGTATCATTGTTAGGTTTCAGAATAATTAAATAAGATTTACTTACTTCAGTATTTTTCTTGATATAGTATATTTCACTCTTAGGAAAATAGTAAGGGTTTATGATTCTTTAATAAATTGTATGAACTAATCGTTAAACAAAGAATCGTTTAAAATTATATTTCAAAGTAGAATCTTAACTAAGACCTAATGTCTCTCATTTTAGAGAAGCTGGGAACTTTATGTTCTAACACATTCATTCAATCTGGTTAGTTTTAGCAGTAGGTATTTTATGGATGGTTTTAGTAAAATCTGAGATAAAATATTTTATTCAACAGTGTCCTTTTTACATAAAATATATAGTTCTTAAGAACAGTGGATTCAAAAATTGAAAACAATAAAGTACAATAAATTGAACTTTGCTTTAAATGTTTAATAAAACTATTATAATAGATGAAATTATTCTAGTGTGAGTGTGAAATCATATTGATTATTGAAAATATATACAATAGTTCTTCAAACCTTACATATATTCTTGATTTGAGATGAGAATGAAGAGAATATTTTGCTAATTCTATAGGTTAGACAAACCTAATCCACATTCCACATGAGGAAGATGCTGATGTGTTCTAAATAACATTTACTAGATACTCAGTTCAACAGCACTTACAGAGTTCTTGTATGTTCTTGTATTAATACCTTTGTGTTCACACAAAGGTATTAATATGACAATCATCATTATATTTCCCAAGAAATTTAATTATTCTGTTATTAATTATGAGATAAGAAAACACCTCTTTTCTAGGACAGCCCAGTTCAATAAAGTCAATGTTTTTCTTTACAAAGAAGAAAAGGTCCATAAAAATTAAACTACAGTCAAATATTTGTCAATTCATTTATAATCTCTTCATATTATGCCACTTAGTCTACCAATTTTTGTCTAGTATTTAAAATTAACTTTTAAAAATATTTTTAATTAGTAATGTATATTCTAAAGATGAAAAATTCTGTTACTGTTCTTCGTGGGCCTTTATATAATAACAACACAAACGTGTAAGAACAGATACATTGGTATAGTTGAGTTTGCATCTCAAGTTTGAGTTCACACTTTGTCTAATGCCACAGTTAATCACTATAATCATTTTATGACAAATATTTGACAATTAATGGAAGATAATATTTTAGAGTTGAGTGAATAAAACGCTTGCTGATTCCTATTACTAGCTACAAACACCATAACTTCACTAATGGCAAGCCAAAGAGTGACTTCAAACATTTTTTTTCTACTGACGAGGCTCATAAACTAGTACTAAAATGCGCATCCACAGTACTAAAATGCGAGTCATAGTACTATAAGACCAGTAGTCCCACTTGATAGTTTCCCTCCCTTTTTATCCAAAGTTTCATTAATTAAACATTTTCTACATCTTACTTTCCTGTTTGAAACAAAATTTCCTATAGAATATGACAAATATAACATGGTGTTTTACTGACTTAGCATGCTGTATACTCACTCATAACATTTAGGGTTTCAATTTTCGGGAATTGCTATCTAGTGCATAGGAAAAGTCACAATTGCCAAATAAAAATATCTACAAACATTTTAAGCTATAAAATTAGGCTTAATTTTTTATATTTAATTTCCCCTTATTACATAGTTTATGTCTAATTATTGGACTGATTGATAAAAGTGATACCACTCAGAAATACACAAACGAATATTTACAGGTCTTTACAATTTTGTTTATGAAATTCTGAATCATTTTTTATCAAAAATGCCTTGTTTTCTGATTTTAACACACAATATATCTATATGTAAACATACGGCTACAATATCTTTGTGCAATCAGATATTATAGCAATGCAAATAATTAATACCCCGTGACAAAGGATAATCCACATCACACACAAGAAGAGATTTTTACAATAACTACTGTTATATAAATCATAACAAAATATTAGTGGCATACATACTTTGTTAATTTGTTAAAAATACCCTTCAATATATTCATTTCCAATAAACTGATACTCCTTCAATATATTCATTTTCCAATAAACTTGTCCATAATTTAAAATCTGAAATGCACGTAGTTTCTCTCACAACTTAATGAATATGCTTAAGTTCTAATGTGAATTCAATTTTATTTTAATACATTTTCAGTACATTGCATTGTACTAAAAAGAGAACTCCCCAAAATACATTTGTACAATGGCATTTTTTTTGCTACCCGGGTACACTTTTTCTTAAAGCACCCTATTTCTGAGAAGCCCATATACTCATTGTGACTTAGGCATGATCTAGCTCTCCTAAGTGAGGTATTTCTGCCAAAATGAAAGCTCAAGGAGGGCAACTGCTGTGATGTTTTGTCTATCCCAAGCTCTCAGTGCCAACGCACTGTCTGGGCTACAGTAGCAGAGCAATGAACACTTGGCAATAAGTTCATCTAATTTAAACAAGTGACCTATTTTAAAATGTAAATTTTAGAGGTCTGATATGAAATGAATCATCACATAAAAATTCATGAATCCTGTTACTATGGACACTGCCATTTTGATGACGCTCTTATTACCAAACCCTCCACGAACAGTCTAAAATTCTCAATGTGTTCTCATTGCAGCACCGAGGGTTGGAATGCATGCTTTGCATGTCAGATCCTGGGTTAGTCACCTACTGACAGGACTGACACCTGAGCACTGAGCTGGGAGTAGTCTGTGAGCACTTCAGGATATGGTTCAAAAATAAACAAAAATGGTAATGATTTAAAAGTAAGGAATGAGGGAGTAATCCCTGAACACCACCAAATATGACCCCCACTCCACCTAAACCTCCCCACAACGGCCAGAGAGATAGAGAGGGATTAAAGCGCTACCTTACATCCTGCTTACTCTGGTTCAAACCCCAACACTACAAATGGTTACAAGCACCATCAGGGGTCACTCCTGAGCACAGAGCCAGGAGTAGTCCCTGAGCACTGGTGGGTGTGATGTCTGCAATTTCATTTTTAATTCAAAAAATAGAGAGAGACAGACTTTATACAATAGAGTAAGTTTTCAGTAGTCCTTTTTAAGGAAGCAAGTTCCACTCCATTAATGTACTTTAATATGAATCACAACAGACAAATGCACAAATGACCATCCGTGCTGAAATTTGCCAGTTTATCCATAAAGAAATAATGTTAATAACAAAATAACTGTTCTTCCCTCCCCCAAAATATATCATTTGTTTCCTTAACAAATCTTGAAATAAGGTATTTACCACTCCCATCTTAAACAGACTACACACTGTGAAGTTCAAACCAAAATGGGAGAAACGAGGTAAAACAAGCACACACATATTTAAAAGCATGAAATACCACGCTTCTTGTCTCATGCTTTTTGCTGATTTTTCAAACCCTGACAAACCTGGCTCAGACTGTTGTTTCTTTGTCGGCAATGGTTTGTCATCACTTACTGTACCATTCGCCTTTTTCTGCTGGTCTTCCCATGTTACTTCTAGTATGAATCAAAGCAAACCATCAGAACTCGTCAGAAACATTGAATCTTGTCAGGAGAACCCAAAAATACTTTAGGGTTCTCTTTTTTATTTAATATTTTTTCTCCTAACAACCTGATATGTCACTCCCATTTTAAAAACAGCAATAAAGAAATCATTGGCGCCTTCATCAAAGTTATACTGTAGCCTATTAGCCTGCAGAGCCAATTTTCCATGCTGGAAAAATAATATATTCTTTAATAATAAAGTATTTCTTGATTTTAAACAATGTGTACTTTGGTTTATCTCAAGCAACGTGAAAGGGATTACAAACATTACAAATTCATTCTTGAAAATCAAAATTTTAAGTCCTATACATGTGATATTTTAAAAGATGTTTTAGCTTTCACCAAGTGATAAAGTCTATGATGTTCCCCAAACATAAGACCCAATAACTTTTGAAGTAAAAGGGGTAGAAATGGCTTCTTTTGAAAATGTTTCAGTTGATATGTAAACTGACAGAAAGTAGTACTGCTGTTCAGAAGGGGAAAAATCCAACACATAACATGTTTAACTTTTAAATGCTTTCTTTGATTTGAAGAACAGTTGAAGATAAGTGATGGAGTCACTTGCCTAGTGTTGACTGAGTGATAATAACAAGTACTAGAAATTTTAGAACAGCCAGTAACAAAAAGAAGCACCATAACAATAAATAGGTATACAGACCAGTGCTATTAATGGCTTATACAAAACAAAATAGATAATTTACTGGACTGAGATGGTAGCTTTTTAGAACATTCCAGCTTTTAACTTGTCACATTAGAAATGAGGTTGGTCTTGAAAGTTTTATTATTTCCAGCTCTAAAATTTTAGAGCTGTTCTTTTGCCTGATGATTTGTGACTGCTTTGTTAGAAATTTTGAATACTACCTATACCAAAAATGCTGATATCAAGACACAGAAATTTTAGAATATTTTCCAAATGTTATCAATGTGGCTATTAACTCTCTCTCTATCTATATATATATATCATATACATACATATATACAAACACCAAGATTTATTTACAAAATAATTAAGTCATAAAATGAACAAAATTGATGTCTCATTAATTTATTTATCACTCATAAGAGAATGCTGAGGGCTAATAATAACAAATCACTTTAACTAAAAGACAAGCTAACTTCAGATCAGGAAAATATTTAACAGTTGCATTAAACAAAAATGTCAAGAAAATTCCTGAGCATTCAATACTTGAAAGTTACTTTTTTCCTACTAACAGGTTATTCTACTAATTAAAAAAATAAAATAGTCTTAGGACTGGGCTGGAGCGATAGCACAGCGGGTAGGGCGTTTGCCTTGCACACAGCCAACATGGCCAACCCTAGTTCGATTCCTCCGCCTCCCTCGCAGAGCCTGGCAAGCTACCGAGAGTATCTCACTTGCACGGCAAAGCCTGGCAAGCTACCCGTGACGTATTTGATATGCCAAACACAGTAACAAGTCTCACAACGTTACTGGGCCTGCTTGAGCAAAACAATGAATAACGGGAGGACAGTGACAGTGACAGTCTTAGGACTGGAGAGATAATAAAGTGGATATGGTGCCGGTCTTGATTGTGGTAAATCGGGACTCAATCCCTAGCACCACATATGGTTCCACGAGCCCAGCTATACCTGAGCACAGAGCCAGGAATAAGCCCTAATGCACTGCCAGGCATGGTTCTCAAACACCAAAAAATAACAAATAGTGTTAATATTAAATAATAAATATATTCGATAGCACAGCGGTCAGGGCGTCTGTCTTGCACGCAGCCAACATGGCCGACCCGAGTTCGATTCCTCCGCCCCTCTCGGAGAGCCCGGCAAGCTACCAAGAGTATTCGATATGCCAGACACAGTAACAACAAAGTCTCCAATGGAGACGTTACTGGGCCCGCTCGAGCAATATTAGATTTATTTGAATAAAATTTAGAGTTGTTTTAAATAAAAGTATTAGTTTATAATCATGTATCTACAGTACAAAAGGTAAAAATGGTAAAAACGGAGATGTCTAATAAAATTTATTAGTCCATTATTGTGTTTGGCATATTGAATACATCACGGAGAGCTTGCCAGGCTTTGCTGTGTGGGCGAGATACTCTTGGTACCTTGCCGGGCTCTTCGAGAGGGGCGGAGGACGCCAAACACAGTAACAACAAAGTCTCACAATGGAGACGTTACTGGGCCCACTCGAGAAAATCGATGAACAACGGGAGGACAGTGACAGTGACAGTGACAGTCCATTATTGCTATGAAAGAATATATGTGACTCTTAAAATGCAAACTCTCAATTGTGCAAAATTTTGTTGCAGGACTATACAAGTGTCTCCAGAGTATTCTTATTAAGTATCTTAAAATTGTATTAAACTTAAATTGTCATAAACTTAAATTTTCTTATTTATATATTTGAAATGTTTTAAATGTTTAAAAATTTAGTAAAATAATTAGGAATCATTTTTAAGATTCAGAATTTCTGAATTATTGCTTATGGTGAGTTCATCTTTATTTGTAAACAGAAATGATTTAAAGTTGGTTCCAGTGCCACCAGAGAGAGGCACACCTCTCTCTGAGGTTGAGTGTGAGCAGAGGCCTGGGTTTGATCCCTGGCACTGCATGGTGCCCCAAAGAATGACTCTGAGCACAAACTTGTGAGTAATCCTGGAGCTCCTCTGAATGTTGTTCCAAAACAATAAAAAAAGATCACATAATATTAGATAATTTGAAGAGTGATCTTATTCATGAAGACTTAACTATGAGGGTAATATTTTTAAAAAGAAATATTTAAGAAATCAACAAGTCTACAAAATAACTGTATTACAGCGAATCTTCTTCATGCCATGTAACCAATCCTATATCAAGCCTATGGCTTAAAGAATATAAGTTACATTATAAAAATGACACTTGTGTAATATATGTTTGGATGTGTTGTCACATCATAAGATCCAATGTAAGCAGAAAGGACTTCTCAGGTAGGGAAGAGGGTACAAGAGGTATGGTGTACTAGCTTACCTTGCATGCTACTGACCCCAGTTTGAATCCCCACACTACATATAGTCCCCTGGGCATGGCCAGGAGCAATTACTGCACATAATGTCCCAAAGTAATATCGGGTATGGCCCAATACTTCTTCTCCCTCCCACCTCCTCCCCTCAAAAAAAAGGGGACCTTCTCTCTGCTTTTCACAGGGGAAAAAAGAAAGAGCTGATTAATAGTAGGGATAAGGACTATTTTACATGAATCATAAACCTTACATTTATGATCTAATTCATGTCTCAAGGCAGCACTTTGAAAAAAATACACTAAAATTTCTTCTCAGGTCAACTAATGGGTTGAGGACTTTGACTCACACAACTGCTGGCATCCTGTGAAACAGGTCTGAAACCAAACCAGCCTTCCTCCCTAGCACCACATCATCATTGGAAGATGGTTATTTTCAACAAAAGATGATTTTAAGACAAATTTAGTAAGTCAACGATAATATGGTTTAGACAATAGTTGAAGTTTGTAAATGATGATGAGTGAAAACTTTTTTCCTAAATCTAACTAGTCAATTCAAACTTTGAAAGTCTAGAATGGACGTACTGAAAAAATGGGAGAAAAATAAAATAAAGAGGAGTGCCTCTAAGAAGAATGGCAAAATTAGTAAGTACTTGCTTACAAGTATGTCACTTCATCACTTTCACATTGGATTCATTTAGGCTTGTGCAATGGAACAGGGAGGGAATTTTTGGTTTTTTTTTTGATGAGGGGGTCACACCCGGTGATACTCAGGGATTACTCCTGGCTGTGTGCTCAGTAATTACTCCTGGCAGTGCTCAGGGGACCATATGGAATGCCGGGGATCGAACCCAGGCCAGCTGCATGCAAGACAGATACCCTATCCACTGTACTACTGCTCCAGCCCCCGGAGAGAAATTCTTAAATGCATTTACTTCTGTTTACTGTAGTCTCTGCTCTAGTTCAGGCTATCATCTACTAGATTACTGAAATACTCTAAATGATCAGATATTCTTAGTTCCTTTCTCTCAAAACTGAATCACCTTTTCATAATATCACAGAATGTCTACCCTGCTTAAAAATTACAAATTTTCTGCCATTTAATATCATCTCTGAATCTTCCCTATACTAATTTCGGTCGATTGATTTAATTAGGCAGGAAATGCTGTTGCTTGACTCACTAATGTCAGAATCCATTCCCATCTATGTAAGTCAATTTTGGTAACTATAACTTAGGTACTGTACTTTTCTTACCCTGGAAGTATTCATGAGAAAATACACAGTCTACAGGGCAAAGGCTGTCTATATCCTATCACTCTAAAGGATGTGAGAATTCATGCAGGAGAAAGCATCCAGTCTAGACTGACAAACTAACTTTATTTCTGATTCTTTGGTTTTGTCCTGTTCCTCCTCCTCCATCCTTCTTTCCTTTCTTTTTTTTTGGGGGGGGGGAGTCGGGGGGTAGGGCACACTTTGCAATGATCATGGGTTACTCTTGGCTTTGCACTCAGTAATTACTCCTGGAAGTGCTTGGAGGACCATATCAGATGCCAGGGATTGAACTCAAGTTGGCCACATGCAAAGCAAGAACCTTACTCATAAAACTTTCTCTCCAGCTCCACTTCCTTTCTTTTTATTAGCCTATCTATATTTGAAACAATCTAGGCAATTGTATACTGAGATTCAAGGGAACAAACTATTTTTCTTCCATCATTGTATATCTTTAGGGGCACTGCTTTATAACAGACAACATAGCATGACCCATAAATGTGAGAATGATGGAATGGCTCACTAAGAGATGACTATAAGATTAAGAGTCCAAAATTAAAAAATTAACAAATAATAATAAAATCAATAAATTATAAATAAAAACATTTAAGGCTCTTAGGCTTTATCAACCACATATCCAAAAACACATTTAAAAAATAAAGATCCCAATTGGATTTAATTTACAAAGAGGAAATTAAAAACCCTGCAAGAGATAAAGTTAGGTGTAGAATTAAGTTGTAAATCTGAGTATGACTTAATAATGAAGTTCTCTAAACTGAAAAATCAATAAAGTCCAAGTTTGAACAGTTTTGTCACTTGAGGAAAGTATTCTACATATTTTCACCCATGGATGGAAAAGCATACAAACATATTATCAGCATAGGATGCAATGGCCTATGCTGCAATTCAAATCCTTGTTTCCCCTGAAATGATGATTTCTACAATGAGTCATTCAGTGAGAGGCAGCATCAAGATAAGTCTTAGCCCGACAACTACTCCTGACTATGTATTGAATAACTGGTTCATGGTGCTAGTCATAATGGGGTTTAATTTTACTTAAAATGTTTTCAGATTCTGTGCTGAAAATACCAATTAACAGCAGGACACGATTAGACAATTGTGATAAGGCATGGCTCAGAGCAAATCTCAGGCTTGCGCTCTTGCTAGGGGTCTGGCTGGCAGTTTTTAGCATGCCTTATTCCACACCTCTCTCTCTTTAGAGAGTTTTTCCCACAAAAAATATTGCATGTAGCACCTTAGGAATATTTACACTAAGTATTCTGGAAAGACTGAAAGTTTTCCAATATTAAAATAAATGAGGTCTTAGAACAGAGCAGAATATGAAAAATTATGAGCAGTAGTTAGAAATATCTGGGGCAGAAAAACCTACTGAAAGGATTAAAAGACATGTCAACTGAGTTACTGAGGCCTGAAACTCTTCATCAAACACTACAACAGAAGAAAAATTACCGAATGCTTATTTTATGAGTGTAATCACTTATAAATGCTGATATTCGACATAAATATGTACAGGTATGTTGATTATCAATTACTTACAAAAGATCCAGTCTTGTTTTAGACAGTAGAACTTAGTTGTGGTAGAACTAAGCCACTAATAATTATAAGAAATTTAAGTCTGAGTATTTAAATCAATAATCTTTTATTCATCTAAACTATATAATAATTCATGAGTAGAAAAGCGAAAATTCCACAGATATTAGTGTTTGCCTAATAATTCTGTACTTATCATGAAATCAGCTTTATATTTCTACTTTAAAATTCTGCTTAACATATTCCTTAAATGGCTTAATTTCAAGATGATTTCTAGACTGAGAAGTAGACATAGATGTAGTGTTTTTTAAATGTATGACTTTCACTATTACTACCTACTGAACATGACCAAAATAATCAAAAATTATTTTAAAAACCCACATTTCAATATATTGGCTTGTCCAAAATTCAATCAAAAGTATTTTAGAGACAAATATCATATTCAGAAATATATTTTAAAGAGAAAAAATTTTAATTATTAAATACCTAATTCAAGGGACTACTATTTGTATTCAGGCTCATTTATTTGAAGAAAGAAAATCATGCACATCACACGTATCTAATATAGAGAAAGGGGCTATGAATTTCTTGTTAGACTTGCCTTTTTTCCCACTATTAGATGGACTTGGAGATTCTCCCTCATTGTCTTTAAACATTGAGAAAGACAATAGTGATTAGTGATTAGTGATTGACATTGGTAACAACCCAAATAAATTCCAAGCACACACAGAGTACCACATCACCCATAGTGCTGGTACCAGGAAACAAACTCATGCTGCAAACATCTCAGACTCAAGAACACACCGGAAAGTATGTCCTCCCTACTCAATAGGAAGGAATAAACACAAAAACAAAAATAAAGCGGCTGTGTAATAAGTTGGTAAATATCAGGTACAATAATTTGAAATTTACTGTAATTCAGTAACTAAGTAAATATTGAGAACAAAGCCAGGCAACAAACTGGTTCAAAAAATGGGGTTCTTTATCTTAACAACATTAAAAAGGAATAAAAAGTGATATTAACAAATGTGTAAAGCTCCAAATTAATGATATCTAAAAAAGTAACTGTACTGGGGCTAGAGTGATAGTGGAATGAGCAGGGTGTCTGCTGCATATGGTCAACCCCAATTCGATCCCCGGAATCTCATATGGTCCTCCTAGCCAGCTCTGCCAAAAGTAATGCCTGAGTGCAAAGCCAGGAGTAACAGTGTGTTTTGTTTTGGATGTGGCTCCAAAACAAAGCAAACAACAACAAAAAAGAGTAACTTTACTCTGGAAGTCAATTTATGAACAGTTAAAAGTATTTCAGTATATGTATGAATTACTATATGATATATAGAAATATCAAACACTAGGTGCAATACAGATAAATGAGAATTCCTTCTTATAGTCTTCCATAGAAATGTTACATCATTCCAAGAAAGGAGGATTTTCTTTTGTTCGTTTTTCTATTATTCTAACTATTGTGATACTCTAGTAGTTAGAATACTAGAAACGTGCAACAGAGATAGTTATGATTCTGTAAATATGCAATGAGACACTTGCCTTTTTTTTCATTATCAGATGTATTCTGATGATTTTTCTCATCTTTATGATATCAAAAATAGTTACTGATAATTAGCAACTGCAGCTTTAAAAGACCTTCAGTTTTAAACCACAACCACCAGGAGAAAGCACTCATGAAAACACACCTCATGTACATTTGTATGTATATGATGGTGGTGAAAAAGAGAACAAAAGACACACCGAATATATTCTATTGTCCATTAATAACCAGTCAACCAGCACTTAAACACAGGTGAAATCAGGTCTACAAATAGTCTGCAATGCTCAAAGAATGTTAAAATAAAAAACTGCTTATTAGATAAGATTAAGATTTTAGGCTTAATATATTTATTATATATTTTAAACCAGAAGTTTTTAAAAATTAGAGTTTTATAGCTTTTACTTATGTGATACTAGGGATGGAGCCCAGTACCTACCTCACACAAACAAGGCATGTGCTCTATCACAGAGCCACATACTCAACAAAAACCTTACAATTCTCTCAAGCATCAAAACCCATGATACATAAACTTAATAAGGACTAAAAAATATGCCAAATGATGGGGACTCCCTATTGCCTGTGAGTATCAGAACAATAATCAGGAAGAAGAAGGCTCTATTGCTAACTATAGCTTTCTAGAAAAAATCTATAGTGTTTAAGGGAAAACTTATCTAGTGTAAAACACAGTAAAAGAATTTGTTAGTAAATACTTAATAAACATTTTTTAAAAATGAATTCAATTGAACATGAAGATTAGGTATATATTTTGGCCAAAAAGGTATTGCCTATAATTTTAAACATTAAAAAACTGTCCAAATGAGTAAATTAAATATTATTTTTAGATCTCTAGATATTGAGAGTTTACATAGTATCTCCCCACCACTAGTGTTAAATAATGTACTTTAGAATTAATTCTAAGAAAACCCCTTGTTCTTTATTATACATTTATAAATCTGAAATCTGGACTCCTACACAGATTGAGAAGCCCTGCTGTGAAAAGCAATGATTCCTTTGTTCCAGACACATCTTCACACAGACCTGCCTCGACCTCTTCGCCCTGCTTTTCTCCCCCCTGCTCTTCCTCGAGCCCAGTTTCTTCATTAACTTCTGGGTGTGCACAAGTGAAAGCAAAGAAAACAGTAAGACCAAGTATGTATATATGTTAAACTTAAGTAAAACAGAACCAAAAAATTTAGAGTATTCAAATATATCCATAGTATGGTGAGTAATCAGAAGACTAATATACTCTTTAATGGGTTTCTGATGTGGAAACAAATAAATAAATTATAAAAGATCCCACTGACTCCTGTTATGATGACTTTGATTTACTCAAGATAAGCTGTGACCCCTAGAATATTGAAATAAATGATAATTGTGAAATAGACCAAATACACTGTTCATAAACTCAGCATAATCTCATAAATCATCTGGCTTTTCTTCTACAGACATAATAAACTGGTATTATAAACTCTTATTATTAAAAATGCCCATACATTAAAGTTAGGGAAAAAATCAAACATAAATAATAACAATAGCAAAGCCTTATGGTAGTTTAGCATCTTATACTTTCATTATGTCGTTCCTTTTTTCTCTGGTTTGCAGAGAAGACATCTAGAGACCACTGTCAAGATCAACATATACTGTCTTAAATTTCATAGATTATTGCATAACCAAAAAATTTAATTAAGTCTTGATTACTTGATTACTTAAATGCTCAACAAGACTGAAAAATAAACGTCATTACTTTGATTATAAAATAGTATAATTCAATTACAACTGCTGATAACATTTTAGGATCTAAGCCAAATACTGATATAGATCATCAACTGACATCTGGTTATGCATCTCTAACTTCAGTTAGAAGTCAGAGCCTTCTCAAAAATATTCTAACTACATTGTGCCTTTAAAGTTTAAGTAAATTATACAAGCATGTGTCTACTTGAGGTCTTCAGTATATCAATCTTTATGAAAGTATTGTTCAAATGTTCAAATCCATACATTTTAGTGAAATAAAAGATGAAAAAAATCCTATTATTTCACATACGAGAAGAGAGATTTTGACTCTTCTCTTTTACTTACATAAGTGAAAAAGAAAACACTTTAGTAACAAAAGGAAAATTCTGGCTCTAATAGGTTTTTACAAAGCGATATATGTGTATTTGTATGTGCATGTATGCATGTGTGTGGCTGTATACACTATCTCAATCATGTCATTTTATAGTAAATAAATTACTACAAAGAATAAAACTTCTAAAAACTCAGTGACTACTGCTAAAAAAGACATAAAAAAGGAATTTTCAAAACTTGTGACATATGGGGCCAATGGTAGTGGTAAGGTTCTTGTCTTGCATGCTACTAACCTCGGATTTGATTCCTGGCACCCCATAAGGTCCCTTGAACCCACAGGAGTGATCCGTGAACATAGCGCCAAGAGAAACCCCTGAATAGAGCCAGGTGTGGCCAAAAGGCAAAGTATCCCCCAAAATTGTTTGACATAATAGTTTATTGGTATAAACTATGTTTCTGCGTTTCCACACAAACAAATAATGTCAAAACTATATTTAAAAATCAATTCTATATCCTGGGGCCAGAGTGATAGTGGGTAGGGCATTTGACTTGCATGTGGCAAACTCAGGTTGGATCTCCAGCACCTCATATGGTCCAAGAACCACCAGGAGTGATCCCTGAGCACAGAGTCAGGTGTAAGACCTGAGCACAGACAAGTGTGTTCCCCCAAGCCCCAAAATATATATATTTATTTATTCTTATGCAAGTAATAAAAAATTATAGAAATGCTTCTGCAATTTTAGCAGGAAACATGACAGATCAAAAGTTATAATAGCAATATCATGGTACACAGAAAATTTTACAAAACACAATAGAGTTGATAATTGTTCAACACAATTAATAATAAAAATGTATTATATTTTAAATCAGGGTTATTGGTTGGTTTAAGGTTATAAAAATTAAAAATTTTAAGTAAAATATAAAGGATGACAAGATTACTTTATTGGTATTGTGGACACTATTTAAAGTGGCTTTCAGTTTTTAGATAAATATTTTTCAAGCATTTACTCAACAAATATCTTCTGAGTGCCTTGAAGTATCAGGCACTCTGTGCTGAATCTCTAGATTCAGCAAAAAATAAACAGTTAACAATTCTTTAAGGCTTCAAAGACAATTCAAGATTCAATAATTAGCAGAGGAATTTTTATTGTCCTACCATATATATGACATTCCATATGCCACAACACAACATTTTCTCTTGATTCATAATATAGGAAAAATAGAGCAGGAAATATTAGCCATAATAACTAATTCAGCAACATTTTTCTCCAGAAAGCCCAACTTAGTATTTAAAAATCATCATAAATATAAATAAAATATATAATGATAAGTATAGCTAGACTAGGTGTATATCTTCAATGACATAAACACACACTGCAATTGGTATCTTTGGTTATAGTATTGCACAGCACGCAAATTCTGCTTATGAGGCAATTTAAAAATTGCTTACAGAAAATTTCGTCTTCTCATTTTAAGAAAAGTTCAATTTTATGTATTCTTCTTTCCAACAAAAACAAATTATGAATACCAGAAATTGTCAATCTCACTGATTTTATTATGTGAGCAAGTCTACTCAAAGAAGGGACATCAATTGCAGTTGGGTTTATTTTTGCTTATGTAGCCCCCCTAAAAGGCTATTAGCATAGAACAAACCCTCCTTTATGTACAGACCTTCATAAGGTTCTATCTCCTTGACTCCATTGTCTAGGGAAAACAAAATAAAAACAAAAACAAAAAAATGGGAACCAAAACACAGGGGTTAAAACAACAGAAATTTCCAAAGGCACAGAATGTATCATAGATTAAAAAGAAGTTAGATTGTGATTTATTTTACTTTTATTTTTTGCTTGGGGAAAGTGCATCCAGTTACCAAACAAAGAGAACATTTAAAAAAAATGCTTTCAAATTATATTGTATTTTCCATGCTTTCTGAGGTCCTATATGCATACATTTAGACGTTCAGAGCGGGGAGGGGCTTGTATTCATGTGTGTGTAAGCACATGGTGTTTCTGATGCAACAATTGGAAAGGATTAAAAATAGTTCAAACATGCACGTGTCTTTGGATATTCATGATTACCTTTTTCTGGCACTCCAGTTTTGAGAAGGCTCACCATTGTAGTGCATCAGCTAACCAGTCCTTTGCGGTGTGTGAAAATCGATTTTGCTAGTTACTAATAAACTTTATGTAACCGTGAACAATTACATAAACTTAGTAGGAGCAAGAAATAGAATACAGTTGTTTATAAAAAAAAAAGTATCAAGTTCACTTTTAAAACTGCATTTATTCAAACAGGAAAAATGGGCAAGAGGTAACGAGAGGCTAACTCCAAATATAATAAGTTTGAAATACAAAATATAGAACATTTATCAATACACTTATAAATGTAACCCTTAACGAGCATGGCTAGTTCATTCAATTAACTAAAGGAGAAATTATCAAAAAAGGAAGTAAAGAAAATGGGTTCACCTTAGTTTCCATGTGCATTTCCTATAGAACAAAATTAGAAATGAAACTTACTTCTCTCCAGTGTTCCCTTGGTGGGGAGCTGTGGAAGTTGCCGGCCCCGTCTTCCTGCCACTGGAGTACTTGATGGGCTTGTTTGGACAGACCCAGTGCGAGGATGTGACCTACAAGATACACCATTAATATTCATTTTCAATAGCATGAGTTAAATACTTTCAATACATTTGGCTCACATGATAGCCATGTAAGTGTAATTTTAAAAGAGGCTCAGCTGTAGATTAAAAGGTTAGGAAGGTAGGACAAAATATGGATAATTTGGATGATTATCTAGACAACGAAAGATGTTTATATTTGGCGTAATATGCATACACACAGATACATGCACACAAAAATCCTACAGTCAAATCCATGGAATTATTTATGTAAATTACTATTCTATACACAGAAAAGCAAGAGAATTCTGTAGCTCGAAAAGAAAAGGTAATGCTTTACATTTCTTTCTACCAGATTTCAAGCTCTTACTGCTAGCCTTACTCCCTTGACCCAAGGAGATTTTCACACAGACTTATAATGGATTTCCTTTGACACACACAAATGTCTCACGAAACTACAAAATAAGGTCCTGAACAATTCAAGGGTCAACTAAAGATGATTTGGGTTAATATGAGATTAGGATTGATAGAAAGAAACTAAATGTCTAGTTTTATTGACTGTCATTATGATGTCTAATGGACATAAACAATTTCTCATTCTGTAGGAGAAGACCATGATAGTTATGAGGTGCGTTTATGTGGGGGTTTTACCCGGGACTCCTGATAAATGAGAAATCACAATACAAATGCAGTCAGGACAGTTAATAAACAGATTACAATGGCAGCCACACACTATTATATCCACGGAATATGAATAGTGTGCTTACACTGAAAAGGTTAGTATCGGTTGTCATTAGTGATCAGCCAAGGATGAGAAAAGAGACCATTTAGCTGCTGGGAAAATAAAATGGTGTGCTGGCGGGGCAAAAGGGGAGTTAGTCTGATTGATTTATCTTTCACCTCGATAAGGCGGGTGAAGGAGGGGCGGATCTTCCCGTCATTAATGAAGGCATCGACCTCATGAGGTTTGTGTCGGGACGCTCAGTGGATCTGGAGCGGGCGGCGGTCCGCTCCGGGAGAGGCCGCTGTTCTGTTGATCTGGATCTGTGATATGGCTGTCTAGCTGCTGCTTCACAAGCCCTGAAACGTTAGTCAAAAAGCAGCTCAGTTGACCTTTCGTGCCCTCCTGCTAGCGATTATTAAACTGACTTTGAAAAAAAGGTAATGACTTAAAATTTATTGAGTATGTAAAAAAGTTTCCTCTTCCCCAACACACACTGAGAAAGTTCTCACTGAATCTCTTGAAAGATTTCTAAGGAGTCCAAATCTGTCTTTCCAAGCAATTCCCAGTGAACAGAAGAGGGGTTGCTTAATTTTCATCAGTGACCAACAGAATTGTCTACTTTGCAAAATGAATCCTAAGTGGCACATGTGAAATATGTGAAGCAATCCATTGAAACTAATTAAGGACCTTTGCAACATTTCCAAGAGTGAAGAAAAACCATAAAAGCCCTAATTCTCAAAGTCCTATGGCTTATACCAACTAAGACATTAAAAAGGTTCTAAGCACAATCAGAATAGATCAATACACATGAATATTTAAACAGGCGGATCAAAATGCTACAAGAAAACAATGCAACTTTGAAGTGTATAGCCATGTTTACAAACGGTCCCGGAGAAAACTACGGCACTTGCAGTCTGCACCCTATCTTAGTGCATGCCAGTGATGCTGCTCAATCTAATTCAGAGTTACAGAAATGAAAATGGTTCTCACACAGCTTGTTCTCTTTGAGCATAAGCAAATCAAATATCAACATGGAATCAGCCTGGAAAGGATACTTGAATTTAAATGACATGAATTGCTGATTTTTCTATCTCTCAAATTCAGCAAAATGCTTTCACATGTACTCTATGATTCAAGATTTTTAACACTAGGCCCTCAATCTGGGAAATAAGCCCCCAAATACCAGCTTTGTCTGTACAACTCCAAAGACATGAGTACTACAAAGTACATTTCCAATGGAGCTACTCCCTGACTTAGTAGCCACACAGGAAAACGCTCTAGAAACCACAGAGGAAGCAAAAATCGCCCTGAAAACTCTCAAGTCAAGGGCTTTGTCCTCCTGATAAGTTCTCAGTCTTCTTTCTGATTATTAAAAATGTAGATAAAGAAAAAACAGAATGGAAAAGACACAATTTCCTAAATGCAAGTAACTGCATGTTATGTGATTCTGGACCAGTAGACATTCAATTACCTTTGTTAACTGTACCTCATGATGTCTCACTATTAAAAATTTTTTAATTAAAAAAAAACTACCCAAAACTCTTAGAGTAACATATAAGTCACATAACTTTTAGGTATTTTTAAATTCATATAATAAAGAAATTTATTTCCAAATATAAGTTTAATATTTTTATATAAGTGTACACAGAACACACTTAACAGGCTTAATAGCTTTCAAATATTTTAGGGTATGTATCTGTGTATATCTTATAACAACAGATAACTAGGATTAAAGACATATACATAGATGCTTATCTACTAGAGACCTTAAAATCTATTTTTAGTGAGTATCAAACAGTGTTCTTAGGTTTTCTGTTAAGTCAACAATAAATATCTCTGTATATAAAGCGTGCTTAGAAAACCTTGTGGAATATCTATGATTATCCTAACAGAAATTTGAACTAACATTTTATTATTTTTACAAAACTGGGTTTATTCTGATTATGGGAACCAATTTTTCCAAGAGGAAAATAAAATGTTAAACTCTTCCCCCCCCCCCCCCCCCAGAGACTATAAAATCCAGCTCCCAGAAGAGAACAGCGCAGAGTCTCCTGCCCCCGCGCCTGGCTGTCCTCGTCAGGGCCCCTTGGAGGGGAGCGGGTTGAGTTTCCCTCCCTGCCCCGACCAGGGCTCCGGCAGCCGAAGACCTCCAGAACCAGCCACTACCATGCTGAGACCACTCTCCACATGCATGAAGGTACCAGCAGCGGAACAAAGGCATGCGGGTCCCGGGGCTGAGATCTCCAAGCCTGCTTGGATCGGGGCTGAGCATCTTCCACCCAGATCCTTCATATTCCACTAGGCAGGGGTCACACCCACCAACTGGCCCTCTGGCGCCGTGTAATCCCATCAATGGCCAAGACCCAGAGACTATAAAACCCAGCTCCCGGAAGTACGCGGACGCAAATGCATCCGCACAACATCTTATTATCTCATTACTTTGGACAAACTGGCAGGCTACTGAATGTAACCTGCCCACACGGCAGAGTATGGCAAACTCCCCGTGGCGTACCCAATATGCCAAATACCAGTAACAATGATGGGTCTCATTCTCCTAACCCTGAAAGAGCTTTGAATATGGCACTTTTTAAAAATCTCAGGGCTAGGACAAAGAAGATGTTACTGGGGCCTGCTCGAGGCAATTGACGAACAACAGGATGGTCGTGATCGTGATCATGATCGTGATCATGTGCATGTTTGTGTGTATGTGAGTGTGTGTGTATTTGGGTTACACCTGGTGCTAGGGGGACCAAATGTGGTGCTAGGGGGACCAAATATGGTGCCAGGAATCAGACTTGGGTTAGCCACATGCATGGCAAGTATTCTACCTGCTGTATTTTCTCTCTGACCCTGTTTCATGTCCTTTAAAGGGGGAAGATTATAAAGCAGACAGGTTACTCCTAAGGAAATATCCTTTAAAATATCATTAGAAAGATCAGATACAGAACTCTCACATGTGGAATATAAAGAAACATAGTAAAGAAATAACAAATGCTTCAAGACAACAGAAACTGAGAACTGTTTTGTTTTTGGGGGGGGGGGTGCTCAAGGGTTACTCCTGGCTCTGCACTGAGGAATTACTCCTGGCAGTGCTTGGGAGACCATATGGGATGCTGAGGATCAAACCCAGATCAGCTGCATGCAAGGCAAATGCTCTACCCACTGTACCATTGCTCTGGCCCAGAGAACTGGATTTTAATAGGAAGCTTATGGCAGGGCGTTTGAGGGCAGTGGGGCTAGGATTAAAGGCAAGTTATGTGAGACATTGGGACAATGGTGAAGGGAGGCAGACCCTTTGGTGGAGCATGTGGTCCTGGAAGATTCTGTGCATGAAATTCTACATTAATAATACTGTAAATTACAGTACCTAATTAAAAAAAAATCTCCTTAGCAAAAAAAAAGTTTAAAATTTTCATTATATTTTTCCCTCCTCAACTAGCATGATTTAAATTGTAAAAAATGAAAATAGTTCATAATTAAAACAAAAAAGAATTAAAGTAAAATGTACCCATAAGAATAATATGTTTAGCTGAGTAGCAGGAGAGGTATTTTTTTTAAAAAACATCTTACATGTTTAGAAATCTTATGAGAATTACAAACATAATGTAAGCATAATAAAATCTAAAAATTGGGGCCAACAACAAAACATAAGTGCATATTTTCATAATTTAACAATAAAGTAAATATAATTTTTCATGTTGATCATAAAGTATTGAAAAAGCTTAAATTTTAAAAACTTATTAGAATATCTGAGCAAATACTATACAAATAGGAATATTATTTTTGAGATAGATTAATTTATCCTGATAAATTATAGTATTTCTATGCACATTTCTGTTCAGTTAAATATAAATTCCACATATTTGTTAAAGGTAAAGTAACTTATTAAAAAATAAGAGCAATGTCTAGAGTCAAAAAGAGTGAACCATAATCTTATGCAAAATGCATATTGTTGAGATACCTTTAAAGTAGAAAAATACAAGTATGATCTATAAATTATTTTATCATTAAAAAGAGATGTATTCTCATATCTGGAGAAAATATTTAGCTGTTACTAAAAATAGCAATAAGAAAAAAATTTATATCTCAATGTCCTCAAGAAAATTTGATACTAACACAATACTAAATGATAGAGATATATTATTAAACAAGCAAAAAAGAAACATTTTACATGTAAATGTCTTCAAGATAAATTTGAAGTTTTAATTAAATATCTATAATTTTCACAAGTAAGCAGGACTATTTACCCAGAGATGAGTAATATGCAGCATACTGATACATCTTTAAAATATGTATTATTTTTAAATTCTCAGAGATAATATAATTACTACCATTTATTAAATTAGTATTTTATTTAAACTTCCATTTTTAGTGGATTTAATAGATTAGTCAAATGTAAGAAATTCATGGTATTCCTACATTTCCATACCCAAGCACACAAAAAATCAACAAAGTAATAAACATTTCTAAGATGCACCTCTAAAGAACCATAATATAGAGCTTTCCTATGAGGCGAGTAAGTTTAATGAGGCAAAGTTTTCATATTGGAAATCCTGAGTGTTTTGTTCAACAATTTCACTGATCCATTTTGTACAATTGATTCATGGGCCTTCCTTTGGAAAGCTTCCCATGGTGAGTGGGATGTCCATACACTGGGCAACCTCCTTCTCTCTGCTGCCTGCTGACACAGCTGCCACTTCAAGCAAGTTCATGTCACCATCAGGGGGAGCAGTCAGAACACTGATCCTACCACTGCTTCCTTCCCCCACCAAACACATGGTAAAAAAAAAAAAAAAGAAAGTAAAGAAAAAGAAACACATTTTAAGACATAACTCCAGTTACCTCTGGCTCTACTGATGACAGGATGGAAATCATTAATAAAGAATGACCAGAAACAAGAATAACAAAAAAAAATTAAAGCAAGGAAAATAAGCCCCCTAATCAAGAATCAAAAACATCAACAGAACACAAATCAGAGATGACACAGATGTTGGAAATAGCAGACAGGGAATTTAAAATAAATGACATGTTAGAGGCACTTTCAGGAGAAATGCTTATACTTTGAAGAGCAGGTCTCGGTCTCCTTGATGTATAATTTTATTATATTTAACAAATCTAGGTGTAGGAAAAAAGAGAATCTGTCAAATAAAGATGCTACAAATAAAAAAAAGTAGAATATAACTTTTTGAGTCAGTTATGAAGCTCTTAACATCTTAAGAGACTGAGATAGAATTTACATCTTAATAAGACCAAGACCTTTTGAAAACAAATAATTTTTGTTTAACTATCAAGTTAAGTTTAAGTACGCAGTAATACATGGACTGAATTAGAGTAGGAAAAGGCTGTTTTGTAGTCATAGGAATGGAAACAGAGTAAGTATGATTAACAAATTATATTGCTCAAGACACACAACATATAGCACACTGAAACTGTATAAACAATATTAAGGTTAGAAGGAATCTCAGAAGTCACCTAATCTCTTTCATTTTACAAATAAACTACAAGTCACAAAAACCTGGATGAAATTACACAATTATATATATTTGAAGACGAAACCAAACCTGAATTAAGATATCATAATTAGAAAGTCTATGAATTTCATTTAATTGAATTTTTTGATCATGGGATGCTTTCTTTTTATCTTTAAAATACGAATTAAATGATTGAGGTAAAAGAAAATACGAATTAAAAGAAAATACGAATTAAATGATTGAGGTAAAAGAAAAAAATATGAAATGTTCACCCCCCCCCAAAATGAAATGATGATCTATAAATAGAAAAAGACGTATTTGGGGGAGAAATAAAAGTAACTTCAGAAGTGGACTTAAATTCTGTGAGGTTCTGTGAAAATATTCTTGTACAGATAACAAAGGAGTTCAGTTTTAAAAAAAGGTTTATCAAGAAAATCTTTCAGATGTCTCTGTACAGTATTAATATTTGACTATTCATTGATACATTAGTTCTTTCAACATATATTCATTTTTTTGAATACATACTATGAAACGGGCATGATAGTTTGAAATTTTGGGTGAAGTCATAGAAACAATAGAAACATGTCAAAGAGACATGACAAGATATAAGCAGACAATTGAGAACATGATAAATAATAATGAAGGAGATAAGTCCAGTCAAGAGAGAATGTGAATCAAGGTAATTAATACTTCATGAAGAAGCTAAAGAAAAAGGAGATTGATAACGGTAGATGCAAAGAATCAGTAAGAAATAATTAGTAGAAGGAAACGCTAGAGAATTAGGAGGGATCTGAGTGATTAAACACAAATACAGCACTCGTTGATACTTGAGAAAGTAACAATACAAACAAATGTAAAGTCAAAGAAAGGTAGTTCGGGAAGAGTGAGTTACTGGGATCTGACCACACTGAGGAAGGGCTCTTAGAACAACTTCACAGGTAGAGAATCTGTAAGAAAATGGAGCACCCGCCCCTTCACCAAAAAAAAAAAAAAAAAAAAAAAAAAACCCCAACTCCTGCCCCTCTTCCTCATCAGATTCCAGGCGCTTTGGCAGAATCTTTTTTCCCAAGCAGGGTCCTCTGTCTGCCCCAAATGCCTGCTGAAGAACCACAAAGCCTCTCCTCATAGTGTATGGCATCCCTCCTACTCCTCTCTGCCAAGGCCTCACCCTTCCTCACTTTTCACACCAAGACTACTCCGAGTTTTGGAAGCAAGGCAACTTAGGATAGCTTAGAGTATTTTAAGTAAACTATTTCTATACAAGCATTTGATCTCTATAACTCTTAATTAATAGGCACTGTTTACTAATTACTAGGTATTAACTAGTTAATAGGTATTAACTTAGCTGAGAGGGCTGGAGCCATAGCACAGCAGGTAGGGTGTCTGCTTTTGTACATGGTCAACCTGGGTTCGATTCCTCCATCCCTCTCGGAGAGCCCAGTAAGCTACTAAGAGTATCCTGCCTGCACGGCAGAGCCTGGCAAGCTCCTCATGGCATATTTGCTATGTCAAAAACAGTAATAACAAGTCTTACAATGTAGATGTTACTGGTGCCCGCTCAGGCAAATTAATGAACAATGGGAGGACTGTGCTACTTTCCAACTTAGCTGAGAGATATTAACTCTTAATAGAAATTCCCAATCCCCCATTGATATCTTCTCTCTAAATGTCTTGTCTCCTCTTTCAAATCATTTTTATATCCTCCAATTCTCTCTCTCTCTCTCTCTCTTTTTTGCTTTTTGGGTCACACCCAGCGATGCACAGAGGTTACTCCTGGCTCTGCACTCAGGAATCACCCTGGCAGTACTTAGGGGACCATATGGGATGCTGGGAATCGAACCCAGGTTAGCTACCTGCAAGGCAAATGCCTTACCCGCTGTGCTATTGCTCCAGCCCCATATCCTCCAATTCTTAACCATTGTTAACAAACATCCTTAAACCCTCCCTTTTCTGCATATTATTTCTGCCTATCTCTATCTTAATAAATGTTCAGCTCAACTTTGCTTTTTATGGGGTCTTCAATGTGTAGAAGTTCCTTACTCTTTCACATATTCAAATGGATGAAGATGGGTGGTGAAGAGCAAATCAGAAACTGAGTCACATGACAACAAATTATCAGTCACTTTTGAAAAAAGCAAAGGAAGGGATGTTTCACTGAAAATTGAGCAAAGCATTTACTAATTCCGGGGAAACAATAACAGTTTCATATGGATAAGCAGGCATTGAGTCCACCAGTGTATATAAAGTATATAATCAGATTATAGAATTTACCACTTAGGTCTATAAGTAGGTACACAATTTACTCAAAAGCCCAAATCATTTATGTTATGGCAAACTTCATAGTAATAAAGATATATGGTAACTTGTTTTCTAAAACTGATTCCCTAGCTCTGAATTATTTTACAATAATCATGTTTATATGCTTCCTGACCACAAACCAAATAAAGGCAACAAAAGACAATTCACAAATGTACACTTCAAAACAGGTCAATTTTATCTTGGTAGCATAGTGGTAAGTAAAGTTTCCTTCCCAAAAAAGTTCAATTATTCTGAGGTTTAGAACTTGGGTAAAAATAATTAATTTGACAAGCAAGCTAGAGCTGATCAAGACCTGGATCTATGTACATTGATGAGCTGAATAAGTAATATTAAGCAAACAAATTACTGATGAATGAGATTAACATAAATAAAGAGTTTAAAAAAACTAATGTGGCGCATGATCTTAATTTACACTGAAGTGAAGAAATACCAGAAGAAGCAGAATAAGTCCATGAACAACAACATCTAATTCATCGTTATCCACATTAAGAAAAGAACTTGGCCAATTACAAGAACAATTATGTAAATAATTCCCCCACATTTTGTAAGACAAATGTAAGATTATTGCAGCCAAAAAAATAGTCTGAATACAATATACAGCAATTGCAAAAATAAAGAACAAAAATGTCACATTAAAGCAAATAAACATAAAATAGACTGAAAATTCAAAAGAAAATTAAATTTAGCAATAATAACTACCATATAATTAGACTAGGAAATACTAAATTTTAATTACATTTACTAAGAGATGTACTAAAACTAAAATTATTAAGAATATTAGAATTTATATTATTTACCTAACATGAACTCAGTCCTTGGGAAGCTATTCATTACTTTCAATTATTTTTTTTCTAAATGCTTTCATTGTCAACTTTGAATCACTTAATAGGATAAAAGTAGTCACACATAACCCAAAAGAACAATCAAACTGAGTATAGCAAGTAATTCCTTATCTAAACTAGTTGAACTCACCACCACTGCTATTCTCTCCTCTGCTAAAGGTTCTCATTATGTTGAGAATGAATTGTTTCAAATTCCTAAATTTACACACAGACTTGAGCAATGATAAAATTTAGATATCATCTTTCCCTTCTGTTTATAGTTGATGGTTCTTTCTGTGAAATGCCTGGAAGTAGAATTTCCCTTCAGGTTAAGGAGAATGATGGTGGAACAGAAATGAGCAACACTATTTCCTCAGATCTAGTATGTTCCGCATAGCAGGATCATCCACTGAGACCAGGGAGTGAATAACAATGACCTTGGGCTGGTAACAGCAACCTAAGCACTGCAGTGACTTGCTCCTCTCCCACAGTGGGGTGTGGGGAAGTGTGTTAAGATACATGCAGCTCAACTAGAATCATTTACCTAATGATGAGCTCTGCTGAGGAAGGTCAAGTTAGTTGCATGAAATTTTTTTTGCCTTTAAATAAATTTTGATTACTTTGTAAAAGTCCTCCTAAGCAATCTAGAGTTGTCATTCTGGTAAACTAAATTTTTAGAATTCTCAAAGAGATGACTCTAATTGAAGAGAAGCTATAATCTGACATTCTTATAAAGATTCATATTTGATTGATATCTACTATTTAATATGGATTAAAATTCTGTACTTCAGTGAGACCACAGAGAGATAAAAATAAAAACAGAAGAAAATTATATCATATCAATAAACAGACACATGCAACTTTAGGCACAGACTCAATTGTAAGAAAAATATACCTGCCATCTCTGTGGTGGCGCTCAATGGGCTGACTGTATCTGGAGCGAGGTAGAGTAAGAAAATGACTGCAAGCATGCAGAAACAAGAACATAAATGAGACTTGGGAAAGAAATCAAAAGGCATAGCTTAACTTTTCATAAAGTTAAAATACTCAAAAAACAGAAGTAGATAATAAGAAAAGCAAATAAAGCTTGTTAATAAAAAGCTTGCTTCTTCCTCCAGATGTCCATTGTAATATGGCAGTGCTAAAAGTTAGTGTTAGAAAATAAAGGAAAACAAAAACACCATAAATCAAGATTCAGATAAATCATATTTTAAAATAAAATCATATTCAAACAGCTTTAGCAAATTCTTATAAAATGTTATACAATACAAAGCTTTCTCATTTTTTTGAAAGGTGATGAGAGAAAATGATAAAGTAATAAAAAAGTTTAAGAAGAAAGTACTAAATGAACGTATTTCTAACACTCATTATACTTTGATTTCATAAGGCGATTACTCTCTAATAATTAAAAATTCTAGTGTTTTCAAAATTCTACTTAGTAAAGAATAAAATGATTAAAATTATTAACTATTGATTCCAAATAATGATTTATTGGCTATTCTCCATTTTTTCCACTTACCGTGTTCATCAGGATTAATAATATGTGCTCTTGGCGCTAATCCATTCTTACCTCATAACTCTCACTAGCCCACCACAGCACTGACCTTTCCACCTATCTGAGGCTGATTCTCTCTACACTAATTTAAAATTTTCTATTTTTTTAAACCTTGACTATTCAAACTCTTAATTTTAAGAGATGATCATAGTACGTATCAATGACAATGGAAACCAATGTTGAACTAGTTCAACTTCTACATTTATCAATCCAAATTACATAGTTACATCTTCACTTGTCTTTTTATTCTGCACCAAAGGAAGAATTTCTGCTACTTGCAATCCTGATTTCCCCATAAACCTGTTCCATTTGTTACAGTCTCAGACAGTAACAAAATTACTTAACTGAATTTAATTCAAAAAAGAAAATCTTCATAAAATTTGTCTTCCTCCAAGCCACAGTATCTGACTTTCACTCTGTCAGAAAGCATCTTAAAAGACATGGACAATTTTTACCACACTTCTCATTACCAGTCCCATACTTCTCATCCACAAATATAAGCTCACTGTAAAATGTCTGCCTCTGCTATTCTCCGGAATTATCCTGTGATTGTTCTTAGGAACATGCTCAAATCATCCTTTGGTTTTGACTTCTGCTTCAACAGAATAAATTTAAGCTTGGGATTAGATGTTGACTCTCTTTTTCTTTCTTTCTTTTTTTTTTTTTTTTTTTTTTGCTTTTTGGGTCACACCTGGTGATGCACAGGGGTTACTCCTGGTTCTGCACTCAGGAGTTACTCCTGGCGGTGCTCAGGGGACCATAGGGGATGCTGGGAATCGAACCCGAGTCGGCCGCGTGCAAGGCAAATGCCCTACCCGCTGTGCTATCTCTCCAGCCCTAGACGTTGACTCTCAACCATGATTTCTCCATATTCCTCTCTTGGTTTCACTCCTTTTCGGTATTAAAGATGGCATTTACTTATTAGCACCCTTGTGCTAAGATAAACTTTGACTACTTTATCCCATAAAAACCCAAATTCGGGGGATGAAGAGAACCTACCCTTTGCGGTAGGTTCTCATAGTCCCACATAGAGAGAAACTGAGGTTGTACTTGACCGACTAGAGTGAGCAGGAGGGTTGGTCTAAATTTATGACTTTTCTTTGGAGTCAGTAGGGCATAGAATTCCCCAAACTGTGTTCAGGGGTGGGGACTCTCTTGGGGACTCAGCTGAAGGTTCAACACTAGTTCCCAAGAGCAGGGTGCTGCTATGGCCCTGTTTGGGAGGATCATCCTAGTTGTGCTTAGAGGATATCTAGGGCCATACCTGGTTGCTTCTGGGGACTATGTGGTGTCAGGGATTTAACTGGGGTTGGCTGAATACACTGCATGTGCCTTAACTTCTATATTATCTCTTCAACCTCTAAATTCAGGGCTTCCTTAACACAATCAAGTTCTTAACATTTGGCGTCCGGCCTCTCTAAACACTTCCTTGTATCCAGCTCATCTACTAGATTCACTTCTTTCTTGTATTCATTAGAGGCTTTCCCAAGATATGCTCTTCAATGTTCTTACACTTCAGTATGTTTTTTTGGATTGTTTTAAATATTTAAACGCTCATTTTATATTATATTTATTTTACTTTAGGATTCATTGAACATTTTCAGCCACTTCCTGATCTCTCCTGTTTTTTTTCCAGCTGCCTTGAGTGTTAGGTCAACACACTCAGGAAAATACATCTTAATTAGGAGGGCAAAACATTAGTCTACTTGGATATCTCATCCTAGGTTTGGAAGAGAGGGTTCTAGAGCAGTGGCTTTTCAAACTCTAATGTTGAAAAGCCCACAGTTTTATCATAAAGGGCACATTAAATAAACCAATAGTTGAGAATCCAGTAATACTTGAATATGTGCAGTTAAAGATGAGGCAGGGAGCCCCAAATGATCCACTTGGCTTCACTCTTTTCTCTAGGAGCAGTCCTGAGACAACAATAGTTGGACATCTGGACAAGAACTGAGTGTTGAAAGTAGGTTAAAGGAATATACATGATAACCTTTCAGTATCTGTAATGCAAACCATATGCCCAAAAATGAGAGCAGGGGTGAGGAGAGAGAGAGAGTGAGAGAGATAGAGATAGAGATAGATAGATAGAGAGAGAGAGAGAGAGAGAGAGAGAGAGAGAAGAGAAAAGATGTGCGTGGCATAGAGGCAGGTTGGAATGGGAGTGTATGTGATGTGGGGGGTGGGGAACTGGAGACTTTGGTACTGGTAAATTACACTGGTGGAAAAATTGGTGTTGGCACATTGTGTAACTGAAACCCAGTCATGAATAGCTTTGAATTGCTCTATCTTACAGTGAGTCAATAAAAATAAATTAATTAAAAATATTTTTTAAAAATAGCAGTCCTGAGAGAGATCTGCAGAGTCTGTCTCCAACAGTCATTAAAATTTCAATTGAGCTCTTGCATACAAATATTTGGGACCAGAGAGATCTGTCCAAAGGCTAAAGCAGAAGCTTTGTAGGCCTGAGGCCCAGTGATCGCCAGCACTGTGCAGTGCCCTGGTCGTCCTCAGACCCACTTCCCTGGCCCACGTACTGTATTCTCAGGTCTGCACAGCCAGACTGTCACAGAGCGGGGTCTCGAACCCTGCAACAGTCTTGAGTAGGCTGTTGAGTAGGCACGTTTCAAATATTTTTGATATAATATCCCTTGGGGTCTGATATAATACTTCAGCTATTACTCTTGTGATGGCAACTTAACTAACATTTTTACTTGTTCTTTTTGGGGAGGATCTCCCTAGAAGTGCTCAGGTGGCCCACAGGTTCTTGCCAGCAATTCTCATCTAACAGTTTAGAGGTTGAATGCAAGGGCCCGAGGATGCAGTGCTGCTTGGACTCTTGAGTGCCAGGGTTTACTTGGACTACCCCGGTGATGCTTGAGGGTGGGGGTGGGGCTCCAAAGCTGCAGATGGCTATGCTGGGGGACCATGTAGTATTCAGGATTGGTCTGGGGAGAGAGGTATGCAAGGCGAGTGTTTTAATCTCTACGCTATCTCTCTGCATATTCCTTGTTTTCACACTCTTCACTTACAAGCCAGATCTATCCCTGCGTTCCCTTTTCTCCTCCCTCTATATTAAAGCAGATTCATTCCATCAATGAAAACAGTGGTGATCAGCTGCTGGGACAGGAAGGCGGTCAGTTCATAGGTATTAAAATAACCTTCCCTGAAGTTTTCTTTCCTTCAGACTCCAACTCTCCTGATCTAATCTATCCTCCAGACTTCTTGTGAAATGTATTTCCAAATTATAGCCCAGATTATGGAGGTACTTTGCTCAAAATCCTTCAGTGGAATCCAATATTTACCAAAATTATAGACACTGAAGAGCTAGTACAGGACTTAAGGTGCAGGTCTTGCACACTGCTGATCCCAGTTCAATCTCTGCTACCTGGTCCCCCACCAGAGCTGGGTGCAGCCCCAGAATCCACCCCCCACTGCCCCACCCCCACTCCAAGCATCACCAGGATGGCTGCACCATATCCACTGGCCCTGGCACTGAACTTCTGCATAGTTGCCCAAGAATCACCAACGTGGCCCCAAACTTCCTGGGCATGGCACAACTTGGGGACACCCCCCTAACACACACCAATAAAATAAAAGGACATAGTCCTTAAAATGTTGTGCAAATTAATTCTAATCTACTTCGTCTTCATCGCCTCTTTTCTCACCTCCCATACCGCAATCTTTTATCTAAGCAGACCAGGCTAAGACTCAACTAAATATGTCCTAGGCTTTCCTGACTTGAAGTGTTAGCTCACATTCATCACTTGCCAGGAATGCCCATATCTCTTCATGTCCATTTCATTGTCTTTCAAAATTCTATTGAGTCCAGTTTCTCTTTGAAGCTTTCCCAACATACTCAAGCAAGCATTTTTTTCCTCTGATATGTCATAGCAATATCATGCTCTGACTCACTGCCTCTAAGGTTTTAATTAGCTGGTATACTGTATAGTTAATTTGTATATTATATAAGTAATTTGTATAATTAGTTGAATCATCTATATATCTCGACTGGGATAATTTTGTGCGACCATATCAGGTGGTGCTTGGGGGCTACTACTGGCTCTGTGCAGGGAGGGCGGCATTGTTTCTGATGGTGTGGGGGGCTGAATTAGGGTCAGCTACAAGGCAAGAGAAGCACTTTCTTTGTTGACCTGTATCTCTGGCCAATAATTCTATTTTTAGTCTTTGTGCACAATAGTTGACTCTCAATAAACACAATTTGGACTGAATTAAACACTAAAACCAGTCACACTATTTCCAGGGTGAACCTAGTCATCACAGAGCAATGGTTTACACATAATCATAGAAGCATTTTAGAAATTGAAATTTAAGACTATACAGCATAAGGAAATAAGAAATACAAATACCAAAAAGGCTTTCCTAACTTATAAGAGGTAGAAATAATGCCCAGTATCTTGTGTTAAAAGGGAATATTCTCTGAAAATTATATAAGAGTAACATATATATATGTCAACTTTTATTTTTTTTTTTTTTTTGCTTTTTGGGTCACACCCAGCAATGCACAGGAGTTACTCCTGGTTCATGCACTCAGGAATTACTCCTGGCGGTGCTCGGGGGACCATATGGGATGCTGGGAATCGAACCTAGGTTGGCTGTGTGCAAGGCAAACGCCCTACCCGCTGTGCTATTGCTCCAGCCCCAACTTTAAATTTTTATTCGAGAGTTTTATACCTCATTTTGTCTGGACAAAATATCAAGCCAGAAACATCATCCATCACTACTTCATTTCTCATCAGGATGACAAATCGTAGGTGCTGACTTCAACAGCCCAGGGATGCCTATAATAAATATCCCATGGGTGTTAAATGGTGGGTCCAGTTTATCTTTGTAGATGATGGCTGACCCACTAAATAAATTTTGACTGACTGTTACAGAGTGAACTAAGAAGTTCAAGCTGGGTGTGTCTTTGTGAGAGTTTCAAAGGAAAGCAGCATTTGAATCAGTGCATTCAGTAGATGGCCCTCCTCAAAGTCAGTCTGGTAAGGGTATGAGAGAACAGAGAGAACAGAGAAGAAAGAAGAAGCAGTGTGCGCCCTTTTCCAGCTTTGAGCTGGCCATCTTAGGCCATCTTGGACTCTGATGCCGAGATAGGGATTTATACAGGTTCTCCTGATTCTCAGGCCTTTCAATATGAGATACAATACACTGAGTCTCCGGGGAGCAAATCATCAATGATTTCAGCCTCCGTATTCATTTGAGACAATCCTTTATCATTAACATCTCACTTACACATTTATGTATATAGCTAGTTATCTACCCACCTATCTATTCTACTTTATATTTCTCTAGAGAAACTAACTGCATACTTTTGAATAGCTATGTTATACTTTTAACTTAATGTGAGTATATTCCCTTTTGAGGAACTGTTGAAAGAAAATATTCTACTGTAAGAGAGTTCAAAGTGCTGGAGTCCATGCTTTGCGTGCAGGAGACTGGGTTCAAGCCCTGACACAGAAACCAAACACGAGTTGGAGGGACCCTGGGCACCATGGGTTATGACTACCCAAAATAAAAAAATCTATGTATATGAATGTCATATGAAAATGAACCACACAACTTCAGCAAGTCTCTTCAGATCTACTCAAGATCAGAAAAAACCTGAGGTCTTCTGATATATTCACGGCACAACTTTAAAACATCTTATTTACACTTTCCCATGAAGCCATGTCTACTGTTCTTCTAAAGTGAACAAACATTTAAAAACCTAAGCAATAAGTACTGTATTGAATATACACAATTAATAAAGTTAAATTATGCTTAAAGTTGCATCTAATTCAATATGAAAGTTTCAAGAAACCGATCAAGCAAATATTTGCTGTAAAAGGGAATAAAAAACAAATACAACAAAAATTACTGAATTATTGAGGAAAAAAAGAAAGCTATAGATAATAGAGACATAATAAAAACACTATTATATTTACTACACTAGATACTCGATTTCTAGGCACTTTAATGATTTCCTTTTTTAAAAACAAAAACCCCTGTGGTCAAGGACTCCTGCATGCAAGGTGTACACTCCACCACTGAGTCACATTCCTGGCTCACATTTTAATTCTTATACAATAATAAAACCTTTAGATATGGAACAAAGTTGTATTTGTGCTGAATTATCCTTTTATTATATTAAGTCACCATGAATATGTGCTGTAAGATACCACGAGGCACACAAAAAGGAGACTCTAAAAAGGATTGATAAAATATTCCATCCTTGAGTAACCTATAGATTTTTAAAGCCATGTATCAACAATTTTAACTTACTATAAAGCTTTCTATTCTGTCCTTTACTATTATTAATGCTTGCTATTTTACAATTTCTAAAAAAAATATGGGACACTTTCCTAAAATGTCACGGTTATGGTCACGGTCCTCCCACTGTTCATCAATTTGCTCGAGCGGGCCCAGTAACGTCTCCATCATGAGACTTGTTACTGTGTTTGGCATATCGAGTACGTCACGGGTAGTTTGCCAGGCTCTGCCATGCGGGCGAGATACTCTCGGTAGCTTGCTGGGCTCTCCAAAATAAAATATTGCTTTGTTTAGATAAAGTAAATTTTCTACCTTTTTATATTTACTTTATATATTAAAACTTTAAACATTATTTTCTTCATAGATAGCTACAAGAGCAATATTGGTTATGAGTATATTTGACACCTTCTGGTAGTTGGCTGTCTGGAAAAGAGTAGAGAAATTACGTAAGTGTGTGAAATATTCCAGACATCCACGTAATAGGGCAATTTTATTTTTAGAATATAAGTGTATCAACTGGATGTATAGAAGGAAAAAATGAATAGTAATTTATCTTCTGCCAGAGTTAATTATATTTATTATTGTTTAGTATGCTAAATGCATACTAAAATCTATGGAATTAAGTGTAGAAACTTCATTTGAGCTCCAGAAAAGACATAAAGGTATGTAGTGCAGAATGTTTTATGAGATAAAGACATATTATGTAATATTTATGCATATTCTAAAAATAACCTCATTTAAACAAGCAAGCTCCTGACCAATTTATACTACTAAAGTCACCCAGTTTGCCTCAGGAAAATTATGTTCAGCTGTAGCAGTTATCATAATTAACTAGAAAAACAATAATACAAAGAGCAGGCATAGATGAGATAAGAAAAAGATATCTATTATGCTTCATCATTTTAGCTAATATCCCTGCATCTAAGCTTCTGAATTATCTAAAGAATCTATTTTTTCCTCTAATATAGGACAGGATTTTAACTAATGATAATGGTGATATGTGAGGGAAATAAAGACCTTATAAGTTAATGCTAAATTGCATTACTTCTCAGTCAACATAGTCAATGTTAAAAATTACCTTCATGTACAATTTGCTAACATGTACTCATATTCTTCCTTTGTTGTACCTGGTTTTTCTGATGTAAATGTGTTTTCTTCTGTATTTTTGCTCTTGTTCTTGCCTGAATTAATATGCTTATTTTACAAGGTCTAATTCATGTCATACATATTCTCCAAAGCTCTTTAAAAACCACCTGAATTTATGAATTTCTCCCTTTTTTCTGTTTAATAAGCATATCAAAATACAAATTATTTATAAGCCAAAGCTCCTTTCAAAAGATTATGAGCAATACACAATTTGAGTAGGAGCTATGAAGTAGCAGACATGGTGTACTTTAATCTACCCAACAACGTCAAGTTAGTATTAATATTAAAATTTTATATCAACATCAAGGATATAAATTCCACCAAAGTTTTACAGCTAGGAAGTCTAATTCTACTTAGTTACAAGTTCAATTAAAAATATCATAGAAATTAAATAAAATACTATTCCAGTTCATTATGTCATTTCTATTGATGATAAAGGGTAATAAGTATTCAAAATACCTAAAGTTTATTTATTATCTCAAGAAAATGTCTCATTTTGTTTTTTTATTAAAGCTTGTCCTAAAATTTTAGTTAAGGGAATACTAAAAATATTCTTCCCTTTAAAATAAAAGTACCATATAATGCTTTCACATGCAATCTATTATTTAAAATATTTTACAATAATAAAAGAAATTAAAGAGTCAATGTTTAATTCAGCGATATTATACTTTTGGATTTGGAGGAAACCTCTTAAGCAATGCCCCAGGCATCTGGAGATACTTGGTCCACTGGGCCAGATGGTCCACTGCATCTGTGGACCAGCAGTGATGATGTTGGAGGCCCCTGGGCTAGCCCCAGCAGAGCCTGGGGCTCAGGAGGGGTCAGGAATAGACCTCAGGGCCTCAAATACAAGTTCTATGTTCTAGCTTCTTGCCCCTCCTCATTTTTAGTTTCTCATGTGAATAAGAGATGATTTGAATTTGGATAACTAAACAATAACATGTTAGAAATTGTTATAGTCCTACTTAGTGAAATTCTATTTTATTTACTTCAAAGGGATTTAAAACAGTATACAATTAAGAGCATTTGTGGTCTGGCAATCCACGTGCTACATAGATCAATTTATCCCCAAATTTCTAAGTATAATTAACTGAACATTACTGTTAAACTAAAAAGAATCACAGTTATAAAATAATAAGACTAACGTGACATTTAAAATGGTGACTGTATTAACTGGTATTAAATGGTGACTGTAATACCAAGGATTAGTCATCGATAATTTAATAGTAAATTTTGTCATTAAACCTTGGGTCCTTTGCCTTAAATTTTAATAAAAATATCATGTGTTTGATATAACAGAGACTTTTGGTTTGTGTGTATAACTCTAAACATTAATTTTATTTTAGTTTCCATAAGATTTAGAACATTCTGTCTTGAGAAAAAATACTTAGACCATTTTTCATTAAAAAAACACTTTCCAAAAATATGAAGGAATTAAATCATTCTGAAGTTCCCTCTGGTTCTTATAAATTTTAATAAATGGAGAAATTTTAGTGAAATACATAATTTCTAATAGATATCAAACATCAAAATTCTTTCAACTTACACAAATAGCCATTCACTTATCCTAATTTGAATTTGTTCAACTTCCAATGTTGCCAACATAATTTTCTTTCTTTTATTATTGTATTTGAAAAGTATACATTTCAAATAATAGCAGATCTATAATCACCTCTCAAAATACAAATAACTATGAATAAAAAAATTAAAAATAAATAAAATAGATTAACAATGACTAGATACTAACACAAATGTTATTTTTTTAATTTTGCTTTTTGGGTCGTACCCGGTGATGCACAGGGTTTATTCCTGGCTCATGCACTCAGGAGTTACTCCTGGTGGTGCTCAAGGGAGCATATGGGATGCTGGGAATCGAACCCGGGTCGGTCGTGTACAAGGCAAACAGCCTACCTGTTGTACTATCGCTCCAGTCCCACAAATGTTAACTTAATAACTTCCTAATTCCTTCTTAGCTATCAGATACAAATGCCAATATTTGTTTCATACTTTTAAATATTAAGGCATTCCTACATCTTTTGTAAAGAAGACTAAAATACAGTTAAAATCATGAGTTAAGAATAATCCTGCATCTAGAAAGACAATTAAATGTGTATTTTTCCTAAAATTGGGTTAGAAAGCATACGTAAGGACTTCTGAGTTCATTCTCATTTTGTTACTCTCTGTAGAATAAATTATACTTTCTTTCCTAATCCTTATCTCTAATTCAATTGAGAGTTTTGAGGAAATATTTTATCATTTTCATTTCATAGCACTGTAGCACTGTCCTCCCGTTGTTCACTGATTTGTTCGAGTGGGCCCAGTAATGTCTCCATTTTGAGACTTGTTGTTACTGTGTCATATTAAATACGTCACGGGTAGCTCGCCAGGCTTTGCCATGCGGGCGAGATACTCTCGGTAGCTTGCCAGGCAGGCTCTCTGAGAGGGGTCGAGGAATCGAACCTGGGCCAACCGGGTTGGCTGCGTGCAAGGTAAACTCCTTACTCACTGTGCTCACTGTGCTATATACCAAACCATGAATAATGAGGTTAAATAATTTGTTAAACTTAAAAATCGATAGTAGTTAGTGTAATCAGCCATGAGGAGAAAGCTCTTCATGAATCAGTTTTAATCTGTTTCTTGAACAAAGTAGACTTGTTTTAGTACATTTTTACATATAAAAAGCCACACTGATTTCCCTACTGCGTGTAAAAGACTTTAAAATCTATTGTCTCAGGAAGTTTTACACATAATAGTTATAACATATAAGTAATGAGCCATTTTGTTTTCACCTATTTTCATTTGTAGTTGTCAGATCAGCTGTGATGGAGATGCACTAATTTACTTGGTTTGATTTTAAAAAGGACTAAAATTGCAAAAGAAAGATGATTTTCTTCCTTATCCAGGAAAAAGTTGCTTTTACTTCATTACTTTTTAAAATTAATTAGTAGACAAAACTTTAAAGTTTTTTTTAAAGCTTTAAAAACAAAGATATGAAATACCCGGTTCAGAATTAACACATTTTAGGATAACACCTTTCTGAAGGCAGCAGTTACAAGGTCCAATGCTATTTAACCACATTTACCTCTCTCTGTCTGGAGAGTAACGGTCATCCGCCACACGATGCCTATCCATTCGGCTAATTGTATTGTAATGTCCAGTAGCTGAGCGTGTCCCTCGAAGCCCCTGTTCCACATTCCGACTGAAAGAGCAAGATACATGAACTATCTTAACACACAATAATCATACACAACAGTGAGAAATGAATCTTATTAATACAGTAGAAAAAACCCAAAAAACATTCTGTAATGTGAAGTGTAAGCTTATTGTTTTGCCTTAAATAAGTACACCTCTGGCTAGTGGTGTAAGATGGACACTGGTAGTGAAAGCTGGAGACAGGAGCTGCAGCAGAGACCAAACAAGTAGGATCAATGGGGACAGACAAAGGATTGTCTGAACAACTAATGAATGAATCCCAGTACTGCAGTGGTGATCACAATGAAAACAGAAAGAAGGAAAATTAGATTGATGTCGTGAAAAGAGTTCAACATGTTTCTCATGGGAAATACATTGTTGGATTTTCTCTTAAAGATGATAATTGTCATTTACTTTTACAAATCTACTCTCGAGTCTTTATAACTTTTTTATTTAGTTCTGGTTTGGGGGCCATGCATGGAGGTGCTTAGGACTTACTCCTGGCTCTGCCCTCCAGGATCAGTCCTGGCCGTGCTCAGAAAACCATATGGTGCGTTGGGGATCAAACTTGACTTGCATGCTGGCTGTATGAAGGCAAACACTCTTCCCACCATATTATCTCTCTAGCTTCATAAATTTTTTGGATTATTCTGAATTTCTCACTTATACAGTTCATTTTTGAGTGTCAGGATAAGCCTTTTCTACATAGACTACTATTGAGGGTTTTCTATTATGCTCAGCTGTAGGAGAGATTAGAATGCAGCCTAAAACCTGTGTCTATTTCCTTTCAGCATACTCAAAATTCTTAAGTAAAAGTCAAGCATTCTATATTTCAAACCATAATGCCCAAAAGTAGAGAGAGATTATGGGGAATACTGTCTGCCATGGAGGCAAGTGATAATGGTGGTGGGGAATGTGCACTGGTGCAGGGATGGGTGTTTGATCATTGTGTTATTGTAACCCAAACATGAAAGCTTGTAACTATCTCATGGTGATTCAATAAAATTAAAAAATAAATAAAAAATGTCACCTGGAAGTTAAAAAAAAAGTCAAGCATTCTTCACCATATATTTATTTATTTTAATAAGGATTTAATTTCTTGAAATTACAAATTTAAAATCTAGTTTTGTCTTAAACGTTTCCTTCTAATTATAAATCTTATCATTCTATTGATGTCTATTACACTGGGGAGTTGGGCCACACTCTGATAATCATGAGGTTCTCCAGGGCTATTCATACTACCTCTATGCTCATGAGGTGCTTGGTAGAACCACATACAGTGCTGGGGATCAAAAGGGGGTCAGCCACATGCATTGCAAGTTCTTAACCCTGTACTTCCTCTCCAGCCCAAGTCTACCACTGTGGCACTGTCTTCCCGTTGCTCATCAATTTGCTTGAGTGGGCCCAGTAATGTCTCCATTTTGAGGCTTATTGTTACTGTGTTTGGCATATCGAATATGTCATGGATAGTTTGCCAGACTTTGCCCTGCGGGTGAAATACTCTCGGTAGCTCGGTAGCTTGCCGGGGCTCTCTGAGAGGGGTGGAGGAATCGAACACGAGTTGGCCCCCTGCAAGGCAAATGCCCTACCTGCTGTGCTATTGCTCCAGCCCCTAGTCTACCACATTAAAGCAAAATTCTTTACAAAAGTCTGTCAATAATTTTGTTCCCATTAATGATCTTGGTGAATTCAATCTTCAGATATTTTAAACTCTTTCTGGATTTATTAGTTTTTTTAATTATTCCAATTATCTCAATAAAATATACACTATTTTAGTGCATAATATAAATTAAATCTGTAAATATGATAACTCTAAAGCTTTAATAAATGGTCCAATCTACATCTGAAAATGTGGCTTATACAGATATTTCTTCTTAGCAAAGATTTTCATATTTCTCATCCCATTAAGCTAACCACTACTTTAGTATTTATCTGGGTTAAAGTAGACATTTTTCTACTAGGCAGAAGAATTGAAGTCGCAGATTTTTGGAGCCATTTTTCCATGACCCATGCATTATTTCTATACTTTGTATGACTACATCTAATTTTAAAGCTCCACCAATCTTTAACTTTTCCTAATTCTTTTTGGGGGCGTGAGAGGGGCTATACCCAATGGTGCTCAGGGCTTATTCCTAGCTCTGCGTTATGCATCATTCCTGGGGAAGCATATCAGGTGCGAAAGGTCAAACTCAGGTTGATTGCACGTATGGCAAGCACCTTAACCACTATACTATCGTTGGCCCCCTTTTTCCTTCTTCTTAAATGATTGATACCTAAATCACTTATGAGTATACTGAGTGGGTTCTAACTAGATGTGTTAAATAATGTGATGTGATCTAAAACTGTATCTTCCTTATGGTTTTGAACTCTTTACAAAAAACAATATATAGAATATCAAAAGTTACAAAGGTGCTTACTTTTCATATTTTTATATTAATTGAGATTACTGATTAATGAATAAAATTTTTGCTTTTCCTTAAACAGTATTCCCCATGTGAATTATTATATTTAGAGATTATTAGTGATACTTTGTGATAAATAGGATATAGGACCATCATGCCACTAGAATATGTGGGCTTCCTTACCTTTGTGGAGGAGGGACGCTGGGGGACCATGATCTAGTCCTTCCTGCTACATCAACTCGATGAGGGGACCCTGTTGGTGAATAATGATTTCATTACATTACTTGTTCAGGCACTGAAAATGTCGAGCTTTGAAGATCTCAACCACTGTGTCGATGATCTAAATGTGGAAAAACTGACATTATAATTATCTATTCACTAAGTCCTTTTGTACCGCATATTCTACTAAAAAACATAATGGTAAGGCTGGAGGTCTTTGCATGTCTTAAGCTGAGGCATAATAAATAACGTGTAACATCAAGACTATATAATATTTTATAAATACTTAAAAATGAATGACAAGCACTCAAATACTGGTACTACTATGTACACGACACTGTACAAGGCAGAGTAAAAATTTTATATAGTTCATAAACGATTTCGGTAAAAAACAAGATTATTCTAAAAGTATTTTCATTTCTTTGCTGATCAAGAAGAAATTCAAATACTTAGCAACAATTATAAAAAATGCACAATTACGAAGTTCACAAATTTCTAAAACACTATCATATTTCTTTAAGAAACCAATAATATCGAAAAGCACTCTGATATAGCACAGCGGTAGGGCATTTGCCTTGCACACAGCCAACATGGCCGATCTGAGTTCGATTCCTCCGCCCTTCTCTGAGAGCCTGGCAAGCTACCGAGAGCTCGCCTGCACGGCAGAGCCTGGCAAGCTCCCCGTGACGTATTCGATATGCCAAACACAGTAACAACAAAGTCTCCAATAGAGACATTACTGGGCCCGCTCGAGCAAATCAATGATCAACGGGAGAGCCTTTATTTTATTATTTATTTTACTCTGATACCACTGAAAGTAACTATGTAAACTGGGTTACCTTATAATATCGATGAAAATGAGATACAACAGAAGCCTGACAATGAATACAGGGTAAATTGGCAGATTGAACAAAGCACAATAACTGACATGTCAAGTGGTGATGAAATCCATATAAGTTCTAGAAAGTAAGTGACCAAGAGGGAGAAAATGAGTGAGAGATTCTAACGTGCTAGAAATAATGTGGGAACAGTGAGGGTCAGTGAGGGGAGGGATGAAGGTGAGACGAGCTTGACTTGAAGCTGTATATCTAAAGCATCATTTAGCACAGGACAAGCTTGAACCTTTTCTGAGCAGGATCTGTTATCACCCAACCATATCTTCTTTGCTATCTCCGTGAGTCATTTAATGAAATGCTTTAACACTTGTTTCAGAAATAGCTCTAAAAACGCAGTGGCTCACATGAGGCTTTCCACAGAGCTTTAACATTTTACAGCACTGTCTTAATTTAGGCTCCCTAGAAACAGAGTAAGAGACAAGATTTGGGTGCACACAAATAACTAAAAAAGCTGTCTCACAAAAAAAGAATAAGAGTAGCGTAAGACCTGGGGAGAAATTAAGCATAGAAGTGGCCCGAGAGAGCACTCTCTGAGGCCTAGAATGGGAATTGTTCCAGAATTGATCCACTCTGAGGCCGGAGGTCTGGACTTTTGCACTTGGGAGCAGGACAGCAGCTAATGAATGGCTAAGGGAAATCTAGTATCAAGCGGTATCCATCTGTTCAGAGTACTTCTCTAGAGAAGGGGGCTGGAATACAGAGGAAGCACCAATGGCCTCCTGTCCCACCACCAGCAACCAAGTAATTCTGAGCTGCAGAAGTCGATGGGTGCTAACAGCAGGGTGGTTGCTGCATGCCGACGAACACAAGGCCTGAGCTCATGCTCCTCCATCCCCAGTGGTCCACAAATCTCGAAAGCTGTTTGCCAGGGCTTTTCCTTGTGTTTGGGAATATTTTTCCTGACCCCATAATTTTATAGATGCATTCTCCTTCCCTTTCATTCAGATATCTTTGTTTACTTTCAGAGTCCAACATTTAATATTTTCTATTGCTTCAATCATAGTGTGGCTTTTAAATTTTCCTTACATTTTCCCAAACCACAGAGTCAACAACACTGAAGTCAAGAAGCCCAGACTTTAACAACTGAACTTAGACAGGTTTCTGTCAAGGTGGTGGTGGTGGTGGTGGGGTGATGGGGAATAATAAAGGGAACCTTGACAGATGAGGAAGTAGACACTGGTGGTGGGATCATTGCTACAATGTTGTATGTCTAAAATTCAATATGAATATGAATATGAATAACTTTGAAAATCACGATGCTTTAATAAAACTCTTTAAAAATGCTTATGTTTTTATATAAGCGTTCTGATTACAAACATCATGTGCATTTGGATGGCCTTAGTGAACCTGGTTTGCCCTAAAGCCCTGTTGATTTTGGTCCAGGATTTCATAAAACACACTTTTGTTTTTTAACTCTTTCAGGAATAGAGACATCATGTGATACAAACATCTGTTAAAAAACAAACAGAAAAAAACAAAACACAACCAGATAATGCATTCTTTTACTTTTGAGGAACCCAAAACAAAGAAACTGACCTTAAGTGTCTAGTTTTAGGGCTAGGATGTAAAACAAGAACTTCTAAAGCAAATGTTGTCATTGTGTTTCAATACCATATCCAGTTTTCATGATGCAAGTAATAATCAGGGAAGATGACGCGGACAGCAGTGCACAGTTCAAAGTGAAGGTCACAGGGACTGCAGGGAGATCCATCACTGGATCTTACAGAACAGCACTGTGCAGCAGACCTTGTTGATCTGATGGAAATAACTCTGTCAGCACTTCTGGCATGGGAGATTTGAGACACACCTGAATCCTGAGAATTTGAAATCTGCCTGCTACTACTGAGACATTAAATTATTGATTTAAAATCAATTTAAAATAAAATAGCTGCATATAGCTAGGGGCTCAATCAGAATGTAATGAGTGGTAAAGGCAATAGACTCAGCAGAATCAATACATTTAATAAATATTTGGAAATTTTTATGATGTATTGTACATGTATTGCAATGAAAAAAGGCAAAAGCCCTGTTCTTGTGGAGTTGAAATTCTAGCTGAAGAATTACAGAAAAAATAAAATCCAATTGATGTTTATATGATATGTTTGAAGGTGACTGGGAGCTATGGAGTAAATGTATATTGTATATGTATTGCAATGAAAAAAGGCAAAAGCCCTGTTCTTGTGGAGTTGAAATTCTAGCTGAAGAACTACAGAAAAAATAAAATCCAATTGATGTTTATATGATATGTTTGAAGGTGACTGGGAGCTACAGAGTAAATGTAATAGTGTAAGATCAAAATGCCAGAAGCCATAATAGGGAGACACTTTCCAGTTTTATATATGGTAGTCAGGACTGCTAAGACTGGTCAAGAAAATGGCATTTCAGAAAGACTAGAAGGAGATAAGATGGTTTGCCCAATAAAACATGTTTAGAACCAAGGTTCTAAGTAAGTGCAAAGAGGCCAAGATAGAAAGCTGACATGTTCATAGAATAGCAAAGATAACAGGATGCCTGGAATGGTGCAAGTGATGGAATAGTCAGAGAGTGAAAAGTGTCTCACAGTGATTCAATCAAAAATAAACAACTAAACAAATGGATAGACCTGGAGAGTATTATGCTGAATGAAAAGAGTCAGAAGAAGAGGGACAGATATAGAATGACTGCATTAATTTGTGGGATATTTAAAAAACACAGTATGAAACTAATATCCAAGGCCAGGGAAAATGGGTCAGGAGAACTGGTCATTGGTTGGTCAATGGTGTGGGAGATAGAGGATAGTTAAGATAGAGGAAGGTCCATTATGACAATCACTATCACTATCACTATCACTATCACCCCATTGTTCATCGATTTGCTCGAGTGGGCACCAGTAGTGTCTCCATTTGTCTCTGTCATCACTAGTGCAGCCTGATGGCATATTGGGGTCAGAGGAATGACAATATAACAATATGACAATACTAGTTGGAAATGATCACTCTGGACAAGAACTGAGTGTTGAAAGCAGGTAAAGGGATATACTTGATAACCTTTCAGCATCTGTATCATAAACCACAATACCTGAAATGAGAGAGAGAGAAGGAGGGAGGGGGGAGAGAGAGAGAGAGAGAGAGAGAGAGAGAGAGAGAGAGGAGAGAAGTGCCTGCTATAAAGGTAGGCTGGGGTGGAGGAGTGGCTTGGATGGATGGAAGGGAAATTGGGGACCCTGGTGCTGGGAAATTACACTAGTGAAGGGATGAGTGTTGAAACATTTTATGACTGAAATGCGATACGAACAATTTTGTAATGTTCTATCTCATGGAGATTCAATAAAAATATAATAGACTTAAAAATAAATAGTTTTAAAAATTTAAAAAGTAAAAAAATTAATTCATGTGAATAAAATGCAGTTACTTTCAAATAACATGGCTTAATAGACAAGGGCACAAGTTCAATTTTGAACAAGTTCACATAGAGACTTTTACTACATTTCTGGGTAGAGCTGCCAAGTGAGGAGTAGAATATAAAATTTTAAAGTACAAATAAGCAGTAACTGACTGAAAATTCAGTATTTTTAACACATAAGTGATATGTAAAGACACGGAACTTCAAACAGAGAAAACTAAGGGAATGGGTAATGGAAAGAAGAAAAAGTCCAAGGACAGAGTCCTTTCTGATATGAACCAGTAAAATATTTTGACTAGATATAGAACAAATTGAGGAAGAAATACGTGACGTTTATCTTTGATTTACTCATGAAGAAGCAGAGTTTATAGAGAGGTTTGGACTGGTCTTCCAGTTTGGAGAGGCAAAATTGGAGTTACATACAATGAAAAGTCTCCTGGGAAAGGCATTAAGACTGTTGAGAATGGGTTGAGAGTTGTTTACAAAGAGAGAATCAACTGAGACCCAGCGTAAGAATACACATAGAGAGAAAAGAGTTATCACCAATAAAAAGTTTTAAGGGGTCTGGTAAGAAAAGGAGAGAAGAATTAAGACAAGAGAACTCAGCTAACCATAATACTTTAAAAAGAAATACAGAGCTTTAAGATTGTATTAATAATTAATACTGCAAAGTGCTACTCAAGTGATTAAAAATGAGAACTGGTTAGATAATTGGCTTAGGAAATTAGAAGATTATAGGTGACATTTAAGAACTAATTATCAATCTTTCTCTTGAGAGATAATTAAACTCTCTATCTTCCCAATGAAGGAATAGATTATGTATTGTTTCAAGTTGGAGTAGAAAATAATACTAAAATATTAGTGATAATTATTCATGTTACATATATATGTAAACATACTTATTCCATTTCTTAAGGTTGTAAGGTGAGTCAAATTCAAAGTTTAATTATAATCATTTCTATTAATCAGGGACAAAGGATGGGGGAGAGCAAAATCCATGTTGAAATTGCTTCGGAGAAACCGAAATTTCAATATCAAAGTTTCCATTTACTTTGAAGAGCAACATTAGAAATGCAAAATTCTAATGTAAAGTCAAGATTTCCTTTGACTTGAGTTCATTGGAATAAACTAAAGAGCACATGGAAAATATTATGTCTGGCAATAGCAAATTTTTGAGACATCTGTCTTGCAAAAGTGGAAAACTTAAATAAATAAAGCAGCCAACGGTTCTGATTTGGGAAAGGTTTTGAGCTACGGTCAGAGGGGCTGGGGACGGCTGGGAGGCTGCCCAGGAGATATGCAGGGTGAGGAAAAGCCATATCTTAGTGACTTTTGTCCTTAGATCTATGTATCAATTTCCAAGCCATTTAAACTTCAAAGATGTCCAACAGCAGCTATTTCATTGCTTTCTCTTTCGGGGTGCTGGTTCTTTAACTAGATCATTCAAAGTACAGTCAATATATGGAATGGGAGCACACCAAGCAGAAAGAAACCGAATTTGTCCTTCTACCACTCTAGTTTCAGTATGAAATTTATTGTTCTAAGATGCTTAACAATGGGACCTCGAAGGTCTCTAAATGTTTCCTGAACACATAGATGCCTAGTATTCAGAGGGCCATGGTCCCCCAAATGTTTAACTATGAATTTTAAATACTAGTTAACAAAAGTAGTCACTGTGTCTAAGGATATGAACACATATGGACAGATAAACTCATTTGAAATTTTTTAATTTTTTAGAGTAAATATAGAATCATTTCAATCACATCATCAAATTGAAGACTTTTTTCTATATTGAAGTTAATTTTTATATTTGTACTCTAAAATAGGAAGACATAATAAAAAATATTTCTTAAAAAGTTAAAATGCATATCTCTAATAGCCATTATAGCATGTAATAGAGCATCTTTTACTAAAATTATGGACCTAAGAAAAATAACGCTTTAGAAATTTAATTTTTAAATAATTCATTTTCTAAAATAAGGAAACACTTTCCTAACTTTTATAGTTATAAAGATAATGTGGTGATGATTTCAAATTTCTAAAGGTGACTTAATAGTGATTTCTATTACTGATTTAAGATGCACTTAATACATAACCATAGAATATAGTGGAGAAATTATCACAAAAACACATTTAATTAGAAAAAATAGAACATGCTAATAGTCTATTTTCCTCAATTAACTATCAAATGATTCACTTACACATTTTTGCATAGATAAAAAAAGTTGAGAAAAATTTCAGAGTATGTAAAACTAATTTCAGGACATTTAAAAATAATATCAAGAAGAGTATTTTCATGGTATTGGAAAATAATTAATACAGAGTTAACAATTTAATTTGTCCTTTTATTTCACATTTCACATTATTACTTTGTAAAAACAAAGAAAAATATTCCAGAGCATTAACACAATCAAAGATCCTGTAAAGTTTTTTCTCCAAGAATGTTTCTATTCTGACACAATCCCAGTGTCAGAGCAGAAATATAATTCAATGATCATGTTAAACAATATCTTTGTCATCCTAGAAACAGAAAGTGAAAGATTTGGGATGTGTCCAAAAATGCCAGCAAAATTAAGAGTCTGCTGTGGCTAGACACAGAGGAAGGGGAAGTAGAACTGTTTGTACATTTACAGAAGAAAAGAATACAGACAGAAAAACAAAATGTAATGATTTTAAAGAGGTCATAGGAAATATTTTTCAAAAGCACTTTGTTGAAGTTTAATTCACAAACATAACACGTGAAGGATACGCTGACAGTAACAATAAATTGCATACTGTTCACTCTTGTTGAAAAAAATAATGGCTAAAAGACAGTCACTGAGTTATTTAAAATAGAACAGTGATAGGGCCGGTGAGATGGTACAGGAGCTAACGTGCTTGCCTTGCATTCTGCTGGTGCTAATTCAAATCCCTGGCACCACAAATGTTCCCCAAGCACCACTTGGGACCACTCCTGAGCAGAGACTCAGGATCAGTTCTGGAGGACCTCCCAGTGTGATTTGCAATAACCCAAAACTTTCCAAGTAGCACATCAGAGCATCCTAGCTGACCCACTCTAAGAAGAAGGGTCAAAATTTGCTATCAATCAATGATGTAGCTGTAACATTTTTCACATAAACTAGAACATATTTAGACTGCAATGACTCATAAGTAGGAAGCTTGCTTAGGTAATTAAGCTTCAAGAAGAGATCAAGTACTTTTATAATATTAAGGAAATAATGGTATATAAATATATTATATATTATAAATACATTATATATAAACATACATAATATATAAATTATTCTATTTTGAAAGTAATTAAAATTACTTAAAGTATTAAATCATTTCAGATATATCATTTTTGAACTGTGACTTTCTAAAACAACTTGGGGTTGTTTGTTTTCCAGCAGTTGGTTTGCTTCTCAGGACTGACTCCCTGCTTTGTACTTAGGAATTACTCCTGGAGGTGCTCAAGAGACCATACAGGATGCTGGAAATTGAACCCAGGTTGGCCACGTGCAAGACAAGTGCCCCACCCACTGTACTATCTCCTTGGTCCCTGAAGTGAGATATTTTACACTGCAGTACCACAACTGAAAATGCAGTGGCATATGCTAGTATAATGAAAAAGCTGCCAAAGAAGTTTGTTGAAAGATTTGACATAGTTGGATATGCTGGGGACAGCAAAGGAAGATTTCATACTTTCTTGCAGTCACAATAGTAGAAAATGTTTCCATTATAGGACCTAGGGATGTGGCTCAGTGATAGACACCTACCTTGCATGCATGCGGCTCCGAGTTCCATCCTGGCACTGCTCCATATCACAGACCACAATCCCAAGCACTTCACAGTCACATATGTGAGAACCATAACCAGGGGTGCAACCCCAGCACACAAACAAAAGTGCTAGCTCTATGCCCAACCAGGTGTGCAATCTCACGTATGTGATTCCCGCACACCATAACCAAGTATGAGATCCTTAGACACAAAACAGTAGGACTTTCCCAATTCCATAACAACAGTCAAAAACCAAAAAATTTAATTAATTCAGGTTAAAAATATTCATTCCGAAGCTATAATTCTAAAATTAATACCTCACTTATTTTTTTGCAGTGAAATGCTCAAAGTTTAATAAATCTAAGGCAGAAAATTTAGAAGTACTCATTTAACAGATATCCTTTGTCGTTTTGTGATTTTGGTCATTAGGTGTGATTTTGAAGTTTGTCTTACCTTTTAAGTATTGCTGTTTAAAGAAGCTCATTGAATGCTTCTTGCAAAACTGGTTTTAAGACTGTGAAGTCTCTGAGCTGTTGGTTGTATATAAAAGTTTTTTTTAATCATTCCTTCTAATACGAATGATAATCTTGCTTAGCTACATAAAATATTCTTGGTAAAGTGTTGATTTAATTTAGCTCTTTCACTACCCCATTATTTTCTGGCCTGTAGAGTCTCATTTGATAAATCTGCTCTGAATCTTAGGGGATTTCATTTGTATGTGAATTCCTTCTTTGATCTTGCTCCTTGCAATATTCTGTCTCTGTCTTTTGTCACTTCAATTACAGTATGTCTTAAATCTTCTCTATTTGGATCCCTCTTGGCTGGGGCAATTTGGGCCTTTTGACTTTGGCACATGCACTCCTCAACTCTGATAAAATCTTTTCTATGATTTCTTGTACTATTTCTAGGTTTTTCTTCCAATTCTCTTTCCTGTTCCTCAGAGACTCCAAAGATTCGTATATTATTCCTCTTGAACTTATTTCCTAGTACTGTGGTACTATGTTTTTTCCCCCAATCTTTCTTTTTTCTTCTGTTATTTTCTAGCAGTTTCTTGCACCCCGTCCTATAGTTCACCATTTTTTCCCTCAGCTGTTGTTGCCACTCTACCACTGAGGCTGTTAACTGAGTTTTCTACTTTACCTACCAAATTCTTCAGTTCTGTCACTTCTGTTTACAGAGTCTTCATTTCTATGCTCATATTTTCTTGTACCTGTACTATTGTTTCTTTGAGCTCCTTAAACATCTGCATCAAAGTCTATCTGAGAAGTTACAGAGCTAGTTGGTGCTGGGAGAGTTTTCCGGGCTATTATCTACTTGAGCTTAGTGTGTTTTTGCACCACTTCCCCACTGTGTCTGCTGTAAAATTTTGTAATTCATTCCTGTGAGAGTCATTCAGCCTCTAGAGGCAGTGAGGCACTTCTGTGGATTTCACAGGGATATTGGTGGTTTTAGTGAGAAGTTGGAGAAGAAGAAATCTCGCGTGGTCACAACTGCAGCTGCCTGGTTCAGTATTAGGGAGTGGAGGGTGAAGTCAGGGTTCTGTCTGGTCCTCTTCAGGCCTCTGTTAACTGGATCTTCGGGATGTGGCCTGGAATCTTTCCTGGGCTCCAAACTGCCTGCACCAGACACCATCTGCTAATTCGAAGCAGGGCTGAGGATGCTGCTAGGAAGCTGCAAGCAGGCCGGCCCCCGTCCAGGACTTGTATCTTTCAATAAGAATTTCCAATCTAACGATTGGTCCAGATGTTTCAGCAACTGAACTTATTCAGGAGGGTAAGGCCTCATAAAGTTGTTTGGGGAGAAGGGGAGAAGGAAACAAATTGCTCTTGATTTTTGGGGGGAGGGAAGGGGTGGTTGATGAGTCAGACTAATAGAAAATGCATCATACTTACTTTGAAATTTAGGCTACTGGGAGAACTGATTACTAAGGATGTCATTTCACTGTTACTGAGTAATATATCATCTGCCAATTATCTAAAACTTTTAATTATATGGAATCAGATACTTTTTTGTTGGAGGATAAGTCTTCTTTCACTTCAGTAATCACACTTTATAAATAATACCACTTTATTAATGAAACTTAAATTTATAAAGTGACTATACAGAGCATGAAGAATGCCATTATAGAAACATAAAAAATACTGATTAGAAACATGAAGAATCATTCCATTTATTGAGAATAATAAGCTAATTGCATAATTCTGATAGAAGCATTACTTATGTTGTGGATATACAGTAAACCTGTAACTTTATTGAGAATAGTAAGCTGATTGTAGAATTCTGACAAAGCATTACATATCTTGTGGATGTACAGTAAACTTGTGAGTTTACTGAGAATAATAAGCTGATTGTAGTACTCTGACAAAAGCATGACTTATGTCGTTAATGTATAGTAAACTTGTAAATTTTTAGAAAAAACGTAAGCTAAAGTTTTCTTATATCTTTGCAAACATTATCAAGTTACAAATTATGATAAATTACTCTTCTTTTTCATGAACATAAATTAACTCAGAAATTCTTACCTGATACTACACCAATTCCATCATCACAGTCGTAGTCAGAAACTTCACTATCACTTATTCTCTTTGATCCTATAAAGTAAACAATAGCAATAATTAAAATTGCTGACTTTAGCGGGAGGGGTGATGCAAATCCCACCTACCTGAAAAACAAAGGAAGAGGTTTTGCTCCCAGCCCCCTGACTAATGAGAAGTTCTTCCTCAGAGGGCCAGCACCATGCCTGTCCCCTGGCAGGAAATGTTGGGCCACCCTGAGGCACGGGTCACAGAGCAGGACCGAGCACTGCTGGCATGTGCCTGTCCATCCTCGTGCCCACATATGCATCTGGAGAGCTTACTAAGATTCTATCTAACTTGTGTTCTGTGATTTCATATAATGTCCCCGTGTGAGCACGCTCAACTGCCTGGCTAAGCATGGAGATACCAGCTCCTCACTAAATTTCTCTCAGGTGCTTGCAAAGATAAAGGCTATTTTACCTTAGTAATTTTTTTATATTTGAGGTTTTTTTAGGGGGCTACAAAAAATAGTACAGGGTTTAAGGTGCACTAGCACAGTGGGTATGGTGTTTGCCTTCCACACAGCCGACCTAGGATCGATTCCTCCGCCCCTCTCGGAGAGCCTGGCAAGCTACCGAGAGTATCTTGCCCACACAGCAAAACCTAGAAAGCTACCTGTGACATATTCGATATGCCAAACACAGTAACAAGTCTCACAATGGAGAAGTTACTGGGCCTGCTCGAGCAAATCGATGAACAACGGGAGGACAGTGGAGTGCTACTGGAGAATTATAAAATGCCTCAAGGCCAGGCCACAGGAAGTCAGAAACACTGCTTGTTTTCACATGTTTCATAATGTGGATGATAAAGTCTTACCTATTTATGCAAGAATTATCCCTGAAAAACTTTAAAATTTTTCCTAAAATACTAAATAATATGCAAATATTATCTGATGCCTATTAAGAAAAATCTATTAGATAAAAAAATGAAATCTAAAGCAACTAAGTTTTAAATGCTTTTAAAAAACATTTAAATTTAGGTAAATTTCAAAACATAGGATGTCATTTTCAAAAGTATCCATGCGTTTCTTATTTGCATGACTATAGACACATACAAATCTGTCTTTCACATCCACAGAGAAGAGTAATTTAAGATATCTTAACCATCCTTCTATTAGCTGATTTCTCTATTACTCTGAGAAGAAATTGAGAAATCCACAAAACATACTCATTTATCCCATTTGTAACATGTTGGTATCTAAGACAGAAAAGTAATCATTCTTAAAATTTAAGGATTTCATATCTGTATTTCCCTAACAAAACTGACTGATACAGAATACCATTAAAAAATTAAGCTTTTGACAACTAAATTATATTATGTCTTCACACTTAATTGTGAAATGTACCACAGGTACAAATCAGAATAATTTGATTTTAATGTATCTTCTCTCCTAAGTGTGTCTGAGGTAGGAGTGCAACTGACTAATACAGACACAATTCTCCATTAAAACACTCTTCTTTCTTTAAGATCAAAAAACATTTAATGACAAATGAAGAAAAGAGTTTCTATTTTAAAAATGACTTGTATTATTCGTCTAGGGCTGGAGCGATAGCATAGCGGTAGGGCGTTTGCCTTGCACGCAGCCAACATGGCCGACCTGAGTTCAATTCCTCTGCCCCTCTCGGAGAGCCCGGCAAGCTACCGAGAGTATCTCGCTCGCACAGCTGAGCCTGGCAAGCTACCCGTGATGTATTCGATATGCCAAACACAGTAACAACAGAGTCTCCAATGGAGACGTTACTGGGCCCGCTCGAGCAAATCGATGAACAACGGGAGGACAGTGACAGTGACATTATTCGTCTACTTACACTACATGCTATTTATTAAATATGTAAAACTCAGTTACTGGGAAACAAATGCTTTGCTGTAAAGCATATAAAGCACTTAGATCTTATTACATTTGGCATCTAGAGTAGAAATAATGACATTGTTCTAGGGATGCCCTCCTCTTATAAACAGCTGACACATTTATTTGTTTGCTTGAATGCCCTCTCGGACAAGAGAGAATCTTTTTTTCTAAGAATGGTAGTTCATCTTTCTCCTTGGATTATTAGGCAGAAGACTATTTTTATATGTGGTCCTATTTAGTGAATTCACCCTAATTATCCATCTAAATCCTTATGTCATAAAACTTTAGAACCAGTAACTCTAAGTCTCTCTTGAGTCCCAATTTAGATGGAAACTACAATTATCTGACAACATCCCAGCAGACTGGACACAAAAGAAATTATACAATCAGGGGAATGTACTTTTCCAATGGATTTCAAAGTTGAAGGAAATACAATTTATGATATTATTGAGGGAAGAATTTTGATTGCTAAGTAGCTCACATATAAATACTCAAGGACAGGGTAATGATTACTTAAATGTGCCAGTACACTCAAGGAAAATACTGTCTGTATGTTTGGTATTTGTCACAGAGGCGATCTGCTTTTTTGTAAGTTAAGGATAGCACCAACCAATGACAGAGTTCATTTATCAGGCTCTTTAAGCTGTCTTATGAGGGAGGGTGTAGAAGGTACGGAGCATTTATAGTTTGCAAATACTGCTTCCTTTCAAATATTATCGGGGCTGCTTTCACAATCAAAGTCTTTCCACATACATGTATGTACATACAATACATATACATTAGCACACATACCATTTGCATAGTTTAAATGTAAACTTAAGTATTGTACTGTTAGTGCAATGCTTCATGGTGTTCCGAGACCACCAGAGCCACAACTGGCTATGCTCAGAGGCGACTATATCTCAACCCAGGGATGAGACCCATGGTTTCCTTATGCAAGGCACGTGATCAGCTTCTTGAGCCATATCCCTGCCCCTGATGAAAGTCTAGATCTATTTTGATACTAAATCATTAAGAGGTGAAATATATTCTAATATGTTCCTCTTGCATCTTGTTTCTTCACTGATTCAATCAAGTATTTGTTTATCTTAAATGTATCAATCATAGGGGAACATATTCGCACACCAGACATCAGACATTGAACTAATATCCATTAATTATATATAAAGCACCCTCAGAGCTCAACAACAACAAAACACAAGCCCATCCCAACATGGGAAAAGGAGATTAACAGACATCTCCACAAAAAAAAGACATTAAAAAGGTCATAGCAACATGAAAAAAAAATTCACTATCACTGATTATCAGGAAAATGCATATCAAAATGAGAGACCATCTCACCCCAGAAAAAATGGTCTATATGAAAAAGATCGGAAACATTAAATACTGGCAAGAATGCGGTAGAAAGTAACTCTCCGTGTTGGTGGGATACATGGTTCAGTATCTCTGGAAACAGTTTAGAGACTCCTCAAAACATTACAAATTAAACTTCCATAACAACCCTATGATTCCACATTTGGGACTCTACTCAAGAACACAAAAAAACACGAATCCAAAAAGACATAGGTACACCTGTGCTCATGGAAGCACTATTTACAATAGTCAAGATGTGAAACAACCAACCCAAGAACCTAAGAACAAGTGGATGGATAAAGAGATTGTGGCTTACGTACACAAAGACACATTTTTCAGCTATGAGAAAAGATGATTTTTTTTCAGTTTTTTGCAACTTCAGTGGAGTTGGAGAGTAGTATACTAAGAGAAGTGAGTCAGAAAGTGAAAAAATAAATACCAAAGAAACTTGCTCATAGTGGAGGATGATTAAGAAAAGGGTTATGCAACCAATTAATCCATACAAACAAATCCTGAGACAATGATCAACAGAACTGGAAAGTGAGGGGTGGGGCAGGGGAAGGGACTGAAGGATAATGGCAGAGGGATCCTGAAACACTGCTGGAGGGATTTATTCTCTACTGTCACTGTCACTGTCCTCCCGTTGCTCATCGATTTGCTCGAGCAGGCCCACTAATGTCACCATTGTGAGACTTGTTGTTACTGTGTTTGGCACATCATGGGTAGCTTGCCAGGCTTTGCCGTGTAGGCGAGATACTCTCAGTAGCTTGCTGGTTGGCCCAGCAGTTAAAGGTGCCTGCCTTGCAAGCATAAGGATGTGAGTTTGATTCTCTACAACTAGAAAATAATGACCTTAGTACTACTGTAAACTATGACACTTCAAGATAAATAAATGAATAATCATTATTTTTCCTTTTTGGGGGGAGACAAACTTCCAAAGTGATGCATAAGGAGGCTGGGGTGGGGGGGTTACTCCTAGTGACACCTGGCCAACTACACGAGAAGCCCTGATAATTAGACCCAGCAACATAATGGTGCAGGGGTCCAGGGGTCCAGGGGCCCAGGGGCCTAGGGGCTCAGGGGACTGGGGCCCAGAGGTGCTGAAGGCTGCCAGGGCACATTTGGGGACCATGTGGTCCAGAAGATTGACTTCAGGACCTCACACATAGCAGGCATGTGTGATAAATCAAAACCCTTTGCTTTATCTCCTGGACTCTAATGTCTATTTTATTATTAGACTTTTCAGGATTTTATATATTCAGTTATTTTTTTCCTTCTTGTCCTGTTTTAGTCATAAATATATACTATTTCAATCATGTAGAAAGTCAAACAACATGCATTTTTGTTTGCTTTAATATACACAATACAATGATGGTAAGATTCATTTATGTTGTAGTATATCTCAATACCTCACTTTTATTTCTGAGTAATATTCTATTTTATGGCTAAAATTGTGATAAAATGTTTACCCATTACCTAGCTATGGGCATTGTGTTGTTTGGTAATTATAAATCAATGACAATGAACATTAATTTATATATTAGTCATGGTATGCCATATGCTTTCACTTGTCTTTGGTTAAGCACATACAAATCCAATGGCTGGGTCATACTGTAAAAGTAGGTTTAACATTTTAAGGAAAACTTCCAGTGTGTTTCAAGGAGGCTGTAACTTAGCATATCTCCCCAGACCCTACCCCTCATCCCACATCTTCTGATCCTGCCAATACTTGCTACTGGCAGAGTTTTCAGTTTAGTCTTTCTCCTAAGTGTGTAATGGCATCTTATTGGTATTTGCCAAAAGATTAATGTTTAATGTCTACTCATACATATTTGGATAGTAAATAAACACATTAAGAAATGCATCTTTAATGCTTCTTATAAGACTGGTGTCAAGGCTATGAATTCCCTAAGCTGTTGCCTCTCCATTAAGCTCTTTTTTTTTTGGTATTTTGTTAAATTAAAGTATATCATTCATTTGAGATGTGTATTTGTAATAGATGTGTCCTATAAATTCCTTTCCATGTTCTGCTTAAGTTACACTTCATGAATTCTGATATGCTATGTGTTCATTTCATTCAGTTGAAATTACATTTTTTTTATAATTTTATTTATTGAATCACCGTGAAAGCAGTTACAAAGCTTTTGGGTTTAAGTCTTGGTCATACAATGAAACACCCATACCTTCACCAGTACCCATTATCCACCACCAAAATCCCCAGTATATCCCCAATCCCACACCCTCCCCCTACCCGTGGGGCAGATGATTTCCAAATTACTCTCTCTATACTTTAATTACATTCAACATTTCGACACCACACCCACCATTATTATTTGGGATTTTACCCCAACACTCAGATCTGCCTCAAAGGCAACAGTAGACAATTTGTTTTCTACTGCTGGTTATGAATAACATATGATGTCACGTGGCTGCAGTAGTGGTCGTGTGATTTTGAAATTCCGAAATTTTTACAATTAAATCCAGAGGGATTTCTTGCCAAAACCTACTGGGTTCTGAGATTTGTTCCTGAGTCTCTGGGATCATGGCCATTAAGCAGCTTGATGAGGAGCGCCGTTGTGGGTGGTGACTCGGGTTCTCGTTGGGATGGGGAGGAAAGAGCCGGCTCCACCACCATCCCGTGAGGCCCATGTGTCTCATCACTGAGGGCCCAAACCTGACTAGCCTCTGGAGGATGGAGGCAACCGGGCCACCAGGGGGAACAGGCCAAGGCATGAAACCTATCCCCATCTGGATTGGACCAGTGCCAGTAACCTACTGCAGGGACCAGACGCATTTCTGCCAAAAGCCCAAAAGCCGTTGGGTTTCGAGATTTGTTTCTGAGTCTCTGAGATTGTGGCTGTTAAGTAGCTTGATCAGGAGCCAGAGAGACCTTTTGTGGGCGGCAACTTGGGGTCTCTTTGGGACGGGGAGGAAAGGGCTGGCTCCACCCTCATCCTGGGAGGCCCCGTGCGTCTCGTCACTGCAGGCCCAAACCTGACTGTCCAGTAGCCTCTGGAAGATGGTGACCACAGAACTGCCTAGGGGGAGGATGGTGACCACAGAACCGCCTAGGGGGAGCAAGCCAAGACACGAAACCTATTCCCACCTGGGGTGGCCTGGCAACAGTAACCTACTGCATGGTCCGTACGTATTTCTGCCAAAAGCTACTGGGTTTCGAGATTTGTTTCTCTGGGATCATGGCCATTAAGCAGCTTGATCAGGAGCCAAAGAAGCCGTTTGTGGGCGGCGACTTGGGGTCTTGTTGGGATGGGGAGGAAAGAGCCGGTTTCCCCCCATCCCATGAGACTCTGCATGTCTCATCACTGTGGGCCCAAACCTGACTGTCCAATGGCCTCTGGAAGATGGCGGCCACTAAGCCGCCAAGGGGGAGCAGGAGGAGGGACAGTACCTTTCCCCCCCGGGGTGGCCTGGCAACAGTAACCTACTGTGTGGTCCGCACGCATTTCTACCAAAAGCTGCTGGGTTTTGAGATTTCTTTCTGAGTCTCTGGGATCATAGCTGTTAAGTAGCTTGATCAGGAGCCAGAGAGGCCATTCCAGGGTGGTGACTCAGGGTCTTGCTGGGACGAGGAGGAAAGGGCCGGCTCCACCCCCATTTCATGAGGTCAGTGTATCATCACTGCGGGCCCAAACCTGACTGTCCAGTGGCCTCTGGAGGATGATGGCCACCAGGCTGCCAGTGGGAACAGGCCAGGCACAAAACCTAGTCCCACCTGGGGTGGTCCAGCGCTGGTAGCCTACTACAGGGACCGGACGCATTTCTGTCCAAAGCCATTGGGTTTTGAGATTTGTTTCTGAGTCTCTGGGATCATGGCCATTAAGCAGTTCAATCAGGAACCAGAGAGGCCATGCCTCCAATTATATAGCTGAGCCAGAGGTGGTTTGTGGGTGTGGCTCCCACATACCTAACTTTTGGCCATTTACTTTCTTGGTAAACTTTGCCCCAAGTTTTTGGCGTCTGGCCAAAGGCACAGCAGTAATTTTGAGGTATCTGGAAGTCTGAAGGTGCCATCAAGCTGCTGATGCACTTGCCTCACAGGTACAGATTGACCTGCTGGTGGCACCATATCCCCGTTGAAACTACATTTTAATTTCCCCTTTGGTTCATGGTTTTTTATTTTGTGTTTTATTTTGTTTCTTAGTGCTTGATCTTCCAGATAAGTTTCTGTTATCGATTTACAGTTTAATTATATCACCATGAGATAATGTACTTTGTATGACTTAACAGCTGAAAATTTGTTGAGACATTTTGGACAGAATATGGTCCATCTAAGTTAATGTTCTAGTGCCCTGGGAGAAAATGAAGATGCTGTCATTATTGTGTAGTATTTTTATAACCATTCATTCAGTTGCTATTATTCATCCCCTTCACTAGTGCTAATTTTCACACAAGGACAAATTATTAAGAAAATCTCTGATTTGAGTAAAGGTTGATTCTATGATTTCTTCAATTTAATCACATATATTATAGAATAATTTGTTAAATAAAAACCCTCTTATACAAAAATTGTACAAGAAGAAATTTTCTAGGAAATTTTGAAATACATGAAAATGACTATAAATCATCACAATTAAATTTTTGAACACTTCAACCCCACCCCACCCCCAAATTCCTTAATCCAGTCTTCATCCACTTTGATTTCCTACCCATTGGCCTCCCTTCTAAGCGAATGAAGAGCTCACAGAATTGCCTTTTTGATGCAACACATGGCCTTTTGAATTTGGCACTTTATATTTAGCATGAACCTTTAAGTCGTGATGCAGTATGAGTAATTTATTCCTTGATTTTTATTAATACACTTTAAGAAAAGCATGTTTTATTTATCCATCTACCAATTGATGGATATTTATATAATTTACACTATTTGTCAGTTAAGTATAATGCTGTGGTAAACTTCACATACAAGTCTTTGATGACTAGTCATTCATTTTCACTTCACTTGTATATATACCTACAAGTTAGTGGTTGGGTCACCAGGCAAATTTATGTTTAACTTTTCAACAAACCCCAAACCATTTTTCAAAGGGCCAAACAGTTTCAAATTTCTAACAGAAAATTGTGAAGGGTCCACCCTCTCAATACTGTTTCCAAAATTAACTGCTGTCTTTTTAAAAATTTCATTCATTCTAGTGAGTGTGAAATGATATCCCATAGCTGTAATTTAGACTGGACATTTTTTACGTTCCTATTTACCATCCAAATATCTCTTTATATATAAAAAAAACTATAAAAATCTTCTACTTTTGCTTTTGTTGAATTTTCTTTTCTCTAATTTAATTTTAAGAGGTATTCATATATTCGGAATGCAAAACCTCTCTCAAATATGTGATTTGTAAATATTTTCTCCTGGTCTGTAGCTTATCTTCTACCTGTTGCTTTTGCTTCCATGTAGTGTCAGGCATTGAACCCAGGCTTCACACATGCAAAAAGGTGCTTACTACTGGGCCATATCCCAGATACTAACCTTAATTGTATCTTCAATAACAAATATTTAAAATTTTTATGAGGATCAATTATCACTTCATATTTTATTGTGTTTTTGCTGCTTAGAGTGAAGATACCTCTAACCAACCCTGGTAATGAATGTCTTCACTGGTTTTCTAGTATGAATTTTATAGTTTTAGGTCTATGACTCATTCAAAGTTAATTTTTGTGGGTGGTTGGGCAGAGTTAAAATCATTTGCATGTTAATATTCATCTGTTCAAGTAGTATTGGTAAGAAAAGATTCTTTTTCCCATTGAATTTTTCTGGCACCATTGATGAAAATCAACTGAACATAACTCAAGGGAGCTATTCTTGTTTTGTTGGGTTTGGGGTTTTTTGTTGCTGTTGTTTGTTTTTGCCAATAGTTAACAATGCTTTATTGTACTCTCAAAAATTTGTTGACAGTATATGCATATTAAGTATTCTTGCCACAATAAAAAGAAGTGAAATAAAATAAGAAAAAAATAAAAACAAATGAGTCAGAAAAATTTTTCCATTGTTCCCATCCAGTCCACTCTAAAGTAGGTTTCATTCATCTGTATGCCTCTTATGTCAGTACCATAATAATGTGACTAGTAGAGTATTATAGAAAGCTTTGTAATAAAAAAATAAAATTCTTCAGTTTGATTCTCTTACTTATTTTTCTGGGTCCTGTATCTTTCTATACAGAATTTCAGACTGATTAATAATTTCAGAAATGTACCCTACTTAGATATTTTCCAGGTGCTTGGGAGCAAATTTGGGGTTCTACACATGAAAGATATATGTGTACTCTGTCCGTGAGAAACACCCTTGGACCATTGCTTAGATTTGGACAGCGCTTGCACTGAGTCAGCAAACAGAAATGGCAGAGATGTGCTCATCTTAAAAACATTGAGTCTTACAGTTCACAAATTCGGAATATCTCTATTTGGATTTTCATTCAATTTCCTTCAACAACTTTTGTTATTTTTCAGTAGCATTTAATTTATGCTTTATTTAATTTATGAAATTGCATTTATTTTATGAAATTGATCTGTATTTTAAAACTTTTTATTCTAATGTAATTGAAAATATTTTCTTGATTTCCCTTTCAAAATGTTATTGGTTATTTTTCTTACTATATATTGCATATTGTTTTGTCTTGGGATCTTGAAGAAACTGTTTTGGAAGATAGAACAAATGGCTATAAAGATTAAAAATGAAAGTAAATACTATAATTTTCATTATGCTGAATTCAGTGTATTAAAAATTTTAATATCACTCTTAAGTCAAATATCTTGCAATTTATCCATATACATTTGAGTTTTCTGAAAGGGAACATAGTAACATAGCAAACAATACAAAATACTTCCATATGATAAAATACATCCATACCATAAGGGAAAACAATAAAATATAAAATCACTTAAATCATAAATCTCTATGTTATAGCCCAGGACTTTTAAAAACAAAATAAGTTGAAAACATAGAGAGACTGGAAAAAGTATAAATGAGAAAAAGGATACTGACATTTTGTTTAGGGAGTTAATATATGGATAACAATCAAAGCACAAAAACACAAAACCAAACTCTGCATATGAATGCATGCATTAAACATTGTGTATGCTAAAATTTACCTGAATTGTATGAACATAAGGTTTCATCTAGAAAAAAACTGTAAAAATGAAGTAAAAAATACACTTAAAAATCTTTTCATGTCATAGGGAAACTAGAATCTAATTTTTGCCTTAAGCTATAAACTGTAATTGTAATACAGGTTAACAATTTTATTTACTTCTTTTTTGCCGCCTGCTGTATCATTTCTCCAGCCTCCCATTTTAAGGCTTTTTTTTTTTTTGCTTTTTGGGTCACACCCAGCGATGCACAGGGGTTACTCCTGGCTCTGCACTCAGGAGTTACTCCTGGCGGTGCTCAGGGGACCATAGGGGATGCTGGGAATCGAACCCGGGTCAGCCACATGCAAGGCAAATGCCCTACCCGCTGTGCTATCTCTCCAGCCCCCCATTTAAAATCTTTAACTTCATTCTCCAGGTTCTAACCCTTCCAACACCCCTTTATAATCTCAGCTCTGTTGTCAAAAAACTAAGGATTATTGTTGTTACATTACTATCTGGCCCCTTGTTATTTTTCTCTGAATGCACTGTGGCACTGTCCTCCCATTGTTCATCGATTTGCTCGAGCAGGCACCAGTAACATCTCCATTGTGAGACTTGTTACTGTTTTGGCATATTGAGTACGCCATGGGGAGCTTGCCAGGCTCTGCCGTGCAGGTGAGATACTCTCGGTAGCTTCTGGGCCCTCCAAGATGGACAGAAGAATCGAATCTGGTTCGGCCATGTGCAAAGCAACCGCCCTTTCTGCTGTGCTATCGCTCTACTGTTGAAGCGTTAGCAACACTTTCTATGAATACCACATGTAAATGGAATCACCAGTATTTGTTCTTCTCCCTCTGACCTATTTCACAAACATGGCACCCTCTAGCTCCAACCAATGTTATAGCAAAAGGAAGATTTCATCTTTTCTTCCAGTTGCCTAGAATTCCATTGTGTATACAAACCACAACTTCTTTATTCAATCATCTGTGTCAGATACAAGAGGTTTGGTTGTTCCCATATCCTGTCCATTTTACGGCAATAAATATAGGTGTGTATTTATCTTTTTGGGTTAATGTTCTTATATTCTTGGGACAGATGCCAAGGAGTGGGATTACTTAAGCTCACATAGCTACATTCATTTTTTCTAAGAATTTTTTTAACACCTAAGTGTAATATGGTTAACTTGATCACTTGATCACTTGACTTCCCGTTAATCACCGATTTGCTCGAGCGAGTGCCAGTAACGTCTCCATTTGTCCCTGTCATGTGCTAGAGTAGCCCAATGGCGTCTGCTTGTGCTAGCAACACAAAGAAGCTTCAAACCGATCGTTCAGGGTCTTGATGAAGAAGTCTGACCATCTTGTAGGTGGGCAGACACACGGTCTTTTGACGTCCTATGGAATCCAGTCTGTAACGGCTCTAGTCCAGTGGTCGTCTTCAAATCTCATTACATGTCCAACCCATCTGATTTTTGACGCCTTGGCAAACGAGATAGTGTCCCTGATTTTTGACCGTCGATGGATGGAGGTTGGAACTCCAAATTCTTTCTCTCATTTGAGTGAAACGTGACACTCCAAGCACAATTCTTTTGATTCCTCTTTGGGAGACCCAAATAGCATTCTCATCCTGTTTTCGTAGGGCCCAGGTCTCTGAGGCGTATGTTAATGCAGGGAGAACAGTGGAATCGAAGAGATGTGCCCGGAGCCGGAGGTTCTTTGTCCTCTTAGCTATTTCATTGACACTCTTGAAGGCATTCCAAGCTGCTCTCTTCCTCCTACGCAACTCAAGTGCCAGGTCATTCGTCATGTTGACTTCTCGATCTAGGTACACTTAACTGTTGCATTTGGAGACATTCATTCAGTTGAGAGCTAACGGAACGTCAGGAACGAGACTGTTTCTCATAAACATTGTCTTCACGAGATTCAGCTGGAGTCCGACCTTTCCACACTCACGGTCGAAGTTGGCCAGCATTTGTTCTGCATGCCTGATGTTTGGTGTTATTAGAATGATGTCATCAGCAAAGTGGAGGTGGTGTAGTTACTGATCGTCTATCTTCACTCCCATTCCTTCCCATTCCAGTCATTGCATGATGTTCTTGAGGGTGGCACTGAAGAGTTTCGGTGAAATGGTATCTTCCTGCCGAACCCCTCTCTTGACATAGATGATCACTTCTTTGTAGAATGGTGAGATCCTGGTAGTGAATCCGTAATACAGCTCACGGAGGATCCTGATGTACTGAGTATGAATGCCCTGATTGGCTAGGGCTTCTATGACCGCTTCTGTTTCAAAAGAATTAAAGGCCTTCTTTAAATCAATGAATGTTAGAAAGAGCGGCATCTTGAACTTCTGAGAAACCTCAATGAGCTTGGTTATCGTGTGGATATGGTCGATGACGCTGAATCCTTTCTGGAACCCAGCTTGCTCGCATGGTTGTCCTTCATCTAGTGTTCTGCCAATTCTATTCAGGATGACTTGTGTGAACAGCTTGTAGAAGACAGACAGTAGGCAGATTGGGTGATAGTTGCCAATGTCGTGGATGTCTCCCTTCTTGTACAGTAGTACAGTCCTGCTGGTTTTTCATTGGGACGGAAACTTGCATTCAGACAGGTAGCATGTGAAGAGCCGAGCCAGTGTATTGATGAGTCCTGACGGCAGTTCTTCAGGTGTTCAGGTCTGACCTTGTCTGGGCCAGGAGTTGTTCGTTTCTTTATCAACGAAATAGCGTGTCAGATTTTGGAAGGGAGAACGTTGGGAACGACATATCCATCCTGTAGAATTTGATAAATGGGCAGGTGGACATGGCTGTCAAAGAGATCTGAGTAGAAGTCATGGATAATCTTCTCCATTGCCCTTCTAGAAGATGTGATAGATCCATCAGGACATCGGAGGGCAGTCATCTTGGTCTTATAGTTGGCGAAGTACAGGTGGGAGTTACGAATGCTTTTCCTGTTTTCTGCCAAATCTACCAGCACTGCTGCTCTTGTTTCTTTGAGGTCTTCCTTTATCGCATCTCTGCACTGCTTTGCGAGCTTGGACATTCGCTTGCGGTTGCCTGAGGCATGAGCCAAATCACACTGGCGAATAAGCTCAAGAGTTTTCGAAGACAGGCTTTTTATGTGGCTATCTCTCTCTTGGCATTCCTTGCACAATCATGGAGGTGCTTAACCAGTCAATCGTATTCCTTGTCAGTGCTGTCAACCACAGCATCTTCTCATGTTGCAGCAAGAGTGCCAAAGAGCTCCCAGTTGGTGGTCATTCTCAGAGTTCTCTTCTTAAACTTTGCAGTCCTTTCTCCCAGCTCTGTGAAGTAGAATTTTGCACGAAGGAGACAGTGTTCCGATCCCATTTGGAATTTTGGGACAACAGCGATATCGGTCAGGCAAAACCATATGGTTAACAATATGTTGTTAATATGTTGTTAATATGGTGTTAACAATATATTGTTAATTTGGTTAACAACAGTGTGACACTTATGTATAAAGTTATCACACCCTCCAAAAACAAAGCCATGATACTCCATCACTCTCTATTTCACCTCCAGTCCAATCCACATAATCTCATTTCTTTTCAGAAAACTTTGAGCAATTAACATGCTACCATTTCTAGAGGTGTTTTATATAATTTTTTCCAATGCTGTTAGCAGTCCTTTTATAAAATATTTCAAAGCTTATAATCAAATTCCATCTAAAAATGACTGTCTAAACATTAACTGTAAGAAGCATTCAAAAATTTATAATGGTTTTTTAAATTTTTTAAATTTTTTTTTTTGCTTTTTTGGGTCATGCCTGGAGATACAAGGGGTTACTCCTGGCTCTGCACTTAGGAGTCACTCTTGGCGGTGCTCAGGGGATCATATGGGATGCTGGGAATCAAACCCAGGTCAGCCACGTGCAAGGCAAATGCCCTACCCGCTGTGCTATCTCTCCAGCCCCCCAAAAAACTTTTTAATGGTTTTAAGATATTTCCTCTTATTAATAAAATGAGAAATTATTACATTTCATGTAAATGATACACCACTTTGAATCATTTAAATCTATCACTGTATCACTGTCCTCCCGCTATTCATCAATTTGCTTGAGCGGGCCCAGTAACATTGTGAGACTTGTTACTTTGTTTGCCATATCGAATACGTCACGAGTAGCTTGCCAGGCTTTGCCGTACGGGCAAGATACTCTTGGTAGCTTGCCGGACTCTCTGACAGGGGCGGAGAATCGAACTCAGGTCGGCCACGTTGGCTTCATTCAAAGCAAACACCCTACCCACTGTGCTATCGCTCCTGCCCATTTGAATGTATAAAATAGAAAATCATGGAGCAGAATTGATATATAGGGTTAAGGTACTTGTCTTGCATGAAGCTGACCCCAGTTTGATCCATAGTACCACATATGATCCCCACACTATAACTATAAATGATTCCTGAGCACCAGTCCAGAGTAAATACCGAGCACCACTAGCTATGAACCCCATAAGTTTAATTAATTAGAAAATAATTAACAGAAAAAAACCTTCAATTGCCGCTAGTTATCAATAAATACACAACTTACTTCAACCAGGTCATCACCTCAGTGATAGAACAAGTCACCAAAGCATTTTATTACATGAACAAAATGACTAAATGAGGGTTTATTGTATCTTTTTTTAACAAATGTTCATGCAAATATCTTCATTATGATGTTTGTGATCTTTGACAACAGAAAATATATTATTAATAAATGAAACTTTTATTCTCTCCTGGGGGAAGTCTTTAAAGTGCATTCTGTCATCAGTACATTTTTAAAATAACTGATATATTTTATTATTTATATTATTACTTAAATTTGACTTTCATAAGCAATACCTTCTTAGTAAATGGCTGTGTCTTTTGCTTCCTGACTATAACGAAGTATTATTTTCTAACCTTCATTTCTTTCTGCATATGTATATATCTTTATTTATCATCAGGTCTACATATACCAAATAAAATGTAATAATAGGAATAAAAAATCAATTTTAGTCACATAGTAAAATATTTAAACTTAATTTTCTTAGAGATTATTGGGTAGAGAATAACAAGATTTATATGATACATTATGGAGACATTTTACCCTTTGGTAAATTAAATATTACTAAAGATTAAGTATGAGAAGAACTATTTTGGGATAGGGAAATACTAAATGCTGCAAAATCAATTAATGATTGATAATACCTGCTGCAAGACAAATTGATATATATGCATGTAAATAGTTAATCAAAATGTCTTCTATTCTCATTTCTGTTCAATATACTAAAAGGTAAAGGCCCTCCTGTTGATCGTCGATTTGCTCGAGCGGGCCCAGTAACATCTCCATTGGAGATTTTGTTGTTACTGTGTCTGGCATATCAAATACTCTCGGTAGCTTGCCAGGCTCTCCGAGAGGGGCGGAGGAATCGAACTCGGGTCGGCCATGTTGGCCGCTTGTAAGGCGAACGCCCTACCCGCTGTGCTATCGCTCCAGTCCATACTATTTTCCCCTAACTAATAGTTAGGGAAGCATGAAACAATGAAAACAGTTGATAGTTATGACTTTCAGATATTGACAATTGTCAAGCTGACTCCTTATTGCAGTAACTGAAATAAAGAAAAGTCTATGGTATCAAGCGTTAGCAGACAATAAACTTAAGCTATAAGAACTAACACAGACTAATTATATGAATAACTTTCATGCAGTAAACCACCAACCTCTATTGTGACTTGGAATGTGCTGAGAAGTCAGAAAGATACTGCAGGGTTAAGGCACCTGCCTTCCTTGCAGCTGCCCTCTGGCACCACCTACGGTCCCCCAAGCACTGCTAGGGGCGATCCCCGATCACAGTAAGCTTTTAGCACAGCTGGATGTGACCCAAATATTGCCGGCAAAAAAATAAATAATAATGTGCTGAGTACATTACAGTGGCCGGGAAGAGGAAAGCCTATAAAATTAGTTCACAAAAAATTCATGCTCATGTACGTGGTACAAAAAGGATGTTGTAATGACAACTGAAAATAAAAGTGACTGAGTGTCATTCTGAAGGGAAGTTGAAAAAAATCCAGTGATGTAAAATTAGTATTTGATCAATAATACCTACAAAATGACATCTTGTGGAAATAAAATCCCAGTGAGTAGAGATTATTTTTACCAGGGAAGTTTCCCTATGTCCAACTGTCACAAGGGATCAGGTCTCTGCTCTAGTCCCCTTTTCTCCGATGACCTCTCGGCAGGAAGTGCCTGGCCCACAGAGGTAACATGCAGGGGGCGCCCGGCACCAACCATGATGATACAGGACATGAAACACTCTCTCATCAGGCATTTTCACTTCTAACTTGTTTGATTGTCTGGGGGCCATATCTGACAGTGGTCAGGGCTTACTCCTGGCTCTGTGTTCAGGGATCACTCCTCATAGTGCTTGGGGACCAAATGTGGTGCTGGGGAACAAACCTGGGTCATGGTCGTGCAAGACAAATGCCCTCCCTCTTCTACTGTTGTTCTGGCCAAATTTACAATAATATTTAAAGTATTATTAATGTCAATTCATTTTTACTATCTGACAAAAATAGTGCTTGTTACATGAAAAAAAAAAGATACCCAGTACATACTAAGCAACAAGTACTCACCTCACCTTTCAATAATAGAATCAACAACAAAAAAACAAGAACCTGTTATAAGAGCAATGAGGCCGGAAATTCCACTTTTCAATCTGCAAAATGTCCATTTACTTAAGACAATTTAGATTGATAGAATTCTATTTTATAATTTGGCTATGTATAATTATGTATAAAAAGACAGTGACAACAACAATACCAGCTTATAGTCCTAAGATTATGCATTCTTATAACCAACCTAGGAATTATTATTTCCATTTTCTAAATGATACAAGAAGGGCCAGGGAGATAGCTCAAAGTGTGGATCAAATCCTTTGCATGCTGGAGCCCCAGACTCAATCTCTAACACTGCATGGTTCTCTGAGCATTGTACTAGGAGTAGCTCTTGGACACCAACGGGTATGGCCCAATAAACCCTTCCCTCCTAAAGTAAAAGTTGTACACAACCAATTAAGAAAAGTGAGTCACAGAGAGAAAACCTACCTCATCATGCGATTCTCAAGTAAAAGAATCAAAATTAAAACCGTCTTGAGGAACATTCATGCTGATAGTTTAAGCTACTATGCTATTCTCTCTTTTCTACATATTCACAAAATACTTGGCACAGAAAAGTCTCACATATAGGGATAGGACTAAATTTTTCTGAGTGGCCACATTTCTATATTTAAGATTTTTATGAGCTAAAATTAAACTGTGCTTCCTCTCGGGTCATACTATCATGACTGATAACCAGAAGACAGGCAAGGGGTTAAAGTTGCATGTTCCACAAGGTGCCAACCCAGGTTCAGTCACTTGCACTGCGAGGTCCCTGGAACAGCACCTGCTACAGCCCTGAAGGCCTCAGAGTGTGGACTGTAAGCTAGGCCTGAGTAATGCCCAGCACCCAAGCAGTCCTACATTGAATCCTGGCATTGACTCACCAGCCCAGTTGGTGGAGAATTACCTATCGGCCTATCGGCCTATCGGCCCCTTAAGTACTGCTTGAAAAGCCAAAATTAGAAGGAAAAAACTAGCTATGAAAACATGACTAGATGCTCATCAACACACATACACATAATGTTCTGTGAATTGTATTCTATGACATGCATTCTATGTCACAGGTGCCAGTCAAGAGAATTCAGTAAAGGTCGGATGACAACTTACTCTGTAGCCTCCGTGTGGGGCTCTCTCCATGGAGCTGGCGTCGAGGCATGTATGGAGAAGGGTGGGGCAGTGGCAATGAAGAGACGTCATGGGTCTGGAGCTTGTACCAGTGTGGCTCATCATCTAGTAACGCTGTTTCCAATTCAATTAAGATCTACAGAGAGCCGAGACAAAGGGCCACAACAGATCAGGAATATAGAAATTCCCTTTCACCATCTCTTGTAACAGCGACAAGATGGTAATGCTGTGAGATCACCATCTCACAAAGGCAAAGTCCTGTTGCAAAACTCTACAAGGCTTTAACAGAAAGTAAATAAAAGATCAATATTTATAACTTCCTGCTGATTAAAGAGTTGATTTTAATTTTTTTAAGTTACTTAGAACTTATTACAAATATTAAAAATATCAGACCGAACAAATGGATTTTAATAAGCCATATTAGGATACAGATTTTATAATATAAATAGCAAATTTACGAAGGAAATCCATAAAATAACTGTTTTCTTACTTCTACATGTGTGCTTAAGAATATGAGAATTGCTACATAAATGAAAAATCACTAGGTCTGGGAATGGGTAAAGAAGGAGTTAATCTTTAATTCTCCAAATTTTCCCAAGTCATTTTCAGAATGAGAGGCGCTGTGTTCTGAATGTTTAAGCATATACTCTCCCCCACCTTATTTAATCTGCAAACAACTATTGTGCCACAGGGCTGAGGAGAAAACTGAAGCCCAAGCAGATTCCAGCACATGCTCCAGAATAGTGGCTGGGAGGGGAAGAACTGGGATGCAGATTCATGTTGCAGATGGCAGCTGTGCCAGGCTCTGCTCTCGAGGCTCTAACCACCCTCCCCAACTGAAGTATTGGAGTATCGCTGTTTCTTTAATCTGAGATATTCATACGGCCTGATCGCTGTATGCATTGGTGTTTTCAACCCAAGATATTACCATGTAATATCCTCAGGAAAACCAACCACACTGAAAAAGGCTGAAAGCAGGTAACTTAACATTAAGATAGTCTTGCATCCTGCAACCCTCCACTTCATTTAAAGGGGTGGGGGCTGGAAGGCGTTGACTTAGATACTTAATTTAGACACAATCAAGTCATTCTCTTTGAAGCCCAGCATGTACTTTCATTATCTACAGAATAAAATCCAAACTTCTGATAACTAAGAGAAATGATCTGTGTATCAGTTATACCATCAAGTCTCATTTCTCACTACTTTCTCTCCAATTTCAATGTCACTGCCCTTAACTCTACTAAATTGACCCAAGGATTTGTTGGAACCTTGGATGTGTTGGAGTCTGGAGAACGGAGAATGCCATTCCCACAGGGTGTTACAATTCCATTCTCTGTGGATTATTGCCAGAACCACTATCGTCCTCTGTACTGCAAGTCTGTATTCCAATCATGCATCTTCTCTGCAACTTCATCTGCATAGCCCCCAGTCTCTTGCAAATTCCTCCCAGTAAGGAATATGACACTTTTCTAGAAAGTATCAGTCCACTTTCAGGAACATGGCAGGGACTAAGAACTAATTTATGAGTAAATTAGTAAATGATTAGTTGTGCAGTTGGTTCCAACCCAGTATGACATACAAATATTGTAAAACACAGAGATTCAGAGTAGTCCTTCCACCCTTCTGTACTGCTGAGCCTGCTCGAATTGCCATGCTTGGTATTGAATAATCTGGCCCAACCGGCAGAGTATAATGGGGGTTCTCCTGAGCACTGGTTAGATGGCCAAAATACAGAACAGACTTATAAGACCAACATGTCAGGATTCAACATTGAGATTTATTTTTTTCTCTTTCTTTTTTGGGGATGGCTTTGGGGCCACACCCTGCTGTGCTCAGGGGACTTACTCCTGGTTTTTCTTCTCAGGGATCATTCCTGGCAGTGTTTGGAGGACCATAGGTGGCAGGTCCAGGGATTGAACCCAGGTCTGCTGGTTGCAAGCAAAGTGCTTTGCCCATTGTACTATCTCTCTGGTCCCCACAACACTAACATTTCTACAATAAAGGCAAATGTAAAAATTGTCAAAGTATTTAGAGTCATTAATTGTAACTACTGAGTTGTTTTTGCTTTTGTTGAAAATTTTTTATTTAGGCAATGTGATTCACAATAATGTTAATGGACTGGGTTTTATGCATACAGCATTCTAACACAACACCCTCCACCAGAGTGATTCCCCCTCAATATCCCCACCCACCACAGTAAGCTCAGGTCTGTAAACCAGTTCTAAGTTTCTGCTGCCTTTGGCTACTCGTTACTCCCTTACTATGTTTCTTTATATCCCACATATGAGAGAGATCATTCTATATTTGTCAAGAACCATTGCTTTTCATGGTAAGTTTTATCTTAAAGCAATAGTTATTCTGCTCTAGAATAAGTAATAGAAATTTATTCTATTGAAGATATGTAATTTTTCAGGTATTCAAAACATAAAACACTATGAACAGACATATACACAAAAATATTTAGGATACCATGAAGAGTATAAGTTTTGAGATAATTCCAGATACCTCTCCTAAGAATTCACTTTCTTCCTCTCGAACTCGTGCTTGATCCCAAAGGGTAATCTCCAACATTCGTTCCCGAAATTCTCTTCGGTGAACTGGAGAATAAATGAATGTTTGGTTCCATTTGGGTTCCAAAGTTTTCTTTACTGTTTTAGTTCTTCTCTTGTTTTTATCACTATGAAAATAAATAAGAATATACGAGCTAAAATAAACTTTAAATTTTTACCCTAAACATTAACCATAATTTTCCATGTAAGAAATTTAGTGAAGTGTTACCACAAATTTATCATGTATTGCAAATACTATAAATCTAAAACATACTATAAAAATGTATAAGGTATATAAAACACATCACTTATTATTTATGACTTAATGACATTTACATACATTGAAGGCTTTTACATAATCAAATTTTCTCTTCCTCAAAAAAGTAAGTAAAACTTGGGGCCAGAGAGATAGTACAGTGGGTAAGTTGTTTTTTACAAAAATAAGTGTTTTTTTATGCGACTAAACCAAGTTTAATCTTTGGTGCACATAGTTCTCTGAACACTGCATGTTTCTGCGTTCCTGAAGCCCTTGAGCTTTTGTTGTTAAAAAACAAAAAACACCACTTTCAAAAAGCATGAAGATGTTCTCTCAATTCAAACTGATGGAAACAATGAGCAATAAGCATAGAAAAAAGTAAATTAGAAAAATAAGAGGGAGAAGTTTACTTCTCAGAGGTATAGTGCATACTTCATGTGTGAGCCCCTGGATTTGATCCTTGGCACCAAATACACACTCACACACACACACACACACACACACACACACACACACATAAATGACAGACTGTAATCGAGTAAGTCTACCTCAAACTTAGAAGGACTCGTTAGGTTTAAAAAAATAAAGGGGTGGTGAATAGAAGCTTCAATTTCCTATTAGCATTATTCAGAAGGGTTGATTATATGTAAATTTTTTAAATAAAAAAATAGCCAATTACAAAATTCAGTCCTTTGAGCATTTTTATCATCTTAAGAAATAACAGACTCTGCAAAGGGAGTGACCACCACCACTGTAAATTGTACATTTCCTTTGTCATTTTCTCTGTTGAGATTGTTCTTCGGAGAGTTTTCTGACATCCCACTAAAATTTGATGATGGTGAACTTGAATTAAATACATAAAGGTCCCAAAGTAGGAAAACATGTTTACAATAACCAACTTGGCTGAGCTCTTTCAACCTGAGGAAAAAGTACCCAGTCTGGAGAAGGCCTGGCCTGAAGCCAGGGGCAGAAGGACTATGCTTCATCTCACCTTTCTTTTGCCTAGCAAATGGTCTCTTGCATTTTATCTCTATATTTTGTGTGAAAAACACTTTTGAGCTCAAAGTCTATAATTCGTATGATTTTCATGAGTGAAAGCATACACTATTTAGAAAGTGATCCCGGGCAATATATGCAGTGCTTGGGGTGCAGGCTTTCCATATGGCAGGGCCCATATTCAGACTCTGCTACAGCGGGAACCTCCTCACAACACCAAGTGGGATCCAGGTCCACAAGGCTGGGCCCAAGCATTGAACTGAGAAGTCTGGTACATTGAGTATTACCAGGACTGCCCCCCTGAGCAATGCTTGACAAGGAAAAAAAAAAAAGATAAGGAACCCAAGGGACAAGGAGGGACAAAGAAATAGCTCAAATAGCTCAAAATAGAACATGCCCATAAGTTGGCCCTGGGTTGAATCCCCAGAATTCCATGCTCTTCCACAACTCTGAGTTGCCAGGTGAACTCCTAGCCACTGCCAGGTGTTCCCCAAGTACCAATGGGGATTGCCCCTACAAAAAAGAAATAATCCACACAATTTAAAATTCAATGGATTACTTTAAATTATAAATATGTGATATAAGTTTGAAGATAAATTCAGTTTCACTGCTACTATTTTGATTCCTAAGCATGATTGTCTATATTAAGATGAATATAAAAATCAATGTAACACATATTTAAAATACCCACCACCATGAACATTTCTCATACATTTTCAAGAACATTGATTTTTTTGCTATATAGTCCTACCTTCTGTCTGGAAGAAAGTAAATTTTAACATAAGGATTCCTTGGCCTCCCATCTTCCCTGGAAGGGAGATCCATTGCTCCCAAAATTGTAACTATTAACTGGTGACCAACCTTGTCAAACCATAGTTTTATCTGAAAAGCAAAAATATTAGTTCATCAGCTTACGTATTTGTTACTATAGTGTAATGTTTACATTCCCATCCCTTGCCTCAGTCTCTTACACTGACCTTAGCACAGATTTAAATTTCACCTTTAAACTGCAGTTAATTAAAATAAAAGGATATACTGCAATAACCTCAATGGATAGTGGAATTAATCCAGATAATTTGACTTAACTGATAAATTACTTGAGCTTTTGTTTTTCCTAATTTGATTATGACAATGCACATAATAGACTCCATAACTAGGAACTTTATATACAATGAGCATTAAGCAAGAATCACTGTGTTTTGCTTTGATTCTTTGAGTTCAGAGTAAGTATTCAAAATGAATTTAATATTTTTCTATGGCACTCATAGGGAATTTTAAAGTAAAAGCTCCATATTATTTCACAGCAAAACATTCCAAAGATTTGAGGTGAGAATGACTAATAGCTTTACATCAAAATTCCTTAGTTTTATTTACATTATAGAAGAAGTTTATCTTTTGTTTTCTTACACAGACATAAAGACCTTTTCATTGGTGAAGCAAATGCATCACATCTTTAAAGTTAAAAGGTCATTTTTATAATTCAAGTTTTAAAAAAAGGTTTTTCTATGCCATAATTTGGAGTTGGAACTTAGCATCCAGCTAGTTCTTTCAATAGATTCAGGAACTGTCACCTGCATCCATTCCTTCTTCCTAAATAAAGAGCTGATCTGCCAGATCAAGGGAGCTAATGCTCTAACAAAGTTTGGGCCAGGACAGCATATCTCTACCATGCTCTCGAAGCAGAAGTTGAACTGAAAAAAATTCAAGATTTGGGAGTGTATATATCTCAGATATAAAAATGGTATATCCATATAATTCTGGCTTAATAAATTCTGATTTAATAAAGTTTGTTAATAAAATTTAATAATTTTTATAAAAAATTTATATATACAGTTTATCAGCAGTTTAAGATATTTTAATATATATATTTCACATTAAACATTCCTTCATCTCTTGGAAACAGACCTAAGTTAGCCCATGGAATATAGAAATATGTCTCACATATATGTATATATATATTAATCATACTTAAATATGTTTATTATATGGACTACTAATATTTCAGTTTTAAGTCTAGCATGGTTTTCTTGAGTGCTTCTCTTTGATCCTAGAAGATGGAAGTCTATTTTGATGAGAATTTTGAGTCAGACGAAAGAATACTGACAGTTCAGGACATATAAAATTATATACAGAAATATTATATGATATATGTCTTATAGATTGTTTGGATTTTATTAAATGGGATTAACCCTCTTATAAAAACAAAAGGTAGAGGGGCTGGAGCAATAGCACAGCAGGTAGGGCATTTGCCTTGCATGTGGCCGACCTGGGTTCGATTCCCAGCATCCCATATGGTCCCCTGAGCACTGCCAGGAGTAATTTCTGAGTGCAAAGCCAGGAGTAACACCTGTGCATTGCCGGGTGTGACTCCACCCCCCCAAAAAAACAGAAGGTATAATTATTTAAATTATTCAAAATTTATAGTTCATATTTCCTGTTATGTTCATTTCTATATTTGATGTAGCTATTATACATTTGTGGCACATATATCTATAAAACAAAACTCTGATAGAGTTGCTAAGTGAAAACAGTTAAGAAGAGTGTTCTTAAGTCAAGGTTCACAAACTTCCTGCAACATTATTATTTAATATTATCTGTTAAAAAGATTTAAACTCCTTTAATTCACCTCTCAACTACAGAACCAAAATGGGGCCCAAGAATTTGCATTTTAACAGGCTTCCAGGGGATCTTCATGGATGTTAACATTTGAGAACCACTGCCATAGACTAGGGTATCTTAACTTAAAAAAAAAGAGCCTCCAACCTTAAATGGGAAATAAAAGGCAATATATTTTTCTAACACTGTTAGAAAATAGAAAGATCATGTTGGGAAAAGCACTAAGCTTTTCTCCTGGCAAAAAAACAAAAGGTGACATTATATAGGAAAATTAAAAAGGCAGAGATGGCCTCACTGTCACTGTCACTGTCCTCCCGTTGTTCATCGATTTGCTCTAGCGGGCCCAGTAACATTGGGAGACTTGTGGGGTGGGCGAGATACTCTGGGTAACTTGTCGGGCTCTCTGAGAGGGGCGGGAGAATCAAACTTGGGTCGACTGGGTCAGCCGCTTGCAAGGCAAACGCCCTACTCGCTGCAGCTGAGAGAGGGCCTCATATGAGACATGAGACAAAACAGGCATTAGAACATCACTGTTTGTCCCAAAAGTGCAACTTATGATAGCCTATTTTTTTATAGAGACCAAAAACTCTGGGCTTTACTTTTGCAGAGTATTAAAAATTCTTCTCTAAGGAATGTGACCTGAATGTTAGTTACTTCAAAAACAAGACAAAAAAAATTTTTGAAAGGCTAAACTCTTTTTTTCTAATAAGGTTTGCACTTGAGAAACAAGAAAGCACTAACTGTTGTTAGATTAGGCTCATAATTAACTACAACAAGAACTAAATTTTTTTAAGTTTTTCTGAGACATATAAAGAATTTGTTGCCATTCCATATTTTGAGACATTAAAATTATTACACCTAAACTTTTGAGATAGAAATGTCAAATACTTGACAAGGAATAGAGAGTTTTTTTATGCCATGGAAAACCAAAAATAGCACTCTTTATTGTATTTCTATAGAGAATAGGCATATGACTTTGGTATTTTTGTAACAATACCTCATAGCTTCTGATCCTGAGTCAGACGCACTACCATTGCACCACGAGGTCGGCTGGAGTGATAGCACAGCGGGTAGGACATTTGCTTTGCACGCAGCCAACATGGCGGACCTGAGTTCGATTCCTCCGCCCCTCTCAGAGAGCCCGGCAAGCTACTAAGAGTATCTCGCCCACACGGCAAAGCCTGGCAAGCTACTCGTGATGTATTCGATATGCCAAATACAGTAACAAGTCTCACGATGGAGACGTTACTGGGCCCGCTTGAGCAAATCGATGGACAAGGGGAGGACAGTGACAGTGACCTCATAGCTTGTGAAATGACATTAAATAAAATTTAAATGTTTCTAGATATAAAATAGTTGTATTCTAATGTTACTGATTTTTAAAATCAAAATTGTAAACTATGTGAAACTGGGCATTTGATTAATAACGTTCATTTTTATTTTATGTTATATGGCTTGCATTGAAGTTTTTAGTAGATATCTAGTTCACATTATCAAAACAAGTATTATTTTATTAACTAGGTTTTTTATTCACCCTAAATTTCTTACATGTGCTTTTAAAAATATCTTTTCATTTTTCAAAATAAAACAAATGTATTTCCATTATTATAGATACTACATTTTTATATTTTATCTCCACTTAATAGAAAGCCTTGACATCATATTCATTCTTTCAACATAGCTACCAACCCAGTTTTATTGTATAGTCAATTCTTTTTTTTTTTTTTTGTATAGTCAATTCTTAATTTTCTAAATAGAACATAAGTTGCACTAGTAGACATTTTGTATTACATAATTTTAACTATAGCTTTAGTTTTATTTTAAAATAAATTAATATTTAAAACCAGTAACAACAAAAATCATGCAGCAAAGCAAGGGAAGCATATTACTACTTTTTTATATAAGGATCTATATTGACATAACTTTACCATGTAAAATTTCCTAATGAAAAGAGGCAAACAACTTGTACCCAATTATTACAATAAAATTAAATGAAATTAAAAAATGTAAAAGAAATGACAACACATTTTTTAAATTACGATTTTGTTGCTTCAAAGTAATGTACTTTCCAAACAGCGGGTAGGGCATTTGCCTTGCACACAGCCAACACATGGCCGACCGGAGTTCAATTCCTCCGCCCCTCTCGAAGAGCCCGGCAAGCTACCCAGAGTATCGAGCCCGCATGGCAGAGCCTGGCAAGCTCCCCGTGACGTATTCGATATGCCAGACACTTTTACAACCAAGTCTCCAATGGAGACGTTACTGGGCCCGCTCAAGCAAATCAACGAACAACAGGAGGACCGTGACCGTGACCGTGAATCTTATATGGTCTATGCATCAAGTTTGTATTTTAGATAAAGTACAAATTCATTTGCCAGTCTCCTCAAGGAGTTATTGCTTGGAAAATGCAAGAGTATGTGGATGTTAAGTGACATAATGAATGATTTAAAGAGACAGCAACCTTAGTGTAATAAAGGAAAATACCAATAGTATAAAATTAGTTATTTCTGTCAAAGTCACATATACAAATGGAATCTACATTGAAAACCACTCTGAAACCTATGAGTTTTAGTATTCTGCTTATCATATAAAATCACTAACAAAGATTGTCTCTTTAAATTTTTTTAAATTTTAATTCCCATGCAGAATTTTTACAAGCTGGGTCATAAAATGATTTGTAAGTCGATAATATGGTTTGGAGCAACATACAAAAAACGGTTTTCCTACTACGCATTTTCCAAAAACATACAGGTAAGGGTTAAACACAACTTTAGTTTCTATCAGGCAGACAAGGCCTTTACCTGAACCCTAGGAACAAAAGGCGTTGTTCTTCTACTAAGGCTTTGGCTCTGGTAAGCAAAATTAAAGAAAAAAGCAATAAAACAAAACCAAAAAGGACAACACGCTGGAACTAAAAGACCAAAAGTAAAACAAACACATAAAACTATCCCTTAAATATAATTTTTTTCAATGATAATATATATATGTAAGGAAAGCACATCAATATAATAACTTTCTCAAATATTAAAATGTATAAAAACTATACAAAATGTTAGAATTTTTAAATCAGATTTTTAAAATACGACAACAGCAAGCAACAGGAACTAAGATTGAGTTTAAATGAACATATATTCAGGCCGTGTATTCTGAAATAATGAGTGTAATCATAATCCCATGATTTAAGAAACTTCTGGTTCCACCCTGAAGCAGATTACACAAGAAAACATTATAATTCAAAAAGAAGTTAGACTTATATTTACGAAATTATTAGCAAAAGATCATCTATAGATGTAATTATGTGACTTCTCTAGTAGTCTATCCAAAAATCCATTAAAACAAAAAGCAAAAACATTGACCAAATGAGCTTTAGAATTTCTTAATGAAAGAACACAGTAAAATGAAACAATGAGCTGGAATTAAGTGAATTAAATTAGTTTATTAAAAATGAAACCTGATTTAAGTATTTAAACATCATTCTCAGATTTATTATGTACAACAAGAGATAACACGGTTAACTGGCAACCACACTAGTTAAAGGTAAGCATGTCTCATTTCACTTTATCTATATAGTACTTGAACTTTTCCATGCCTTTACTCCAAGTATTTTGCCTCCAACAATAGTAGGAGGTCATTGCTGTTATCTCCAATTTGTGGATGAGGAAACAAAGGCAAAAAAAAAAAAAGCTGGATATACTCAAACAAAAGTTGAAAATGCTTTGAAATTGCATAAAGGTAGAAAGTAGAGCTCAGTTCTAAGTAAAACAATTTCTTAGACTTAAATATAGAAATTATTTTTATATTTAAATTTTTATTTCTATTATTTATTTTATCATTATTTTTATTATTTAAATATATAAACATCATATAGACTTAAATATATGAATTTCTTAGACTGAATATATATGTATATATGTATCTATACATATATATATATTATCTTGAAAATGTTTCCAAAATAGTCAGTTGTGGGGGTTTTATGTTAATTTTGTTTTTCTTTTTTTGCCTTTCTTAAAACATGCAATGGTTAATATGTAACTAGGCTCAAAATCAGCTGCCTATCTTTGGGCTTTGGATTTCAAGACATTTTACAGATTTCAAGATACTTAATTGTTTTTCTTTCACCAACATTACCTCCCAATTCCTTCCATTTCTCATGGATGACTCTCCAGTCTAATTCAAAGACTTATAAGTAGTTAACTAATTCAGACTTTTTCACTGCTATTTGGAAACAGATAATGGGTATTAAGTGGCCTGTTTACCAACTTAATCATCATAGACTGCTGAAGACAAATCTAAAACTAAGGAAAGCAGATCTTAAAAGCAGACTATCATTATACCATTAATCACATGAGTCATCTTTTGCTCTCTCCAAAAACTAAGGCAATCTCAAATGTGGAGACACTTCCAAGGAAAGAGACAAACTTTCAGACATGGAGTTTGTTACTCAGACTTATCTGCCTGCATGACGTGAGGTGGACAACTCTCCCCAACTAGAGAAGAGTGAACGAAATTAGCAGGCGTGCTGAAGAGAAGACTAACAGGATTCTCTGTTTGGAAACAGATTTTATTTCCTTGCTCTCTCAACTATCCTAGCAATATACCAAGGTAATGGAATATTTTTATTAAAATAAAATAAAATAATTTTATTAACAAAAATATTTGCTAATAAAATAAATAGTACTTCGACATCAAATTCATCTTTTGAAACAAACATTTTCCCCCAGATTCTAAAATACAACTTACAGATTTCTGAAATCAGTTGTCTAAAATCTCTGGCAATTAAATATTAACTAATCTTCATACACTTACACTTGGGAATAGAAATACTTTGTTTTAATTTTTTTAATTCGAGAAATTTAAATAGAATACAATTATCCATTTTTAACGGAACAGTTCTGCGACATTAGTAAGTTCATGAGGCTAGAACGTCACCACCATCTCTAGTTTGAAAACTCTTCCATTTCCCCCAGAAAAATCTCCTCTATCTTTAAACAATCACTCCCATTCTCCCAGTTTTCAACCCCTGGCAACTATGAGGCTGTTTTCTGTCTCTGTGGAGTCTAGCTATTTCATATTGGAACAGTGAAGCATTATGGATCCTATGCAATTTGTAATTAATATAAATTCATTTATTTCAGCATAAATTGGTATCTGTAATAGTTCAGCTTCACACAGATGAAAAATTTGAAATCATATGAAACAAATATTTATTTCATGTGTAATGTAACTTCCTACTATAAATTGTGCTATCTTGATAATATACCTTTTACACAATGCTTCTTGAATAATGAGTTTGGACATTGAGGTGCAAACCAAAAAAAAAAAAAAAAGCTTAAAATAGGCTACTGAGTTTCCTGGGAGAGATAAAAGATATATGCCTATTCTTATACCTTTAATTATCTAACAATTTTAGATCGTCAAATGAAATGAATATGCACAATATTTACAAACTCATAGCTGAAAATTTAATCATGAAAATATATTAAAACAAAGTAATTTCGGAAAAGGTTACCATCATAAATCAACCACAAATCCTGGCTAAAATCATGAGTGCCCATACGCATCAATATTCTAGAAAGAATTCTGAGCCATTTCTCACTTTTAAGAGTTGAAGGCTCTGTTTTAACACATTCTCAGAAAGCCTAGCCAAAGACTGCAAATTCATTTTAAAATACCAGCAGAACTACAATTGCAGTGATCTGGAGGAGAGGAAGTGCTGTGTTACAGAAGAGCCCAAAGAGAAGGAATGAAAATAAGGACGAGCTCCTGTTGGCTTTCTCACCATACACATTAATGGTACTTTCTTGGCAATGCCAGCAACAGGCACAGACAGCAGCTAATTCAAACATGGAAAAGAAGACAAACCACATGTGTTTGTTTTTAAAGTCATCGACAGCCTTGACCATGAAAACAGAATCAATCCATGTACATTATTTTTATGCTTGCTATTTGAGAATGTTGCTGCCCATGAGCTGACAATTCCATCTGGAAGGTCAGTGTACACACTGCAAATTACGGGGATTAGAACTGCCATAATTTTCTAAGAGTCCTGGGTCACTACAAAATTGTCACCAAAAGCAAAATCCCAAAGGTGAAAGAGATTGATAAAAAAAACATTTAATATTCCTTAAGACTTGCTAGGGTTTTTCCCAGTGAGAAATATTTTTAGACACATTCTTTTTCCCAACCTCTACATAATTAGGGAAAACTAAAACTATCACCTATTTGGCAGAAATTGGGTTAAACGTAAAGGGAAATGTTATAACCAGGAGGGTCTCTTGCATATGTTTCCTGCAGACAAAGAATGAAAATGAAATGAATTTTCATTAAAATGTAGGTCGATCATTTTTACTGTTGTATTTCCAGCAACCAGTACTCCTGCTGGCATAGGGTCAAAACAACAAGTAGTGGATTATGTGAATACAAAATTGGATCAACTTGGTAAAATGCTAAGAAAAATTTTAGCAAAAGATTTCAAGAATCTAAAATTTTGTCTTTTTTCTTCCCTATGGTAATTTTACTTAGGGAAAATTATCCTGACATAATTATTTTGTCCTAACAAACTACACAAGATTTATATTCTAGGATTTCCATAGCATCATTATAATATAAATTAGAATCAAACAAGACATACTATATTAGTGAATTAAATTGAAATGGTGTGAAAAAAATCATTTGAGAAATTACAAGAGAAAAACTTTGAAAGAAAAAGTGTACAATACATTTCTAAGTAAAAATACAGCTTTTGAAATAGTAATGTATGTGAATCGTTATATTTTAGTTGCAGGATTTATATTTATATTTAGTGGCAGAATTATAGGAGATTTTTTATGTGTTCATCTGTACTTTTTGTGATTAGACAATAAAATGTGGATTTAATTTACATACTCTTTCTTTAAGGAACATCCCCCATTCAAGTTATGAGAAAATGATAAAAGGGGTAGCATTTTAAATAACAATTAGATGGATTTTAAGCCAACATCACTTATAAATATAAATACTATGAATTATACCATTATCAAAACTTTTTAAAATTAAGCTTTCAATTCCATTTTTATTAGATTTATATCCAATATTTTTAACAGTCTTATCTTTCTACTATATTTATTTTGATCACGAGGAAACACAGTGTAACTTAAAATATGTCTAAATACTTTCACCCTGCCTCCCTCCCCGATCATCTGATTTATAATCAGGTCTTGAGAATGAGGCAACGTTTAAATGAGGCAACAAAGTGGTACTTACTTATGGAAGTCTAACTTCTGCTCGCTCCCTACACCACCTTAGCCAATTACACAAACACAATATACACACACAGATTTATGTATCTACTGTCATATTTTCTATTATCCAGTAAGAAGATCATTCTTTAAAGAAGGACTATTTAAATAGGACTATAATCATAGTAATAAACAACTAACATTTATTAGAAATGAGAATAATAAAGAGAAAAATTCATTTTAGTAAGACAATTAACAACCTTCCAATCATATCTCATTTCCTTTTTTGCAGAACTTTTGTTATTGTAGTCTTCGTGATTAAAAGACTCAGAACAAATATGTCAAAGGACTTTCTAAACATTTTCATCTTAATTCTGTTTACCTTTCCTTTATCTTTCAGTTAATTAAAATTTTTAAGTAAAAATCATCCCCCCAAAAAAGTGTAAAGGGGAAATTTCATAGTTGATTTAATTTAAGAAAGATTTTTGTCTGTTGGTAAAATATCAGTCCAAGAATAGTTTTAAATTACAATGTTTTTATCCAAATTGAGCATCTGGATTTTGAAAATCAAAATAGTCATAATACCCAAAAACATTTAGGTTAGTGACTCATCAATATTATTAACATGTTTCTAAAATACTACCATATAAATTGTAATATTAATGGTTTTTAAAAAGATAATAACTGAAGAAATTAATGAAGAATGATGATTTGTATTTGCAAAATTCTTATAATATGGATAGAAAATGCACAATTGAATTTATGGATTTTAATGCAAGTTTATTCAAATTTAGGGTCCACTTAATATGAAACAAGCTGATCTACTCAGTAATCTATTGTATTATTTTCCCACTAATTAAGGGTCAACTTTTAAGTATCCTTATATTTCAGATCAATATTCATAACCAATGATAACTATGAAATTTCTCCCAAATATTCTTATGGTTGAAAGACAAGGAAGAATTCATTTATTGATATTTATCTTAAATATACTATCTTTGAACAGCACAGTATTTTTATTGCTCTTAAATGTCTATGACAAATTATAGCCATTTTGAAACTGCATAAATATCATAGCCTTAAACTATAAAATATTATTAAATTTTAAAAAAAGTTTTCAGCAGCCTCACAAATGCTCTGACTAAATTCCAGATAATCTAATTTTAATAAAATGTTAAGGCTGAATAATTAAAATCTTCAATTTCTATCAAAATATGGAAAAAGTGATGAGTAAAAACACAATTATACTCTAAGAAGAACATGGTTCATAAAACATAACATAATGTCAAAACATTTCTTGATGTCACAAAAGTCACGACACTAATGTAGTGATTACGTACTGAAAGCTGTCCAGAGAGGAACTGGGGGACATCTCGCAACATGCCAGGGCTCAGGGGTGAGGTAACGGAAATAGAAGGCCGATCCATTTTTTGAGATTCAAATGAACTAGAACCTGAAACAGCAATTATACATCAAGAATAGTAACAATGACTCTACTTCGGCATCTATTTTTACAATAAATATCTTGACTTCATAAAACAAAATTAAATTGACCATTCTTGGCTACTAAGTTCCAAGTCCATGACAAGGTTAGAGATTCATTATGCACAGCCTGGATTTTCTTGTAAGACTGAATACAAGCCATTTCTGTGCCAAAGATATAAGAGTCAGACTTCCGACTTAGAATTTTGTTACTTTCTCTTATGTGCACAGAACTTGTAACTTACAGTAACATATTAAGAAATTTTAAAGTTAAAAATTTACGAGGAAACACCAAGACTGAAAGCAAATTAAGTACAATCTAAACTTGTAATGCTAAAACTTAAGTATTAGAATGTTACTTATAAGATGTTTGTAGAAAGTGAATCTTTCATCGATTCTAAAAGACTATCATAAATTAATTATGACAAAAGGGAAGTGAAGAGCACTAAAAAAATAAAGGAACAACTTAAAAAGGAGAACGATAAATTTATTACTATGAAGTAGAAAGGAAAATAAGAAAATAAATAAAACTAGGGTTAATGGAATTCTGAGGGAACTAAACCCCTGACATTCTAGGCTATGTAATTTGATTCTAGCAAAAAAAAAACCACATTAAATACTCATGAGAGAGCTAATAAAAAGTGCATTTGAGGAAGATGACTTTACACTTATTTAAAGGTGAACTGGATTAAGAGATAAGGAAAATAGTTAAGAACAAATATGTTCATTTCAATAAAGTAATAATAAGATATGCTCTGGAAATGGACTGGAAAAAATCAGTAAATAGTAAAAATAAGGATTCGAAAATTTAGACACGTGAGAGAAAAAGGAAGAGGCTCAAACACTAAGATTTCAGACCTTGTACCAGTTATGAGACAAGAAATTCCCGTATGTGTCTCTCTTGTTTTCTGCCCAGCATAGTACTGACATTCACTGGCATATTAGACAATGGAGAAGGCCTACAAGTTGAAGGCAATGGGTAGAGAAGTTAAAGTGGTCCACACTGATCTTCTGACACCTCTGAGACACCTAAGAAGAGATGCAAAGTGGACATACATGTGCAGATGGGGAAGACCAAAGTTCAAATAGATGTGAGTGTTGGAAATTAAGGTATGAAGTGTCTGCCTATGCAAAAACACAGGAAGGTAAAAAGTACTACCACCAGAGAGTATAATGTGAAATAAAGAAGACGCTACAAGCCTTAGGTCCACAAGTAATGGTGATCTCTTTCATAGTATTTGCAAATGGGAAAAAAAAAAACGATGGCTTTAGACTTAGGTATAACTTTGGTTTTCTAACATATTAAACTTCAAGACTAAAGGATAGAGTGGACTTTGAGAAACAATTCCTGTCTCCTCAGGAATAAGTTTGGAATTGGAGTCAAGAGACTTTTTAAATGACTCTAATAAAATAAAGAGCTCCACTGTGGTGACACAGTCAGTAGCTGAGTGATGTTAGCACATAAAAATGTTACCTTCTTTAGAGGACTGTTGTAGGAACTAAATGTAATAATGTAGGTAAAACAACTGCAGTTTCAAGGATTCATTAAAATCAGAACAATGATGATATAGTTATTATACTTAACACTGTACTGCACTGCACTGTCCTCCAATTGTCCATCAATTTGCTCGAGCGGGCCCAGTAACGTCTCCATTGGAGACTTTGTTGTTACTGTGTTTGGCATATCAAATACATCACGGGTAGCTTGCCAGGCTCTGCCATGCAGACGAGATACTCTCGGTAGCTTGCCAGGCTCTCCGAGAGGGGTGGAGGAAACGATCTCAGGTAGGCCGTGTTGGCTGCGTGCAAGGCAAACGCCCTACCACTGTGCAAGCGGTACAAGATAGCACAGAATAAGAATAAGAATAAGAATAAGAATAAGAATAAGAATAAGAATAAGAATAGAATAAGAATAAGAATAAGAATAAGAATAAGAATAAGAATAAGATCATTCCAAAATAGCACAGAATAAGTACTTTAAAAAAGAGTTTAGAATGAAAATAGGAAATGCTCAAATTCTTTTTACAAGCTAATGGTCTTAAATACTCCCTGCAAGATTCTTAATCACAAAAACAAAATAAAACAAAAACAAAAACAAAAGCAAAAGGTTGCCTGTGTTCTAATGTTCTAGGTTTAGGTGCCTATGGCATTATTTTGTTTAAAATGATTTACCACCCTACCAGAGATATTAAATGAAGTAGTCATATGATCATATTTGAAAGTATAATGTTATCCCATTCCAAAAAGCTTCCTCCATTCAATTAAAATATTAACATAATACCTATAATTATATGACAATTTTTTAAATGTTTATTGTCAACTATTGAATGCCAAGGATCTGAGAGCACAGCCCCACCCTCATTGTAGGCACCAAAGCTAAACCACCATTGTCTCACCAAAGAAACACGAGCTCAGTCCTCTTTACTGTTCTCTCTGCTTTCGAAAACCTCATTCCATATAACCAATTTGTAACATTGCAGTAGATTTTTAAATCTATGCTTCTCCTCAAAACAGTTACAGAATGCTCTCAAGCTCTCAGAGTCAAAGCCTGGGAAGGAACTTAGAAGTTCGGGCAACTAAAAGTAGAGAGAGTATGGGGAATATAGTCTGCCATAGAGGCAGGCGGAGGGTGGGGAAAGGGGGATATACCGGGGATATTGGTGGTGGGGAATATGCACTGGTGGAGGGATGGGTGTATGATCATTTTGTGATTGTAACCCAAACATGAAAGCTTGTAACTATCTCACGGTGATTCAATAATTTTTTTTTAAAAAGGAAGAAGTTCGGGCAATTTGGTGCCCTTCTATATAATATCTGCTTACTCCATTTTCTCCCGGGGAGCGATAGCACAGCGGTAGGGCATTTGCCTTGCACGCAGCCAACATGGCCGACCCGAGTTCGATTCCTCCGCCCCTCTCAGAGAGCCCAGCAAGCCACCGAGAGTATCTCGCCCGCACGGCAGAGCCTGCCAAGCCACCTGTGATGTATTCGATATGCCAAACACAGTAACAACAAAATCTCCAATGGAGATGTTACTGGGCCCGCTCGAGCAAATCCCTCTGCAGCAGCCAGCCAAACCTCAACTCTCTTCCTGAAACTGCTATGCTTGGTTGAACAATCGCACGCTCTGACAGCTTTGCCCTAGTCACTGGAAAATCTGCTCCTATCTTTCCTTTCTCAAAATGCCGATGGCCACATATCTACTTCCATCCCTCTTCCTTTCTTCTTACCCTTTCTCCCTTGGTTCTCGGTCAGTCAAGAAATACGTGGTTGAGAGGGGAAAAAATACCCATTTAACATCTGAAGCAGCATTGGATCACAAATAAGAAAGCGCACTTGCATATCTAGCAACATTCAAACTTAGATTACTATAATTCTGCTATTAAATCAGAACTCTGATTCTATTTTCAAAAAAATACACGTTAAAAATGGGCCTAGAGAAATAGTACAGCAGGTACGGCATTTTGCCTTGCACGTGCTGACCCAGGTTCAATCCCTGCATTCCATATGATTCCCTGAGCACCACCAGGAGTGATTCTTGAGTACAGAGTCAGAGGAATCCCTGGGCATCTCCAGGTGTGGCCCCCAAACCAAAGCAAACCAAACCAAAACCATAATCTACAACTGTACCTCATGGTGTTTCACTAACAAAATTTTTTTTAAAAAAAATGTAAATGATGGAGAATGGGCACTGGTGGAGGGATGGGTACTGGATCATTGTATAACTGAAACCCAAGCACAAAAATTTGTAAGTCTTTAATACCCAAGAATGGCCGAGATTAGTACCAGGAATTTTACTCCATGACTTGGAGGCCAACCACACATGCTAGGGGAAAAGGGAGTTCAGACAGAGAAGGGAACACCAAATAAAGGGTGTTGGGAGGATCCTCCCATGATGGGAGAAGCATGCTGAAAGTAGACTATAGACCAAACATGATTGTCACCCATTGCCTCTTTTGCAAACCACAACACCCAAAAGGAGAGAGAGAACTAAAGGGAATGCCCTGCCACAGAGGCAGGGTGGGATGCGGGGGATGAGGGGTGGGAGGGATACTGGAATCCGTGGTGGTGGGAAATGAGCACTGGTGGAGGGATGGGTATTTGATCACTGTATAATTAAAACCCACGCACAAAAATTTGTAAGTCTACAACTGTACCTCATGGTGTTTCACTAATAAAAATTTAAAATATATATATATATATATATATATATAATTGTTCATTAGATTTACCTAAGCTTTCCTCACACTAGGGATTAGGTTACAAAGTAGTACAGTTTGAAACTAGCAAAAATTTGAGAGGAAGGGGTGAAGCTTTTAATAGTGATGCATATAGTCACTATTTCTAACTCTGATGTTTTCACTCATATAACTATACATTTTAACTAAGCATATTACATTATTATTGTATACCTTAGCAAAATTATCTAAAATCACATAGTAGTTCATATAGTGTGGTTTCTAAAATGCTACCCTAAAATATTATGAAATTTTATACTCATTCCCACATGAAATAATACTAAATCTTTCATTGTTATATGACAAAATGCTTGATATTTTGTTTTCTACTTTGTATTAATAATAAAATACCTCATTTGACCCCTGATAAATGAGCACTATTAATAACACATTTGTCTAAAATAAATCAAACTTACTGGACTCCAGTTGTCCATGTGTGCTATCTGGTATTCTAGGGATATCTCTGAAATTACAGAAAACAAGAAATTATTCCAACAATTAATGCAACTGCTACTGAGAAAAATTCAAAATGTTCTACTGCAATTAAAAAAATACTTTTTAACTAACTACAGAAAAAAATATATAATTTTTACATTTTCCAGTAAGAGTAGGTTCTAAAGTTTGAATCATTCTGAAAAGTACATAAAATATTTATATGGTATAAAACTACAATAGATTTGTAAGTTTTTAGTGTGTTAAAGATATGTTACTTTGAAAAGAACATATCACTGAAACTTACAAATTTAAGTAATCTTGCCTAGCATCAAAAGATATCAAAATAATAGTACAACAATTTTCTAAATGAGTGAAAAAACTGTGCTTTAGGATTCTATTAAAAAAAGCATTTTAGGGGCGGGAGAGATAGTACAGCAGCTAGGGATCTTGCTTTGCATGCAGCTGACCCAGGCTGGGTCCCTGGCATCCTATATGGTCCCCCAAGCAATTCCAAGAGTGATTCCTGAGGAGTAAGCCCTGAGCATGCCAGGTGTGCCCCCCTCAAAAAAAATTTTTTAAATAAATTTTAGAGTCTCTGTTCTAGAATGCTCTTATATAAAATATACATTTAATAATTCACTGTCAGTTTATACGGTTTTTCATTATCTTTATTTAGCTATACATAAATATCTTCTAGATTGGCTTAGTATATGAGTACATATAAAGGGATACAACTATAATACTTTATTTGGTGATTCTCATATTGTAGACACAAGCACCTAATTTATTTAAATGGAAATTATACATTTAAACCTTCAGGTCACATCACTTGACTTCCCCGTTAATCATCGATTTGCTGGAGCGTGCGCCAGTAACGTCTCCATGTGTCCCTGTCACGTGCTAGTGTAGCCCAGTGGCGTCTGTTTGCTCTAGGAACATGAAGAGCCTCAAACCGATCGTTCATGATCTTGATGAAGTCTGACCATCTGGTAGGTGGGCGGCCACGCGGTCTTTTGACATCCCGTGGAATCCAGTCGGTAACAGCTCTAGTCCAGCAGTCATCTCTAAATCTCATTACGCGACCAGCCCATCTGATTTTTGACACCTTGGCAAACGAGACAGCGTCCCTGATTCTTGATCGTCCACGGAGGTCGGAACTCCGGATTCTTTCTCTCATTTGAGTGAAACGTGATAATCCAGGCATAGTTCTTTCAATTCCTCTTCAAGAGACCTGAATAGCGTTCTCATCCTGTTTGTGTAGGGCCCAGGTCTCTGAGGCATATGTTAATGCAGGAAGAACAGCGGAATCAAAGAGATGTGCCTGGAGCCAGAGGTTCTTCGTCCTCTTAGCTATTTCTTCAACACTCTTGAAGGCGTTCCAAGCTGCTCTCTTCCTCCTGCGCAACTCGGGTGCCAGGTCATTTGTCATGTTGACTTCTCGACCTAGGTACACATAGCTGTTGATTCGGAGATGGTCGTTCCGTTGAGAGTGAATGGGGCGTCAGGAACGAGGCTGTTTCTCATAAACATTGTCTTCGTAAGATTCAGCTGTAGTCCGACCTTTCCACACTCACGGTCGTAGTTGGCCAGCATTTGTGCAGCTTGGCTGATGTTTGGTGTTATTAAAACAATGTCATCAGCAAAGCGGGGGTGGTGTAGTTGCCGACCATCTATCTTCAGGTAACAACTTACAAAACCTGAAGAGTACTTGCCACTTCCTTAGTTTTATGTTTCTTTAAAAAAATGTCCCTTTTCCTTATATTATTCCCTTTGGAATTATTTTTCTATAGATCCTCTCTCACCTCTGCTAAAATTTTTATGCTGAAAAAATCAGTGTGCAAAATTGTAAAACATATTGATCTTTTCACAACGTAGAGTATTATAATCTATGAGTCTTCTTTTTAAATATAGTTCCCTGCTCCTAATAACTTTAACCATCTTCTAAGGTATTTAGATACTAATAGTAAATACAGTCCTCTTCTCCTAATGACTTTAACCATCTACTAAGGCATTTAGATAATAATAAATACAGCCCCCTGATTCTAATAGCATTAACCATCTACTAAGGTACTAAAGATAATAATAATAATAAACACATGAATATTTCTTTTTCTTTTATAATGGTAGATTCTAATACGATTAGATGACGAGATGTCACAGTTTAGGGTGAAGTGTTTCTAGTAAAAGAGAAAAAGCACTATCAAAATAATTCATTATTGCAATGAGTCAGATTCTTGGACTGTACATTACAAATTGTTTAATAATTTAACTACTTAATAATTGTTTAATAGTAGTAGTTCAACTATGGATAAAATAATGAAGCCGGGGCCAGAGAAATGGCTCAAAGGGAAGAGTGCCTGCATTGTCTGCACAGGGAGTTCAATCCCAACACTTCAAGCCTCCCATCAAGGCCAGATTAGCTGTGTTGGCTCCTGAGCACAGAACTATCAGCCCACACCGTGAGACCCAATATCACAGTGAGTGGATCCCCTTACGACCCCCCCTACCCACACACATACACGCATAATGAAACCCTCAAACTCACCCAATGGGCCTTGAAACCACAAGTTCTGCCTGTGGTTCAGGTTTGGATTCCAGAATGATGTTATACACTTCCTCAAACGTGGCTCCTTGCAATAGCCTTCCATTCCACTCTAACACCTCGTCACCTAGAGAGTGTGTCAGTATGGATCATCTCAGAGATAGCTCAAGCTCATGAAACGCACTTGAAACAAAAGCAACCTTCAACTAAATGAGCTTCATAGACCACACATCACTGAGGACAGCTAAAGGGGAAGACGAATCTAATGGTCAGGATGACTAAGTTCATTTTATTTAAAAGAGCCAGGGACAAAAAGGGAAACAGATAAATGTCATTTCTGTTGCTTCTTAATAAAAAAAAAAACTCTAATTCTAGAAAGTATCAAGATTAGTTGCCTTTGCGACAGAGGCCTCCTGACCCCAATTATTTAAAATTTTAGAATTTCAGGAGTATGTAGCTGCAAAAACGGCTGCGCAACATCTCATACTATTCATAACAAATAATACAAAATAAATTATTTAGCATCTGCCCGGGGGCAGGCTTGAGTGGCGGTGGGAAAATTTTAAAAAATGGTAGTGAGAAGTTGGTGTTGAAATATTGAATGTAATCAATTATTGTGAACAACTTTATGAAATAAAATTAAAAATAAAAAAGTTTAATTGCCTCTGCGAGATTTTATGGCACTGTATTCTAAGCTTCCCTGAGTAAGCTGTGCATGTCTTCATGCTACCATACAAAGCTTACTACTTAGTTAGTGATTAATTCCTGCCCAAGGCTCTGAAGAAACTTGCCAATAGTATCCAAAGGAGATAGGAGTGGCTCATTTTAGGAAATATATATTTAGCCTTGGAATTCGTTCCTTAAACCATGTTATAATTTTTTTTAAAGATACAAAGTTTCTGGGAAGCAAATTTGGTTAATACCAGAAAAAGAATATCTATCAGGAAAAAAATCAATAAACATAGAAATCTCATCTTAAGAAATACAACATACAACTTTCCATTAATGAATAAGATTATGTATTTAGGTGAAATGAGCTATTTGTTACTGGTCAAAGTGAGAAAAACATTTTCGATAACTACTTAAGTTTAACAGCGTCAAGCTAAAAAAACAAAACAAAACAAAACAAAATAGAAACCTACCTGGTCTAAGATGCCCTACCGTATCAGCTAAACTTCCCCTTTTCACTTTGGTAATATATGCACACAGCCGACCTGATTCAGTCATCTTTCCTCCTACAACCTGTTTAAAAGAGGAAACAGGCATATTGTTCAGAAGAACAATGTTAAAGATTCAAGTAAAAAATAAGATAATTTGAAGCTCTTAAATCAGTAATTTAATATGCTAAAAATGGATAAAATGATAGTATTAATACTAGAAATTGTGTCAATGGCCTAAGAAAGGACTCATTTCACATATTCCAAATGCTTTTCAATACCCTATTTTCTTAAAATTTCACATACCTGATAAACAACAGCTTGTCATTTTTGTCTTTAATACAGAATTGTATCATTTCTTAAGCATGTCATTATATACTATATGACATTCCCAGTTATATGTTTCAAATACCATAAATAATTTGTTCCTTGTACTATAACTATGGTACCCAACCAAAATTTCTTTAATTAATAGTCTGTGTAAACTGATTATCTGCATCAATGATGATGGATTTTTTCTAAGAAACTTACAAATTTTCCTTCATTTTTTCAGAATTGCAGATCACCTGCATCCCAACTTTTCTAACTTTATGTTTCTACTGAGTTTATATAATATATATTTATATATATAAATTTGTATGCATACTTACATATAGATAAAATCACTTGAGACATAAATATATATACATATTAGGGAAAGAAAACAGTTTAACAGTAATGAAATATAGAGTAATGAAATATATAGTAATGAAAAATATATAGTAATGAATGAAAATATATAGTAATATATGAAAATATATAGTAATAATGAAAATATATAGTAATAAATGAAAATATATGAAAATAAATGAAATAAATAAATAATGAATGAAAAAATGAAATAAATGAAATGAAATAAATGAAATGAAATAAAAAATGAAATAAATGAAATAAATGAAAATATATAGTAATAAATGAAAAATATATAGTAATGAAAAATATAGTAATGAAATATAGAGTAATGAAATATAGAGTAATGAAAAATAGAGTTAAATGATTATATGTAATACTGAGCTCTTCCCAAACTAAGGCTATGATTTCGATCAGCTTCTATTTAAAGGATAAACTATGTAACAAGTCACAGAATTAAATCACAAGTTTCACTGACAATTGTTTTTTTTTCTGAGTGGAAAGTATCTGAATTTAAAAAATCACTTTTATTATCTTAGTCCAAGTATTCGTACCTAATTTTCAGTGGATTACTATGCAACATTTCAGTTACTATTAATTTTCCTGTATTTGACACTTAAAGTTAAATATACAGATTCTTTATTAATATTTTACATTTTGGCATCATGAGATTTAATATTAACAATTTATGCTTACCGTAATGACGGACATTGAACAAAATGTCCATGCAGTGTTCTGTTTGATTTTATTAAAACAACTGAATAAATACTATCTCCTTTATACAAATGAGGCTAAAACGTTTAGCTGTTTATTACAATGCGGAGAGTTATTACTGCATGATAGTAACTATCTGCATATAATTCAAGCCACAATTCCTAGCCTCTATACTACTCTGCATTTTACAGGTAGATTTATAATCAAATTCCACAATCATCACATCTTTGTAACAAAGGAAAAGTGACATTTCTCAAAGCCCATTTCTTTTGGAGGGTGAGTATTAACACCCCAATAAATGCTGAGTGTACAATTTCACATACTCTAGTTTCTAAAGTCGAACAATCCCAACATGGGTGACATGTCATTATGGATTAACTCCAGAAACATTTACTCTTTTATTACATCTGTGTTATATTTGCTGTACAGATGCACAAAAGTAAAGAGAGCTCTATTTAGTGTACTTTCCAAAAAATTATCTGGTACCTTAAGGTAAAATGTAAATCAATATTTATAATATAGCTCCTATCCTAGCTTAAGTATTTGAGTTTCCAGGCTTAAACATAAACAGTATTCTGAACTTCTCAGACACAAGAATACAAAATACACTTTGCTATGCTGATCCCAAAATTGTGTTACCTGTACAATATGGTATATTTTCTAAAGTTAACATACAAACTTGCAGGCTATCGAATGTAGCCTGCCCACAGGGCAGAGTCTGGCAAACTCCCCGTGGCATACCAAATATGCCAGATACCAGTAACAATGATGGGTCTCATTCTCCTAAATAGCCTTGAATATAATCTCAGGGCTAGGATGAAAGAGACGTTACTGGGGCCTGCTCGAGGCAATCGACGAATAACAGGATGATGAAATGAAAAAAAAAACATACATAGAAATCAATGACATCATTTTTATAGACTATAAACACAATGACACAAAGGACAAACTGGGGGCTGGAGCAATAGCACAGCGGGTAGGGCATTTGCCTTGCACACGGCCGACCTGGGTTTGATTCCCAGCATCTCACATGGTCCTCCGAGCACCGCCAGAAGTAATTCCTGAGTGCAGAGCTAGGAGTAACCTGTGAGCATTGCCAGGTGCGACCCAAACAGAAAAAAAAAAAAGGACAAACTGGATAGCTAAAATATGCTTGAGTTTTGTTTGAGGTGGTACAACTCAGATTATGTTTTCTAAAATTGTACTTTAAGTATTGCCGTAGAAAAATGACAACTTCTGAAATAATTGTTAGAAAATGAACATATTTGGAATAATGAGTGCAATTATCTTAAGATTCTTGAAAATAAAATACAAAATGGGCGTAGTCATAAAAATTTATTATCTTAGGACTATAGCAATAATACAGCACTTGCTTTGCATGCAGCCAACCAGGGTTCTATATCCGGCACCCCATATGGTTCCCCAAGCCCACAAGGAGTGGCCCCTGAGCACAGAGCCGGGAGTAAGCCAAGAGCACTTCTGGGTAACGCCAAAAAACAAACCAAAAAAAATTATCTTTTGCTTTTTTTGAAAATCTGCAAAATTTTCATTTAGTTCAGTACATACCTTTAAACCAAGCATTGCTCCTGAGTCTCGAGGTACACTTCCATCTTTTAAACGTTTATTTAATAAAATTCGACCAATTAAACGATCTCCATCTTTGGATGGTTGCCATGTCACAGGGTGCTGACAGAATTCATCAACAAACAAAAAAAATTAATGACCTTTTATGATAAATGACCTTATGGTATGATAACTCTAAACTTAAAATTTCCAAAATAGTATGATTACACAAACCAGTTTCCATTCCAAACACTGACCAAGAAGGCTTATTACCTTATAATCTCAATTGTATAAGCAAAAGATCTTTTTCTAAATTCAAATATTTAAACAGTTCTTTTGCAGAACACTGAACTTCAAAATCTGAGAAACTGTGAAAAGAAAGGCAAACCTCTAATTCATCCACACACTGGGGACTAATTAGAATTCACAGGCAGAAAAGACAAATTGAAATTATATGCAGTTTTACTCATTAAAAATATGAATTTGATCTTCAGACACTTTTGGGAGGCTTCCAAAAACTTTATTATGGCATAAGTTACAAGGTTGAGCTGTATTAAAACATAAAATTCAAAGACACGATGAGGGGTTTTTTGAAACAGGTTGCTAGATTAAAATTATAAAAAAATTACACAAGCCCCTAATAACTTTCCAATTCAATCTGCATTGGAGAAATGGAACTCATTCAAAGGTGAAGACATATTACACGTCTCACGTTTTGGAGGTTCACTCTTTGCTCAAGTTAGAAAGTTAACGTTCAGTGATTCAATGGTATCCCTTATTAAATAACCTACAGACTGTAGCAGTTTCTTTCTCAGGGGGAGAATCAAGTCCTTGATAAATATCACTGCACCAGTCCATTGTCAATCATATGTCAAAAAACAAAGTAAATGATTTGTGTAATCACAGTTTCATGGTGATCTAAAAGTAACATGCACATCGTTTCATGCATTAGCAGGCAAAAGACGAGTTCCAGCAATCACATCTATATGATAAAAAGATATCAAGTCTCACTATGCTAAAAGCAAAAAATAACAAATACCAAAGCATATGGCAATGGTTAATGCTAATTGATACTACATTAAAATGCTTTGACAATAAAACAAAAGAGCAAAATGACAGTGAAAGGGAAAAAAGAAAAACAACTTTTTCTGTGCAAAGAGACCCAATTATCTCCCTTTAACCTGGGATTCAAACTAGTAATAATTTAATTTTCATCCCAAGGAAAATATAGGCAAGCAATCAAATAAGCCAATCCAAAAAGTCTTTGTATTTGTGATTTATAATAACATTACAAATCTCTCTCATGCGACCATAAACAGAACATTCCTTTGTTCCTAATTTTTATTTTCATTGAACTTATTTTTTGGTATGCCATCAAATTAAAAATCAGCAAAGCAAGCACAAAGTAATTTGGTTGGTTTTTTGGTTCGGTTTTGTTTTTCTTTTCTGCACCTTAAGAAATGCTACATTGACCCTTACAATGCCCTGTCCTTTCATTATGTTCTGCTTTAATGAGTGACAGAGAGCAAACGAAGACCAAATGAGCAGGTAAAAAAGGCAGCGCCACGATCTCAGTACCTTATCACTATGGCTATGTTCTTCGTTAAGGGTTGTGCTACTACACGTATCTACCCCAGAGTCCTTAATCTGAGGCTCGGACCATTCCAAATCCTCTTCCAAAGAGTGGCCACCAAAGTACATCATTTTCTTTTGTCTCTCAGACCTGGTGTTAGAGTCCGACAGAACTGCCTGCTCACTAGTTTTTCTTTTTCCCTTTTGACTGTCCCCTACAGGTGTGGGATAAAAAAATAATAATAAAATAAAGAAACAAGGAAGAAAAGAAAACATGCAAAGACGTAAATAAAAAAAGGGAAAATGGAATGATAACGAAAATTAAATAGTAAGGCTCCCCATGTCTCACCAAAGACATTTGGGAGGCCTCACTGCTATGCCAAGACGTATGGTCCAACCAGTTGTAATCCATGTCTCCTGGGAAAGTGGGACAGACAGAGTGCAGTAAAGGAGACGGCGAAAGAAAAGACGAACAAAGACATTATAAGCATTTTCAACTGTGTGATTCTGTCTGCTTCCAAGAACTTTTGTCTTAGGGCTCACTATATGTATGTGTGGATATATATATACATATATATATATATATCCACATACACATATATATATTCCAAGAGAAAGCTAAGACTCCAAATGAGTAAAACTTATAGAAAGCTGGATATAAAGCTTATGTACTCTAGCAGATCATAGAAATAAAAGTTCTGAAAGAAGGGGAAAGGCTAACAATAAATAGGAATAAAAACAAAAATATATATATTGTTTAAAAAAGAAAAAAGGACTAATAGCTATATGTATTACTTATATTATTTATTTCATGCTGGCCTAGAGGAGGTTTTGCTCTCCAAAGATTAAAGAACATTTTAAAATTAAAAAGTGGTTTATCAATAACCACTATCACAAAAAGGAAGTTAAACGTAGATCCTCGAATGTAATATTTTTTCTATAGTACTGCCACCACCTAAAACATAGGAATGTTTAAAAAAAAGAAGAAGAAATTGGTTACAAAAAAGATCAATTTTATATTAAAATGATAAGACATTCATTCTATTTCTATTATAAAAGTAAAACAAACTTTACTCAAATATAATTCACTAATCTTTGAAATAATTTTTCAACTTTTTTCAGAAACCACATTCTCAACATAGTTTTTAAAAAATGATTTTGTAAAATTTTTAAAAACTCTATTTCCCAAAGTAGTGTGTATCTTATTTGCCTTAAATTTGAAAAGTATTTTCTTTTTAGTTTATGTGTACACACATATTTTTAAATCTGTTCATAATTTATTTAAAAATATTCACTACACACCCTCCATTTACTATTCATAGTGAGTGCTAAGCTCTATAAGTTAAAGATTCAAAACCAAGTCAAACAACATAGTGGAGATAAACACAACAAACAGAGAGACACAGGAGGGAACAAAACACTATGAGAAAGTATGATATGATTGAATTAAGATTTTGAGATGAATAAACACTTCTAAACAAGGATGTTTAAGATAAGAAATAAAATGTGTAGCCTGAAGGATGAAAAGTTAGGCTAATTAAAAGTGGAAGACAAAGTTTTCGAATAAGTATCAACAAGTTATATAGGAGATCTGATGAAAACACCAAGGGGTCTGAACCAAAGAACACAAGAAGACAGTGCTAGACAAGACTGGTAAGTAAGACCAAACCAGCTGAGAAGGATTTTCAAAACCCCCGTTAGCCTTTTTTTTAATAGTAGTCTATTCATTCCATTCATTGGAGGACATTAAGGAAGATAATGAGGGGTAGAAGAGATAGTATTCAATAGGTAAGGTGCTTGCCTTGCACACAGCCACCCAGGACTGATCCCTGCTACCCCCAGTCCCAGCAGGAGTGATCCCTGAGCACACAGCCAAGAGCAGCCTCAAGGGAGGAAAGAAGGGAGATACGGGGAAGAAAATGACATAATTGATTTATTTACATTTTAAAAAGATAAATCTACATACTAAACAGAGAGAAGATAGAAAGACACCGAGTTAAAAGGTTTTGAGAAGCTAAGAGTATTAAAAAGATTTAGTAGTCGAGGATAACTCTCAAGTTTCTGACATAAACCGAGGAATAGAAGGAAAGACAATATATGGGCTGGAGGAGAAGAAAATTGGTTTTTTTTTTTTTTTTGCTTTTTGGGTCACACCCGGCGATGCTCAGGGGTTACTCCTGGTTCATGCACTTAGGAATTGCTCCTGGCGGTGGTCAGGGGACCATATCGGGTGCTGGGAATCGAACCTGTGTTGGTCATGTTGGCTGAGTGCAAGGCAAACACCCTACCCTCTGTGCTATCGCTCCAGCCCCAGAAGGAAATTGTTTTATCCCAGAAGGGGCAGGAAAGAATTATTCTATTTCACAGAACTTAAAATTTTATTGGCTGCAGAGTCATAGGTATTAAAATGGTTTTTAAAATGCATTTTAGAATTTATTAAATGTGGCAATTGGTTTTGGATATATTATTCAAACTAATTGTAATTCTTTCAACTGAGAAGCATGAAATCAATTAGTTAAGCTATAGTGCAGCCTCAAAGAAGGGTCTGAGAAAAGATGTAAATTGAATGTTATTGGCATATGGACAGGAACAGAGAAATCATTTAAGGGGGCCAGAGTAACAGTATAGAGGTAAGGGCATTTGCCTTGCACGTGGCCTAATTATCTCTGGCATTGCATATGGTCCTTTGAGCATTGCCAGGAGCAATTACTGAGCAATTACAGGAGAAACCCCTGAACAGTACTAGCTGTGATCCAGAAAATAAAAACAAACTGAGAGAGAGAGAGAGAGAGAAAGAGAGAGAGAGAGAGAGAGAGAGAGAGAGAGAGAGAGAGAGCAATATCATTTAAGAACAGAAGAGGAGCCTAACTGTTGATTGAGGAGAAGACGAGGAAGGTAGGGAGGGAAGGATTCCCAATCAAAAGAAAAATCAGTAGGAGAAATGAACAGTATGGAAGGATTTCTACATACTAGGTAAACTGAAGAAAGAAAAATACGTGCTTGATTTGGGAACACAAAGATCAAGAAGATTAAAATCAATTTAGAAAAATAATGAAACTAAGAAACTGAAGACTAAATGTCACTGTCACTGTCCTCCCGTCGTTCACCTATTTGCTTGGGTGGGCCCAATAATGTCTCCATTTTTTTTTGAGACTTGTTGTTACTGTGTTTGGCATATTGAACACGTCACGGGGAGCTTGCCAGGCTTTGCAGAGCGGGCGAGACACTCTCGGTAGCGAGCCGGGCTCTCTGAGAGGGGCAGAGGAATGAACCCGGCTCGGCCAGTCTGGCTGTGTGCAAGGCAAATGCCCTACCACTGTGCTATAATAGAAAATGTGTGTATATCTGAATTGTTACACAAGTGCAATCACCCCAAAACATCGATTTGCTCGAGCAGGCCCAGTAACGTCTTCATTTTGAGATTTGTTGTTACTGTGTTTGGCATATTGAATACGTCACAGGTAGCTTGCCAGGCTTTGCCGAGCAGGCGAGATACTCTCTGTAGCTTTCTCGGGCTCTCCGAGAGGGGCGGAGGAATCGAACCCGGTTCGGCCAGGCTGGCTGCACAAGGCAAACGCCATACTGCTGTGCTATCGCTCCAGTCCAGGATAATAAATATCACTTGAAAATTGTTGTACATACAAATTCTTTTGTACTATCCTAGTCTTAGTTGGTCAGAAATTCTGTAGGTGAGGTCTAGTGATTTCTATTTTAAAAAGCTCACCAGTTGATTATGAACTTATGGAGAATGACTAGACATCATTCTTTTAAACAGCTAACAGTTAATAATAACATAATTATACTAGCATTACAGAATTTAATTTGTAGGGAGGAAGTTCTACTCAGGCACTAGAGATGTGCTCAGCAATTTTCCCAAGTTATTTATGATACAAAGAGGCAATTATTATTTATCGCTACCCAAAAGGCAGTATTTATATTGAAGGTATTTGTATCTCGGAAAACCTTTCAACATATACTACAATTCCAAAACAAAACATTGAAAAATCTCTGGATTCGATTAAATGTGGATACAGTAAGTGAAAATTGTTGACAAATTTATAAGATGTGAAAGTTCAGTTCACAATGTCTCTTCTCCTTTATGCTTGCAACTTATTTTAAAAAGGAACAGAGACGTAGCTCTTTCCTCTATAAATGAAAGAACAGAGGTTTAATAATTTGAAGTTAAAGTGACTACAATGGGGTGAAAATTAGGAATGTCTTACAAAAGTCATTCAATTAATATTTGTTGGATGAGTAAAAGTTGGTGTTACTATAAGAATTAAAGTACTCATGTAAATCATGTGAAAGTAGTCTTACACTACTAAGTTTTTAGCATTGAAGTACTTTTCACTTCAGATAACTGATCATTTTATGTCTTTATTTTGTAAGGTTCAAAGGGTAGAACTAAGATAATAAAATACCTTTCCTTTCGTAGCAATATAAAATATGTTTCTGGATTTTCCAGATCTAGAGTAAGAGAAAACATAAATAGGGTGTGAAAAAATTCTTGAAATTTTAAAAACAAATAGATGAATTGCCAAATGTAAACAATTGCCAAATGGAAACAATTCAAAACAAGAGGAACAACTCAACTATGTGGAAGATATAAAAACAACAACAAAAAAGACCCAATTCAAAGAACAGAGAAAATAACTAAGAAATACAACAAAACGAAATTAACATTTCCTCAGGGTCAAAAGATCTATGGTTCATGTCACTGTAGTCCTAAAAAGAGATGAGAAAAAAAAAGATGGTGCTAAAAATAGGTTCAAAGAAATACTGACTGAAGATCACCTACACTTGCAAATCACATCCTGTTTGACCTAATAAAGTATGTAAGTTGCTAGGCAAGAAACAGGTCTCCAAGAAAGAAATCTATGTGTGCACCAAGGCACACTATAAGTAGATTAAAAAGCAAAGACAGATTATCTTGAAAACAGAAAGAAAGGAACACCTTACCGAAAAAACAATTTGAATAGCATCTGATTTCTCATAAGAAACCTTGGAGGCCAGAAGGAAATGCCAAATATTTTTTAACTACTTAAGTAAAAGAAATGTAAGCCCTAAATTCTAAACATGAGATTATCTTTCAAAATGAATAAGAAATAAAGATATTATTTAACGAAAGAAAAAGAATTTTCACCAGTAGAATATTTAACCAGTAAAATAGAAAATTCAGCAGTAGAATTTCACTACAGGAAATTCTGAAAACTAAAAAGAACAAGAAGAAAGGAACTTAGCAATACTGAGAAGTGATAAAAGAACATTATAAAATATATAAGTGAATATAAGAGACTTCCCTTCCTTTGTGTGTTCAAAATGTTCCTATATTTGTTATTTAAAGCAAAAATGTATACTGTATAATGATGTGTTTTTAACATAAAATAGAAGTAATATTCATAGTATTTCATTATAAACAAGAAAGAACAAAAGAACCTAAAGACAAGGATTATACATTTGATATGGAATAAATAAAAGCACTAATGTAAAGTGAAAAGTTGTGCAATTGTGAGCTATTGGAGAAACCATTTCAAAAAATCTTTGTTCAACAATATAGTAAAAAAAAGTGCAACAGATGAATCAAAATACTTTCAGGAAATGCATAATAACCCATAAAAAGACAAGGAAAAGGGAAAATAGGAATAAATAGAAAGCAAAAATAAGAGCAAACAGCAAAAAATAAAAGTGCAACCCCATGTCTTGCATGAATAAAGTTAACAAAATTCTAAAAGAATGCAACAAAATATAAAATAAATTATACATGCTGACAAAATAAGGTTTGCAGCTGGAATGCAGGGCAGCAAATGTTGATGCCAGTACTGCAATTTGGGTTAAGTCACATCCAAGTGTGACCTACCATTGGTGCATACTGGCGTAGATGTGTAAATAAATGTCACTGTCACTGTCCTCCCATTGTTCATCGATTTGCTCAAGTGGGCCCAGTAACATCTCCATTGTGAGACTTGTTGTTACTGTGCTTGGCATATTGAATACTTCACGGGGAGCTTGCCAGGCTTCACCTTGCAGGCGAGATACTCTCAGTAGCTTGCCGAGCTCTGTGAGAGGGGCAGAGGAATCGAACCCAGTCGACCGGGTTGGCCGTTTGCAAGGCAAACGCCCTACTTGCTGTGCTATCGCTTCAGCCCTACGTAAATTTATACTAAAAATTAAATGTAACCTGATGTCTTCATAAGCTTAAAGATTTAAAAAAAAAAATTCTACTATTTATTGATGTAGAAAAAGCATTCGTGATTTTTTAAAATATGTAAAAAATGCAACAGATGAATCAAAATTCTTTCTGGAAATGCATAATAACTCATAAAAAGATAAGAAAAGAAAAAAGAAAAATAGGAATAAATAGAAAGCAAAAAGATAATAGAAAACAAGGAATTGGGGAGCATTTGCTCAAATAATGCAGTATATCAGACAAAACAGACAGCTTTTATTTTTGAGAGGTTAAAAGAAAAATAAGGTAAAGGTAAAGGCCCTCCCGTTGATCGTCGATTTGCTCGAGCGGGCCCAGTAACGTCTCCATTGGAGACCTTGTTTTTACTGTGTCTGGCATATCGAATACTCTCGGTAGCTTGCCGGGCTCTCCGAGAGGGGCGGAGGAATTGAACTCAGGTCGGCCATGTTGGCCGCTTGTAAGGCGAACGCCCTACCCGCTGTGCTATCGCTCCAGCGATATTTAAAAGAAAAATAAGAAATTCCTGTGTGCTTTAGATGAAGCAAAATTGAATCTTTAGGATATGTTTACTTGAAATAGACAAAAAGTAGAACCAGCCAAAACGTGCTTCAATAAGTGAATAGCCAAACAAACTAAGCTGTAACCGTACTGTGGAATATTATATAAAAACAAACAAAAAAGTAGAGATTATTGACACATAAAGCACTAATTAACCTCAAGAACATTTTTCTGAATAGAGAAAAAAATCAAACGTCACATATTATAATATTTCATTCACATAACATTCTTTTCATGATAAAAATCATTGACCTAAGAACAAATTAATGTATGGGAAGAAGAAGGCACATAAAGTAGTATAGGAGTCAGAGATAGTATAGCGGGTAGGGCACTTGCCTTGCTAACAGGCAACCAAGTTCGATACTCAGCACTACATACGATCCCTGAGCACTTCCTGGAGTGATCCTTGAGCACAAAGCCCTGAGAACAGCTGGGAGTGGTCCAAAATTTTTTAAAAGGGAAGTAGCAAAAGACGATTTTTGAGGGAATACAGTAGTTGCATGTCTTTTTTTGGCTGGTTGGTTGGTTGGTTGGTTGGTTGGTTGATAGATATTTGGGGAGGGTTGGGGCACACCTGGAAATGCTCAGGGCTTACTCCTGGCTCTGCCTGGCGGGGCTTGGGGAACTAAATGTGGTGCTGGGGACTGAGCTTGGGTCTTCCGTGTGCAAGGCAAGTGTTCCGCCTACTATACTATGGCACTAGCCCAGTAGCTGCATGTCTTTATAGTAGCAGTTGCTATATTAATATATGTGTGTGACTAGATAGCACAGAACTACATAAACACATTGTTTCAGTATAATACACACACACACACACACACACACACACACACACACACACACACACACACAGAGGATGGAATGCTACTTGACTAATAAGAAAAGAGGAAATAATGCAATTTGCTGCTCTGTGGATGGATCAGGAGGGTATCACGCTGAGTGAGGTGAGTCAAAAGGAGAGGGCGGATAAAGAATCACCTCTTTCAAAGGTGAGCTATAAAGAAACACAGTAATGGAATAACAAATGGCTAGAGGCAACAGAAACAGAGGAAACAGAGAACGACTCTGCATGTAGAACTGAGTTTACCATGGCAGAAGTCATAGGGGATGTGTTTGTGTGGGGGGGGACAGACACTGGTGGAGGGTGTACTGTAAATGACAGTACTATAAATGACAGTTCCCCCCAAAAGAAAAAATAGTAAAAACTAAATACATTGTTACAGTGTTCTGGTTCTGGTGCTATAACCATACTTAAACCAAACAGAACCACTAGGAGGAACTAGGGGAAGGACACAGAAGATTCTTAGTACTCTCTTTGCAATTTCTGGCAAATCTGTGATTATTTAAAAATTTAAAACAATGTGTTGCTGACTTCATAGGCAGTATATATTTCATCTGGAAGTATTCAAAGGAAAGTCTAGAAAATGATTTGCTAGGATGACGTTGAGATAAATGTTTCAGATAGGAACTTACATGGAATCCTATCTAACCTGAATGTCCAATTATTCTTTTAGTGTAAGTATAAGTGAAACAAATTTAAACATAAGTTAAAAAGTCAAATATATCGAAAGATTTACAGACTAAAGTTTTTTCCAGCTTGCCCCATTATAAAATAAATGGTGTGTATATTTATGTTTGTATGTATGTTGAGTGTATACTTAATAATAGAGAAAATGTTAAGATAATCTATAGCATTACTTTCTATAATCATTAAATGAATACAACTGTTAAGTTGTTCTTATGTAATTGTATTTCATTAGTATATTCAAGGTTTTGCATTTAAATCACATGCTAAAAAATCTTCTTTTGGGGCTGGAGTGATAGATACCCACAACGGGTAGGGTGTTTGCCTTGCACGCAGCCAACCCGGGTTCTATTCCCAGCATCCCACATGGTTCCGTGAGCACCACCAGGATTAATTCCTGAGTGCATGAGCCAGGAGTAACCCTGTGCATTGCCGGGTGTGACCCAAAAACAAAAACAAAACAAAAAAGTCTTCCTTTATTCTCTCATTTTTAACTTTAACTATGTTTATAAAGTCATAATGTGTTGAGTAGTTTTATATGTTGGAGACAATCAATCATCTAATATTGGCTCCCGTACTAATTAATTTATGACTTGGAAAATCATGTAATATGACCATTTACTCATCTGTATAAAAAGATTTATTGTGCTATCTCACAGACTACTGTTGAGAGGTTTAAGGAATATAACAGCCATTAAAGTTATTGACAAAATATAGTGCCTTAATACTGTAGCATAATCATTATCATTATTAAAATGAAATACTCATAACTTTCATTCTCAATAGGAAAATACCATCTAAGACCCTATTATGTTTCATTGTCTTTTCTCTGCTTCATATTTTACCCTTCTCTTCACTGTTTTCAAGCTATAAACATTGGCATTTCCCAGCATGGAATTCTAGTCTGCAAAATGTCAACAGGCTTAAGTGATATAAAGGTCTTCTAGTCAAATAAGTTTAGAACACTCTGGATTAAATGTAATTAGATTCCTTAAGGGCAGAATCACATAGTAATGACAACATGCTTCTTTACAAGAATTATATAGCACATTGTTTCCACAAATTTAATTAGGACTAATCTCATTTATAAGACAAGTGTTCCAGGAACTGTATTTTGAGACATACTACTAAAACCTTTCTGGGGGTCATTTTTCCTTGTAAGATAGCTATTAAAACTACTAATAGGTCTCTTTCCCTAGAAGAAAAATGTTAGCATTAAAGGAGTCTCATAGTTCAATATTTTAGTTACGTGTAAGGAGGAGTTTCTAAAGAGCTCCATAATCTCCACTGCATGGTGGCCAGCTCTGAGCAGGCCTGAGAATGGGTGATCTGCCCTGATCATGGTCATGGGACGGGACTGCCATCTCACTGACAGGACTCTACCCAGGTCAGAACTGGCTCTAGAGCCTCAATCTGATGGCATAAGGATTCCCAGTGAGAAACCCAAGAGCCAAAGAGCAGCAGGTGGACTTTAGTATGAACACAATCTAGAAACCAAGGGTGGCATCCAGTCACAAGCAGGGCTGACTCTGCCAAGCATGCTTCTTTATTATTTTTTTCTTTTAACTGAATCTTATTAAAATACTATGATTTACAATACCATTAGTGATGGCTTCATACATGCATCATCCCAACACCAATCTGCCAACTGTGTTTCCCCTTCCCTTCACAAAGATCCCAAAGCCCCACAAAAAATGTGTATATAGTCACAATTTTTTAATCCATTTATTTGTAGTTGGGCTTTTGTATTGTTTCTGTATCTTGTACTAAGTACAGCAAATGAACACAGGTGTGCAAATATTTTTTCAAATTAATGTTTTTGTGTGTGGAGTAGATGTGAGGAATCGGTATTGCTTGGTGCTATAGAGTTCTATTCTTAATTTTTTTTTAGAAATCTCCATACTACTCTAAAAATCTTAAACTGAGAAATGATAGTAACAAAAGAATAAAGTAAACAAGAGAACACTATCCATCCCTAAGAAAGAATAAAATCATGCAGTTTGTCACAACAGGTGTAGTGAGGAGATTATGCACATGGGAAACCACCATTAACAGGACTGGCTTTTTGTTTTACTGTGTTCTGGGAAGGGGAGGGGGGTGGTAGTGTTTAATGATAAAAAAAAAGCTGCACAAGTATACGGCAATGCCTGGATGCTGGACATTTTACCAGTCTCCCCCCCCCCCCCCCACACACACACACCGCATGGGAGTTAATGAGTTAATTCACTAAGATCTGGGGATTGGTTACTAACTGTCCTTTCATTCTTACAGGATGGAGAGACAAGCCTTGCCTTCCTTTCACTTTTTTATTTTCCCTTTACACTTTATATAAACTTTGTGGTTTTCAAAGTTGTTCGTGATGATTCATTAACAGTATTATTAATCACAGGACTTCAACAAATAAAAATAGTTCAATAGAAGTTTCTAGTTCAGTTTTAATAATGTATTTTATTAATGAGATCAAGGAATGTTTAGAACAGATTAAACTCATTTTAGGTACTCTCAATAGCTTCTGAAGATGAAACTTTGTCAACAGAAGGAAAGAGATATAGCCCCTTCAAACAAGCTTTTAAAACTTGAAACCAGCTTTTTCCCAGTCAACCTCTACATCTTAAGACAGTGCAGCTGATGCTCTGACTGTCACCTTGAGACCCTCCGCAGACCACCCAGTTCAGTGCTGCTGAGGATCCAGAATGACAAAAACTGTGACACAGTAATTGCATGCCCTTGTAAGTCACTATATTTGTGATGACTTGCCCCAAATAACACTGTCATTTAAAAACAAGGGCAAGATCATAAAAAATATATCAGTAGATATAAAAGGACCACATATGCTTAGCCCAAATGTTAAGCTCCAAAATAAATTCAGGGCTAGCCAAGATATAATGGCATTTAAAATAGGAGAAAAGGGACCGAAGCAATAGTATAGCAGGTAGGGCACTTGCCTTGCATGTAACTGATCTGGGTTTGATCCCATCATCCTATACGGGGTGTTCCCTGAGAGCAGAGTCAGGAGTTAGCCCTGAGAACCACCAGGTGTGGCCCAAAAATCAATAATTATGATAACAATAATAGAATAAGGGACAAAATATGATGTAAAATTTTTTCCCCATTTTTGGGAGGACAACCAGACTGTGGTTTTTGGTTTGTTAAATATTCCATCTTCCTTTCTTCCTCTACTGGCTCTGTTCTCCAAATTGTCTATCTTTGACACCTCTGTTTACCCTCTCCCAAGAATAAATAAAGAGAGAAATGTGCCCTGGTACTTTTATAAAGCCTAATATGAAAAAACTCACTGTAAACCCAAGGAGATTGCATACACGTATTCTTGGATCTAGCAGACCCATCTCTCAAGACGGTCAGTTACAGATCCAGTAATGACAAAGTCAATCAGTCAGGTCAGGGTGTAGTGGGCATGAAAATGAAAACCTGACATCACATATTAATGCTTAAAAAAGCTCATACAGCGTCTTTACTACAAGTGGGGAAAGTTGATGACATGACTAAGTACTTAATGTAGAAAGAAATGCTCTTATCACAATATTAAAACTAAAATATATAACCTATAAAAAAAGTTGACTGCCTACTGTAACAGCATCATTTCTAAATCTTCAGCCTAGAGGAGATGGAGCAGCAAAATGTGTATCCAAAAAATCTACTGCAAGGGAAATAGCTTTAAAGTAATTTGGGCTGTAATTCATAGTAAGAAAAACATTTATTTACATTGTGAGCCTATAAACACACAACCTTTTTTTCTGGGTGTGCAGGGAGGTCTGGGTAATACTCAGCAGGCTCGGGAGTTATTTCTATACTATGATCAGGAGTGACCACTGGCAGTGCACAGGACCATATGCAATGAAGGGAATCAAAGCAGGGTCAATGGTGTGAAAAACAAGCAGTTTACCTCTTTACTATCTTTCCAGCCCCAAACATACAACTTTTGAAAAATGTCTTAAGGGATGAGACGGGGACAGGAAATGTTTTACTGGAGCCAGAGAGAGACAGAATATTCAGCGGGGTTTTTTTGCCTTGCGTGCAGCAGACCTATGATCAATCCCAGGCATCCCACATAACATATGAGCATTGCCAGGTGTGATTCCTGGACAGAGAGCAAGGAGTATGCCCTGAATATTACCAGGTGTGCCCATCTGCTCCAAACCACAATGTTTTACTGATCAGTTAGTCTTGTTCTGGGCTCCTGATCTATTATCTACTTTATTCTATTGCATTCTTGCATGATGGCCGTAACTGTTTCAGGTGGTCCTAAAAATGATGAGGGAGAGAATGAATAAAAGGGGTAGAGAATGAAAAAGGGGAAGTGGTAACGGGGGACTTTGGCCCACAAGGGGTATTGCACAATGGCTGGAGATATTTAGATTTTCATTACTGGGAATAAAGATGCAACTACATCGGATGGCAGAAGCCAAGGTATGCTACTAAATATTTCATAATGCACAAGGCAGTGCAGTATAATAAGCAGCACCCTGGGCTGGAATATAACACAGGAACCAAGGGATTTGCCTTGCATGTGGCTGACCCAGCACTGCAGATGGTCCTCCAGACACAATCAGATATGGTCCAATGACCCTCACCAAGAAATAGTTGTTTAACTACAAATGTTTAAGAACTGTTCTAGGTTACATGAAGTGAAAATCATAGCTAACACTGGAAGCCAGAAGTACTTTTTAAAGTTTATAATATATATATGTATGTGTGCGTATGTATTAAGCTTTGAAAGAAGCAACATTACGTCAGAGATACTATGACATCAATTCCCTCCATAGTCAAAAATAAAAATTGTGACTTTTTCACCCAACAAAATCGGAGGAAGTGATGAAACTGGCACTGAAAAAAGCAACATTATATCATACTGAGTTACCAAAGTGTTGTAAAGATAGAAATCACACCAGACCAGGCTCACTCTTCAAGCCTATGCTCTCCCTTGAATACATGTCTCTCTTGCTTGTCTTGATGCTTGCTTTGCTTGCTTATTTCCACTCTGGAGAAGCCTGTGTTCTCACTTGAACACGGACTTCTCCCTGTCTCCCCTCACATATTTCTAAATAAGTTTCAATTAAAACATTCTTGCTTCTCCAAAACAAAACAAAACAAAACAATCAGACAGAGCCAGTGGCTCTGTCACTCCAATTTCTCTCTGTAAGCACGACAGTACAATGGACTTATCCTGCTAACTAGTTGAGACTTCTTTTCTTGAGAGTAGAAAAGCATGTTTATTCATATATCTATATTTATTAGCTCAATTCAACAACTATAATGACTTTAAAATTTATAATTCTTTAAAAAAGAATTTGGTGATAAAAGGAGTATCTAGTTACCTAGAGTTTGGGAAGACATCTCAAAATTCTCTCTCAATAAGGCAAAAGAGTATATTCTTAGTCAGGAGATACGAGTCTAGTTCAAAGAGAGACAGCTTCTAGAAGACTAAAGTAAACCCAATCGACACAATCCTTGGGCTATACTATCACTCATAACCCTTGAAAATTTGTCCTGTAGAAGTCTTCACTGTTCACTACCACAGAATTCTAAAAGATGCAAAAAATTCTTAAATAGTTGTTCTTGATGTTGTTAAATAGTCACTGTTGTATGTGCATACAATCTACAATTACTACTGAACATATTAGATATATAGGTAAGAAAACAGGCATAGAGGTACTAGAGAGGCAGGGAAAATACCTAGATGTGTTTCAATTCTTCCCATAAAATTGTCACACCAATAATGGCCCAGTCATGCATGGACTGTAATCATCAACATCATTTAAAAGACTGTCACTGTCACTGTCACTGTCCTCCTGTTGTTTATCGATTTGCTCAAGCGGGCGGGCCCAGTAACATTGTGAGATTTGTTGTTACTGTTTTTGGCATATCGAATACGTCACGATGAGCTTGTCAGGCTTTGCCAAGAGGGCAAGATACTCTCGGTAGCGTGCCGGGCTCTCCAAGAGGAGTGGAGGAATCGAAAGCAGAGGAATTGAACTCTGGTTGGCAGAGTCGGCCGCGTTCAAGGCAAATGCCCTACCAGCTGTGCTATCGCTCCAGCCTATTTTGAGTAAAATGACATCTAAATAAAGTTGAGAGAATTTTTGTACATAATGAGGGTATCCAGGGTGGCAAATGACCACAGCTAAGCTCAAAAAGAAAAAAAAACTGTAAATATCTTGAATTTTTCTGTTTTGTTTTATTTGGGGGTCACATCAGATATGCTTGGGGTTCACTCCTAGCTCTTTGATAAAAGAACACTCCTGACAGTGCTCCAGGACCATATGTGGTGCTGGTTTTAAATGTGGGCTAGCTGTGTGCAGAGTGAATGTCTTACCTGCTGAACTATCTCTCCAGTTCCTATTAAATTTCTAATGAAACAACATGATGTCAAGAAAAAAAAACATTTTAAGCAGAGTGAACTATATGAACAATTTGCGAATTACCTCTGGAATTTGATTATTTAAAAAGCAGGAAAGAATCTGCTATGACTTAGAAATTATAATATAACATAAATGGGTCTGGACAGAATCTTTCCTATGAAAGTGAATGATAATGTTGTCCAATGCAATTTCTACAGTGTTGGTTAGCATTTTAAAATTAAATTACTGGACCCAATTTTGTTTTGCACATTTCTGACAGACAGGCTGTGCACATAATGAAAAAGAACAGGTAAGTCGAATAATGAATTAAGACATTTAAGTTGTAAAATACATTCTGGAAGCTATTTAGCCCAAGAATAATAAGCCAAAGAAACAATTAGCATTTGTTTTTGTTTTGTTTTAAACTGGGTGTGGGAGGGCCACACCCAGTGATGCTCAGGGTTTACTCCTGGCAGAAACTGGGGGACCATAAATGATGCTGGGGATCAGGGATCAAACCCAAAATGGCTGCAAGCAAGGCAAGTAGCTTCCCTCCTATACTGTATCTCCAGACCCTAGGAACAAGCATCTTTTAAAAGTTGGTTTATCTTCATCAGAATAAGGTACCAACATGCAGGGGGGAAATGCCATTAATAATCTTATTTTAATATTAAGAGTTATTTTCAAACATTAGTTAAATACCAAGATGGCTTTAAACCACAATGTCAGATAAACCATTAAAAGTGTTTATTTTGGGGGCCAGAGAGCACAGCAGATAAGTTGCTTGCCTTGCACACAGCCAACTGAGCTTGAGCCCTCAGCCCTTAGGTGTGGTCCCTAAGCACAGAGCCAAGAACATTCCTTGAGCACCACTAGTGTTGCCCCCCAGACAAAAGCAGTTTATTCTCTGAGTGAGGCTCTGGGTTCAGTCCAAGCTCCACCCCCAAATATGCGTGGAAAAAACTAGCCTATATGCAAAACAATTTGATTTTTTTTCACAAATAGTCAAAAAAACAGTACTCTAACCAAAAAAAAGTGAAGAATAGCACAATTTAGATTTCCCTACATTATCCCCCATTTCTCCCTGCCTAAAACCTCTCCTGGGGAAACACTAAACAGGAAATGGTTATTTTATTTAGATGTCCTCTGCTAAAGCATGCTAAAAATATGATTGTCTAATGGAAATACACATTGGCAGTAACCATGCTCTGAAATACACAGGTAGACAATGGTGCAGGAGGGAAAAATCTGCCACCAGTCAATACAACTTTTGCTGTGAGACCTATTTCACAACAGAGGCCTTTTCACAGAGACAGCTGAATTCGGTCTCTATTAGGGTCTCCCTCAATGGAGGAGGGGACTGACCTATGTTCTATGTGCTGAAGAAAACAGAACTACACACTCCCAACAGTCATGCCCCATGTATGTATGTGCCCGAGAGCCCTCTTGCTAGACTGACCCCGGCTCTCTCCCCCACCTCTCTCTGGTCTGCAGCCCTGTCGGCCTGGTATTCAGTGTGTGTTTCTACTCTGCAAACATGAATTATACGTGATATTTTTAAACTTTATTTATGGTTTTCCTCTTGCCAATCTGTCAAATGCTATTTTGATTACACATCCAGTCCTAGAAGAACAAAGGGGGGAAGAGGTAATACATTTAGTACCCTCGACTATGTGTGAGGACTTTCAGTTAGGAGGGAAAAGAGACGTCAATGACACTCAATGTTCTTCTCAAAGTGACAAACATTTTAGTCTCTCTAAATACTATTACATAGAGTTATGATGTAATTCTTCTACAGCTTTTTACTTATGTGATAGGAAATGTCGGTGCATACTTCAAAATCTTGCAACAATCATAAGTCCTAGAAGGACACTGCATGCAAAAAAACTGCCAAGAAGTTTTGAGCATTTTTTCATGGTTTGCAACTTTCCATGGAAAAAGTGATGGCATTGCATTAGAATTGGAGTAGAGAGGTTGGAGAGATGGCTCAATGGATCAGGGCACATGCTTTGCAGATTGCAGCCCTAGGTTTGATCCCAGCACCACATAGTCCCATGATCAATGCCAGGAGTGACCACAGAGCATGGAGCCAGAAGCAGCCCCTTAGCACCACTGGAAATGTGCTTCCCTTCCCTTAAAGCACAGAGTACGTCACTAAATCTATAGCAGGCCTCTGAATATAATCGTTTTTCCTTTTACTTAGTATGATACATTCAAGCAAGTATGAAAAGCACTGTAGCATTGTCCTCCCATTGTTCATAGATTTGCTGGAGCGGGCACCAGTAACATCTCACAACAAATTGTGAGACTTGTTGTTACTGTTCTTGGCATATTGAATACATCATGGGTAGCTTGCCAGGCTTTGCCGTGTGGGCAAGATACTCTCGGTAGCTTGCGGGGCTCTTCGAGAGGGGCGGAGGAATCAAACCTGGGTTCACCGCATGCAAGGCAAGCACCCTACTGGCTGTGCTATCGCTCCAGCCCAACCTCTCTAGTAGTTTATTTATTTGGGGATTTGGGGCGGAGCTCAGGGCTGACTCCTGGTTCTGTGCTCAAGGATCTTACATGGTGCCGCACATCGAGCTGCCCCTCTCTCTGCGTCCCTGTCTCTCGGGGCCCAGGAGTTCTCTCCATTTATGAAAAACCCATCTGTATCAGTTCTCTGTGACTGCACTCACCCCCAAATGTGGTGGGTTCAAGCAGCACCCTTGTATTGGGTGATGATTCTGGGGCTCAGGGCTCATGGCTGAGCTCGGGTGGCCTTGTCTCGAGGGATCCAAGATGCCTTCGGGGGATGGGCTTTCTGGCCGGTGCTACATCTTGGGCCACAGTGGGTCTGATCCCGCTGGCCTCTCTGAGGGGCCCCTTCACCTCAGCCAGTGCGCATTAGGCGGGGCGGGGAAGCAGCACTCTGAGAAGGAAGAAGAGAAAAACCCTAGCAAGACTTCTTTGGGCCAAGCTGAGCCTTCAGTCCCACCTATTGCAAAGCAAGTCACAAGCCTGCCTGCATTCAGGGCTGGGGCTGGGAGCCCCCTGGCCGGGAGAGGGGGAGGCCCATGGCTTGAGGAAGATGAAGTGTAGGGGAGGGAGGCCGGGCTCATTCTGGGCTAGGGGGCCTCTGTGTCCGCTCTAGTCTGTACCCCTCGGTCATAGCAATCAGAATGGCTAAACACTTCGCTATTGGTTATTTTGTGCCAGAATCAAGGTTCTATTTGGACTTGAAAGAGGAAAAAAAATTCAAATACTAACGAAGTCATTAAGTGACTCCCCCAACCCTCCGTGTCCCCCCTCGATCAGCGATTCTTCTTGATCGGCTTGAATTAAGGAGACATCCAGCTTGTGCATGGGGGAAGGGAAACTTGTTTAAGTCCTGGCTGCTGGGCAGACTTTCAGGTTTGTACTGAAAAGCGACCAAACTAAAAAAAAAATACCAAGTTTCTACTATCCTTGGGTATTTGTCTCATATTATTTTTTTTTATATTCCACAAATGAGTCCAATCATTCTATGTCTATCCCTCTCCTTCTGACTAATTCACTCAGCATGATATTCTCCATTTCCATCCATTTATAAACAAGGGTCAGGAGGATTGGAAGCCTGCATCAGATGCTTGGGGAGAAGGAAGTTGGGACAGAGAAGGGAGCACCATAACAAAGATAGTTGAAAATAATCACTCTGGTGATAAGTTCTGATAATAATTGCATGGTGAAAACAGGTAAAGGAACAAACATGATTACCTACATTGAAAACCATAATGTCCAGAATGAGAAAAAAGAAATTGAGGGAGAGAGAAACAGAGAGACAAAGAGAAAGAGAGAGAGTGACAGAAAGAAAGAAGAAAAGTGTCTGCCATAGAGACAGCCTCGGGGAATAGTGGTGGGAAGAAAACTGGGGACATTGGTGGTGAGAAATGTACACTGGTGGAGATGTGGGAGTTGGAACACTGTATGAACTGAAACACAGCCATTATCAGTTTTGTAACTCTGTCTCATTGTGATTCATTTAAAAATAAATAAATAAATAAAATATATCAAGTAAGGGGCTGGAGCAATAGCACAGCGGTTAGGGCATTTGCCTTGCATGCAGCCGACTTGTGTTCTATTCCCAGCATCCCATATAGTCCCCTGAGCACAGCCAGGGGTAATTCCTGAGTGCAGAGCCAGGAGTAACCCCTGTGCATTGCCAGGTGTGACCCCCAAAGCAAAAATAAATAGGTAAATAAATATCAAGTAAACTTAAGGATGTATTCTGAACAATAAATATTCTGTGCTCTGTAATTTAAAAATGTATAGTTTCTCCTAATTGCCTAATGTTTCAATAAAAATCATTTTCTTGGTAGTATTCATAAAAAGTTGTGTGTGTACGTGTGTTTTATGGGTCATACCAGCAATGCTCAGGGGCTACTATGGGCTCTGAACTCAGAAATTACCCATGGTGGTGCTCAGAGGAGCACATAGGACGTCGGGGACTAAACTCGGGTCAGCCATGTGCAAGGCAAATGCCCTACCCACTGTACTACCACTCTGGCCCCAGTATTCATAGTTTAACTGCAACAAAGACTGGAAAACTGACCAGTATAAGTGTGTGTATAAATGACCTGAGTTACAAAATTACATTAAAAGTCAGCGATCCTGTTCTGTATACAAACTATGTTATGTTTTACCAAAAGAGTTAATATGCTATAGATGTAAACATCTTAAGAAGCAAGAATGATAAAGACCAAGACTCTATAGGACTGGCTGGAGCCTAGAGAATCAGGCATGAAGGATCAGGTTACCAAGGGACAACGTCCAACTAATTTTAATATACCTGTATAATAAAAAGCATTCCTACTGGTGCCATGACAGTTTACAATTGCCATGACAAGTGACTGGAAGTGACCAATATGGTCAGAATATGGGTGGTGTCTTGACTCCATGAAATCACCCCAGAGTCCTACTTCTTCCCTGAAAAATCATGAATACTCTATCTCTAGCTAATGTGCCCTCTTCTTTACCTGTACAAATGAGGCATTGTGGAGATTTTTTGAGCTACTAACCCTGAATTATGCCTGCACTCCGATCCTTAGTGTTTATTTAAATATTATTTTATAAGTCTCTTCTCTTCTTTAAATCTCTGATTCATTCTTGAATTCTTCCCTGCGCAGGTCAAACAAACCTGGGACCCAGACTGGGCCCTAACTCCATTTCCAGCATCTTAACTAGTATAATGTTCAGCCTTGATTTATTTGAACTGCAGATGTATTTTAAGCAGATATAAGAGAAGTCCTCTGCCCTCCCACATTTGCCTAAAAGCTTCTATATAAAGAAGCCCCCTTACCATGGCAGGAGGGACTAATCACTCTTTATCAGTTCAAAAGATGGTGCCAGAGAAATCCACACAGGAAACTTCACTAACCTCTCTCATCACCCTTCACTTCATGAGGTCGCAAACTTTACATGCCCCATAACTTGCTGCCTGAAAACTAAGATCCTTTTCCTTTGTTTTGTCATCTCTCCAAAAATGTATTGTTCTTCTGTCAAGATGGCTTTATAAACCCAAGTTCTACCTGCCTCATAAACGAGTGCCACAGTACACAGGAGAATAAACCTATCTAACCTGTATTAATTTGTCTCAGTTTTCTAACATAATGACCCCCCATGCCCCCCAACAAACACACCCATAAATCTAAAGTGAATGGTGCAGGCAGGGGGAAAGAGGTAAATTTTTCCTCTTCTACATCTACCAGCTTAACTTTAGGAACTAAACTCTAAGGATTTCTGCTGGATTATGATCAGGATGTTATTTTCTGCAAGAGATTATTTGGGAATGAACGGGCATGTTTATAGCATTTAGCCTTCCCAGTTAGTACATGAAATGCATATCTATTCACATCTTCTTTTATGTCACTCCTTACAGCTTCATGGTTTTCCTCCTGTGAGACTATTTTATATAACATTTTCTGGGTTTTTTTTCTTAATGGGAATTACTTTTCATTTATATTTTCTAATAAATTATTTTGGTTCAGTATAAATTATTCTATATAAATTTCATATATAGCAGCCTTCTTGAATTCCTTTGATTTCCATGAATTCTTATACACAATAAATAGATCATTTACCAAATATGTTTACCAAACATATCTGTGTGGGTATGTGTGTGTATGTTCACACATGCATCAACAAAGAATTTGGTATGCAGGAATCATTTTAGATATTCATGTATCTAGTGTATTATGGCATGCACCAAAATAAATTGCAGAAAGATTAAAAGACTAAAGTCAATAAATAAAAGCATAAGAAATCATACAGCTGAATAATTGACATGAGAATAGAGTTAGAGAGAAATTCCAAAGATTTAGGAATATTAAATTCAATATTTCAAAACTACCGAAGAAAAATAGTAGATTATATAGCAAAACGAAGAACGCATTTGGAAGAGATGACAATTAAATGGGTAAAACATTAACCACAAAAAGTTCTCATAAATCAGTAATAGAAAACCTAATACCCAAAAGGAATATGGGCAGAAAGGATAAAAGTAATGTGCAGATAATTCATAGAGAAATACATCAAACACCAATAAACACATAAAACTTTCAATAAATGTCACAATCATACTCTAAGATGACAAAGAGAATGATTTTGTGGTCTATAATACTGGCAAACACTTCGTGCTTCAAAACTAAAAGATCTAGCACATCTAACAAGTATTAATCTTTCTGGGCAACTTGGAATATGAGTTAAAAGCACAAAAGAATCAAATTAAATAAAAAGTACAAATCTATTTTTGAAATATCCAGAGAATTAAAAAATATTTGGACAAAGATATAACATTGTGGTATTGTGAAAACTACTAGTTACAATTTATTGCAGTGTCTCCCCAAAAAGCAATCTTTTGTGGCACCTCCTTATCACAGAAGATCAGTGCAGTCATTAAAAGCATCTTTCTAAGGAACAGCTAGTGGTTTGGAAAAAAATTAATGATATAATATTAATTGAAATAAATCAGAATAAAAAATTATATCCAGTATGATACTGGTTTCATAAATATGTAAAATAGGCATGCATAGGAAAAGGGAAGAAAATGTAACAAAACATTAATAATGATTAATTTGGCAAAAAGAATTATAGATAGCTTATATTGCATCTTTTCACTTGGGGAAGTTTTTCTGATTTCTATATAGTGAACACAATGTCTTAAATAAAACATAATACGTGATTGTCCAACTATAGCTAGTAACTATCTTAATATGTCATAAAGTAGAAGAAATATTCCAGACATAATGCAAAAAATTTTTTTAAACCAACACTTTACTTCCACATATACAACACAAGACATTCGCTTTTTTATCACCTTAACTTTTTCCACATAACCAACACCGTTAAATTAAGGCTTCTGAAATAAAGGTAGCAGCTCTTTAGTGTATATGCAGAAAGGCAACCTAAAATAGAAAAGCCTTATCTAACCAGTTACAGGGAAAGGTATGATTAGAATCGAATGCTTACCTTTTTCACTCACACTCTCACTTTCAATCTCAACATCATCACAACTTGTATATTCAGGAGTGGAAGCTAATTCTTCCTCTGAACTGCTCAATGATACCTGGCGCATTTTACCTCCTTTCTTTGATTTATGAGGCTTTGGTGGTGGAGGTCTCACTGACTCGGACTGGTCCGAACTGAGCGAATCATTCCTTAGCATGCTTTCCATTTTTTCCCGTTTAGTTTTCCTGACCGCGGAGCTAGGGTCTAAATGATGCTGCTTCCGGAGGGAGTCAGCACGTCTCAAGTCTGGTCTATCAATGGGGATGGGGCTCCTTCTGGGGGTGGGAGGGCTATGGTTTGTGGTCCTTTGTGGATAAGAACTTGGCCCCTGGGGCTCTCGAGTTCTTTCCATGGAGTAAGACCGTTGGTTCTCCAAGGCCGCTCTGCGCTCTGATATGGATCTCTGCCTAGGGGAGCGGTCAGCCCTCAGCATGGAAATCCTGGAATCTTCCAGCTCAGCGTTGGCAAGAGAAACATCGCTGTGCCTTCTCTCGTGCCGTGCCCTGGACACTTCGGCATGGATCCGCATTTGTTCCTCATAGGGCTGTGGCTTCACTGGATAACGGGCCAGGTTGGGGTCGCTCCGGTAGCGCGCCTGGTACTCCTCCTCTCTCCTTTGTCTCTCGTACTCATCTCTGCTCTCCACATCCTCATCATCTTCAAGGTACTCTTTGGAATGCCGGTGACTTCTCCTGCTGGAATCCCTGTAACTTAGATTATCAGAATCTTCATAAAACTGGGGTTCCCGCTGAGACCGCATGTCCGGGTAGTCAGAGGGAGAGCCCAGCATGGCACTGTCCGATGGAGCATATTGTGAATAGTCCTCTCTGTCTTCCCTTGGCTCGTACCTCCTGCTCTGATCTCTAGACACCGAAGGACTTCTTTGCCTAAGCAACCAAAGGAAAAGGATGGTGAGAAGAACCTTTAAGCAGCTGTCAATTCAACGAATTTATTGGCAGATTGATGAATAAAATTAAATAGCTCCTCTGCTTCCCTTTAAATTTCATTCTAAAGTCCTGCCATCACAAAAGTTTTGCTAATACTCATTTTATATAGTTCAAGTTAGGGAATTCAAAAAAAGTACTTATGATATACTTGTTAATTCCTGAAATTCTACCTCTAGAGAATATTTGCTCCCTGAAATTAGCTAATCATATTCTGCAGCTCAACTACAGTCTTAGTTCAAATGTCCTTGTTTATTAGTTAAGGACACTTGGCCAGCTCCCAACTGCTATTCAGAAGCTTAGAAAAAATCCCAGCCTCCATTCCATCTTCTCCTGACACCTTGATGTGGAAGTTACTTAAAAACACAACGAAGGAAAACTAACTGGGCTCAAGATTTGAATATTTTCTGACTAAAGTGAAGGGCTGAATCTCAAACATCATTTCCTATTTGTCACCTATCTAGATCTCTCTGAACACTGTTTCATCTAAATCTTCATTTTATCATTGCGTCTCCAACCCTCTTGACAACACTAATGTGAGACACGCAATTTGCATAAATGTCAACACTAATCATTCATTTATCACAATAACTCTGGATTTAAGGAAACACTTGCATTTCTAACACATCTTCATTAAGACCAGCTATGACAGCTATGACCTCATACTTCCTTCCAACCCGAGAGAAAAGAGCTGAAGAAAGACACTGCCTATTCTTCTCATGCCAGTAGAACTGGGTAGTTGGAGCAGAACCACAGATGTTATGGGTAACCAGTCATACTTCCCTCCTCCCTGGTATGAATTCAGATAAAATCAACCACTAGGCATGTGAAGCAAATGAAACAGAAACCTGAAGATGACAGAAGAAGTTGAGAACAATGGATAGGCTTTTTCCCAAAACATATAAACAGGAGATAGTGAAAAGGAATGGTCACCTGAAATTAAAGATAATTAAGAATTGAACAGCTCAGTAGGCAATATTGGAGGGTGGGGGGAGAGCAAGGGCAGCACAAAGAGATGTGTGTGTTCATCGTCTCAGCAATAGTATCTCTCTCCTCTGTAACAAGGAACACCTTTTCTCCTATACTTGGACCATAGTCTGCTGATAGACCAATTAGAGTTCAGTACTAAAACAGAATTCATGCTCTAGTTTTCCCATGCTGGAGTTATAACACAGGAATCAGAAGCCCAGGAGTCATTTAACTGTTCAGCCAGCTCAGAGGAATGAAGGCAACGCTACTCATCTCGGTCTGAAGAACTAAGGCAAGGCATCTCAAAATGGACACAAAAAGCTGCTGGGAATCTCGAGAGTTTTTGATAATTTGCCATGAATTCTGTCTCAACTGCTGAAAACACTGAAGTGATCAGTTAGCAGGAGCTTGCTCAGAAACCACTAAGACTTCCATATTTATCCAACTACCTGCCAATAACTGGTGCTGAATAACAGTGACTTTTGTATATATATCCCTGTGTGCATTATTTTAATTCCCAGATAAGTGCTTCATCAGGGTAAACTAAAATCTGGACCCTAAAAATCAAAGTATTATATTAAATGCAGAATGAGTGCACTGTCCTAAATATTTTATGATTTAAAGCAAACAAATGTGATTTTGCTTATCATCTTGTCTTCACATACATAAAACATTTAGTATTTAACTAGAAATTTTATACAGGTTAAAATGGTTACAGAAAATCATAGATTTCTACACTTTGAAATATGTAATAGAAACGGTGTTCAAAATAAATGTTATAGTATTAACCTACATGACATTACATATATGTATATATATATTATGTATATATAGTTAACATGATGCTGGATATTATGGAATATGAAAAGTGTAACACTTTATGCAATTAATTTAAGAAATTTTCC